>NC_068562.1:26927500-28415000 GCF_022201045.2 Citrus sinensis | reverse complement strand
ATTTGTAGTCACCAAAAATGTCGAATAAAAACTTATTGATGTAGATAGATTGGAAGGGATTTTGTTTTATCCTCCTGAGGATGAGAGACTTAGGTTGATGGATGGATTGGAAAGGATTTTGTTTTATCTTCCTAAGGATGAGAGACTCAGGTTGTTGATTAATCTCATACTTTATTTTGAGTCTTGTCTTCTTTTACTATTAAAACTCAGGTTGTTGATTTACGAGTTCAATGGTTCACTCTTGTTTTCTTTTACTATTGAAGTATTGGTGTGGATGGATTACATGTCCTACAATATCCGCACAGGACATTTTCACTGCTGAGAGAATTGTAATGTCCTTGTGGATAATAGGCATGCTCTGTTCATCTTTATTGTTCTCTGCTACATGCAGTGATGGCTACCTAATGATTGATTGGCCCCGAAGCATTGCTTGAGGCAACATGTTCAACATGGAAATTTATTTATTGTTGTGTATTGTAATTGTCAGTAGGTGTAAGCTATGTAACATCATAATTTTATTAACACATTGTTTATTCTGGACTCTAGGAGAAACTAGAGGACTGGCTTCGGAAGGGGAAGAAGCTAATTCAAGATGAGATAGAGAATAATGGCAAAAAATTTGACTTCTTCAACTGTAAGTTATATATTATCGTCTTTTTTTTTTTTTGGTTTTTTGGGTCCTTTGGAAGAGTTGCTTGTTTTCTGTTTTTTTTTTTTTAATTTCCTTGAAAGTATTGTTTTTCTTTATTCAGCTTTTCCCTTTTTTTATAGTTTTCCTGCTTGAGTTATATCGCAGGTGATGTAAATAAAATGTAGTGTAAATACGATATTTGCTTAAAGAGTCATGATGCTTTTAATATTATTATATAGCATGGTCATCGTGAGGAGCACCCTGAACTTTAGACTTAGCATATTATTTTCATTCTTCCTTTTGTCTTGCTTTATTCAGTCTAAACAGGCATTATTGTTGACTATGCTAATGCAGTAGCCAATATCAAGAAGGTCATGGAGAAAAATCCTTCGAAGCAAATTGGTACAAGTATTGAGACGATGTTGAAAACTGGAAGATTAGCAACTCAGACAGGTCTAGATTTGCAACAGGTATTGACTTGTTGTAAATAGGGCCTTATTTTAGTTCCACGACATCCGAATGATTTTGGAATTCAGAACGTGGGCTTCTTCTTTACTTCTGAATTTTCCCCCATTCTGATTCTCTATTTCTCACTCCTCTGTTTTGTCCTCCAGCAGTTTCTGCATGTCTGAACAGTTGCAACCTTGTTGTTCCTTTAGTTGGTTGAAACCTCAAGCATAACTTCACTTTAAACAGATCATTCATAATATCGTACACCGAGATAGTTTCAATAAAGTATAATTTTGTCTTATATAAAACTTTTAATCCATTTTGTGTTTGTAAATAAATTATTTATTTATTATTATTATTATTTTAAGAGGATTTAATTATTTTGGGTAATTCACTCTTAAAGTTTTGCCAACTTTATAGTTAAGAACCAAAATATGGAACTGGCTCAAAATTTTGCACATCTTTTATCTGATCTTAGTTTGTAATTTATTTTCTTAGGTCTCTCTAACTCTTGGATTTTTTGTTTCTTAGAGGGCTGGCTACACAGTTCAGGCAGAGAGGCTTAACTTTCTACGTTTCATCTCATTTTTTCGGGCTGTCCATCGAGGGGCTTCATTTGCCGGGCTCCGTACAACAAGTGTGAGAAAATTGCTACCCGAGTATGTATCTACTTGCTACTTTGGCAGCTACATACATTTTTGTCTCAACTGTAATCTGGATTTCTAATGTATGTTATAACAGATCTTGGGGTTTCCTTTGCCCTGTGCATACGCCTGATGGGGAGCCATGTGGGTTGCTGAACCATATGACTTCCACTTGTCGTAAGTGTATTTTTTTTCCCCTTCTATTATAAATTTTCTTTTTCAGTTGGTGGAAAATTTATCAAATTGTGTCTCTTCTTCTTTTTCCCTACGGACTTTGCCTCTATTGTTGGTTAGAGGTTTTTGGCTATAGGAAGAAAGCCTACCAATATGGTTCCGTTTTTAAATAATTATTTGCGTCTGAGCATTCATCCTTTATGGTTTCTCAAGTACCTAGTTAGAGACTTAGTTAACTTTTGGTTGTATAGGTTTCTTACACATTCCAATGCGAAAAGTTCTTAAAAGCTTCTCACTTTTGTGGTTTTGGTACCGTGCTTGATGCCCTTGTCAGGGGTTTTATGGGTGTTTCAGTAAGCTTGTGGACCATCTTTGAACTTCACCTCATTAACTCATCTTTTTTCTGTTTTTTTTATAAAAAACGTGTCTAGTGCTCATGATATTGGATAAATGCATAACTCTGGTTTGCAGATGCCATTTTCTGGATATTAGATTTTGAATTCTGAAGCATATTAAACAGATAGAATAAGATCTTCTCTTGAATGCCTTTAGAGCAGTCTTTTACTGCTGACTGGCCAATCAAGATTGTAATAAATTTATATGGCTCCAAGAGTAGTCATTCAAACTTTGGTGGAATCTTGCTTTGGGTTACCAAACAGTAACAGTTATATTTGGTTGTATAGGTGTTGACACGTTTTTTTTTTTTTTTTTTTTTTTGGGCCAAAAGCAGTCCTCAAAACTTCTCATTTTGTCAGAAAGCACAGTAAGTGCAAATAGCATGTAATATGCAGAAAACTTAGTTTTCTAATTCCAATTCTTACATACGAAAGTTTTGAACATCATGATTGTTGAAGAAAATAAATAAAAGAGGATCATTGTAGTTATAATTGTAATACCTATAGACTGAAATAAATAAAATAGGATCATTTGAGTTATAATTAAATTGTTTTGCATTCGGGGTGTTCTTTGGCAATATTATCAAGGTAGAGACTTTGTCAATGTATTTCAATCTATTTATTATTATTACTTTTTGTTTTTGAAAATTGAAAGGGTAGTCAATTAGAATCTGATTAGTAAGTGTCATCTATTAGAGATGGTAAAATCTATTGTGTTGAAAATAAAAGGTTTGGGGTCAGAACCCACTCACATGGTTGGGGAGGGGATTGAGTTGCGGTTATGCTAAATAATGATTAACAAAGAATAGAATTTGATGAGACAGAAATTATTGAAGCAGTTCTTTCATGAAAATGTCTCTCTCCCAAAGAAAAGAAACAAATCCCTTTTCATGTTCAATGTTTGCATTAACTCATGAAAAATCTTTTGAGATGTTTGAAGGAAAATGTAAAACGTATTGACAGTTAAAAAAATTGGACCGGTGTTCGGGAAAACTTTAGGAACTGGGTTCTAATTTAGATCTGTAGTAATTCACGCTCTATTCCTTTGCCAACCTGCCTTCTAAATTCAATGTGTTTCAGGAGTTGCATCATACTATGATTCCCGAGGAAATATCAGAGATTTTTCAAAGATGAGAACGTCTATTCTCAGGGTTCTGATTGGGGTTGGGATGATACCTTCATTGCCAAAGCTTGTTAAATCTGGTCCTCCTGCAGTTCTCTCTGTTCTTCTAGATGGCCGTGTTGTTGGTGTTATACCTTCAAGTGAAATTGAGAAAGTTGTTGCTCATTTACGGAGACTGAAAGTTTCAGCTGCTTCAGTGGTATTTTCATGTTTAATTCCATCTTAATTGCCTTTTTCTTCTTCCTCTTTATTGTGATCATTTTTAAAATTTTGTAGATTCCTGATGATCTAGAAGTGGGATATGTTCCTTTGAGCCTGGGTGGAGCTTATCCTGGTTTGTACCTGTTCACATCTCCTCCTAAATTTGTTCGCCCTGTCAGAAATATTTCTCTCCCTTCGGAGGAAAGTCAAAACATCGAATTAATTGGGCCATTTGAGCAGGTGAAGACAGTATATTCATTTCATATCTAAATACATGCATTCTTTGATTATTTTTTAAGATTATGTACTGATTTATATATTTTAGTTTCAAATGAGATACCAAATATTGACCTCTACTGAGTGCATTTGTCGTATTAGGTCTTCATGGAGATAAGGTGTCCTGATGGTGGAGATGGTGGAAGAAGAAATGCATTTCCTGCAACTCATGAAGAAATTCATCCCACTGGGATGCTAAGTGTGGTTGCTAATCTAACACCTTATTCCGATCATAATCAGAGCCCACGAAATATGTATCAGTGTCAGGTATTTCTTGCATGTTAGCAATCGTTCTTTTTAATTCACTCACAGTTGTTCTATCTGTCTTTTTGATGATTAATGCGTTACTTCTTTCATTTTCTATCTTAGATGGCAAAACAAACAATGGGTTTCTCTGTACAAGCACTTAAATTCCGTGCTGATCAGAAACTTTACCACCTTCAGGTCTGATTCAGGCTTCTTTGTTTTCTATTTATCTCCTGCTAGACTGTTTTGTTAAATCAGTTCTTAATAAACTGTAATGTATGGTTTTCCACTCTGTTGATTATTGTGTTTCCTTGCGTGTTTGCATTCTTTTCGCTGTTTGTTGCGTGCTGACTGCTCTACAATGCCTGGAATTACACATTTAACCATTTCTCATGGAAGGCAGCACTATAGCACGGTCTTGTAATTAACCTTCTACTGGTATTGGTGCTCATCTATGGAGAGAGAACTCTTTTGCATATTCTCTTCTTAATTGTATGCAATTTCAAAAAGGAGAAGACATTTTTATAAAAGGAAAGAAGCCACTGAGGCTTTCTTTATTTCCCTTATACATGTGTCAATGAAGAATTAAAATTTATATATATATTATTGACCAGAAAAAGAAAAGCCTTTTTTTTTCTTTTTGGCAACCAAGGAATATTTTTATCCCCTTTTTTGAAGTTGATGATAGAATGGGTGGATTGCAGTTTGAGCTGGGTTAAATGTTCTTTTATACCCAATAAAACTAATGATGTAGGATTATCCATAGAGATTAAGTTTGTTACAAGAATACTGCCAATCATACACTTGCACTTCCGGTGCAACCTCAGTGGTTCAACATATTTTTGAAATGACTAACTATTTTATTTAAATGGATCAATGTTGCATTCATTACTTTGTGTTGTCACTGTAATGTGTATTAGGATTTGTTCTCCATTTGGTCTGTTGTAACGAATATGCTCTTGGTCCTTCACAGACTCCTCAAACTCCCATTGTTCGCACTAACACTTATACAAAATACAGCATAGATGAATATCCAACTGGGACAAACGCAATAGTTGCAGTTCTGGCTTACACTGGGTAAGGATTTTAGAGGAGTTTATGTGCTGAGTTAATGATTATGGTATCATGGAGTTAATTTCTCTTCTTCATCTAGGTATGATATGGAGGATGCTATGATCTTGAATAAGTCATCAGTAGACCGTGGGATGTGCCATGGACAAATATACCAGGTTTTTCTTCTTCTTCCTTTTGTTGCTATGAAGTTTAGCTTTCTAATATATTTATCTACTTCTGAGGAAATAATTGATAATCAAAATATACTTAAAAAGGCATCATGGTGACAACCCACTTGCATCAGACCCACGTGCATCAGATATTAATATAATATATCGCGGAATATCCTCGTTGGTACCAAAAGATTAACCTGAAGGCACTGTTATCCCCTAAATGACTTTTTCTTTTTCCCCCTCACTTTTGGGCAGACGGAAACAATTGACTTATCTGATGACGGCAATAAGGTAGATCGAGGCCAGAAACTATTTAGACGAAACAAAGATGCTAAATCACTGCATTCTGTGATTGATTCAGATGGACTTCCGTATGTTGGACAGGTTTGCCATATGTTTTCCACTTTATACTTTCTATCTGTATAGCTTGATTAATTTTTATTTTTGTCCATTTTTATATTGACTGGCTGTTTGATATGCAACTCTCAGATGATACATCCGGGTGAACCCTATTGTAGCATCTACGATAAGACAACAAATTCTTGGAGAACCAACAGCCGAAAGGGTTCAGAATCTGTGTTTGTTGACTATGTTGCTGTCGATATGAAAAATAGCAAGAATCTTCCTCAGAAGGTAAGTTAATATTCTGTTATCCAGACCATGTATGCATAGAGAATAAGGTGCATATCAGTCAAATCAACTCTTCATTACGAGGGTGGGGTTCTTTTCTATGCATTATGTTGTTATTGTGCTGCAAGGTCTTGACATAAACTCCATTGTCACTGTCGTTGGATACTGTTCCACTGTTTACAACATGCTTCGCTAACAGTTAACATAGGATGACTCCTTTCTTGCATCACAAGTAACTGAACCTCCTATTGAATACGCTTTCTAATGATGAGTTCAGATATGTAATGGTTCAGATGCCCTTGGTCATTGTACATTTGTTCTGTTTACAGAATCAGCTGATTAGAGAATCAAGATCTTGTACTTAGGGAGAAAACAAAAAGCAATAATGATGAGCATGTATTTAGTTGAAAGTAGGGGTACTTCACTGTTTTAGTTGCAGTTATAGGTCATTGCTTGTTTAGTGTTTTCCATTTCTTTCCATCATGATGAATATTTTTTTCGCATGCTTAGATGTGTTGTGGGCTCATATTTCTCGCTTGCAGGCGAATATACGTTTTCGACATACTAGAAACCCTATCATTGGTGATAAATTTAGCAGCAGACACGGACAGAAAGGTGTCTGCTCTCAGTTGTGGCCTGATATTGATATGCCATTTTCTGGAGTCACGGGAATGCGTCCAGATCTGATTATCAATCCTCATGCATTTCCTTCGAGGATGACAATTGCAATGCTTTTGGAGTCTGTTGCCGCTAAGGTAGTACTCTCTGAAAGACATAATTTCATAGGCTAGATGTTTATATTATTTGATTATATTGTCTCTTTTCAGGAAGAGTGAGAATTGATGAAGTTTCAGTACATAACTTGGATAACAGCCTAGGGGTTCGTAGTTTTGGTAATGCTCATACCAGAGTTTTAAGAAAACGACAAAATATATATATATAGTCATCTTCAGGCAGTGACTTTTTTTAGGCATATGAATGACTGATTTATCTATCTAGTCCAGCTTTTCACCTATGTGGTATGTGATTGTGGACTTCCACCCACCCCAAGTATTGGCTCATACTTTTTCTTGGTGTGCCTTGAAAAAGAAACTGCCAATTTCTAGAGTCTAAGAAGTGCTTTCTTTGTTTTTTGCTATTTTAGACTAAGATAAAAGTTATATGGCTCAAGGAGCTGTTAAGAAGTTTATGAGAGAACAGGAGAACTGCGAGTGGGTGCCGTGCATGAGTGCTTTTATTAAGTATCTTGTAGTGAATTATTAGTTGCATATTATGCTTAGTGAGATGCTCAATTGTTTTGTCACAGGGAGGTAGCTTACATGGAAAATTTATGGATGCAACACCATTTGCAAATTCAGTCAAGAAAACTAATGGAGATACTGGGACTGATGAATCAAAATCACTAGTTGATGAACTCGGTGAAATGTTAAGGACATGTGGGTTTAATTATCATGGTGTAGAGGTATTGTATAGTGGGGTATATGGAACAGAGCTCACATGTGAAATTTTTATTGGGCCTGTCTATTATCAGCGGCTCCGGCACATGGTTTCAGACAAATTTCAGGTAGGAATTTTTTTAAAATTTTCTTAAATAATATCCTTGAGATTAGGAACAAGGTTTTTCTGGTTGTCAATATCAATAAACTGCATGTTGCCATATGCAGGTTCGCTCCACTGGAACGATGGACCAAATTACCCGGCAGCCAATAAAAGGAAGAAAGCGCGGTGGAGGTATTCGTTTTGGAGAAATGGAACGAGATTCATTGCTTGCTCATGGAGCAGCATATTTGTTGCACGATAGGCTTCACACATGTTCTGATTACCATGTTGCTGATGTGTGTTCCCTCTGTGGAAGTGTTCTTACAGCAACATTTATACACCCACAAAAGCGGGCAATACGAGAGATTGGCGGGCTACCCCCTGCAAGAGCTCCCAAGAAAGTCACTTGTCATGCTTGCCAGACAAGTAAAGGCATGGAGACTGTTGCAATGCCCTATGTTTTTAGATACTTGGCAGCTGAACTTGCTGCTATGAACATTAAAATAACCCTTCAGCTAGGTGACGGAGCCACGGCCTGATTATTGATTGTAGAGAGAGTATCATGTCAACACCTGGCTTTAGGAATCACACAGTCTGTCATTTCTTTTGATCTCTCGTGTTGTTGTACCTAGCCTTTTCAGTTTCTATGATCTTTGTCGGGTTTGTAATTTATGTCGAGCCTCAAGTGTAAAATGACAATTTTTGTCAAAGAGTTAGCACCTTTGTATGAGGAAAATCTTCTGAATCAAAATGACAAGCTTATCATGGTCTCTTTCTACGGTTTCTTATTTCCAAATAGACCCAAAGATTAATTAAAAACAGAGTAATATTAAAACTTGGGCTGTTGGGCTCGGGCTTCCTAAGTTTTTTTATTAGAATTTTGAATTTGTCAAGCAAATCTACTGAAATTTATAATTAAATTTTATCTGGAACTCCTTGATTGTTTGTTGGGGATGTATTTGCCGCAAACAGATAAACTATTCCTTAATTGATAAATCATAAAAATTTAGGGAGCCGGATGTTATTCTCCCAACACAAAACCCTCCTCAATCCAAACATATATAAGCCGCAACGGAACAGAGCCTCTACCAGTAGAGCGCAGCAGAAGGATTTTAAACTCCGAGCAGTTTCATCGGAAATTTAATAAAATGGGTCACAACAAGCCCAGGCGGTTCAAAAACCATCACTCTCATCGCGGTCAGTCCAGCAGATGCCATCAACCTGATAGGTTTTGCATTTTGCTCACTATTTTGTTGTAAGTGCTCTTTGTTTTAGCACCCAGTAGCTAATTCACTTCTTCTCTGAAGCAGGGAAGACGAATCTCTTCCACCTGATCAAGGTATCAATTCCATGGCATGAATTAACCGAGTAATTATTTGGTTGTTTTTTGAGATCTCTTTGTAAATTTTACGTGTTTAGTTACTGCCACGCCAGGCGTTTGATATATTACCGCCGTGATATTGCCTTTTTGAGTTTAGGAAGCTGACTGTGATTTTATTTTATCTTTTTTCATTTTTGTACTTTTAGCTCCTGAAGATGATCCACAAGTTCCCAAAGTTCAGCTCGCCATGTGGGTAAGCAAGATTATCAACCGATTTGGAGGATTATATCATTCTTTTTTCTTTTTTCTTTTTTTGGGAAAGGGATTGATTGGGTTTCTTCTTTGTTGGTTTATTAGGATTTTGGACAATGTGATGCAAAGCGATGTACGGGCCGCAAACTTGCAAGATTTAACCTATTGAAAGAAAGTATCTGCTACATTTCTCTTCCTCTCAATCATGGTTTAGTTGTTTATATTGCATACCTTTTACATTTCATGATATGATATTTAGGATTAAATTTTTTTTGCGAGTTTTAAGTAAATATAGTTGATTGCATTGTTTGCTTTGGCAATAGCTTCTTATTTATCATGTAGGAACTCAAGATAACTTGAATCCTTTATGGTATGATCCCTGCGTGAATGCAGCGCAGACATATTCTAATTTCATTAATTTGGACAATTTTATTATTTAATGCAGGAGTTACGGGTGAGTAGTGGGTTTGGGGGAATTGTATTGAGGTACTTTCAGCATCTTTTCTATCTTTATCTTTTGAACAGTCTAACTATTCCCCTTGATCAATGCTATCACCCATATCTTCTATTTATCATTCCAAACAGTTCCTGTTATTTATGCGTCTATGCTTGTTATCATCTGTGGTGTATCTCCTTTGGCAGCCCTGTTGGCACTCACTGTGTTTCAAAAGAAGATTACAGCTTGATAAAGAGAAAAGGGCTAGCTGTTGTGGATTGCTCTTGGGCGCGCTTGGGGGATGTGCCATTCGTGAAGCTGCGCTGTTCTGCTCCTCGCCTGTGTATGAACTTTGACTCTGTAAAAGATGAATACTGCTTAGGAGTACCTTGATTTGTGCCGGCTTTCATACAATTATTTCTTTGAATCACTAACAAGTTGGTGTGGATCTTTGGCCTAGTATGTATGTATGGCACAAACTTTATTCCTCCCTAATGTTATATGTCATAATCTTTTTTATTGTTACAACATACATACTCTTGGTGTCTCCAAGTTGCTGTGGTGAGCATATCAACATGTAACAAACTTTTGCTTTGCTTTAAATCGTATTTATATAATCATGGGAGTCTTATACATGTTTTACTTGTTTATTCTTTTATTTAAATTTTTTTTTTTTTAAAGATTTTCACAGTTCAAATACTATATTGAAGGTGATATTTTAATGTCCCCTGTCAACCTGGATGTAATTTAAACAAGCAGTGTATAATAGTAATCAATGGAAATAATTTTGATAACCAATTTCATAATCATTCCTCTTACTAAGAATTCTCTTTCCAACTCTCCATAATTTGATTAAGCACTTGGAATTGCAGTACCGTGGCTGGTAGCAGCAAATCCAGTAAATTATGGCAGACCTTGTGAACTCTCTTGTGTGGAGGCACTATCTGCTGCTTTGATTATATGGTAACAAATTTTTGTCCCTTTAATTTTATTTGAAACAGTTTGCTTTATGTGCTAATATTGTAAAACCTGACAATTCTTTTAATCATTTGTTTTTGTGTAACTTTATGTTGGCTCATACCATCTCAAATGTTGTTATAGCTTTGATTTTTAACAATTTCATGTTTTTGATGCTTTCATTAGTAAATCAAAACACATAATGATCATTATGTGCATAAGCATGTAGCTTATATTCTTTTGAGCCAACCAATTGCAATTTAGTTTCTGATTCTAATCTATGTTTATCATATATATTTTTGAAAAAAGTCAATAAATATTTATTCAATGTTTCAACAGTGGGGAAGAGGAAACTGCAAACTTGTTACTAGGCAAGTTCAAGTGGGGTCATGCGTTCCTTTCCCTCAACAGGTAATTAGTGCTTCTTCTTTTTTTTTTTTCGGGTTCCTGGTTTGAGAAGGATAAAAAGCTCATTCTCTTTTCAACCGTGTAATGCAAATTTGTTATTAGCTAGTTGAAACGTGAAAATGGCCTATTGGAGTGTGTGGAGTTTTGCATCCATATTCAGAAATTGTTCTCAAGTAGTCTTTACCTTGTGCTGTTCTTCTTTCGTTCATTATTTATCATCTTTCTTTTTTCTGTCAGTAATAAACTTACAGCACATCTAATAAATGCAGGGAACTGCTCAAGGCGTACTCCAAATGTGAAAATAGTGCTGATATAATTTCAGTTCAAAATGATTGGCTTTCCCAACAAAGTCGAGTTCCAAAGGTTCCTTCAGATGTAGAAGGTACTCTTTTGGCCATTTTGAAGAAAATTAAAGAGCATTGTAGGTTTAAGGTCAATAATCTCAGTAAAATAATCATGTTTTTATTCTGCTGCCATAGGAGTTGACAGCAATGAAGATGAAGCCTCTTCTGATGCCTCCGATGATGTGCTTCCCCCACTTGAAAAAAATATGAATCACATGAACTTACTTGAAAGTGACGGAGAAGAAAGTGAGTAGAGAAGCACGTACATGGAGATATACAAAGAAAAAGATGCTGATAACTTATCCATCAATGGAGTCATATAAACAGGATTCCTATGTACTATGGTATCATATGTCTTTATCCCCCCCCCCCCCCATATCATACGTATTTTTGGTTTTAATGCATTATAATTTTCTTTCTTTTGAATCCTTCTGCTCTTATCGAGTTGCAGATAAATTCAAGGGTTTTGACTGCCTGTCATAGTTTTTCTCTTTTACTGATTATGGTGGAGGTCAAAGAGCATTGAGAGAAAGTTTAAAGATGTATTTTCTTGTTTGTGTAGACGGTTGTATAATACGAGCTCAGTATTGGTACTAAAATGTATGTCAACTAGTAACTTATATTGTCCTTTTTTTTTCCTCCTTCAATATTAGACCCGTTTGGGGCAGCTGCCCCTAGAATTGGTCTGGGGAGCAGCTGCGCAGTGGCAGCGCAGCGGCCCCAAACGGGTCTATTCTTAACTCAGACACCATTAGAAGTTTGACTGCAGGACTAGAGCCCAGGGAAGCCACCCAGCGCGCCCCTGAGCTAGACCTTGGCTTCAAATAGTAACGTTAATTGTGATATAACCTCAATTGTGTGAAACGTCAAAACTTCGTCACATATATTATCACTTGAGCCTTTTGTCTTGTTATTTGTACTAGTTTTTATCGCATCATTAACATTATTTGTTGTTCAATATTAATGGTGATTATGTTTGTAATAACAACTACATGTATAAGCTTAATATATTAATACAAAATTACTATCATAATGATGCAGAGCAAGAAATCTTAATTTGATTGAAATTTAAAATATTTAAAAATATTTTAATTAATTTATATTTTGTTTGAATTTGATTGCTAGTTTTATTGTTTAGACATTGTTTATTTGAATTGTATTCTTGATTTAGGTATGAGTTTTATTGAAATAATTTTTTTAGTCAAATTAAGATAATTTGTAGTTAGTATAAATAAGTGTTTTTGTAGCTTTTACTTATTATTGATTATTTCTTAATATAAACTTTATATTTGATTATTTTGATAATATTTTTCAATATTCTGTGAAATCAATGGATCTTAACTTTAAGTTTATGAGATTTTTTTAAATTAACGTGAATTTATATCTTTTTTTATTTAAGTATTTTTAAGAATCAACGGACTATTAGAATATTAAGCTTTCGTTATATCACATAACCACTAATTAACCTATAAAAAAATTATTTAAAAGTAAGTAATTTTCGTTTAGAAACTTCCTCGATGAAAAAAAACGTTTCTTCTAGAAACTTCCTTATGGAGATTACGCTTCGTCTCCAAGCACGTGAGGCGCGACGTGAAACAACTGCCACCATGGGTACAACAATAAGGGCATTTTCGGAATTCAAAGGCAATAAAATCACTGATCGTCTCGTGCCTTTTTTATTTTTCGGTCTCTCTTAAAACGAGCACGCAGGCGCTCAGCTGAAGAAACAAAACAAAGCAAAAGAAATAAAAACCCTAAAATATAATTCTAAAAATTCCGTCAAAAAGATCAAAAATAATATCCATACTAAGCCCATTTTTTTTATTTTCGTTTCTCAAAATCGTCTCATTATTAATTTCATTTTCTCTGTTTTCGACAAGTTTTTTTTTTCAATTTCAGGAAAAATGATAAAACGGCGCGCCGTCGAAGTGTAATTGAGGGTTTTTTATTTCTTCTTTGCTTTTGCAGCAGCTAATAGTTGGGTTATAGAGTGTGTTTAACTGGGCAAGATTAGGTTTTGTTGATGTGTGTTTTGTCTTTCTTGTTGTGTTCTCTAATGGTTGGTTTTGTGTTGTGAAATTTAGGGTTTCACATATTCACTTATCTCTCTTTTCGTCATTTCAGTCCTCGAAGCAACAAATACTCTCTGTGAGTTATCTTTCTCCTATCTCTTCTTTTATGGGTTTGATTTAGATTTATTTTAATTTGTTTGCATGCATTGTAAATTTGGGGTTTCTTCCTTGAAATTTTGGGATTTTATTATTGAATTTAGAGTTTATTTATTCTGTATTAGCATTTTCATTGGGATTTTGTAATTGATTTTACTCGTGAGATCTTTTTTCAGGTTAATTTTGTAAAGTTGTGTAATTTTGTTGCATATTGTAGTATTAGTGATGGAATCAGGGTTTAGTTTACTCGAGATTAATGGTTTAATTATTTCTTGGGTTTGATGAGGAATTTATGTGTTGAGGTATTCATCTTCTGCATTGAGCTTTGTTCATAATTTGTCATGTACACTTTAGTGAGCTTCAAGTGTAAAAAGATTTTCAGAAAACTTGCTCTTTTGCTGGGGTTCCTTTGTAAACTTATTAAGAAGTTTCTTTTCTATAGCATTCTGGTTGACAGCGATGTTTGTTTGTCTTATTTAATTTTGATATATTTATCTGAGAGGTTCAATAGTTCTACACTTCTTTTTATGTTCCATAAGCTGAGATAATCAAGCCATGATATGATGAGTCATTTCTGAATTCTTCTGTGGGTTTCTTGTATCTAGATAATTGCTTTATGGGTGAACAATCAATTGTTATCCCCGCACTCTATAGTTTGTAATGTTGTTCCTTTTGGGTGCTGTGTTGTTTATGTTGGTTTTTTTAATGAGATTTCCTTCAAGTGGCTGATTGCATATAACACCATTTGATTTATCAGGGTAGTGAAAGTGAGAATATTAGTGGGGGAAAATGTCATCTCCGTATCCGATTCTTGATAATCGACCAATTGATCAGTGGAAGGTTACAGAACTAAAAGAAGAGCTAAAAAGGCGGAAGTTGAAATCCAGTGGTAAGAAGGATGATCTGATAAGACTTTTGGATCAAGCCATTCGCATTGAAAGGGAAAATGCAGAGAAGGAAGCCAGGAAGGTTGCCGAGATGGAGGCAGCAAAGGATGCATTTCATGGTGCTAATATCACTAGCCAACCAATAGTTGAGGTGAAAGATGCAGAGGTGTCAGTTGGTTCTGAAACAGCTAAAGATGTTCTGGATGTTGATGCTAAAAGAAATGAAAAGGTGGAAAATGTTGTGGTTCAGCTTGACATCAACAGTTTTGCACCTGGATTTGGTCCCGGAGAACATCAAGAAAGGGACATACGAGGTGATAACAATGAAAATGTTGCCGCATTGGGTCAGGAGAAATTTCAAGAAGGGGACATGACAGGTAGCATTAATCCTGCTAGAGCAGATGATGAGTTGGGTTTCCAAGCAACTACTGTGGAGACCAGCACCAAACTTACTGAGAATGTGCTCACAGAAGTTGCATTGAGTGGGCATACCACAGTTACTGAGAGTGTGGTAACAGAAGTAGCTATGAGTGGGCAAGAGTTGCAGAACTCTGGCACGCATAGGGAAAATGTGAATACAAATATTCAGCTGGAGAATGAGGATTCAAAGCCCCAGCTGGAGAATGAGGGTTTAAAGACTCCGCACAGAGAGGACGTGCTGGACGCTACTGCTCCAGAAAATCAGGTATCTGAGGTCAGCGCTATTTTAGGGTCTCAAGTAAAATCTGATTCTATTTCTACTGATTCTATCTCAATTAATGAAAAGATTGAACTAAAGGATAATATAATTGCTGATAATGTCAAATTAGAACTAGATGTAAATAAATCGGGGATGGTGGAACCATCATCTGGCAATGTTACCGCAGTTGGTGGTGAATCACATCCGATGGATGTTGAAGATCCACTTGAGGAGAAGGCATCTGTTGATGAGAAAGATGACAACATTGCTACAATTGCAGTCATGGGCAAGAAAATTGATAGTGTAGATATGGGGTATTCTGAAAAGTTAAATTTAGACAGAAGTTCTGGTGATGACTCAATGGAGGATGATGTCCTGGAGAGTAAACAGATTGATTCCAAGGATAGTTCTGATGAAGTGAGAAATAGGACTGAGAAAAATGATGTTCCTGTTGTGAAGGAGGAAAGTCCTGTTGATGTTGTGGGAGATGGTTTATCTGCAGATATTAAACATGCCGATGTTGACGATAAAAGTTGTCCAGTTATACCTGCTGAGAAAAGAAAAATCAATGGTAAGTTTTGCTTTCAGGGTGTGATCTTGTTTTATGAATATATAATGGCAAATAATACCTTCTGTGTGGTATTGCTGCCCTCTCCACCTTACTAATTTTTGTCGTTTTTTGCTGTTGGTTTTCCTTGACAAAGGCCTACATCTTCTTATGATGTAGAATTACATAATATGATTTTTTTTTTTTTCATGTAACTTGAGTTTACGGAAAATTTGCTACAGATTCTTTCCCATTTCTTGGTCATATAAGTTTGTCTGAATTTTAGATGAGGCACAAGCAGTAGTTCCGACTATTGGTGATTGGATAGGAGTAGCTTTCTTCTGGAAAAATACAACTTTTGCTCTGCTGTTTATGTTAAAGTTTTCAAATTCCCTCTCCTTTTAATTGGAAAGAAATTAAAGTTATTTGGTTTCATTGGTTTCTGATGAATAAAATTCAGTTTTATTTTGTCTACGTGTCTTGACAAATTGCTTCACAGATCAAGAGGCTGTGGGAAACAATGAGCCTTCAAAGAGGCAACGGAGATGGAACTCTGAAAGCCTCAAACTACCTGAGCAGCAAAGCACTACACCCAGCTCTACACCAAGGGACACATTACAACCATCTATGAAACGCAACTTTTCTAGATCTGATTCTGCAGTCAGTGATGATACACCAAAAGAACGTATCGGTGAGTTGTCATTCTTCATATTGATAATATATTCTATCCTTTTCTATAACGGTCTAAACATTTTCTATATTGTAAATTGGCAGTTCCTCCATCACCAAAGTCTCCAACAAACTCCCTCAGGATTGATCACTTTGTGCGTCCGTTTACACTGAGAGCTGTGCAAGAGCTTCTAGGCAAAACTGGAACTTTTACAAGTTTCTGGATGGACCATATCAAAACCCATTGCTATGTTACTGTAAGACTTCTAATATCTTATGTTAGGATACGTTGGTTCTTCTTGTTGTAAAATTCTCTCCTGTTAAGATACTTGGATTGTCTTTGTTTTGTTCATCTGTATTGCTGTACTACCAATTAAATTAATCTAATTATTGTTGCTTGGAAAATTACTTTGATGATGCAGTATTCATCTGTTGAAGAAGCAATAGAGACTCGCAATGCTTTGTACAATATTCAATGGCCACCGAATAACGGTGGACGCCCCCTAGTTGCTGAGTTTGTCGATCCTCAGGAAGTAAAAATGCGTACGGAGGCTCCTCCTCCGTCACCTGCTGCACCTGTTAGTACGGGTTCAGCTGCTCCTGCTCCTGCTGCAGCACCCACCTCGCAGCCTCAGCCTTCACCACGCCAACCTGCAGCAAGACAGCAGCTTCCACCCCCTCCAACTCTGCCACCTCCACCTCCCATATCGAACCAAGCCCCAGCGAGAGAGCGGTTCACTCTTCCACCCCCTCCCCCGCTGCCTGAGAAACTTGACCCACCAATTGTGACTCTGGATGATCTATTTCGGAAAACTAAGGCAACGCCGAGGATCTATTACCTGCCTTTGTCAGAAGAACAAGTTGCCGCAAAACTTGAAGCTCGGAGTAAAAGTTCCAAGCAGTAGGGATCAGGCTATCTAATCTATATCCCTGGCTGCTCCATATTCTAGCTGAGATAATGGTAAGAACTAAGAAAGTATCACATGAAAAAATTGCGTCTTTGCAGGTCTGCAGGTGTTTTCCCATAGGGAGGAAATATTCCAGCTGAGCAGAAGGAATTGGTTTGATGATGGATTAGTGTTTTCTGAAGTGTGCTTTAGGTTGAGGGTCATGTTTTCATTTAGTGGTAGAACCCTTCAAATTGAGAGCTCTCTTTATGAATGGATCGATTCACCTATGGTCATGTCATGTTTTCCAGAGTTCCCTAGTTTTATGGACTTGTTATATTGTTAGAATCTAACTTTTGTATTGGTGTTTTATTATGAGTTTTGGACCTCTTTTGTAGATTCTACAGACTGATTATGATCACTGTATTAGCTTTTTGAACTGAGTATTGAAATTTATCATCTGGAGCAGCATACTTCTAGTCCACTATTAGCCGTTTTTCATGGGTTTGTTATGACTGTTTTAATCTTATTTTGATTCATGATCGTTTACATGAAATGCCATTATGCCAATGCTTCCTACCCTGTAATGGTGCAAGGAATGATGATGAATAGTTAGTAAATAACGAAAAATACCATTGTTATTTTCTTATTTGTTACAAATTTGAGCCCATCGAACGCTATGTAGAGAAAGCATAAAGCTCTCTTGCTCGAGATGTCGAGCCAAGTCTTTTTACATAAAAAAAATAAAAATGATTGTAGAAATCAACCATTTTTCTTTTTTTTTTCTTTTTAACAGAATATGTATATTGGAATTAGAAGAAATTTTGATATTTATAATAAGTTTATTACAATATAATTTAAAATTTTATTCTCTTCAATATTAAACGGAAATCTTTCACCTATGTTAATAAGAGAAATATCTACTTTTACTTGATTGAAAGAAGAATGATTGAAATCTCATGAGATGTGAGAAAAATAATTTAACATAGACCAAATCTCAGTGGCAACAAAATTCAACCCTATTTCAGGATATGTCTTGTTTAACTTTGAAAGTTTATTTATTTATCAGTTAATTATCTATGAGTGACATGTTTTAAAAAATTTTTAAAAAAATGACATGTTTTAAAAATATTCGAGTAGATGGCAAATCGTTAATTTTAATGTAAACAGTAAATTAATTAAAGAATGACTTTTTGTCCCTAGAATTAATGTTTTTGTCCCTATAATAACTACAAAATGACATTTCTAACCCTACAATTAATTACAAAATATGTTTTTACCCCTACTCAATTATTTTTATTTTTTAAATAGAAAAATTATAAAAAAATATATCTAAGTGTAATTTGATTAAATCATACAATGTTTTTAGAAAAAAAAATCTTGTTGAATCAAACAAAATTTTCTTATTAAATTTAATGGCAAAGTTTGATCTACAAACTGCTGGTGATCGAGTTTTATTATGTATTTGAATTGATATTGAAATTTATTATGTTGCTGCAGCATTGGTTTAATAATAAGATGAGTGTTTCATGCATTTAACACTTGTAACTTTTAATCAAGTTTTGATTCATGGTCATTAAAATAGAGATACTCAGATAATATTATATACTTAATGGTGTGAAATTGTTATTCATCTAGTCCCAATGCTTCCTACAAGCTACCCGCCAGGAAGTTGTACTCTCAATCAAGGGATATTGAATAAGAGTCGCAATTTTAAACCCATTTTGTCGCATCAAAAATGCCATTGATGGTTTGAAAACGTTAGTAGTAATAAGCAAGGATGATAAAAGAAGCTTTATTCATGGACATAAATTTTAGGTTATGCTGAGGCAATTTCATCCCATCAAACTATTGATGCCTGCTATGCTAACGTTATCATTTTGTTTGGAAATTTTTGGCATGGCAGACTAAGGTGGCGTTTGTTTTTTTGTCTGAAATCTAAATAGACCCGAATTAGTCTGAATTCTGAATAGGTCTGAATGTCTGAATCTGAATAATATGTTTGTTTTTTCGTCTGAATCTCGGAAAATAAATATTAAGTTGTTTGTTTTTTTCAACTTAAAAAGCTGAAAATATGTACTTTTACATTTGTATCCTTATTAAATTTGAATGTCAAATAAATAATATATTAAATACCACAATATTTTAACATTTATAAGTAAAACTATATTCAAGTGAATAGATAATTATTTTAGAATTTTAATATATAAAATACCATAAATTTTAAATTTTATCGTATATAATATAAGAAATAAAAAACAGGGATATTTTTATGTAGGGTAAATATTTATGGGTGAGTTTTGGGATAGACATGAAAAATAAATTATAACAGAGATATTTTTGACATTAGTAAGTAATTGACTTAATTTAGATTTCTCTATTAAGTAAAAAGCCAAAAAAATTAGCTTATTTTATTAAGTCAAAATTATCTAAAAAGTCTCATTAAGTTATAAAAACAAACACCTCTAATTAACTTAATTAATTAAGTTAAGTTACTTTAAGTCATTAAGTTAAAAAACAAACACCACCTAAGTGTTTGTTGATACGACTCATGTAATGACCAGTAATTATCATAAGTGTTTATTTAATCATATTAGTTTTTTTTTCTTTGGTTTTTTTAGCAAATCTTTTAAAAATTAAAATCTTAAGCAAAATTATAAAATCTTTTGGTAAAAATTACACTTATAAAAATTATACTAATAAAAGCTCTATCTAAAAAGGTACACCAAACGAAGCATAAATCATGTTTTCTTTAACTTTATAATTAAGCAAAATTTATATCATTCCACAAATATATGTTCATTCAAATAAAAGTAGCCTACATACCTTTTAGTCTTAAAGAATAATAATAAGAAGTGATGATTGATAAGGAGTTGCTAATAGTGGATAAAGATGATTGGTATTAAGAATTATGAATTCATAAGAATAAATAAATAAACATTATTTTTAATATAACTAAAAACATATGGTATCAAAATATACACCAAATGTGATAACGTATAAAATTTAATATATTTTAATTAAAAAACATTATACACCACACTACCAAAAAAACCAAAATAAGAAATGTCTTAGGTTATATTTTAAATTTTGCAAAATTTTAAATATTAGTAACTATCTAGAAATTATTTATATTTTATCAAATTTTTGTGTTCAAAATTCCAGTTAAAAATTAAAAATAAAAACTAAAAGAAGAACACGCGAATTGCACGTGTTCATTGCCCTTCAGGAGCAGCGATAAAGAAACCCTAGACGAGTATAAATCTGCTGCATCTCCGCTTTTAGGGCTCGTTTGTTACTTTGCCGCCTCCCGCAAAGTCTTTTTGGTGTAAGCTCTAAACCAAACCCTAAAGCCCATTTCATGTTTTTCTATTGCCTCTAAATTTTCTGTGTCATCTGATTTTCCAGGCAACCAAACAGTCGAAAATGGTTACAAGCAAGAAGACGGTAAGATTCCTGTTCACTTTCTATTGTTTTACTCACTTCGGCTAACGCTATCACAATCAATTTTTCACTGGGTTTTTTGTATTCATTATTGCAGAAGAAGACTCATGAGAGCATCAACAACAGGCTTGCTCTTGTGATGAAGAGTGGCAAATACACTCTTGGTTACAAAACTGTTCTTCGATCTCTCAGAAGCTCTAAGGGTTAGTTCCCCCCCTCCCCCCCGGATGAGCTTTGGAATTGAAAGTTTGTTTTCTATTATAAAGCTTAGATTTTTTATTTGAGATTTTTGTGGGTTGTTGATTTTTTGACAGGAAAGTTGATTCTTTTGTCAAATAATTGCCCACCGTTGAGAAAATCAGAGATTGAGTACTATGCTATGCTTGCTAAAGTTGGTGTACACCACTACAATGGAAGTAAGTGCTATTTGTGTTTGCTTTTGTTTATGCTTTCTTTTATTTTATTTATTTATATATATATATTGTTGATTTGGATGCTGTCCCCTACTCCCCTTGTTGTTGTGTTGCCATTCTGATTTCAATACCCACTTGGTAATAGGTCAAAATTGTTCTAGAATTTAGTGTAATTATGCATTTTTTTTCTACTGTCACAGTTATATGCTAGTTTGCTTGGTATCATGAAATGGGAGAGAGATGCATATGAAAATATTGAAAACTATAATCCTTTTGGAGATAAGAAATTTGGATTGCATGGATTCAAAATGAGTTGTTTCACAATTTGTATTTACTTGGGTAGCTTTGTGGAGTATAATGGGTTTTTATTTGATGTGCATTTTATTGTTTGGAACTGAATTAATGTTTTGCAAGTTTCACGGTTTGTCCCTAAATGTCTATTTGATCTGCTTGCTGTGGCTTTTTATAATCATAACTCTTTGTATTAGCATTTTATCTCTTCCGCTCTTTGGTCAAAAACTCTGCTTGGCTGATATTATATGTCTCACTTGATAACTATAGTTTAGTTATCATTTATTCCTTTGGTGATATTTAATTGACATTACATATTTGTTTGATAATTTTCTAGACAATGTCGATTTGGGAACAGCATGTGGAAAGTACTTCCGTGTGTCTTGCTTGAGCATTATCGATCCAGGTATGATCTGACATTGTGTTATCAACTCTGCTCTATAATTGCTGATGAGTACTGCGCTTCTATGGGAATTAACTATTACGTACTCTGTTTCGCAGGTGATTCTGATATCATCAAGTCACTTCCGGGAGAGCACTGAGCCTGATTCAGAGTTCAAACCTGCATCTTAGTGTTCTGATTGTTTAATTGTGGAATGCTGTTTCTCAATTGAAATTTTCTTTTGAACATCCTCGAGATACACTTTCTTATATAGTCCAATTTGGAATGTCGTGCTGAATGTTTTGTATGTTTTTAATTCTGCAATTTTGGATCTATTAACCTTTGCTCACGTCTTGATTTATTGTTGTACCGGAGTTTTAGGTTCTATGAACTTATTATATTTTTAGAATCTAGCTTAGAATTTCAGTTGTTCATATAAAATTTAAAGAAGGTATTGGTTGAGATGTTTTTGAGTCGATTAAATGATAATTAACTTAGTGTAAATCATAAAAATGGTAATTACGTATTAACCATACTTTGCTTCAAAAGTGCACATAGCAACATCATATCCAAAATTCGATATGAAACTGCAAATTCACAAGTATCACAAGTAAATTTGAGTGCATAATTAGTGTAGACTGAAATATGCACCATCAGGGGGGCGTCTCATGGTAAACAAAAGAAATATCCTAGTTAGGCTCGTCAAAGCCCAGTGTTTGGGCCGGGTTACCCGGGGTTTGGACCTCTTTGGGACGGGTAAAACAGTTATTCAGATCTGGATTCATGCCTGGATTTTTCACATGAAAGTTAAATTAAGGTGGCCTTTGTTTTTTTGTTTGAAATTTGAATAAATTTGAATTAATGTAAATTTTGAAAGAGCTAAATGTCTAAATTTAAATGGCATGTTTGGCTTTTTCTCTGAATCGTTAAAAATAAATATTAAGTTGTTTGCTTTAAGTTAAAAAATTTGTAAACTAATATTTTTACATGTATGTCCTTACAATTTATAAACGTTAAATAAAAAATAAACATCTCAAATAATATAAATAAGATAATAAATTATCATAACATAAATCATATTCAATCGAATACAATTATTTAATATTCTATATTATATATGTTAATCAATTTTATTATGGTTTTTGATGTTTTTATATGAAAATTTTTGTAAAACATTATGGAGATAAATAATGCTAATTTGAAGAAAATAAAAAAAGATAAAAATCATAATAATCTACCAAACTACCACTATATATTACACAAGTTATATAGAGATGGATAATATTGCTAATTATTATGTTTTATTTAGGTAAGGATGAAAATTAATTAATTACATAGGGATGTTTTGGAGAATATTTTGTAATGATATCATTCAGACTTTTAGATTAAGTATAAAGTTAAAAAAAATAGCTTAATAATTTAATGACTTAATGGTTAAAATTTTTTATTAAGTTGAAAAAACAAACAGACTTAATGACTTAACTAATTAAAATTAAGTCAATTAAGTCATTAAGTAAAAAAAAACAAACGGCCCCTAAGTTTGGCACCTCCCAGGCAGGAGTTAAGTCGAGCTTCCTCCACCTGCATATTCAAACTGAATTTAAAAAAAAAAACTGCAAATTTTACACAAAATAATAAATTAAAATTATTTTAATCTACTTTCTACTGCTTAAATTCATTCAATCTCTATCAAAATTTTAAATTCAACAACATAATAATCTCCAAATAAATCTAAATAGTTTATCATAGTTCATAATCATGATGCTAATTATCGGTATAACATATGAAAATTCCAAAATGTCTAACAACTAACAAAATAATTCATAAAAGAGTCTCAAAATACTCCATGTAAAATAAGTAAATAACAACTTCATGTTGGGCTGCTTGACGCTTGTGGCCAATAATCATCATCTAAAATTACCTTCTTCCAAGCAAAAATATTACATAATTATAAATATTATGTAACAAATTAACTCAGTGGTTAACAATAACTTAAATTTAGCTCCTATTACATATGTTTATTATTATAAAAAATAATCATCCAAGTACAGCATCCAAGAAAAACAAAAAGCATGTATATAACACCTAACAACAACAATAATTTCATCATTTTTTTAGTAGGAAAAAAGTTAATACCTGTTGGTTGTGATAGCAGAGCAATGGTGGCTGAGAAGGTGACAGTGAAGTCGACTGTGTAAACATGGTTGTAGGCTAAGAAGGTGAGTTATGAGGGTGGAGAATGGAGAGAAGTCACGCACCAAGGCTAGCAACTGAGAATTGAGAAGAGATGATGCAGACACGTAGAGGGACCTTCGTGGAGGTGCGACATGGTGGCTACTGGCTCGGAGTGTTGGAGGTGCGGCAGTGGGCGCACAGGTGTGTCATCTTGTTTCGGTGTGTACTAGGGATTTTGGGTTTATTTTGGATTTTGGATTTGTAATTTTGTATAAATATATTCTTTCTTTTATTCTTTTATTTATTAAAAAACCAAACATAGATTCGAGTTCTTGGTATTTAGTGCCATGCCCAGACATATTTAGATATTCATTTTCAATACTTGGGACCAGCTTAATAGTGCATACCTGGACCACATTGGTCGGGATCGGTTCGGATCGAGTCCCGCTAGGTATTATTGCCACCTCTTACCCTAATATAGGGGTTGAATTTTGCTAGTTAGTATTAGCAAAACCATTTACCGTTGATGTATAAGAACTTAACAAGGTGAATAAAAGTGCAAAACAATTTGAGGCCAAGAGCAGTAGATTCTTCTCTCACAAGTCACAAGTGACACATCTCCAACACATATACAATGAAATGAGTTCCACTATTCATTTATAGAAACCTCTGGTATTTTCTATTTGTAATCTCGTAATTGGTTGGATCAATCAAGAGGCAGCATTAGCAGTTGATCATTCATTTACTTCCAATGAAGTACACTTGATGGATCTATTTGAATTATTGTGAACTAAAGTTGATTAGAATAGATAGGTTAAACCTATGGAGCACTGCTCTTAGACCAAAAAAAAAAAAGAAAAAAAAGAAAAAGGACTTAAGCTGCTTAACGAATTTTGATAACCCGCTCCACTTACCAGGTACCTTAATCATCACAAATGAGTGGGTAAAAGGAGAGGGAGTGGATAAAGATGAATGAACTGGTTTAGGGTATTTTAGACTTTTCCTTAGAGACGTCATATTTGTAAATCCCATCTATATGGTGTCATATTTCAAGAAACCGTTTCTTTTCCGTTGCTCGCCGCACCAAACCGGCGAACACTCCCGCAATTACGCTCGAAGTCTAAAACAAACCCTCAAACTCATACAAATTTTCTGTATTTCAATCGACTTTCTCTCTCTTTCTTCTTGATTTTCCAGCCAGCCAAACAGGCGAAGACAAGAAAATGGTGACCAGCAAGAAAATGGCAAAGACTCCTAATTCACTTCCTCTTCCATATTCAGCTAACGCTTTCACATTCATTCTTTTACTAATTTTTTCTTTTTTTGTTTTAATTATTGTAGAAGAAGACTCATGAGAGCATCAATAACAGGCTGGCTCTTGTAATGAAGAGCGGCAAATACACTCTTGGTTACAAAGCTGCTATTCGATCTCCCAGAAGGTTTTTTTTTTTTTTTAAATGAGTTTGGAATTTAAAGTTTTGTTTTTCGATATAAAGTTTGGATTTTTGATTTGGGATTTTTGTGGGTTTTTGATTTTTTGGCAGGGAAGCTGATTATTCTGTCAACTAATTGCCCACCGTTGAGGAAATCAGAGATTGAGTACTAATGCTATGCTTGCCAAAGTTGGTGTTCATCACTATAATGGAAGTAAGTGCTTTTTTGCTTTTGCTTCTGCTTTTTTTTTGGTTGAATTTATGTTTTGTCTTGAAATTTGCTTTATTTGAATTTGTATGTAAAGTTCAACTGGTCACTGAATTTTGTAGAAATTGATGTAGAATTTTGCTTTGGATGCTAACTCATTATCTGATACGTGAAAACTGTTAATAGATTTTAGTAAAGATATATTGAAGTTTGGAATGAACTCTCGGCTCTTGTGGGCTCGAGGGTTTTGTATTTCTCGCATTCATGTTGTATCGTTTCACAAAATGTGCGCTTATGATGGTTAGCTTTTTATTTATACGCCTTGTGTTCGCTTGTACCAAACACGGTGCATTCCGTATTTGTCCAATGTAAAATTTTAGTTTGATAAATTGAATCTAAATTCAACTAGTTTCAGAGGGTCGTGTGCGTAAATGTCTAGTATTGACATCACTCATCAACAATCTTAAATCTTTAAGAACATGATAGTATCTTCTCCCATGCTAGTTAGGAATGATTGCATTGCGGGGACTTTTCTCTAATTATTGCTCTCCTACTCTTTTGTTGTAAGTATTTTATCTGTTCCGGTCTTAGATTTCCCACATAACAGCAATACTTGGGGTTATTGTTCCTTATTGATATTGTAATTGACACAGCACATTCATTTTGATAATTTTTCAGACAATGTTGATTTGTGAACAGCATGCGGCAAGTATTTCCGTGTGTCTTGCTTGAGCATTGTCGATCCAGGTGTAATCTCGCGATGTGTTCTCGACTCTGTGCCGTATACTATAATCGCTGCTGCCAGCAGCAGCTTCAGGGATTAATGGTTCCGTTCTCTGTTTTGCAGGTGATTCTGATATTATAAAGTCACTGCCTGGAGATCACTAAGCCTGATTAAGAGTTCAAACCTGCATTCTTTTTGTTTGGCTGTTTTAACTCCTCAATGATGTTTCTCTTCATTACAATGCACTTCCTTATATTGTCCGATTTTGGATCTCTATACTGAATGTTTCATGTTCATGTCCTTAAATTTTGCTTATTTTGACCTTGGAGAAGAATCCAAAATAAATTATAAAATTAACATTCAAATACCCAGATCTTTAAAAAAATCATTATCATAAATATAATTTGTGGTTTTAAGTTAACATAATGTAACTCACGTCGTGGGTGGGGGCTTAGCCTCACTGATCCCCTAAAAGAAAAAAAAAAAAAAACTAATTAAGACCCACATGATAGATAAAGATTATGATTGCATAATTTCTTTTGATTGAATTATTATTACAAAAATTAAATTATAACCACACAAGTCTAAAAATCTTCATCCATTTTGAACACGTGGTTCCCACCATTTCCATTAAGGCTCGACATCACAGAAGCCTTTTGGTATTCCCCGACTCTCTTCTCAAAGAAATTCGTCTTCCCTTGCAGCGAAATCAACTCCATCCAATCAAACGGATTCGTCACGCCGTACACCTTCCCGCACCCGAGCGCGCCCAACAACCTATCTGCCACAAACTCTATGTACTGACTCATCAACGCCCCGTTCATCCCCACCAATGCGCACGGCAGCGCGTCGCACACGAACTCCCTCTCTATCTCCACCGCCTCCTTCACTATCCCCATCACGCGCTCCTCGCTTAATTTGTTCCTCAGCAAGCTGTACAACAAGCACGCGAAATCGCAGTGGAGTCCTTCATCTCGCGAGATTAGCTCGTTCGAGAAGGTTAGGCCCGGCATTAACCCGCGCTTTTTCAACCAAAATATCGCGCAGAAACTGCCCGAGAAGAATATCCCTTCCACGCAGGCAAACGCTATCAGTCTCTCCGCGAATGTCTCCGAGCCGTCGATCCAATTTAGGGCCCAATCGGCCTTTTTGGCAACGCACGGCACCGTTTCAAAGGCGCGAAATAAGCGGCTCTTTTCGTCGGAGTTTTTTATGTACGTTTCTAGAAGGAGCGAGTACATTTCGGAGTGGATGTTCTCGATGGCGATTTGGAAGCCGTAGAAGGCACGCGCCTCGGAGACTTGGACTTCTTTCATGAACCTGGCGGCGAGGTTTTCGAGGACGATTCCATCCGAGGCGGCGAAGAAGGCGAGCACGTGCGTGATGAAGTGTTTCTCGTCGGCGGTTAGGGATTCCCACTGGCGGATGTCCTGCGACAGGTCGACCTCCTCCGCCGTCCAAAATGAAGCTTCGGCTTTCTTGTACATTTCCCAGATTTCCGGGTACTGGATTGGAAACATGCAGAATCGGTCTGGGTTCGGGGTTAGCAGCGGCTCTTCGGGGATTGATGGCATTTTGGTAATTTTCAATGTTAATACTAGGTTTAGGGCTTTTCTTTTCGTCGAAGATGAGGGGAGCGATGTTTCTGTGCATTCTTATAGAGGAGGTTGAGAGGGTATTGAAATTTTTGGATAAGGGGTAATTCAGATATTTAAGAAAAATTTCGGTGACGTGGTTTATTTTTGTGTGGTGCTAAGATATTTTGCGAGTGTGAAATTACTTACTTAGAACGTCAATTGTTTAAATTCTGAAAATGGTTTTGAAATTTTGGGCAGCAAGGCTTGGAGGGGAAGCTTTTAAAGTGAAGGTGTGCGAGGGAAGCTTTCTTCTTAGGGGAAAATTCATTCAAGTAATCCGAGTGTTTTGATTATTTTTAATTGAACAAGAGTTATTAACTCAAAATCCGGGGCGATGGGGGGCTTGCGGGGGAAGCTTTTGAGATACGGGCGGGAGGCTGACGTTGGCGCCAAGGTTTAGGGTTTGAACTTTGAAGTTGAATTGAAACTTCAAAAAACGACACGCCGTTTAATGTGAGTGGCACTAGAATAATGATGGGCTGGATTCGGGTTTGGTGATTATCGATGAGTTTAAAAAAAAAAGAAAAGGAAAAAATCGAGTGGCTCCCATGTGCGCGTGTGGAAGTGGGCGTGCCGGCATGTGCTCGTTCGCAGCATAAGTGTGGCGTGCTTTGTTAATCGGGGCGGGTGACTTTGCAAAGACTTGGCATACCATGCGCATCATCACGTCACGTCCAACTCCATGTTCAAATTTTGGAAGGTCGGGTATGGACTATGGATCCAAGCATTGTTCGGATTGAATGTCAAAGTACAATATTAAATAGCAAATGAATCAATCAGTAAGCTTTCTTCATACTATCACATTCCATTAAGAGAGTGAAATTGATGAGGAATGAAGCGTAAATAATGAGGGAAAGAGTGAGGAATAATTGAGAAAACTGAATATATTATTTTACTTGGTCATTTTGTTATGCGTCTTCCTAACTTAGGATTTTCAAGTTTTCCGAAGCAGTGTTTCTAAAGTTTGGGTTAATATAGATTTGAGCTTTGTTTTTTTTTTGTTTTTTTTCCTAAGTTCATAAAACATAAAAGTACGCAGCTTTAAATTTATTTTTTAAGAATAAAAATTTAATAACAAAAACAAGTGAGTTTAGATAAGAAAATAAAGTGATTTTATTGCTCATATAGTCCTCTTGGGCAATAAAATAATAAAATAAAAAATTCAAGAATTTAGATATTAAATATGTGATTGTTTTCAAGTGGCAGGTTTGGGAGCTGTAATTAGAGATTCTGAAAGAAAGTTCATAGCAGTAGCTCACAAGCAAAACACATATTATCGAGTTATTACTGTAGTAGAAGCAGAAGCAATAAAGTTGGGAATTGAAACTACAATTTCTATTGGTTATATGCCTTTGATAATCGAATTTGACTATAAAAAAGTAGTGAACTTAGTTGTAAGAAGAAATGTAACAAAACAAGCATTTTCTGGATCATCTCAGATGTTTGGGCAAGGTTAAGAATGTTAACCAAAATCATAGTATAGCACATTTTAAGAATTTGTAATACTAAAAAAGCTCTAACCATTATAGAGCCAGCAATGTGGCTGAATGATTGCCCTTCTTATCTTTTGTATCATTTTTCCCTATTTTGAATTAATGAAAGCTAAGCTTTTCTTAAAAAAAAAAAAAAACTTTCTTAAAAAAAAAAAAAAACTATGTGATTGTTTAATTAAAAAAAAATATATGTGACTGTTGGTGGCAATTTTGTAACTAACTGTAGTTTATGTAAATATTAATGTATTTTATTTTTCCTAATTTTTGGGTCATTTCCACTAACAGAATACCAAATTGGTTATTTAAATAAATTGCACGACTTTAACCGTCAACTCCTACTTCGCACGCACAATGACGTTCTTGTCCACGCCCGCCACCGCCCTCTAACTCTCCAGTCTCCATCTCACAAAACGCGTCGTTTTGATTCCGAGAACAAATCTAACTCGCTAAGGTATTATCTCAAACAAATGTAATTCTCATTTCTATCAGTTTCTCGGCAAACACGCAGAACTTTGCGATCAATTGCTATTTTCATTTTTTTTTCCAGGCGCGCAATAGATCAATCGAGCTCGTTTTTTTTTCTTTTTCACAGATTTAGCAAAGGTAATTTTCCAGATCTTTAATTAAACGAATCTCTTCGGGTTTAAAGTTCAAACCCTAACTTGATTTCTTTTCATTCTTTGTGCAGCGAAGGTGACGAGTTCTTGAATCGGCGACACAATGGTTTCGTTTGAAATGAATGATCGTAAAAGTGAGTGGGCATTCACTATTTGATTAGAAATTGTTTGCTTAAATGTAAAATTCCTAGAGATTTTGTGCAGGAAGATTTGAGTGCACTTTATAGCTGCTTCGCTAGTTGTGTATATTACGTTGAGCAATGGAAATGAATAGGAATTAGTAATTTGATCATGTTTCTGGGACAATAAATCTGAGAGGATGAAATTCAATTGCTTGGATTTAGGCTGGGTGTGTGATCATAATTTCCTGTTTCGAATATCTGGCGAGAGTTTGGAATTTGGTTGACAATATTTTACTTGATCTTATGTGGTCTTTGTCACTGTCTGTCGATATATCTTTGTCAAATGAAGCTATGTTTATGGGTCTTAGATGTTTTGCTAAGCCAGCAAGCCCTGTGTGTTTTTGGTCTGTTTGGTCTTCATCTCCAATTGGACTCTGCATGAGCGTCACCACCAGTGAGGTGTATTCAGTGGCGTTTGTTTGTAACTAATTGCGGTCACTTTTTAAATTCAAATTAAAATGATTTCTGCTAGCAACATTATTATTTAGTGGAGTTTTGTAGGATTCATGTTGCTTTGCTTTGTTGTGGCTTTACATGAGGTGTTTAAAGCGGCAGTTGGCATGCTTCTTTTTGCTCCAAAGCTTTTCCACCCTTAATAATTGCTATTTTGAAATGGAACAGAGATTGGGCTGGGGTTGACAGGATTTGGCATTTTTTTCACATTCTTGGGAATCATCTTTTTCTTCGACAAGGGACTACTTGCCATGGGAAATGTGAGTCTTGTCACTACTAAGTTCCCTTTTCAGGTTTTTATTTTTTTGTATTTTTTTCAAAATGACATTTGACTACCATCGGCTTTCCTTGTTTCCCTTTAGATTCTCTTCATTGCAGGGGTGTCTCTTACTATTGGTTTGAAGTCGACCATGCAATTCTTTATGAAACGTCAGAATTATAAGGTTTGATTTATTCTCATGTTCTGTGCATGTATGGTGTTCAACTATTGCTCCTTTTTCTAAACTACTTGTGCTCCTTTCACTGTGCAGGGAACTATCTCTTTTGGTGTTGGCTTCTTCTTTGTTGTTATCGGATGGCCAATTTTGGGAATGATTCTTGAGACATATGGCTTCATTGTACTCTTCAGGTAAATAGAATCTTTTTTTTTGGTCCCCCTCTGTAGTTCATTCAAACAATAGATTGAAGTTGATTTTTTATTTTTATTTTTTTTCGCAGTGGCTTCTGGCCTACACTCTCAGTTTTCTTGCAGAGGATACCCATTCTTGGTTGGTTGTTCCAACAGCCATTTGTCAGATCGGTATGTCTATTCTGAAGCCTAATAATTATTTTTCATCTGTGAGAGATCTTCGAAGAAATCGCGATTAAAACTGAACTCCCCGGAGCCTTTTTTTTTTTGGGATATAAATATATACCATCAAAGATAAAAAAGAAATGCTTCGAACCTCTTATTTTAGTTCTATAAATCATTGAAAATATTTTCATTTACCTAACTACATTTAATGATATTTTCTAAGTCATGTTTCCCATTGATCCTAATTTTATTCTTGAATCTCAAGAAATCATGTGTATTATAGGACTTTAAATTCCAAGTAGTATCCCTGGTACTACTCAATTTGTTTGGAATTATGACAGAATAGAACTTTGAAGAGTGGTATCAAAGCGAAAAAAGGATTTATACAATTTTCTTTCCTCAATTACCTTCTAGGTTGGTTTCTCCTAACTGCACTATCTGTTTTGAGTTTGGCTTGTGTGTTTGTGAAAATAAACGTGCAAAGTGGTATGTGGCAGTTTCTTGTTTGAAGTTAGTGCATGTTCCTAACAGCAACCCTAGCAAGTTGCATTCCAATCGTAGATATGAAAATGGGGTTTTTGAGTATCAAAGTTTGGGTTCATGGGCTTACTTGAGGAATGGATATTTGGCTTAGTGCCCTTTCTTTTGGTGTTGAATGAAGGTTTTGAGATGCCCTCTTTCACTTGATATTGACGGTTTCTTTTGTGGATGTAGAATAAACGTGCAAAGTGGTATTAGTGGCAGTTTCTTGTTTCAAGTTAGTGCGTGTTCCTAACAGCAACCCTAGCAAGTTGCATTCCAATCGTAGATATGAAAATGGGGTTTTTGAGTATCAAAGTTTGGGTTCATGGGCTTACTTGAGGAATGGATATTTGGCTTAGTGCCCTTTCTTTTGGTGTTGAATGAAGGTTTTGAGATGCCCTCTTTCACTTGATATTGACGGTTTCTTTTGTGGATGTAGAATGTAGAGGCAGGTTATTGGGATGCTGGATCTAGAGTTGATGTTTGATGAATTAGTTGATGTAAAGGATAAGAAAAACATTTACTGTTAAGGTGTTTTCAAAGATTTAAAATAGGGGTTTGATTTAAAGGAGAAATGAGGTGGGGAATTTATTACATAAAATAAAAGATGGGAAAATTTGGTTTAAAGGAGAAATGCTGCTGCTAGGCCACAAACAGTTTCTGTAATGGATTAGGGTAGTGGTGCTGGTAGTTTAAATATGAAGGTTTAGATGTCACTAGAAAATGGATGATTCTCAATTATATTAAGGGACACATTAGTTAAGAACTATGTAGAGAATTTAGATTATAAAAGATAGACAAAAAGAAGAGAAGTGAAGAATAAGTGTAGAATAAGAAGAACGATAAGAGGAAAAAGAGGAGGGCGTACTAGGTGTCTATGAATAATAACCAGTAACTTAATTTTCCATTTAACATAACCTAATGACGTCCTAAGACACCTATAAAATCTGATCTGGTTGGATTAAGTAACTTGGGTAGGTTCTAGAATTGGATATTATTTTTATGCTGCAAACTGTGAATTGCTTAGATGTTGACTGTATATTTCATCTTTCTGATTTCTAAAAGAGTTAGTTGGACAATTGTTTGTTTTTATTGAGTTGTTAAAATATAGGATATGTACGTAACACATCTATATAACTTGAAGGTTGAAAGTGCCATTTCTCTTTACAGCAAGTGATTTTGTCTAACTTCTTGTAAAGGAGGGGGGGTGGGGGTGGGGGACTTAAATTGGAAAGGGGGTGTTTTTTGGGTTACGCCTTGTTCTTAAAAATTAAAATGGATGGAGCATGACGGGTAATCATTTTCTTGCTGAATGCCTTGTCGAGTCATGATTATTTTATGTAGTAGGTGGACTTTGGAATATCAATGCTTCTATTGTTTGATGTCAGTCATGGAAATGGATGCTTTGCATTAAATTCCGTGGAATTGAAATTGTTGCCTAACAATCAAAGGTTCAAAAACAAATAATTGCTCATGTAAAGTAACAATTAAATGCAATCACCATTACACATGCAAAGTTACTATGTACAGCTATGTAAATTTATTTGGTGTAAATTTAACCATTTGCTACACATCCATGGTTCATATGACTAAACCGGCTTCCTTTTCCCTCTTATGTGCAGTTCTTTGACAGGTACCGAAGCAGACGGGTGCCGGTGTAATTCTGCTATTAAAGGAAGTACAATGTAGCGATGAGTCCACTTGTAAAAATACTGCAGGATGAAAAGTAAAAGATTGAAAAAAAAAATCTTTAATTTTTGTTAGAGTGTTGATTGTAGAAATTGAATCTCACTTGACAGCAAACTAAACCTTCAACCAAATAGAGAAAATGGAAATGATGGAAATGATTTCAGATTTATTTTGTATTACTCTATGGTGGTTTTTCCTTTGACAGCCATTGCTGAATGGAAATAATTTTGTGTTTCAGTTACGATTTTTTTATATCATTATCAGTAATCCATTAAGACAAAATAGATAATTTCATTTTCTTTTCCTTTTGTTTTTGACAATTATTATCAATAAGATTTATAAAATTCTAATCTAAATTGTTGTTTTTTTGTTTGTTTGTTTAGCATGTAGTAACAGGAATGTCTACAAGAAGATGGATATCTAGGTGGGAAAATTTTTTTTAATCAAAAATATAAAAAATTTAGAACTATGAATCACAATTTTATTTATCACATTTTCTGGTTTTAAAAAACCTTTATCATATAAATATATATATATATATTTTTCATTTTCTTATTTTTACCATCATTCCCTCACGTTCTCGCATCACATGATGCTCTAATACCCAGTGTTCTCAATTCTTTAATTCCGTTAATACGACATCGTTTTCACCTTTCAGCTTGTGTTTCCATTTCGTTATTAAGCGGTGCCAACTGTTTACAGTGCGCCGCCGTTTAGACAAATGCCTCATGTCTCTCATTGTTTGCGCCAAATGCCCAAATCTTAACAGTCTTTCAAGCTAAAACCTCCAGTTTCTTCCTCGTTTACAACGTTTTTCTCGTTGGGTGTTTTAACAAATCTCTCACTTTCAGTGTACTTCCACATTCAACACGTCGTCGATTTTCCATTTAAAATTCTTCTTTTCTTCTTTCTACTGATTTTTGGTTTTTTTGAGGGGTTTATCTCATGCAGTAATTGATTCTTTTCTCATTTCTCCAATTTGGAATATACACTTTATTTATTTTGTAGTCAAATCCTGTTTTTTTGTCAATTTTAGGGTTTAAAGATTCAAACTTTGACAAGTTTGGTTAATTTTTTTTTCCCTTGTTTTGGATTCTTTAAGTTTTAACTTCTGGATAGATTCAAGAAGTGTTTTGTTGTTTGAAATTTTAAGCCTTTTTGACAGAATTAGGTTTTTGAGGTGGGGTTTTGGGTTTTTGTGGGATGAATAGTGTGTTCAGTGAACAGATTCTTGCAGAGAAGCTCTCCAAGCTTAATTGCACTCAGCAGTGTATTGAAAGTATCCTTTTCATGTTGTTATTATTTGCCTAAGTTTTATCTAGAATAATCAATACATTTTATTGGCAAATTAACATTTTTTTAGTTTGTTATATTAGAGCTTAAGTGTTTGTTATGTCGTACTAACCACTATTCAATCTGACAGGATCGATGAATTACCATTTTGATATGTCGAAATTTTGACACTTCAAATGAATGTGCTTGCATATTTTGTTGTAATTGCATTGGTAGTGATCTTTTTCAATTGATTTTTCTGATACAGGCAAATTCTTGTGTTTTCTTTTTCCCATTTCTTGAAATTAGATTATTGGAAGCAAGGTTATCTAGAAATGATTGATGGACTTGTGGACAGAAGTATATTTGAGATTGAAACTTTTCTTTTAGATGCCAGTTAAACATATTGGCCAATGGCTACCCCTCGAGGTCTTCACTTGTGTTGAAATTTAGGCCCGGCATTTACTGCATTTGTATGTGAAATTTAGTTGATTGATTATGAATTATTTTTCTATAATGTGCTAGATAATTTTGGTTGGATCCAACTTTGAAACATTTGCTCTGCTATGCTTTTGCTCAATGTAGTTCCAAGATTTGAATAATACCTTTGCATGATGTGTCTGTGTGAGTAATATATCTTTGAGTCTACTTATTTATTTGTTTAATTTTTTTTTTAATGTGCTCTTTTTGGCGTTAAAGCAATCATATTGTTCATATATCCATGCGATATGTTCCCTTAACTTATGTGCATAGCTTTGTCACATTGGTGTATATTTCACCGCAGCAAAGCAGAACTGGTTGTTGCAACATGGGATAAACAGTTTCACAGTTCTCAACTGGTTCAGAAAGTTCCCCTTTTGTATCTTGCAAACGATATCTTGCAGAACAGTAAGCGAAAGGGGAATGAATTCGTTACTGAGTTTTGGAAAGTCCTTCCTGCAGCCCTCAAAGATGTTGTTGAGAATGGTGATGATAGTGGAAAGAATGTGGTTTCTAGATTGGTAAGTTACTCATGAATCACCATCTTTTTTTTGGGGTTCATCTTGTTACATCTTGTTATCAATTGAGATGGAAATGTTTTTTCATCATATTGAGTATTTAATAGTAGTTACACACTTATCTTACCAGATTCTATCTGTTAACTTTGAATGTTTAGTCAAGAGTTTCAGTTGATCTGTTATGTAATTTATTCAGAGATGCTAGTCATATGTTATTTTTGTATGATATTGCATTGATTAAATGTATTCAAATTGTCTGACAAAATCATTAGGTTAATATATGGGATGAAAGAAGAGTCTTTGGATCCCGCGCACGGGGCGTTAAAGATGTAATGCTTGGTGGAGAAGTGCCTCCACCCTTGGAGTTCAGTGGCAAAAAACGATCACGCCCTGTCAAAATTGTTAAACGAGATTCACGATCCATTAGAACGGTCAGAACGAGGACATTTTGATCTTTATCTTATCTTTCTGTTCTCTTAAGATTACTTCTGAGACTTTCTAAATTTTGAATATCTATTTCATCAAAATGATACTTTTACATCTTTTTGCATTCCTTTCAGTGTGATTAAAATGTAGCTCACTGTTATAATTGTTGCTTCTGGTACCAGAAATTGACAGTAGGAGGTGCAGCTGAAAAAATAGTTTCTGCTTATCACTTGGTGCTATGTGAGCAATTGAGTGAAGAGGAAGAGATGGCTAGATGTAAATCAGTGGTTCATCGTGTGAAGAAGATGGAGAAAGATGTAGATATTGCCTGTACAAATGGTAACTGAGGAACGATGTGAAGTTAACCTGCTTGTAGATTTCATTGGTTGTTTTGAAGTATTCTAGGAACTTCATTAGTACATATTTTTGTTCTGTGATTCTCGGAAAGATTAGTTGTCTGAACTTTTTTTTTTTTTTAAAATTCCTCCAGCAAAAGATCCAAAGCGAAAAACTCTTTCCAAAGAACTAGAAGAGGAGGAAAATATGTTGAAACAATGTATTGAGAAACTTAAATCAGTTGAGGCAAGTAGAGTAGCGCTTGTATCTCAGTTGAAAGAAGCTCTCCATGACCAGGTATGTAATTGTACCATCAAATTTTTGAATTTTAAGAAGTTTGTGAGACATTGAGTCAGGATATACTACCCCTGTTGCATGTGTTATGTATCAAGGTTTTGTTATTCACCGTTCTTTCTAAAATGCTTTCAGGAATCCGAACTAGAGAATGTCCGAACTCAGATGCAGGTATATTTGTAATTTTACACCTCAAAATGCTTTTTCTGTTTTGCTAATCTCCTAATGAGTTTGATAAGTAAGAGCGCATTTTGAAAGTGCACCTTCAAAATGCATTTTGTTTTATTTGTCACCACAAATGTCTTATCATGTTTGTTTTATGCATGACTTCGTTTTTCTAGGTTGCTCAGGCACAGGCAGAGGAGGCCTGTAATATGCGGAAGCGACTGAATGATGAAGATTATGTATCAAAACCATCCACTACAGCCACCTTGTCCGCTGATATGAATGCAAAAGGAGCACAAACGCCAAAGAGAACAGCTGCAGCCATTGCAGCCGAGGTTGCGGACAAACTTACAGCTTCTACCTCTTCTCAAATGATAATGCATTCTGTTCTCTCTACATTTGCAGCTCAAGAAGCAAAGAATGCTGGTCTGGTGAAGGCCTCTACAGCATCAAATTCTTTTCCACCTATACCTGCCAATTCAGTCACCGAGTCAATTCCAAAACCTGAAAAGCAAACGGCAGTTTCAGACCCCAATATGTTTTTGCCAGCTCAGTCGCTCTCTACCCCACCAAATCAGTCATATCAAACAGTTTTGGTGCCCCAACCAACAATGCAGAACCAAGCCCGTAGCACTCAACCACAATATCACATGCTACCAAACTCATCTTCCCAACAGTATTTGCAGCCATCAGGTGGCATCATGACCCCGTATGGATATGGTAGCATCCCACCCATGCCGGCAGGCCCTCCACCACCTCATATGGTGAGTCCAATGGTTCCATTGACTCAGCAGCAACAACTACCGTTGGCACAGCAACCGGCACCTTCAAATCAGCAGCTAACCATGTTAACTCAGCAACCCCCTGGGCCTCCTAGTTTCAGGCCACTACAGCCGCCTGGAATGGTGTTCTATGGCCAACCTCCCCATTCTTAGGGAATTTATTTTTGTAAGCTAGGTCAATAGCATCAATTCAAATTTGTTTGTTAGCAGTATCTATTTCTGGAGAGTCGAAATTTTGTTTGTGCAAATTTGGTTTTCAGAGATGAATATACAAGGATGCCGGACCATAGTACGACAGATATGTTCGCTGCAATTACAAATAATGAGTAGATATAAACTAAGAAGTACCAAATACGTATGCTATGATCAAGAAAGGTAATGGTTATGCTTTTAAAGCTTGATTTTTAGCCTGTATTTTAATCAACCTATCCAAAGCTACAGAGCTAACAAACATATAATAATCACAGCAGTAAATTCTTATAATCAGGATGAGGATACAGTTTGATGAACTGATAATTTCTGTTTCAATCACCCCGCTTTAGTATTTACAGGCTAACCAGAAAGGAACGTATATGCCTACCAAAAACTGTTGTGATATGATAATAAACAATTGAACTATGCATCTAAGATGAGTAATATCTTGCATCCTTAACGAGGACAAGCACATAACATCATCCAAGAAATGAGGAAGATACATAATTGCCCGAGTTTTGATACAATGCAGAATTCAATATTTCATTGCTTCCGGCGTTGATAAAAACTTTACCGCAAAGGGGTATACGGTATGTGGTTGCCATGATGGTCTAAGTAATGGCATGAGGAGAACCAAGCCCGAGCACAGTTCTTCAGCACTCAACATTTCATAGTTTTCTTCATGATAAAATCTTTTACAGAAAGGGGCAAATGGTACATGATTGCCATGATGGTAGAGTAATGGCCAAAGGAGAACCAAGGCGGGGGATTGTGCTTCAGCACGGTGGCCACAGTATTCTTCGCAAACACTTCTGTAGGGGTTGATTTGGTTGTCTGTGAAAAATATGCTCTTTCCCTGATAACTGCTTCAAATGGTTTGTATAATTTCCACTCCGGCATCCGATTGTAGCTGGCTATGGCTGATTTTCCTATGTTTGACTTGACAGCCCCTGGGACGACATTGACGACATCGATTCCAAAATGACCAAGTTCCAATCTGCACAATACATCCAAAATGTAATCCTATTTGTTAATCTAACATAAAGATGTTTGATGCTTGGCTGCGGTTCAAGAGCTTACTGCTTAATGGTGAGTATTTCACAAAAATGAATAAACTTTTAAAGTGGTCCGGCAAATACAAAAAAATCAGATAAATCCAAATCAGTAATTCATTTGTCTATTAGTTGTATAACTAGTCACCCAAATCCTAATCCCATTTGTATTTAACATAATGATGTGGATACTTGGCTACAGTAATAGAGATGAAAATTGGATCAATCAAATACCATGTTACTCCCAACTCGAGGGCTATACTTAGAATGTAAGAATATATAACATCATTCTGCAGATATGCAAATCATCCCATAGAAACAAGAAAATTTGTTCATACAAAACGAGAATATGTTTAGTCTTATAAATGACTTCTCATGGCATAAACTGATGTGGGGCAAATATAAACAAGATCGCTAACCTCAAGGTATCAGTCAGTGAATGAAGAGCAGCTTTTGATGCAGTGTAGGTACCAGCCCATGGTCCTGGGGCTGCAACAGTGACACTTCCGACATTTACGATCTTTCCCTTTTTCCTATATGCCATATGCGGAACAACGGCTTGAACCAACCTCATGGGACCTATGAGTGAGAAAACATTAAAATACAATGAAGAGGATAGTTGTATCTTCATATCTTCTCACGTACCGAAAGTACCAAGTGAAAACTTGAGGAAAAAAATCAATTGAAGTTAATATTGAAAGGTTTAACTTTAACCACAACTTGATGAAGAACTCCAATGAACGGGAGAACAATTCAATATTGCTAGACATTCTTGTAACTGAGGCTAGAGGTGTCCTAGTCAATCGGAATGGATCAAGAAGATCCAAAGGACAACAAAAACTAGTAACTTTTCATCATTTCGTAACTACCTACATGCACAAGATTCTCGTGGAAGGGGACTGTTGAAGTTTAAAGTGCAACACCCCCCACCCCCCCCACCCCCCGGCGCCCGGGATGAATTTTCACTAGTATCATATTGACTAGTCTCATAAGTGGTCTAAGTACGACTCAATCATTTGTACTCTTTGTTTGGATCACAGACTGAAGAAAAGCAAAACCATGCGACCAATGACTGTTGCTGCCGTGGCAACAACATAACAATTTCCATTGTTTCTCTGAAAACAACAATATGTTGGCACCAATATTACCAAAAAATTGTATGTACTTGATTCATATTAAGAGAGGCCCAATATTCTTCCAATTTCTGATGCCTATTATGAGAGGTCCAATATTCTGCCAATTTTAAACTTTGAGACTAGGAAGTCGAAGATGTACAAAATTGTTCTATTCAAGGAAGCATCAAGATATAGCAAAGTTCAAGGAATGTGAAATTTGTGGTAGTTTGATATTATCAATTAAACCAATCAAGAAAATTATACAGGAAACTACAGGTTGTCAGCAAACCAAAAGTTCCAAGATTTTGAATTTACCAAGGAGATAGTTGAAATCAAACTTGAGAACGAAGAAAGACAAATCATATCAACATTATAAACTTACACTAAAGAAGAGAAACAAACAGAATCTTACGAATTCTTTCATATAAACATTATAAACTTACACTAAAGATGAGAAACAAACAGAATCTTACGAATTCTTTCAGTGCATGACAGCACCTATTTGTAGATCCAAATTACCAGCCAATATACACAAGCACATCAAAGTTTAACTCTGTTCAGCCACAATACAGAATGATTCTCAGAGTTCTGGTCATTTTAACAAGCATGTATCTGAAACATACAGTAAACTGATCTGATAACTCATTTACTTACCATCTTGATTACATCAAATCATTGATTAACTATGCAGTATTGATCTATACATATGCCACATAATCTAACAGTAAAACTGATCTGGGCAGTGTTCATTTTGGCCATCTATATATAAACCAAATCCAAACTGCGACGATTACAAACAAAAATGCGTTTAACAAATGATAATAATCACCAAATCTAAATAAACATAAATTTACGAAAAGAAAAGAAAAAATAATTATGCAATTACCAAAAACATTGGTGTTGAAAGTTTGCTCCATGGCAGAGAGAGGAACCTCAGCAAGAGGCCCAACGCACTGGACCCCAGCGTTATTAACCAAAACATCAATCTTTCCGAACTTTTCAAGAACATTAGACAGAACATTTTGCACGCTTTGTTCTGACAAAACATCGAGTTCCTGTACAAAGAACCTGGGATCTTGTTCGAGGTCAGCCATTGTTGCCTTGGACCTGCCGGTGGCCACCACCCGGCAGTCACTCGCGGCAAAGGCGCGTGCCAGCGCATGGCCTATGCCTCCTTGAGAGCATCCTGTTATTAGCACCACCGGGTTTGAATCCATTGAAATGGGTTGTCGATTATGTCCAAGAGCGAGCTGTTTTTTGTTTTGAAAGTTTCGGGTTTCGACGAGTTCAAAGTAAAGTTACAGTTGCTTCCGAGTAACCACCACCTAAGTTTTTACAATAATGCCGTGTGCGTGCTTGTATTGTCAAGAATAGAAAATTTTATTTCTTTTAATTTTTAAATATTTCAATTAATAACGAGACAGCGTGGATCATTTTTTTTTTTTTTATATAATTTATTTCTAACTTTTGAAGTTATTAGTCTTTTTTTTAAGCACTTTTCGAAAATCTGCTTCTTCCTTGACACGGTTATAAGTACTAAAATTTATTTTATACTAATAATAGTCTATACTCAGCACAGAGAAAAATTATACTCTCACACGACTTAAATTCTTAATTTAAAAAATAAGATAGAAAATATCAACCACTAAATTAATAAATAGTTAACTGCCATTATTAAGTTCACATTAGGCCTATATTATATCTGCATATGCGGCTAATAAGTTCACATGAGGCCTCATTGGGCCTGATGTTACAAGCCCCCCAACATTATTTTATTTTATTTGTTTCTGATAAAGTGGCGCTAGCATTTGTTTTCCTAATATTTTATTAAAAAAATAATAATAATAATACAAGCCTTCTTTAAGTTTGTTGTGAAAAAAAAAAAAGAATATACCAAATGATGTGAATTGTGAAAATTGAAAATTAGAGTTTGTATAAAATTCATCATTCATTCAATAAACTGAAAATTATTTATTATTTTAATTTTGTTCTACTGTTGCAACTAACTTAACGACTTTCCCAAGTGGGCCCCATCTTTTAACTGATTTTTGAACTACACCCACCATTAATTTGCTGCCTCCACAAGACCTCCCCTTCAACTGTTGCTCCACTCAACACTGGACCGCTTTCTTGATGATAAAATATTTAACAAAAAGAGGCAGATGCTGGATGATTCCCATCCAGGTTGATAAATGGCCAGAGGAGAACCAAAGCTGGGGATTCTTCTTCAGCACGGTGGCCACAGTTTTTTTTTTTTTTTTAACAAACATTTGAGCAGGAGTTGATTTCAATCCCTGTGACAATAAAGCTCTCTCTCTCTTATAACTTTCTCAAATGGCTTGTACAACTTCCACTCCGGCATCTTATTGCAGCTGGCAATTGCAGATTCCCTATGTTTGATCTTATAGCCCCAGAAGCAACATTCATCACATGGATCCCAAAATGCCTGAGTTGTAATCCGCTCGATAACGAGAATAAGCTGACAATGCTTAATTATTTTGATTGATATGTACTTATAATTATAATTTCTAATCAGTTAGGTACTAATTACCTCAAGGTATCAGTGAGTACATGAACGGCTGCTTTTGATGCAGAGCAGGCACCGGCCCAGGGTGCAGGGGCCATGGCAGAAACACTATATTTTTAATCATAATAAAACCAACGATTGAGCTTTCGCTCACCAAAGGAGGTTCTGCGATCATTTCGCCAAACTATGAAGTGGTGTTGGTTATTTTTCCTCATTTATTTAACCCTCTCAAGAAAATGCAACTTTCTAGGAAAATAAGGGACAAAAAAAAAAAAAAAAAGCATTCTGGAGAAATCGAAGATATCCGATTGTGTTTGTTTTAAATTTGATCAATTGGACCATTCAATTGAGCACACTGGAAACGGAAGCTTATTTGCGAGTAGTCAGAAAAACGACTGGTCGTGAAAAAAAAGAAAAAATGTTGAGAAAAGTCAAGTGTTTATATAATCCAATTTGAAATCACTATGATATGATCTCTTATGATAATCCATTAATATTTTATTAATATTTATTTATTAATTTATTTTGCATTGTAGTTTTTGTTCAATTATTCAAAGGTAGTGGCCCTAATTTATCAAACATTGGTGTAAGTTATGAAGCATGATGTGAGAACATGCTTTAGATTTAAAGCTTAATGTTATTCAATAAAGAGTGTCATGAGTATTATTATTTTGGCAACTTGTAAATTGGTTTTGTGAATTTATTGTTTTGTTGAATAACCATCACTTGTTTTGGATGTCTAGGTTTTCTCGAATTAACTTATTTTTTGTGTCTATAACAAGCAATTAAATTGAGTAAAATTTCTTAAATTGCAGAAAAAATTAGAGATTATGAATATGGAAAAAAGAAAAAAAAAACTAGATGAACAAATGATTGACATGTATCTATTGAAGTTTTGAAGCTATGGCTTTTTATTCCCCCCAAATTATTAGCTATCAAACAAGTGTTAGTTTTTTCTTGAAACTTGGATGTCTTATATTTTAAGTACTACGGATGGACAAAACTAAACCAGTTCTCGAGAAAAATCAATTTAGTTTGATTTTTTGTTTTAGTTCGGTATCTATAGTTAAAAACACTGATGATTATTAATTCGAAATCGAACTAAATATTTTTCGGTTCGATTCTTTCTTCAAAATTTTAGAAACCGAATTAAAAAAAAAAAACTATGGTATTTTTATAAATTTCCAAATAAAGTCACATGGAATTATATTATAGGACATTATAAATAAGCTCATAGTCTTATAATACTCTTTAATATATATATATAACGAAAAAAATCAAACGTAATTTCTAAATCCAAATTTCAAATTCACATTTCACACCGCCGACAACCAAAGAGCTTTTGCCTGAATTATTCAATCTAGTTAGAGAGTTGAAATCTACAAACGAGATTCTAGTATTTTGCATTTTCTTTTCACTGATTCACGTACTCGTAGGAAAGCTTTTATCGGATCAATTAGAATAAAGCTTTTTCCTGATTTAATAATGAATATAAAACAAATAGATAAATAAAAACGAATGTTTTTATTGGTCATGAAATTTTTTCTTTAATTTTTTTTTATAAAGTTACTTTAAGGTTTGATGAGAAGGAAGAGGATAGGGTTATTTAAGGAATTAAATGAGTGTTATTAGTAAATAGGGAAATTTTAGTTCTTTAATTAATGAATGAATTCAAAATAGGGGTTTTATGATATTATTAGAGGGAGCTAATAACTCCATTGATATCCAGATATAAATTAATTTATTTCTTATTTCAAATGGCGATTTAAATAAATTATTTTTTTAACAATTTTTTACACCCACCTTATTTCATAGTTTATATTTATATTTCTAATTTTGATTAAAAATAATTTTTTTTTGAGAAAATTATGGGAGTTTAAAGTTGTGGAGATATAGGCATTCAAATAAGAAAAAGCAACCTAGGGTTTCTCATGGTTATGCGCTCTGACAAAGTCGCTCAACCGCCACTGGCGGGAGACCGCTCCACTACGAAGGCAAAGTTTAGGGCCCAAGGGGTGGATGGAGATAACCCTACTCCCTTGTCTTTCCATGACATGCTAATGGATACACTGGGGCATTCAGAGAATGTAAGTCTTGGTCGGCAGGATGATTGGGAGTTGGAGGAGGAAGATGTGACTTTCAGGGAGGAAGAACCTATGCCATACATAGCTTTTTCTAGCCGAATTCGTGATCGTCTAGTGGAACCCTGGGAACACTCCGTGGTGGTCAAGACATTAGGGCGCAACTTGGGGTACCGTGCTCTAAGTTTCCGGTTGAACAAAGTTTGGAGCTCCACCACAGGTTTTGATATAATCGACATAGCCAACGACTATTTCCTAATCCATTTCAACGATGCAAAGGACGTTGAATTTGCTCTTACGAAGGGACCATGGGCAGTTATGGGTCAATATTTGTTAGTGCAGAAATGGACTCCAGATTTTGATTTGGTCAACAATAAAATTGATCGCATAGTGGCTTGGATCCGTTTATCTGAGATGAATATCCACTTCTACCATAAACATGTCATTCGGCGTCTAGGGCAAATTATTGGCCCAGTTGTTAAAACTGATTCCAACACACTTACGGCGCAGAGGGGTAAATTTGCTCGTCTTACGGTTGAGTTGGATCTTCAGAAGCCTCTTGTATCACAGTTTAACCTTGAAGGTCGAATTCAGAAGGTGGAATACGAAAACTTGCCAACAATCTGTTTTGGGTGCGGTAAATTTGGCCATTACAGGGAAGCATGTCCTGACAGTGCAGATATTACTCACATGGCTAAGGATGATCAGCATTCTTTAACGGAGGCTGACAAGCACGACATTGTGTTGACTGAAGATTTGGACTGCCAGAAGCCAAAGTTTGGGTCATGGATGGTAGTAGCCCGTCAACCGCGCCCTTTCAAAGTCACAGACAAAGACACACCCAAAGCCATGGACAAGAATCGGAACAGGTCTGGAATTTTGCAGTCCCATTTCATTGCGTTGGCTGATTTGACGAACGAGGACATGCATCCTCAGGCTTATGATAAATATGCTATTTCTCAACGGGAACCTACAATATTTAATCCGGAAAACACCCAAACCCTTGGCCCAAAATCTTGAACTATGAAAAAGAAACCCACCAATCCTCCAATTTGGAAACTCCCTACTTGTAAAGCCACTAATCCCATCCATCCCAGCCAACCCACGACTGAAAACCTTGATCCAAACATTCAAATCTTCTCCAAATATTCCAACCCCAGCAGTCAGTCCCCAACCGTGCATGGCATGCATGTGAATCGTGACACTTTCCCCACGCTCGTACCTCACATTGAACCTAATGGCCATTCCACTCCCATGCATGGCATGCATGGCCCCAAACAGCCCAATTCCAAATCTCCAGCTCCCGTTCCAACAACCCTCAACCCTCTCCATCACAAGGTAGTCTCTTTCCCCAAGGTGGCTTTGGCCCCGCAAGCTATAGCTCAGCACCCTTCGCAGCCTGTTGGTGATCCTTCTCTTGCTGATGAACCACCTGACAAAGGCACTTTTTGTGACTTCAACAGTTAGGAAACTTCTGCTGAATTTGAGGAACCCCCAGTTACAAGCCGCAGCAGATCACCTTTAGCTGCCAATGACTGCTCAGTTGGAGCTGAGAATGGAATGGAGGTTGAGGTTTTTGAGTCCTCGCAGTAAAACTCCTTTCCTCCTCTTTCTATTATTTACTATGTTTATCACACCTATGTTTTGGAGTACACAAGGTGCAGCATCACCGTCCTTTCGACGTTCTTTTTTGGCGTTGGTTCGGAATTACAGGCTTCCCTTGGTTGTGTTGATGGAGCCTCGGATTAGTGGCAATAAGGCTGATAATTTTATTAAGAGAAGTGGCTTCGACAGATCATTTCGGGTGGAAGCAGAGGGTTTTTCTGGGGGCATTTGGATCCTTTGGAGAGACCTTTTTCAGGTTGAGATTGTTGCCAGCCACTCTCAATTCGTCCATATTAAGTTATCCAATAACAATACCGCTCCCTCTTGGTTGACAGCCATCTATGCTAGTCCCAACCCTCAACGCAGGAAGTTCCTCTGGAGTGAGCTCAATAATTTAGCTCAAACGGTGCATGGCCCTTGGATGTTGGGTGGGGATTTTAACACTATTCTTTATGATTCGGAGAAGAAAGGTGGCTCTCCTACAGGCTCGGGTGCTTATCATTTTTTCCAGTCTTGGTTCCAGCTTAACTGCATGCATGATCTTCAGTTTCATGGGCCTCGTTTTACTTGGTCTCGTGGAAGTCTCTTCAAGCGCCTTGATCGCGTTATTTGCAATAGCGAGTGGGCTAGGATTTTTTCTGATTCAACTATTCTTCATCTCCCGAAATTAAGCTCTGACCACAGACCCATACTGGTGAGGAGTAACGGGCTGTCTTCGAAGAATTTGCATTCTCGCCCTTTTAGGTTTCAAGCAGCTTGGCTCACCAATGAGGGCTTCCAGGATTTCGTGGCTGAATCTTGGGACCAGAATCTCCACCATTTAGATGCTGCTGATCAGTTTCGTTCAAAGGTTATAGTCTGGAATAAGCAAAGCTTTGGTAATATTTTTAGGCGGAAAAACCGTTTATTGGCTTGGTTGGGAGGTATTCAGCGGGCTTTGGCGAGTTATTTTTCTAAGGGTCTTTCGCGCTTTGAGGAAAAACTAAAAGCTGATCTTGAAGAGGTTTTTACTCAAGAAGAAATTATTTGGCACCAAAAGTCTCGGAAGGATTGGCTGCTTCTCGGGACCATAATACCTCTTATTATCACCACAAAACACTCACTCGAAGGAGACAAAACAATATAACAGCTATCCAAAACAATGAAGGGGTTTGGCTTTATGATCAAAATGAGATAAAAGCACATGCTATTCAGTTTTATTCGTCTTTGTACTCATGCGATTCCCTGGACTTCCGGCATTACCCTCATCCAAATTGCTTTCCCATTATTGAGGAGGATTTGCTGCAGTCTTTAAATAAGGGTGTGGAGGATGCTGAAGTTCAAAAAACTATTTTCGAAATGCACCCGCTAAAAGCCCCGGGTCCCGATGGTTTTCATGCCATTTTTTATCAGACACAGAGGAACACTGTTGGCTCTTCTCTTTGTCGCTTGGTGAAAGAAGTTTTTCAGAACAAACACCTTCCTGGGGGGCTGAACTCAACGTTACTTGCTCTCATTCCCAAGTCAGAAAGCCCGTCTTCTTTTAAGATGTACCGCCCGATTTCCCTTTGTAATGTCGCGTACAAGACAATCACAAAGGTTATTGCAAACCGTCTTCAGTCTATTCTCCCTCATCTGGTTGGCCCCCATCAGATTAGTTTTGTCTCTGGCCGCCACATTACGGAAAACATTGTGATTGCCCAGGGGGTTGTGCACTCTATACGCAGAAAGACGGGCGCTACTGGTTTCCTGGCCATCAAAGTTGATTTAGAGAAAGCGTATGATCGCCTCAGTTGGGAATTCATCAGTGACACTTTGCGCGAAGCTCGGATTCCTTCCGATCTTATTCAAGTGATCATGGCTTGCATTACTTCAACGACCATGAGGGTTTTGTGGAATGGAGAGGCTACTGAGGAATTTTCCCCTTCGAGAGGAATCCGTCAGGGATGCCCCTTATCTCCCTATCTTTTTGTCCTTTGTATTAAACGTCAGTCATGGAATTCATAACGCCATTACTGCTGGGAAGTGGCATCCGATAATGTTATCTCGCAATGGTATACCTCTATCCCATCTTTTTTTCGCTGATGACCTTTTCTTGTTCGCAGAGGCTACTGTCGAGCAAGCTCAAGTGATTTCGGCGGTGTTAGCTAATTTTTGTACTTGCTCGGATGCCAAAATAAATGCAAATAAAACTCTGCTATTTTTTTTCAAGAACATGGGTGATACAGACATTTCTAGAATTTCGGGTTTCCTCGGCTTCTTGGTTACATCCGATCTTGGCAAATATCTTGGGGTTCCACTCCATCACTCAAGAGTCTCTTCCAGCATGTTTCAAAATATTGTAGACAAGGTAGAGAAAAGGCTGTCGGGCTAGAATGCGTCCCACCTGTCTCTGGCTGGCCGTATCACTCTCGCTCAGTCAGTTCTCCAAGCTATTCCCATTTATGTTATGCAAACTATGTCCCTCCCCAGTGGTGTCCGTGAGAGGATTGATAGAGCTTGTAGGAGGTTCATTTGAAGTGGCTCATCTCCTTAGCAGAAGCTCAGCATGGTTAGTTGGCGTAATGTGTGTAAGCCTAAAGCTTTTGGCGGCCTTGGCTTTAAATCGTTGGCCATGATGAATCGAGCTCTTCACATGAAACTAGCCTGGGGCATACTCTCTTCTCCCAACAGTTTATGGGTCCAGGTCGTCTCTACAAAATATCGAGTGGATCGCCACAATTTGCCTCAGGTGCTTGCTACCTGCTATGGCTCTCACTTGTGGAAATCTCTTGGTCATGTTTGGAGCGAGGTTCTTGCGAGTAGGCGCTGGAGTTTGGGTGATGGAAAATTTGTTAGTTTTTGGTGGGATCTTTAGGCTACCAGTAATGCTCCCTTAATTGCGTACGCAACAAACACAGTTCCTCTGGATATTTTGGATTGCAAGGTGGCTGATTTCATGGACATCAATGGGAGTTGGTATTGGTCACGTTTCGAGCAATATCTTCCAAGCAACATAATTCTCAAAATCGCTGCTCTTCACCTCCCATCACATGCGAAGGGCATGGATACCATCTTTTGGGCTCACTCGAAGCATGGCCAGTTTACCACCAGCTCTGCCTATTTGGCTCTCTCCGTTCATAATCCAACTGCTGCAGATAGAGCTTGGCGGCTGATATGGCATTGGAAAGGCCCTCAGAGCGTGCGAGTTTTCTTGTGGCAAATGTTCCACGCTAGTTTGAAAACAAAAGCTGAACTGGTCAGGCGTCACTTATCCATCTCATCTCCGTGTGACCGGTGTGGAGCTGTGTGTGAAGATGTTATTCATGCCCTTCGTGACTGCCCTTTGGTCAAACAGTTCTGGCTCAATATTATTCTTACAAGTAAAAGGCACGATTTTTTAAACTCTCGGCTTCACCATTGGCTCCGGTTGAACTTGGGTGACGCGAGTATGGTGGGGAATGTGTCCAACTGGGCAATTTTCTTTGGTGTTGCTTTATGGCGGATTTGGTTTTGGAGAAATCAGTTTCTCTTTCACCAAAGGTTAATGGTGCCGTCAGTTTTGTTGGTGAATGTTCATACACGAGCTGAGGAGATTCACAAGCTTCATAATCATCCGTTGATCACAAAGAACACAAGGGTTCAAAAGTGGATTTCTTGGCATCCCCCCGCATGGCCCTGGTGTACTTTGAACACGGATGGGGCTCACAGGATTCATGGCACTTCTACCGTAGGAGGTCTGATTCGGGATCACCTAGGTCGTTGGTTAATCGGATTTGGGATGATGATTGGCTCTTGCATGGAATTTTGACTTCTGAAAATTGAAAGTTGAAACGAACAGCCTGTGTGCTACTCAGTTGGTGGCTAGACCTTCGGTAACATCTAATGAATATGCTCCCTTAATCTATGCCATTAAGGATTACCTTAATTTGGACTGGCAAGTTTCCCTCTCGCATATCTATAGAGAAGCTAATTTTGTTGCAGATCATATGGCGAACCTCGCTTTTTCTCTCCCTCTTGGCCTTATTGTGTACCCTACGCCTCCTCTGGGGGTTAGGTCTTTTTTATCTCATGACTCATACGGGGTCTCGTATCCCCGCTCAGTTGTTCTTTAGCTCTTTTTAGAGCCCCAGTTTATCAAAAAAAAAGTTGTGGAGATATAAAGCATTTAATAAGGAGAAAATAATTTTAGATTTTAAGATTTCTTAAATTGCTGTGAACCCCTTCACTTTATAAGCTGTTTTATTACACGAATGCACTTAAATCAAATTATAGATATAGATAAATTACACCCACCTCTAAATATTAGAATAGAAAATGAAAATATATTCAAAGACAATTTAGAAATTTTAAAAAAGATAAAATAAGTAGTATTGAAAATATTTTTAAAGTGCACATGACCCCAACCTAATATGAGTAGATATTAAAAATAAAAATAATAAAGAGTCCTAACAAAATAATTATAGTCGCTCAATCATTATCCTCATATAGATTAATTCACCGATGTGTACTTACAACGAATTAGAACCATATAAGGCACAATAACATATTATATGCTCATAATGGATAAATTCCTTCTTAAAATATAGTATCAATTTCTCTATAATTGATGGTTATTGCAAAAGTATTCATACGGCATAGGAGAAATAACTTCTTATAAAATCACCGAATCTTGCTGGTCAAACATTGTTCGTGAGTAAGTTCCGAGCAATCGTCACTATTTGTTGATGTTATAAAATTGGTAGAAAATGAAGCATATGGCTTGGATTCTTGCACAGTACCGGTGCTTCAAATAAGTATGCTTTTAGTACTTATTACTATAAACAAAGCCGAGATAATGAAATTGAGACTTTTTGATATTTTATAATTTTCTACATTGAATTGTAAACAACTTAATAAGAATTAGAAGAGTGGTGAAGAATTAGAAACAAATGAGGTTCTATATATACAAATGAAAATTGAGAAATGAGCTATAATGGTCTTTGTGATATCGATGATTCTATGAATGAGCATTGAATAAATCATGTTGCATTTATTTTTATTAATTAATGACTTCAATATCTTGTTGCGTTAGTATGTATGGTAATTCAAACATAAAACTAATGAATTTTGTCATTTTAGAATTATTTTTTATTTAATTTATATCTGAGATTTTTCTCTTTAGTTAACTCTATTCCAATTACTATCGTAAATTAATATTATTATTTTGTGAAATATTATTCAGATTTAAATGAATTTGTTAATCTTTAGGCACAGCATGGAAGCATGAAAATATGGCATCACATAAAAATAGGGATGGCAATGGGGAGGGGAGGGGAGGGGACCGATCTCCCCGTACCCATCCCCGATATTTTGCATATGTCCCCGTCCCGTCCCCGTCCCCGTCAGAATTACTTGAGAGAATCCCCATCCCCTCCCCAAATAATAACAGGGGATCCCCGAGGGTCTCCGATCCCGAAATAACTAATACATTTTTTTTTTCAATTTTGAGTTAATCATATTAAAATAAAAAATTCAAATAAAAGTAAAGTTCGAAATATATCTTACATTAATATCTATTACAAAAGTCACATACATTAAATTAGTAAGTAACGCAACATGCAAAGAATACAAACTTCTTTTACAAACTATCATGAACAAATTAATAGTTTAATACAAAATTGTTATAAATAAAATCGAATTTAGATTCAAAATTAACTTTTTCAATGATGGCGTGGACACTTTATAAATGTGGACTATTCCCTTTACAACACAATAGTTAAATTGGAGCAAATCAAAAGCAAATATTAGATTAGATTAGATATTAAAATTGTGATTCGCTGTAGGCAATTATAACATCTAAAAATAAATAAATAAAATAGATTTAAGTTTAAAATATTTAAAGAATATTAAAATTAAAAAAATATTTGGCTAATAAAATCTACTCGGTCTTTTTAATGTCCTAAATAAAAATTTAAGACTTTAATTTGTTAATTAGGCCTAAAAGTTTAATAATATAAATATTTTGATATTTTTTATTTTTACCAATATTTATAATTTTATAATTTAAATTTTTTTATTTATTTACTAGTAATTTTAAAAAATTAAAAATTAAAATGGGAAAATGGGTAAGGGATGGGGATTCCACCTCATCCCCGTCCCCTCCCCGAATAAGAAATTGGGTATGAAATTATCCCCATACCCTCCCCGAATGGGGAAAATCCCCGAGGGTACCCGTCCCCGTGAAGATTTTTGCCATCCCTACATAAAAATGACACAGACAATGAAATGAAAATAGTAATATTAAAATAGTATAGTAAAAAAATCAACGCGGCACTCTAATCAACAAAAAAAGGTTGTAGTGACAGTACTTGCACTTGCATCAAATTCAAACACCAAATCGTGCTCCACCGCAGCTTCTCCTCTCAGTCTCAGACTCACTTCCTTAGCGCCTTTATTAAAACCAAATATTATTGTATTTTGGGATATTATTATTTTACTACTAAAGTTTTACTGACATATCATGTCAATATCAAGGTTTGCCAAAAAGTACATTTTACTATCAAAATTTTGCGCCGTTATCAATTCACTACCATTTCGTTAACAACGTTAAAAATTTGCTGATGTCATAAGGGCATCATAGACATTTCCAGCTGTAAGAGTAAAATTGTCTGTTAATTTAATAGATAAATTATCATTTTACTACTGAATTTTTAAGGAAATTATCATTTTACTACCGAATTTTTAGGAGAATTATCATTTTACTACCAAACTCTTGGGGGGTAAAATAGACTTTTAACTCAATTTCTATTAAACATTAACTTTTTCTTAACGGAATAATAGTGAATTGATAATGGTACAAAACTTTGGTAGTAAAATGTACTTTTCGGCAAACCTTGATACTGACATGACATGTCAGTAAAACTTTGGTAGTAAAATCATAATTTCCCTTGTATTTCTAAGATAGATAAAAACCTCTCAAATATCACTCCTTTAAGAAAATACTCACCACCGCCGCTGCGGAGCAGTTCTTGGAGAGCAATTTTATGAGATTCAAAAGAGCAAGCAATGGAGAAGGCAGGTATGCGGTGGCCAGCTTCAGACTGCTGTCGTCACTAAAAAAGTTTCCTTGATCACTTCTTCCTCCTTTTCTTCAGGTATTCTTTTTTTTTTTCTTTCTTTTTAGTGCTTCATCTGCTATCTTGTTCATTTCCAATTTTCCAATTCTATTTTTAAAAAATTTAATTTTCGAGTTTTCAGGTTGTTTTGGTTTCAGCTGTTCATATTGCAGACAAAGAGTACGTATACTTATAGTAGACTTTTTTTAATTTTTCGTTTTTGTTTGCACTGTAAAAACTTACTATTGTAATTATTATTGGAGTTAAAATGTGCGAAAGATGGTAATCTTGCCGCCAGAAATCAGTGTAAATTAAGAAATTTTGATGGCTAACTATTGAGTGCCTGATGTGTAAACCTTGTAAATTGTTTGGTGCTATTCACGTAAGGGCAGTTTTTATTTGAAACCCCAATTGCAGCCTGTTATGTGGACTTATTGAGGAAAGAAGCACGAAATATTGGATCATGTTTTTGACACTTACTTTTATATATAATATTGATTAATCAACCATTAATCAAATTATGAGTACCTTAAAGAATAAACATGCATACAAGTAGCATTTTGCTTTTGCCTCATGAGTGGAATGAATAGTTTGAACCCCTTGTATTTTACTTGCTGATGACTACTGGTCCCCCTCGCTTGTTCGAATTTTTGTTTTGTTATCATATTAATTTTTCCAATCGAACCAATTTGAAAGATAAGTATCTTTCTCTGTGTAGGTCTTTTGAAACCCTTCAGAAGGAACTTGAACTCTATGATTGTGTCCTTTATGAGATGGTAACTAGCATAGCGAGTTTATAAAAAAGAAGACATTTCGTGGATAGGAAGAAGCTCAAAGATTCATGGGGATTTGGCATTCTAGGTTGCATTCCGTGGCAGATGGCACGAATTCTTATGCTTGATTTCCGATTCGACTGTCTTGAATACCAGGCTGGGAACTGGTACCATGCAGATCTTGATTGTGAGGCCTTGAAGTTACTTCAGGTTACTTGTCTTTTTCTTTTATTATCTGTCTCCCTCTCTCCCTTAATACCACTTTAAAATATAACATGCACATAAAAATTAAGAGGGGAGGTTTAGAATCCAACCTTCAGTCATTAAAGTATTTTACTGTTGATTTTAATATTTCTAAAACCTCTGTAATCATTAGTGATGGTGTAACATAATTTTTTATTTTGATTACAGGCTCCGGGGATCAAAATTATTTTAACATTACTCTTTTATTTCATATTTCCATCAAAGATGAAGGGATGAGAAATTGCCACAGCTGCTGTTAGCTGGCAAAACGCGGCAGTCTTGAAAATGTTGGACCATATGCTGGAAACATATTGAACAGCCACGTGTTCAACATCTTTTGAAGTTTATACTCCATGCACTTCCTGGTGTTGACGAAGCCTATAATTTTATTGTTATTTTTATCTAGACCATAAAGGACCATGTATGTTTCTTGAGACTTGATGCATTCCTGTACTTTCTTCTCTTCCAAACTTGGCATTTTGCTCAGTTTGTCAATGACAGCTGATTCTTACGTCTAATACTATTTTTTCCTTCCTTTCAGCTTGAGAAAGGTGAGAGCTTATTTTCATATGCAAGGGACATGACTCTCAAATCAACTAACACTATGGTGCAACCTTCGATTACAAAAGACTTAGTTATGGGCTTCATGTGTGCTTCCAATGCCCTTTGTAGGTCTTCTCATAATTGGAAGTATCAGTGCTGATGTAAGAATTCAGCCATCAGAATATCCAGAACTGGATGCATTATCTATGCTCGATGCCGCAATGAAAGTCTTCCTGGCAAAGCGACTGGCATTTAAGTAAGTATTAAATAAGTTATTTTGGTTTATATATCTTGTTGTTTATCAGCTTTGATGTTTGATAACTAATGTTTCGTGTTATATGATTTGCCAGTCTCTTGTATGTTGGAGTTCAATTATTTTGGTTTATATATTAATTGTTGTTTACCCGCTTTGGTGTTTGATAACTGATGTCTCGTGTTATATGATTTAGCAGTCTCTTGTGTATTGGAGTTAAATTCACTTGGTTGTACAGGTCAGGTAATTGTGGTTTTTTGGTTAATATATAGTTTATGGCGACCAACAGATCAAAATAAAAAGTGTGTGGAAGATCGGAGTACTCGTATTAGATATTTTTCTCTTAGAACTGAATGATCGCAAATTTTAGCACGCTTAAAATCATTTTCATCTGTGGCAAAGATAAGGTTATATTTTTAAGCTAATTGTTTTAAGGTTATGTTTATGATTGGGTGGACAGTAAATGTTAGCTGCATAGTAAAAGTACCTGTTTTTACGAAATACCTTATTTGTGGTGCTTTCAAAGTGAAGTTGAAGCATGGCAGTTCCAAACATACCCTTAAGTCCTTTGGCTTGCCTGCATCCATTTCCTACTGAATAAAAAAAACCAAGAAACAAATTTCATCAATAGGATCCTTCTCAGTAGTACATAAACAAAATATAACTGCTATATTGGATACTGAAAAATCTTCATGAATAAAAGCTAGCTGAAGCAAAGTTTTACTATGAAAATAAGTTGAACCTAATGCTTTGACTCTCCCTGTTAATTAAAAAACAGAAAATGTTGTTCGTTAGGAAACTAAAAAAAAGTAAAAAAGAGAAGTAACTGATGAAATTATATGTTGTAATTTGTATATTTGTATTTGTACAGTCCTAAAATTGATAAATTTTCTTAGAAAAACAAAATAGTTAAATGTATGTAGGTCTTCAAGAACCGAAATACCAAACCAGACTAATCCAAATATCGGTTCTGGTTTCCTTCTTAATTTATTTCGGTTCTTATTGGTTCTTAAAATTTTTGTACCGAACCAAACCTAAAATCCTAATACCAAATGGATGCTCGAAACTATTCAGTACCATTTTGCATTAAAAATACAAAGAGAGTGAGATAAAAAAAAAAAAAAGGAAAAAGGACATATACACTTCCAAGGTTTGAGAAAATAGTCACCAATACTCTTAAGTTTTCAAAAAGGGATATCAAGATCTCTTTTTAACCATTATACCTTTTGCCTTTACTCTCCAAAAAAAATGACTTAAAATTTTGTATAAATACAAATATTATATAAATAGTATAATTTATGCAATAGCCTAACAATATTAAATATTTTGGTTAATTTGAATATGTAAATTATTATATTATTTTTATTTATTATAGGATTTTAAATAAATATTTGTATTAAATACATTTTAAAAGTAAAAAAAATTTCACACACTAATAATGATAAAATTATTATTTCACATAATGTTCAAAATATTTTAAATTTTAATAACATTTATTTTAATATTATGAAACTATTTATTATAAAATTTATTTTAATATAATAAAATGAATCTAATAGATTGCAAAATTTTAAAATATTTTTAAAATACTGATTTTTTTTAAATATAAATATTATTAGATTTATTTTAATGTTACATTTCTATTTACTATAAAACATTAGAGTTACTCTTAATTTTTTTGGGGATAATAAAGGTAAATGATATTATGGTTAAAAGAGAGTTTTAGTGTTCTTTTTTAGAAATTTGGAGGTGTAGATGTCCTTTCCCCCCAAAAAAAAATATTATTTGAGATTGTGTGCTTAATTTTCATGTTGATTAGATATTTATCAAAAAAAGAAACTTTTGGTTTCTTCTTTATAAGAATAAATAAAAGTAGTAAAGAAAATACCATTATCTAATGTGATCAGCAAGTTGACACTATATAGGTCGCAAGTAAGCCTGGGCATGGCGGCTTATACATATCACTATATCAGTATGACGTGTCTCGCGCACACTGTTTTTGCTCCATGATTAAGATTTTTATATTTTTTCCCCAAAAAGTCGATTTTCCGATAAATATACTTACAAATTTTGCAGGCAAGATATTGGATACGCATTTTGCTAGCTTTTAGTGAAGTCAGATTCAATGTGCTATGGTTAATTAAAATGTGATTTGATTGCTAACTTCTTTAATTTCTATTTAGATTTCTAATCTTTTTTTGATGTCTGAGGAACTGTTGGGTGAATTGTAGAACTAAGCCTGTTAAGAATTTTTGTTGTACTCATGTATAATAATGGCACTGATTATCTTGCCAATTTTGAGTTTGCGTTATTAGCAGGTTCTTAGCTCAGGATGTTAAGAGATTTTCTAATTACAATTTTGATGTGGTTCGCTATTTAGTTTGGGAAAATATTATCTCAAAGCAAATTGCTTCCTTTCGTTATTAGAAATTCTCAATAATTCTTCCCTTGGATTGATCTGTATATCTTTCTTTAAATCTTAAGATGCAGGATTCGAATTTTTCCAATAACTATAAGAGTTTGTCTTATAAATTTCATTCGTACCATCCAAATTTGCCTTTTGTTTTTTTTTTTTGTTTTTAAAAAGAAAAGAATATTGATACACACTAACACATATAACACAATATTAGTAAGGCTCCGTTTGGTACAACTTTTTAAATAAAGCTTATAACAGTAGAGCTTATATCAGTAGAGCTTTTGAACAAAAAGTCATTGGGTGTTTGGTTGTCAATAAAAAAAGTACTTTTAAACCATTAAAATGTGTGATATTTTTTATATTATATATTTTTTAAAAAAGCTCTCTAACCTCTACTCCCAAAAGTTTAAAATTTGGGCTTTTGCTAGTAGAGGTAAATTAGCTTATTTAAACTAAAAAAACTCTACTAAAAAAATAACCAAACACCATAAAAATTTTTAAAAAGTGCTTATACGATTAAATAAGCCCTTATGGCTCTTAAATAAACCATTCCAAACAGACATTAAGAAAAAAAAACGCACCCGAGCACCCAAGTTCTGCCTTACACAATATTATTGTGCCACTTTTTTAGATTTTCCTTGCATTCTAATAATATAAATAGATGAAAATTATATTAAACATGATCACTATATAATCACTTTAAACAGTTCACAAAACACACCCAACGTTAGTGCGCCATCCAAAACATGGAAATTTTCGAATTTCACTCGAAAATTAATTTTTGGGAAACTTCTTCAGAATTGTCCAAAGATTGAAATCACAGTTGATTTCGGCAGAAGATGTTCGATGGCAGATGAAAATTAAAAGCTGCCTTAGCTAACGCATGAGCATGCGAGTTGCAGGCTCTTAGGATGAACTGAATTTTAAACCAGCCACCGTCCTTAATTTCTCAATACTGGCAAGTGATTACGAGTCTCTAAGTTCAAAATTTTTATAACTACATTATTTTTATATAGAGTACCACTGTATAAAAATTTTACCATATATACACGCTCCGACAAAGATTAGAATTATAAATATATTTATTGGAAAATGTAACTTTTTGGTTAAAGCTCTAGGACGAACGACAAGTGGGAAAATTAATTAATATTGGTTACCTTATCATCAAAGTAACTGAAAATGGTTATACGTGTGTATGCCAACCATGTGCAATCGACTTGCCTGTGTTGTCAAAATAGAAGAAGAAGAAATATAGACACTTCATATAATGAGCCAAGCTTAAAAAAACAAATACACTCAAATAACCCAAAAAAAAGGCCAAAATTCAAAGTCTATGGACTATGATCCCGATACAGCGATAGTGCTTGCTTCCACTTGCTCTCATAATTGAGCTACGCAATTATGTTATCCACTTGCCGCATGGCCATCTGAAGTAGAACCGCTTTTTTTGACTAACAACAGTCCACAAGGCCGTCCAGGCATATATGTATATATAAATAATACTGCCTATATGTATATATACACGCTTCCGTTCTTTTCTTGATTTATCTATTATAAAAATGTCCTGGTTAATTTTCAGTCTTCAGGCTCTTGCATTCTGCTTTAGCTTGCATGAATTCCTTGGAGCAAGCGCTTTTTCAGTTAGCGGTAACGAGACAGACAGAGCAGCTTTGCTTGAATTCAAGTCCAAGATCACTAATGACGCTCTTGGTGTTCTAGGCTCGTGGAATGATTCCATCCACTTTTGTGAGTGGTATGGCGTTACATGTAGTCCTAGGCACCAGAGAGTCACAATCTTGGACTTGCAGAACCTTAAACTTGCTGGCACTTTGCCACCTCACATTGGAAATTTGAGCTTCCTTCAAAAACTAGATCTCAGAAACAATAGCTTCACCAATGAGATTCCCCCACAGATTGGCCACTTACGCAGGTTGCAAATACTATACTTGCAAATTAATTCATTTGATGGAGAAATTCCTGCCAGTATATCCAATTGCTCAAACCTTCTTGTTGTCAGTCTAGCTCTTAATCATCTGGCGGGCAAAATTCCTTCAGAATTTGGCTCCTTGTCAAAGCTTCAATTCCTCTCTACAACTGCGAACAATCTGACAGGAAACATACCTTCTTCTTTGGGAAATTTGTCGTCCCTTCGTGGTCTTTCTTTGTCCCGTAATGGATTTTATGGGAGCATTCCGGATACTTTTGGCGGGTTGAAGAATCTTGTGAACCTGTCGCTTGTTGTAAATAACTTGTCTGGTACTATTCCTCCCTTAATCTTCAATATCTCTTCCATCCAAACTTTTGATGTGGGATCAAACTATATTGAAGGGGAAATGCCCTTGGACTTGGGTACCACTCTCCCAAATATCCGAATATTCAGCATTACAGGAAACCAATTTACAGGTTCTATACCGCCTTCTATACCCAATGCTACCAACTTGGAATTATTTCAAGTATCGGAGAATAATCTAACAGGGAAAGTGCCTCATCTGGAACGGCTACAAAGGCTTTCTTGGTTCATAATTGTAACAAACAACCTTGGGAGTGGAGGACGCGATGATGATTTAAGCTTCTTATGCTCTTTGACGAATGCAACCAATTTAGAGCGTTTGTATGTAAATAACAACAACTTCGGAGGGTTACTACCTGGATGCATTAGCAACTACTCTACCACTCTTCAATATTTGCTCGTGGACAACAATAAAATATTTGGAAGGATCCCATCTGGGATTGGGAAGTATGTCAACTTGCAAAGACTGGACATGTGGAACAACCAATTATCAGGTACCATCCCCACTGCTATAGGAAAGCTTCAAAATTTAGGGCTATTGTACTTGCATGGAAACAAGTTATCAGGAAATATTCCACATTCTTTTGGAAATTTGAAAATGTTAATCCAGTTATATTTGAGTGACAACTTGCTTCAAGGTAGCATCCCCTCAAGCCTAGGCCAGTGTGAGAGCTTGACAACAATTAATCTTTCTTACAATAATCTTAGTGGCAACATACCAGCCCAATTCATTGGTCGTTCATCCATATCAGTTTTCATTGGCTTGTCTAACAACCAATTGACAGGTTCCCTTCCGACAGAAGTTGGAAATTTGAAAAATCTAGAAATACTAGATGTTTCTGGGAACATACTGGTAGGGGAGATCCCTAGAAGTGTCGGTGGATGTATAAGACTGGAAATATTGGATATGCATGGAAACTTCTTCCAAGGTCATATTCCTTCATCCTTGAGCTCTTTAAGAGGTCTTAAAGCTTTGGATTTGTCACAAAACAATCTTTCAGGTGAAATTCCTGAATTTTTGGCGGGATTTGAATTTTTACAAGATTTAAATATATCTTACAATAACCTTGAAGGCATGGTACCAACAAAAGGAGTCTTTAAGAATGCAAGTGCTATTTCTCTTTTGGGAAACAACAAGCTTTGCGGTGGTCTATCTAAATTTCAGCTGCCAAATTGTGGTGTTAAAAAATCTAAACATCGAAGATTGACCGTTGCAATGAAGCTAGTAATTGTTATTGTTTCTGGGCTTATAGGATTGGCTTTGGCTCTCTCTTTTCTGTTTCTTAATTTGGTAAAGAAGAGAAAAGCGAAAAATAATCCCAGCAATTCAATGAATTCACTCCTAAACCTATCATACCAAAATTTGTACAATGCTACTAGTGGGTTCTCCTCAGCAAATTTGATTGGTGAAGGCGGTTTTGGTTCTGTTTATAAAGGAATTCTCGATGAGGGTAAAACAATTGTTGCAGTGAAGGTGTTTCATCTTCTTCATCATGGAGCTTTCAAGAGTTTCATAGCTGAGTGCAATGCATTGAGGAACATCAGGCATCGAAATCTTGTCAAAGTTCTCACTGCATGTTCAGGAGTGGATTATCAAGGAAATGACTTTAAGGCCCTTGTATATGAGCTCATGCCTAATGGAAGTTTAGACGATTGGTTACATCCAATGACTAAAGACGTTGAAGCATATGGGGCGGCGCCAAGGAATCTAAACTTGCATCAGAGATTAAACATTGCCATTGATGTAGCCTGTGCATTGAAATATTTGCACTATGATTGTCAACCTCAAACAGCTCATTGTGATCTCAAACCCAGCAATGTTCTTCTTGATGCTGACTTGACTGCACATTTAGGTGACTTCGGCTTAGCAAGATTCCTTCCATCCACTCATAAGCAAACGAGCACTATTGGTATCAAAGGATCTATTGGCTATATTGCTCCAGGTATTAGCTTTTATATTTATCTTTTTTGACACGTAAATTTTTATGATACTTAATATAAATTGATTGAATTGATTGTTTGGATGGCATCAGAGTATGGCTTTGGGAGTGAAGTGTCAGCATATGGAGATGTTTACAGCTATGGGATACTACTGTTAGAAATGGTGACAAGTAAAAGACCCACAAATGATATGTTTGAGGGAGACTTGAATCTTCATAGCTTTGCGAAAACAGCCTTGCCTGATCATGTGATAGATATTGTGGATGCAGTAATTCTAAACGATGTCGAAGAATTGACTGCTACTAACCAAAATCAAAGACAAGCAAGAATCAACAGCAGAACTGAATGTCTCAAATCTATGGTTGGAATTGGAGTTGCATGTTCAATGGAGTTGCCACAAGATCGAATGAACATAACAAATGTTGTCCATGAATTGCAATCAGTCAAGAAAATTCTTCTTGGACATTGAACTATATATGTTCAATAGGCAAAGAGGTAATTTGATAGTTCTTTGTCTAGTCATATGGAACAAATTCAATTGTACATTTTGGCTTTTGTAATAAAGAAGGTTTGGTGATCACACTGAACAATGCCGAAAAATCGTGGTGGTGAGAATATTTCGTGGATTTTTTTTTAAATAATATTAACTGTGTTCAAGGGGCATGTGAAGAGACTAGCATCATCGCCACTATAACCACTCCCAAATGAAAGCAAAAGCTTTATAATATTTTAAGAGAAAGAAAAACATTAGCACATCAACTTTATCAATACTTTATAATTTATGCTGCGATAAAAAGGAAAAGAAAAGAACAAATTATGTCTGCCGTTTCCAAAAGAAGCAATAACAAAATCCAATTCATGAAAGCATCGGATATATTACCGGATGATATGGATCTTTCCGACATGGTTGGTGCTCATTATTCTGAGGAAATCATTACCATAAAAGTTGTTTTGCGATCACCGTCAAATAAAAGTAATGGTACGTCTATCAATAACCACGAATGTATTGCTTGTCTTAATCTGCAGATTTCTAACATTGCATTATTATTATATCACGATTTAAACATTGATCAAATAGCAAATACACTTGTCTTGCTGAAACTTCTTTTGTTTGCAAAAATTTTTCCAGATTCCGCGAAGGCGACCAGAGGTGTTTGTGCAATCCTTTAACTTAATAATTGGATTTGTTCCCTATTTTCTATGCCAAAAAGAGAAGCATTTCCCCCCCCTCTGTATCTATTGGTTGTTGATTCATTGGAATTGAGTATTGCACTAATACATTGGAGGAAATAATAGACAGAAACTTTATTTTTGAAATTGAGATTGTAAATTTAATTCCCTACTTAAATCTTTGGACATGTTTTATTATTTGCCTTCGTTTTTGATTGCTGAGTATGTACATGTCCAATATTGTAATTTGAAATAATTTACTCCTAATCCAAAACAAAGTAAATGTATAAATTAAATTTTAGTCTGCATTCCATGCTTCTATTACACTGTAAGTAAATAACATACTCTCACTCTACACTCCCAATCTTAAGATTCTTATTCCTTATGATTCTTATTCCAATTCAAAAAGTAAACGTTACTTTAGTATGTTCTCAATCTGATCGATTTTTTAGTTATCAAGTTACTAAAAGGTCAAATGAAAAATAGTAAGCACCAAATATTAGATATCATGATGCATGATATTTTATTTTATATTTATATAAACATATAATATAAAAATAATTCATAACCTGCTGATCCACGTGATCCACTCCTAGTATAAGACATATTCCATTGACTTTGCACTAGTGAAACTTCACAGCAGTTTGAAAAAAGTCTCATTAATTATAAACTCCAGTTATTAATTAGCACTTGCTGTGTGATGCACGCCAAGGATGGTAAAATAGCTCAACTTGGCTCGACCAACTCGTTAGAGGGCTGGGCCTAAGATTTAACATATTAGGAGTAATGATGTTCGACTCTTAGTTTATCTCAATAATTTTATGTGTAGTAGCACAGCTGCCGCCACAAGCGCCACCTATCTTCAATTCTTCATAACCATCAATTCATCGCGTTTGCATTTAAGATTTTTCACGATATTAAAAAAAGAAAATTATTCTTTATTACCAAATTCCTTCGTAAATTAACTTTTTTTTTTCCCATTTGAGCTGCAATTACCCAACCAGTTAAAGGCCATCACAATTTGTAATTTCTAGCTTTGGAACAAGTTACAGGTTTACGTTTTAGAAAATTAATCAACATAATTAGCGCATAACAATAATCATTATTGACAAACAAAAGTATGGATGATAGAATCGTTTTTTGGGCTTTAAAGAGACCCACAACAAATAAAGTAAATTTTGAATAATTTTTTAGGAATAAAGTGAGTAATAGGGTGAGTAATAGAGAAAAATAATTTTCAAATTCTTAATGGGATATAATAGGGTTTGGTTTTGTACTTCCCACTCCACCCTCAACCTCATTCTTATATATATAAATATTTTTTAACTTTTATTCTATAATTTTGTTTTATCAATTACAATATTAGTTAATAAATTTTCTTTTTATTTTTACCTAATATAAATAGACTATAACTAAAAAATATCCTACAATATAGTTCTTATTCAACCAAAAAATATTGTTATTATATTTTTTTTCTCTCTTAAGGTGTTGCTCTTTTAAAATATTTTTCAGTTTTGATATTATTTTAAGATATTGTTTCAAAGTTTTAGAGTTCCTTTTAAATAATTTAAATAATTTATAATATGGTGATAGTTTTATTTTTTAATTTATTGAAATCATGTATTCATATTTACCGTAAAATAAATAAATGGGAAATGGGTGGGAATGGAGAAATAATTCCTACATGAGAATTTCTCTTCTCTTATTTGTGATATGTGTCACTCTCTTTTGGTTAGCTTATATCTTCAGCAATATTGGCAAATAAAAAGCTTTCCAATTCCATCTATCAATATTCAAGCGTAGATTTTCCTTTGTTCAAACAAAGAAATTCATTTTTCCATGAGCAAATCAAGTATGAGAGAGAAAAGAAAAAAAAGAAATTAAAAGTAATAATTAATTTTTAATAAAGGAAATTATTGAAACAAGTTGATTAATTAAAAAGCGGAGATTAATGAGATAACGTAGGGGGTCAAATATCGCTTCTCACTGTCTTTAAGTCAAGTACAATTGAGCTCAATCAAGCCCACTAATAAAAACTCAAACTGTAAATAGAAAAATTGAAGAGAAAAAAAAGGGAGCTCCATCTTCCTCGATCGGCTAGGAGAGATTCAATAGAGAGTATAGCTAAATTGTTTTTTGTTTTGTTTTTATCATTCAAGAAACAAAGGTGTTAAAAAAATGTGGAGATGCTTAAGCTATGAATTTTTATGATATTTGGACACTCTATTTCTTGTATAAAATCAAAATTATTGTGTTTGATCTTTAAGATAAATTTGGACATTTTGAATCTTTATGTTATTGTATGATTTCGTGGTATTATATGTTGGGAAATTATTATTAATACTTAAAACCATGTAGATTAATGAAATGTGTACAATTTTTATGATGGTCACTCACTCTAAAAATTAGTCACTAACTCCTAAAATTATTTAAGATTATGTACTTTGATCGATGAGGATTTTTTATATTTGGTGAAGCTAGGCATCTTGAGGGTGACATATAACTTTTTTCCATCTAAAAATCACTTATATTCTATTTTTAATAAATTTACAAATTAGGCTCTGCGATTCTACAAAATTTACATCAATGTTGCAAGATGGAAAAAATGTTTAGGCCGAATAAACCTTCTCAAAAGATTGTGGAACTTTTTAGGTTTACCCTTCTATATGTCTTGTATATCACATCCAAAATTAGGACCCTAATTCCCTATATATATTAATCGATGTGTGAAAGGTCTTCGATGTTGAATTCTGAATTTCAGGATTTACAAGTCTTAGAACAAAATTCATTTGAAATAGATTTTGAATGAATTTGACTTTGAAAATTTTACTACTTTTATATTTATGTGACCATTTAAGCCCTATAAAATTCATGATTTTTGAGTTAGTTTTTTATTTAATAAAAATTAGAGATTGAAAGCTGGTCAGTAACTTTCTGATACTTTAAAAAAGGGACATCAAGATGTATAAGGTTATAGGAAATAGTTCCTTAAAAAGAATGGAGCCTATAATTTTATATATATGTGAGGATATTGACAGGAATTCAATTTCGATGTTAGATTAAGGTGGTTAATTTACAAGGTTAAGCTTATTATTGTAACCGTCGAGAGGTAAGTAAACTAGATTTCTAAATGAATCACAATAAGAATAAGTAAATGTTTGATATGTTAGAAAGCCTATTTTGATATGTATGGATTTGAATTTATCTAATTTTGCTCATGCATTTATTTGATGTGTTGTTTTATGTCAAGTGTGATTATGTACAAGGGCATGAATATGCCTTTATGAAATGAGAAGGTGACAAACTCGTTTTGAGGAAAATAAATAAATTTTATGTTTTACTTGGATACTTTATTCGCTTAGTAGGCACTCAAATGTCATGTTATGAGATAATTGGTTGAAGGAAGATTGCGTCATGCCCAAAGTGAGGAAGTATGAATTTAAGTAAGAGTCCTATTAAGTAGCTACTGATAAATGTAGTTCAAGTAAGTGATCTAAAAGGAAATGTAAAGTTGGAAAGTGATAAATGACGCTTTTGAAGAATTTTTATGATGTTTTTCAAAGAGCATTGCAAATCATACATTTGCATTGTAGATAAGTATATATGTATTGTGGTATATGAAAAACTGATTTGCTTATTGCGTATTGTAGTCGCTTTAGTTTACTGTGATTCCTAGAGATGTAGATTGATTAATGATGTGTGAGGAGAAGAACTTGAATTAAGGATAGTAGATGATTTAGTAAATTTTAAAGTTTTCTACTATTCAAGCATTGAATGTTTTTATATATGGTATAGAGGCTTTTAAAGTTTATTAGTTTTAATGCTTTCGCCGAGTTTATTTGTGAGTTATATCTAAGGATCATCATTGGATTCCCCTTTAATGATTCAGGCCATGTCATTAGAAGTATTGCTGATTAATTGAAAAAATCAATTTAATCCTTTTTGAGTAATTTCATTCAAGGAGAAATGAAAATTAAATTAAAAATGATTATTGAGGGGTTAATGAGAAAAGTGAAGGCGTTAAATATCATTACTCATGTTATTTTTTTTATAGAGTTAAAATTTATTTTTGTTTCTTTTTTCTTTTTAAATATTTCCAATTCTGAATGCACTCAATTAAAGCAAAAAAATTTAAGGGCCAATCCCAAAGCCTTCTAAAAACATTTAAAAGTTAAATATTTTTTAACTACTAAAAAATATTTAAAATTTGCTAAATATCTAGGCCTGAAAAAAGTCAGGCCCAACTAGACAAGCGAAGGCCGGACTTTTTACTTGGCTTAAGTCAACAATGGCCTGACGGTCCTATCCATTTGCCATTTCTATATTTGTTACTGTATACAAATTAACTTTTAAATCGGTATCCTCATGATGAAGCACTACAATTATAGAATCTATTTCGTGATCAGTTTCTATTGCAACACAATCTGGTTACTAATTGGTTTAACTGATAATATCCCACTAACCCTAAGACTAAAAAAGAAATTCATTTAAAATGAGAAAATTTTTCATTTTCTCAATTAAATGGCTCGTTGGCCTGCCAATTAATAAAGCAACATTAATGCCCTTCTACTAGCGTTAATATTGTTGGAGAGTTTACAAATAAAACACACAAAACACACAATTTTATTTCTTCAACAACACTCCTTACCAATTACAACTCTTATTTTTCACTCTCTACACCTTAGAGATTTTGTTACTTCCCTTGATACTTAAACCAAAGGGGAGATGGGGTATTTATACATGATACAAACTAATCACAACCATTCATTTATTCAACTACTACATAAATCGTCACCATTCATTAAAACCTACCACTCACCTACTTCACCAACCCGATAAGTGCATATTTTCCATATATTTTGCTTTTAATTTCTCCATCTTTTTCTTATTTTGATCTTAAATATTCTAGTTATTTTAGTTAATTTTTAATTTAATAGGGAATTAATTAATATACATATTTTTTTTTATATTTGCTAGTTATTTTTATTTCTTATTTTTAATTCATTGTATTATTTTATTGAATAGGAAATTAATTGGAGATTGTGGATAATAAAAAGGCATGAAGAAATTCAAATTGAGAAGGAATGAAGATTAAATTGGAAGACAAAAATCAAAGCAATTAATCCAATTGAGAAATGTTGAATAATTAAAAGATTTAATGTTCTCTAATTGGCAATTGGAGAACACGTGCATGGCATTGCAAAAGTGGAAAGCATTTAAACGGGCCCACAATTGACTTTCAAAAGTTGGAATTAATGGCTTTGGGTGGCGTTAAATTGGAAAAGGATTTCAATTCTAATTAAAAAAAGATTTCTTTAGATTTGTTGGAGAAGAATTCGGTCAACTAGCATTATAAAAGGAGAACAGCTGCTGGACGGAAGGGAGAAGAGGGAGCAGGGGCTGATCCAATTCTGCAAGAAAAAAAAAAAAAACAAGGAAGACGCTAGAAGGAATTCAATTGAAGAAAAAAGGCAGCTGTTTGAATTAATCTCCATGATTGGTTTTGTCAATTCTCTTATTCCCAATTCAATTATGTTAGGCTAGATTTTTATTTGGTTAAGGGTGAATTCAAAACCCTAAACATGATATGCAATTAAATTTAAATTCTATCATTCAATTTATTTAATTGAGATTGTTTATGTTCTTCTATAATTAATGTTCATGGTTTATTCTTGTTTTATTTAAATGGCCAATTAAATAGGACTTGAATAAATATTATTGCTAAATTAAAATTCTTGATCCGTAATTGTCTTGATATTTTAATCATTAGTAACAGTTGGAATTAGTGATTTCAATTGAAGAACATAACCTAGGTTAAATAATCCGAGCTTGTGTGTTTATTGCCTAGATCAATCTAATATCTTTCTTTGTTTAATGCTTCCATTATCTTAAATTTAAAGAGTTTATTTTAAATTATTTAATGGTTAGAGATTAGGTGAAGAGCTTATTTTACCTAACGACACACTAAGGAAAGATTGAGACTAACAGAGCTTATTGTTGTCTACGGTTGATAGTTTCAATATAAATTGATAATAGAATTGATATATTATGTGCATGTTTGGTGGTGGCGAATGATCCCTTAACCAAAGTTTTCATCATTATTATTTCTTTCTCCTTTAATTACAGTTTTTATTAAATTCTTGTTCGTAATTTTAATTTCTTTATTTCTTACTATTTAGTTAAAAATTCATAAACCCCCCTTTTATTTTTAATTGGCATTTTCTTTAATTAGATTAATTTATATTATTATTACTATTATTATTACTACTATTATTTTATTTTAAATCTTGCTTTGGAGTTAATAATAAATATAACTAGCATAGTCTCTGTGGGATCGATTCTTACTCGCTCTGTACTAATTATTTATATTAGTGGTAAGGTTTTAAATTTGGTGCACCTTAACGACACTACCACAACCACACCTACCACACCTAACACAAATAATTCAAACCTCACTAACCATACCTACTCATGGAATATTGTATGAGTTAGGCTTGAATTTATTTATCTTGGATCAAGTTTATGATCCAACACCCCCCTTAAACTTGATCCTGTGACACCAAGCAAACTTCTGAATTTTACAAAGTCTTCTTGCTTGAGTGGCTTAGTAAAGATATCAGCTGCTTGATCTTGTGATTTTACATACTTGATTTGCACTTCTTTTCTTGCAATACACTCTCTTATGAAATGATAGCGAGTGTCTATGTGTTTGCTTCGATCATGAAAGACTAGATTCTTATATAGGGCAATTTCTGATTTGTTATCAACACAAATCTCGGTTGGCTCTTCTTATGGCATACATAACTCTTTTAGCAAATTTCTGAGCCAAATTGCATGACAAACACTTGATGTGGCAGCTACATACTCAGCTTCACAGGTAGATAGCGTGACAATTGGTTGCTTCTTTGACATCCATGTGAAAGCAGTATTTCCCATTAAGAACACAAATCCTGTGGTGCTCTTTCGATCATTTAAATCTCCACCCCAATCGATATCGCTATATCCAACAAGCTTGTAGTCATTAGAAAATGAGTATAACAAGCTGAAATTAGTTGTAGCTTTGATGTAGCGAAGGATTCTTTTTGTAGCTTTAAAATGTGTGGTCTTTGGATTCTCCATGTATCGACTCACAAGTCCAACAACATAAAGGATATATGGTCTTGTGCATGTCAAATAACGTAGGCTTCCAACAAAACTTTTAAAGAATGTTGGATCTATACCTTCACCTTCATCATGTTTGGATAGTTTAACTCCGCATTCCACTGGCGTGCTAATAGGCTTACAATCATTCATCTTGAACTTCTTGAGAATCTCCTTTGCATAGCTTTCTTGGGAGATAAATATGCCTTCTTCCTTTTGCTTGACTTCAATGCCGAGGTAATATGCCATCAGTCCAATGCCAGTCATCTCGAACTCTTTGATCATCACTCTCTTGAACTCTTCAAACAAGTTTGGATTACTTCTAGTGAAGATGAGATCATCCACATACAAGCACACAATCAAAATATCTCTATCTTTTTCTTTAACGTAGAGAGCATGTTCATATGGGTATTGGGTGAAGCTTTTCTCTTGAAAATACTTGTCAATTCTGCTATTCCATGCCCTTGGTACTTGCTTTAACCCGTAAAGAGCTTTCTTTAATATAAAAACTTTGTCTTCATGTCTTTTCACCACATAACCCAATGGTTGTTCGATGTAAACTTATTCTTCAAGGAATCCATTCAAGAAAGCAGACTTCATATCCATTTGAAAAATCTTCCATTTATTCTGAGCAGCCAAAGAAATAATAAGTCTAATAGTTTCAAGTTGAGCTACAGGAGCAAATACCTCGTCATAGTCTATACCAGCCTTTTGACTATAGCCTTTTGCAACCAGTCTCGCATTGTGCTTTTCAATTTCTCCCTTCGCATTTCTTTTTGTTTCATACACCTATTTGACACCGATCGCCTTATGACCTATGGGAAGAGTAGTAAGCTCCCAAGTATCATTCTTCACAATGGCTTTGATTTCTTCATCCATTGCAATTCTCCACTTCTCATCTAGTGCAGCTTCTTGGAAGTTGACTGGCTCACAATCAGTAAAGAGGCAAAAGAGAGTGAGATTATCATATCTCTTAGGTACCTCATAGAGATCTTGAAGACTTCTTGTACGTTCTTCTGTTCTTTCATTTAAGAAAGACGGCGGTGAATCTACGCATGTGGTTGATGTTGGTGAGATAGGTGGAGTAACAGGCTCTTGTTGTTCGTCTACTTGTTTTATCTGTGTATGATCATCTTCTTCAATGGGAAAGAAGTTGAAGTCATCTACATGAGAGCCAAAATCTCATTCTTTTTCTTCATAAAAAACTACATCTCGACTGATCACGATCTTCCCGTTGTTTGGATTGTAAAGCTTGTATTTTTTGGAGTTGTTGTCGTAGCCGATGAAGATGAACTTCTCACTTTTGTCATCCAGCTTGGCTCTACTTTCGTCTGGTACATGTACATGGGCAATGCTTCCAAAAACTCCTAGATGGGTGATACCGGGTTTTCTTCCACTCCAAACTTCTTGTGGCGTCTTGCCCCACACGCTTCTTGTTGGAGATCGATTAGATAAGTAGACTGCACATGCAACAGCTTCAGCCCAAAATTCTTTAAGTAGCCTCTTACTCTTAAGCATGCTTCTTGCCATGTCGCAACACCATTTTGTTGGGGGAATCTTGGAATTGTCAAAGGGCATCGAATTCCATTTGCTTCACAAAACTCAAAAAATTCTTTGGAAGTGAACTCTCCACCTCGATAAAATCTCATGGCTTTAATCTGGTATCCATTTTCTTTTTCCACTGCAGCTTTAAACTTCTTGAAAGCTTCAAAGACTTTTGATTTTTGCTTCAAAAAATACACCCAAGTTTTTCTTGAAAAATCATCTATGAAGAGAAAGAAGTAGTTACTTTTACCAAGGGAGTTTGGCTTGAATGGATCGCACATATCAGTATGAATGAGCTTGAGTGGTTTTTGAGCTCTTGAGTTTGACTCTTTTAGAAAGGTCTTTCTAAACTGCTTGCTAAGTAAACATCCTTCACAAAGTTGATCAGGGTGATTGATGTATGGTAAGCCTTTCACCATGTTCTTCTTAGATAGTAGCTCTAGTCCTCCAAAATTGAGATGCCCATATCGAAGATGCCAAGTCCAGGATTGATCTTTGTGACAGGCTTTGAGACATTTTACAACATCATTTTGAATATTTAATGGAAACATTCAATTCTTCGACATTTTTACCTTTGTAATTAGATTTCCTTTGTCATCTCTTAGGAAAAGCTATAATCTTTTAAGTGAATATCATAGTCTTTTTCTAAAAGTTGACCTAAACTAAGGATGTTGCTTTTCATATTGGGCACATAATAAACGTTCGAAATTATTTGATGACTACCATCTTTTGTACAAAAAAGAATGTTACATCTACCCTTCACTGGTACTTTTGAATCATCTCCAAAAGCAATACTGCCATTCACAGATTCACTTAGTTGCACGAGCATCCTTTTATTTCTACTCATATGATTGCTAGCACCTGTGTCAAGATACCATGTATTTTCTTGACCTCCACTTGTGTCATTGCGTGCTAGTAAAAGTGTGCCATCTTCACCATTTTTCTCTTCAACATAGTTAACTCTCTCCTTAATTCTGGTGCTTAGAGCTCTGTATTCTGAAGCATAATGCCCAAACTTTTGACAATTATAGCACTGTACTTGGGATTTGTCATGCCTCAATCTTGGATTGCCTCTGCCTCGTCCTCTGGTTGAGCTTTCTCCTTTGGCATAATTGGAATTATTGTTGTTGAAATTCCAACCTCGTCCATGACCACGACCTCTACCTCGTCCTCGACCTCTACCTCGGACATAGTGCCTTCTCTCGTTGTCGAAACTTTCTTCTATTTTCTTTGGATTGACTTCCATTTTGAGAAGTTGTTTTTCGATTCCTTGCTTCTTTTTTTTTGTTTTTCTTCATAGGCTTGCAACCTTCCTTGAAGTTGCTCGATCGTTATATCCTCCAGATCTCTTGTTTCTTCAATTGTCACAATAATATGGTCAAACTTCGAGTCTACTGATCGAAGTATCTTTTCAATGATCCTTACCTGTTTTAACTCATCGCCATTTCTTTTTAATTAATTAGAAACGGTCACAACCCGAGTAAAGTAGTCAAAAATTGACTCCGACGCCTTCATGTGTAAGGACTCAAATTCTCCTCGTAATGTTTAGAGACGAACATTCTTAACTTGCTCCGCTCCTTTGTAAGAGGTCTCTAGTTTCTCCCATGCTTCTTTTGAGGAGGTTGTACCAGCAATCTTTTCAAAAGCATTTTCTTCTTCAAGTCTTTTAAATTCTCCTTTTACACCGTAATTAAAGTGACTTCATTTTCTGGCACAATAAAGCCTTTCTCCACTACATCCCATACGTCACGTGCGCCCAATAGAGCCTTCATTTTAATACTCTAATTGTCAAACTTACTTCCCTTTAATTATGGAACTTGAAATGATATCATATCATCGTTTGCCATAACTCACAAATTGAGTGAGAATTTGGAGATTCTGAAAGCACAGATGGATTCGGCATGTCGAAAAACCTTGGGAAGGACTCGAGTCAACTTTTGGTCAACGGTCAACGGTCAACGCCGGTCAACGGTCAACGTGACTTGGTAGTCTTGGTTCAGTCCGGATTGGTTCAGCTCGAGTTGGCTCGGTTCGACTTGATTCGGTTCAGCTCGGCTCGGCTTGGTTCAGTTCGGCACAGCTTAGTTCAACTCGGTGAGTCGACTTAACTTCAGGACAGAAAACTTCCGGCGGCAAGTGTGGGCGCATTCGGTCTCAGATCGGGATGCTTTTTGAGGCGTCACGTTCCTCTCGTCGAGATCTTCGATTTGATTTTCTATATGACTATATATAGCATCAAGCACTAGCTCTAATACCACTTTGTTGGAGAATTTACAAATAAAACACACAAAACATACTATTTTATTTCTTCAACGACACTCCTCACCAATTACAACTCTTATTTTCCACTCTCTACACCTTAGAGATTGGGTTACTTCACTTGATGCTTAAACCAAAGGGGAGAGGGGGTATTTATACATGATACAAACTAATCACAACCATTCAGTTATTCAACTACTACATAAATCATCACCATTCATTAAAACCTACCACTCACCTACTTCACCAACCACACCTACCACACCTAACACAAATAATTCAAACCTCACCAACCATACCTACTCATGGAATCTTCTATGAGTTGGGCTTGAATTTATTTATCTTGGATCAAGTTTATGATCCAACAAATACACACCCAATTTGTGCCATGAAATTTCAAAAAATCTCGATAAACTATTATCTCCTTTGATTGGGACTAAAGTATATGTACAGAGGCAAACAAGAAAAATAACTACAATTAAAACCCTTCATTTCTTCCATGCTAGGATCCTATAATATGATCTTATTAGAGGATTTGGATTCAGAACTGAACTGACTTATTCAACTTTTCATATTTTTACTATTTGAACATATATAATAATATACTATTCAATATTTAATTAATTTTATATTCTTATCGTATATTTAAAATGAGTCTCTGTAACAAAGCAATCACTCTTCCAAAATCCAAGCGGCCCAAAATTTCATTCAAAAGGTCCAGCAGTTAGTTTCTTGATCCAATTCTTGTCATTTACAGCTAGTATAGGGACAGATTCCTCGTATAATTAACCCCAACAAAAGTTCTGATTTAGGAAGGTATGGCCCTTTTATCTCTTGGTACATTTTATCAGCCACATCAAATGAAATGAGCGCTCTATGGCCATATATTATTAATACTTGGTAACCTCTTTACTAACCAATAGCAAGCTCCATCTAAGTTTATGCAATCAATGTCTTGGCTGTGTTCCTCTAAAGGATCAAGCATCAATATATTGTTTAATGATCAGTTGATATCCATACTGATTTACCTCACGAATCCCACAAATTTGGAGGAAAAAGAAATATAATACTCCTTTATAAATAATTAAGTAAGGTAAATTTTACAATAATGGAGAATTATTTTTCTTGAAATTAGATTAGAAGCATAAGGAAAATTTTGAATGAATTAGAGTAGATAAATTGTGGATTGGCAATTATTTTGCCACTTCTGGTTTTCACCTTTTTTCGATAAGATAAGTGCACAAAGATAGAGATTATAAAGGTAACAACAAAGGTTGGAGATATTGATTTTGAGACTTTAGTTCTACTTTCCGACGAGCATGGCAAAAATTTAAGGATGGCGTACAAAAAGGACTTCCATTCTTGCCTGTTTGTTTGTTTCTTTTTTCTTATTTATGTATTTATTCATTTATGTTTTTGAATCTCGACAAGGTAAGGAAATTTATTCAAAATAAAAAAGAAATATAAACCAGAAATTACGGAGGACAAAGTGAATTAGCTAACTCCTAATGAAGTAAGATCACAATGCTAAAACAACGAAGCCTAAAAGCTATAAGGCTAACTAAAATAAGAATTCATACTAGTCCCTAACAAACATATATTAATTAACCTAAAAAAATTCATATTAGTCTAATTAATATATAATGTTGATTAAAAGTTATTTTAATTTAGGCTGGACTGAAATAAGTTTCTAGTTTCGCCACTAGTAGTGATGCTAACTATGCTTCCTGACATTATGACTTTGTTTGGTAATGCTAACTATGCCTCCTAACATTATGATTTTATTTGGTATTGTGATTGGGCAGGTATAGTTTAAAGAGTTTTGCAATAAATTGTTTAACAAATATTTGGTGTTTTGATTTGAAAATTAAGTTGATTTTATCCCATACTTATATAAAAAAAACACTATAATATCTCATTAATAATTGAAAAGAGAAAAAGAGATTAAAAAAAAAAAGTGCTGCCAGAACACCCATCAAGTTTTATGCAAACACTGTTTCAATGAGAATGAAGACAACTTACATCACATACAAACATTGTTTCAACATTCTTATACATTCTCAACTATGAGAATGAAGGCAACTTACATCGTTCTGTTCGTCCTGCTAGTTTCCTGCATTATTTCCTCTATTGGTCAAGTCTTTTATTTTCTAATGAAAAATCAAACCAACAAAGATTTTGGCTCAACCTGTGGATAAAACGTAGCATCTAGCAGCCGATTTCCATTCTCAATTCAAGGCGCAAACAATTTTTTCTCAACAACGTCAACGGCCCGGCTATTAGCCTCCTTAATCAATTTTTACGATATAATGTTACAGGCTTACCAGCTTACCATTTCAGTTTATGTTTTCTCCATTATGGAGATTCTTTTTTAAAGTTGTTCGCAGTGAATTATTGACCATATATTAGAAATATAGTTTCATTTGTAATCATCATACCATATCTTTTGAGGGGTCGGTTGCGTGCAGTAAAGGGATCTGATCATTATGAAATGAAAAAATTGAAGAATTTTTCTTTTTGTCTTTGTATGTTAAACAAAAGTTTCAAACTATGGTTATTGAACAATTTTGTTTCTTTATCTTTCAAAAACTATACAATTAAATTGAGTGCTTGTGCCATTGTGATCAATGAAAGCCAAGCATTTTCCCAAATTGTAAGACTAAATAGAAAAGATATGTGCAGCTCGCTCTGGATATCTAAGCTGTTGATTCATTGCAGTTGATCATTATTAACACTCTACGAACCATAGGAAAAATTCATTTAAATCCTCAATATTAATTTTTGCAATTTAAAGTTGAAATTCTTGTTTTCTAATCAATTCTACTGGCTAGTTGGCCTACTAATTAATTTTTCCATGAAAGCAACAATACCCTCTTGGTTCAATCTCCAAATCTGGAAACCCACCAACACTTTTAACTCTCCATTTTTCTTTTCCTTCAACAAATGAGAATTTCCAGAACTAATCAGCCATGCAATTTCCACAGCTTCAACAAGGTTACTGAAAACAGATATTGAAGGAAAAGCCTGCTGATATATAGCACCGACATTTTCATTGTCACATTTGTCCCGTGGCCTCATGTCTTGAATATCAATATGCTTGGACCTTAGAGAACCTGTTAAGATGGCATTGCTGACCATTTTGGTTGCTGCTGAGGTGCGAAGAACTTTCAGTAATCCGGAACCCTGGTTGCCGACACCAGATGGAGATTTTCCAGGGACTTGGCCAAATCGGGATAATGCTTTATTGGCAATTTTTTCGATATTTCTTCTTGATTTAGCCCATAAGTTGGGTTCATTATCTTCCCAGGGATAACCATCTATTACAACAATTAGGCAGAGATTGTTCTTAAATATGTAAGGTATGTGAGAAGCTTGAATAATAAATTTACAAACTAATCATAATATACAAAATTATATTATTACAAGCTAATCATATTTACAAAATCATTCCACAAACTGACATGTCATGATACCAAGTTAAGTGGTGTACGTTGCGAAAGGGTTAACTAGGTTTATATGGAATTAAGTAAAGAAGTCTATGTCCCTAACTCAATCCAAATGGTAGCTCAAGAGATAAGGATTTTCCAAGTCATACATACTTAAATAAAGTTCAATACTCAATCAATGTGAGACATTTTCTCCTTTTCCTAACACCCTTATCACGTACAAGCCAGTCTAAAAAAATGATAATAATAATATTTTCCATTATACCGAAATGAAAAAGACTTGTAGAAACTTTTAATGAACAATATGTTACTTGATCTATTCTTAGTTTCTTTTTCTTCTTCCTTTTTTTTTTGGAAAATATTCTTGACTTCTTACTTAATGTGATAATATGATGAAACTCGTTTTCATTGTTCACATAACTTCGGTATGATATCATTGATAACTAATCATCGGATTCAAAAGCTAGTTTAATCTGCTATGTATTAATGGAATCTAGATGATCCGATAACATCAAAGTTAAGTACGTATCTATTACCTTCTATAGTTCATATTTAGTGTACCTTTATTATGATACCATTGATGACTAATCGTCGGACTTAAAAGCTAGCTGAATCTGCTATGTATTTGAATCTAGATGATCATAAGATAGTATTGAAGTTATGTATTTATTATCTATTACCTTCTACACATTATGTTTAGTGTAGACATTTGCCGTTTTAAAATGTAAATTTGAAGTTAATTACTATTATTTAGGTACAAACTGACTAATTATAAATTTATATCTTAAAATGTGTGAACGTTAGCATTAAATAATTTTCATTACAAATATTATCTCATTATGTAGTTACTTTATTGGAAAAAAATCATAAATGAAAAAAAAAAAAAAACATAGGTATGAGATTAATAAAATTACCAACTTCTCCTCTCCTAAGATGCTTGTAGTCAGCAAATTTCATGAAAATTGTTTCAAGAGTGTCCATCATTGCTTCTTGGCAGGAAGATGAAAATTGCAAGCCATATAAGAGCCCCGACATTGCAAATCCAAAGCCTCTTGTGTGAACTCTAATCACAGGAGCATCCTTCGTTATCGGCCATTGAAGCTCACCCACAGTGCAAGTAATCATCATAATGGGGCTACATTTTTGCATGACGAGAACAACAGAAAAATCTCCAAGGCGAAGAAATCTGAGAGTTTGCTCATCATCATAATCCATTAAAAAAACTGCAGCAGAATTGATACTGAAGAGTTCAGTTGACCTTCCATAAGAAAATTGTGATGGCTTGTTAATGTTGCTTGACATGTCAGTTTGGATTGATGATGATGGGAGCACTGAAGTCTTTATGGTTTAAGTATGAGCGATGGATCCTCTGCAAAGCAAGCAAAGTAAGATCATAGTAGGTAGAATATCTATATAAAGTACAACTATCTAATGACATTATTTCACTTCTTTAAGAAATACAAGACATTATAAGTAGACATCTAAGTCATATAAGTAAAGAGATCTATTCGTTAATAAAGAAAAGAGGGTTGGGGAGGAGGGGGGGACAATGATTGAACTGGTGATGAAATAGAATTTTGGGTCACAAAACTGCTAAATATGAACTCGAACTCAATCAACTGACATGTTGTTTTGAGGAAGAATGTTCAGATGAGTTGTCATTTGGTGTGTTGTTGAAGCCAAACCATTGGTGATAATGTCATTCAAAACCATTAAGTCGGTCACGTGCAACACACGTGATTAAACAGAATTAAAGCACTTCAAGACGACGCGATGTTGCTGTCGTTTTGGAGTCACTTACGCATACACCAGCATGCAACTCAGGTTTGTTTGGCGGTTATGGTTCTTATGTTTTTGGCGAGAGCCAGCTGGTGGCTAACCAAGCCAGAAACCAACCTTATAAGGCTAGTTCTGGTGCATTATTAAAGCATCTTATCATGCAAAGTAGAGAGCTAGAAAGAGCGAGAAAATTTATTGCTTGAATTCTGTGTGTTCATATTAAGTTCTCTGTAACTCTTCAACTTGATATAGTGAAAGCTTAAGGTTTGTTTCCTCAGTGGATGTAGGCACCATAATCAAGTGCTGAACCACTGAATTTTTCTGTATTTGTCTCTGTTTCTCATTGTTCTTGTCTTCTTGATCATTATTACTGGAATTAGTTCTTGTGTCTTGGAATAGAATTAGGTCTTGGGGTGGGTTGAGTCTAACTTATAGAAGGTTCAACTCTCAACATAAACAATAATTCGATTAATAATAAAGGAAAAGAATTCTTGATTCAATTCTCCACCTTAATCTAAACAATTAAAAAAAGAAAAAAGAAAAAGGATTATTCAAATTCTATTGAATCGAGTTGCTTATTTCAAAATAAATTTAGAAAATGTATGCAATTAACCATAAATCAAAACGAAATTGCAGGGAAATTAAATTTCCCTTTTTAGGTTATTTGATAGAAAGAGAAAAATAAGATAATACCTGATGGAAAGTCGAAACCACAGAAGATGACTGCTAGGCTCTGATTTTGATAAGAATCAGAATTGAGAAGAAAGGAAATAATAAATTATTATCTTGAATAAATTGAAGAGAGAGAGCTGAATGGTTGAGTACTGAGCATAGCACGGTCAAAGGTTATTGCATTTACTGCCACATTGCCATACAGGAAGGTAAATCCAGCATACTGCCAGTGCCAGAAAATGAGAGATTAATTAATTTACACATATAATCTAACTCACTACTTAATTTTATGAAAGCATAAATAATACAAACTATTGCCTATAAATTTATTATAATTTATAACATTGGCCCAAATGTTTTTGAGGTAAGTAATCTGTAGAACTGAAATTTAATTTGGGAAAATGAGTATTACCCCTGTTGTTTGGAGAAATTATTATAAACCTCTCTTATATTTTAAAATACATCTAAACCTTCCTGTCAGTATAACAATATTAACTTTATATATCATTTTATTATTCTATTCCTAATCTTGATGTTAGTATTTTGAGCATATAAATAAAGTCAAATGATGTATATATCCTTTACGATGGAATTAATCTAATAATGAATTATAAATACCCCTAAATCAACTTTCTTCCCACCAAAATTAAGAAAAACATCCATGTTAGGCACCTGAGCACAGTAACAATGGACATTAGCATCATTATTTTTAGAATAGCTTAAATAAAATAAACTTGAATAGAAGTTTTAAAATTTTCTTATATTCAAATCACTATACCAACAAAATCAGATCCCATTTAGCAACATTTCACATACACGTAACAAATAAATAAGAAAGAAATGAACAAACGATTCAAACTTTTAATACCCATAAACTTATGTATCAAAAATATAAAAGAATCAAATAATTTTTTAATAAAAGAGCTCGTATTTTTATACTATAAATGATTACAAAATAAAAAAATAAAAAAGAAATGAACAAAAGGTTCAAACATTTAGAAATCAATTAATATTTTACCATAGGTTACAATTCATTATTAAATTAATTTAATCATTATAGGTATATAAGTTATTTAACTTGATTTATGTTCTCAAAATATTTAAATTTCATGACTAACATCAAAACTAGGATTAGAATAGTAAAATAATATATAAATTTAACACTGTTATAACTGCATAGGATTTGACCTAGTTTAGAAGATAAGAAGAGTTTCACTTAATTTCTCTAAACAATGGGGGTAGTCCTCATTTTTCCATTTTAATTTTATTTGAGACAACCTTAATTGACATATATGAAAGCCAAAGATAATTAAATATTTGAGACAATTTTATGATCATGAATTAAATAAAATTTCTTCCCCAAAAAAATGCACTCTATGTTCATACGTTTCTTTTTTTTTTTCATTTTATTTTGAAGTATATATTCAAATAAACATGGTCTTATAAGAGTTTTTCCCCAAAAAAAAAAAAAATTATTCTCTAGGTGTCACGAGCTATCCACTAGTCATAAATCATAAATCATAAATCATTATCCTTTTTGAACATTTTATCGGTACAATAAAAGTAAAAAATCTAAATTTCTTTATTGATAAGATTCTTTCTTTAATATGTCCTTAAAGGATTTATATTACGGGATTATTCCAGGCTCAGGATTAAACATAGCCAACTCATTACGAAAGCACACTGCCATATCTGTTCAATTTTTACTTTAAAATATTTGTTCAAAATTAGCCGTTTCGGAATCTTTCTAAAGAGGAAATTAAAGGGTACTATGAATGCAGCCACCTCATTGTCTTTGATTATTTATTGAAATTCTTAGCCAGCTAATGCCCTAAAGTTAAAGGGCATATTTTCACATTGGCTGAGAATTGATCTTGGGGTCAATTATCCAAACATGAGGAAATTCTAAACTCTGAATATAGCATTCAAATTAATTTTTAAGTATCAATTAGGTTCATGAACTTTTATAATCAATTTATAAGTATGTAAGGGAGAAAGTGTCACTCTTCGAACTAATTTTTTAGCTAGATTGAGCAAAGCCTAAGATCACCTAACATGTTCAATCTTGATTTGTTGAGTTGCTGTGAACGCGTGATATTATCCGAAATAAAGATTGCATTCATAATTAATAATTTAATTAACTTATTGATTAATTATTATGTGCCTAATTAATTAATATTATTCTCTTGGTCTCAAAGTTGTTATTTGTTTATTCGACAATAATAATAACTACTCCCATCACCATCCTAAAAGCGATTGGCTATCTTTTGCAATCTAAAACCAAAGCTTAATTAAATAGTTAATGGAAAACATAGGACCACAAGACATATAATATTATTTTCTATACATCTGTGCGTTTAGATAACAAAAGATAAGAAGAAATAAAACTTAAACTATCAGATTGGACGCAATCGAAATAGGCGCTAATTCAAGAGATTGAGCCCAAGTTTGATTGATACAAAATTTGTGATACTGATTAAGACGAGCAGTGCGAGTCAGGACACGGGATCTTATTAGTTGAATCACTAGTTCCAAAAATTGACGTTGTTAGACAAGGGCCTAACATAAGTACATATTAAGACAGATATTTACATGTATTTAAAGGCTAAACCTACTTTGATATCATGGCTTCACTAATCAAAAGCTTAAATTTGAAGAAGATAAGAGTATCTGCATGTAGTTTGATCCAAAAGTTTAAATTTAAATTTAAATTTAAAGGTCTGAATGATATAATATTTCATAATTATTATTGAGTCTAACTATCCCTTCCCCATCTGTGAGCATGTTTAAACTTTAAATGACCTCCTATTTTCAATAAAAGAGATTTTAATAATAATATCTAATTAAGCTTGAACAAAAAAATTTCGGACACCATCTAGTTGAAATGATAAAATCTCTTGTATTAGAAATAAGAGGTCTGGGTTTAAATCACCTCACATAGATGAGAAAGAAATTAGGTTGCTAATAAGGTTTGTAATCAAAAGAAAGCTTGATAAAAAATTCGTGCGTGCTACGTACAAAAGTGAAAACAAGTATACAACTTATTTCTGTTCAAATAATAAGTTTATGCATACAAAGTGATGAGTATCTGCAGCTCATTCCTTGAAAAATTCTACACGTAATCGTTTTTGTTTAAATCATGAAGAAAATTATTGGAGATCAAGTAAAGTTGAGTCAAATATAATTCACTTGTCTAGAGTCGTAATTATTACAAGAAGAGTACAGATTACAAACAGAAGAATCCAAACAAGTGATTCCACTTTAAGTAAAACGAACAATAACTCAGAAGCAAAAACATTGAAAGATGAGATTTAAGAAGATGATGAAAACGTTCAAGGAAAACTCAAACCTTAAATGACAAAGGACACTCGAATCAAAATGTACGTAATTAAGCTTCACACAAAAGAGACAAATCAAAAGCATGAAATATTTCACAAGAGACATATACAAACTTCGTCATCACCAACATCAAGTTCCTTCGGCCTTGCATGCACATGCATAATTAAGCAGCTATATTACCGGATTCATAGCCTGGAATATTCCCAGGATGAACTTTAATGCTTCTCCTTCCAAACGCAGCTTTATTATTGTCATTATGATAACTATTGTTATTAGTACCATTGTTATTTCTCTCTTCATTGTTAATAACTTCGCCTCTCCTCACTCTTTGTTCTTCCATTCTTTTCAGCTTCTCCTTTTGTTGCTTTCTCCTCACATAAACTTCAGCACAACTGGCTCCAATGGAAGACATTTTTTTGTTTCTTGTCGAAACACTAAAATAGAAAAACTCCTGTTGAAAGAAAAGCACTGTTTGTTAAAGTGCTTCTGGTGCAAGTTTGAAGGGGCCTTGGGAGGAGGGAAATTTATAGGAATTGAAAGATGAGAAAATTATGAAAATCCCCCTATTTTTTTCAGAAATTGTTTTTTACCCTCATGTTTCAAAATCCATTAAAACTCCCATGCCGTTAAAAAAGTGACTTACTTCTCTGTTGTGTTTGTTTGTTTTTTCATTTTACCCTTAAAACAGTTAACGACACAAACAAGAAGTGAGAGTTAGCCATTTGTTTAACGGCAAGGTTTTTTTGATGAATTTTTAAACATGAGGGAGGAATTCATATATTTATTGTAACAACATGGAAATATTCTTTTGTTTCGATCATTTTCCCTTGAAAGCTTTTTGGTGATGTAGCCATCACTAATTGTTGTGTCTAACTGCTGAGTAATTTTAGTATTATCTTAATCATCCAAAAACGTTTAATAGTAAGAAGAATGACTAATTAAACTAGTGGCGGGGCTGCGGGGATGGCATATCATATACTATTTTTGGCAACAATGAAAGCATATGAATGGATGTATCACATTACATATTATTTTCATCACGTAGCTGCAAACAGTGGTTTTGCTTTTAGAGTGGTGTGGATGCGTCTCGTGGCATGGCCATTAGAAGCAAAAAGAGTCCACGTCAGTTTTGATTATGGAAATGAGTGGTGGGTTTATAGTTGGACATTAATGGGATTGAGCCTCCTTGTCAACCCTAGATTAAAAGAATTAAGTTCCGGATGAAATGACAAATTATTGTAAGTTTAATGGCTTGAGTGTTCTATTTTTAGATGAAACGACAAACTACAACAGGTATATACTCTCATGTTAAACGCCTGAATCCACTTTGAATCCCAAAACATCGAGCCGGAATACACACACACACATATTGGAATAAATCGATTTTTTGCTTTTTTATGTAATTGATGTCACTGTGATTTTACAAAATAAAATCTAGTTTGCTTTTGGTTTTCTAAAATCAATCTAGTTTAAGTGTGAAGAATATGTCTATTTTTATTTTTTTAAAAGGTGGAAGGGTGAGTAAAGCCTAAATCATTTTTTTAATTCTTTAACCTCCCTAGGATTTAAACTTGGAAGGTTAAAAAAATAAAAGTGCTTAAAAACTAATAAATTAGGCTCCTGAGAGTGGGTGTAGTGAATATACTCATTTTAAACTTAAAAAATTAGTGATTAAGTTGAATATTATCTAAAAGGCTCTAAGTTTTTCTCAAACTTAAAATCTAGGTAAACCACTAAAGCAAAAAAGTGTGTGTGTGTGTGTGTGTGTGTATAAATGCAGGCACCCTCATTTTTTTAAATGTGAATACACTGTTAAGTCATCTAGTTTAATAACATTAAAATCTCACTCTATTAAACTCAATGACTTAAAATATGTCCGTATTAAAAAAAAAAAAAAAGAGAACGCCTGTACTAGAGAATGATTATAAATATATATTAAGGGAAACATGGAAATTTAATACACAATTGCTCCCTGATATGAAAGAGTAATGCTATCCTTTCCATTAATCTATTGGATATTGGGATGATGGAATAAACAATTTTATACGTTATATAGAATTCACTAACAACTACGAAATTACTTGTGATGTACTACTAGAGATGGAATTACTTATTTTCAAGGGTGGCTATTACCTTCCTTTTATTAAAGTCGATTAAGTAAGTGTTTGTTACTTATTACTTCGCTTATTAAATATATTTCTACTATGCTTCTAAAGAAGTGTTTTTGCTATATGCTTTTAAATTTGGTGAAGTTCTGTTTGATTTCGTCAATTTCTGTAGAAGGGGATCGGCTTCATGGCACTATTGCACTTGGCAGTTAGAAAACTTCTACTTTATATGCCACTAATCTAAGTTTTAAATGCAACCATAAACACCATTAATTAATTTTTCTGAATTTATTCATGGCTCGTGGTGGTAGAGAGATTCCTATTGCCTTTAAGGGGAAATTGACCCTTCATCCAGAAGGCTAAATTAGTGAAGTCCCTACCAACTTTTATGTTGCCCTTACTATAATCATATAACAGCCCTTACTATGATCATATAACATCATTTTATTATGCTTTTTTTAAACATAAGTTTAAAGATATGGAGAGTGAAATGTCTACACATGCAGCGTTCTTAAATTTATATATTTTTGTAATATATATATATGATTCTTTAAAAGAAGTAGAGGCTGAAATTCTCTGCAAGAAGATTTTATCAGAGAATTATTTTTTAACAAAGATAAAAGATAAGTTAATTAAATTATTATATCTGTTTATTTCTTATTCTCTAATTAAAAAGTAAAAGTCGATTTTTTTTTTTCCATGTACCTTCGATCACTATGACACTATTTTCAGTTTAGCGTCAGCAACTTGACAAGTTTTTTTTCTAGCTCTTAATGAATGTATATTGTTTTGCCATGGTGTAAGGAATAATCAGGCTTGTCCTGTTGTCCAAATCAGATAGGCAAAATATCAATATCTACAAAATATATATATATATGAAAAGATGGATTGAATATAACTCATCTAAATCAATCAATTTCTTTCTTATAGCATGACCCGGAACTTGAATTGATTGGTGAGAGGCCAGTAGCAATATTAAAGATAAGTTCCAACGGGTTGAGACAAAAGTTTGAAACTGACAAATAAATTGTACGATTTCTTTTTTTTTTCCTAAGAAATTAAGTGTCTGGTTGGAATCGAGCATAGGACGATGTCTCCTCCATTCTTTAATGTTTATACTAACGTTACTATTATAGCATTTAATTTAAGAAGGCTTGTTAATTTCAATTAATTATTACTACTTTGGCAACTTGCAATTGTCTGTAATTTATTCTAAATAAAACCTTGCATGCGAGTATGCGATGTCTCAAGATAGACTTAATTATTAACTGTAGTGCTTAATTAGAGGAAGAGTTTCTAGTGGTAGTGGAGAGCTTTAGCAAAAGCAACTTAAGCAACTCAAGTGCTGTCAATGGAATGTATATCCAAAGTAGAGAGGTCTGCATGATATTGGACCTCCATGTCACTAACAATATTAAAATTTCCATACCATTAACAAATGAATGGACTAAGAATGACAATGAAACATCAATATATTTATTATAAGGGTTTGTTGAATATTAAAACAGAAGCTGATTTTCAAAATCTAGCCATTTGGGCAATTACAAGAGAGCTCAAAGCTCTTAATTTATTCCTTCCTCTACACATCCTAGCTACCTAATAAAAAGATGACGGCAACTTGAGCTTGAGTTTTTAATTTTATCTTTGAATATGGTGACGAGACTTGTAAACTTTTACATGATGTGGCTGAGAGAATATTCATTACCAGTCCCATAGTGCTAGTAGCAATTGCTATTCGATTGTCATTTGTCTTAGTAGATCATTTCTTTATCTTTGTGCTAGGAGCATGAACGTGGCCTAATAGATTGTCATTGGGCTATATATTCAGTTAACTCAATGGTCCGAGATTACGACTTAGACTCAATCCAGAAACTCGACACGGCGTCTCCCCCTCTTTTTTTTTTTTTCTTTTTTTTTTGACCCTTTTCATTTCAGTTTGAATTATCCAAGAAAGCTTCCTGTACCTCTCTATTCTCCCACCAGCTTCCTAAAACAAATTTCTGCATAAATAATTTATTTATTTATTTTTGCATCAAATCTCCAATATTTATTGCTTTCTACAGTAATAATATAGATTCACAACATTCAAGACTATTTGAGTTTTCTATCATCGGTGCATAATCGAAATAATAAAACAAGTATTTCACCATAACTGAAGGCCTATTTACCTAACTCATTTGTATCATTCAATTAGTACGACAAATAACTTCTTAAGAAAAGTAATGTATATAACATATCTTGAAGCACAAATTAAATTTTTGTAGTTTTCTTTATTGAATAAAACTTTCAGCATCTCTCTTATTTCTCCACAAATTTTCTCTAACGTCCAACGGTTTTGAAAGTTCGAGTAATTTAGGGATAAAGCTAAATTTCACGCAGATTATTTAATGGGGATAAAACTTACGGGTTTCGGCCCATTGTTTCAAGGTAGGAATGGCCGGGCCTTTAAGTCAACCTTAAATTGGGCTTTCAGACGGCGAGGAGGAATCCAACCTAAACACTTTCAATGCAAAATGCAAGAAACTGAAGTGATGAAAAACGAAAATGTTTGTGTCAATGTTGGAGACCTTAAAACGTGATCATAGAAATTTGATAACGGCTATATACTACTTAGCGTAACTGATAGTGTCGCCAATAATTTATTTATTGATTAGGTGATCGGCATCTCCTCTCCTTTTAACTTTAAGGTAGCAAGTTGCCGCCCTTTAATAGTTTTTTTTTTTCAATTTTTGCAAGTATAATTTTAAAAAATTTAAGACAAATAATCTATCTTTAATTTTCTTTTGGATTAGCTAATAGTTTTTCGATTTTTTAATTTTAGTTTTATAAATAACTATCACTACAAGAAAAAGTGCCTACCATGACAGGCAAAATCTGTTATAGTAGGGGGTGGATGACGGTTGTTCATACCGTCATTGTAGCCACCGTCAAGAATTGATGACAGAATAATACCAGTCATAATCTGTGATAAATATTTTTAGTCACATAACTGTCATAACTTTATTTAGAGAGGAATATAATAAATTTGAATTTGGCCCCTTTTTTTTTAAATTTGTGCGCCATATTTTGAATTTTTGGCGGGAAAATCAAATTTGGCGCGAAATGCAAATTATAATTAAATGAATTTTTTCAATTAAATCAAAAATTGAAATTATAATTAATAAAAAAGGGGTATTTTTTTTGCACCATGAAATTATTATCATTTTAATAACAATCCTGCAATTGATTTAGTAGAAATTAATATTTCATAAATTAGCTAATTAATTAGATTATTAAAATTAATATTGCAATTAAAAATTAACTGACAAAGAAAATGAAATGGATAACATTGACTAAGATTTCATAATTGTGAGCAAACATAATTTAATCAAATTTGAGAGTGACAAATCCAACATAAATAGAAGAAGAGTATTGTAACAACCTAAGAACTAAATTCCAGCAGCATGTACAACACAAATTAACAATGATCAGTTCAATTCCAGTAGCATAAGGAAGCCAAACAACAGAGTCATTTCTACCAACATGAACAAAGGCAACAACATAGTTCATTTCCAGCAACATTTCCAGCAACACTTCCAGCAACATAAGAGGAGCCAAAAATACTGATCAGACAAGGCCAGCAGTTCCCAAACGTGAAAATCCAACCTAAGAACAACCGAAATGTGTAAAATTGCATCAATATCCAGGAGCTATTTTCCAAACAAAGAAAAAAATTAGCGAACTCCAGCAGTACCCACCATCTTCATCATAATCCAACATAGAAGTATAATAAGCTAGATAACTGCCCAAGTAAAATATATTTCATCAATGAACTCACAATAACAACATAATAGGTAAGGGTTACCTCACATAACAGCAAGTACTCCAGAAAAATGGTTTGCCCACTCAATACGGACTTCATCTAATTCAGCATCAGAATATGTTGTCTTTCCGTTGAACTATTTATGAAAAATAAATATTTAGTGAAACTTTGAAACAAGACATGTTCTTTTTTATGAAGCAAATTATGATCAAGGAACTCACATTGTTCATTAGTAAAGAGAAGTCATTAATTAAGTCTTTCATGAATCTCATGACGTAAAATCCACACACGACTGAACTTGCTGATTGCTGTGGGACCTGTTCACAATCAGCAATTGTACAGTTCATTTTAATAACAATTAAGCATGGTAATATATAATTATAGTTAAGGTAATAGTTCAAACCTTTACGGATCTGACCATCTTATTATAATTCCATTTCTCCTTACCCTCTTGTGCTATAAACATTGTCATAGAGCTGTATACAAAAAAAAAATTGTAACAAAGTATCTGTAAATTATGTAAAAGTAATTTTATATTGACAATGGTATAAAAAAAATTGAACATACACTTTAATGAGCTCTTTTAAATCATCATCAGGATCTCCCCCATAAGAATCGAGATAATAAACTTCTTTTTTCAACACATCAAAGATGACCAGCACCCAATGATAACTATAATAAAAGAAAGAACAGTAAGGTAGCAATTTCAGTAAATTAAGGCAAGAAAAGAAATTAATATGAGTTGAAAAGTATTAAAGGAGCATATTAGGGATTATAAGCCATAAAGATGAATTGTCCCTTCTTTGCTTTTTTCAATCGATCACAAACTCCACGTGCCCTAAGGTCAAATGATGTAGTAGGATTACGTTCTTCGCCTAGTGAAACCAGACCTGGATGAATGAATCCAAATGGTTTCACTCCTCTTTTCCCAGGGAGAATGGAAGCATACAACATCCTGATAAACAATAGACAAACAATGTTAAAGTCCATTAATTGGGACTCCCATATAAAGTACACATAAAACTAGAATGATTATGAATCACTTACGCAATATAGACTTCGATTACGTTTACTCCTATAGCATCCATTGACAGAACTGCACTACAGTCACGCCTTCCAATATGAGCTCTAATCCCTTCCAAATGGAAAACACCATCATCCAGTAGATATGGAATCCATTCTTGGTCTGACATCTTAGCTTCGCACATTGTGCCAAACAACTGCAGTAACGGAATCTTGTTTCGTTGTACTCCTCCTGCATGCCTTGTGTTCCTCCTTATTGGCAAAGGCTTCACTGCAACTTTTTTGCCCTCGTCCTTGGTCTGTTTTACAGCATCTGTATGTCCTATCTCTATTATATCATTATGCTGTTCTGCTGATTCAAAGTTCAAATGTTTTTTTGTGCCTTGATGTTTAGGATTGCTATTTTTTTTTCCCTGTAACAAATCATCAGGCATCTCCACTGGGATTTCAGTTGGGTTCAATCTTGGACTCTTTCTTGCAATGACAGAGAATTTTTTGGCAGGTGTATTCTTGTTTTTGTTTGCTATGTCTGTCTCTTTCTTAGGTGTCCCTTGCTTCTTTTTTTTCAAATGATCAGGCTGTTACAAACATAATTGTTCAGTGTGATTGGCATAAATAGTTTCTAAATACTCTAAATTTCTCTTACAAAGTAGTTAACAGTATCAAATGACACCCCAGAAAGAACATATGTATAAATAGTAAACATACAGCAAACTAAATCCACAAATAACATGTAAGAACAGTAACTACAACAACCCTTATCCAGCAAAAGACTAAATCTAGAAATAATAAGAAAAATAGTAAACAAACTGACCTTTGTTGTTTCAGCAACTGCTTCAGCTTGAACATACTCTATGCCATCATCTCCAACAACATTATTGTTTTCACCAGGCACGCGAGGGTAGCTGGAACGTGCTATATCTGAATGACGAGGTGTTTTTCTTAGTTCATTTCTCATTTCTTCCAACTGCCGATTAATTGATTCCCTCCATAGACGGTCCTCTCTTTGCCTGTCTCTATCAGCAGGCCTCTGGTAAGTTTGAAAATACAGAGACGGGGTCACAAACTTGCCCACTCCTTGCATATGACCACATTTTGGAGCTTTTCCTAAAGATTGTGCGAGAATATCATTTTTTCCGGATGACCGCATCTTTCCTTTCTTAGCTTCCATCTCCAATTTATCCTACCACACAAATGAATTAAGTAAGCCAATGTTATCAAAGTATAAGTAATCACAAATAGAATTACAGTAGTAAGCAAAAACTTTCTTACGATTTTTTTAATAACTGGTTCAACATCGGGGTGGTATCCTCCGTTTTTCATTTGCCGAGCTCTCTTCCAAAAAACACTCCTGTCCACTTCTTTTTCAGTAAGGCCTGTTTCTGAGCACTGTAAAAAAGTTAATAAAAAGTTAAAATGTTAGTAACAATCATTATTAGCATTAACCAAACAACAGTAAAATGTTAGCAACTAACTCACAGTACATACCACTTCCTGCATTAACCCAACGTAACCTTTTCTACTTAGGCGATGATTAAACTTGTTTTGTGCCCGCCTAAGTTTATTCACACCACTAACTTTCTGCTTAAAACAACCAAACAAACAATGGATAAACCCATAAGGAAAAATGTCATAAGCATTGATATATTATTAACACTTGAATTAGACACTCACTTGAAATTTTTCAGATAGTCTTTCCTTTACAAACTTAATCCAACTTTCCTTAGCAATCGTGCTGTACCGTGCTGGTGGCTTGAAAAGCCTTTTACGGTCATTAACAAATGGTAAAACATAGTTCCTCATTAGAGTGTACTTAAAGTTCCGAAATGCAGCTCCGATGGCTTGTAGTACTTGCTTCCTACTTCGAGGATGAACCACGAAGTACACCTTCAAGTTTCATTATGAAAATGTGAGATTTTTCCAGCCACAATAAAACTAGAGTAATCATCTAAAGGAAATTATTTTATACCTTAACAGACTCCCATAGACGCTCCTTCGTATCATCTGGAACTCTACGCCAATCGTTGTAGAGGATTGGAATTGATGTACGAGCCAAAACACCAATATACGTAGCCAGCTCAATGGCTTCTTCACCAACTGGAACACCAAGGCTGTTGTATTTAACCACAAACCTTCCACTTCTTTTCCTCTTTTTGTTTTGTTCTGACCCAACAGTGCCACCTCTGCTTCGCTTACTGCTGCTCTCAGGTTCATCCTCGTTCCCATCTCCAAACTCATCAAGATCAGGGACATGATCGGCCAGGGGCGTTTCAGGATCATATCCTTCGCGGATAAGTGCCTCATGGTACTCTGATTCCTCACCAACAAATCCATCATTTTGTTCATCTAAAAACTCATCGAAATGGGCATCAGATTGCTCAGGTGAAGAACTCTCAGGGACATTTTTTCTCTTATCCATGATGAATATCACAACTGCAGAACAAAATCAAATGATGAGAATACACTACCATATAAAAACTGCCAAAAAATATAAAATAAAATAATAATAGATACCATAAATACTTCTTGTATTAACCTTAACATATATCATTTTGAGAGGGACTCAACAAACAGCTCATGCAAACAAACACAGAAACGATATTCAAGGTCCAATCCAAATTCCCTCTTTGCTGTCTCGTGCGTACATTTCAGAATCATCGTCAATAGAGTTTATGCTATTAGCACTTGGAAATTCAGTAGTCAACGAAGGGTATTCCACTGCATCTTCGCTTCTTTGTGTGGGTTTACCTCTTCTAGGCATTTGGCATACAACTGACCACTTCTTATCAAGCTGATCAGGTATATAAAAAACTTGGTTGGCTTGAGAAACTAAAATAAATGGATCAGATTTATGACCCATTCGTTGCAAGTCTACCAAAGTAAATCCGAGTCTATCCTTCATAACACCACCTCTGGTATGTACCCAGTCACACTTCATTATTGGAATTCTAAAGATAACATAATCTAGATCCCAAATCTCTTTAATCACTTCATAGTATGTGATGTTAGAAGTGACAGGATTTTTATCTTTTGAACTTGTGACTGAAATTGTTTGTGCAACCAATGACACTCCACTATTTTGAGTAACTCTATTTAAGTCTCGATCTCTTGTAACAAAGTGAAAACCATTTATGTCATATCCAGGATGTTAGAAAACATAAGGACGAGGCCCTTGGGATAACCAACGGATTGTTTGAGTAACAACGTCACCGTTCTCTATCAACATATTTACCTATTATTAATCAATAGGAATATAATGTTAAACAAGCACAAACCGAAACAGAAAGGAAAAAATGAATTAATTAAACTAATGTTATCAAAACCTTATCTGTTAGCCAATCTGCAAATGTTCGGTTGTGTTCATCTTGCAACCACTTCTCATTTTTTCGTGGATGGCAAAGTTGTAACCAATCCTCATGCTCTCTAAAAATCAGTTAAAAGGACAAAATTTTCAGGTTCCTAAACTACCAAAACCTGACAAATATAAAGCTAAAATAACACAAGTTAGATAACATCACCTTATATAAGGCTGAACTTCCTTAGTGTTATGCAAAACATACAAGTGTGCTTGATCTAATGAAGTTCGATCAACTTCCACCATTTGTCCACCACTCATGGGCTTGTCAATTTCTAAATTCTGCACATGTCCAGGTGGAACCCCAATTGTGGGCATGTTTTCCAAGTATTCTGCACAAAATTCTAATGCTTCCTCGGCAATATAACTCTCCGCTATGCAACCTTCAGGACAGTTACGGTTTCAAACATAGCCTTTTAGAGTTTTCATGTATCGCTCAAAAGGATACATCCACCGAAAATATACGGGACTACATTGTCTAACTTCACTCACTAAGTGAATAGTAAGATGAACCATTATGTCAAAAAAAGAAGGGGGAAAACATTTTTCAAGCAAGCACAAAGTCTCTACGATGTTTTTCTCCAATTCATCTAGCATTGTCACGTCAATCACAGTCCCACACAACGAATTAAAGAAGAAACAAAACCTAATGATAGCTTCTTTGACATGTTTGGGCAGCACACACCTTACGGCAATTGGCAAAAGTTGTTGCATAAGAACATGACAGTCATGAGACTTAAGACCCTGGAGTTTAAAGTCCTTTTTTGAAACAAGATTCCTAATATTTGAAGAGTATCCAGTAGGAACCTTGATACTTTTCAAAGCTGCACAGAATCTTGCTTTTTCCTCCTTAGTTAAGGTGTGGCAAGCAGGAGGAAGCCATGTACGATTGTTGTTTCCTTTAACTTGTGGTGCTAAGGTGGGCCTAATTTTCATTTCCAAGAGATCCATCCTCGACTTCAGTCCATCTTTGGACTTTCCAGGAATATGTAGCAGTGTACCGTAGATGTTCTCACACACATTCTTTTCAATGTGCATAACATCTAATTGATGCCGCACAAGCAAGTGCTTCCAATACTCTAAATTATAAAATATAGATTTCTTCTTCCACCACGCGAGATCATTATTGTTCGCACTTTTACGCTTTTTACTGTTGCTTTTCCCCCATCTATTATCAATAGAGTCGACCAACTGGAAAATTTCCTCCCCGTTTAACAATTTTGGAGGGGTTTCATCACACACACTATTGTCAAAGGCTTTTGCTTGGAACCGAAATTTATGACCATGAGGAAGCCAAAGCCGATGCCCAATGTATACATTTTTTCCACTGTGTTTAAGTCTACATTTTGGTGTTTCTACACCACAATATGGGCAGGCATAATATCCTTTAACAGTACATCCTGCTAAATTTCCGTATGCCGGGAAGTCATTTATTGTCCATAGTAATACAACCCGCAAATTAAAGTACTCATTTTTGTAGGCATCATATGCCTCCACCCCAACATCCCATAAAGTTTGCAAATCCTCAATAAGAGGTTGCAAATACACATCAATATCTAAACCCGGTTGTTGAGGACCAGAAATCAAGAGGGACAACATCATGAATTTTCGTTTCATGCACAACCATGGTGGAAGATTATAAGTAATAAGAATTATTGGCCAGCAGCTATATGTACTACTAAGAGAGCTATGTGGATTGATTCCATCAACTGATAGAGCTAGGCGAAGGTTTCTAGGATCGGATGCAAAGATCGGCCATTTCTCATCTACTAACTTCCAAGATGGTGAGTCAGCCGGATGTCGGAGTTTACCATCAACCATCCTCTCATTTGCATGCCAAGTCAAGTCCCTAGCAGTTTCGGATGACTGAAACATGCGCTTAAACCTAGGTATAGGAGGAAAATACCATAAAGTTTTTGCAGGAACCCCTTTCCTATATTGGTCTACAGTACCATCCTTTTTCTTCCATCTACATAACCCACAAGTAGGACATTCCAAAAGACCTTCATACTCTTTTCTGTAGAGTATGCAATCATTTGGGCAAGCATGAATTTTAACATATTCTAAGCCCAAAGCTGACATTGTCTTTTTGGCCTCATACATAGAGGTTGGAATTTCATTATTTTTAGGGAAAGCATCTGCTAAAACACTCAACAATGCAGAAACGCTACTGTCAGACCACCCAAATCTACCCTTCACATTGAACAATTTCACTAAAAAGGATAACTTAGTAAATCTACCCACAACAACCCTTATAAGCATCATTAACCATTTCTAACTCATTACCATTGTCAAACTCTATATTTTGTTGCTGAAAATGGTTTTCTCTTTGAGGAGAAGAACTCTTACGAATCTCTTCCCCGTGCCAAAACCAATTGTCGTATTTCACATCAAAACCATGCATATATAAATGATCTTTTACAGTTGTAGGTGTTTAAAATGATAAATTCCCACAATCAACGCATGGACACCTAATGACGCTACTCCCTGCAGCATTTTTTATAGCAAAATTTATAAATTTCTGGACACCCTCTTCATATTCTGTCGACAGTCGATTACATTGAATCCAAGATTTATCCATTTCGGGCTTAATAATTAATGTTCCTGACATATACATAAAACAAAGAAAGAATGTACATACTTAGAATATTTGTCTAATGTTATAACACCATGTGAACTAAACAAATTTTAAAATTACAAATATAGCAAACAAGAAAGCTGATAAACTGAATTTCATACTTTTCAAAAGTTCACTCTCCTACTATACTATAAATATAATAAATAAGACAGACCCCACAACAAACACATTACATAGTATCATAATTATAAATTTAAAGATATGTAAATTTTAAGCAAGTGTATAACAACTTCAATCTACGTCAAATAATAGAGGATAAGAAATGGAACTTACCAAATTAAACACAACAATCTGCTGTTATATCCAATTCCAGGTACAAATCCAGCAACAATATTGATTACTGAAATATATTTTGAATGATCAGTTGATAAAATTCCAAAACTTGGATTCAAGAGGGCTAAAAAGGTACCAATAAATTACATTAATCATATGAGTAAGCCTAAGAAGAAATAATAAACTACAACTTCAAATAATATACATCAGTAGAACAAAAATGAAAGCAAACACAAAGAAAAGCTTCAAGTACCTTAATACAATGCCTTCAACAATTCAAGAACATCGAACTGTCACGTTTATGCAGCAATCACAACTATTTATATTTGACACGCAAATGTTACGACTCAAGACAACAACAGTAACAATAATACCACCAGATGCAAAATAGCTACAACATCACATGCATAGGTAGATGACAATGAGATGTGAGAATCCCTCAATTTTACATAACAGAATCAGTTACTAAAAGTCCCTCCTCAGGCTTTGTTATAGACATTTCAGGCCAATATCACCATCTTCATAAACAAACACTCATTTAACTTAACGAAGCTTCAATATCAGAAATAGCTAGAAAAAAAATTCACACACAAACACATGAATATAATTCAGAATTACCTAGAATAAAAAAAAATTAACAGCATTATGCAATGCACGATTACAACTCAAAACAGAACTCAAAATTAACAACATTATATCTTCCTGGGAAATTATTTAGTAAATTGATTACCGAAATATATGCAATATATGCAATACATGCAAATACATTTCAATTTTTTACAAATTATTTACTACTTTACATAAAAGTTCAATAAATAGTCAAAATTAAATACATGCAAATGCAGCAATGACTCACCCGTGGGCGTGAAGCTTCAATTCACCGTCAAGCCTAGGGTTTCAACTTCGGCAACAACGATTTGGGTCTTCTTTCACAGTAAGCGATTGGGTTTCTTTCAGTCAATAAAAGTACCCTGGATGTTGTTCTCATTCCAATTTGGGTTTCGATTAGCACTGACTTCGTCCCAGCAAAGAGAGATGATTCAATGAAACAACCAGAATGATTTTGAAACTATGGGTGTTTGGGTGTCGTTAGTTTGCTATGGCTGGCCTTTGAGGGTTTGCTCCAAGTGTGCTAATCGATTTTGAGATTCGACAATAACGCTTGCAAATTTTCTGAACACTTAGAAAAAAATTTCCCTCTTTTCTCACAAAAATGTTTCCCCCCTTAACAAAACGCAATGTTTTATTAATTGTTTTTTGTTATTTACGTCTGTTATCCTCAAACTTGCGAAACATACAACTGAGACGACATCGTTTCACTTCTATTTTAGTAATATAATATTTTTAAAAATTAAGTCAAACCCGCGCAATTAAAGTCAACATAAAAAATCAGTCTTTCATTCTTGATAGTCAAATAATTTATCACTAGTCTATCATAATTTCTTGATATATGATATTTATATCACCAATATATCATAATTTCTTGATAAACGATATTTCTATCACAAATATGTCATAAGTGTATGACAGAAAATAAATCTATCACGATTCTATTGTTGTAGGCCTCCAGACCAAAAACTGTCACACAGAGGACTGTCATAGTAGATACTTTTTCTTGTAGTGTATCTACATATTTTAATACAATGAAAAAATTCAATATTTCAAATAAAATGTATTACATATAACATATGATTTACATTATTGGACTAAATATAAAATGAGCCTACTGAGAGATTAAAATCATTTTCTTAGATTTAGGCCAAATTGTGTATGCACATGTGTGTATAAAGTTAAAGTTTTATCTTAATTTTATTCAAATATATCTTAATTTTATTCAAATATACAAATAACTTATGTTCGTAATTAAAGAAAACAAATATGTAAAAATATATAAATAATTAAATAACTTATTATTCTATGTAGTTAATAAAAAATAAATAATTTCTTACATTTATTAAAATCATATGAGATTCAACTTAACAGATGACGCGTAGTTTGTTAAGTAAAACAGATAAATGTCATATGATCTATAGGTTAATAAATAAAATGACATATATTTTGATTTATTTTTCAGGAGATGCTTAGGAAAAGGGACAGGAGAAACGTAGGTCTGGACACGTGTTATTAGTTGGGATTGTAGAATTTTCGAATTTTTCACCTATGAAATCTTGGCGGTGTTCGTGGTTCTTTAACTTGTTCCACCTTGTTCTCTTTAGCTTCTTTTAATACGCTTTATGGATCTTCAAGCTGTTTGCCACTTCTAAGTAGGGTTGGCAATGGGACGGGATGAGAAGAGAATTGTCAATTTTAATTCTATCATGTAAATGTTAATGGGATAAAAAAAAAGTCTTATTATTGTCCCTTTATTTTTTTAGGATAAAATTTTTTCTTAATCCAATCGTGTTAAATATCATGTCCAGCTTATTATCCTAAATAGTTTCAAATATATAAATAAATAAATTTTGACTTTTTTTTTCTTTTAAGGATCATCATAATTCAATATAGTAAAAATCTTGAATAAATACAAAGTAGAATAATCAAATAATAGTTTTTTTTACTACATGCATGTTCAAATATATATAATTTTATGCTAACATTTTTTATTTGTCTGTTTGATTCCATTGCATATTAATATTAAGATTTACGCTTCAAAAACTATAAATTTGGGCAGAAACTAACTTAGACTATGTTAAAATATCCAATAATTCAATAATATAATAATAAAACAAACCAACAGTTAGAGTTGGCAATGTGATAGGATGGGACGAGATATGCCAATCTCAATTCTGACTCGTATATGCAAATAGAATAAAAAATATCTCATTCTCGTCCCTTTACTTTTTTGTTGATAAAAATATGTTCCAATTCTGATCTAAACGAGATGGGATCTTGTAGGATTCCATTCTAACAGGAAAAATTGCCATCCCTACTTCTAAGTGTAATTGCCTTCACTTGCTCCTTTAAAACTATCATGGTGTTACTTAGGAAAGAGCTTGTGTTCTGTAGGATAATAAGTTTACCATCTAACACATTTGAACCTTAATATTTCAGAAAGCTGTAACTTGATTTTGTAGAGTTAATTTAGTCTTTATCATAAACAGCGTAAAATTATTTTCTAAATTTTAAATAGCAAGAGCTTGATTATGGAACCTGATCTTGGATTTAGTGATTAATTATGTGATGAGCTTCTCCATATTGGACTTCTTTTTTATGGCTAGAACCTTAATGAAGGCTGCACCATAGTTTGACTGCTGCTCCATGAAAAATTCGGATAGCTTCTCTAAGCTAGATTGTAGGTATCAGAATAAGGATTATGTTGATGCTGATAAGTTGGATACCAAATGAGCTTGTTCGGTAGTAGATGGTGCAAAAGAATTTCCAACTTGACATTCATCACTTGCGTGGATGCCTCTACAAAAATCACATACATCGCTTGGAGCAAACATGACATTGGAGTTCTTATTTACTATTTGCTTTTTGAGTTCTGCAACCTTGACAAATAAAGCAGTAACAACATCAATGTGATGGATTCCTGTCGTTCTTGCTGGAGGCATTTGGTCTAAAGGCCATTGAGATTGCTTCAAGATGATTAATACATGGGTCCTACATGGAATTCGCAACTTTTATATTCGCTCGATGACCATGCGAAACATGGGATAAGCATGGGATTAGACAAAACTTGTTCAATCACAAGATTTATCCAACGCACCAAACAACTTTTATATTCACTCCTTAGAGATGGCAATAAGGTAGAATGGGAGTAGGGAGACTTACCCCATTCTCCAGCTCATTAAAAGTTTCACCCTAATTCTCTAATAAATTTAGTAGGGTGAAGATAGGCAATCTCCATGTGGGCTGGGCGGACCCAATACTTATTGTTATCTTGGTTTAAATTTTAAAATTTATATTTTGAAGTCAATATAAAAATTTATAAGTAGACAAAAGCACATTAAATAAAAGGAACACTAAGAACTCAATCCCCATAAATATGTACTATAAACAAGGTAATTATAAAAAAAGAGTAGAAACAAAAGACAATTTAAATATCAAAACACTATTTTTCAATTATGGAATCTAACATTACAACCTATAATAACTTGTAATTATATAAGGATTAAGAAATAAATTAGGAATTCTAAACTAAAATAAATTAATATCTATAATTACAATCAATTAAAAATTATAAGTAAAACTTTATTTTGAAATCAAGTACTAAATTACCAAGCTTAATAAATTAAAGAATTAAAATTTATTCATCCATTCAAATTATAAAAGTATTATTAGTTAAAAAATTTAATAATAAACTAAATTCAATTCAGCAAAAAAGTACTTGGATGCAGTTGTTTCTTTATCAGGTGCTCTAACTCTTTTTAAAGAACTAGATATTGATAATCCTTCTATCAAAAGCTCCTTAAAATAATCAAATTTTATTTTTTAACTTGTCCTCCTAGTTAATGGAACTAAAAAATGAAGTCTAAAAATTCATATAAAAAATTTATGAAAATATTGATAATTGTTACTATATGTTGTTTTTATAAGTATTTTTAATACCATTGATGATGTTATATTACATTGACATATTTGTTTTTCAATTAGAAGTTTTTTAAAATAAATTAAAGCAGTAATAAAATTTTAGCTCCTTAATATTTACAATCTATTCAATAAATATATAGTTTAATCATTTTACAAAATAAGTCACTAATTTCAATTGAAAAAATATAATTGAATTAGGGATATATTTGAAAATAAAATAAAAACTCTATTATTATATGAAATTGATGAAAACATAAGAGTAATTGAGTTAGGGACATATTTGAATATAAAATAAAAACTCTATTGTTATACTAAATTGATGAAATCGTAGGGGTAATGAATTAGGGACTTATATGAAAAAAATAACAATTATATTATTTTACTAAATTCGTAAAAATGTATGGGATATAAATGATTTTTTCTGGACTGGACGGGGCTACATCCCGATCTAGCCCATGCATATCCTCTGCATGTGGGAAATAATTTCTCTATCCGCATCGTGTTTCTCATATATTATTTTATAATAGTTATGAATACATAATTTAGTAAATTAAAAATTAAAAATTTAAATAAAATTATCACCATATTATAAAATATTTAAATTATAAAAAAATCTCTAAAAATTTGAAATAATATCTTGAAGTGATATCATGTATAGCATTGTTTTAAATCCTTCTTTGTTAACGGTTTCATCTTCTCTTTATCTTATTCATATAGCCTATGAATATAAAGTTTATCATTCTTTTATAAATGAACCAATGTTTTAAGATAGAATAAGAACTATATGAGAGGGTTTTCTTTTAGTTATATTTAATTTATATTAAGTAAAAATAAAAAAAGAAAATGTGTTAACCAACATTGATAATTAATAAAACAAAAATTAAAAATTAAAAATTAAAAAATATTTACATATAATAGGGATTATGTGAAGGTGTGGTGGGGGGTAAAAAATCAAATCCCACACATTAAGAATTTGGTTATTATTTTTTTTCCATTCACCACCCTATTTATTAAAAATTATTCAAAATTCACCTCATTCGGGATGAGGCCTCAAACCCGTGTAAAAGTTTACCATCCCTATCACTCTTGAATAAAGAGACAATGGTACCAAATCAAGGAGTTATTGACATATATATTTAGGGTGCGTTTGGGATTGAGGTTGGGCAGCCGTAGCTTAAAAGCTACAGTACTAAAGTGTTTGGTAAACACTAACTGTTGTAGCTTTTAAGTTATATTGATATGATTTTTCACTTGTATAATACAAAATCTATTATATCTTTAATAATTTTATCAAAATTATTATTTAAAATTTATATTTACTATATATTATTAACTTTTGTTTCATAATCACAACTTTTTTTTCACAGCAGCTGTAGTTTAAAAGCTACAGCACCTCAATCCCAAACACACCCTTAATCTTTCTTACTTAAAAAAGAAACTAATGTAGTCTTTATTTCCTTTAGCTGTTAAGTGATGAGGAGATGCTTTCCTTCCGTTCTCTTTTTGCCAGCTTGCTTTGACCAAAACATTTTTAAATCAAGAGCATCGGTTATTTATTATGTCATACTCTTTTCATACTATTTTGTTGCTTCTCTTTGCCATGAATGCTTAAATTAATGCTTTTTCCTTCCATTTTCCTTTCGATGCACGAGCATATTTTTAAGGAAAATGAGATTCCCACCACAGTGAGAACCACACTGAGCACAGAACGGTGCGTTTTGTGCTCAGTATAAATTCTAACTGTAGCGGAAATATCGCAACACAAACGCGCCATTCCAAACCCACACGCGTTCTCCCTCACGCCAACAAATCTCACCACGCCTCCTCCTCACTGTAACCGCCCCCGCCCCCCCCCCCCCCCCCGCCCCCGGGCGCGGTCGGCTACGTCTCGCTCCCTCACGGCGCCTCACTCTCTCGGCTCTCTTAGAAAATTGAATTGCGGCTTCCGCCGTGGGGTTCTCTCCTCAGCTGCCGTTGTCTCGTCTCTGACAGCTGCCTTAATCAAATTCTGAAGGTAGTTTGCTTCAATTCATTACATTAATTTCAAATTTGGTTGTGTGGGATTATGAGTTTGTGAAGATTTAGTTATGTTTCATGGTAAACTATTTTTTGGTCAGTGTGTTGAGAATATCAACACGGTTTAAAATTCTTTTTAGATTCTATCGTAAAGTTTTCTTTGTATTGGGCAAGTCGGTTACTTTAGTTTTGTGTCTGAAAACAAAAACACTTAGCTTAGTGAGTTTTAAGAGATTTTGCTATTTTGTTCAAGGAAGCTTAAAAAGGGGAAGCTTTTGTGGCGTCTGTGAGCTGAGGCAATTTGGATCGGGTGCTTTTTCAGTTCATTTGTTTGTTTCTTATTTGGGTTCTTTATTGTTAGATGTTCTTTTGAGATTCTGGCATCTGGCTACTTGCTTTTGTGGAGCTTTTTGATTATTTGAATTCTGTGAATTCTTTGTTTTCTTTCCCAAATGATTCCACTCTATAAAATATATATTGTGCTTGGCTAGAATTTTCTTGTAGATAATTGCATCCTGTACATTGGCTTAACCTGTCAAGAATGAGAATGATGGAAGATGCCTATCTTGGAAAGAATATATTGAGTTACATAGTACCGGTTCCAAATGAATAAATTGGAACTTGCCTAAAACAGCCACCAATCCACCATGACACCAAGCCTTTTTAATTTTTTTTTTTTTAAGTTTAAAGAAACTTATGTTGCTTCTTTAGATATGTTTTAGCTTATGATGAATTTTGATAATGGTAAAATCCCTCCCCTTCAAAGTTGGGGGAGGGGAAGCATCTATATGCATATGTGTACATTATGGAGCTCGAACTACATGTCGCAGTAATACATTATTCTCTTTGCTTTGCAGGTTTTGATCAACATGAGTGATTGGGATGTAGGTCTGTGCTTGAGAGGCCGGAGTGATGACCAGAATTCTGTCAACCAGACCAAAGACAATCAACTGATGAAGTGTTGTTGTTCTTTATATTGATTGTTGGAAATTATGTGTTATTTCCAGATTTTTAGAAAATTATGATTGATGGAAATAATTATATATTTACAATCATTATGTCCTCCAGCACAAGTGAATTTCCAAACCCACAACTGAAAGCTTGCGAAAAATTTGTAGAAAATTTGTACATCAAATCCACAAGCTAAGTGTTGTATCAGAATATGAATACCAATAAAACAAAAATCTGTGTTCTTTATTCTTAAAATACTAATACAATACAAGTACATTCTTTTTCTGAGAAATAACTCCCTATTAACTCCATATTCATTATCTTGTTGAAAGTGTAGCTGCTGAAAATGTCCATGTCGCTGAGCTTGTGTGTGCTATTATAAAAAAATTAAACATCTTGTTGTCATCCGAAAAAATAAAGGCAAGATGAATAAATAAAAAACTTATCACTACTTACAGTGCAAGAATTTTATGTAGATATTGGATAAACATTATCCTCAATTATTTGTCAGAATAATTTATATTCAATTCATGGTGTGTTGCAGCAAGCTTCCCTTGTTTAACTAAATGACAGCTGAATCTTTACAATTAATTATCTTTACAATCAAATTTGGAATTAATTAAGCAAATTACCGCTAGAAATCGACGAGTGAAGCTAAGAGAGTGAGGCTGCAAGTCAAATTTTTGAGACAGCCGAGAGAGTGAGGCGCTGTGAGAGATGTGAGAGATGCAATGGACGGGCGAGAGAGAGACGAAGCCGATGGTGATTGCTGGATTGGTAGGATTGAGGGAGAGAGCGAAAGAGCCAGAGCGTGCGTGGTTGTTCTGCCAGAGAGCGCGTATGTTTTTTCTCGATGCGTGTGTGTTGTAATTATCCATCTACAGTGACCATTTTATAGTTATCTTGAAACGCACCGTTCGGTGCTATATGTGGGGCTGAATGTTGTGAGCATATCGGTGCTGTATTTTTAATTCGATATTTTAAAGTAGCTATTTAATCTAATTGTCGCGCTGATGTAAATAGTGTCTTTTGATTGCAATCACGAGAAGATATTGCAGGAGATCTTCAAGTCTTCGATTGCATCTAAAGGAATAAGAGGTATTTTTTAATTTTTGTGAACAAGTTTTTTTCTTCTAATCAGTTAATTCTTTGTATTATCTCCCCCGCCCTCTCATATATGAATATTAGATGTAGTGCCATTAATTTTTGAAGTTAAAAATTTTAAATAATTGCATGTAAATGACAATGTTATACACATCGTTTCACCTTATGGTAAGCCTTAATGTCACGTGGTGTTGTTTGATTAATCTATAATTTCAACTCTACTCATAAGAAGTCAAAAAGAATTGTGCCACGTGTCCAGGTTCTATACGATGAGTACTACTACTCACCAGATCATATTGGCTTTCCAAACTTGTCTTGTCAAACCTTTGAGTAGATTCAAACGGTAACGGATTATAAATTATAATTAGATTATAAGTAGCAGCATGATGATAGATTAGGATAGGCAGGATTGGGGGAAAATGGTCTTGAATTTGGGTGCATAATAAGTTCTTGACGAGAGGCACAACACTCAGTTCCATGCTGCAATTTCCAAAGAAATTTGTTCAGATTCCATAGTTTAGATCCTCAAAAGGCCATTTGAAATCTTGTTTATCTCTCTCTCTCGCTTGTAAGTGACCTTAATATGATTGCATCTACATGAATAATTTGGTTAATAATAAATTTTCAAGACTATATTTCCCTTTTTAACATTCTTGTATTTTACTATCTCTTGGCTTGCTTTCTAGTTAATCGTTGCCGAGCAAATGAATCTGTAGAGTAGTTTCCCTGTTGTGCTTTAATTCTTCCCCTGATTCTGGCTGATTCTCTGTTCCAATTTTAGTAGCGAGAGACGGAGACATGGACGTGCATCTCGGATTATTTTCAGAGAGGTTGAAAAGGCTATTGGCAGGTGAACAAAGAATGTTGCCTTTACCGAATGCTGCAATGGAACAAGTTCAGAAGCTTCAAACTCTGATTGAATCCATTTATTCTTCTTTTCAAAGGGATTATAAAGTCGAAATGGTTCTGATTGTATTTAAACTTGATAGAGACATTACTATATCAAAACTTCAGGGCATTTTGAAAGAAATCAATTACTTGGTCCATGAATCTTTTTTTTTTTTAGACTGATTAATCATCAGATTACTGCATTACACAGATATTTACAACAACTGCTTATTGTAGCAGAGATATTACACTGATATTTACAATCAGATATACATGATTGGGACTTACATTATTACAATGAATTCTATGAAGTACATGCCCAATACAAATAATCCCTCACAGGAGAGGATGTCCATACTCCACTTGCATTTCGCAAGGGAGAAGGATATAAAGAACATTTAGCCCCCACAATGCTTTTGTGGGGGCTAGAACCGCTGCCCTCACAATGCTTGTGAGGGCAGCAGCCCACCACTTCGGCCAAGGCCGAAGTGGCTGGTCCATGAATCTTAGAAAGCCGTTGACACGTTCATTATGAGCAGCATGCAACAAAATGGTGAAAGAAGTTCCAAGGAGCGCCATGTGATGCTCTTAGAGGACTTGAAAGTAAATTCGTTGATATTAAACAACAGATGCAACAAGTTTAAGTGACGAAGCCAAGATTTTGATCGAGTTGAGACGCATTTAAAATCAAACATGACTTGAATGCGCGACTATGTGTGTAGTAAATTCTTATTTGCGAAACTATGTTATGGGCCCCACAAACTCCAAATGGGATAGAGTGCGTCTGCATGCATATAATTGAGATCCTATTTAAAGTATAATATACTTCTAAAAATTTAGATAGCAATATAAAACTTTACAACTATAATATTCATTGATAATAAATTTACTTATTATGATTGTTCTCGTTGAAAACTCCTCAATGGAATTTTATGAGTTAAAAATAATTTATGATAGTTTAATGCTCTTGAAACTAAAACAATAAAATCGATGGAAATATCCCCTGCTAGATGATGTAATGCAACTTAAGAAAGCAACTACATAATTTCTTACTAGAATCGAGTCTTAAGAGTAAATTAGGAGTGTTCGTAAATTGAATTTTGCGAATTATAAATTTTTAATCCAATCCAATCTACGGATTGGTAAAATTCAATCCATACATCTGTGGAAATTGAAAGCTTGAAATAATTCCGATCCTAAAATATTTCATGTGAAAATTTGAATGATTTATGAAGACGGAAGAGGAAAATAAAAATTTTAATTGGATATAATTTGAATTAGAATTCTAAAGCAGATTTTAGAGTTTAGGTATTTTCACTAATAAGATTCCATATGTCAACTTGTCAATGGGTGGGGAGTACCACACGCCAAGTGGGTTCCAATGTGTGACTTTTAAGTGACACCCTCTACTAGGGCCAACTAAAATTCGATATTAAAAAATTATGAACATAGGAAACGTACTACAATACCAAATAATAAAGAATGAGCATGATAGTATGATCTGTTCTGTATTGACTCATAGGTAATGAAATGAACCAAACAGCCTTTCAGAAAGTAGGGTCTAAAAGTCATTACATATCATTTTCGCGGCTTTAAAGAAATTGAGAGGCATATAAAAATCAACAAAGATCTCTAATTTTTGTGGCTTGAACTTACGGTAATGTTTTGTGGCTTGAACTAACGGTGATGTTTTGTGGCTTGAACTCAAGAACATCACGTGAGCAGACTTGCTTGATAAGTCTTTTTCCGTCAAGGTATCATATTGGCATCATATGTACTGGTTGGGAAATATAGAGGAAATGAACCAATTTATTTGAAAAAGATTGGGTGGCTCTGTTTGCCCTACCCATACAGTGATTTGGTAGCAATTTCAGCAATTATGGGACCATACATTGATCACAAAGATGAAAATTTACAAGATGAGCTCTGTCTTCCTGCACGGTTTTCATTTCTCGTCTACAAACTTAAATGACAAGTAGGCCAAAGAAAATAATAATAATTTTTATCTCAGACGGCAACTGGTGTAGCTTCATCAAGAGCTACGACAACTGGAAGCTCTTTGCCTTCCGGCAACTCCAAACCGGCACCACCACCAGCACCGCTAGTTTATATGTGGTTCATGACACTGGCAACTCCCAACATTTTCAACGTGGCAACAGAGTCTCCACCTCCAATGATTGTTGTTACGCCCTTGCCACTGAGGTCTGCTAGCTTCTTTAAAATTGCCTGCAAGCAGAATCACTATTTCAGTTGGCTATCTATCTGTTCAAAAAGAGACGGACAGGTACTCCAAATCAGATGTGGTGGTACCAGTCCGTCCAAATCCATTTATGTTTTTCTGTTTCATTTGCATCATACTTGTTTATTATAGGCCCAATATGTTTCTGATCTTTCATTTAAAATTTCACCAAATTGGAGTTATGGTGGTGGCCCGTTTGAGACCACATATATGGCTATGGAATGACGAATGTGGATAAAATTTCAATTTAATCTTGTAGATGGCCCCACCCACTCTCGAGAGAAATTTTAGAATAAATTAAAAGTATTATAATTAATTAATAGACATATATGACATGAAAATTGGTAAGTTAAAAAAAAGTTTTTTGACAAATTGGCCAAATGTTGGCCAATTTTTTTAAAAATGTGGACACGAAGATCTTGATAAGAAAATATCAACAACGGGCTATGTATTTACTTTGGGTGGAGGTTCGATTAGTTGGAGGTCGATTCTACAATCGACAATTGCTCTCTCCACTCTAGAAGCAAAGTACATTGCAGCAACTGAGGCTGTAAAGGAAGCTATTTGGTTAAAAGACTTGTTAGGTGATTTGAGATTAATTCAAGAGAACATTGAGGTCTTTTGTGATAATTAAAGCACGATATTCCTGGCGAAAAACTAAACATATCTTGCTCGAACAAAACATATAGATGTAAAATATTACTATGTGAGGGAGTTATCGAGAGCGGTATTGTGTTGTTGAAAAAGATCGATACCAAGGATAATCCATCAAATATGTTGACAAAGATGATTTCTGAAGTTAAGTTTCAAGATTGCTTGAAACTAATTCAAATCATGAGAACGTGATGAATTTTCAGGAGAAAAGTGAACTACAATTAGCTTGATCCCAAATTTTGGGTACGTAGGCAGCCACAGAGACGCAGCCACTTTGGAATGATGGTTCATTGGTAATCGATTCAGATTTGGACAAAATTTCGCCGAAGTGGAGAATTGTTGAAAATTGATAAGTCAAAAGAAAGCTTTTTGACAAATTGGCAAAAATATGGACACCAAATTCGGTGCCCACCAAATGAACTTTGAAAATGGAAAGTTGAGCATGTACTTGCAATTGTTAAGCTGAATGAAGAGAAGCTCTCCACTAAATACCAAGGCATTCCTTCGGTGAATGCATCCCGAAATTGAGAGAAACAATCCAAGTGAAGAATTTTTGAGAGAGTGAGCAATTAGAGAGCGTGTGTATTTGAGAGGTTTTTCCTTTTAAATGTGTGTGAAAGTACTGAGTGTATTTAGGTTTTGGAAAGTGAGGTTTCTTTACTAAAATATTGTACTCAAAATAATTATTAGTAATACAGTATAACCTCTATAAATTAATACTCGATAAATTAATAATCTCTATAATATAATAATTTTTTGCGGTTCCGACTTGGGCCCTAAAGCTAAATTAATAATTTCGATAAATTAATAAGATAATAGTTTTTCTGAGAACTCCTATATAACTCTGTGGTCCCATTTATATCATAAATTAATAATTGTAGAAATTACAAATACTGTGAAATTACAAATGTAACTGACTATGTCAATTTATTAAAATATGAGTCTATTGTAACTTGTTTTTTCTTGAAGTTTAAATCTAGTTGAATCTCATCTCTAAGTTTAAATCTTCTTGAAGTTTAGTTCATTGAATACATTTAGATAAATTTATGTAAATACATGAATTTAATTAATCAAGTAGATAGGTACATTAGATTAGTTCTAATTCAATTTATACAATTTAATAACTAACATCTAGTTTAGTTCATTGAATACATTTAGTAAAATTCATGAATTTATTTAATCAAGTATACATTATTTATTTGATGAATTTATTTAAAGTCTATTGATTATATTTGTAAAATACAATGAATTTTCAGTCAATTAAATGTTAGTTCTTTGTACTGTAAACACACTCTATAAATTAATAAATTATTAATTTATCGATTAATTAATATCTCTCTAAATTAATAAATTTCTATGGTCCCGACATTATTAATTTATAGAGGTTATACTGTATAATTATTTTTCTTTTGCTCTCGTGGATGTAGGCATATTGTCGAATCACGTTAAATTATTGTGTCATTTATTTTGCTGTGATTATTTGGTGCACTTGATTCCGCATTCTGCGCACAACAACATGTATAATTAAATTTAATAGAATCACCACTTATAATGGTTTTCAAAATAAATACATACATATTATAGCTTCATTTATTTGTTATATAGCTAATATAGTACCTCTAATATTAGAATACATCAAAGATAATACAATCACTGAACGCATATATGAAACATGTATTTGAATTTTATAGAACCACCAATTGCATGCTAATTCTTCAAAATAAATACGCACAAACCAAAATATTTCTTATTATATAATTGATATAGTAATTTAGAGGTACTCTAGAATTTCTCCTCTTATAGGTGCCCATGTACTAGGACTTCTCATACTCTTTAATCTTTTTTCATTTTACTTATTGTTATCCCTGTCTTGCTCACTGATATTCAATAACTATGCTTAATAATTTTTCTGTAGATTTCTTTTACATAAAATATTAAAGGCAGATTATTTTTTTTATTTTTTTCGAAAGAACAAAATATGAACAGTTAAAAAAAAAGAAAAAGTAATAAGTTCTGAAGTTGTTTTATTGGTGATAGGCAATTAAATACTTTTTTACAAGTTCATTTTCATTTTATTCTAATTAAATTTATAATGAAAAAATTAAAAAATACAGTGTAATTTTACTTTTCTCAAATAACCAAATATGTTTTCACTGTTTTTATTTTTACATACTATTTTAAAAAAAGTTACTAAATAAAATTTTCTTTTGAGCAGATAAGATCAAAATCAAATATCATTTTCTCTAAAATAAATGTAAAGAATACCAATTGAAAAATAATACAAAACGCACCCTTTTCTTTCTTCTATTTCTTTGGTCGCCCTCTCCCCCAAGGAGCCACTTCTTACCTTCTTCGGTTTTTCTTTATTTTCTTTTCTTTTCTTTTCTTTACTTCCTCAATCACAAATTTTAACTTTCCAGAAGGGCCTGAATTGAGGTAATCGATATTTTTGCATGATGATACATTTTCTTGATATAAAAACAAATGCTATAAATAAGTGGCCATAAAAGCCGAGGCTTAATTTATAGAGTCGCATGGTAATAAAATTTACCCATAATTTCGATTTATTGATTTATTCTTTTCATGTTTCATGGAATTCACATCATGAAAACAAAGGCTTGGTTTGCATCAGCAATTATTTGTTCTACTTCGAACTTTTGTATTTCGACAGCTATTTTATTTCGATACTGGGTACATATTTTATATTAGGAATTAGGCCGGGTATAGCTCAGCAGGCAAACGAGGCATTGCACGTGCATGCAAGGGTTTAGCCATAAAGAGATCAGATTTCGACTCTGCTAAATCAATTTTCTCCTCGTTCGATGGCACGCTCCAATCAAATCCATGAAGAAGTCTTGCCAATAACATTACAGTCATCTCAGACCCAAGTGCCACGCCCATGCAACCACGTCTTCCTCTACTAAATGAAATGAATTTTAATTCTGGTTCGGTGAGCTCAACTTGATGATGATGATCTGCCAAATTAATATGGCGTTCTGGTTTGAATTTTAAAGGATCTTCCCAAACTTCGGGGTTCCGACCGAGCCCTTGTCGGCTTAGCAAAACATGACTGCCTTTTGGAATGAAGTACCCAGCAATTGTGGCGTCACATGTTGAGACATGAGGTACGTTAAATGGTACAACGGGATGAATGCGAAAAGCTTCCCTTAAACAAGCCTTGACGTAGTTGAGATGGGGGATGTCTGATTCTTGAACAAGTCTCCCTTTTCCAACAACCCTGTCTATTTCGTCTGTTGCCTTTTTGAGGATATCAGGCTGATTGATCATCTCTGCTATTGCCCATTCCACTGCATTTGAAGGATTGTCCACTGTTGCAACCATCAATTCCTTCAATAAACATATAATATTGTGAGAAAGGACTGGTCTAGTACTCAGTAATCTCTATTTTTGTAAAGCGAGCACATCAACATTTTGTAAAATATATACACAGGTTAACTTTATGGATATATGAGTTTAGGAGGTTATTTTTATAAATTTGACAGGGGTTACATTAATAGATTTAGTAGAGTTAATTAGTAACTCAAGTAATTTTCCACCTCTGATCCCTTTGATTTCAAAACTTCATAAGAAAACTCATCCTGGCCATAAAATAATCATTTTTTTGAGTTAAAGTTTTGATGTGTAGCTCAATATTATGAAAACTGTTAAGAATAATTGGTAAAACTCAGAAACTATAAAGATATTATGAACTGTAAGGAATAATTGGTAAAACACAAAAACTATTAAGGAAAAATAACAGCAATCTCCTTTGTATCTCTTTACCGTGCATTGGGCTTTGATCTCGGGGACTGATAACCATGGCTTCCCATTTTCATCCTTCGCTGAAATGAAGGCGTCAAGCAGGTCCTCAGCCTCCTTCTTCTTCCCACATCTCCATTGTCGAACTCTCTCATCTATAATCGGATCGTGATACTTGGAGATCGTTCTCATAGCATCACTTACAATCCTTTCATGGCCTTCTAAATCTAACACTCTCAGCCAAGGAATGTAATCTGATAGAATGAAAGAGTAGATGTGGTTAAGTACAATAAAGAGTGATTCAACGTGCTCTTCTTCTTGAAATCCTGGTCCTCCACTATTTTTTCCTTCACCAAAATACCTCCTGCTAAACATGATTTTCCTAATCACGTTTCCACAATAACGACGAGCTACAAGTCTTACATTTATGACAGAATCAACGTTATTGCGAATGCATTGATTATAAACGAAGCTAACAAGTTCTTCAGCTTCTTCTCTTCTCTTAACGAGTAAAGAGTCAAGTCGTACTGAATGTAACACATGAGAAGCCACCACCTTTCTCATTTTCTTCCATTGCTGTCCCCACGGCACAACTGCTATTGACAAGAATCCACCGCTGAGGTACTCTGTCCCCATTGTAAGGGGCCTTGATGCAAAAACTGAGTCATGAACTTTTAAAAATTCTAAGGCAATTTCTGGCGAAGTCACTGGGATAACATGAACATTGCCTAGACGGATGCAACAAATGTTCGTGTTCAGTTCTCTCATGAGACCATGAATCCACTTGAAAGTTGGCTTGTTTCTCCACATTTCTGGAAGGCTTCCGACAATTGGCCACGGAGCTGGGCCTGGAGGGAGAGGTTTCCGCTTGTTTCTTTCCTGAAATTATTTGAAGAAAATGTTAACACTGTATGTGTTGAAAAGCACACGGGGGATTACTGTTACGTAATTTGAATGCATGGAACTAGTACATGCATAATGCTTAGTGCAAAATATTAGTGTTGCTTCAAACCCTGTCCGAATAAAGAAATAAATGATGAAGGAAACAAAAAAAAAAAAAGGCAAAATTTTATGACATGCATATCAATATATTATATTTTGAAAGAGCTTCATCTTATGGGAGTTTGATTATCTCTTTGAATAGTTGATTCTTAACAAATGAAAACATATCCTTTGCAAATCTCCGGATAAGTTGAGGATACAGAAAGCTTGCCCTTGCAACAGTGCCGAATGATCCGGGTGCAAATTTGTTGCCTAGCGACACTTTGTTAAGTCTGAAGAAACCAGCAATAAGAGCAATCAGTGTCGCCAAAACAATGGTTATAAATGATAATTTAGATTCATCAGTCGGAATATTTTCAAGATTAAAAAGGAAATCCATGGAGATAATTTGATTCAAAAGTATGAACAGCAAAATAATGGCTATCGCAGTAAGCAAAAAGCAATTCTTGATGGAATGACGAGGAGGCTGCATGCATATTTATACAGAGAGATGATCATCAAATTAAATTAACAGGTGCTTTGAATCAAATTAGGTAGTTTGCACATGTATCACAAAAACCATTCAACACACTGGATGTATACTAGGACCACAAGTTCTATTCGAACACATCTTGCTGTTATTGTTGATCAAGTTCTAAGCTCAGTTTTTTCAAACTTTAATCATAATTAGTTTGTCTCTATTAGCTAATGAAAAATGGACAAAACCCTCTATGAAAGAAATAAGAACCCTTCATGTTTTAAACCCCTCCAAACTTGGTTAGATTAGTTAAGTATTAATTTAATGTTGGATCCTTAATCCAACATTGAGCTTATATATGAATAATTGCGGAGTAGTGAAATTTAACCCCCTCCAATCCTCTCAGGGTAAAAGCTTGTTTAGTCCCTATATTATGAGGTTAGTGTCCATTTAGTCCCTGTATTTTTAAAAACACCTCAAAACGTCCCTGCTACTAAATATTGACACTTATGCCATTATTTTTTATTATTTTTAACTTTTTTTTACAATATTATATTTTTACAATAATGTTTCTTTTTTGGATATTAATAAAAAATTAAATTATCAAATTAAACTCAAAAATAAAATAAAAACAAAAAAGATATATTTTAATTTTTGTGGAAGCTCACATATGTCTAAAAAATTAATATCGTAAAAAATTACATTATCAATTTTTTTAGAAAAATTAATATTTTAACTCAAGAGTGTGTTCCACAAAAATTAATATATATTTTTTATTTTATTTTATTTTTTGGTGTTAAACTGGTAATTTATTTCTTTTTAATAATGTCTAAAAAAATTATTATAATAGGGTTATTTTTTTTCTTTTTAATAATCTCTAAAAAATTATTATAATAGGACAATATTATAAAAATAAGTTAAAAGGAACAAAAGATAATGGCAAAAGTGTCAATAATTTAATGGTAGGGATGGTTTGAGGTATTTTTAAAAATATAGGGACTAAACGGATACTAACTTCAAAATATAAGGACTAAACGAGCTTTTACCCATCCTCTCACTACCCTCATTATTCAATTAGTACCACTTATTTTCAAATTTACCCTTATTAAAATATAAACATATTTTTTTTCTTCTTTTCACTCTCATCTCCTTTGCTCTCACTCTCTCACTCAGGCACCACCATATATGATTATTTTTAAAGAAAATGATATACTTCCCCATGATCTATAGAGCAACACTAAGCCACCCTACTTCACACTAGGGCAAAGAATTGCCACGCCTCGCGATGCATGATGCAGGGCAGAGCCGTTGTGCTGCACTGCTTCGTGCCATGTGACCAAGAAAGCCACTTCTCACACGCCATAAAGCAATCTCATTTTGAAATTTTGGCTAGGATTTCATTTCACTGTTTCTTTTGTACTTATCTTTTTTTAACAATTAATAAATGTTAATTTGTATAAACTATTGTGAAGTAATTGTTGATCTCTTTTGCTACTTAAGAAGGGTTTTAATATTTCTTTAAAGAATTTTCCATGATTGAAACTTGAAATGAAGCTCGAATCTTTAATTTGGTTTCTTCTAAAAAAGAATGGTTTGGTTCTAGTTTGAAATATGTCAAGATACATTGTGACAGGAATTTTATAGTTTTGCTGTGTGGGTTTTGAATTTAATTCAGAGAAAGAATGTGAAATTAAAAAAAAAAAGTTTTCTTGGAAGTAAGGGTATTTTTAGAAAGATACTATATTAATTTAAAAGTGTGGGTTAGTGAGATAAAATGAGGGGATGAAATATCATTACTCATAATTTTGTATTACAGACTATCTTATAAGATTAAGCCTAATTAAAAGTGATTTATTAAAATTTTCAATAATTTGGGTTTTATTATATTTGATAGGGTGTGATCCTTTAATGTGTAGAGGTTCAAAAGTAATTTCTATTTTTATGACGAACTGAAATAAGAATACATGATAATAATTAAAAAGCTATTTATATAAGTACTTATGCTCCCCAAATCACATATAATATTCTAGTATTTTTTTTACATCTCATCATTAGAGAGAGTGCACAGAGAAAATTAAAGGATTATCTTGGAAAACATATTAATTTAGAAGATAAACAACATGACTCTAGAGAGTAGTTAAGCATTTTAAATTCAGGTACGTTTCCGTATATTTATTTTTTGATTATTGATAATACGACATGAGTGTTCCTGGAATTATAACTAATGGTTTTATCAAGGTTAATTATTTTATAGCATTTAATTGATCATTTTATTATTATGGCCTTAGTGGCCTTAAAGCTTAATTATATACCATTAATGAGCAGCAGCTTCCTCCTCATCCAAGCATTTATTTTTTCCTAAAATGTATGACTTTCAATTTAATTAAGTTTATGATGATATGAACGAATTTCACTATAAGGAACCATATATAAAAATTTTCAACAGGCATGGCGCTCAAATGAATTTGAATTATATGGTGAAATAATTGAAGAGCTTCATTATAAGAGCCGAAGAGGAAATTTTTAATATGAATAGTGCTCAAATTAAGTTGGTACATATTCTATATTATAGTCATAGGGGTTTAATTAATAATGTTGTATTATTAATTAAATAAATTCGACAATTAATGGTACATAAGTGATTTTATTTTGATTCACTTCCGAAAACATTTAAGCCTAGCCTTACGGTCCTACCAAGTCACACCCGATTACTTTTGTTTTTTTTTTTTTAAGTGCTTTTGGTCATAAAAAGCACTTTCGCAAACGAATGAGAATGAGGAAACATTTAAGCCTAGCCTTACGGTCCTACCAAGTCACACCCGATTACTTTTGTTTTTTTTTAAAAAAAAAGTGCTTTTGGTCATAAAAAGCAATTTTGCATATGTCATTATCATTTATTTATCGAAGATAAATTGTTGAATCAAAATTTCTTAGTTTAAATCCAAACCTTGATTATGTATCACGTGTTTCCTTTTTAAAACAATCGTTTATCACATTCTAATTAATTTTCTCCTTGTATCCTTTTTAAAACAATCGTTTATCACATTCTAATTAATTTTCTCCTTGTATTTACTGTCGGTTGTCGGTTTGGCTGCAATTTTGAACCAAACGTACTAGTGTTGTCCACGTAAGTTATATCTTCACAAAACACAAAGGGACAGCAACGACCGATCCAGGATCTGATAATGAAGCTGATGACATGCAATTAAAAATCTAAATGGGATTCCAACTCTAATTGATCGTCATTCTGTCATTATATATATTTATGTGAGGGTAAATTTTGGATTACTATCTCGTCAATTGATTATCTTTAAATTAATTTTTTATTTTTAAAAATCTTAAATTATTTCAATTTTTATTTAAAAAATAAGAAAAAAATTGTGTGGGTTGATGATTTCTTTTTCTTGTCTTCTAAAAAAAATCAGAATCAATTGAGGCTTTTAAAAGTGAGGAGATAATTTCAAGATAATCAATTTATGAGGGATAACCTAAAACTAACCATATATATATATATATATATATATATATATGAAGATTTAGTAAGTCATGAACTTTTAAGGTCTAACAAACTATTTTATAATATCTTAAAACATTTTGTTAAATGGTAAAAAAAATTTCATGTAACACCTGAAAAGGACTTCAACAGATTATGAATGTTGTCTAGGAGAATACTTCGACTGACTTATTTATTTTTACGAAATCTGGATTGAATATTTTTCAGAGAAAATTTTTTATAAGACAGTCTCACTACCTTAGCATACTAAATCGGCGAGATGGTCCACTAAAATTCTATCAAGTAACAGATTTGTAAATCCTAAAATCAGTACTTTTAATAATAATTCCAGTGAGTCTCTAAATGAAACTCAATGTTAATCCTACTTGAAAACCGATTACTGTTGTCTCATAGTAGAACAACTCTGGACTGCGCAAGTTTCTGTCTTCCTTTGATTGAAGTTTGACCAGAACCTCTGGGAAAGGGCCACGGCGGCTTTGTTATGTCACGACAGGCCATGGTTTCAGGTTTCACGTGTCCTATAATGTTTTGCTGTCGAGCCCTAGGTTCGAATTCGGGCACTATTGGTTGTTTTTTGAACGTCCTTTTTTGGTTTAGCAAAAATGATAAAATGAAAAACGTGTTTGTTATGTTAATTTTTTGAATACTGTTTGCACTTGGATAAAAATGCATTGTATGATTGTATCCACTTCCTAATTTTTGTGGCTAACAATAATAATAATAATAATAATAAATAAATAAATCAATCAATCAATAAATCTCTCTGTCTTGATTTCATTGTTCGCCGTAGACGGCCCCAGTTATGTTTTTGTCAATTCATTTGCATTGAACATTGACATTTCTTGTTACGAAATCTGGATTGAATATTTTTCAGAGAAAATTTTTTATAAGACAGTCTCACTACCTTAGCATACTAAATCGGCGAGATGGTCCACTAAAATTCTATCAAGTAACAGAGTTGTAAATCCTAAAATCAGTACTTTTAATAATAATTCCAGTGAGTCTCTAAATGAAACTCAATGTTAATCCTACTTGAAAACCGATTACTGTTGTCTCATAGTAGAACAACTCTGGACTGCGCAAGTTTCTGTCTTCCTTTGATTGAAGTTTGACCAGAACCTCTGGGAAAGGGCCACGGCGGCTTTGTTATGTCACGACAGGCCATGGTTTCAGGTTTCACGTGTCCTATAATGTTTTGCTGTCGAGCCCTAGGTTCGAATTCGGGCACTATTGGTTGTTTTTTGAACGTCCTTTTTTGGTTTAGCAAAAATGATAAAATGAAAAACGTGTTTGTTATGTTAATTTTTTGAATACTGTTTGCACTTGGATAAAAATGCATTGTATGATTGTATCCACTTCCTAATTTTTTTGGCTAACAATAATAATAAATAAATAAATCAATCAATCAATAAATCTCTCTGTCTTGATTTCATTGTTCGCCGTAGACGGCCCCAGTTATGTTTTTGTCAATTCATTTGCATTGAACATTGACATTTCTTGTTGGCCACATATATTTTCCTCATTTAAAACTTCACCAAATTGGAAACAAGGTGGTGGCCCCGTTTCGACTTGGGACCAGATGTACATCCTTGGCGAGTCAGTATTATGAGCATCGGCGGACTCGGAAAAAATAATATACTAGGGACTAATTTACACATTGACAAAATATAAAAATTAAAATCTTATGAATTCATAAGTTTATGAAATTTATTTTACTGAATTTATAGAGGTTAAATAAAATAATAGTCAAATCAACTAAATGGGTTATTGTGAGTTTTTATTTATTTTTAATTAAAGTGTTGATTTTTATAATTTTTAAAATTAAAGTTTAAATTTTATAAATTTATGAGGATTATTTTATAGAATAAATGGGGTATTTAATAAATTTAGTGAGACTAATTTGAAACTCAAAAAACTTTCTCTTTAGTATTTAAAATTTATGATCGCCAGTTGGATCTTTTTATCTCGTATCTACCTTATATACCTTCAACCTTTAATAATAATTAATTAATTAGTTATCTAAGTTCACATATATGCATACTTTGTTATATTTTTCTTCATGGCATAACTATTTTTGTTCAGTCCTCAACATAGATGGTTTGCTAATTACATCCATTTAATATGATCTTATTGGCTGAAGAACTTGCATTTCTATCATATGGTCACACAAATTACTTGACATTGAATGAAGGATTCTTAACTTTGTCAATAATAATAATAATAATAATTATAATTTCTCAATGCAGAAACTAAAATGTGAATTTCGTGTAAAAGTAACTAATAAATAAGAAAAGTACATTTTTTTTGAACTAATTAAGCATCAAGCAGGGGCGGATCTAGCATGTGACTAGTGGGGGCTTGAGCCCCCACTGGCAAAAAAAAAAATCTAAAATTAAAAAAGAAAAATATTTTAGTTTTTTAATTAGTTTAGTTTTTTAATTAGCCCCCATAAAAAATTTATTAAAATAATCACTATAAATTATAAATCCCCATAAAATTTAAATTTTAACTTTTAAGAATTATAAAAACTTATAGTTTAATTAAAAATAATGATAGCCTACCACTCAAAATATTTTCAATTCTAAAAAATAGGATTAACTCTTCCAGTCTCTGTAATAATACTAGAGCGAATGTTTTCAGTAATGAAACTCATGAAAAATCATTTTTGGAATCATATGAGATAAATGATAGTTTGATTGTTTATATACGAAACAATAAATTTAATAATATTGATAATGAGTCAATTGTATAACATTTTTCAAATATACAAATGCGCAGAGAATAATTATAAATATACTAGCAAATATTTTATATATTTAAAATTTTAGTTTTTCATATTTTATTATTATCTAATTTAGCCACCGGTAAATTATTTTTCTAAATCCGCCACAGGCATCAAGTTACTGTATTACATAGAGATATTTATAACTGCTGTGACAGCAGATCATTGTACTGATATTTACAATCATATATATACCTGAAACTTACATTATTACATTTTTATTCTATGAAGTACATGCCCAACCAAATACCCCTCACGGAGAAGGAATGTTTCTACTCCTCTTGCATTTCGCAAGGGAGAAAGATGTTATAAGTAACATCCACACAATTATGTTAATTGAGGGAAGTTGAGTCCATGGGGACTCGAACCATTGCCCTCATAGTCATGCTTGACTTTAAGGGCAATGGTTCACCACTGGGCTACAAGCCCAAGTGGGAGAAAAATACATATTTGAGTGCACTATTTTTTGTTCTTTTAGTTTTTGGGAATCCATAATTTTCTTGTTTTTTACCTTCATCCATACAAAATTTGCATTTCAACATCTATACATGAGAATCTCTCTGTTCTCTCTCTCTCTCTCTCTCTCTCTCTCTCTTTATATATATATATATATATATATATATATATATATATATATATATATATATATATATGTATGTATGTGATAGTCTTTCGATGAGATATTTCTTAAGTTATTAAAGTAAGGGAATAAACGGAAAAAAAAACACACACTTTAATATACTACAAGAAAAAAAAATAGTACTTCTCTCTCTCTCTCTCTCTCTTTTTTTGGTCTTTTAGTTTTGTTTATATTTTAATTTCTTGCAGATATCCTCATATGAGCACCACTTTGTATATATTTATTTGTTAACTATTACTGTTCGATCAGTCTTCAGTCAAAGTTTAGTTTCAATGGTAAAGAATTTATTTTTAGGGTTTAGGTCGAACTTTATAAGTATATGAGTTAATTTTTAAAAAAAATTTCTGTTCAATCTTTATTGCGCTAAATTAGTTTATTTAGTCATAATTAAATTCATAATTTTTACTGAATTAGTTTTTTACAAAATTATGTGTAGCTCTTCTATTATTGCTTTCTTATTGTGGAATCACATTGTAACTGGAGTAAAATGATTTCGTGGTGTTTTGATGAGAGATGAAGGAAGCATGCAACTCAGATGGGTATTGGGCTACTGGCTGGGCGGGCTCATTGTCTCAACAAAATATCAGGGCTTCGTAAATTTTCAAAATTCGACCTGGTTTATAAGATGCTATTTTCACCCTTCGTTCTTCTTTTCAAGCCCCATTTCTCTAGCTATATTTCGATAATTCCCAAAATATCTTTGTTTGCTCTTCTTCATCAATTAAAAAAAAAAAAAAACTTTTGTCAATGCTGCCCCTTCTCTCTCCCCCCTCATTTCAACCCCTTTCAATTTCTTCTTGATGTAGCACTTTAAAAAAGCAGCAGAGGTAACATCCAATATTTCTTTAATCAACTACTTTGGGTCTTATTGAATATGAATTTATTATGCAGCATCAACTTCCAAAAATTAAAAAAAAAAAAGAATTAACAATATCACTTTGGAGATGCAAATATTATTTTAATATTAATTCGACCATTGTTTTGGGTAAAGAGGATGCAAATGAAGAAGATAGGTAATTCATATTTAGGGCCTTAGAAAAAAACAAAACTCAAGTTCATACTTTTTAATTTATATGAGTATTCCATTTTGAAAAAGGGAACAGTTGTTGGATCATAAACTTGATCCAAGATGAATAAATCAAGCCCAACTCATGGAAGGTTCCATGAGTAGGTATGGTTGGTGAGGTTTGAATTATTTGTGTTAGGTGTGTTAGGTGTGGTTGGTGAAGTAGGTGAGTGGTAGGTTTTAATGGATGGTGAGGATTTGTTTATTAGTTGAATAAGTGAATGGTTGTGATTAGTTTGTTTCATGTATAAATACCCCCTCTCCCCTTTGGTTTAAACATCAAGTGAAGTAGCAAAATCTCTAAGGTGTAGAGAGTGAAAAATAAGAGTTGTAATTGGTGAGGAGTGTTGTTGTAGAAATAAAATAATGTATTTTTTGTGTGTTTTATTTGTTAATTCTCTAATAAAGTGGTATCAGAGCTAGTGCTTGATGCTATATATAGTCATATAGCATATCAAATCGAAGATCTCGATGAGAGGAACGTGACGCCGCAAACATCATCCCGATCCGAGACCGGACGCACCCACACTTGCCGCCGGAATTTTTCTGTCCTGAAGTTGAGTCGACTCACCGAGTTGAACCAAGCTGAGCCGAACTGAACCAAGCCGAGCCGAGCCGAACCGAATCAAGTCGAACCGAGCCAACTCGAGCTGAACCAATTCGGACCGAACCAAGACTACCAAGCCGGTGTTGACCGTTGACCGACTTTGACCGTTGACCGAAAGTTAACTCGAGTTCTTCCCAAGGTTTTTCGACGTGCCGGATCCATCTGTGCTTTCAGAATCTCCAAATTCTCACTCAATTTGTGAGTTATGGCAAACGGTGGTATGATGTCATTTCAAGTTCCACAATTAAGGGGAAGTAAGTTTGACAATTGGAGTATTAAAATGAAGGCTCTATTGGGCGCACATGACGTATGGGATGTCGTGGAGAAAGGCTTTATTGTGCCAGAAAATGAAGCCACTTTAACTACGGTGCAGAAGGAGAATTTAAAAGACTTGAAGAAGAAAGAGAATAAAATAAAATATCTCATCTTTCAATCATTAGATGAAGATGCTTTTGAAAAGATTGTTGGTACAACCTCCTCAAAAGAAGCATGGGAGAAACTAGAGACCTCTTACAAAGGAGCGGAGCAAGTTAAGAAGGTTCGTCTCCAAACATTACGAGGAGAATTTGAGTCCTTACACATGAAGGCGTCAGAGTCAATTTCTAACTACTTTACTCGGGTTGTGACCGTTTCCAATGCATTAAAAAGAAATGGCGAGGAGTTAAAAGAGGTAAGGATCATTGAAAAGATACTTCGATTAGTCGACTCGAAGTTTGATCATATTGTTGTGACAATTGAAGAAACAAGCGATCTGGAGGATATGACGATCGAGCAACTTCAATGAAGGTTGCAAGCCTATGAAGAAAAACAAAAAAAGAAGCAAGGAATCGAAGAACAACTTCTCAAGATGGAAGTCAATCCAAAGAAAAGAGAAGAAAGCTCCGACAACGAGAGAAGACACTATGTCCGAGGTAGGGGTCGAGGACGAGGTAGAGGTCGTGGTCATGGACGAGGTTGGAATTTTAACAACAACAACTCCAATTATGCCAAAGGAGAAAGCTTAACCATAGGACGAGGCAGAGGCAATCCAAGATCGAGGTATGACAAATCCCAAGTACAGTGCTATAATTGTCAAAAGTTTGGGCATTATGCTTCAGAATGCAGAGCTCCAAGCACCAGAATTGAAGAGAGAGTGAACTATGCTGAAGAGAAAAATGGTGAAGATGGCACACTTTTACTAGCACGCAATGACACAAGTGGAGGTCAAGAAAATACATGGTATCTTGACACAGGTGCTAGCAATCATATGAGTGGAAACAGAAGCATGTTCGTGCAACTAAGTGAATCTGTGAATGACAGTGTCGCTTTTGGAGATGATTCAAAAGTACCAGTGAAGGGTAGAGGTAACATTCTTTTTCGTACAAAAGATGGTAGCCACCAAATAATTTCGAATGTTTACTATGTGCCCAATATGAAAAGCAACATTCTTAGTTTAGGTCAACTTTTAGAAAAAGGCTATGATATTCACTTAAAAGATTATAGTCTTTTCCTAAGAGATGACAAAGGAAATCTAATTACAAAAGTGAGAATGTCAAAGAATAGAATGTTTCCTTTAAATATTCAAAATGATGTTGCAAAATGTCTCAAAGCCTGTCACAAAGATCAATCCTGGACTTGGCATCTTCGATATGGGCATCTCAACTTTGGAGGACTGGAGCTACTATCTAAGAAGAACATGGTGAAAGGCTTACCATACATCAATCACCCTGATCAACTTTGTGAAGGATGTTTACTTGGCAAGCAGTTCAGAAAGAGCTTTCCAAAGGAGTCAAACTCAAGAGCTCAGAAGCCACTCGAGCTCATTCATACTGATGTGTGCGGTCCATTCAAGCCAAACTCCCTTGGTAAAAGTAACTACTTCCTTCTCTTCATAGATGATTTTTCAAGAAAAACTTGGGTGTATTTTTTGAAGCAAAAATCAGAAGTCTTTGAAGCTTTCAAGAAGTTTAAAGCTGCAGTTGAAAAAGAAAGTGGATACCAGATTAAAGCCATGAGATCTGATCGAGGTGGAGAGCTCACTTCCAAAGAATTTTTTGAGTTTTGTGAAGCAAATGGAATTCGACGCCCTTTGACAGTTCCAAGATCCCCCCAACAAAATGGTGTTGCAGAAAGGAAGAACAGAACCATCCTCAACATGGCAAGAAGCATGCTTAAGAGTAAGAGGCTACCTAAAGAATTTTGGGCTGAAGCAGTTGCATTTGCAGTTTACTTATCCAATTGATCTCCAACAAGAAGCGTGTAGGGCAAGACGCCACAAGAATCTTGGAGTGGAAGAAAACCCGGTATCACCCATCTAAGAGTTTTCGGAAGCATTGCCCATGTACATGTACCAGACGAAAGTAGAGCCAAGTTGGATGACAAAAGTGAGAAGTTCATCTTCATCGGCTACGACAACAACTCCAAAGGATACAAGCTTTATAATCCAAACAACGGGAAGATCGTGATCAGTCGAGATGTAATTTTTGATGAAGAAGGAGAATGGGATTTTGGCTCTGGTGTGGATGACTTCAACTTCTTTCCCATTGAAGAAGATGATCATACAGAGATAAAACAAGTAGACGAACAACAAGAGCCTGCCACTCCACCTATCTCACCAGCATCAACCACATGCGGAGATTCACCGCCGTCTTTCTTAAATGAAATAACTAAAGAATGTACAAGGAGTCTTCAAGATCTCTATGAGGTAACTGAGAGACATGATAATCTCACTCTCTTTTGCCTCTTTGCTGATTGTGAGCCAGTCAACTTCCATGAAGCTGCACTAGATGAGAAGTGGAGAATTGCAATGGATGAAGAAATCAAAGCCATTATGAAAAATAATACTTGGGAGCTTACTACTCTTCCAAAGGTCACAAGGCGATCGGTGTCAAATGGGTGTATAAAACAAAAAGAAATGCGAAGGGAGAAATTGAAAGGCACAAGGCGAGGTTAGTTGCAAAATGCTATAGTCAAAAGGCTGGCATAGACTATGACGAGGTATTTGCTCATGTAGCTCGACTTGAAACAATTAGACTTATTATTTCTTTGGCTGCTCAGAACAAATGGAAGATTTTTCAAATGGATGTGAAGTTTGCTTTCTTGAATGGATTCCTTAAAGAAGAAGTTTACATCAAACAACCATTAGACTATGTGGTGAAAGGACATGAAGACAAAGTTTTGAGATTGAAGAAAGCTCTTTACGGGTTAAAGCAAGCACCAAGGGCATGGAATAGCAGAATTGACAAGTATTTTCAAGAGAAAGGCTTCACCAAATGCCCATATGAACATGCTCTCTATGTCAAAGAAAAAGATGAAGATATTTTGATTGTGTGTCTGTATGTGGATGATCTCATCTTCACTGGAAGTAATCCAAGCTTGTTTGAAGAGTTCAAGAGAGTGATGATCAAAGAGTTCGAGATGACTGACAACGGACTGATGGCACATTACCTCGGCATTGAAGTCAAGCAAAAGGAAGAAGGCATATTTATCTCCCAAGAAAGCTATGCAAAGGAGATTCTCAAAAGGTTCAAGATGAATGATTGCAAGCCTATAAGCACGCCAGTGGAATGCGGAGTCAAGTTATCCAAATATGATGAATGCGAAGATATAGATCCAACATTCTTTAAAAGTTTGGTTGGAAGCCTACGTTATTTGACATGCACAAGACCAGATATCCTTTATGCTGTTGGACTTGTGAGCCGATACATGGAGAATTCAAAGACCACCCATTTTAAAGCTGCAAAAAGAATCCTTCGCTATATCAAAGGTACAATTAATTTCGGCTTGTTATACTCATTTTCTAATGACTACAAGCTTGTTGGATATAGCGATAGCGATTGGGGTGGAGATGTAGACGATCGAAAGAGCACAACAGGATTTGTGTTCTTCATGGGAGATACTGCTTTCACATGGATGTCAAAGAAGCAACCAATTGTCACGTTATCCACCTGTGAAGCTGAATATGTAGCTGCCACATCAAGTGTTTGTCATGCAATTTGGCTCAAAAATTTGCTGAAGGAGTTGAGTTTGGCACAAGAAGAGCCAACTGAGATTTGTGTTGATAACAAATCAGCAATTGTCCTATCCAAGAATCCAGTCTTTCATGATCGAAGTAAATACATAGACACTCGCTATCATTTCATAAGAGAGTGTATTACAAGAAAAGAAGTGCAAATCAAGTATATAAAATCACAAGATCAAGCAGCTGATATCTTCACTAAGCCACTCAAGCAAGAAGACTTTGTAAGATTCAGAAGTTTGCTTGGTGTCACAGGGTCAAGTTTAAGGGGAGGTGTTGGATCATAAACTTGATCCAAGATGAATAAATCAAGCCCAACTCATGGAAGGTTCCATGAGTAGGTATGGTTGGTGAGGTTTGAATTATTTGTGTTAGGTGTGGTTGGTGAAGTAGGTGAGTGGTAGATTTTAATGGATGGTGAAGATTTGTTTATTAGTTGAATAAATGAATGGTTGTGATTAGTTTGTTTCATGTATAAATACCCCCTCTCCCCTTTGGTTTAAACATCAAGTGAAGTAGCAAAATCTCTAAGGTGTAGAGAATGAAAAATAAGAGTTGTAATTGGTGAGGAGTATTGTTGTAGAAATAAAATAGTGTATTTTTTCTGTGTTTTATTTGTTAATTTTCCAACAACAGTATGGGCTAAAGATTTGACTGTCCAGAGCGCATGTTCATAAATCATAGTGTTAATAATCTATGAATTTTTTTTTAAAAAATGATCTTTCTTGTAAAACTAAATTATAAAGTAAATAAATGAAACGACCCGTCCGAACTGCAAAGGCAAGTCTAACTAATTTTATCTATATGATTAAATAAAATAATTAATAAGAGTCTTGTCCAAAATTTGGGATTTGAAATAGTGATTTGAGGTTAGGCTTTGTATGGACTATGTTTTTGGAATTTATTCAATTGAGATTTTCTTAAAAGTTTTTGATTTAATATTGTATATTATCACAAAATTTGTCAATATAAAAAGATCAAAATGCCATTCTAATTAAGAGTGAGTGGCTTCTAAATCAGTGAAAAGAGAAGTTGAGGCTTGTAGAAGCGATGCGACTTTACTTTGAAGATAAGGATAGGTTGCTGTAAGCAAGCGAATTAAAGAATTGTCGAATTTGGTTAAAGTGTTTTGAAACATATGGAGTTTTAATTAGTTTTGACAAATAAGAGAGAGGGGTTTCACTCATTTTCTAATATTCAATCAACTTCATCGATCAACCTCCTCAAGCATATTATCACACATTACGGTAAATAATGTGCTTAAATGATTTCATTTGATTCTTACCCAATATTTTTGAGTAATATCAAAAGAATATATCATAACTGAAGCCAACATATAATATATATTCATAACAATCATATGAGAATTATCCAATCCAAAATGAGGTTCTATGGTCAACCTCCCCATTCTTAGGGAATCTATTTTTGTAAGCTAGGTCAATAGCATCAATTCAAATTTGTTTGTTAGCAGCATCTATTTCTGGAGAGTCGAAATTTTGTTTGTGCAAATTTGGTTTTCAGAGATGAATATACATGGATGCCGGACCATAATACGACAGATATGTTCACTGCAATTACAAATAATGAGTAGATATAAACTAAGAAGTACCAAATACATATGCTATGATCAAGAAAGGTAATGGTTATGCTTTTAAAGCTTGATTTTTAGTCTGTATTTTAACCAACCTATCTAAAGCTACAAAGCTAACAAACATATAATAATCACAGCAGTAAATTCTTATAATCTGGATGTGGATACAGTTTGATGAACTGATAATTTTTCTGTTTCAATTACCCCGCAACATTATCCATCTTTAGTATTTACAGGCTAACCAGAAAGGAATGGATATGCCTACCAAAAACTGTTGTGAAAGGAACGTATAATCAATTGAACTATGCATCCAAGATGAGTGATATCTTGCATCCTTAACGAGGAAAAGCACATAACATCATCCAAGAAATGAGGAAGATACATAATTGCCCGAGTTTTGATACAATGCAGAATTCAATATTTCATTGCTTCCGGCGTTGATAAAAACTTTACTCCAAAGGGGTATATGGTATGCGGTTGCTATAAAGGTCAAGTAATGGCATGAGGAGAACCAAGCTGGAGCACCGTTCTTCAGCACTCAACATTTCATAGTTTTCTTCATGATAAAATCTTTTACAGAAAGGGGCAAATGGTACATGATTGCCATGATGGTAGAGTAATGGCCAAAGGAGAACCAAGCCGGGGGATTGTTCTTAAGCACGGTGGCCACAGTATTCTTCGCAAACACTTCTGTAGGGGTTGATTTGGTTGTCTGTGAAAAATATGCTCTTTCCCTGATAACTGCTTCAAATGGTTTGTATAATTTCCACTCCGGCATCCGATTGTAGCTGGCTATGGCTGATTTTCCTATGTTTGACTTGACAGCCCCTGGGACGACATTGATGACATTGATTCCAAAATGACCAAGTTCCAATCTGCACAATACATCCAAAATGTAATCCTATTTGTTAATCTAACATAAAGATGTTTGATGCTTGGCTGCGGTTGAAGAGCTTACTGCTTAATGGTTTGAGTATTTCACAAAAATGAAATAAACTTTTAAAGTGGTCCGGCAAATACACAAAAATCAAATAAATCCAAAATCATTAATTCATTTATCTATTAGTTGTATAACTAGTAACCCAAACCCTAATCCCATTTGTATTTGAGATAATGATGTGGATACTTGGCTACAGTAATAGAGATGAAAATTCGATCAATCAAATACCATGTTTCTCCCAACCGGAGGGCTATATTTATAATGTAAGAATATATAACATCATTCTGCAGATATGCAAATCATGATAATCATCCCATAGAAACAAGAAAATTTGTTCATACAAAACGAGAATATGTTTAGTCTTATAAATGACTTCTCATGGCATAAACTGATGTGGGGCAAATATAAACAGGATCGCTAGTATTAAAAATCGTGGGGTTATCTTTGAATAACTAACCTCAAGGTATCAGTCAGTGAATGAAGAGCAGCTTTTGATGCAACTTTTCTCTTATGTCTATACTTAATCTTTTTCCCCCCTTGGTAATAAGCAGGTACAATTTTTGCAAGGTAATATCTAAGCATGCTGTCAATTCTTTGGTTGAGACGTAGTATTCTAAACTTCAGGCCTTAATTTTTTTATGGGATATTATCATTTTCCCACCAAAGGTATTCTGACACATTATGTCAGTATCACGGTTTGGTAAAACTATCAATTTACCACCAAACATTTAAACTGTTAGCATTTTCCCACCATTCCGTTAAAACTCAGTTAATATGTAACGGAAAATTCCTAAAAGGTCAATTTTACCCCTAGAGCATAAAAGACCATGTAATTAACCTTTTATGAATTTTGTAATTAAATCATTATTTATTGTTCTTCCTTCTTAAAGGACCAAAATTACCCTTTATGAATTTTATAAAATTGACCTTGTGGTATTAGGTAATTCATAAATTGATTTAATTTATTTAAATTTTAAAAGGCAAATTTATTTATTTAATTTTTTGTGTAAAATTATTATCATCATTTCAAAGATTAAATTGCTTCTTTTGCACATTCTTTTTTTTTTTTGCCCTTTCATAAATTAAGTTTTAGTAGTAGAATAAATTGTCTTTAGCTCGTCAATTTAATAAATAAATTTGTCCTTTAAAAATTAAATAAATTAAATCAATTTATGAAGTACCTAATACCACACGGTCAATTTTATAAAATTTATAAAGGGTAATTTTTGTCCTTTAAGAAGGAAGAACAACAAATGATGATTTAATTACAAAATTCATAAAAGGTTAATTACATAGTCTTTTATGCTCCAGGGGTAAAATTGACCTTTTATGAATTTTCTGTTACATATTAACTGAGTTTTAACGGAATGGTGGGAAAATGCTAATAGTTTAAACGTTTGGTGGTAAATTGATAGTTTTACCAAACCATGGTACTAACATGATGTGTCAGAATACCTTTAGTGGGAAAATGATAATATCCCTTTTTTTATTTCCAAGTGTATAATGGGTAGGTACTGGATCTCTTATGAATGATGTAGTTAATGTTTTTTTATTGTCTCTATTTTGGTAAATGTGTTGTCATTAATTTATTATCTGAACATATGGTTGATTAACTTACTTGAGGTAAGTCTATTAATTAATAGTGATATGGTACTTTAAAGTCTTGTTTTACGACTTAAGTCACTAAAATGATTTAATATTTATGATTTATAATATATGAATATATCTTAATTTCTCTTTATTCTTTGTAAGAATGATGTAGATTGCTGAAGCTGGTGAGATTCATTTGCAAATTGAAGACTTGATGAGAAATTAGATGTACTCACACATGCCAATCTTGTTGGTTGCTAGTGTATTCACTAGTAGAAGTTTAATGATTGTTGGAGATTTTTGTAGAGCTATCTCTTTGTATATGAAACATTTGCATCATTTTGTATATGAAACATTTGTGAAAAATAATTGTAAAGAATTTAATATGAAATTAGAATTAAAATAGGGGCTTGAAATAGTCTTAAATTTGCCAAATTTATTTTTTTAATAATAAATAACAAAGATGATGGTTATTTTAAAAGAACCGTCATCAAATGTAGCGTTCTACAACAAAGATGACGGTTTTCTTCTAAAACCGTCATTAAATATTGTTTTAATATTTAATGAGTTCTTACAATAAACCGTTATTAAAATGACACATTTAATGACGGTTATTTAGATAAACCGTCATTAAATATATATATTTAATGACGGTTCTTACAATAAACCGTCATTAAATGACGGTTATTTAAATAACTGTCATTAAAAATATACATTTAATGACGGTTAGTGAACCGTCATAAAAAGCATACCCTCTTTAATGTTGGTGCCTAAGATGACGGTTTTAAAACCGTCATCTTATGCCGTTTAAAACCGTCATAAAAGACTAATTTTGTAGTAGTGCGTACTTGCATTTGCATCAAATTCAAGCAACACCGCAGCTTCTCCCCTCAGTCTGTGACTCACTTCCTTAACGTCTTTATTAAAACCAAATATTATTATATTTCTAAAATAAAAACCTCTCAAATATCACTCCTTTAAGAAAATACTCACCACTGCTGCTGCGGACCAGTTCTTGGAGAGCAATTTTAGGAGATTCAAAAGAGCAAGCAATGGAGAAAGCAGGTATGGCTAGCTTCAGACTGCTGTCGTCTCTAAAAAAGTTTCCTTGATCTCTTCTTCCTCCTTTTCTTCAGGTATTCTTTTTTTTTCTTTTTAGTGCTTCATTTGCTACCTTGTTCCTTTCCAATTTTACAATTCCACTGTTGAAAAATTTAATTTTGGAGTCTTCAAGTTGTTTTGGTTTCAGCTGTTCATATTGCAGACAAAGAGTAGGTATACTTATAGTATACTTTTTAAAATTTTTCGTTTTTGATTGCACTGTAAAGACTTACAATTATAATTATTATTGGAGCTAAAATGTGTGCAAGTTGCCAAAAATCAGTGTAAATTAGGAAATTTTGATGGCTAACTATTGAGTGCCTGTGTGTAAGCCTTGTATATTGTTTGGTGCTATTCACGTAATGGCAGTTTTTATTTGTAACCCCAATTGCAGCCTGTTATGTGGACGAATTGAGGAAAGAAGCACTACTACAAAAATGTAAAACAATGACCCATTTGTTACGACGGTTCTTTTAAATAACCGTCATTAAAGATATTTAATGACAGTTATTATGTGAACAGTCATAATATATACCGCTTATAATGACGCTTAAGCATGAAATATTGGATCATGTTTTTGACACTTACTTTTATATATAATATTGATTAATCAACCATTAATCAAATTATGAGTACTTAAAGAATAAACATGCGTAAAAGTAGCATTTTGTTTTGCCTTATGAGTGGAATGAATAGTTGGAACCCCTTGGATTTTACTTGCTGATGACTACTGATACCTCTGGCTAGTGTGAATTTTTGTTTTGTTATCATATTAATTTTTCCAATCTAACCAATTTGAAAGATAAGTATCTTTCTCTGTGTAGGTATTTTGAAACCCTTCAGAAGGAACTTGAACTCTATGATTGAGTCCTTTATGAGATGGTAACTAGCAGGGCGAGTTTATAAAAAAGAAGAAATTTCGCGGATACGAAGAGGCTCAAAGGTTCATGGGGTTTTGGCATTCTAGGATGCATTCAGTGACAGATGGCTCGAATTCTTATGCTTGATTTTCAATTAGACTGTCTTGAATACCAGGCTGAGAACTGGTACCATGCACATCTTGACTATGGGGCCTTGAAGTTACTTCAGGTTAATTACTTGTCTTTTTCTTTTATTATCTGTCACCCTCTCTCTCTTAATACCATTTTATAATATAACATGCAAATAAAAATCAAGAGCGGAAGTTTAGAATCAAACGCCCGCCATTAAAGTGTTTTGCTAATTTTGATATTTCGTAAATCTCTGTAATCAGTAGTGATAGTGTAGCATAAGTTTTTGCTACAGGCTCCAGGGATCAAAATTATTTTAACATTACTCTTTTATTTCGTATTTCCATCAAAGATGAAGGGATGAGAAATTGGCACACCTGCTGTCAGCTGGCAAAACGCGGCAGTCTTGAAAATGTTGGACCATATGCTGGAAACATATTGAACAGCCACGTGTTCAACATTTAGCCACGTGTTCAACATCTTTTTAAGTGTATACTCCATGCACTTCCTGGTGTTGACGAAGCCTATAATTTTATTGTTATTTTTTTATCTAGACCAAAAAGGACCATGTACGTTTCTTGAGACTTGATGCCCTCCTGTACTTTCTTCTCTTCCAAACTCGGCATTTTGCTCAGTTTGTCAATGACAGCTGATTCTTACGTCTAATACTGTTTTCTCGTTCCTTTCTGCTTGAGAAAGGTGAGAGCTTATTTTTGTATGCAAGGGATATGGCTCTCAAATCAACTAACACTATGGTGCAACCTTCGATTCCAAAAGACTTAGCTATGGGATTCATGTGTGCTTCCAATGCCCTCTGTAGGTCTTTTCGCAATTGGAAGTATCTGTGCTGATGTAAGAATTCAGCCATCAGAATATCCAGAACTAGATGCATTATCTATGCTTGATGCCGCAATGAAAGTCTTCCTGGCAAAGCGACTGGCATCTAAGTAAGTATAAATAAGTTATTTCGGTTTATGTCTATTGTTGTTTATCAGCTTTGATGTTTGATAACTAATGTTTCATGTTTATATGATTTGCCAGTCTCTTGTATGTTGGAGTTCAATTATTTTGGTTTATATACTAATTGTTGTTTACCCGCTTTGGTGTTGGATAACTGATGTCTCATGTTATATGATTTAGCAGTCTCTTGTGTATTGGAGTTAAATTTCACTTATTACCTTGGTTATACAGGTCAGGTAATTGTGGTTTTTTGGTTAATAGTTTATGGCGACCAACAGATCAAAATAAAAAGTGTGTGGAAGATCGGAGTACTCGTATTAGATATTTTCTCTTAGAACTGAACGATCGCAAATTTTAGCACGCTTAAAATCATTTTCATCTGTGGCAAAGATAAGGTTATGTTTTTTAGCTAATTGTTTTAAGGTTATGCTTATGATTGGGTGGATGGTAAATGTTAGCTACATAGTAAAAGTAGCTGTTTTTACGAAATACCTTATTTGTGGTGCTTTCAAAGTGAAGTTGAAGCATGGCAGTCCCAAACATACCCTTAAGTCCTTTGGCTTGCCTGCATCCATTTCCTACTGAATAAAAATGTTGGGAAAATATGCTCTTTAAAAGCATATGTGTTTATTTAATTGTAATAAACAATTTTTTTGATTAGTAAAATAAATGAGGTATTTTATTCAAATATCTTAATTGCATTAATATTTGTATTAAAGTCCATTTAATCATATTATATGTATTTATGTGATCACCATGTGGATTCACAGAAGACATAAATACAAGTTATCTTATGATTAAATAAATTTAGTTCGCAGTTGATAAATAAAGTTGGGCACTTTATTTAGGTATAGACTGTAATAAATTCATTGAATGATTTGTCTTAATCATGTATGAATTTATTGATGTAGTACGACTACATTGAATAGGACCACATATGAGATTTAATTAACTTTGTAATAACTGTCAGACTTATTAAATCTCATAAGCGTTGATTTTACTGTAATCTTAATCTTGAGTTAATTATGATTTCATGATTGTAATTGTTATTCCATTTGAGTTACCAATGGGCACGACACATCCTTGTGGTCAAGATTACCTAGTATCTTGGTGGGAGCAATTATGAGTATTGGAGTTATGGATTAACAATATAGAATTTGTACAACACATCTCTTGATGGGTTTTCGGTACTTGATCATAGAATTCTCTGGCCAGAGTGTGTCAACATATTTAGTATGTTGAAAATGATCATTAGAGAAAACCAGTAAGGATCAAGGAATAAGATGTTATTAAATTGATTGGACAGTTGAGATATCAATTTAATTAACGATGTGGTATAAAGGATTGTGCAGTAAAGAAATCAATGTGGCTTGGGACGAATTATTATCGAGCATACAATTATGGAAGTCAGTTTCAATCTTTTAGTGGAGTAGATTTGTAATTAAATAATTAGGCTAGTTTAATTACAGGCCTAATTATTGTAACCACTATTGTATGTTCCCAAATGATCCCCGGGTTTGCTCATTTAATTGATTGCACCACTACTGGACTAATAAGTAAGATAACTAGCTATTTGGGTCAAAAGCCTAAATATATCATTTAGTGGGAGGCTCCATTTAATTAGCTTTTGTGTAAGGGGCCTTATGTTATTTTACAAGGTGGGTCCCCTATTGAAAAAGTAAATAACGTGGGTTTTGTTTTTTTATTATTTGGAGCTTAGGATTTTCACTAAAGGGTGATATAAAAGGCTTATTTTTCTCTAAAGAAAAAAAAGAAGCCACTTTATACAGATCAGAGAAAAAGATTTTTCTCTCCATTGTTGAGAGAAAAAATTTCTCGTGCTAGTTGCTCTGGTAGTGATAAAAGCGCCCACACGTCAAGTGCAGATCGAACCTGAGTCATAACCTGGAAGATCATTGGTGACAGTTCGTGATCTAGCAAGCGTGGTGGTGACGGATCGTGATCTAACAGGAGTGGTGGTGGTGGATCGTGATCTAGGAGCCTAAATCACTTCAACGGAAAAAGCCAAATCGGATTTTCAAGGTACGATTTCTAGAATACAAATTCTTATATATTAAATGAGAGCGATCGTCAAAAGGTTTTATAAAAAATTTAAAAACCTAATTTTTCCCCAACAAAAAAAAACCAAGAAACAAATTTCATCAATAGGATCCTTCTCAGTAGTACATTAACAAAATATAACTGCTATATTGGATACTGAAAAATCTTCATGAATAAAAGCTAGCTGAAGCAAAGTTTTACTATGAAAATAAGTTGAAACTAATGCTTTGACTCTCCCTGTTAATTAAAAAACAGAAAATGTTGTTCGTTAGGAAACTTAAAAAAAGAAAAGAAGTAACTGATGAAATTATATGTTGTAATTTGTATATTTGTATTTGTACAGTCCTAAAATTGATAAATTTTCTTAGAAAAACAAAATAGTTAAATGTATATAGGTCTTCAAGAACCGAAATACCAAACCAGACTAATCCAAATATCGGTTCTGGTTTGATTCTTAATTTATTTCGGTTCTTATTGGTTCTTAAAAATTTTTATACCGAACCAAACCTAAAATCCTAATACCAAATGGATGCCCGCAACTATTCAGTACCATTTTGCATTAAAAGTACAAAGTGAGTGAGATAAAAAAAAAAAAAAGGGAAAAAGGGCATATACACCTCCAAGATTTGAAAAAATAGTCACCAATACCCCCCAAGTCTTAAAAAATTACCAAGACCTTTTTTTTACCATTATACCTTTTACCTTTACTATCCAAAAAAATTGACTTTAAAATTTTGTATAAATACAAATATTGTATAAATAATATAATTTATGCAATAGACTAAAAATATTAAATATTTTAATATTTTAGTAAATTTGAATATGTAAATTATTATATTATTTTTATTTATTATAGGATTTTAAATAAATATTTGCATTAAATACATTTTAAAAGTAAAAAAAAATCTCACATACTAATATTGATAAAATTATTATTTCACATAACGTTCAAAATATTTTAAATTTTAATAACATTTATTTTAATATTATGAAACTATTTATTATAAAATTTACTTTAATATAATAAAATGAATCTAATAGATTGTAAAATTTTAAAATATTTTTTAAATATTGAATTTTTTTAAATGTAAATATTATTACATTTATTTTAATGTTACATTTCTATTCACTATAAAACATTAGAGTTACTCTAATTTTTTTTGGGATAATAAAGGTAAAGGATATTATGATTAAAAGAGAGTTTTAGTGTTCTTTTTTAGAAATTTGGAGGTGTAGATGTCTTTTTCCCCCCAAAAAAGATATTCTTTGAGATTGTGTGCTTAATTTTCATGTTGATTAGATATTTACCAAAAAAAGAAACTTTTGGTATCTTCTTTATAAGAATAAATAAAAGTAGTAAAGAAAATACCATTATCTAATGTGATCAGCAAGTTGACAATTTATAGGTCGCAAGTAAGCCTGGGCATGGCGGCTTATACATATCACTATATCAGTATGACGGGTCTCGCGCACACTGTTTTTGCTCCATGATTAAGATTTTTATTTTTTTTCCCCAAAAAGTCGATTTTCCGATATATATAGTTACAAATTTTGCGGGCAAGATATTGGACACGCATTTTGTTAGCTTTCAGTGAAGTCAAATTCAATGTGCTATGGTTAGTTAAAATGTGATTTGATCTTCGTTGCTAACTTCTTTAATTTCTATTTAGATTTCTAATCTTTTTTTTATGTCTGAGGATTGTTGGGTGAATTGTAAAATTAGGCCTGTTGAGAATTTTTGATGTACTCATGTATAATAATGGCACTGATTATCTTGCCAATTTTGAGTTTGTGTTATTAGCAAGTTCTTAGTTCAGGATGTCAAGAGATTTTCTAATTACAATTTTGATGTGGTTCGCTATTTAGTTTGGGAAAATATTATCTCAAAGCAAATTGCTTCCTTTCGTTATTAGAAATTCTCAATAATTCTTCCCTTGGATTGATCTGTATATCTTTCTTTAAACCTTAAGATGCAGGATTCGAATTTTTCCAATAACTATAAGAGTTTGTCTTATAAATTTCATTCGTACCATCCAAATTTGCCTTAAAAAAAAAAAAAGAATATTGATACACACTAACACATATAACACAATTTTAGTAAGAAAAGAAAACGCACCCGAGCACCCAAGTTCTGCCTTACACAATATTATTGTGCCACTTTTTTTTACTTTTGCATTCTAATAATATAAAATAAATAGATAAAAATTATATTAAACATGATCACTATATAATCACTTTAAACAGTTCACCAAACGCACCCAACGTTAGTGCGCCATCCAAAACATGGAAATTTTAATTAATGAAAGCCTTCAGTTCAGGGGGAGGCTCCAAAGTCCAAGCATTGGCATACGTAACATAAGAGCGTGTTGGAGCCTAAGTTACCAAAATACGCAAAGTTAGCAAGACTAAAATTGATTCAAATTTCACTCGAAAATAATTTTTGGGAAACTTCTTCAGAATCGTCCAAAGATTGAAATCACACTTGATTTCGGCAGAAGATCTTCGATGGCAACTGAAAATTAAAAGCTGCCTTAGCTAACGCATGAGCATGCGAGTTGCAGGCTCTTAGGATGAACTGAATTTTAAGCCAGCCACTGTCCTTAATTTCTCTGTATTGGCTGGTGATTACGCGTGTGTAAGTTTAAAGATGTGATAACAACTTTAAAGAATAAATTATTTTCTCAAATATTTTTAAAAATATTTTATTTCATCTAAAAAATTTTATATAACATAACTAGGGATAGCAACCGAACCCGGACTTGGACTGAACCCGGATAATCCGGTCTGGGTTCAACCCGCACCGGAACAATTTTAATGCGGAATCCGGATCGGTTTTTCAGAACCCGCATACTTCCGGGTCCGAATCCGGTTTTAGGTGAACCCATAAATTCGGAACCCGGATCTCGATATTATTTATTTTAATATTATTTTTTTTAGAAATTAATAAATATAAATAGAAAAATTATAAAAAAAAACCCTAGCCCTCTCAATCTCTCATTCGTAATTCGTTTGTTCCTCTCGGTCTCGACTCTCTCAAATCTCAATCTCTCTCACTTATTCCTCTCTCGATCTCTCACTCTCTTCAACTCTGTAATTTCTCCTCTCAATCTCTCATCTGTTCGGTTGTTCCTCTCTCAAGTCTCACTTGTTCCTCTCTCAATCTCTCTCACCTGTTTCTTAAACAATCTCTCTCACTTTCTCTTCAACTCTCCTGTAATTTCTCTTCTTCAAATCAGATCCTTCGCGGCGTGGCTGTCATCACCATCACGGTGCGGCTGTGTTTGTTTCATCACTCATTAGCATCAGCATCACTCGTCTCATCTCTCACTTTGTCACGGCCAACAAAAGGGGGTGGATTTCGCGGTTGTGTTATGTGTTAAGCTGTTGCTGTGAATATTTGTGAGTCTTGGCTTTTCTCTTTACAATTTATGCTCTATTACGTTTTGATTATTCCCTCTTTGCAATTTAATTATATTGTCTTTACAATTTACCTGTTGTTATGCTCTGATTATACTCTCTTTGGAATTTAAAAATATTGTCGTTGTAATTTATGTGTTGTTATGCTCTGATTATATTGTCTTCGTAATTTAATTAGATTGTGTTTGCAATTTATGTGTTGTTTTGCTCTGTTTGTGACTTTGTGTCGTGTGAAGGAGGATTTCATCTGGCTGCCACAACATAACAGAGTAGCCGTAAAAAAATTAAAATAGAAATTATATGAAACATACAATAAAAAATTGACTATGACATTACTTTGTAACTTTAATAGCTAAATTCTGTGATTTTTAATATCTATACTCTGTTATGCCTTAACTTTATTATTTATAGTTTATTTATTTTTTAATTTTTTTTTATTGTTGTTGTTAATAGAATAGAAGTGGTATCTCTAAAATATTTATAACTTTTACGGTTAAACATAGCATATAAATTGGAAGAAGTTGCTGGAATTAATTATGTCTCGACATAATTTTTTGTAGAGTGAAAAATTGATATGGAAAATGAACAAAGAATTGAGTTGGATGGCTCCGAAAAAAGTGATGAAAGTGTTTGTGTGAGAGTTAGGACAGAATCAGAAAATAATAATGATACAACTGTTGAATTAGAACCAAATTCAACAGCAGCAGTTCAGGGGAGTAGTCGTGGCTGTGGCCGCAGCCGTAGGGATAATACTAATCCTGTTACTTCAAAAAAATGAGGTGGTGGTGGTAGAGTAGTCTCTGATGCTTGGAATCATTTCAAAAAAAGTTAAATTGGGTGAGGAAGTTCAGGCGATTTGCAATTAGTGTGGGTTAGTTATGCAAGCACATTATTCGAGGGGTACTAATCACTTAATAAACCATGCTAAACGTTGTCTTAGAAGCTCATTCAAGAATGTACATCAAATGCACCTATCTTTTTCTTCTAAAGTTGATGGAACCACTTCACTTAATAATTGTAGTTCTAAATCAAAATGGGATATGGCTACAATAAAGCTTTTTGTGGCTAGAATGATTGTACTACATGAGCTCCCCTTGGCATTTGTTGAGTACGTTGGGTTTTATGACTTGTTGAAGCTACTCCAACCTTCTATTGAGACTATTAGTATAAACACCATCAAAGCTGAAATTTTGAAGCTTTAAGATGTTGAAAAGAAGAAGACAATGGGTATTTTGGAAGCTTGTGAGAGTCGAATCGCAATTACTACAGGTATGTGGACTGCTAATAACCAAAAAAAAAGGATACATGATTATTACGGCACATTACATTGATAGCTCATGGGTGTTGCGAAGTCGTATTATGAGGTAATATTCTTAAAACTTTTTTTTTTGTTTAAGCATAAATTAGTGTCCTGTCTAATATTTTAATAAATTTTTTCACATTGTTAGGTTTATATATATGCCAGCTCTACATAGTGCTGAGGTAATGTGTAATGAGTTATATGGTTATTTGATGGATTGGAATATAGATAGAAAGCTGTCCACTGTAACTGCTGATAATTGTGCTGCAAATGATTCTATGATTGCCTTGTTGTTGGGGAAATTTTCTGCTAGTTTAATGATTATGGGTGGCAAATTCTTTCATATGCGTTGTTGTGCTCATATATTGAACTTGATAGTTAGAGATGGTTTGTCTGTGATACAAAATGGAGTTGCGAAAATTAGAGATAGTATTCATTATTGGACAGCAACACCAGCTAGAGTTGAAAAATTTGAGAATGCAAAAAAACAATTAGGTATTAAGGAAACCAAAAACTTGGTACTTGATTGAAAAAATAGATGGAACTTCACTTACTTGATGCTTAGTACTGCATTGTTGTATAAAGATGTATTTGATCGTTTAAAGGAACGTGAGAGAAATTATACATCTTTACCTAGTGAGTCAGAGTGGAATTTATCAAAGCTTATATGTGAGTATCTAAAAAGCTTTTATAAGTTGACATAACTTTTTTCGGGGACACGATATCCGACATATAATTTATTTTTTGCCAAGATTTGTGAAATTAGATTGTCAATGAATGGATGGTTGCAATCACCAATTGAGGGGATAAAAAATATGGCCACTAAGATGATTGCGAAGTATGAAAAGTATTGGGATGTTATTCATGGAGTTCTTGCAGTGGGGACTATGTTAGATCCTAGGCGTAAAATGTTACTGATTAACTTTTTATTTCCTAAAATATATGGGGAAAAAGCTGAATCCAAAATTGAAAGAGTGCATAAGTTATTTGTTGATTTAGTGCATGAGTATGAAGTAAAACATTTATCAAATTCAAGTGGTGGGGGGGGGGGTTAATGGTGCCAATTCTCAAGCTGCTTCAGGAGGGGATTCTATTATGTTGGACTTAGATTTGGATGAAATGGCTGATGAGTGGGCATTATTTAGAAATGAAAACACACAGAATACATATTCCAAATCAGAATTAGAGCTTTATCTTGAGGAGAGTACTTTGCCTTCAATTAGTCAATTTGACATTTTGTCGTGGTGGAAGAATAATCAAGGTAAATATCCTATACTTGCAAAGATTGCAAGGGACTTTTTGGCCATTCCTGTATCGACAGTTGCTTTGGAGTCCGTTTTTAGCACTGGAGGTAGACATTTGAGCCCTCATCGCAGTAGACTTCACCCATTCACAGTGGAGGCATTAGTGTGTACTCAAAATTGATTTTGGCTTGAACAAAATCTAAAAGGTATGAAAAATTTATTTATTAGAATCAAATTATTTGTTGTATTGTTCTTATTATCAATTTATCACTAATTGGTTGTCTTGTTCATTGTGTTTATGATTTACATATTTTTTGTAGATGGAATTCCAGAGGAAGCAATACTTTCTACTGAGCAGTTGATTGATGAAAGTTGGATGAGTGAGCAACAATCAAATGAAGTGGATGATTGAGAGTTTAGTCTTTAGCACTAGTGGTTTGAAATTTGAAATTTAAATTGTAGAATTATGTTATGGATTTGTATTTGTGGATGTTTATTACTTTAAAATTTTGAATTTTAGATTCTATATTGTGTTGTATTTGTTTTAGAACCTGGATAAGTTATATGTTTTGTATTTGAAATTTTGTTGAGCTAAACTAAAGTAATCTGGATTCTGGAAGAAATTTGGTTCTGGTTGCTAAACTAAAGCAAAATGAATTTTGGAAGCAATTTGGTTTTGGTTTGTGTAATTGTGTTTTTTTTTTTCCTTTTTCCAGCAACTTAAGTAAAGTAATCTGGGTTCAAAACCCAGATATTTCCAAGTTGAACCCGGATGGAAACAAACCAGGTCGGGTCCGGTAATGAGAATTTAGTCTTCGGGTCCGGATTCGGAACGGCCAAACCCGGACCCGGACCCGGAAATGGTTATACGTGTGTATGCCAACCTCGTGCAATCGACTTGCCTGTGTTGTCAAAATAGAAGAAGAAGAAATATAGAAACTTCATATAATGAGCCAAGTTTAAAACAAATACACTCAAATAACCCAAAAAAAAGGCCAAAATTCAAAGTCTATGGACTAGCGATATTGCTTGCTTCCACTTGCTCTCATAATTGAGCTACGTAATTATGTTATCCACTTCCTGCATGGGCCTCTGAAATAGAACCGCTTATTTTGACTAACAACAGTCCACAAGGCCGTCCAGGCATATATGTATGTATAAACAATACTGCCTATATGTATATATACACGCTCCCGTTCTTTTTTTGATTTATCTGTTATGGTGCCCTCGTTTGCTCATGAGCTTATAAAAATGTCCTGGTTAATTTTCAGTTTTCAGGCTCTTGCATTCTGCTTTAGCGTGCCTGAATTCCTTGGAGCAAGTGCTTTTTCAGTTAGCGGTAACGAGACAGATAGAGCAGCTTTGCTTGAATTCAAGTCCAAGATCACTAATGACGCTCTTGGTGTTCTAGGCTCATGGAATGATTCCATCCACTTTTGTCAGTGGTATGGCGTTACATGTAGTCCTAGGTACCAGAGAGTCACAATCTTGGACTTGCAGAACCTTAAACTTGTTGGCACTTTGTCACCTCACATTGGAAATTTGAGCTTCCTTCAAAAACTAGATCTCAGAAACAATAGCTTCACCAATGCGATTCCCCCACAGATTGGCCACTTACGCAGGTTGCAAATACTATACTTGCAAATTAATTCATTTGATGGAGAAATTCCTGCCAGTACATCCAATTGCTCAAACCTTCTTGTTGTCAGTCTAGCTCTTAATCATCTGGTGGGCAAAATTCCTTCAGAATTTGGCTCCTTGTCAAAGCTTCAATTCCTCTCTACAACTGCCAACAATCTGATAGGAAACATACCTTCTTCTTTGGGAAATTTGTCATCCCTTCGTGGTCTTTCTTTGTCCCGTAATGGATTTTATGGGAGCATTCCGGATACTTTTGGCGGGTTGAAGAATCTTGTGAACCTGTCGCTTGTTGTAAATAACTTATCTGGTACTATTCCTCCCTCAATCTTCAATATCTCTTCCATCCAAACTTTTGATGTGGGATCGACCTATATTGAAGGGGAAATGCCCTTGGACTTGGGTACCACTCTCCCAAATCTCCGAATATTCAGCATTACAGGAAACCAATTTACAGGTTCTATATCGCCTTCTATACCCAATGCTACCAACTTGGAATTATTTCAAGTATCGGAGAATAATCTAACAGGGAAAGTGCCTCATCTGGAACGGCTACAAAGGCTTTCTTGGTTCATAATTGTAACAAACAACCTTGGGAGTGGAGGACGCGATGATGATTTGAGCTTCTTATGCTCTTTGACGAATGCAACCAATTTAGAGCGTTTGTATGTAAATAACAACAACTTCGGAGGGTTACTACCTGGATGCATTAGCAACTACTCCACCACTCTTCAATATTTGCTCGTCGACAACAATAAAATATTTGGAAGGATCCCATCTGGGATTGGGAAGTATGTCAACTTGCAAAGACTGGACATGTGGAACAACCAATTATCAGGTACCATCCCCACTGCTATAGGAAAGCTTCAAAATTTAGGGCTATTGTACTTGCATGGAAACAAGTTATCAGGAAATATTCCACATTCTTTTGGAAATTTGAAAATGTTAATCCAGTTATATTTGAGTGACAACTTGCTTCAAGGTAGCATCCCCTCAAGCCTAGGCCAGTGTGAGAGCTTGACAACAATTGATCTTTCTTACAATAATCTTAGTGGCAACATACCAGCCTAATTCATTGGTCTTTCATCCATATCAGTTTTCATTGGCTTGTCTAACAACCAATTGACAGGTTCCCTTCCGACAGAAGTTGGAAATTTGAAAAATCTAGAAATACTAGATGTTTCTGGGAACATGCTGGTAGGGGAGATCCCTAGAAGTGTTGGTGGGTGTATAAAATTGGAAATATTGGATATGCATGGAAACTTATTCCTGTTGGAGAATTAACAAATAAAACACAGAAAAAATACACTATTTTATTTCTACAACAACACTCCTCATCAATTACAACTCTTATTTTTCACTCTCTACACCTTAGAGATTTTGCTACTTCACTTGATGTTTAAACCAAAGGGGAGAGGGGGTATTTATACATGAAACAAACTAATCACAACCATTCATTTATTCAACTAATAAACAAATCCTCACCATCCATTAAAACCTACCACTCACCTACTTCACCAACCACACCTAACACACCTAACACAAATAATTCAAACCTCACCAACCATACATACTCATGGAACCTTCCATGAGTTGGGCTTGATTTATTCATCTTGGATCAAGTTTATGATCCAACACCTCCCCTTAAACTTGATCCTGTGACACCAAGCAAACTTCTGAATCTTACAAAGTCTTCTTGCTTGAGTGGCTTAGTGAAGATATCAGCTGCTTGATCTTGTGATTTTACATACTTGATTTGCACTTCTTTTCTTGCAATACACTCTCTTATGAAATGATAGCGAGTGTCTATGTATTTACTTCGATCATGAAAGACTGGATTCTTGGATAGGACAATTGCTGATTTGTTATCAACACAAATCTCGGTTGGCTCTTCTTGTGCCAAACTCAACTCCTTCAGCAAATTTCTGAGCCAAATTGCATGACAAACACTTGATGTGGCAGCTACATATTCAGCTTCACAGGTGGATAACGTGACAATTGGTTGCTTCTTTGACATCCATGTGAAAGTAGTATCTCCCATGAAGAACATAAATCCTGTTGTGCTCTTTCGATCGTCTACATCTCCACCCCAATCGCTATCGCTATATCCAACAAGCTTCTAGTCATTAGAAAATGAGTATAACAAGCCGAAATTAATTGTACCTTTGATATAGCGAAGGATTCTTTTTGCAACTTTAAAATGGGTGGTCTTTGGATTCTCCATGCATCGGCTCACAAGTCCAACAGCATAAAGGATATCTGGTCTTGTGCATGTCAAATAACGTAGGCTTCCAACCAAACTTTTAAAGAATGTTGGATCTATATCTTCGCATTCATCATATTTGGATAACTTGACTCCGCATTCCACTGGCGTGCTTATAGGCTTGCAATCATTCATCTTGAACCTTTTGAGAATCTCCTTTGCATAGCTTTCTTGGGAGATAAATATGCCTTCTTCCTTTTGCTTGACTTCAATGCCGAGGTAATGTGCCATCAGTCCGTTGTCAGTCATCTCGAACTCTTTGATCATCACTCTCTTGAACTCTTCAAACAAGCTTGGATTACTTCCAGTGAAGATGAGATCATCCACAGGCACACAATCAAAATATCTCTATCTTTTTCTTTAACGTAGAGAGCATGTTCATATAGGCATTTGGTGAAGCCTTTCTCTTGAAAATACTTGTCAATTCTGCTATTCCATGCCCTTGGTGCTTGCTTTAACCCGTAAAGAGCTTTCTTTAATCTCAAAACTTTGTCTTCATGTCCTTTCACCACATAGCCTAATGGTTGTTCGATGTAAACTTCTTCTTCAAGGAATCCATTCAAGAAAGCAGACTTCACATCCATTTGAAAAATTTTCCATTTGTTCTGAGCAGCCAAAGAAATAATAAGTCTAATTGTTTCAAGTCGAGTTACAGGAGCAAATACCTCGTCATAGTCTATGCCAGCCTTTTGACTATAGCCTTTTGCAACTAGCCTCGCCTTGTGCCTTTCAATTTCTCCCTTCGCATTTCTTTTTGTTTTATACACCCATTTGACACCGATCGCCTTGTGACCTTTTGGAAGAGTAGTAAGCTCCCAAGTATCATTTTTCACAATGGCTTTGATTTCTTCATCCATTGAAATTCTCCACTTCTCATCCAGTGCAGCTTCTTAGAAGTTGACTGGCTCACAATCAGCAAAGAGGCAAAAGAGAGTGAGATTATCATGTCTCTCAGTTACCTCATAGAGATCTTGAAGACTCCTTGTACATTCTTTAGTTCTTTTATTTAAGAAAGACGGCGGTGAATCTCCGCATGTGGTTGATGCTGGTGAGATAGGTGGAGTGGCAGGCTCTTGTTGTTCGTCTACTTGTTTTATCTGTGTATGATCATCTTCTTCAATGGGAAAGAAGTTGAAGTCATCCACACCAGAGCCAAAATCCCATTCTCCTTCTTCATCAAAAATTACATCTCGACTGATCACGATCTTCCCGTTGTTTGGATTGTAAAGCTTGTATCCTTTGGAGTTGTTGTCGTAGCCGATGAAGATGAACTTCTCACTTTTGTCATCTAGCTTGGCTCTACTTTCGTCTGGTACATGTACATGGGCAATGCTTCCAAAAACTCTTAGATGGGTGATGCCGGGTTTTCTTCCACTCCAAGATTCTTGTGGCGTCTTGCCCCACACGCTTCTTGTTGGAGATCGATTGGATAAGTAGACTGCAAATGCAACTGCTTCAGCCCAAAATTCTTTAGGTAGCCTCTTACTCTTAAGCATGCTTCTTGCCATGTTGAGGATGGTTCTGTTCTTCCTTTCTGCAACACCATTTTGTTGGGGGGATCTTGGAACTGTCAAAGGGCGTCGAATTCCATTTGCTTCACAAAACTCAAAAAATTCTTTGGAAGTGAACTCTCCACCTCGATCAGATCTCATGGCTTTAATCTGGTATCCACTTTTTTTTTCAACTGCAGCTTTAAACTTCTTGAAAGCTTCAAAGACTTCTGATTTTTGCTTCAAAAAATACACCCAAGTTTTTCTTGAAAAATCATCTATGAAGAGAAGGAAGTAGTTACTTTTACCAAGGGAGTTTGGCTTGAATGGACCGCACACATCAGTATGAATAAGCTCGAGTGGCTTCTGTGCTCTTGAGTTTGACTCCTTAGGAAAGCTCTTTTTGAACTGCTTGCCAAGTAAACATCCTTCACAAAGTTGATCAGGGTGATTGATGTATGGTAAGCCTTTCACCATGTTCTTATTAGAGAGTAGCTCCAGTTCTCCAAAGTTGAGATGCCCATATCGAAGATGCCAAGTCTAGGATTGATCTTTGTGACAGGCTTTGAGACATTTTGCAACATCATTTTGAATATTTAAAGGAAACATTCTATTCTTTGACATTCTCACTTTTGTAATTAGATTTCCTTTGTCATCTCTTAGGAAAAGACTATAATCTTTTAAGTGAATATCATAGCCTTTTTCTAAAAGTTGACCTAAACTAAGAATGTTGCTTTTCATATTGGGCACATAGTAAACATTCGAAATTATTTGGTGGCTACCATCTTTTGCATGAAAAAGAATGTTACCTCTACCCTTCACTGGTACTTTTGAATCATCTCCAAAAGCGACACTGCCATTCACAGATTCACTTAGTTGCACGAACATGCTTCTGTTTCCACTCATATGATTGCTAGCACCTATGTCAAGATACCATGTATTTTCTTGACCTCCACTTGTGTCATTGCGTGCTAGTAAAAGTGTGCCATCTTCACCATTTTTCTCTTCAGCATAGTTCACTCTCTCTTCAATTCTGGTGCTTGGAGCTCTGCATTCTGAAGCATAATGCCCAAACTTTTAACAATTATAGCACTGTACTTGGGATTTGTCATACCTCGATCTTGGATTGCCTCTGCCTTGTCCTCTGGTTGAGCTTTCTCCTTTGGCATAATTGGAGTTGTTGTTGTTGAAATTCCAACCTCGTCCATGACCACGACCTCTACCTCGTCCTCGACCTCGACCTCTACCTCGGACATAGTGCCTTCTCTCGTTGTCGGAGCTTTCTTCTTTTTTCTTTGGATTGACTTCCATCTTGAGAAGTTGTTCTTCGATTCCTTGCTTCTTTTTTTGTTTTTCTTCATAGGCTTACAACCTTCCTTGAAGTTGCTCAATCGTCATATCCTCTAGATCTCTTGTTTCTTCAATTGTCACAACAATATGATCAAACTTCGAGTCTACTGATCGAAGTATCTTTTCAATGATCCTTACCTCTTTTAACTCGTCGCCATTTCTTTTTAATTCATTGGAAACTGTCACAACCCGAGTAAAGTATTCAGAAATTGACTCTGACGCCTTCATGTGTAAGGACTCAAATTCTCCTCGTAATGTTTGGAGACGAACCTTCGTAACTTGCTCCGCTCCTTTGTAAGAGGTCTCTAGTTTCTCCCATGCTTTTTTTGAGGAGGTTGTACCAGCAATCTTTTCAAAAGCATCTTCATCTAATGATTGAAAGATGAGATACTTTGCTTTATTCTCTTTCTTCTTCAAGTCTTTTAAATTCTCCTTCTGCGCTGCAGTTAAAGTGGCTTCATTTTCTGGCACAATAAAGCCTTTCTCCACAACATCCCATACGTCATGTGCGCCCAATAGAGCCTTCATTTTAATACTCCAATTGTCAAACTTACTTCCCTTTAATTGTGGAACTTGAAATGACATCATACCACCGTTTGCCATAACTCACAAATTGAGTGAGAATTTGGAGATTCTGAAAGCACAGATGGATCCGGCACGTTGAAAAACCTTGGGAATGACTCGAGTAAACTTTTGGTCAACGGTCAACGTCGGTCAACGGTCAACACCGACTTAGTAGTCTTGGTTCGGTCCAGATTGGTTTAGCTCGAGTTGGCTCGGTTCGACTTGATTCAGTTCGGCTCGGCTCGGCTTGGTTCAGTTCGGCTCAGCTTGGTTCAACTCGGTGAGTCGACTCAGCTTCAGGACAGAAAACTTCCAGCGGCAAGTGTGGGCGCATCCGGTCTCGGATCGGAATGATTTTTGCGGCGTCACGTTCCTCTCGTCGAGATCTTCGATTTGATATGCTATATGACTATATATAGCATCAAGCACTAGCTCTGATACCACTTTGTTGGAGAATTAACAAATAAAACACAGAAAAAATACACTATTTTATTTCTACAACAACACTCCTCACCAATTACAACTCTTATTTTTCACTCTCTACACCTTAGAGATTTTGCTACTTCACTTGATGTTTTAACCAAAGGGGAGAGGGGGTATTTATACATGAAACAAACTAATCACAACCATTCATTTATTCAACTAATAAACAAATCCTCACTATCCATTAAAACCTACCACTCACCTACTTCACCAACCACACCTAACACACCTCACACAAATAATTCAAACCTCACCAACCATACCTACTCATGGAACCTTCCATGAGTTGGGCTTGATTTATTCATCTTGGATCAAGTTTATGATCCAACAATTCCAAGGTCATATTCCTTCATCTTTGAGCTCTTTAAGAGGTCTTAAAGCTTTGGATTTGTCATAAAACAATCTTTCAGGTGAAATTCCTAGATTTTTGGCAGGATTTGAATTTTTACAAGATTTAAATCTATCTTACAATAACCTTGAAGGCATGGTACCAACAAAAAGAGTCTTTAAGAATGCAAGTGCTATTTATATTTTGGGAAACAACAAGCTTTGCGGTGGTCTACCTAAATTTCAGCTACTAAATTGTGGTGTTAAAAAATCTAAACATCGAAGATTGACCATTGCAATGAAGTTAGTAATTGTTATTGTTTCTGGGCTTGTAGGATTGGCTTTGGCTTCTATTTCTTTATTTGGTAAAGAAGAGAAAAGCGAAAAATAATCCCAGCAATTCAATGAATTCTCTCCTAAACCTATCATACCAAAATTTGTACAATGCTACTAGTGGGTTCTCCTCAGTAAATTTGATTGGTGAAGGCGGTTTTGGTTATGTTTATAAAGGAATTCTCGATGAGGGTAAAACAATTATTGCAGTGAAGGTGTTTCATCTTCTTCATCATGGAGCTTTCAAGAGTTTCATAGCTGAGTGCAATGCATTGAGGAACATCAGGCATCGAAATCTTGTCAAAGTTCTCACTGCATGTTCAGGAGTGGATTATCAAGGAAATAACTTTAAGGCCCTTGTATATGAGCTCATGCCTATTGGAAGTTTAGAGGATTGGTTCCATCCAATGATTAAAGATGTTGAAGCAGACGAGGTGCCAAGGAATCTAAACTTTTGCTTCAGAGATTAAACATTGCCATTGATGTAGCTTGTGCATTGAAATATTTGCACTATGATTGTCAACCTTAAACAGCTCATTGTGATCTCAAACCCAACAATGTTCTTCTTGATGCTGACTTGACTGCACATTTAGGTGACTTCGGCTTAGCAAGATTCCTTCCATCCACTCATAAGAAAACGAGCACTATTGGTATCAAAGGATCTATTGGCTATATTGCTCCAGGTATTATCTTTTATATTTATCTTTTTTGACACGTAAATTTTTATGATACTTAATATAAATTGAATGAATTGATTGTTTGGATGGCATCGGAGTATGGCTTAGGGAGTGAAGTGTCAGCATATGGAGATGTTTACAGCTATGGGATACTACTGTTGGTATCAAAGGATCTATTGGCTATATTGCTCCAGGTATTAGCTTTTATATTTATCTTTTTTGACACGTAAATTTTTATGATACTTAATATAAATTGAATGAATTGATTGTTTGGATGGCATCAGAGTATGGCTTAGGGAGTGAAGTGTCAGCATATGGAGATGTTTACAGCTATGGGATACTACTGTTAGAAATGGTGACAAGTAAAAGACCCACAAATGTTATGTTTGAGGGAGACTTGAATCTTCATAACTTTGCGAAAACAGCCTTGCCTGATCATGTGATAGATATTGTGGATGCAGTAATTCTAAACGATGACGAAGAATTGACTGCTACTAACCAAAATCAAAGACAAGCAAGAATCAACAACAGAATTGAATGTCTCAAATCTATGGTTGGAATTGGAGTTGCATGTTCAATGGAGTTGCCACAAGATCGAATGAACATAACAAATGTTGTCCACGAATTGCAATCAGTCAAAAAAATTCTTCTTGGACATTGAACTATATATGTTCAATAGGCAAAGAGGTAATTGATAGTTCTTTGTCTAATCATATGGAACAAATTCAATTGTACATTTTGGCTTTTGTAATAAAGAAGGTTTGGTGATCACACTGAACAGTGCCGAAAAATCGTGGTGGTGAGAATATTTCGTGGATTTTTTTTTCAAATAATATAAACTATGTTCAAGGGGCATGTGAAGAGACTAGCATCATCGCCACTATAACCACTCCCAAATGAAAGCAAAAGCTTTATAATATTTTAAGAGAAAGAAAAACATTAGCACATCAACTTTATCAATATTTTATAATTTATGCTGCGATAAATAAGGAAAAGAAAAGAACAAATTATGTATGCCGTTTCCAAAAGAAGCAATAACAAAATCCAATTCATGAAAGCATCGGATAACTTCGACGCTGAAAGCAAAGCAAAGGAATCTTTGGCCCTGATGGTAACTAGAAATGTTCATTAACTATCTTACTGCGTACATGTTGGGAACATATGCTCTTTAAAAGCATATGTGTTTATTTAATTGTAATAAACAATTTTTTTGATTAATAAAATAGATGAGGTATTTTATTCAAATATCTTAATTGCATTAATATTTATATTAAATTCAATTTAATCATATTATATGTATTTATGTGATCACCATGTGGATTCACAGAAGACATAAATACAAGTTATCTTATGATTAAATAAATTTAGTTCGCAGTTGATAAATAAAGTTGGACACTTTATTTAGGTATAGACTGTAATAAATTCATTGAATGATTTGTCTTAATCATGTATGAATTTGTTGATGTAGTACGACTACAATGAACAGGATCACATATGAGATTTAATTAACTTTGCACTTTATTTAGGTATAGACTGTAATAAATTCATTGAATGATTTGTCTTAATCATGTATGAATTTGTTGATGTAGTACGACTACATTGAACAGGATCACATATGAGATTTAATTAACTTTGTAATAAATGTCAGACTTATTAAATCTCATAGGCATTGATTTTACTGTAATCTTAATCTTGAGTTAATTATGATTTCATGATTGTAATTGTTATTCCATTTGAGTTACCAATGGGCACGACACATCCTTGTGGTCAAGATTACTCGGCATCTTGGTGGGAGCAATTATAAGTATTGGAGTTATGGATTAACAATATAGAATTTGTACAACACATCTCTTGATGGGTTTTCGGCACTTGATCATAGAATTCTCTGGCCAGAGTGTGTCAACATATTTAATATATTGAAAATGATCATTAGAGAAAACCAGTAAGGATCAAGGAATAAGATGTTATTAAATTAATTGGACAGTTGAGATATCAATTTAATTAACGATGTGGTACAAAGGATTGTGCAGTAAAGAAATCAATGTGGCTTGGGACGAATTATTATTCGAGCATACAATTATGGAAGTCAGTTCCAATCTTTTAGTGGAGTAGATTTAGAATTAAATAATTAGGCTAGTTTAATTACAGGCCTAATTGTTATAGCCACTATTGTATGTTCCCAAATGATCCCCGGGTTAGCTCATTTAATTGACTGCACCACTACTGGACTAATAAGTAAGATAACTAGCTATTTGGGTCAAAAGCCTAAATATATCATTTAGTGGGAGGCTCCATTTAATTAGCTTTTGTATAAGGGGCCTTATGTTATTTTACAAGGTGGGTCCCCTATTAAAAAGAAAATAACGTGAATTTTATTTAGGGCATTATTTGGAGCCTAGGGTTTTCACTAAAGGGAGATATATAAGGCTTATTTTCTCAAAAGAAAAAGCAGAAGCCACTTTATACAGATCAGAGAATAAGTTTTTCTCTCTATTATTGAGAGAAAAATTTTCTCGTGCTAGTTGCTTTGGTAGTGATAAAGGCGCCCACACGTCAAGTGCAGATCGAACCTGAGTCATAACCTGGAAGATCATTGAAGACAGTTCGTGATCTAACAAGCGTGGTGGTGACGGATCGTGATCTAACAGGAGTGGTGGTGGCGGATCGTGATCTAGGAGCCTAAATCACTTCAGCGGAAAAAGCCAACTCGGATTTTCAAGGTACGATTTCTGGATTACGTATTCCTATATATTATATGAGAGAGGTCCTTAAAAGGTTTTATAAAATTTGAAAAACCTGATTTTTCCCTAACAATTGGTATCAAAGACATGTTATATTAATATATAAGAATTTCGTATGAAATTAATCTTGAAATTTATGTATTAGAGTGGCACATTTTATTCAGATATATATTATTTGTTTAATATATGAATAAAGCATGTTATGGTTTGTCTTAATTCATGGCTAGATTTTCCGTTGTAATATTTATTTGGATCTGTAACAAGGGGTGGTCTTTTATCACTATGTTTCCCTCTTGATTTAGTTTACTGTTATAGAAATTTTGTAAGCCAAAATTGGCATAGGAAATTTGTAATTCATCACTGGAAAATGAGATGAAAACGACAGAAGCCGGAATTTTTTTTTTTTCAGCGGCGGCCACCAACCAGCAATGCAAAAACACGCGTGCGGCAGCAAACCAGGCCATGCTACAGCAGCGCGCGCGGCCAGCAATGGCCAGCGGCGCGCGCTGCGCTGCACCCAGCAAAGCAGCGAGCGCGGCCAGCGTGGCCAGCAACGCGCGCTGCATGTGCTGCAGCTGGAAGCAACGCTACCGAGGCCAGCAGCAAGTTGCGCGCGAGTTTGGTCGTTCCTCGTCGGAGATGTGACGGAGACCGGCCGGTGTCTCTGAACAGCGGCGGTTGACCGGGAACAGCAGCTACTGCTTTGTGGAGATGGCGGCTGGGGAAGAAGAGAGAAAGAAAAATATGGATTTAGGGTTTCGTGGTTTTTATCATGGAGATCCCTATGGTTCCATAATTTTTATTTGGGCAGAAAAAGTTTAATTTTTTGCGTTTAAATCCAAAAATAGTTTTGGGTTTAATAAATCCTAGTTTTAGGCCCAATTTCAATTTGGCTTAATGGATTAAGATGCATAGATAAAATTGAATGCATTAAATTTATTTTGGTCCAAAAGTTTTATTTTAATAAATTTTTTTTTATTTCTTTTGAAAATTAAAATTGGACCAATTATAAATTTAAAAGCTCAATTTCCCCTAGTCCATTAACAAAGACAAGCTTATGGAAGATGGACATTGACAAGAAGCCCAATGAAGATTAGGCTTAGGGTTAATGTATTTTTCATTATTAGGAAAACCATGAATTAAGATTATTTAATTATTTTTCTATATGTTATGTTTTGGATGATAACATGTCATGATAACATGTCATATAGAATAGGTAGTGCCACTCTATGCATAATGATATATGTCATTCATTAATTATGAATTTCATTATATTGTTTGAAATTTGCACATGCTTAATAATATTTGATTTCATTTAGATAATATTATAGGAAGCATGCAATTAACAATATGTATGTTTTAAAAAGGAAAAACCAATTTTAAAATATTGAGTGGGAGAGGGAAATTTCAAGATAATTTTCCCACGGGCTCCATTATTAGTTCAATAATAAAATTATATATATACCTCGACTTCATGATACGGTGATGCTCCCTTCGGAGGGTATATATATTAGATATTTTATTTGATGAACTTTTTCAAAGATAAAATTAAAATATTTTTCAATCGATTGTTCACCCCAACGGTGACTATTGATATGAAAAATACGTAGATTGAAACAATGGTTATACACTCAACTAAAGTTTGTTATTAACCTTCCCAACGAAGCTCTGTTAACAAATTTAGGCCCAAAGGGATAACGATAATTATTTATCATGTCTCTACATGAAAGTAAATAATCTAATGGATAATTGAGTCTAGTAAGTGTAGACATGACTTCCCCAACGGATAACTTGTCAAAGCGGTACTAGATTATCGTTACAATAAATTAAAATGCATTTATGGTTTTTTGCATTTTAGTCATTTATTGTGAATATTGTTTCAAAGTATTTATACATTTTTATTTTATTTTTTTCAGAAAATGTCTTCCATCAACCCATTATTAATTATCCTTGTTAAAAATGAACTCACTGGCAAAAATTATTTAGATTGGAAACGCAATCTATTTAATATTCTCACTGCTAAGGGAAGCAAATATGTGTTGACCCAGCCTTGCCCTCCTGAACCATCGTTATACGATTATAGAAATCAGAGGGAGCCTTATGAGAAATGGTGCGAAGCTAACAAAATGGCTAAGCGTTATATATTGGCTTCGATTTCTTTGGAACTGCATAAGAAACATCGGAGCATGGAAACAGCCACTGAAATAATGGCTAGTCTTCATTAGATGTTTGGGCAAAATACCCATTTTGCCAGAGAAGCAGCATTAAAACGTATTACGGATACTAAGATGGAAGAGGGCACAAAAGTTCGTGATTGTGTCCTCAAAATGATGGACTATTTGAATGAGGTAGAGATTCATGGTGTTCAAATCAATGATAAATCAAAGATTAACATGGTGATTGAATCTTTACCTGATACATTCAAAGAGTTTAAGGTCAGCTATATCTTAAACAATAAATATATGACCTTAACTGAATTAATGCATGAACTACATGCTATAGAAGAATTTTATCATAGCAGAAAACTTCCTGAAAAAGGATTCTCTTCAAGGCTTAAGTCGAAAGACAAGAATGAGCAAGCAAGAGTTGGGATCGACAAACTGTCCACTAAAAGAAGTGGCAAGCCAAAAGGCAAGTGTTACAAATGTGGACTGAAGGGTCACTGGAAGAAAGATTGTCCTAAGATTATTAAAATCAGGTATATGAAATCTTTAAGCTTCCTAATTAGTTCAGATTTCTATTGATTCATACAATAATGAATTCTGAGATAACTAATCTTATTTGTAATTCATTTATTTGGTTTTCAGGAAACCAAGAGATTAAGTGAAGAAAGCTTCAAACAGCAGTTGAGGACATGCTAGTTTATATCAATTGAAAGACTAGATCAATTTTACAAGACTTTAGTTTTGATATTTGTCTTTATTTTTCCAAATATTAGAGGAATATTAATTTCGGTGACTTGTTTTAATAAACAGGAGTACACTATTATTTTTTTTATCCTCTGTTTATTATTTATTTTGGTTATTTATAAAGACAATTTATATCATATAAGTCCATTGATCTATTCAAAGTAAGATATAATGATAAAGAGTATATGCATTTATCTAAGAAAAGAAATGTTTCTTCAAACCAAAATTACCTCTGATATTTATGCTTAAGTCATATAAACCATAATAAGATTTTAAGAAAATGATTAATGATAGACTTGTTGGCCTATTAAGATTGATCATTGTAAATCTATAAATCTTATTTAGAAAAGTAATATGACAAGGATGCTCTGTTTGAGCTAAAAGCATAACATTGTATTTGATGATTTAGCGCATACAAATGTATACGGGTTAATCAGTTTACATGTTATAAAAGGTTATGTGTATTCTATCAATCTTGTTGATGAATATTCATTTTAATTTATGTTTGTCTAAATGCGTCATGATTCCATTGCTTTTGAAATTCAAAAGAGTACGTGGATAAGACAAAAGCAATTAGACAAGAACATAAAAGAACTTCGATATGATCGAAACAGAGAATAACTCTATGGAGAATTCAAGCACTATTTGGTTATCAATGAACACTATGATACAATAGTGTAATTAAATGGAGAAACAAGATTCTTTTGGATAAGACAAGATATTTACTAAGTGGTTTATCATTTACCTTTTTTATTCCAGATACTAGTATTTGAAACTACAAAGTTTATTGAACTTAGTTTCATCTATCTCGGTGTCTACTACTCCAAGAAATTATGAAAAAGTCACAAACATGGTTTGAGACACATTCGTATTTGGAGTTTACTAGTATTTCTACTAGAATCAGAGATAGAGAAGATGGATTCGTGTTCAGAAGCTTGCATGTTTTAGGTATCTTAAAGGAATAAGGGAAAGTCTGAATTATAGTCCTCAAGATAGGAATGTATTTATAGAAATATTCTTTACTTTCTTTGAGGAAGACTATATAATGACTTATAACCTAAGAGTAAGGTAAAACTAGAGAAATAAAATAGATCAGGTTGATGCTAAGCTTTCAACACCTGTTATAGAACAGAAAGAACAGCAACAACCAGCTGATCAGCACAGGATTATCCTTGAACAACCATCACTTTTAGAACCTCGTCGTAGTGGGAGGGTAACTAGGTTACCTGCGAGATACATGCTTTTAGGAGAAACCTATACGGCTATCTCAGATGAACATGTACAAGATCCCACTAGTTACAACGAAGCTCTAATAGATAGAGATGTTGAATTTTGAAAAAGGCCATGAATCAAGAAATGGAATCTATGTATTCCAATAAAGTCTGGGAAATTGTAGAGGCACCAAATGGGGTAAAACCTATAGGGTGCAAGTGGATTTACAAGAGAAAAAGAGGAGTAGGTGGAAGGGTGGAAACATTTAAAGTAATATTAGTAGCCGAAGGGTTTACTCAGAAAGAATGAATCAATTATGAGGAAACCTTTTCTCCGGTTGCTATGCTTAAATCCATCAGGATTCTGCTCTCCGTTGCTGCAGTGCTAGATTATGAAATTTGGCAAATGGATGTCAAGACTGCCTTTCTTAACAGGCATCTTGAAGAAAACATCTACATGCAGCAACCATATGGATTTATACAAAAAAGGCCAAGAACACATGGTATGTAAGTTGCAGAGATCCATTTATGGATTGAAGCAAGCATCTTGGTCATGGAACATCAGATTTGATCAAGCGATTAAATCGCTTGGATTCATTCAGAACATTAATGAACCATGTGTGTACAAGAAAATTCAGCGAAAATTTGTAGCCTTCCTAGTTCTTTGTGTAGACAATATTCTCCTGATTGGAAACAATATAGGAGTATTGACTACAATAAAGAGTTGGTTAGCAAAACAATTTGATATGAAAGACCTGGGGGAGGTAAGTTATATTCTTAGTATTAGGTTACTACGAGACCGGAAGAATAAAACTTTAGCCTTGTCTCAAGCGGTCTTTATCGATAAGATATTGGCTAGATTTAGCATGGAGAATTCCAAGACTGGTTTATTACCACTCAGACATGGAATTACATTCTCTAAGGATCAATCACCTAAAACATCTGAAGAGATAGAGAGAATGAGACGAGTTCCCTATGCAGAAGCTGTGGGAAGTCTCATGTATGTCATGCTTTGCACTAGGCCAGACATCTGTTTTGCGGTAGGGATGGTTAGTAGATATCAATCTAATCCTGGACCTAAACACTGGACTACGGTCAAGCATATAATGAAGTATCTGAAAAAAACTAAAAATTATATGCTTGTGTATTCTGGTGATGAACTCATTCCAGTGGGTTATACTGATTCTGACTTTATGTCAGATAAGGATTCCAGAAAATCAACTTCCGGCTATGTGTTTACATTAGGAAGTGGAGCTATTAGTTGAATGAGTGTGAAACAATCTTGTATCACAGACTCAACAACTAAAGCTGAATATGTGGCTACATCTGAAGCTGCAAAAGAAGCTATATGGCTCCGCAAATTCCTACGAAATGTTGAGGTGGTACCTGTTGTAACTGCACCCCTTAAACTATTTTGTGATAATGGTGGTGCGGTAGCTCAATCTAAGGAACCAAGGAACCACAAGAAACAAAATATATTGAAAGGAAGTATAATCTTATAAGGGAATAGTGTAGAAATGTTATATGACAGTACCCCAAATGGCATTAGATGCTAAATGGCAGATCTTATTACAATGGCCAGTAGTGGGAAACCTTTATAACCTGCACTTAGAGCCCTAGAGCATGTGCAATATGCCAGATATGCTTTAAGAGCTAGTGGGAGATTGTTGGGAACATATGCTCTTTAAAAGCATATGTGTTTATTTAATTGTAATAAACAATTTTTTTGATTAATAAAATAGATGAGGTATTTTATTCAAATATCTTAATTGCATTAATATTTGTATTAAAGTCAATTTAATCATATTATATGTATTTATGTGATCACCATGTGGATTCACAGAAGACATAAATACAAGTTATCTTATGATTAAATAAATTTAGTTCGCAGTTGATAAATAAAGTTGGGAACTTTATTTAGGTATAGACTGTAATAAATTCATTGAATGATTTGTCTTAATCATGTATGAATTTGTTGATGTAGTACGACTACATTGAACAGGATCACATATGAGATTTAATTAACTTTGTAATAACTGTCAGATTTATTAAATCTCATAGGCATTGATTTTACTGTAATCTTAATCTTGAGTTAATTATGATTTCATGATTGTAATTGTTATTCCATTTGAGTTACCAATGGGCACGACACATCCTTGTGGTCAAGATTACTCGGCATCTTGGTGGGAGCAATTATAAGTATTAGAGTTATGGATTAACAATATAGAATTTGTACAACACATCTCTTGATGGGTTTTCGGCACTTGATCATAGAATTCTCTGGCCAGAGTGTGTCAATATATTTAATATATTGAAAATGATCATTAGAGAAAACCAGTAAGGATCAAGGAATAAGATGTTATTAAATTGATTGGACAGTTGAGATATCAATTTAATTAACGATGTGGTACAAATGATTGTGTAGTAAAGAAATCAATGTGGCTTGGGATGAATTATTATTCGAGCATACAATTATGGAAGTCAGTTCCAATCTTTTAGTGGAGTAGATTTGGAATTAAATAATTAGGCTAGTTTAATTACAGGCCTAATTGTTATAGCCACTATTGTATGTTCCCAAATGATCCCTAGGTTAGCTCATTTAATTGACTGTACCACTACTGGACTAATAAGTAAGATAACTAGCTATTTGGGTCAAAAGCCTAAATATATCATTTAGTGGGAGGCTCCATTTAATTAGCTTTTGTATAAGGGGCCTTATGTTATTTTATAAGGTGGGTCCCCTATTAAAAAGAAAATAACGTGAATTTTATTTAGGGCATTATTTGGAGCCTAGAGTTTGCACTAAAGGGAGATATATAAGGCTTATTTTCTCAAAAGAAAAAGCAGAAGCCACTTTATACAGATCAGAGAATAAGTTTTTCTCTCTATTGTTGAGAGAAAAATTTTCTCGTGCTAGTTGCTTTGGTAGTGATAAAGGCGCCCACACGTCAAGTGCAGATCGAACCTGAGTCATAACCTGGAAGATCATTGGAGACAGTTCGTGATCTAACAAGCGTGGCGGTGACGGATCGTGATCTAACAGGAGTGGTGGTGGCGGATCGTGATTTAGGAGCCTAAATCACTTCAGCGGAAAAAGCCAACTCGGATTTTCAAGGTACGATTTCTGGATTACGTATTCCTATATATTATATGAGAGCGGTCCTTAAAAGGTTTTATAAAATTTTAAAAACCTGATTTTTCCCTAACAGTACAAATATTAGTCGTTGACCAACTGAGCAAAACGAGATCCAGTTGACTTACAAGGTCAAATTCGCACACCTCCTCACGACATATAATTCTAATCTGTTAAACTTTATTTCTCAAGAAAATGCATGTATTTTCCCAGGAAAATAGAATAGAGCGTTGTAGAGTGAAATTAGAGGTAAAAGATGTTTTGTTGCGTGTTTAGCTTTAAAAAATTTGTAGGTTGAAGTTTAAGGTGCTTGATGGAACTGAAATTGGACCCTTCACTTATTCTCCTGTAGATTCTGTGGCTCATCTCAAATCCTCCGTAGTTTCAAATTGGCCAAAAGGTTTGCTTCTTTGTCCAAGACTTTTTTTTTAATTTCTTAATGTCTTAGTGGTGTAAATCTTTTTTAGTTATTTATTGCGTAGACACATTTTAGCTAGTGTGCAAAGCCTGGTTCTTGTGTATTTATCAGATATAGCGAATGGCCCAAAGAAAGCAAAATATGTGGATCTTTTTAAAGGGGAAAATATATTACCGGATGATATGGATCTTTCCGACATGGTTGGTGCTCATTATTCTGAGGAAATCATTACCATAAAAGTTGTTTTGCGATCACCGTCAAATAAAAGTAAAGGTACGTCTATCAATAACCACGAATGTATTGCTTGTCTTAATCTGCAGATTTCTAACCTTGCATTATTATTATATCACAATTTAAACATTGATCCAATAGCAAATACACTTGTCTTGCTGAAACTTCTTTTGTTTGCAAATTTGTTTTCAGATTCCGCGAAGGCGAGCAGAGGTGTATGTGCAATCCTTTAGAGGTGTATGTGCAATCCTTTAACTTAATAATTGGATTTGTTCTTTATTTTCTATGCCAAAAAGAGAAGCATGTTTTTCCCTCTGTATCTATTGGTTGTTGATTCACTGGAATTGAGCATTGCACTAATACATTGGAGGAAATAATAGACAGAAACTTTATTTTTGAAATTGTGATTATAAATTTAATTCTCTACTTAAATCTTTGGACAGGTTTTATTATTTGCCTTCGTTTTTTGATTGCTGAGTATGTACCTGTCTAATTATCTTAGTGTATTCTCAATATGATCGATTTTTTAATTATCAAGTTACTAAAAGATCAAATGAAAATAGTAAGCACTAAAGATCAAGGATCATGATACGTGATATTTTATTTTATATTTATAGAATAAACATACAATACACAAATAATTCATAACCTGCTGATCCACGCACTACTACAAAAATGACTTTTACTGACACTTTGTGAAAAGTGTCAGTAATTTTGTACATATGCACCATTTTCCGCTTTTAACAAATATATATCATAAATTATTGATACTGGTGTGTCAGTAAATTAAACATCAGTGATCACTGACGTTGAAGTATTAAAGATTAAAAAAAATCATTAAAATTTGCTTTAACTCCAACTCGAACCTAGGACTTTTAAAATTCAAAGCTTTAAAATATGGACAATACACCATTGGACCTTGTAGAATTAAGATATAATAGCAGTAATAAATTAAAAAAAAAATTAAAATAACAAAAGCAAAATATAACCCAGACTTGGAAACTTTATTTCGTTTATGGACGCAAATATTTGAACCAAACCCTATCACTATCTTGCTTTCTCCTTCTCTTTTTCCTTTTTCTCTTCTCGATCTCTTTTGTTTCCAGTTGTCCATTTGCAAGGTCAATTCAATTAATTCAGACAAATAATGAAAAACTAAACCCTAATTGAGGCTTCTCTTTCCTTTTTCCTTTTTTCCCCAAATCGAAAACAAAGCGAAACCTTTTTTTCCCCAAATCGAAGAACAAAGCAAACCCTAATTGAGGCTTCTCTTTCCTTTTTCTTTTTTTCCCCAAATCGAAAAACAAAGCAAACCCTAATTGAGGCTTCTTTCATCGGAGTTTTTTTATTTTCCTGCTCAAATTTCACTTTTTTTTGTTCGCTACTCGAAACCCATTTGCTTGAATTTGAGATAATTGTTGAGAAGTTAGTTAATTTGTTTGCTATAGAAGGTTCGCCTATGCCTAGAATTGTAGTTAATTACTGGGTTTGTTTTATTTTAGCTTATGATTATTTTTTGTAATTTTAATTTTCTGGGTTGTTGCCGATGTTGAGAAATTCATGTTTATTTGGAAGGTCGCACTTTTCTTTATGTATTGATTTAAATTCTTGTTTAAGTCTTGTGGCTTTGAGGGTTTAAGCGAAATGGGGTTTATTTTATAAATGAGGATCCTATGCGGGCTTATGGAAATTGGATGTGTTTTAGATTAGCTGCCTGATTAATAAGTTCTTGTTTTTGTTCTCTGTTGAGCCTTTTTATTTTGGAGTTTGCAGTAATTTGTCATTCCATAGTATGATCGAAGTTTAATGGGGAGTTTATTGGTGGATTGTGTTAGGAGTTGGCCCTTTTTTTTGTTTGAACTTTTTGTGATCTGTTTTAAGATTGAGAACAAAAGCTTTGATCGTTACTTGTGTAAAGTCTTATCGGGAAATAATAAAAAGTGCTTTTTTATTATTATATAGGGAAAGGAGGAGCTGGTGAAGCACTTTCGGAGTTTTGACTTTCCATGTGATGAATACCTTCCTGTTTGCTTCAGTCCAGCCCGCGATGGCACAAGAAAGAATGTGAAACAAAGCACTGTTGGCAAATGTAAAGGCACTAGCTACTGTTTGGGAGGCTTCCAAGAACATGCGTCATCAAATCAAACCGTAACTCAGTGTTAAATTTTTGTGGCTTTGACATGACACGTGATGATGAGGATGGTGGTACATGCTTTGGTTTAATGGCTTGCTTGTTGCTGTCACTTTCATGGCTTGTGGTGGTGGGTTAGTGTTTGATGAAACCTCTTTTTATTTGTTTTAAAAGTTTAGTTAGCGTTATGGGTTTTCTGCGTGATCAGCTTTGAAGAAGGGGTGGGGGACTGAGGGTGGATCTTGCCACCTGGACCATTTGATGGTTGAGGTTGTGGGTTCCACCTCCAGATGGATGGATGTATATAACTGGGGGCCAGTTTCATTGTAAGCGTTCCCTGATCTTTTGCTGGAGAACTTCTACAGTTGTGTGCCCGTAGTTCTTTTTAAACTGGTTGTGACTTTTAATGTTAATGTTTTAGTGTAGTAGAATAGCATGCACGTCTAGCAGGCTACCTGCTAATGTTGTGTTTTGTGCCATTTGCTAATTGATTTGGGTAAACTTCTGAAGCTTATTAGTTTGATGTATTTTTCATTTCACGTCTCAATTTTTATGTCTTGCATTGTTGGTTTGTTTTGGAATAAAAGAATGGGGAATTGGGACATTCCATGATAATGAGCATGGGATGCTCTGTATATGTAAAGCAAGGCAATAGTTTCTTCAGCAGCTGATTGGTCTCCACTGTGAACATGTTATTTCACATTTATATTTTATATATGAAAGCTGTATGAAGTACTTCAAACTGACTGGTGTACTTCAAATTTTTAAGTTTATCCATCAATTGTTCTAATACCGAATTATGAACTTTTTAAAACCCCATCATGGCTTTTATTATTATTTTGGATACTGTTGTATCCATGGACTTCAGTGCAGGTGGGCTCCTGGCTAGAGAAAATCACAAGCTTTGGTGTTCATGACTGTCAGGTTCTTATGGTTATTATAGTGGCAAGAAGCATAAGGTTAGTTCAGTCTACTTACTAAAATAATTAACTTTTTGTTTAGTTGTTTTAATTTCATATCCATGCTTGCTGTTGGTGATCTCTGTATGTCTGCTATGTTTTGATGGTCTTTTATTTTTTTACAATAATTATGCCTAATTTTCTTTACTTGATCTTAATTCCCAGTCCCATCACTATGGTCTAATTTTTACTTTTTCCTCTCTCCTTCCGAATCTGTGACCTCTTCAATAACTATGAGATGGTAGTTGTAACAAGTATAATCACAAGAAACTGTAAAAAATAAGCCCAGGACGGTGGGAGCTAGTTGACCTCTATTAATGCTCCTTGATTTTATTTTGTTGGGTTGGACTTGGATAATATTTAATGATTAAATGTTATATTTTGTTTTGCCAACTACAACTTATTAATTAAGTGATGAACATTTTTTAATTAAGTGGTAGCTAGATTTTTATTTTTTATTTTTTTATTTTGGTTTCTCTAGATTAATTAAGTGATGAACATTTGATTGGGCAGAACCAGCTTCCGGATGATCATGTAATATGCGGAATGCACTACTAGATTTATGTGATTTTCTTTATACACAGTTTTGAAATTTACATTTCTTTGTTTAAGATTGCCACAGTTTCTTATAAATGTCTCTCTAATTTATAGGTGGAGCATCAGTTGCTGGTCAACTAGAGGACATTCCAACAATTTAAGATTGATAAGGATTACTTGTAAGTTGAATGCTTTCAAATTAATACATATGTTCATTGTTAATTTATAAGGTTTTCATTAGATAAGCATGCCATGTAATTTTTGAAAACAAAAATTCTTTCAAATTAATATTAGTGCACTGGAAAAATTATTGCACTTTATATATTGTTTCCAAATTCCAAGACTTATTTTTTGAGGTGTACTAATTGATTTTATGTACTTGTAGGTGGGAAAAAAATGAAACCATGTGTGGATATTCAGTGACATTCTTATGCTTAATTTTGTAGGTTAATGTTTGATGAAACTTAATTTTGTATTCTGTTGTTTAGAACTGGTCGAAACTCAATTTGGTACTTATATTTTTCTTTTCCAAACAATGATGTAGTTAAATTATATTAATGTAAGTGATGTATTGGGATGTTTATTATATGAATTGTGTTGTGAGATTTGGTATATTTAATATATTTTGAGTTTTATTTTGATTGTAAAACAAGCAGGAAAATAAAAATAAAAATAAAAATAAAAATATACTATTAACCAAAAGTAGCATAATATCATTAAATATTAACACTAAATATTTTAAATGACAATAATAACTTTTGATGTTATTGAATCAGTGTGCTCTTGATACTATAGTCACATAAATCACTGATGTATAAATAATATCATCAAATACTAGGTGATACTATAACGACACTAATTACTGACACAATAATCACTGACACTAAAAATTAGTGTCAGTGTGTTCTGGCTTGAGCATCATTGACACAATTAATAAGTGTCAAGAAAAGTAATTACTGACACTAAATTAGTATCAGTAAAGCCCATTTTTCTAGTAGTGACGTGATTGAGATGGAAAACTCCTAGTATAAGACATATTCCATTGACTTTGCACTAGTGAAACTTCACAGCAGTTTCAAAAAAGTCTCATTAATTATAAACTCCAATTATTAATGAGTAGTGCTAGGTGTAGAGAAACACGAGAGAAATATGAGAGAATTTTGTCTTCTCTCTCTCTACCGTCTCACTCTCTCTCTACCATTTTCTTCTTTATTTCTCTCGTCTTTCTCTCTTGCTTCTCTTCACCAAACATTTTCCATTATTAATTAGCACATGCTGTGTGATGCACACCAGGGATAGTAAAATAGCTCAACTTGGCTCGACCGACTGGTTAGAGGGCTGGGTTAATATATTAAGAGTAATGATGTACGACTCTTAATTTATCTCAATAATTTTATGTATTTTCATAACTACTCCAAAAAAATTATTATTTTTTTCATAGTAGCACCACAGCTGCCGCCACAACCACCACCTATCTTCAATTTTTCATAACCATCAATTCATCGCGTTTGCATTTAAGATTCTTCACGATATTAAAAAAAATAAAATTATGTTAGAAAAGCTATTAACCAGCAATACGAAATAAAAAAGCAACACAAGATGAAGAATAAAATGAGAGAGTAATATATTATAGAGTGATTTTATTCATTCCAAGTGTGTGTACAAAACAAAGAGATGAGCTCTCATTTTATAGTTACATAATCACTCCATGAAATAAATGTAAAAATTATGGATCATAATTCCTTGTAAGATAGTGGGAGTTATAGGGAAGCTAAAGGTTGCTAATGGGAGATAGTGGGGAAACTAAGAGATATATGTTATGAACATCCACATTTATTTTAATAAATTCATAACACTCCCCCTTAGATGTTCATTACAAAGAATATCCCTCATTAAAACCTTTACTAAAAAAAAAAATCCTTAGGAAAAAGAATACATTATTCATTGATGTCTTGAATAATTTTGGAGATATAAAGTTTACTCATTAAAACCTTACTAGGAAAAACCATATGGGATAAAAACCTAGTGAGGAAAAAGAGTACAACATATAAAATTTCTTCCAAAATAAATTATTTTCCCCAATAAGTGTACTCCCCCTCATCTTGACATAAATTCTTCAAGATTTGGAGAAAAATCTTTGAGTTGACGCATCCCAATTTTGTGTACCAACTTTTTGAATGTCGCCGTTGGTAGGGATTTTATAAATAAATGTGCAAGATTATCACTTGAGCGTATTTGCTGAATATCTATTTCACCATTCTTTTGAAGCTCATGTGTATAAAATAATTTGGGTGAAATATGCTTGGTCCTATCACCTTTTATATAACCACCTTTAATTTGGGCAATGCATGCTGCATTATCCTCATATAATATTGTAGGGTTATTTTTAATTGATGACAATCCATATGTTTCTTGAATATGTTGTATCATTGATCTTAACCAAATGCACTCACGACTTGCTTCATGAATAGCAAGAATTTCTGAATGATTTGAAGATGTTGCAACCATTGTTTGTTTCATTGATCGGATACAACATTATTACCAGAGGTAAACAAATAACCCGTTTGAGATCGGGCTTTATGTAGATCAGAGAGATGTCCAGCATCTGCATATCCAATTATGGTGACTTTGATCCATTTGGATAAAATAATCCCATGTCAATTGTTCCACGGAGATAGCGAAATACATGCTTTACACCATTCCAATGCCTACGAGTTGGTGCAGAACTATATCTTACTAATAAATTAATTGAAAATGCAATATCAGGTCGAGTACAATTTGCAAGATACATGAGTGCACCAATTGCACTTAAATATTGTACTTTAGGACCAAGAATTGCTTGGCCATCTTCTTTAGGACAAAATGGATTTTTTTCTACATCAAGTGATCGCACCACCATTGGAGTGCTTAATGGATGGGCTTCATCCATATAAAAATGCTTCAAAACTTTTTTAGTAGATGTTGACTGATGTAAGAGTATTCCAGTAGGCAAATACTCGATTTGTAAGCTAAGACAAAATTTTGTTTTTCAAAGATTTTTCATTATAGTTACATAATCACTCCATGAAATAAATATAAAAATTATGGATCATAATTCCTTGTGAGATAGTGGGAGTTATAGGGAAGCTAAAGGTTGCTAATGGGAGATAATGGGGAAACTAAGAGATATATGTTATGAACATCAACATTTATTTTAATAAATTCATAACGAATTATTCTTTCTTACCAAATTCCTTCGTAAATTAACTTTTTTTTAATTCCATTTGAGCTGCAATTACCCAACCAGTTAAAGGCCATCACAATTTGTAATTTGTAGCTTTGGAACAAGTTTACAGGTTTAAGTTTTAGCAAAATTAATCAACGTAATTAGTCCATAATAATCATTATTATCAAACAAAAGTAGGGGTGATAAAATCCTCCACTGATTTGGGGCTATAAGGAGACCCACCCCAAATAAGATAAATTTTGAATAATTTTTTAGGAATATGGTGTTTAATAAGGAAAAATAATCTTGAAATTCTTAATTGGGTAGGATAGGATTTGGTTTTGTACTTCTCACCCCACCCCCACCCTAACCCCTATTATATATAAATATTTTTTATTTTTTATTTTATCAATTACAATGTTGGTTAATAAATTTTCTTTTTATTGATACCTAATACAAATAGGCCATAACTAAAAAACAATTCTACAATATAATTCTTATTCAACCTTAAAATATGTTGCTGGTCGGGATCGTGGAACTATCGCTCTCAATGTGGCTTCGTTTTAGTACAGCCTCTCGCTTGTTATGTTTTCTTTTCTCTCTTAAGGTGCTACTCTCTTCAAATATTTTTCAGTTTTGATATCATTTTAAGATATTGTTTCAAAATTTTGGAGATCATTTTAAATAATTTAAATAATTTATAATATGGTGATAATTTTATTTAAGTCTTTATTTTTTAATTTACTGAAATCATGTATTCATGCCTACTGTAAAATAGTAAATGGGGAATGGGGTGGGAATAGGGAAATCATTCCTACATGAAAATTTCTTATCCCCACTCCACTGAATTTATTAGGAAATGTGGTGGAAATTGGAGGCGAAATTTTTAATGGGTGAGGAATTGGGTTGTCGTCCCCACCCCCACCTCACCCCACCCTATTGCCATCCCTAAACAAAAAGCAAGAGAGGCAACGTGATACTACCTTTCTTCTCTTATTTGTGATATGTTTAACAAAAAGCAAGAGGCAACGCGATACTACCTTTCTAAGCAAATCATTCCACCAACTTTGTCTTCTCTTATTTGTGATATGTTTCACTCTCTTTTGCTTGGCTTATATCTTCAGCAATATTGGCAAATAATAAGCTTTCCAATTCCATCTATCAATAGTCAAGCGTATATTTTCCTTTGTTCAAACAAAGAAATTCATTTTTCTTGAGCAAATCAAACTATGAGAGAGAAAAGATAAAAAAGAAATTAAAAATAATAATTAATTTTTTATAAAAGAAATTATTGAAATAAGTTGATTAATTAAAAAACCGGAGATTTATGAGATAAATTAGGGAGATCAAATATCACTTCTCACTATTTTAAGTCAAGCACAATTGAGCTCAATCAAGCCCACTAATAAAACTCAAACTATAAATAGAAAAATGAAAGAGAAAAAAAAAGGAGCTCCATCTTCCTCGATCGGCTAGGAGAGATTCAATAGAGAGTATAGCCAAATTATTTCTTAGTTTTTATCATTCCAGAAACAAAGGTGTTAAAAAAATGTGGAGATGCTTAAGCTATGAATTTTTATGATATTTGGGCACTCTATTCTTGTATAAAGTCAGAATTATTGTGTTTGATCTTTAAGATAAATTTGGACATTTTGAATCTTTATGTTATTGTATGATTTCGTGGGGTAAAAGCTCGTTTAGTCCCTATACTTTGAGGTTAGTGTCCGTTTAGTCCCTATATTTTTAAAAATACCTCAAAGCATCCCTATCATTAAATTATTGACATTCTTGCCATTACCTTTTGTTTATTTTGACTTATTTTTACAATATTACCCTATTACAATAATGTTCCTTTTCTAAACATTATTAAAAAGAAAAATTAAATTACCAGTTTAACACCAAAAAATAAAATAAAAACAATATATATATATATTAATTTTTGTGGAACACTCTGCTGAGAAGTTAAAATATTAATTTTTTAAAAAAATTGATAACTTAATTTTTTACAAAATTAATTTTTTTGGACACACATGAACTTCCACAAAAATTAATATATATCTTTTTTTATTTTATTTTTGGGTTTAATTTGATAATCCAATTTTTTTTATTAATATCTAAAAAAGAAACATTACTGCAAGAGTGTAAAATTGTAAAAGCATGCTAAAAAAATAAAAAATAATGGCATAAGTGTCAATATTTAATAGTAAGGATGTTTTGAGGTATTTTTAAAAATACAGGGATTAAATGGACACTAAGCTCATAATATAGGGACTAAACAAGCTTTTACCCGATTTTGTGGTATTATATATTGGGGAATTATTATTAATACTTAAAACCATATAGATTAACGAAATGTGTAGAATTTTTATGATAGTTACTCATTCTAAAAGTTAGTCACTACCTCCTAAAATTATTTAAGATTATATACTTTGAGTTATGAGGATTTTTTATATTCGGTAAAGCTAGACATCTTGTGGGTCATATAGAACTTTTTTCCATCTAAAAATCACTTATATTCTATTTTTAATAAATTTACAAATTAGGCTCTGTGATTCTAGAAAATTGACATCAATGTTGTAAGATGGAAAAAATGTTTAGGCCGAATAAACCTTCTCAAAAGATTGTGGAACTTTTTAGGTTTACGCTTCTGTATGTCTTGTATATTACATAAAAAATTAGGACCCTAATTCCCTGTATTTTAATTTTTTTTTAATTGATGTGTGAAAGGTCTTCGATGTTGGATTCTGGATTTCAGGATCTTTCCGACATGGTTGATGCTCGTTATTCTGAGGAAATCATTACCATAAAAGTTGTTTTGCGGTCACCGTCAAACAAAAGGAAAGATATGTCTATCAGTTCAACTTAATGTACTGCTTGTCTTAATCTGCAGATTTCTAACCTTGCATTATTATTATATCACGATTTAAACATTGATCGAATAGCAAATACACTTGTCTTGCTGAAACTTCTTTTGTTTGCAAAAAAATTTCCTCCATTTAAATCTTCAATATTAATTTTTGCAATACAAAGTTGAAATTCTTGTTTTCTAATCAATTCTACAGGCTATTGGCCTACTAATTAATTTTTCCACGAAAGCAACAATACCCTCTTGGTTCAATCTCCAAATCTGGAAACCCACCAACACTTTTAACTCTCCAATTTTCTTTTCCTTCAACAAATGAGAATCTCCAGAACTAATCACCCATGCAATTTCTACAGCTTCAACAAGGTTATTGAAAACAGATATTGAAGGAAAAGCCTGCTGATATATAGCACTGACATTTTCATTGTTACATTTGTCCTGTGGCCTCATGTCTTGAATATCAATATGCCTGGACCTTAGAGAGCCTGTTAAGATGGCATTGCTGACCATTTTGGTTGCTGCTGAGGTGCGAAGAACTTTCAGTAATCCGGAATCCTGGTTGCCGACAGCTGATAGAGATTTTCCAGGGACTTGGCCAAATCGGGATAATGCTTTATTGGCAATTTTTTCGATTTTTCTTCTTGATTTGGCCCATAAATTGGGTTCATTATCTTCCCAGGGATAACCACCTATTACAACAATTAGGCAGAGTTTGTTCTTAAATATGTAAGATATGTGAGAAACTAATAATAAATTTACAAACTAATCATAACATACAAAATTATATTATTACAAGCTAATCATATTTACAAAATCATTCCACAGACTGACATGTCATGATATAGTAAAGGAAAAAATAAAATTAAAAAAGCCAACATTGATACCAAGTTAAATGGTGTCCATTGCATAAGAGTTAACTAGGTTTATATGGAATTAAGTAAAGAAGTGTATGGGCCTATCTCAACCCAAATGCTAGCTCAAAATGTAAAGGTTATCCAAGTCATATATACTTAAATAAAGTTCAATACTCAGTCAATATGAGATATGTTTTCCTTTTCCTAACACCCCCGGCATGACGTACAGGCCGGTCTAAAAAAATGATAATAATAATACTTTCCATTATACCGAAATGAAAAATACTTGTAGAAGACTTTTAATGAACAATATGTTACTTGATCTACTCTTAGTTTCTTTTTCTTCTCCCTTTTTTTTTGGGGAAAATATTCTTAGCTTCTTACATAATGTGGTAATACGATGAAACTTGTTATCATTGTTCACATAACGTCGGTATGATATCATTGATAACTAATCGTCAGACTCAAAAGCTAGCTTAATCTGCAATGTACTGGAATCTAGATGATCTGATAACATCAACGTTATGTACCTATCTATTACCTTCTGCAGTTCATATTTAGTGTACCTTTATTATGATACCATTGATAAATAATCATTGGACTCAAAATCTAGTTGAATCTGCTATGTATTTGAATCTAGATGATCACAAGATAATATCGAAGTTATGTATTTATTATCTATTACCTTCTATAGTTTTTATTTAGTTTGCCGTTTTAAAATACAAATTTGAAGTTAATTACTGTTATCTAGGTACTAGCTGATTATGCATAAATTTATATTTTAAAATGTGTGAAGATCAGCATTAAATAATTTTCATTATCTTTATTATTTTATTACGTAGTTACTTTATTAAGATCAACATAGGTATGAGATTAATAACATTACCAACTTCTCCTCTCCTAAGATGCTTGTAGTCAGCAAATTTTATGAAAATTGTTTCAAGAGTGTCCATCATTGCTTCTTGGCAGGAAGATGAAAATTGCAAGCCATATAAGAGCCCCGGCATTGCAAATCCAAAGCCTCTTGTGTCAACTCTAATCACAGGAGCATCCTTCGTTATCGACCATTGAAGCTCACCCACAGTACATGTAATCATCATAATGGGGCTACATTTTTGCATGATGAGAACAACAGAAAAATCTCCAAGGCGAAGAAATCTGAGAGTTTGTTCATCATCATAATCCATTAAAAAAACTGCAGCAGAATTGATACTGCAGAGTTCAGTTGAGCTTCCATAAGAAAATTGTGATGGCTTGTTAATGTTGCTTGACATGTCAGTTTGGATTGATGATGATGGGGAAAGTGAAGTCTTTAGGGTTTAAGTATGAGCGATGGATCCTCTGCAAAGTAAGCAAATTAAGATTAGAGTATGTAGGATATCTATATAAAGTACAACTATCTAATGACATTATTTCACTTTTTTTCACTTTTTTGAGAAATACAAGACATCTAAGTCATATAAGTAAAGAGATCTATTCGTTAATAAAGAAAAAAGAAGGGGGGGGGGGGGGGGAACAATGATTGAACTGGTGATAAAATAGAATTTTGAGTCACAAAACTTCTAAATATGAACTAGAATTAAATCAACTGACATGTTGTTTTGAGGAAGAATGTTCAGATGATTTGTCATTTGCTGTGTTGTTGAAGCCAAACCCACATTGGCGATAATGTCATTCAAAACCATTAACTCAGACACGTGCAACACACGTGATTAAACAGAATTAAAGCACTTCAAGACGACGCGATGTTGCTGTCGTTTTGGAGTCACTTACGCATACACCTGCATGCAACTCAGGTAGGTTTGGCGGTTATGGTTCTTATGTTTTTGGCGAGAGCCAGCTGGTGGCTAACCAACCCAGAAACCAACCTTATAAGGCAAGTTCTGGTACATTCTTAAAGCATCTTATCATGCAAAGTAGAGAGCTAGAAAGAGCGAGAAAGTTTATTGCTTGTATTCTCTGAGTTCATATTAAGTTCTCTGCAACTCTTCAACTTGATATAGTGAAAGCTTAAGGCTTGTTTCATCAGTGGATGTAGGCACCATAATCAAGTGCTGAACCACTTAATTTTTCTGTGTTTGTCTCTGTTTCTCATTGTTCTTGATCATTATTACTGGAATTAGTTCTTGTGTCTTGGAATAGAATTAGGTCTTGGGGTGGGTTGAGTCTAACTTATAGAAGGTTCAACTCTCAACATAAACAATAATTCGATTAATAATAAAGAAAAAAAATTCTTGATTCAATTCTCCACCTTAATCTAAACAATTAAAAAAAGAAAAAGGATTATTCAAATTCTATTGAATCGATTTGCTTATTTCAAAATAAATTTAGAAAATGTATGACAATTAATCATAAATCAAAACGAAATTGCAGGGAAATTAAATTTCCCTTTTTAGGTTATTTGATAGATAGAGAGAGCGAGAAAGAAGACAATACCTGATGGAAAGTTGAAACCACAGAAGATGACTACGAGGCTCTGATTTTGATAAGAAACAGAATTCAGAAGAAAGGAGCTAATAAATTATTATCTTGAATAAATTGAAGAGAGAGAGCGCTGAATGGTTGAGTACTGGGCATAGCATGGTCAAAGGTTATTGCATTTACTGCCACATTGCTATAGAGGAAGGTAAATCCACCATAGTGCCAGTGCCAGAAAATGAGAGATTAATTAATTTACACATATAATCTAACTCACTACTTAATTTTATGAAAGCATAAATAATACAAACTATTGCCTATAGATTTATTATATTTTATAACATTGGCCCAAATGTTTTTGAGGTAAGTAATTTGTAGACCTGAAATTTAATTTGGGAAAATGAGTATTACCCTTATTGTTTGGAGAAATTATTTTAAACCTCTCTTATATTTTAAAATACATCTAATCCTCCCTGTCAGTATAATAATATTAACTTTATATATCATTTTATTATTCTATTCCTAATCTTGATGTTAGTATTTTGAGAATATAAATAAAGTAAAATGATGTATATATGTTTACGATGAAATTAATCTAATAATGAATTATATAATGAATTAACAAAACATTCGTGTTAGGCACCTGAGCACAGTAACAATGGACATTAGCATCATTATTTTTAGAATAGCTTAAATAAAATAAACTTGAATAGAAGTTTTAAAATTTTCTTTTGTTCAACTCATTATACCAACAAAACCAGATCCCATTTAGCAACATTTCACATACATTATAACAAACAAATAAGAAAGAAAAGAACAAAAGGATGAAACTTTTAATACCCATAAACTTATGTGTCAAAAATATAACAGAATCAAATAATTTTTTAATAAAAGAGCTCGTATTTTTATATTATAAATGATTACAAAATTAAAAAATAAAAAAGAAATGAACAAAAGGTTCAAACATTTAGAAATCAATTAATATTTTGCCATAGGTTACAATTAATTATTAAATTAATTTAATCATTACGGGTATATAAGTTATTTTACTTGATTTATATTCTCAAAATATTTAAATTTTATGACTAATATCAAAACTACGATTAGAATAGTAAAATAATTAATAATCTATAAATTTAACACTGTTATAATTGCATAGGATTTGGACCTATTTTAGAACATAAGAAGAGTTTCACTTAGTTTCTCTAAACAATGGGGGTAGTCCTCATTTTCCAATTTTAATTTTATTTGAGACAATCTTAATTAATATATATGAAAGCCAAAGATAATTAACTATTTGAGACAATTTTATGATCATGAACTAAATAAAATTTCTTCCACAAAAAAATTGCATTCTACATTCATACGTTTCTCTTTTCTTTTTTTTCATTTTATTTTGAAGTATATATTCAAATAAATATGGTCTTAGAAGAGTTTTTCCCCAAAAAAAAAAAATTATTCTCTAGGTGTCACGAGCTATCCACTAGTCATAAATCATAAATCATTATCCTTTTTGAACATTTTATCGGTACAATAAAATTAAAAAATCTAAATTTCTTTATTGATAAGATTCTTTCTTTAATACGTCCTTAAAGGATTTATATTACGGGAATTATTCCAGGCTCAGGATTAAACATAGCCAACTTGTTATGAAAGCACACTGCCATATCTGTTCAATTTTTACTTTAAAATATTTGTTCAAAATTAGCCGTTTCAGAATCTTTCTAAAGAGGAAATTAAAGGGTACTATGAATGCAGCCAACTCATTGTCTTCGATTATTTATTGAAATTCTTAGCCAGCTAATGCCCTAAAGCTAAAGGGCATATTTTTACATTGGCTGAGAATTGATCTTGGGGTCAATTATCCAAACATGAGGAAATTCTAAACTCTGAATATAGCATTCAAATTAATTTTAAGTATCAGTTAGATTCATGAACTTTTATAATCAGTTCATAGTATGTATGAGAGAAAGTGTCACTCTTCGATTTAACTTTTTAGATTGAGCAAAACCTAAGATCACCTAACATGTTCAATCTTGATTTGTTGAGTTGTTGTGAACGCGTGATATTATCCTAAATAAGGATTGCATTCATAATTAATAATTTAATTAACTTATTGATTAATTATTATGTGGCTAATTAATTAATATTATTCTCTTGGTCTCAAGGTTGTTATTTGTTTATTCGACAATAATAATAACTACTCCCATCACCATCCGTAAAATCGATTGGCTATCTTTTGCAATCTAAAAGAAAAGCTTAATTAAGTAGTTAATGGAAAACATAGGACCACAAGACTCGTAATATTATTTTCTATACATCAGTGCGTTCAGATAACAAAACATAAGACGAAATAAAACTTAAACTATCAGATTGGACGCAATCGAAATAGGCGCTAATTCAAGAGATTGAGCCCAAGTTTGATTGATACAAAATTTGTGATACTGATTAAGACGAGCAGTGCGAGTCAGGACACGGGATCTTATTAGTTGAATCACTAGTTCCAAAAATTGACGTTGTTAGACAAGGGCCTAACATAAGTACATATTAAGACAGTTAGTTACATGGATTTAAAGGCTAAACCTACTTTGATATCATGGCTTCACTAATCAAAAGCTTAAGTTTGAAGAAGATAAGAGTATCTGCATGTAGTTTGATCCAAAAGTTTAAATTTGAATTTAAAGGTCTAAATGATATAATATTTCGTAATTATTATTAAGTCTAACTATCCCTTCTCGGTCTGTGAGCGTGTATGAACTTTAAATGACTTCCTATTTTCAATATAAGAGATTTTATTAATATAATATCTAATTAAGCTTGAACAAAAAAATTGTGGGCACCATCTAATTGAAATGATAAAACCTCTTTTATACTATAAATGATATAAAATTAAAAAATAAAAAAGAAACGAACAAAAGGTTCAAACATTTCGAAATCAATTAATATTTTGCCATAGGTTACAATTCATTATTAAATTAATTTAATCATTATGGGTATATAAGTTATTTTATTTGATTTATATTCTCAAAATATTTAAATTTTATGACTAACATCAAAACTATGATTAGAATAGTAAAATAATATATAAATTTAACACTGTTATAACTGCATAGGATTTAGACCTATTTTAGAACATAAGAGTTTCTCTTAGTTTCTCTAAACAATGGGTGTAGTCCTCATTTTTCCATTTTAATTTTATTTGAGACAACCTTAATTAACATATATGAAAGCCAAAGATAATTAACTATTTGAGACAATTTTATGATCATGAACTAAATAAAATATCTTCCACAAAAAAATTGCACTCTATGTTCATACGTTTCTTGTCTTTTTTTTTTTCATTTTATTTTGAAGTATGTATTCAAATAAATATGGTCTTATAAGAGTTTTTTCCCAAAAAAAATTATTCTCTAGGTGTCATGAGCTATCCACTAGTCATAAATCATAAATCATTATCCTTTTTTAACATTTTATCGGTACAATAAAAGTAAAAAATCTAAATTTCTTTATTGATAAGATTCTTTCATTAATACGTCCTCAAATGATTTATATTACGGGATTATTCCAGGCTCAGGATTAAACATAGCCAACTCATTACGAAAGCACACTGCCATATCTGTTCAATTTTTACTTTAAAATATTTGTTCAAAATTAGCCGTTTCGGAATCTTTCTAAAGAGCAAATTAAAGGGTACAATGAATGCAGCCAACTCATTGTCTTTGATTATTTATTGAAATTCTTAGCTAGCTAATTCCCTAAAGTTAAAGGGCATATTTTCACATTGGCTGAGAATTGATCTTGGGGTCAATTATACAAACATGAGGAAATCCTAAACTCTGAATATAGCATTCAAATTAATTTTTAAGTATCAGTTAAGTTTATGGACTTCTATAATATGTATGAGCCTATGAGGAAAAGTGCCACTCTTCGAACTAGCTTTTGAGATTGAGCAAAGCCTAAAATCACCTAACATGTTCAATCTACTTGATTGGTTGAATTGTTGTGAACGCGTGATATTATCAGAAATAAGGATTACATTTATAATTAATAATTTTATGAACTTATTGATTAATTAAAATGTGCCTAATTAATTAATATTATCCGCTTGGTCTCAAGGTTGTTATTTGTTTATTCGACAATAATAATAATTACTCCCATCACCATCCGTAAGAGCGGTTGGCTATCTTTTGCAATTTAAAACAAAAGCTTAATTAAGTAGTTAATGGAAAACATAGGACCACAAGACTCGTAATATTATTTTCTATACATCAGTGCGTTCAGATAACAAAACATAAGACGAAATAAAACTTAAACTATCAGATTGGACGCGATCGAAATAGGCGCTAATTCAAGAGATTGAGCCAAGTTTGATTGATACAAAATTTGTGATACTGATTAAGACGAGCAGTGCGAGTCTGGACACGGTATCTTATTAGTTGAATCACTAGTTCCAAAAATTGACGTTGTTAGACAAGGGCCTAACATAAGTACATATCAAGACAGACAGTTACATGTATTTAAAGGCTAAACCTACTTTGATATCATGGTTTCACTAATCAAAAGCTTAAATTTGAAGAAGATAAGAGTATCTGTATGTAGTTTGTGTTGGATCATAAACTTGATCCAAGATGAATAAATTCAAGCCCAACTCATGGAAAGTTCCATGAGTAGGTATGGTTGGTGAGGTTTGAATTATTTGTGTTAGGTGTGTTAGGTGTGGTTGGTGAAGTAGGTGAGCGGTATGTTTTAATGGATTGTAAGGATTTGTGTATTAGTTGAATAAATGAATGGTTGTGATTAGTTTGTTTCATGTATAAATACCCCCTCCCCTTTGGTTTAATCATCAAGTGAAGTAGCAAAATCTCTAAGGTATAGAGAGTGAAAAATAAGAGTTGTAATTGGTGAGTGTTGTTGAAGAAATAAAAAAATAGTGTGTTTTTTGTGTTTTATTTGTAAATTCTCCAACAAAGTGGTATCAGAGCTAGTGCTTGATGCTATATATAGTCATGTAGCTATCAAATCGAAGATCTCGACAATAGGAATGTGACGCCGCAAAAATCATCCCGATCCGAGACCGGAAGCGCCCACACTTGCCGCCTGAAGTTTTTTGTCTTGAAGCTAAGTCGACTCACTGAGTTGAACCAAGTTGAGCCGAACTGAACCAAGCCGAGCCGAGCTGAACCGAATCAAGTCGAACCAAGCCAACTCGAGCTGAACCAATCCGGACCGAACCAAGACTACCAAGCCGGTGTTGACCGTTGACCGATGTTGACCGTTTACCAGTGTTGACCGTTGACCGAAAGTTGACTCGAGTCCTTCCTAAGGTTTTTCGACGTGCCGGATCCATCTGTGCTTTCAGAATCTCTAAATTCTCACTCAATTTGTGAGTTATGGCAAACGGTGGTATGATGTCATTTCAAGTTCCATAATTAAAAGGAAGTAAGTTTGACAATTGGAGTATTAAAATGAAGGCTCTATTGGGCGCACATGATGTATGGGATGTCGTGGAGAAAGGCTTTATTGTGCCAGAAAATGAAACCACTTTAACTGTGGTGCAAAAGGAGAATTTAAAAGACTTGAAGAAGAAAGAGAATAAAGCAAAGCATCTCATCTTTCAATCATTAGATGAAGATGCTTTTGAAAAGATTGTTGGTACAACCTCCTCAAAAGAAGCATGGGAGAAATTAGAGACCTCTTACAAAGGAGCGGAGCAAGTTAAGAAGGTTCGTCTCCAAACATTACGAGGAGAATTTGAGTCCTTACACAGGAAGGCATCAGAGTCAATTTCTAACTACTTTACTCGGGTTGTGACTGTTTCTAATGAATTAAAAAGAAATGGCGAGGAGTTAAAAGAGGTAAGGATCATTGAAAAGATACTTCGATTAGTAGACTCGAAGTTTGACCATATTGTTGTGACAATTGAGGAAATAAGAGATCTAGAGGATATGACGATCAAGCAACTTCAAGGAAGGTTGCAAGCGTACGAAGAAAAACTAAAAAAGAAGCAAGGAATCTAAGAACAACTTCTCAAGATGGAGGTCAATCCAAAGAAAAGAGAAGAAAGCTCTGACAACGAGAGAATGCACTATGTCCGAGGTAGAGGATGAGGACGAGGTAGAGGTCATGGTCATGGATGAGGTTGGAATTTCAACAACAACTCCAATTATGCCAAAGGAGAAAGCTCAAGCAGAGGACGAGGCAAAAGCAATCCAAGATCGAGGTATGACAAATCTCAAGTACAGTGCTATAATTGTCAAAAGTTTGGGCATTATGCTTCAGAATGCAAAGCTCCAAGCACCAGAATTGAGGAGAGAGTGAACTATGCTGAAGAGAAAAATGGTGAAGTTGACACACTTTTACTAGCATGCAATGACACAAGTGGAGGTCAAGAAAATACATGGCATCTTGACACATGTGCTAGCAATCATATGAGTGGAAACAAAAGCATGTTCGTGCAACTAAGTGAATCTGTGAATGGCAATATTGCTTTTGGAGATGATTCAAAAGTACCAGTGAAGGGTAAAGGTAACATTCTTTTTCGTGCAAAAGATGGTAGTCACCAAATAATTTCGAATGTTTACTATGTGCCCAATATGAAAAGCAACATCTTTAGTTTGGGTCAACTTTTAGAAAAAATGCTATGATATTCACTTAAAAGATTATAGTCTTTTCCTAAGAGATGACAAAGGAAATCTAATTACAAATGTGAGAATGTCGAAGAGTAGAATGTTTCCTTTAAATATTCAAAATGATGTTACAAAATGTCTCAAAGCCTATCACAAAGATCAATCCTGGACTTGGCATCTTCGATATGGGCATCTCAACTTTGGAGGACTGGAGCTACTATCTAAGAAGAACATGGTGAAAGGCTTACCATACATCAATCACCCTGATCAACTTTGTGAAGGATGTTTACTTGGCAAGCAGTTCAGAAAGAGCTTTCCAAAGGATTCAAACTCAAGAGCTCGGAAGCCACTCCAGCTCATTCATACTGATGTGTGCGGTGTTAACATTAATATGTTAATAATATTGATTTTGATGATAACAAATTTTAAATGTATTTTGACAAAAATATTGGAGCTATTTCTTAATAAACGAAAGCCCTTTTAATCATTGGCTTATTTCTTCATAAAAGATGGATTTTCAAATTAGGAAGAGATTCTCCGCAAAAACTCGTTTAAAATTGCAATTCTGGTTATAAACGGTGTACCGTTTATTTAAAACGGTTAACCGATTAAAGGCAGAGAGCAACACATTTCCTAAACCTCTAACCGTTTATGAAAAACGAAAAACACAAAAGATGGGGAGGTTACTAGAAATTAACGGTAAACTGTTTTTTCTTTTAAACGGTTAACCGATTAGCACCAGAGAGCAACATATTGCCTAAGCTCTAGCTGTTTATGTTTAACGGAAAACACCCAAGATGGGAAGGCTACTGGAACCTAACAGTGAACCGTTTATTTTAAACGGTTAACCGATAACGTCCAGAATTGAAGGTTGTCCTCCTCTGGCATTGATTAACGAAAACTGATAAGGCTAAATTGTTGTGCAGGTTACTGGAGCCAAACGGCAAATCGTTTATTTTAAACGGTCAACCGATAATACCCAGAGAAGCCACTTTATGCAATCCCTTAACCGCTAAATGAAAACGAATTAACTGATGTTCATTTTGCAGGTTACTGGAGACAAACGGCTAACCGTTTATTGCAAACGGTTAATCGATAATATCCAGAAACGTTACTTCATGCAAGTCCTTAACCGTTTAGCGTAAATGGATAACAAATGCTCATCTTGCAGGTCTCTAGAAGTTAACGGCGACAGGGCAATCCTAAACAGCTAACCGTTTATTTGAAATCTGGCCCAACGGTAACTTTGACCAACCGAAACAGTTAACCGTTTATGGTTAACGGCGAACTGTTTTCTGTCCGACAGTTTGTAACGGCTAGATTTTCAGCTCTAAATATAAATAAGCTCATTCAAATTCAAAGAAGAGGATCACAACACAACCATTTGAGCTAATATCCGAGAATACAATCTTCATAGAGCTTAGAACACATTCTTGCTTCATCTATTCACATATTAAGCATCATTGTGTAATCTTATATATTGTGAGAGGCAAAACAGTTTGTAATCTTTTACTTTGAGTGATTGTAAGTGTTGGGATACACTTGGGTTAAGAGATTGGGGATAATCTCTTGTTGTAAAGGTCCATTGACACCTTGGAAGTCAAGTGTAAGCATTTGAAGCCTTTGAGGCTTGCTTAGTGGAATCCTCAAGCCCGGAAAGCTTGGAGGCGTGGACGTAGGCGAGGTTGGCCGAACCACGTAAAAATCTCGGTGTTTGAATCCCTCTTCCCTTATCTTTTTATATTGTGATCATCTTAATTATTATTGCTTTGAATTTGATTTATAATTGCATTAAGATTTTCTTTAATAAATTGAATAATTTTTTAGAATCCCAATTCACCCCCCTCTTGGGTTGCATACTTGTATTTCAATTGGTATCAGAGCCTCGTTCTCTTGTTAAGACTTAATCGTCTAGAGTAAAAGATCCATGGCAACCCTAAATGACTCAACCTTTAGAGAAGGGCAATCCACAACTAGACCACCATTTTTCGATGGTAATGACTATGCTTATTGGAACACTAGAATGAGAATCTATTTGCAAGCCTTAGATTATGAAATTTGGGAAGTTGTTTGTGATGGTCCATTCATGCCTACATTCAAAGATGAAGTAGGAGATGATATTCCTAAACCATCGAGTCAATGGAGTGAGTTAGAAAAGATAAAGATGTCTCTAAACTCCAAGGCTATGAATGCTTTGTTTTGTGCCCTTGATAAGAAAGAATTTCATAGAGTATCTAGTTGTGAAAGTGCACAAGAGATATGGAACAAACTTGAAGTTGTCTATGAAGGGACAAATCAAGTGAAAGAGTCTAAAATCAGTAGATACACTCGTCAATATGAGTTGTTCCAAATGGAACAAAATGAAAATGTGTATTCTATGTACACTAGATTCACAGACATAGTGAACACCCTAGGTGCCTTAGGGAAAACCTTCTCAAATAGTGAGAAAGTTAAGAAAATCATTAGGTCTCTTCCAAAAGAATGGAGACCTAAAAGAACCGCTATTGAAGAGGCCAAAGATTTAAATACTTTACCTCTTGATAATTTAATTGGTTCTCTTATTTCGTATGAAGGGGATTTAGCTGTAGAAAAAGGACATGAGGAGAAGAAGAAAAACATTGCTCTCAAAGCTTCAAAATATGAGAGTGATGGGGAGAGTGAACCGGATGATGAAGAGCTAGCCATGCTAGCAAGGAGGTTCAGAAAATTCTTCAAGAAAACCGGAGAGCGAAGAAATTTTAGAAACTTCAAGAACTATAGGGAGAAGAAGGAAGCAATCACTTGCTATGAATGCAAGAAGCCTGGATATATAAGATCGGAGTGCCCACTTATCAAAAAACTCAAGAAGAAAACAATGGTTGCAACTTGGGATGATAGTGAGGAAGAATCAAATGATGAAGAAGGATCGCAAGAAGTATCAAACCTAGCACTCATGGCAATAGGAGGGGATGATGATCTCAATGAGGGCTTGAAGAAGAAGAAGAATAAATGGTACTTGGACAGCGGTTGTTCAAGGCACATGACCGGAAACTATGGATGGTTCTCAAGCTTCACCAAAATTGAAAATGGTGGAGACATATCTTTTGGAGACAACTCAAAAGGAAAAATTCTTGGAATTGGAAATGTTGGTAAAGTCTCTTCAACTCTAATTGAGAATGTATGTTTGGTTAAAAACTTGAAACACAACTTAATTAGCATTAGTCAATTATGTGACAAAGGTTATAAAGTTATATTTGATAAATTTAGTTGTGTTATTGAGAACTCATGTGATGGCAAAACCCTATTTGTTGGAAATAGATGTGGTAATGTTTATATCATTGACATAAAATGTGCATCTACTCTTGATAAATGTTTTTTGGCATTGCATGATGATTGTTGGTTATGGCATAGAAGGTTAGGACATGCAAGTATGGATTTGATTTCAAAAATTTCGAAAGATGATTTAGTTAAAGGTCTTCCGAAAATTGGTTTTCAAAAGGATAAGATTTGTGAAGCCTGTCAATTTGGAAAACAAATTAAAACTTCTTTCAAGAATAAAAACCATATTTCTACTTCAAAACCACTTGAACTTCTTCACATAGATCTTTTTGGGCCATCTAGATATGCAAGTCTAAATGGCAAATATTATGCATTTGTGATAGTGGATGATTATTCTAGATATACATGGGTATTATTCTTAGCCAATAAGGATGATGCTCTTGATGCTTTTAAAGTGCTTTGTAAGAAATTACAAAATGAAAAAAGGGCATGGTATTGTATGTATTAGGAGTGATCATGGAGGAGAATTTGAAAATCATGCATTTGAGAGTTTTTGTAATAATCTAGGCATTGAGCATCAATTTTCATCACCTAGAACTCCACAACAAAATGGAGTTGTTGAGAGAAAGAATAGGTCTATTCAAGAAATGGCTAGGACTATGTTAAATGAAAATGCATTACCAAAATTTTTTTGGGCTGAAGCCGTCAACACCGCTTGTTATGTTTTAAATCGGGTGTTGATTAGACCTAATCTTAATAAAACTCCATATGAGCTTTGGAAAGATAGAAAACCCAACATTGGCTATTTTAAAGTTTTTGGATGCAAATGTTTTGTTTTAAACACAAAAGACAATCTTGGTAAATTTGATCCAAAATCCGATGTTGGTATTTTTCTTAGTTATTCAAATTCAAGCAAAGCTTATAGAGTCTATAACAAAAGAACTTTAGTTGTGGAAGAATCTATGCATGTGACATTTGATGAGTCTAACCCCTCCTCTACGGAGAAAGTCGTTGTTGTTGATGATGCAGGAGAAGAAGAACAAGAAGAAGAAGCATCAAATGACAATCAAAAGGATGTACCACATGGAATTCAAGAGGAACATCATGAAGAGCCAAATGTGGAGCAAAATGAAGGTACTTCTCAAACACTCCCCAAGGAGTGGAGGTATGTCTCTTCTCACCCTAAAGATGTAATTTTAGGAGATCCCTCATGAGGTATTACAACTAGATCATCACTTAGAAATACTTGTGAGCATAATGCATTCATCTCTCAAATTGAACCAAAATCCCTTGAGGATGCAGAAAATGATGAATCTTGGATTATGGCAATGCAAGAGGAGTTAAATCAATTTGAAAGAAACAATGTGTGGGAATTAGTTCCTAAACCTGAACATCAATCTGTAATAGGTACTAAATGGGTGTTTAGAAATAAGATGGATGAATCTGGTGTGGTTGTAAGAAATAAAGCTAGATTAGTGGCTCAAGGTTACAACCAAGAAGAAGGAATTGATTTTGATGAAACCTTTGCTCCTGTAGCAAGGTTAAAATCCATTATGATGTTGTTAGCATATGCATGTCATAAGGATTTTATTTTATATCAAATGGATGTCAAGAGTGCTTTCTTAAATGGTTATATTTTGGAGGAAGTTTATGTGAAACAACCTCTTGGTTTTGAAAATGAAAAATTTCCAAATCATGTTTATAAGTTGCTTAAAGCCTTGTATGGATTAAAACAAGCACCTAGAGCATGGTATGATTGACTTAAAAATTTCTTGCTAGAAAATGACTTCTCTATGGGTAAAGCGGATACTACTCTATTTGTTAAGCATAAGAACCAAGACATACTTATTGTTCAAATTTATGTTGATGATATTATCTTTGGTTCTACTAATGAGTTGTTGTGTAAAGAATTTTCATCGTGTATGAGCAAGGAATTTGAGATGAGTATGATGGGAGAGTTGAAATACTTCCTTGGACTTCAAATCAAACAAAATGAGGAAGGAATTTTCATAAATCAAGCCAAGTACGTAAAGGATCTACTCAAACGATTCGGCATTGATGATTCAAAGACCAAGAATACACCAATGAGCACAACAACCAAGCTGGACAAAGATGAAAAAGGTAAAGAAATGGATATCAAAATGTATCGAGGTATGATCGGATCTCTACTTTATTTGACTGCAAGTAGACCCGATATCATGTTTAGTGTATGTTTGTGTGCAAGATTTTAGTTATGTCCCAAGGAATCTCATTTGCTCGCTGTTAAAAGAATTTTTCGTTATTTGAGTGGAACCATAGATATTGGCCTTTGGTATCCTAGGGGAACTCATATAGATTTAACATATTTTTCAGATGCGGATTTTGCTGGTTATAAAGTGGATAGGAAGAGCACTAGTGGAACTTGCTATATTCTAGGACACTCTCTTGTTTCATGGTTTAGCAAGAAACAAAATTATGTTGCACTTTCAACTACCGAGGCTGAATATATAGCTACCGGAAGTTGTTGTGCACAAGCACTTTGGATGAAACAAACACTTAGAGATTATGGCATTAATCTTGAACAAATTCCTATTAAGTGTGATAATACTAGTGCTATAAACCTTTCAAAGAATCCTATTCAACACTCTCGAACCAAGCATATAGAAATAAGACATCATTTCTTGAGAGATCATGTTCAAAAGGGAGATATTGCATTAGAGTTTATTTCCACGGAAAAACAACTTGCCGATATTTTCACAAAACCGCTTTGCAAAGAACAATTTTCAAAAATTCAGCATGAACTTGGGATGATAAAATTTTTGCATTAACATCTCTATTCATGCTATTGAGTGTACTGAATTGATTGATTATTATTTATGAAATGCTTGAGCTTGGTAGACAAATGATGAATTTGCATTGATAACTCTTGATTATATGAATTGATTGGTTGAAAACATGTCCATGAATCATGCATTAAATTGGCTCAAAATATTTTCAGATCAATTAAATAATCTTGGAATATATTATTTGCTAGCCAAAAATTAAATCAAATGTGCGAAATTACAGATAAAATAAACGGTTAGCCGTTTCCTATAAACAGATCACCGTTTAATTCCAATAACGAGATTATGTGTCTGTCCGTTTACCCTTTCACCGTTTGCCACAATCGGTGAACCATTTTTCAACAGCGAGTCCTCTAACAGTTACTCCTTAGCCGTTAAGCGCTTAGGCTTTCACCGTTTCCCTTTCTTCAGCCCCTAAAAGTTACCCTTTAACCGTTTCAATAAACGGTTAACCGTTTTCGCGAAATATAAAAATTGTTCAAAGGTTTTCTTCTCCTTCTCCAGTTACCCTCTCATCGTTTCCACCATTGTTGCGCAGCCGAAGGTTTCTCTGGTCTCAAATCCTCATTTTTCTTGCTTTCCTTGCCAAATTAAACCTTCAAAATCATTTCTTATCACCTTTAGAACAATTCTACCAATTCAAAACTTCAAATCGAGCCCAAAATTCAAAAATTCCAAATCTAAACCCTAACTGTCGCGGGTCGGGTTTCTTCATTCTTGATCCGATTTCCACCTTTCTTCAACCAAATTGAACATCCTACTCACATCCTCTACTCTTCATTACGTGTTTCCATGGCTGAACCCTCTCGGAGAAATCCCAGGCGTAAATCTGTGCCTCCAAGGAATCCTATACCACCTCGGGAAGTCTCTGAATTTTCAAGGATTCACTTCCCCACACCTTCTTTGGCCAAGCGGTTCGAAGAACGCTTCGATGGTCGAAAGGTACTTGAATCCTTCTTTGTCGACATTGATGATTTCCATAATTTAATTGTATGTGGTAGAAATATTCGGGATATGCTTCTGCCTTGGGAGTCTGGTATTGATTTTGATGATCGGGTCTATCCAAATTTAGTGCGAGTCTTTTACTCCAACATGAAAATCTCCGATACTCGCCCAAATAGGATAGTCACTCAAGTCGGCCGTGTACCCCTAGAATTTGATTATGCGGACTTAGCTGACTTTCTAGGTATCTCTTGTGAGGGGCTTGACATTTACACCTCTAGGAAAACCCTCTCCTTTGATACTTTTTCTCATACTCATGGCGTCCGTAATATATGTCGTCGTCAAGACTTATCGGATGAGATTTGTATGCTTCCGTTTCGGTCTCAACTTTTACCTCTCCAAGTTCGTATTCTTCACTCTATTTTACAACACATAGTGACTCCTAGAAAGGGTCACTCGGATGAGGTTACGAGGTTGGATGTCGCCCTAATGGATAGCCTTCTTACAGACCATCTCATTAACCTCGGGTATATTATTGTGCGACATATGTTGAGTACTCCAGCGGTCAACCACCGCTTGCTTCCTTATGGCAGTATCATCACTAAAATACTGCGACGCTTTGAGGTGCCACTTCTTGATACTGGACATATGGAGACTCGACGGATTGGTCCCGAGGCCATGAGGACGATCGGATTCTTCAGGAAGAATGGAGTGTGGATAAAGACAAGCAACACCAAAAACCGGGATACCTTGATTGCTGCAGAGGACGATCGGATGCTCAATGATATCTATCCTCCCGATTAGCTTCCTGACTTTAGATTAGGAGCTCATCCTCCTCCTCCGCGTCGTCGTTTTGTCCCTCGGCCTCCAGCTGACTCAGACTCTGAGGAGCATATGATGGATACTGACATTCCCTCCTCTTCCGAGCTGCCTCCTGCTCCTGAGCCTTCTACTGTTCCCGAGCAGCCATCTGCCTCTATGCCGCCTCCAGCTCCAATTCAGCCCTCTGCTTCAGAAGCAGTGCAGCAGCTGATCACTAATGTTCAGCAGATTTCGGAGCGCCAGCAGCTGATTCTTGATCGGTTGGACACTATTTCCCGTGACCACCAGCAGCTGCGTTCTGACTTTCAGATCTTCCAGCGGCAGAGCCTTGATCAGCAGCTTGAGCTTATCGCTGGACAGCGCACTATTCTCGGCTATTTCGACTATGATCCGGGGAGCACATCTTCTCCACCTCCATAGTTTCTGAGCTTTGTTTTCGCACATACATTTTTACATTTTGGTTGCTAGCATTTTTATTTTTTTTATTTTTGATGCATATGTGTATGATGTTAGTTTCTGAGCTTTGTTTTCGCACATACATTTTTACATTTTGGTTGCTAGCATTTTTATTTTTTTTATTTTTGATGCATATGTGTATGATGTTCTTGATGATTAGATGATTGATGATTTATGATTGACTGCTTGTTGGATATTGAAGTGTTATTTTGTTTTGATCATGGAGTTGTTGGCTTGTTGAAAGAAGAAGTTGGTGTCAATCTATTTTTGGAAGTGTTCTATCTCATTTTGTATAAGTGGTTTTGCTCATTTTTAAGGGAAAACTCTGCCAAAATTTTCGCTCGCCCAAGCCGGGCAACCTCTTTAATAGATTTGCGTATTTCTTATTTCCTCTTTTCTTTTTTATGATGAACGGGGAGATAATTATGGTTTTTAAGATGGTTTTTAAAATGGGGAGATTTAAAGCAAAAATCCTTTTATAAAATGGGGAGATTTAAAGCAAAAATCCTTTCATTCACATTTCTCAATTTGTCCATACATGTAGGGGGAGCACATATTAAGGGGGAGCTAAACATTGAATGAAATTTGTCATCATCAAAAAGGGGGACTTTGTTAACATTAATATGTTAATAATATTGATTTTGATGATAACAAATTTTAAATGTATTTTGACAAAAATATTGGAGCTATTTCTTAATAAACGAAAACCCTTTTAATCATTGGCTTATTTCTTCATAAAAGATGGATTTTCAAATTAGGAAGAGATTCTCTGCAAAAACTCGTTTAAAATTGCAATTCTGGTTATAAACAATGAACCGTTTATTTAAAATGGTTAACCGATTAAAGGCAGATAGCAACACATTTCCTAAACCTCTAACCGTTTATGAAAAACGGAAAACACAAAAGATGGGGAGGTTACTGGAAATTAACGGTAAACCATTTTTTTCTTTTAAACGGTTAACCGATTAGCACCAGAGAGCAACATATTGCCTAAGCTCTAGCCGTTTATTTTTAACGGAAAACACCCAAGATGGGAAGGCTACTGGAACCTAACGGTGAACCGTTTATTTTAAACGGTTAACCGATAACGTCCAGAATTGAAGGTTGTCCTCCTCTGGCATTGATTAACGAAAACTGATAAGGCTAAATTGTTGTGCAGGTTACTGGAGCCAAACGGCAAATCGTTTATTTTAAACGGTCAACCGATAATACCCAGAGAAGCCACTTTATGCAATCCCTTAACCGCTAAATGAAAACGAATTAACTGATGTTCATTTTGCAGGTTACTGGAGACAAACGGCTAACCGTTTATTGCAAACGGTTAACCGATAATATCCAGAAACGTTACTTCATGCAAGTCCTTAACCGTTTAGCGTAAATGGATAACAAATGCTCATCTTGCAGGTCTCTAGAAGTTAACGGCGACAGGGCAATCCTAAACGGCTAACCGTTTATTTAAAATCTGGCCCAACGGTAACTTTGACCAACCGAAACGGTTAACCGTTTATGGTTAACGGCGAACTGTTTTCTGTCCGACAGTTTGTAACGGCTAGATTTTCAGCTCTAAATATAAATAAGCTCATTCAAATTCAAAGAAGAGGATCACAACACAACCATTTGAGCTAATATCCGAGAATACAATCTTCATAGAGCTTAGAACACATTCTTGCTTCATCTATTCACATATTAAGCATCATTGTGTAATCTTATATATTGTGAGAGGCAAAACAGTTTGTAATCTTTTACTTTGAGTGATTGTAAGTGTTGGGATACACTTGGGTTAAGAGATTGGGGATAATCTCTTGTTGTAAAGGTCCATTGACACCTTGGAAGTCAAGTGTAAGCATTTGAAGCTTTTGAGGCTTGCTTAGTGGAATCCTCAAGCCCGGAAAGCTTGGAGGCGTGGACGTAGGCGAGGTTGGCCGAACCACGTAAAAATCTCGGTGTTTGAATCCCTCTTCCCTTATCTTTTTATATTGTGATCATCTTAATTATTATTGCTTTGAATTTGATTTATAATTGCATTAAGATTTTCTTTAATAAATTGAATAATTTTTTAGAATCCCAATTCACCCCCTTCTTGGGTTGCATACTTGTATTTCATGCGGTCCATTCAAGCCAAACTCCCTAGGTAAAAGTAACTACTTCCTTCTCTTCATAGATGATTTTTCAAGAAAAACTTGGGTGTATTTTTTGAAGCAAAAATCAGAAGTCTTTGAAGCTTTCAAGAAGTTTAAAACTGCAGTGGAAAAAGAAAATGGATACCAGATTAAAGCCATGAGATCTGATCGATGTGAAGAGTTCACTTCCAAAGAATTTTTAGAGTTTTGTGAAGCAAATGGAATTCGATGCCCTTTGACAGTTCCAAGATCCCCCCAACAAAATGATATTGCAGAAAGGAAGAACAGAATCATCCTCGACAGGGCAAGAAGCATGCTTAAGAGTAAGAGGCTACCTAAAGAATTTTGGGCTGAAGCTGTTGCATGTGTAGTCTACTTATCCAATCGATCTCCAACAAGAAGCGTGTGGGGCAAGACGCCACAAGAAGCTTAGAGTGGAAGAAAACCTGGTATCACCCATCTAAGAGTTTTCGGAAGCATTGCCCATGCACATGTACCAGACGAAAGTAGAGCCAAGCTGGATGACAAAAGTGAGAAGTTCATCTTCATCGGCTACGACAACAACTCCAAAGGATACAAGCTTTACAATCCAAACAACGAGAAGATCTTGATAAGTCGAGATGTAGTTTTTAATGAAGAAGGAGAATGTGATTTTGGCTCTGGTGTGGATGACTTCAACTTCTTTCCCATTGAAGAAAATGATAATACACAGATAAATCAAGTAAGCGAACAACAAGAGCCTGCTACTCCACCTATCTCACCAGCATTAACCACATGTGGAGATTCACCGCCGTCTTTCTTAAATGAAAGAACCGAAGAACGTACAAGGAGTCTTCAAGATCTCTATGAAGTAACTGAAAGACATGATAATCTCACTCTCTTTTGCCTCTTTGCTGATTGTGAGCCAGTCAACTTCCAAGAAGCTGCACTAGATGAGAAGTGGAGAATTGCAATGGATGAAGAAATCAAAGCCATTATGAAGAATGATACTTGGGAGCTTACTACTCTTCCCAAAGGTCACAAGGCGATCAGTGTCAAATGGGTATATAAAACAAAAAGAAATGCGAAGGGAGAAATTGAAAGGCACAAGGCGAGGCAAGTTGCAAAAGGCTATAGTTAAAAGGCTGGCATAGACTATGACGAGGTATTTGCTCCTGTAGCTCGACTTGAAACTATTAGACTTATTATTTCTTTAGCTGCTCAGAAAAAATGGAAGATTTTTCAAATAGATGTGAAGTTTGCTTTCTTGAATGGATTCCTTGAAGAAGAAGTTTACATCGAACAACCATTAGACTATGTGGTGAAATGACATGAAGAAAAAGTTTTGAGATTGAAGAAAGCTCTTTATGGGTTAAAGCAAGCACCAAGGGCATGGAATAGCAGAATTGACAAGTATTTTCAAGAGAACGGTTCACCAAATGCCCATATGAACATGCTCTCTACGTCAAAGAAAAAGCTGGAGACATTTTGATTGTGTGCTTGTATGTGGATGATCTCATCTTCACTGGAAGTGATCCAAGCTTATTTGAAGAGTTCAAGAGAGTGATGATCAAAGAGTTCGAGATGACTGACATCGGACTGATGGCATATTACCTCGGCATTGAAGTCAAGCAAAAGGAAGAAGGCATATTTATCTCCCAAGAAAGCTATGCAAAAGAGATTCTCAAGAAGTTCAAGATGAATGATTGCAAGCCTATAAGCACGCCAGTGGAATGCGGAGTCAAGTTATCTAAACATAATGAAGGTGAAGATATAGATCCAACATTCTTTAAAAGTTTGGTTGGAAGCCTACGTTATTTGACATGCACAAGACCAGATATCCTTTATGTTGTTGGACTTATGAGCTGATACATGGAGAATCCAAAGACCACCCATATTAAAGCTGCAAAAAGAATCATTCGCTACATCAAAGGTACAACTAATTTCGGCTTGTTATACTCATTTTCTAATGACTACAAGCTTGTTGGATATAGCGATAATGATTGGGATGGAGATGTAGATGATCGAAAGAGCACCACAAGATTTGTATTCTTCATGGGAGATACTGCTTTCACATGGATGTCAAAGAAGCAACCAATTGTCACGCTATCTACCTGTGAAGCTGAGTATGTAGCTGCCACATCAAGTGTTTGTCATGCAATTTGGCTCAGAAATTTGCTGAAGGAGTTGAGTTTGCCACAAGAAGAGCCAAGCGAGATTTGTGTTGATAACAAATCAACAATTGCCTTATCCAAGAATCCAGTCTTTCATGATCGAAGCAAACACATAGATACTCGCTATCATTTCATAAGAGAGTGTATTGCAAGAAAAGAAGTGCAAATCAAGTATGTAAAATCACAAGATCAAGCAGCTGATATCTTCACCAAGCCACTCAACCAAGAAGACTTCGTAAGATTTAGAAGTTTGCTTGGTGTCACAGGATCAAGTTTAAGGGGAGGTGTTGGATCATAAACTTGATCCAAGATGAATAAATTCAAGCCTAACTCATGGAAAGTTCCATGAGTAGGTATGGTTGGTGAGGTTTGAATTATTGTGTTAGGTGTGTTAGGTGTGGTTGGTGAAGTAGGTGAGCGGTATGTTTTAATGGATGGTGAGGATTTGTGTATTAATTGAATAAATGAATGGTTGTGATTAGTTTGTTTCATGTATAAATACTCCATCTCCCCTTTGGTTTAATCATCAAGTGAAATAGCAAAATCTCTAAGGTGTAAAAAGTGAAAAATAAGAGTTGTAATTGGTGAGTGTTGTTGAAGAAATAAAAAAATAGTGTGTTTTTTGTGTTTTATTTGTAAATTCTCCAACAGTTTGATTCAAAAGTTTAAATTTGAATTTAAAGGTCTGAATGATAAAATATTTCGTAATTATTATTGAGTCTAACTATCCCTTCCCCATCTGTGAGCATGTTTGAACTTTAAATGACCTCCTATTTTTAATATAAGAGATTTTACTAATATAATATCTAATTAAGCTTGAACAAAAAAATTGTGGACACCATCTAGTTAAAATGATAAAATCTATTGTATTGAAAATAAGAGGTTTGGGGTTTAAATCACCTCACATAGATGAGAAAGAAATTAGGTTGCTAATAAGGTATGTAATCAAAAGAAGCTTGATAAAAAATTCGTGCGTGCTACGTACAAAAGTGAAAACAAGTATACAAATTATTTCTGTTCAAATAATAAGTTTATGCATACAAAGTGATGAATATCTGCAGCTCATTCTTTGAAAAAATCTACACGTAATCGTTTTTGTTTAAATCATGAAGAAAATTATTGGAGATCAAGTAAAGTTGAGTCAAATATAATTCACATGTCAAGAGTCGTAATTATTACAAGAAGAGTACAGATTACAAATAGAAGAATCCAAACAAGTGACTCCACTTTAAGTAAAACGAACAATAACTCAGAAGCTAAAACATTGAAAGATGAGATTTAACAAGATGATGAAAACGTTAAAGGAAAACTCAAACCTTAAATGACAAACGACACTCGAATCAAAATGTACGTAATTAAGCTTCACACAAAAGAGACAAATCAAAAGCATGAAATATTTCACAAGAGACATATACAAACTTCGTCATCACCAACATCAAGTTCCTTCTGCCATGCACATGCATAATTAAGCAGCTACGTTACCGGATTCATAGCCTTGAATATTCCCAGGATGAACTTTAATGCTTCTCCTTCCAAACGCAGCTTTATTATTGTCATTATGATAACTATTATTATTAGTACTATTGTTATTTCTCTCTTCATTGTTAATAACTTCACCTCTCCTCACTCTTTGTTCTTCCATTCTTTTTAGCTTCTCCTTTTGTTGCTTTCTCCTCACATAAACTTCAGCGCAACTGGCTCCAATGGAAGACATTTTTTGTTTCTTGTCGAAACACTAAAAATAGAAAAACACCTGTTGAAAGAAAAGCACTGTTTTTTAAAGTGCATCTGGTGCAGGCTTGAAGGGGCTCTGGGAGGAGGGAAATTTATAGGAATTGAAAGATGAGAAAATTATCAAAACCCCCTATTTTTTTCACAAATATTTTTTTTTACCCTCATGTTTCAAAATCCATAAAACTCCCCTACTGTTAAAAAAGTGACTCACTTCTCTGTTGTGTTTGTTTGTTTTTTCATTTTACCCTTAAAATAGTTAACGACACAAACAAGTGAGAGTTAGCCATTTTTTTAACGGCAAGGTTTTTTTGATGAATTTTTAAACATGAGGGAGGTATTCATATATTTATTGTAACAACATGGGAATATTCATTTGTTTCGATCATTTTCCCTTGAAAGCTTTTTGGTGATGTAGCCATCACTAATTGTTGTGTCTGACTGCTGAGTAATTTTAGTATTATCTTAATCATCCAAAAACATTTAATAGTAAGAAGAATGACTAATTAAACTAGTGGCGGGGCTGCGGGGATGGCATATCATATACTATTTTTGGCAACAATGAAAGCATATGAGTGGATGTATCACATTACATATTATTTTCATCACATAGCTGCAAACAGTGGTTTTGGTTTTGGTTTTAGAGTGGTGTGTATCCGTCTCGTGGCATGGCCATTAGAAGCAAAAAGACTCCACGTCAGTTCTGGTTATGGAAATGAGTGGTGGGTTTATAGTTGGACATTAATGGGATTGAGCTTCCTTGTCAACCCTAGATCAAAAGAATTAAGTTCCGGATGAAATGACAAATTATTGAAAGTTTTAACATGGCTTGAGTGTTCTATTTTTAGATGAAACGACAAACTACAACAGGTATATACTCTCATGTTAAACGCCTGAATCCACTTTGAATCCCAAAACATCGAGCCGGAATACACACACACACACACACACATATTGGAATAAATCCATTTTTTTGCTTTTTTATGTAATTGATGTCACTGTGATTTTACAAAATAAAATCTAGTTTGCTTTTGGTTTTCTAAAATCAATCTAGCTCAAGTGTGAAGAATAATTTTATTTTTATTTTTTTAAAAGGTGGAAGGGTGAGTAAAGCCTAAATCATTTTTTTTTTTTATTCTTTAACCTCCCTAGGATTTAAACTTGGAAGGTTAACAAAATAAAAGTGCTTAAAAACTAATAAACTAGGCTCCTGAGAGTGAGTGTAGTGAATATACTCATTTTAAACTTAAAAAATTAGTAATTAAGTTGAATATTATCTGAAAGGTTCTAAGTTTTTCTCAAACCTAAAATCAGGTAAACCACCAAAGCAGAAAAGTGTGTGTGTGTGTGTATAAATGCGGGCACCCTCATTTTTTTAAATGTGGACACACTGTTAAGCCATTTGGTTTAATAGCATTAAAATCCGACTCTATTAAACTCAATGACTTAAAATATGTCTGCATTAAAAAAAACAAAAAAGAGACGCCTATACTAGAGAATGATTATAAATATATACTAAGGGAAACATGGAAATTTAATACACAATTGCTCCCTGATATGAAAGAGTAATGCTATCCTTTCCATTAATCTATTGGATATTGGGATGATTGAATAAACAATTTTATACGTTATATAGAATTCACTAACTACGAAATTACTTGTGATGTACTACTAGAGATGGAATTACTTATTTTCAAGGGTGGCTATTACCTTCCTTTTATTAAAGTCGATTAAGTAAGTGTTTGTTACTTATTACTTAGCTTATTAAATATATTTCTACTATGCTTCTAAAGAAGTGTTTTTGCTATATGCTTTTAAATTTGGTCAAGTTCTGTTTGATTTCGTCAATTTCTGTAAAAGGGGATCGGCTTCATGGCACTATTGCACTTGACAGTTAGAAAACTTCTACTTTATATGCCACTAATCTAAGTTTTAAATGCAACCATAAACACCATTAATTAATTTTTCTGAATTTATTCATGGCTTGTGGTGGTAGAGAGATTCCTATCGCCTTTAAGGGGAAATTGACCCTTCATCCAGAAGGCTAAATTAGTGAAGTCCCTACCAACGTTTATGTTGCCCTTACTATAATCATATAACATCATTTTTATATGCTTTTTTTAAACATAAGTTTAAGGATATGGAGAGTGAAATGTCCACACATGTAGCTTTCTTAAATTTACTATATTTTTGTAATATATATGATTCTTTAAAAGAAGTAGAGGCTGAAATTCTCTGCGAGAAGATTTTATCAAAGAATTATTTTTTAAAAAAAGATAAATTAATTAAATCATTAAGTCTGTTTATTTTTTATTTTTTAATTAAAAAATAAAAGTCCATTTTTTTTTCCATATACCCTTTGCTCACTATGACACTATTTTCAGTTTAGCGTCGTGAACCTAACAAGTTTTTTTTTTTTTCTAGCTCTTAATGAATTTATATTGTTTTGGCATGGTGTAAGGAATAATTAGGCTTGTCCTGTTGTCCAAATCAGATGGGCAAACTATCAATATCTACAAAATATATATATGAAAACATGGATTGAATATAACTCATCTAAATCAATCAACTTCTTTCTTATAGCATGACCCGGAACTTGAATTGATTGGTGAGAGGCCAACAGCAATATTAAAGATAGGGATGGCAAAAATCCCCACGGGGACGGATACCCTCGGGGATTTTCCCCATTCGGGGAGGGTATGAGGATAATTTTATACCCAATTTCTTATTCGAGGAAGGGATGGAGAAATTTTTTTATCCAATTTTTTATTCGGGGAGGGGACGGGGATGAGGTGGAATCCCCATCCCCTACCCATTTCCCTATTTTAATTTTTAATTTTATTTTAATTTTTTAAAATTACTAGTATATAAATTATAAAATTATAAATATTGGTAAAAATAAAAAATATCAAAATATTTATATTATTAAACTTTTAGGCTAATTAACTAATTAAAGTCCTAAATTTTTATTTAGGACATTAAAAAGACCGAGTAGATTCTATTAGCCCAATTTTTTATTTTATTTTAATATTCTTTAAATATTTTAAACTTAAATCTATTTTTTATTTATTTTTAGATGTTATAATTGCCCACAGTGAATCACAATTTTAATATCTAATCTAATCTAATCTAATCTAATATTTGCTCTTGATTTGCTCCGATTTAACTATTGTGTTGTAAAGGGAATAGTCTGCATTTATAAAGTGTCCACGCCACCATTGAAAAAGTTAATTTTGAATCTAAATTCGATTTTATTTGTAACAATTTTGTATTAGATTATTAATGTGTTCATGATAGTTTGTAAAAGAAGTTTGTATCCCTTGCATGTTGTGTTACTTACTAATATTTTGAATTTAAATTCGATTTTATTTGTAATAATTTTGTATTAGACTATTAATGTGTTCATGATAGTTTCTAAAAGAAGTTTGTATCACTTGCATGTTGCGTTACTTACTAATTTAATGTATGTGATTTTTGTAATGGATATTAATGTAAGATATATTTCGAACTTTACTTTTATTTGAATTTTTTATTTTAATATGATTAACTCAAAATCGAAAACAAAAAAAATGTATTAGTTATTCGGGGATCGGGGACCCTCGGGGATCTCCTGTTATTATTCGGGGAGGGGATGAGGATTCTCTCAAGTAATTCTGACGGGAACGGAGAGGGGACGGGGACATACACAAAATATCGGGGATGGGTACAGAGAGATTGGTCCCCTCCCCTCCCCTCCCTATTGCCATCCCTAATTAAAGATAAGTTCCAACGGGTTGAGACAAAAGTTTGAAACTGACAAATAAATTGTACGATTTTTTTTTTTCCCCGAAGAAATTAAGTGTGTGGTTGGAATCGAGCAAAGGACGATGTCTCCTCCATTCTTTAATATTTATAATAACGTTACCATTATAGCATTTAATATAAGAAGGCTTGTTAATTTCAATTAATTATTACTACTTTGGCAACTTGCAATTGTCTGTAATTTATTCTAAATAAAACCTTGCATGCGAGTTTGCGATGCCTCAAGATAGACTTAATTATTAACTATAGTGCTTAATTAGAGGAAGAGTTTCTAGTGGTAGTGGAGAGCTTTAGCAAAAGCAACTTAAGCAACTCAAGTGCTGTCAATGGAATGTATATCCAAAGTAGAGAGGTCTGTAAAATATTGGACCTCCATGTCACTAACAATATTAAAATTTCCATACCATTAACAAAAGAATGGACTAAGAGTGACAATGAAACATCAATATATTTATTATAAGGGTTTGTTGAATATTAAAAGAGAAGTTGATTTTCTAAATCTAGCCATTTGGCCAATTACAAGAGAGCTCAAAGCTCTTAATTTATTCCTTCCTCTACACATCCTAGCTACCTAATAAAAAGATGACGGCAACTTGAACTTGAGTTTTTAATTTTATCTTTGAATATGGTGACGAGACTTGTAAACTTTTACATGATTTAGCTGAGAGAATATTCATTACCAATCACATAGTGCTAGTAGCAATTGGTGTTCGATTGTCATTTGTCTCAGTAGATCATTTCTTTATCTTTGTGCTAGGAGCATGAAAGTGGCCTAATAGATTGAGATTAGGTCATTGGGCTATATATTCAGTTAACTCAATGGTCCGAGAGTAGGACTTAGACTCAATCCAGAAACTCAGGCACGGCTTCTCCTCCCCCCCCCCCCCCCCCCCCCCCCTTCCCCCTTTTTCCCTTTTAATTTCAGTTTGAATTATCCAAGAAACCTTCCTGCACCTCTCTATTCTTCCACCATCTTCCTAAAACAAATTTCTGCATAAATAATTTATTTATTTATTTTTGCATCAAATCTTCAATATGTATTGCTTTCTACAATAATAATATAGATTCACAACATTCAAGACTATTTGAGTTTTCTATCATCGGTGCACAATCGAAATAATAAAACAAGTATCTATATCTATATCTATCTATATATATATATAAAGTTAGAACTTGAGGAGGTGATGTGGCATCACCATTTTGCTTCTTTATATATTCTCTATTATCTAATAAATAGAGAATTGTTTTTTTAGATTTGACTTTTCATCTTCTCATAATTAATTTGATTGTATTTAACTCATTTAATAAATAGTAACTTTATTAATATATATCATTCCTCATCTTTTTATATTTTCTATTATCTAAAATATCTATATCTATATATATATATAAAGTTAGGACTTGAGAAGGTGATGTGGCATCACCATTTTGCTTCTTTATATATTCTCTATTATCTAATAAATAGAGAATTTTTTTTTTAGATTTGGCTTTTCATCTTCTCATAATTAATTTCATTGTATTTAACTCATTTAATAAATAGTAACTTTATTAATATATATCATTCCTCATCTTTTTATATTTTCTATTATCTAAAATATCTAAAATATTGGTGGATATTCTTTGTACTTCTTTTTCTCTTTCTATTTAAATTCAACAATATGTAATCATTAATTATAAGCCTTTTGAAACATTTATTTATTTTATTATGCTAGCAATTAAACTTTAGTGGCTTAAAATACATGAATTAATTAACATAGGAAGAGAGGTTCTTTCATTTATAAAGCTAGGACTTGAGGAGGTGATGTGACATCACCATTTTGCTTCTTTGTATATTCTCTATTATCTAATAAATAGAGAATTATTTTTTAGATTTGGCTTTTCATCTTCTCATAATTAATTTAATTGTATTTAACTCATTTAATAAATAGTAACTTTATTAATATATATCATTCCTCATCTTTAGATATTTTCTATTATCTAAAATATCTAAAATATCGATGGATATTCTTTGTAGTTTTTTTTCTCTTTCTATTTAAATTCAACAATATGTAATCATTAATAATAATTAATTATAAGTCTTTTGAAACATTGATTTATTTTATTATGCTAGCAATTAAACTTTAGTGGCTTAAAATACATTAATTATATCTATATCTATATCTATATATATATATAAAGTTAGGACTTGAGGAGGTGATGTGGCATCACCATTTTGCTTCTTTGTATATTCTCTATTATCTAATAAATAGAGAATTTTTTTTTAGATTTGGTTTTTCATCTTCTCATAATTAATTTGATTCTATTTAACTCATTTAATAAATAGTAACTTTATTAATATATATCATTCCTCATCTTTTTATATTTTCTATTATCTAAAATATCGGTGGATATTCTTTGTACTTTTTTTTTCTCTTTTTATTTAAATTCAACAATATGTAATCATTAATTATAAGTCTTTTGAAACATTTATTTATTTTATTATGCTAGCAATTAAACTTTAGTGGCTTAAAATACATGAATTAATTAACATAGGAAGAGAGGTTCTTTCATTTATAAAGTTAGGACTTGAGAAGGTGATGTGGCATCACCATTTTGCTTCTTTGTATATTCTCTATTATCTAATAAATAGAGAATTATTTTTTAGATTTGGCTTTTCATCTTCTCATAATTAATTTGATTCTATTTAACTCATTTAATAAATAGTAACTTTATTAATATATATCATTCCTCATCTTTTTATATTTTCTATTATCTAAAATATCTAAAATATTGGTGGATATTCTTTGTACTTTTTTTCTCTTTCTATTTAAATTCAACAATATTTTAGGTCTTTTGAAACATTTATTTATTTTATTATGCTAGCAATTAAACTTCAGTGGCTTAAAATACATGAATTATATCTATATATCTATATAAAGCTGGGACTTGAGGAGGTGATGTGGCATCACTATTTCTCATCTTTGTATATTCTCTATTATCTAATAAATAAATAAAATTTCTTTTAGATTTGGCTTTTCATCTTCTCATATTTAATTTGATTGTTATTACACAATAACAATTATGTAAAGATTTTAATGAAGCATATTCTTTGTAATGAACATCCAAGGGGGAGTGTTATGAATTTATTAAAATAAATGTAGATGTTCATAACATATATCTCTTAGTCTCTTCACTATCTCCCATTAGTAACCTTTAGCTTCCCTATAACTCCTACTATCTCACAAGGAATTATGATCCATAATTTTTCATTAATTCAATTGAGTGATTAATTTTTCATCTTCTCATCTTTTTATATTTTCCATTATCTAAAATATCTAAAATATTGGTGGATATTCTTTGTACTTTTTTTCTCTTTCTATTTAAATTCAACAATATGTAATCATTAATAATAATTAATTATAAGTCTTTTGAAATATTTATTTATTTTATTATGCTAGCAATTAAACTTTAGTGGTTTAAAATACATGAATTAATTAACATAGGAAGAGAGGTTCTTTCATTTTCTCTCAACAATGCCACTAAGCCCTAATTTTAATGCCATAATCTCATATTTAATTATGCAACCTTTTTTTATTGTCTTTTGGCTTTTTCAAAATTTATTATGCTATCAATTAAACTTTAGTGCCTTAAAATACATCACCTAATTAACATAGGAAGAATGGTGGATATTCTTTGTACATATTTCTTCCTCTTTCTATTTAAATCCAACAATATGTAACCATTAATAATAATTAATTATAAGTCTTTTGAAACATTCATTTATTTTATTTTGCTAGCAATTAAACTTTAGTAGTTTAAAATACATCAATTAATTAACATAGGAAGAGAGGTTCTTTCATCTTCCCTCAACAATGCCACTAGGGCCTAATTTTAATTCCATAATCTCATATTTAATTATCCAACCTTTTGTTGAGTGCCTTTTAGCTTCTTCAAATTTTATTATGCTATCAACTAAACTTTAGTGCCTTAAAATACATCAACTAATTAACATAGTAAGAGAGGTTCTTTCATCTTCCCTCAACCTCATCTTTTTATATTTTCTATTATCTAAAATATCTAAAATATTGGTGGATATTCTTTGTACATGTTTCTTCCTCTTTCTATTTAAATCTAACAATATGTAACCATTAATAATAATTAATTATAAGTCTTTTGAAGCATTCATTTATTTTATTATGCTAGCAATTAAACTTTAGTGGCTTAAAATACATGAATTAATTAACATAGGAAGAGAGGTTCTTTCATCTTCCCTCAACAATGCCACTAGGGCCTAATTTCAATGTCATAATCATATATTTAATTATGCAACCTTTTGTTGAGTGTCTTTTGGCTCCTTCAAATTTTATTATGCTAGCAATTAAACTTTAGTAACTTAAAATACATCAACAAATTAACATAGGAAGAGAGGTTCTTTCATCTTCCCTCAACAATGCCACTAGAGCCTAATTTTAATGTCATAATCTCATATTTAATTATGCAACCTTTTGTTTAGTGCCTTTTGGCTTCTTCAAGCTCTCTAAACACTAAATATTTAAGATTTGTTATGTTTAGTTTTTTTTTTAATTTATTTAATCAACACCCTCTTTAGAAAAATACTTGTATTTTTATTGTTTGATTTATTTGAATTTTTGGTATTGTGTGCTTCATGGAGTACTCTTTTCTTCATTAGTTGAACAATGATAAAGATAGTTGGATGATAAGGGTTAGACTTTGTAGGATATGGGAGTCTACTAATACTAAAAAAAATGTGTTAGCCTAAATGGCTACACATAATGTAATTTTGATGATAACAAACATGTGTCTTAAGTAAAAATAATAAATATTGTATTTCACATTTACACTAGTTTTTGAAGGATAATATTTATGCTAGTGAATCAAGTGAAATCAAGATTGAAGACACTCAACGGACAACGGCGAAATCAAGAATAAAGCTTAGAGCTCAACGGACGAATTATTGCGACAAATTCTTGTAAAGCCGGTATGATTTAATTGATGCATGATTTAGCATTTGAGAAGCTCAAGAGATTAATTTAATTAAATACTTTTCATAAACTAAAATATTTTATTTTTATAAAGTAAAGTATTTTGTGGATTTGAGTAAATTGGACTTAAATGCTAAGATTTGAAATCTTTGATTTTAATAAGTATCAAATTTCGGAGTTGGATGTTTTTACAAACATTTTAAATATTTTGGGCCATACTATAATTTATGAATATTTTGAACTAAAGTGAAAGATTTTGAGAACTTTGAAAAATATGGGTATTATGTTGAAAAGGACCTTTGTGCGAAACAATAAAATCATTGGGGCCATATCATAATTTTAAAAAGTTTGGGAAATACAACTATTTTTGAGAAGTTCTGAAATTGGATCTATTTGCAAAGTTTTCTGACGTTTTGGGCCATAATATAATTATAGAAAGTTTTGGGCCAAAGTGTAATTTCAATGAACAGTGTTACTGTAGCAAATTCAAAAAATAACGGTAGTATTACTGTTCCTGAGCGGCTAGCCGGATAAATCAAACGGCTAACCGCTTGAGCGCTGGAATTTGCCTATAACGGCTAGTTTTTGGGCTTCCACTATAAAAACTCAACTCAAACTTCTTTTTAAGAACCAATACACGCAAATATAAGATCATACAACATATATTGAGCTTCCAAAACACAAATCATTATTGATTGAATCATTGTTGAGTTATTAGTTGCATATCAACTCTTAAAGAGAGTTTTTGTTGTAATTTTCATTCCTTACCAAATTGTGAGTGTTTAAGTGTGGGAAACACTTGGGGTAAAGAGATTGGGGAGATAATCTTTTGGTTGTAAAGGTTCATTGACACCTTGGAAGTCAATTGTAAAAACTTGAAGCCTTGGGAGGTTTAGATAGTGAAATCCTCAAGCTCGGTTGGCTTGGAGGCGTGGACGTAGGCGGGGATTGCCGAACCACGTAAAAATCCGCGTGTTTGTTTTTCTCTTCCCTTGCTCTTTTATTTTTACGCTTGCTTGAATTTATTGTTCTCTATTTCATTAAGGCGTTAGATTGATTTATTGTGCGAATCGTATTGCATTAATTTTAAAAACCCAATTCACCCCCCTCTTGGGTTGCGTTACTTGCATTTCAAAATGGAGAATTGATTAGTGTTGACATGATTTTTATTGATGAAAAGGTTGTATAAAAAATTCATTCTCCCATTGTTTTCTCTAATTTTTTTCCCAATTGTTTCACACTTAATGTAGTATGTGTTTTTTTTTTCGTAGGAAAATCTAATGCATGCAACAATCAGGAAAACTTTAGTGACAAGGTTTAAGCACATGTTGAGTGAGGGTTCTTTGTACAATGTCAAGAATTTGAAAGTTGTTTCAACTACAGGCGAGTACAGACCACTTTCAAATCAGTATAAGATTATTTTCTTAGTTATAACTTCTCTTAAGAGATTAGAAGAAGGAACTGTCAAGATTCCGATTAATGAATTTTAATTCATATCTCCGAATTTGATTGATCTACGTGTGAATGATAACACAATCCTCTCAGGTATTTTTTTAATTATTAATGTTTGTTAATCTTTAAGTGTATATTAGAAATTATTAATCCTTATGTTTTAACATGTTTATGTTATTTTTCCATAATATTACAGATGTTATCGGAAGTTTATGTGGTGTGGGTGATATTGAGATCGTTGGAGTTGGTTGGAAAAAAATAGATATAAAAATTCTAACGGATTAGTAAGTTGAATATAATCAAGAAAACTACGACTTTATATTTTTTAGTTATTTATGTTATTTTTTAATTATTGGTTCTCTTTACATTATTAACTTTTGTTAATTTTTATGGATAGCTCGGTAACAACAAAGATTACTTTATGGGGAAAGTTAGGGGAGATGTTTGATCCAAACTTATACAAAAAAGACGAGGGTCCTTGTATTGTGATAGTAACTTCTACGACCATTAAAAAATTCCAAGGTGATTATTTTATTTAGATCCCACTAATTAACATTTTCAAATGCAATGTGGCTATTTTAATATTATACACAATTTTGGATTCTGTTCAAGTTTCGTTTTAGGTTACATTTGCTCTAAACAGGTGAGGTTAATTTCTCTGCCACAAGTGCAAGCAAAATCTACATAAATCTTCAAATAGATTGTGTAGCATCATTAATTGAAAGATTTTCTACCATCTCCAATGTTGTGCAAGTTAGTAAAAGTCTTTACATGTATTTTACTTATTTCTTTTATAATTCAACGCATTGCTAAGGATCCTCAATTACAAAATTTAATTTGGAACTTATCAACTACAAAAGGTATAAGGTCTGTACACTTAGACTATACACGTTAATATATATTTTTAACGTTAACAAAACAGTAGTTAACTTTCATAAATAACATTAGTTTTATAAGGCCGCTTCATTTTAAAAAAAATCAATATATATTTTTTATCAGTTTTATCGAGTGTAAAAAAAAAATTGATAATATTAAATTCATTTTCTAAAGCCGCGCGAAGCGTGGTTTTATTTCCTAGTATCTATATAAAGCTGAGACTTGAGGAGGTGATGTGGCATCACCATTTCTCATCTTTGTATATTCTCTATTATCTAATAAATAGAGAAATTTTCTTTTAGATTTGGCTTTTCATCTTCTCATAATTAATTTAATTGTTATTACACAATAACAATTATGTAAATGTTTTAATGAGGCACATTCTTTGTAATGAACATCCAAGGGGGAGTGTTATGAATTTATTAAAATAAATGTAGATGTTCATAACATATATCTCTTAGTCTCCCCACTATCTCCCATTAACAACCTTTAGCTTCCCTATAACTCCCACTATCTCACAAGGAATTATGATCCATAAATTTTCATTAATTTCATGGAGTGATTATGTAACTATAAAAGGAGAGCTCATTTTTTGTTTTGTACACACACAATTGGAATGAATAAAATCTCTCTAATAATATATTCTCTCATTTTATTCTTTATCTTGCATTGCTTCTTTATTTGTATTGCTGGCTAATAGCTTTTTTTATTTTTTTTATAAGGCTGCCTCATTTTAAAAAAAAAATCAATTCATATTTTTTATCAGTTTCATCAAGTGTAAAGTAAGAAAAAATGATAATACTAAATTCTTTTTTTAAAGTCGCGTGAAACGCGGTTCTATTTTCTAGTTTCACTATAATTGAAGGCCTATTTACCTAACTCATTTACATCATTCAATTGGTACGACAAATAACTTCTTAAGAAAAGTATCGTATATAACATATCTTGAAGTACAAATTAATTTTTTGTAGTTTTCCTTATTGAATAAAACTTTCAGCATTTCTCTTATTTTTCCACAAATTTTCTCTAACGTCCATCGGTTTTGAAAGTTGGGAGTAATTTAGGGATAAAGCTAAATTTCACACAGATTATTTAATAGGGATAAAACTCACGGGCTTTCGGGCCATTGTTTCAAGGTAGGAATGGCCGGGCCTTTAAGGCAGCCTTGAATTGAGCTTTCTGACGGCGAGGAGAAATCCAACCCAAACACTTTCAATGCAAAATGCAAGAAACTGAAGTGATGAAAAACGAAAATGTTTGAGTCAATGTTGCAGACCTTAAAACGTGATCATAGAAAATTGATAACCGCTATATACTACTTAGCGTAACTGATAGTGTTGCCAATAATTTATGTATTGATTAGGTGATCGGCATCCCCTCCCCTCTTAACTTTAAGGTAGCAAGTTGCGGTCCTTTTAATAGTTTTTTTTTTCAATTTCTGCAAAGTATAATTTTAAAAAAAAATTAAGACAAATAGTCTATCTTTAATTTTCTTTTGGTTTAGCCAATAGTTTTAATTTTAGTTTTATAAATAACTATCTACATATTTTAATACAATGAAAAAAATCAATATTTCAAATAAAATGTATTACATATAACATATAATTTACATTATTTGACTAAATTTAGAATGAGCCTACTGAGAGATTAAAATCATTTTCCTAGATTTAGGCCAAAGTGTGTATATACATGTGTGTATAAAGTTAAAGTTTTATCTTAATTTTATTCAAATATACAAATAACTTATGTTCGTGATTAGAGAAAACAAACATGTAAAAATATATGAATAATTAAAATAAGTTATTATTCTATGTAATTAATTAAAAATAAATAATTTCTTACGTTTATTAACATCATATGAGATTCAACTGAATAGATGACGCGTAGTTTGTTAAGTAAAACAGATAAATGTCATATGATCTATAGGTTAATAAATAAAATGACATATATTTTGATTTATTTTTCTGGAGATGCTTAGGAAAAGGGACAGGAGAAACGTAGGTCTTGCCACGTGTTGTTGGTTGGGATTGTAGAATTTTCGAATTTTTCACCTATGAAATCTTGGTGGTGTTGGTGGTTCTTTAACTAGTTCCACCTTGTTCTCTTTAGCTTCTTTTAATACACTTTATGGATCTTCAAATTGTTTGCCACTTTTAAGTGGGACGGGATGAGAAGGGATTTGTCAATCTCAATTCTGTCCCGTATATATTAGTGGGATAAAAAAAGTCCTATTCTTATCCCTTTATTTTTTGAGACAAAAATTTTTCTTAATCCAATCCCGTTAAATATCATGTCCCATCCTATTATCCTAAACAGTTCCAAATATATAAATAAATAAATTTTGACTTTTTTTTCTTTTAAGGATCATCCTAATTCAATATAGTAAAAATCTTGAATAAATACAAAGTAGAATAATCAAATAATAGTTTTATTTTGACTACATACATGTTCGAATATAATTTTATGCTAACATTTTCTATTTGTCTATTTGATTCCATTGCATATTAATATTAAGACTTACGCTTCAAAAACTATAAATTTGGGCAATAACTAACTTAGACCATATTAAAATATCCAATAATTCAATAATCTAATAATAAAGGAAACCAACAACTAGGGTTGGCAATGGGATAGGATGGGACAAGATTTACCAATCTCAATTATGTCTCGTGTATGCATATGGAATAAAAAATATCTCATTCTCGTCTCTTTATTTTTTTGGGTGATAAAAATATGTTCCAATTCTGTTCCAAACGAGCATTCCATCCCAATAGGAAAAATTGTCATCACTACTTCTAAGTGTAATTGCCTTCACTTGCTCCTTTAAAACTATCTTGGTGTTGCTTAGGAAAGAGCTTTGTGTTCTGTAGGATAATAAGTTTACCGTCTAATACATTTGAACCTTAATATTTCATAAAGTTGTAGCCTGATTTTGTAGAGTTGATTTAGTCTTTATTATAAACTGGGTAAAATTATTTTCTAAATTTTAAATAGCAACATCTGGATTATGGAACCTGATCTTGGATTTAGTGATTAATTATGTGATGAGCTTCTCCAGATTGGACTTCTTTTCTTATGGCTAGAACCTTAATGAAGGTTGCACCATAGTTTGACTTAGGGATGGCAAAAACCGGGTCCGGGTTTGGCCTTCCCGGTTCCGGACCCGGACACTAAAATGTTGTACCGGACCCGGATTTTATGACACCGAGTCTGGTACGGGTTAAACCCGGAATAATCCGGGTTTCCGGATTGCGGGTTTTCAACCCGGATCACATACAAATAAAAAAAAAAAACAAATTCACTTCACGAATTTACAAAACCAGATTCAACCCAAATCAAATACAAAGCAATAAACCATTTTAAATTTCAAAGCAATAAACCATTTATAAATACAAATCTATGATATAACATTCACAAAATATAAATTCATGTCTACAATTCACATCACAGCCGCGATTCACGGATTTAGTTCACAAACTTCAACAATCGGCGTCTGGTAAAGCAACGAACAGCAGCTGTTGATGATATGATGATGATGAACACATCACAGCCGCGAGCGTTATTCGCAAAAGGCGGATGAACAGCAACCAAAACCAAGATCGCGATGGACAAACGACTGCCAAACGAAGGCTGATGATGATGATGAGCGGGAACACAACGATGCGAAGTGATGACGAGTGACAATGACGATTTGATGAAGAGAAGAACTGAAGAGAGACGAAAAGGATGATTTGATGAAGAGAAGAGAAGAGAAAAGGTGAAGATATAGGAGAAGAATGAATTGGCGGCTGTGAAGTGAAAGTGTGAACTAGGGTTATTGACTTTTTTCCCCTTTTTATATTAAAAAAATAATTTAAATATAATATTAAAATAAGGACATCCGGGTCCGGGTTCCTCATATGCGGATTTATGTGAACCCGGAACCAGACCCGGAAACGTCCGGGTTGGAAAAATCACATCCGGATTCGGATTTATTTTTAATCTAGTACAGGTTCAACCTGGACTGGATTATCCGGGTTCGTCCGGGTCCGGGCTAAATTGCCATCTCTAGTTTGACTGCTGCTCCATGAAAAATCCGGATGGCTTCTCTAAGCTAGATTGTAGGTATCGGAATAAAGATTATGTTGATGTTGATAAGTTGGATACCAAATGAGCTTGTTCGGTAGTAGATGGTGCAAAAGAATTTCCAACTTGACATTCATCACTTGCATGGATGCCTCTACAAAAATCACATACATCACTTGGAGCAAACATGACATTGGAGTTCTTATTTACTATTTGCTTTTTGAGTTCTACAACCTTGACAAATAAAGCAGTAACAACATCAATGTAATGGATTCCTGTCGTTCTTGCTGGAGGCATTTGGTCTAAAGGCCATTGAGATTGCTTCAAGATGATTAATACATTGGTCCTACATGGAATTCGCAACTTTTATATTCGCTCGATGACCATGTCAAACATGGGATAAGCTTGGGATTAGAAAAAACTTGTCCAATCACAATATTTATCCTTCGTACCAAACAACTTTTATATTCATTCCTTAGAGATGGCAATAGGGTGGGGTGGGAGTAGGGAGACTTACCCCCATTCTCCATCTCATTAAAAATTTTGCCCTAATTCTTTAATAAATTTAGTAGGATGAAGACGAGAAATCTCCTCGAATAAAGAGAGAATGGTACCAAATCAAGTAAGGAGTTATTGACATATATATATATTTAATCTTTATTACTTAAAAAAGAAACTAATGTCTTTATTTCCTTTAGCTGTTAAGTGATGATGAGATGCCTTCCTTACGTTCTCTTTTTGCCAGCTTGCTTTGACCTAATCATTTTTAAATCAATGAAAGGCATCGGTTATTTATTATGTCATACTCTTTTCAATATTGTTCTTTTCTTGAACCAGCATATTTTGTTGCTTCTCTTTGCCATGAATGCTTAAATTAATGATTTTTCCTTCCATTTTCCTTTCGATGCACGAGCATATTTTCAATTCGATATTTTAAAGCAGCTATTTAATCTAATTGTCGTGCTGATGTAAATAGTCTCTTTTGATTGCAATCACGAGAAGATAATTGCATGTCAATGGCAATGTTGTATACATCGTTATATAGAGCAGTGAATTGGTAGGCACGACGGTGCTCACCTTATGGTAAGCCTCAATGTCATGTGGTGTTGTTTAGTTAATCTATAATTTCAACTTAACTCATAAGAAGTCAAAAAGAATTGTGCCATGTGTCCAGGTTCTATATGATGAGTACTAGTACTCACCAGATCACATTGGCTTTCCAAACTTGTCTTGTCAAACCTTTGAGTACATTCAAACGGTAACGGATTATAAATTATTAATTAGATTATAAGTAGCAGCGTGAGGATAGATTAGGATAGGTAGAATTGGGGGAAAATGGTCTTGAATTTGGGTGCATAATAAGTTCTTGACGAGAGGCACAACACTCAGTTCCATGCTGCAATTTCCAAAGAAATTTGTTCAAATTCCATAGTTTAGATCCTCAAAAGGCCACTTGAAATCTTGTTTATGGCCAATTGAAATTTTGTTTATCTCTCGCTTTCGCTTGTAAGTGACCTTAATATGATTGCATCTACATGAATAATTTGGTTAATAATAAATTTTCAAGACCATATTTCCCTTTTTAACATTTTTCTATTTTACTATCTCTTGGCTTGCTTTCTAGTTAATCATTGCCGAGCAAATGAATGTGTAGAGTAGTTTCCCTGTTGTGCTCTGATTCTTCCCCTGATTCAGGCTGATTCTCTATTCCAATTTTAGTAGCGAGAGAGGGAGACATGGACGTGCATCTCGGATTATTTTCAGAGAGGTTGAAAAGGCTATTGGCAAGTGAACAAAGAATGTTGCCTTTACCGAATACTGCAATGGAACAAGTTCAGAAGCTTCAAACTATGATTGAATCCATTTATTCTTCTTTTCAAAGGGATTATAAAGTCGAAATGGTTCTGATTGTATATAAACTTGATAGAGACATTACTCTATCAAAACTTCAGGGCATTTTGAAAGAAATCAATTACTTGGTCCATGAATATGAGAAAGCCATTGACACGTTCATTATGAGCAGCATGCAACAAAACGGTGAAAGAAGTTCCAAGGAGCGCTGTGTGATGCTCTTAGAGGACTTGAAAGTAAATTCGTTGATATTAAACAACAGATGCAACAAGTTTAACCCCGCTTCTACGTCAATAATTTCAGTTTATGGATAGAGTACATGAAATTTGATTTATTGCTAAAATTGCAGAGGGACAAAGTGAGTCGTGAGTCTACCGGATGATGCAATGGAGGAATTGTTAAATCAATTGATAGAGGGACCTCCTCAGCTTTCTGTGGTTGCAGTTATTGACAGCTACGGGTTCGACAAGGCTGTTTTTGCTGCAGAGGCTTACAACAGCGATTATGTGAAAAGTTATTTTCATTGTCATGCTTGGGTGTCCGCAAACTTGGATCCCTACGTAATTTTGGATAACATATTGAAGATTATGATGCCTCAATCTGCATTAAGGGAAATTATGGGTAAAGGTTTTCGACAAAGGAAAACTGCACTTCATGATTACCTCAAAAACAAGAGGTACTTGATTGTGCTTGAAGATGTACTTACAAATGAAGTGCGGAAGTATCTTGGAGAAGCACTTCCAGATCGTCATAATGGAAGTAGGGTATTGGCAATGCTCACTTCTAATGAAATCTTCAGGTTTTGTAGATTGGATAACGATCTAATGTTCACTTTAATATTATTCCAAAAATAATATTAAACTGACATTTTAATGCTCTTGAAACTAAAACATTAAAATCGATGGAAATATCCCCTTCCAGATGATGTAATGCAGCTTCAGAAAGCAAGTACATAATTTCTTACTAAAATCGAGTCTTAAGAGTAAATTAGGGGTGTTCGTAGATTGAATTTTGTGGATTATAAATTTTTAATCCAATCCAATCCACGGAATGGTAAAATTCAATCTATACGTCTGCGGATTAGATGCAAATTTGATCCAATTCATATCTAATTCACCATTTTGTGGATTGGTTTGTGAGCTAAGAATTTTTAATAATTTCCTATCCATGAACTAATTAAATATAAAAATTAATATAAAAATAATTTTATTATCTATCAAATTCAAAATTAGTTGCAGCCAATAGGTTAAAATTAGTTACAGCCACCAACCATCCAATGCATTACCTTGGATATTGGAACCGCAGCGGCGAAAAAGAAAAGACGGAGAGAGAGAATGAGTTTTGAACAAAACAATTCTTGAAAACAAAAAAGAGAAACGAATCAGTGATGCAAAAGGTATAACAACATGTGATAAAATAGGAAATTGAAAGCTTGAAATAATTCCGATCCTGAAATATTTCATGTGAAAATTTGAATGATTTATGGAGGCGGAAGAGGAAAATAAAAATTTTAATTGGATATAATTTTGAATTAGAATTCTAAAGCAGATTTTAGAGTTTAGGTATTTTCACTAATAAGGTTCCATATGTCAACTTGTCAATGGGTGGGGAGTACCATATGCCAAGTGGGTTCCAATGTGTGACTTTTAAGTGAGACCCTCTACTAGGGCCAACTAAAATTCGATATTAAAAAATTATGAACATAGGAAACGTACTACAATACCAAATAATAAAGTATGAGTATGATAGTATGATATGTTCTGTATTGACTCATAGATAATGAAATGAACCAAACAGCCTTTCAGAAAGTAGGGTCTAAAAGTCATTACATGTCATTTTCGCGGCTTTAAAGAAATTGAGAGGCATCTAAAAATCAACAAAGATCTATAATTTTTGTGGCTTGAACTCACGGTGATGTTTTGTGGCTTGAACTCACGGTGATGTTTTGTGGCTTGAACTCAAGAACATCACGTGAGCAGACTTGCTTGACAAGTCTTTTTCCGTCAAGGTATCATATTGACATCATGTGTACTGGTTGGGAAATACAGAGGAAATGAACCAATTTACTTGAAAAAGATTGGGTGGCTCTGTTTGCCCTACCCATACAGTGATTTGGTAGCAATTTCTGCAATTATGGGACCATACATTGATCACAAAGATGAAAATTTACAAGATGAACTCATATCTTCCTGCACGGTTTCATTTCTCGTTTACAAACTTAAATGACAAGTGGCCCAAAGAAAATAATAATAATTTTGATCTCAGACGGCAACTGGTGTAGCTTCATCAAAAGCTACGACAACTGGAAGCTCTTTGCCTTCCGGCAACTCCAAACCGGCACCACCACCAGCACCGCTAGTTGATATGTGGTTCATGACACTGGCAACTCCAACATTTTCAACGTGGCAACAGAGTCTCCACCTCCAATGATTGTTGTTACGCCCTTGCCACTGAGGTCTGCTAGCTTCTTTGCGATTGCCTGCAAGCAGAATCACTATTTCAGTTGGCTATCTATCTGTTCAAAAAGAGACGGACAGGTACTCCAAATCAGATGTGGTGGTACCAGTCCGTCCAAATCCATTTATGTTTTTCTGTTTCATTTGCATCATACTTGTTTATTATAGGCCCAATATGTTTCTGATCTTTCATTTAAAATTTCACCAAATTGGAGTTATGGTGGTGGCCCGTTTGAGACCACATATATGGCTATGGAATGACGAATGTGGATAAAATTTCAATTTAATCTTGTAGATGGCCCCACCCACTCTCGAGAGAAATTTTAGAATAAATTAAAAGTATTATAATTAATTAATAGACATATATGACATGAAAATTGGTAAGTTAAAAAAAAGTTTTTTGACAAATTGGCCAAATGTTGGCCAATTTTTTTAAAAATGTGGACACGAAGATCTTGATAAGAAAATATCAACAACGGGCTATGTATTTACTTTGGGTGGAGGTTCGATTAGTTGGAGGTCGATTCTACAATCGACAATTGCTCTCTCCACTCTAGAAGCAAAGTACATTGCAGCAACTGAGGCTGTAAAGGAAGCTATTTGGTTAAAAGACTTGTTAGGTGATTTGAGATTAATTCAAGAGAACATTGAGGTCTTTTGTGATAATTAAAGCACGATATTCCTGGCGAAAAACTAAACATATCTTGCTCGAACAAAACATATAGATGTAAAATATTACTATGTGAGGGAGTTATCGAGAGCGGTATTGTGTTGTTGAAAAAGATCGATACCAAGGATAATCCATCAAATATGTTGACAAAGATGATTTCTGAAGTTAAGTTTCAAGATTGCTTGAAACTAATTCAAATCATGAGAACGTGATGAATTTTCAGGAGAAAAGTGAACTACAATTAGCTTGATCCCAAATTTTGGGTACGTAGACAGCCACAGAGACGCAGCCACTTTGGAATGATGGTTCATTGGTAATCGATTCAGATTTGGACAAAATTTCGCCGAAGTGGAGAATTGTTGAAAATTGATAAGTCAAAAGAAAGCTTTTTGACAAATTGGCAAAAATATGGACACCAAATTCGGTGCCCACCAAATGAACTTTGAAAATGGAAAGTTGAGCATGTACTTGCAATTGTTAAGCTGAATGAAGAGAAGCTCTCCACTAAATACCAAGGCATTCCTTCGGTGAATGCATCCCGAAATTGAGAGAAACAATCCAAGTGAAGAATTTTTGAGAGAGTGAGCAATTAGAGAGCGTGTGTATTTGAGAGGTTTTTCCTTTTAAATGTGTGTGAAAGTACTGAGTGTATTTAGGTTTTGGAAAGTGAGGTTTCTTTACTAAAATATTGTACTCAAAATAATTATTAGTAATACAGTATAACCTCTATAAATTAATACTCGATAAATTAATAATCTCTATAATATAATAATTTTTTGCGGTTCCGACTTGGGCCCTAAAGCTAAATTAATAATTTCGATAAATTAATAAGATAATAGTTTTTCTGAGAACTCCTATATAACTCTGTGGTCCCATTTATATCATAAATTAATAATTGTAGAAATTACAAATACTGTGAAATTACAAATGTAACTGACTATGTCAATTTATTAAAATATGAGTCTATTGTAACTTGTTTTTTCTTGAAGTTTAAATCTAGTTGAATCTCATCTCTAAGTTTAAATCTTCTTGAAGTTTAGTTCATTGAATACATTTAGATAAATTTATGTAAATACATGAATTTAATTAATCAAGTAGATAGGTACATTAGATTAGTTCTAATTCAATTTATACAATTTAATAACTAACATCTAGTTTAGTTCATGGAATACATTTAGTAAAATTCATGAATTTATTTAATCAAGTATACATTATTTATTTGATGAATTTATTTAAAGTCTATTGATTATATTTGTAAAATACAATGAATTTTCAGTCAATTAAATGTTAGTTCTTTGTACTGTAAACACACTCTATAAATTAATAAATTATTAATTTATCGATTAATTAATATCTCTCTAAATTAATAAATTTCTATGGTCCCGACATTATTAATTTATAGAGGTTATACTGTATAATTATTTTTCTTTTGCTCTCGTGGATGTAGGCATATTGTCGAATCACGTTAAATTATTGTGTCATTTATTTTGCTGTGATTATTTGGTGCACTTGATTCCGCATTCTGCGCACAACAACATGTATAATTAAATTTAATAGAATCACCACTTATAATGGTTTTCAAAATAAATACATAAATATTATAGCTTCATTTATTTGTTATATAGCTAATATAGTACCTCTAATATTAGAATACATCAAAGATAATACAATCACTGAACGCATATATGAAACATGTATTTGAATTTTATAGAACCACCAATTGCATGCTAATTCTTCAAAATAAATACGCACAAACCAAAATATTTCTTATTATATAATTGATATAGTAATTTAGAGGTACTCTAGAATTTCTCCTCTTATAGGTGCCCATGTACTAGGACTTCTCATACTCTTTAATCTTTTTTCATTTTACTTATTGTTATCCCTGTCTTGCTCACTGATATTCAATAACTATGCTTAATAATTTTTCTGTAGATTTCTTTTACATAAAATATTAAAGGCAGATTATTTTTTTTATTTTTTTCGAAAGAACAAAATATGAACAGTTAAAAAAAAAGAAAAAGTAATAAGTTCTGAAGTTGTTTTATTGGTGATAGGCAATTAAATACTTTTTTACAAGTTCATTTTCATTTTATTCTAATTAAATTTATAATGAAAAAATTAAAAAATACAGTGTAATTTTACTTTTCTCAAATAACCAAATATGTTTTCACTGTTTTTATTTTTACATACTATTTTAAAACAAGTTACTAAATAAAATTTTCTTTTGAGCAGATAAGATCAAAATCAAATATCATTTTCTCTAAAATAAATGTAAAGAATACCAATTGAAAAATAATACAAAACGCACCCTTTTCTTTCTTCTATTTCTTTGGTCGCCCTCTCCCCCAAGGAGCCACTTCTTACCTTCTTCGGTTTTTCTTTATTTTCTTTTCTTTTCTTTTCTTTACTTCCTCAATCACAAATTTTAACTTTCCAGAAGGGCCTGAATTGAGGTAATCGATATTTTTGCATGATGATACATTTTCTTGATATAAAAACAAATGCTATAAATAAGTGGCCATAAAAGCCGAGGCTTAATTTATAGAGTCGCATGGTAATAAAATTTACCCATAATTTCGATTTATTGATTTATTCTTTTCATGTTTCATGGAATTCACATCATGAAAACAAAGGCTTGGTTTGCATCAGCAATTATTTGTTCTACTTCGAACTTTTGTATTTCGACAGCTATTTTATTTCGATACTGGGTACATATTTTATATTAGGAATTAGGCCGGGTATAGCTCAGCAGGCAAACGAGGCATTGCACGTGCATGCAAGGGTTTAGCCATAAAGAGATCAGATTTCGACTCTGCTAAATCAATTTTCTCCTCGTTCGATGGCACGCTCCAATCAAATCCATGAAGAAGTCTTGCCAATAACATTACAGTCATCTCAGACCCAAGTGCCACGCCCATGCAACCACGTCTTCCTCTACTAAATGAAATGAATTTTAATTCTGGTTCGGTGAGCTCAACTTGATGATGATGATCTGCCAAATTAATATGGCGTTCTGGTTTGAATTTTAAAGGATCTTCCCAAACTTCGGGGTTCCGACCGAGCCCTTGTCGGCTTAGCAAAACATGACTGCCTTTTGGAATGAAGTACCCAGCAATTGTGGCGTCACATGTTGAGACATGAGGTACGTTAAATGGTACAACGGGATGAATGCGAAAAGCTTCCCTTAAACAAGCCTTGACGTAGTTGAGATGGGGGATGTCTGATTCTTGAACAAGTCTCCCTTTTCCAACAACCCTGTCTATTTCGTCTGTTGCCTTTTTGAGGATATCAGGCTGATTGATCATCTCTGCTATTGCCCATTCCACTGCATTTGAAGGATTGTCCACTGTTGCAACCATCAATTCCTTCAATAAACATATAATATTGTGAGAAAGGACTGGTCTAGTACTCAGTAATCTCTATTTTTGTAAAGCGAGCACATCAACATTTTGTAAAATATATACACAGGTTAACTTTATGGATATATGAGTTTAGGAGGTTATTTTTATAAATTTGACAGGGGTTACATTAATAGATTTAGTAGAGTTAATTAGTAACTCAAGTAATTTTCCACCTCTGATCCCTTTGATTTCAAAACTTCATAAGAAAACTCATCCTGGCCATAAAATAATCATTTTTTTGAGTTAAAGTTTTGATGTGTAGCTCAATATTATGAAAACTGTTAAGAATAATTGGTAAAACTCAGAAACTATAAAGATATTATGAACTGTAAGGAATAATTGGTAAAACACAAAAACTATTAAGGAAAAATAACAGCAATCTCCTTTGTATCTCTTTACCGTGCATTGGGCTTTGATCTCGGGGACTGATAACCATGGCTTCCCATTTTCATCCTTCGCTGAAATGAAGGCGTCAAGCAGGTCCTCAGCCTCCTTCTTCTTCCCACATCTCCATTGTCGAACCCTCTCATCTATAATCGGATCGTGATACTTGGAGATCGTTCTCATAGCATCACTTACAATCCTTTCATGGCCTTCTAAATCTAACACTCTCAGCCAAGGAATGTAATCTGATAGAATGAAAGAGTAGATGTGGTTAAGTACAATAAAGAGTGATTCAACGTGCTCTTCTTCTTGAAATCCTGGTCCTCCACTATCTTTTCCTTCACCAAAATACCTCCTGCTAAACATGATTTTCCTAATCACGTTTCCACAATAACGACGAGCTACAAGTCTTACATTTATGACAGAATCAACGTTATTGCGAAAGTATTGATTATAAACGAAGCTAACAAGATCGTCAGCTTCTTCTCTTCTCTTAACGAGTAAAGAGTGAAGTCTTAATGAATTTAACACATGAGAAGATACCACCTTTCTCATTTTCTTCCATTGCTGTCCCCACGGCACAACTGTTATTGACAAGAATCCACCGCTGAGGTACTCTGTCCCCATTGTAAGGGGCCTTGATGCAAAAACTGAGTCATTAACTTTTAAAAATTCTAGGGCAATTTCTGGCGAAGTCACTGGGATAACATGAACATTTCCTAGACGGATGCAACAAATGTTCGTGTTCAGTTCTCTCATGAGACCATGAATCCACTTGAAAGTTGGCTTGTTTCTCCACATTTCTGGAAGGTTTCCGACAATTGGCCACGGAGCTGGGCCTGGAGGGAGAGGTTGCCGCTTGTTTTTTTCCTGAAATTATTTTGAAGAAAATGTTAACACTGTATGTGTTGAAAAGCACATGGTGGATTACTGTCACGTAATTTGAATACATAGAACTAGTACATGCATAATGCTTAGTGCAAAATATTAATGTTGCTTCAAACCCTGTCCGGATAAAGAAATAAACTAACAAAAAAAGGGCAAAATTTTATATGACATGCGTATCAATATATTGTATTTTGAAAGAGCTTTATCTTATGGGAGTTTGATTATCTCTTTGAATAGTTAATTCTTAACAAATGAAAACATATCCTTTGCAAATCTCCGGATAATTTGAGGATACAGAAAGCTTGCCCTTGCAACAGTGCCGAATGATCCTGGTGCAAATCTGTTGCCTAGAATTGGCAACACTTTGTTAAATTTGAAGAAACCAGCAATAAGAGCAATCAGTGTCACAAAAATAATGGTTGTAAATGGTAATTTAGATTCATAAGTCGGAATATTTTCAAGATTAAAAAGGAAATCCATGGAGATAATTTGATTCAAAAGTATGAACAGCAAAATAATGGCTATCGAAGTAAGCAAAAAGCAATTCTTGATGGAATGAAGAGGAGGCTGCATGCATATTTATACAGAAAGATGATCGTCAAATTAAATTAACAGTTGCTTTCAATCAAATTAGGCAGTTTGCACAGGAATCACAAGTTGCTTTCAATCAAATTAGGTAGTTTGCACATGAATCACAAAAACCATTCAACACACTGGATGTATACTAGGACCACAAGATCTATTCGAAATATTTCACATCTTGATGTTATTGTTAATGAAAAATGGACAAAACCCTCTATGAAAGAAATAAGAACCCTTCATGTTTTAAACCCCTCCAAACCTTGGTTAGATTAGTTAAGTATTAATTTAATGTTAGATCCTTAATCCAACGTTGAGCTTATATATAAATAATTGCGGAGTAGTGAAATTTAACCCCCTCCAATTTTCTCACTAACATCATTATTCAATTAGTACCACTTATTTTCAAATTTACCCTTATTAAAATATAAACATGTTTTTTTCTTCTTTTCACTCTCATCTCCTTTGCACTCACTCACTCACTCAGGCACCACCATATACGAGTATTTTTAAAGAAAATGATATACTTCCCCATGATCTATAGTGCAACACTAAGCCACCCTACTTCACACTAGGGCAAAGAATTGCCACGCCTCACGATGCATGATGCAGGGCAGAGCCGTTGTGCTGCACTGCTTCGTGCCATGTGACCAAGGAAGCCACTTCTCGCACGCCATAAAGCAATCTCATTTTGAAATTTTGGCTAGAATTTCATTTCACCGTTTCCTTTGTATTTAATCTTTTTTTAAAAATTAATAATATTAATTTGTATAAACTATTGTGAAGTAATTGTTGATCTCTTTTGCTACTTAAGAAGGGTTTTAATATTTCTTTAAAGAATTTTGCATGATTGAAACTTGAAATGAAGCTAGATTCTTTAATTTGGTTTCTTCTAAAAAAGAATGGATTAGTTCTAGTTTGAAATATGTCAAGATACATTGTGACAGGAATTTTATAGTTTTGCTGTGTGGGTTTTGAATTTAATTCAAAGAAAGAATGTGAAATTAAAAAAAAGTTTTCTTGGAAGTAAGGGTAGTTTTAGAAAGATACTATATTAATTTAAAAGTGAGGGTTAGTGAGATAAAATGAGGGGATGAAATATCATTACTCATAATTTTGTATTACAGACTATCTTATAAGATTAAGCCTAATTAAAAGTGATTTATTAAAGTTTTCAATAATTTAGGTTTTATTATATCTAATAGGGTGTGAGCCTTTAATGTGTAGAGGTTTAAAAGTAATTTATATTTCTATGACGGACTAAAATATGAATGTCTGATGATAACAAAAAAGTTATTTATATAAGTCCTTATGGTCCTCAGATCACACATAATATTCTAGTCTTTTTTGACATCCCATCATCACAGAGAGTGCAGAAAGAAAGCTAAAGGATTCTCTTGGAAAACGTATTAATTTAGAAGATAAACAGAACGACTCTAGAGAGTAAAGCATTTTGAATTCAAGTACGTTTCCGTATATTTATTTATTGATTTTTGATAATACGACATGAATGTTTCTGAAATTATAAATGATGGTTTTCATCAAGGTTAATTATTTTATAGCATTTTATTGATCATTTTATTATTCTGGCCTTAGTGGCCTTAAAGCTTAATTATATACCATTAATGAGCAGCAGCTTCCTCCTCATCCATGCATTTATTTTTTCCTAAAATGTATGACTTTCAATTTAATTAAGTTTATGATGATATGAACGAATTTCACTATAAGAACCATATATAAAAAATTTCAATAGGCATGGCGCTCAAATGAATTTGAATTTTATGGTGAAATAATTTAAGAGCTTCATTATAAGAGCCGACGAGGAAATTTTTAATATGAATAGTGCTCAAATTAAGTTGGTACATATTCTATATTATAGTCAGAGGGGTTTAATTAATAATGTTGTATTATTAATTAAATAAATTCGATAATTAATGATACATAAGTCATTTTATTTTGATTCATCTTCCGAAAACATTTACGCCTAGCCTTGCGGCCCTACCAAGTCACACCCGATCGATTACTTTAAAAAATAAAAAAAAAATAAAAAAATAAAAGAAAAGAAAACGAATGAGAATGTGGAAAGGCACATGCATAGTTTGTATATGTCATTATCATTTATATATCAAAGATAAATTGTTGAATCAAAATTTCTTAGTTTAATTCCAAACCTTGATGATAAAATGCAATACTGGTGCAAGAGACATTATCACATGTGTTTCCTTTTTGAAACAATCGTGTATCACATTCTAATTAACTTTCTCCTTGTGTTTACGGTCGGTTTGTCGGTTTGGCTCTAATTTTGAACGAAACGTACTACTATTGTCTACGTAAGTTACATGTTCACAAAACACAAAGGGACAGCAACGACCGATCCAGGATCTGATAATGAAGCTGATGACATGCAATTAAAAATCTAAATGGGATTCCAACTCTAGTTGATCATCATTCTGTCATTAGATATATTTATGTGGGGGTAAATTTTGGATTACTCTCTCGACAATTGATTATCTTCAAAGTTTGGCCAGAACCTCTGGGAAAGGGCCACGGCGGATTTGTTATGTCACGACAGACCATGGTTTCAGGTTTCAGGTTTCAGGTTTCAGGTTTCACGTGTTCAGGCCACGGAGTCCAGACAATGCAAGCTAGGTACAAAAGCAAGGACAGCATGCATAGAGTCGGTGAGTGCTTTCAATACTCGGACCATTTTGTCAAAGAGGAAACAAATATCTTGAATCATTTTCTAACTAAAACATGTGCAGCGCCTGAATTTAGGAGAGCGCAAGGAGTTGAGACGATGAAAGGTGATAAGAAAAACACCCTTTCGGGCACTTTTGGTTGTTTTTTGAACGTCCTTTTTTGGTTTTGCTGATAAAATGAAAAACGTGTTTGTTATGGCAATTTTTTGAATACTTTTTTCATTTGGATAAAAATGCATTGTATGATTGTATCCACTTCCTAATTTTTGTGGTTAAAAAATAATAATAATAATAATAAATAAATAAATCTCTCTGTCTTGATTTCATTGTTCGCTGTAGACGGCCCCAGTTATGTTTTTGTCAATTCTTGTTGGCCACATTTGTTTTCCGCATTTAAAATTTCACCAAATTGGAACAAGGTGGTTTAGAGGAGCTGGACTTTCGCGGACTCGGAAAAATAATAAAGCACATTATACAAGGTGGTTTATGAGCATCGGCGGACTCGGAAAAATAATATACTAGGGACTAATTTACACATTGACAAAATATAAAAATTAAAATCTTATGAATTCATAAGTTTATGAAATTTATTTTACTAAATTATAGAGGTTAAATTAAATAATAGTCAAATCAACTAAATGGGTTATTGTGAGTTTTTATTTTTTAATTAAAGTGTTGATTTTTATAATTTTTAAAATTAAAGTTTAAATTTTATAAATTTATGAGGATTATTTTATAGATTAAATGGGATATTTAATAAATTTAGTGAGACTAATTTGAAACTCAAATAACTTTCTCTTTAATATTTAAAATTTATGATCGCCAGTTGAATCTTTTTATCTCGTATCTACCTTATACCTTCAACCTTTAATAATAAATAATAAATTAGTTATCTAAGTTCACATATATGTATACTTTGTTATCTTTTTCTTCATGGCATAACTATTTCTGTTCAGTCCTCAACGTAGATGTTTTGCTAATTACATCCATTTAATATGATCTTATTGGCTGAAGAACTTGCATTTCTGTCGTATGGTCACACAAATTACTTGACATTGAATGAATGAATCTTAGCTCTGTGAATTATTATTATCATTATAACTTCTCAATGCAGAGGCCAAAATGTGAATTTTTTTGTAAAAGTAACTAATAGATAAGAAAAGTACAGATTTGAGTGCACTATTTTTTGTTCTTTTAGTGTTTGGGAATCCATAATTTTCTTGTTTTTTACCTTCATCCATACAAAATTTACATTTTTACATCTATACATGAGAATCTCTCTCTCTTTTCATATATATATATATATATCAGAGTAGAGAATCCATATAAGCTGGAACCTATAAATGACCTAGTTTTACAGGAATGGCAAATCAATCCTAGGCTAAGAGTTGGTTTTACTGCCCTTCAACCAAATCGGGACTTACGACCAAATACTACCAAGGCACCCAAAGGTAACACCCTTTACCACTCAAGTAAAAGTTTAATCACATACAACTTCAGCCTACACAAAATCTCTAAACGATAAAACACAACCCCCCTAGCTCTGATACCACAGAGTAGAGAATCCATATAAGCTGGAACCTATAAATGACCTAGTTTTATAAGAATGGCAAATCAATCCTAGGCTAAGAGTTGGTTTTACTGCCCTTCAACCAAATCGGGACTTACGACCAAATACTACCAAGGCACCCAAAGGTAACACCCTTTACCACTCAAGCAAAAGTTTAATCACATACAACTTCAGACTACACAAAATCTCTAAACGTTGGGAATTATATATACATATCTTTAATAAAGCAATTGATAATTGGGAATTACCAAAGATTTCTAAAGACATGATTTACAAAACAAAAAGGCTTGATTTTTTAAAGACTGATTTTGTTATAAAAACTGAAGAACGTGACATAACCCTTTCAAAGTCATTTGCAATTTATTAAAAAAAAAATCTCTAAACGATAAAACACAACCCCCTTGGCTCTGATACCAGTAAGATCAAAGAAAGACGATACTCTACAGAGTAGAGAATCCATATAAGCTGGAACCTATAAATGACCTAGTTTTACAGGAATGGCAAATCAATCCTAGGCTAAGAGTTGGTTTTACTACCCTTCAACCAAATTGGGACTTACGACCAAATACTACCAAGGCACCCAAAGGTAACACCCTTTACCACTCAAGCAAAAGTTTAATCACATACAACTTCAGCCTACACACACACACACACACACACACACACACACATATATATATATATATATATATATATATATATATATATATATATGTATGTATGTATGTATGTATGTATGTATGTATGTATGTATGTATGTATGTGATAGTCTTTCGATGAGAGATTTCTTAAATTATTAAAGTGAGGGAATAAACTGAAAAAAAAAACACACACACACACTTTAGGGTCCAGCTATGCTGTAACAGTGGTACGGTACCACTATTGCTTTCAGCCATTGGATCTTGCTAATGCAACTGTACAACTATAGATCCAATGGCTGATTGCAACTGTGGTACCATACCACTGTTGCAACATAGTTTTGCCCTACACTTTAATATACTACAAGACAAAAAAAATAGTACTTCTCTCTCTTTTTTTTTTTTTGGTCTTTTAGCTTTGTTCATATTTTAATTTCTTGCATATATCCTCATGTGAGCACCACTTTGTGTATATTTATTTGTTAACTATTATTGTTCTATCAGTCTTCAGTCAAAGTTTAGTTTCAATGGTAAAGAAGATATTTTTAGGGTTCAGGTCGAACTGTATAGGTATATGAGTTAATTAAAAAAAAATATTTCTGTTCAATCTTTATTGCACTAAATTAGTTTTTTTAGTCATAATTAAATTCATAATTTTCACTAAATTAATTTTTACAAAATTATGTGTAGCTCATCTATTATTGCTTTCTTAATGTGGAATCACATTGTAACTGGAGCAAAATGATTTCGTGGTGTTTTGATGAGAGAGAAAGGAAGCATGTAACTCAGATGGGTATTGGGCTACTGGCTGGCGGGCTCTGTCTCAACAAAATATCAGGGCTTCGTAAATTTTCAAAATTCGACCTGGTTTATAAGATACTATTTTCACCCCTCGCTCTTCTTTTCAAGCCCCATTTCTCTAGCTATTACTATATTTCGATAATTCCCAAAATATCTTTGTTTGCTCTTCTTCATCAGTTAAAAAAAAAAAAAAACCTTTTGTCAATGCCGCTCCTTCTCTGTCCCCCCTCATTTCAACCCCTTTCAATTTCTTCTCGATGTGGCACTTTAAAAAAGCAGCAGAGGTAACATCCAATATTTCTTTAATCAACTACTGTGGGTCTTATTGAATATGAATTTATTATGCAGCATCAACTTCCAAAAATTAAAAAAAAAAAAGAATTAACAATATCACTTTGGAGATGCAAATATTGTTTTAATATTAATTTGACCATTGTTTTGGGTAAAGAGGATGCAAATGAAGAAGATAGGTAATTCATATTTAGGGCCTTAGAAAAAAACAAAACTCAAGTTCATACTTTTTAATTTATATGAGTATTCCATTTTGAAAAAGGGAACAACATGGGCTAAAGATTTGACCGTCCAGCGCGCATGTTCATAAATCATAGTGTTAATAATCTATGAAATTTTTTTTAAAATGATCTTTCTTGTAAAAATAAATTATAAAGTAAATAAATGAAACGACCCGCCCGAACTACAAAGGCAAGTCTAACTAATTTTATCTATATGATTAAATAAAATAATTAATAAGAGTCTTGTCGAAATTTTGGGATTTGAAATAGTGATTTGAGGTTAGGCTTTGTATGGACTATGTTTTTGGAATTTATTCAATTGAGATTTTCTTGAAAGTTTTTGATTTAATATTGTATATTATCACAAAATTTGTCAATATTAAAAGATCAAAATGCCATTCTAATTAAGAGTGAGTGGCTTCTAAACCAGTGAAAAGGGAGGTTGAGGCCTGTAGAAGCGATGCAACTTTACTTCGAAGATAAGGATAGGTTGCTGTAAGCAAGCGAATTAAAGAATTGTCGAACTTGGTTAAAGTGTTTTGAAACATATGGAGTTTTAATTAGTTTTGACAAATAAGAGAGGGGGGTTTCACTCATTTTCTAATATTCAATCAACTTCATCGATCAACCTCCTCAAGCATATTATCACACATCACGATAAATAATATGCTTAAATGATTTCATTTGATTCTTACCCAATATTTTTGAGTAATATCAAAAGAATATATCATAACTGAAGCCAACATATAATATATATTCATAACAATCATATGAGAATTATACAATCCAAAATGAGGTGATCAATAGTTCTAATAATCTGATCGTGTGCCAAAACTCAAAATAACTACAATCGTTGGATCAAGTGATAAACTTATAACCACCTATGGGGAACGATATAGTAAAAAGAGGTGTGTATATATTCAGTGAGTGGATAATAAGTTTGAAAATACTAATACTTGAAAATAAATATGTTACTACAATTTAAAAGTCTCATCAAACTATGTATAAAACCATAATCATGTATAAAAGAAATATTTAATTTTAAATCAAATAAGTAGGGAAGTTTGCTTCTTATGAAAGAAATATTAGACTCAGAATTCAAAGATAGATATGCATCTCCACCCGAATCACCTAAAGGAATAAGTGATGATGTACATAATAAAAAGATCATGAAAATCATATCTAGAGAACGTATATACATGATTCTAAATCTATCAATAAACAAATACTTAGGGAAATAACCTCGTCATATGGTTGATGCAATGATTTCGTGAAAGTGTACTATTGTGCCCAAAGCTACAACGGGTAGATCAATAATGTGTTATCTCATTATATCTCATTGTACCACATGCATAAAATAGCCCCTAAAAGGTAAAAGTGCCCAAGCACACACCCAAAGCACCATGTATGCTCAGATTGGCTCTAAAGACCTTTATGTCAAACTGAATATCCGTAAATGAATATCTATAACTGTATCTCTTTAATCATACTTTGTAACTAAAGGGTGATGAGAACCTTTAAGGGAATACCATCAAAGTTTCAACTAATCCTTTACGTATTCATAAAGGCCTAATTACAAGAATCCAAGTTGCTTTAAATGGTTTAATTGAGAAAATGTGGACTAAAAATACAATTTAAGATCTAAAACATGATTAATGGGGCCTAGAGAGAAGAAAAGACATTTTGGGCATTATTCAAGCTATTGGATAGCTAAATACACAATTTGAGACAAATGTAGAAAGGAAAATTTTGGAACATAACTGATATTAATTGAGTTGAAATTAATATGCACGCTATATACCACTGAAAAGATGACTTTCTAATGCAATTTACAAAGTTGGATTTGAAGTTTTTTAGAAGACATTATGACCAATTTGTTACAGTTTGTTCAGGGTTGGGAATTCCAACCATCCCTTTGTTTATTCAACTTCATTTATTTGTTGTATTTTAAGTTTGTCAATATATTGGGTAAATTTATCATTAATGATGGTGGGCTAGCATTAATTATGGTAAGCTAGCATTAAGTTTGTTAATGAATAACATTAATAATGATAGGTTGGTGAAGACTTTTGAAGCATCCTTTCACGAACCTATGCTTGGAGGGTTACTCAAACGATTCCAAGTATATTTTTAGGATTTTTGGTTTTTATTAGTCTATTTAAACTTAGCAACCTTACTATGTAAAAGATAATTTGGGAGATTAATGTTTGAATTTGCAAGATTATTATCTCTTTGGTTCTTTTGAGAACTGATGAACTTATCAAGAATTTGCATTCTTGTGGTGTTCCAAACTAAACTGATCAATTACCTTCTCATCTAGATCTTCAGTGTGGTATCAATATCATTCTTCATACCTCTAGTTCATGTTTTCTTAAACATTATGTCAATGTTTTTGTTGGGTTTAAACTTGTTTAGAGCTTTTTTGGGCAATTGAAACTCTAATTAAATGTACGTTTTGAAGTTTTATTGTGGGGTTCCGATCAGAGGGAAAGGATATTGTCTAATGATTTTGAAAACAAACTTCAAAACACATGTAAATAAATATTTTAAACTTACTTTCGACCTATAGTTTTATCTATATATTTGGCACTAAAGTACCCTCATGCGTTTAAAATCAAAGATAAGTAAAAAGAAAAATTAACCATTTATCATATCTTTTAAGAAACACATCCATATGCAAATAACTATTATTAGAAAACTTAATCGAAGAATCAAAAATTACTTTATAAACATGTTTTGCTTTACTAAAATTAAAGAAAATTATAAAATATAAGTTTAATACATTCCACTCACAATAATGACATTCAAACTTGGCTATCATCAACGTCCACGGATGGACTCTCGTTCGCAATTCCTCCAAATTGAGAAAAAGATGAGGGCTAAACGTTTTAGGCTCTACAACGTCTCTAATTCAAGTTATGCAAGACCCAAACTCAATTTCTGGCAAAATACCCAAGCCTTGAAAATTTTCCCATTTTCTTTTTCTTGTGCCCGCGACTTCTCTTTCTTTTGAAAGTGAAAATTCTCCCCCCTCCCCCCCCCCCCCCCCCCCCCGCCCCTCCGGGTTCGCAATTTAAGGGATTGGCCTAGGCTTTTTCAAGCTTACCCAAGCCCATTAGAGTAAAAGTATAAGGACTAGGCTTGGGCTTTTACTTATGTTTGTCAAAATTTTTTAAAATTATTGTAAACTTGAAATTAGTTAATAATAATCAAGTTGTTATAATTAACAATTAATTAAAGAAAATAAATATTTCAAAAATAAAATAATAACTAAAGAAAATGAAGCAAATCAAAGTTTATGAATTTAGTTTTTTTTTTTGTATTGGATTCTCTAATTCATGGACTCTCTTAATTAATTACTACTTAAAAGAGAGTTTAATATTATAATTTTAAATATTTTGATTCATTATTGATATATAAATCAAGGATTCAAGCTTTCTTTTTTTTGTTATTTTTTAAATTTGAATTTATTATTCTAACTTATAAATTTATTTATTCTAAAAAATAAAGGGTTTAGGCTTAACCATGACTTTTTTTCCTAAACCCTTTTCCAGGCCCTCGTGTGAGAGGCGCGGACCAAAACTTGTAGGTATAGACAAGGCTGGCCTGGACTTTTTTACCATCCCTACCCCCTCTTTTATATGCTTAATAATATACAAAAAGACCATTAAGCTTAGCTTTTTATTTTATTAATATTAATTTGGGCTTCGAATTATTTGAGGCCCAATAAGAAAAATGAATAAAAAAAAAACTTCCTTTCCTCGCTCAGTGAACTTTCCCAACCTAATCCGAAGTCCAAGTCTCAGGTCAGCAATTAACTTATACATTCAATATATATATATATTATTACAATAAAATTTACTTTTTGATCAAATTCTTACTCTTTCAAAATTGACCTCTTTTTTTTTAAATGTAAACTTTGAATGTGAGTTAATAATGAAGAAAGAGACCAAGGAAAAAGCCGCCTGCTGAGTTGTGTGTATCATCTGATTTGGAGTGCTACCGTGATGTCTGATTTATCTAAATGCTGAACTGTTTTGTTATTCTGTTGTCAGCATAGTTTTTGGTGGATTTTAAAGGATCTCTTAGTGAACCTAGGCTTCTTTTTATGACTTAAAATTTTTTTAAAAGTTGAGTTAAGTGAAAAATAGAATAAAATATAATAAAATTTGAGCCACTCAGCCACACAATTATAATAATATATAACACTTACTAAGCACTTGTGAATATATAAAATTTTTTACGTAAGTTTTTTTTTTTCGAAAGGTAAATAAGTTTAATTAGTACAAAAACATATGTCATTTTCTTTAACCATAGAAGAAAGTGAACTTCTTTCCAATTTTTCATACTGCTCTTTAAGAGAAATTGCTTTTCAAATGAATTAACTGAATGATGGATGAAGGACCACGTTGATGTGGGTTATTTCACCCAATGGATTATCGTGAACAACGAAATAGTTAAGATTGGACGGTTTTTAATGGGACCATCTGAATGAAATCATACCACATGTTTAAAACTTTTTTGTAATCTATTGTTATCATTATCGCAGTGGCAATTGATTGATTTTAAACTTTATATACAGTGTTGAATTATTTAACTTAAATTTATAAGTTTTTTAAATTTTTAACTAATAATAAAGTAATATATTGTTTTAACACGAGATATATTGATATTTATAATTTAAAATTATACTTATATTTCTATATTATCATTAGAGTGGAACTATTTGCACTCAAAAAAATTACTTTGAATATTTTATTACTTTGTACACTCATATATTAAATTTAAAGGGATCCCCCTATTACTTTGTACACTCATATACTAATTTTAAAGGACCCCCCTAAGTTGCAGCTCACGTAAGTTACAGCTCACGTAAGTTACAGCTGCCCTGTCATCTTTTATTTAGCCCCCTATACTCTATATTATTTATAAGTATTATAAACAATTTTGCATTGTAAAACTTTATTTAACCCCTTATACTCTATATTATTTCATTACAACCGTTAGAGTACCAATTTAATTAAAAAATATCATAATTATTAAATGAATTATAATTATAATAATTATTTTATTATAACTATAAATATAATTATAATTTTTAAATAGATTATTATTATTATTAACAAGAATAAAAAGTATTATAATTAATTAATCTATAACAATAATTAATAATAATTTTTTTCGTTAAATTGTTAATAATAATAATTAACGATAATTATTATTAATAATTAATTTTTGAATAATAATAATAATTAAAATACAAAATAATTATTATGATAAAAATTAATTAAGGATTTTATAGTAATTTGTTAGAATTTAACTCATTCTGATTTTGATTTTAAGACAAAGTAAACACATAAATAGTAATACATCTCATTCTAATTATGATTCATGCAGTTCAAGTAAATAAGTTATTTAAATTATTATTTTTTAAATTAGACCACTCTATATTATTTACAATTTATTCATAAGTATTACGAATATTATTTACAATTTATTCATAAATCACTCTATATTAGTTGAAAACATACTATAAAATTATAAATCACTCTATATTAAATTAGACCACTCTATATTATTTATAATTTATTCATAAGTATTACGAATTTTATAGTGCATTCACTAAACAAGAATCGAAATTAGTTGAAAACATAATGAGTTAGAATCGGAATAGCTATAATTGAAATTAGGAATTGGAATTAAAATAATTTATTTACTTAAACTACATGAATCATAATTAGAATGAGTTGTATTACCATTTATGTGTTTACTTTGTCTTAAAATCAAAATAAGAATGAGTTAAATTCTAACGAATTACTATAAAATCCTTAATTAATTTTTATCATAATTATCATTTTGTATTTTAATTATTATTATTATTATTCAAAAATTAATTATTATTAATAATTATCGTTAATTATTATTATTAACAATTTAATAAAAAAATTATTATTAATTATTGTTATAGATTAATTAATTATAATACTTTTTATTCTTTTTAATAATAATAATAATCTATTTAAAAATTATAATTATATTTATAGTTATAATAAAATAATTATTATAATTATAATTTATTTAATAATTATTATATTTTTTAATTAAACGGATGGTATTTTGAGAATTTAAAATTATAGGGGGTGAATTAATACTCTAAGGGTTTCAATGAAATAAAACAGAGTGCAAGGGATAAACAAAATTTTACAATACAGAAAGTTATATAATACTTATAAATAAATTATAAATAACATATAGTATAGGGAGCGGAATGACATTTTACAGTGCACCTCAACTGTAACTTAGGCGGACCCATTTTAAAGAATTAGGTTTCACTTTATGCACTCTTAAAATTTCCAAAAAGATACTTACTCAAACTATTTAAATTAATTAACTTTATTCACTTAAAAATTAATAAAGCTATTTAATACAGTTAATTTCAAGAGATTTAATAAATTTTTACAACAATATAATCAAGTCCAGTTGTAAACAAATTATTCTACAGAAATACAATTATTAACTTTTTTGTTTATTTATATTTAATATTGGATTTTGCACCCAAAATAACTTGCAATGAGATAATAATAATAAGAAATATTCCATAAATAATGAGTGCAAAAATAAAAAATAAATATATTGATTTCATCATTATTCATCTAAGTATTGAAGATGCTGGAAAAAAAAAGTTAAAGCATGAGAATTATGTACATTGAATAATGAGTATGCAATATGTGTGTTCAAAGTAACTATGTAATAATTACTTATAATAAATTATCCTTGATAATAATTCATATGATGGGTATTTTTATAATAAAAATTAAAGTGTTTGAAGTAATGTTTAGAGTATAAATAGCTACACTCTTATTATTATTTGAGTATGAGTAAACTTCAGTACATTTCCTAGATAAAATGAAAATCTTCAAATTGTCCTTTGAAAGTGTGAAAATTTTAATTTACTCCCAATTTCATTTAGAAGATGATAGCAAATGGAGGGTATGTTGATGATTTTTTTTAAAAAAAATTTTTTCTTAACAGTAAATTTGATGTTTTCACACTTTTTAGAAATAATTTAAAGATTCTCATAGAAGTAAGTGGTCAATTGAAATTTACCCTTTGAGTAATCCTCAGTAATCCTCTATACACACATATTTGCAGAAAAAATTGCACTTACATATAGAATGAGGGCATTTCTACATAAATACAAAACCAATGAACTAAATGAGTTGATTTTTTAATTTGGTGAAACATTTCCTATCTTCAAAGACACATGCAATCTTTTGTGTATATTTATGTATAAATAATATCATTCTTATTATTTATTTTATATATATATATATATTCTCACTTTACGCACATTTTATATACATAAAAAAAAAAAGTGTATATTTCTTATCAATGCATACCTATTGTTGGGAGTTTCAACTCGAATGTTCGCTTTCAAAGTTGAACTTTTTTGACGCTGGACAAGAAGGCCCAGCCGCCTCGTCACGGTGACACGACTCTAGAATTTTTCTGACACCACGTTTTGGGTATAATTGCATTAAATTTTATTTTATTTTATTTATTATTAAATGAACATACAAAAAATACTCTATACGGTAGACCCACGTGTGACAGTTGATGCAGATTCATCGAACAAAAAGAAGCCCGATCGCCGGCCTGCCGTTTTTGACATGTGCCCATTTTGTAAAGGAATATGTTATTTGAACAAGCAGCAAGCAGATAACGAGAGTTTCGTCAATGGGTATAAGGTGGGGTCGAAGCCCCCGGTGGCTTAAAAAAGAAAAAGATAAATTTGTTTTAATAATTTATTTATTATAAATTGTCCTCTCCTTTTAAGTTTATAAAAAAATTTTAAAATAAAAATATTATCTTTTCTTTTTAGTTCATTTTTATTTTATTTTATTTTTTAAATCAGAATTTATCATTCTTGTGCTATAGTAAATTTTCTTATCATCTTCTTATTTGTGATTATCTTATCAAATTAAGACAAATTAAGACAATTTATGATAATTTCTTTATCTTATCATCCTGTCAATTGTTAAATAATTTATCACCGTTACCAAATCCATCAACAAACTATATCTAAAAGCTCATATTAGAGTTATGATTAAAAGTTTTCAATATTTAAATTCTAATGAGCTAATGGTTCAACCTACGTCATATGATAAATAATGGGTCATTTAGAAAATTTTAAACTATGACCAGATATGATTACTAATAGATAAATTAGTAAACCATTAAAAATTGAAAATAAGAAATTATGAAATTTAAACAATATCACGTGTTGAATGAAATTTATTATTTTGATATCTTTTTAAAAAAAAATTATGATGTTGTATAACTTAGTCCCTTGTGTATCGAATTCCCAACAACTGTCATTGAACACATAAACAACGTCTCTTTAGTATGAACGGTGTGGTCATGTTAAATGCCACAATATTACTGCAAGTGTCAACAATACCCATATTTTTATCTTTCTACTGTCTTATTATTGTTCAAATAACAATACTCTTTGAATACTCGACAAAATCCTTATTTATTTTAATGTTCTAGTTAATACATAGGATTTAAAAAGACAAAAAAAAATCATAATCTTACAAAAGATTAAATTCTAGATCATCGTATGATTCGTTGAAAAATGATAGATATCTTGCTAATGAATCCTAGATACTTGAACCATACTAAGACAATTTTTTTTCATAATTTTTACAATTAATTTATTTTAATTTTTAGATTCTGGTGGGATTTAAGTAGTGTTCATTGATGGGATATATATAATTGTTGCAATTTGTTTAAATAGATAAAAAAAAAAGAGCCAAATCCATAGCCATCCCATTTTATTTATTTCGATGATTGAGACTGTTTAAAGGGATTAAATTATTGAACAAGAAGTTTGACTCTTGGCGCCGATGGATTAGAAAATATTCTATCCAAAATTCAACGGATGCGATTGATTTTGGATGGTTCTTAAGTACCCTTTATTTTATAAAAAAAAAAAATAATAAAAATAATTTAAAAATTATGTTGATACATCAAAATAAATTTTCCTTTTGCTATTTGTAAGTCTTTAAAGAGTCCAAACATATAAATCCATCACCAAACACTGTTATTGCCTCATAACATTTTACTATATAAGCTTTCATTTTCTGATCACAAGAAGTATAAATATATACCATACGTCTATCTGGCTACTACAATCTTCTTCACTTCTTCCCTTTATCAGCAGCAGCCATGGCAGCAACTCTCTCAAAATTCTTCTCTCAAATCTGCACTATCTTCATAATTTTCTTCACTCTTTTATTTGTCGAAATTCTAATTCTAACCCGATCCTTCACAAGGACCGTTCGCAAAATCAGAAGTCGCCTAATCACCAGAACCCAGTACCTCAACTTCATTGAAGAAAAAAATCCAACAATTTCTTACAAGAAAAGCATGCTGATGAAGAAGTCACCATCGGAATCAAAAGATTGTGCAGTTTGTTTATCGGATTTCGAAGACGGCGAGATGGTTAGGAAACTTAATTGCAAGCATACATTTCATAGAGATTGTTTAGATAAATGGTTGCAAGAATATTTGGCCACATGCCCTCTTTGTAGAACAAAAGTTTTGCCTGATGAAATTGTTGCAAAATATCAGCATCAGCAAAATTTGCAGAATCTTGATTATTATGGGGGTGATGATGAAATGGCATTTTTGATTTCTTTATTACATGGTAGTGGTGTACATAGATTATTTTAAGAGAATTGAAATTCAGTTTAAATTATTTCCAGTGAAGGCAGTTTATTTATGTTTATTTTATTGTTTAAAGGCAGATAGATGAAATACACTTCCTTTTTTTTTCCTTAATTTCATTTTTTTGTGTGGCTTTCGGTTAGAATCCTTGGAAAATATCCATCTAGCTTGATAAATTCTCTTTTGTCAATTTCTCTGCTAAAGTTAGCTTATAAAATCATAATCTTTTGGTTTGGTTTATTTTGGTATGAAGTATTTCCTTACATTGGCAATCATTTAATAAAATTTGAAATGTTCTTTTCTTCTTTTTTATTTTTTATGTAGATATAATCCAAAATTGGTTAATCTGCCAAAATGACTTGAAAGTGTAATAATCATCTGATTTAAATTAGGAAAATAGTGGTACAATAAAAAACGCCTCACTGGTAATGAAAAAATATTTAAAAATCTTTGGTTCATGAATATGGAAAAAAGGACATCATCCACTTTATAATTTTATATTATATATATTTTTCTAGATTGTAGGTGTGTTTGTCTCAATGATTTGTCTTCACCATCCACCGATTGGTACGTAGATGCAAAAGTTGGAAGCTGCAGGTGAACTACAGCTGCTTTAGCTGGGCTAATTCGTTAATTCCTATAAATAACCATTAGACTTTAAAAATTGTAATTAGTCGTAATCATATATCTAAGTTATGCTAATCTACATAAATTATTAGAATAACATTTGTTACGTGATTATATTAAACTAAATTACACGTAAATTTTTTTTTTCCTTTTTTACGTCAACTTTCAAACATCATGAAAAGAGAATTTAAAATTATACGAAGTTAAATTATAAGTTAATTGTTAGATAATATTATCTGGTTAGCTTCAATTTTCAAAGATATATAGAGTGATTTTATTTAATTAACCGCTCAAATTTAAATCTTAGAAAAAGGGTTGGGGCTAAAAAAATGTTATATAAATTATTTTCAACCTGACAAGATGACCTATAAGAGTAAAATAATCTCCATAGAAGAACCTCTACGTTTATTAATAATGGCAAACCAGTTTTTTGTTATATGAATTATTCAAGATCTTACGATTATTATTTTCAGCTTCTAGGGACGGCAAATGAGGTAAAGCAACAGGGACATTTTGAATAATATTGCCCTTATTTAATGTTAATGAAAAGTGGTAGATGAGCAAATCTAATACCAAACAGCATTCATAATTTGAAACTTCATATCGCACCTGCTTTTGGGGACATTGTATAGATGCTTTTATTTCAAAGAATTATTGTGTTTATTAATTATTATTACTGTATTTTTTTTTTACAATTTTCATTTCAAAAAATATATAATAATGAGGTCCAGCTATGTTACCATATGATAACAAACCCCATTTTTCGCCATTACCTAATCCATCAATAAGATCTAACCAAAAATAATTCAATGGCTAACATATTTCTGTTGGCTTATTAAAACTATAGGCTGTGATGTTTGTTACAAAATTTAAAAAAGTGAAGAAGTTCAAAATTTGACAACTAAATCCATAATGTTTTAAAATTTTTTACACGTAGGTCTATTAACTCAGTTAATTTCATCGTTAAAATGACTTACTCTTACATTTGAATTAATATATTTAAATTAATGTTCTTTATTATTAATTAATTAATTTAATATATAATAAAACTATATCCTAACTGTAATTATGATAACTGTGGATCTAAATTTAATTTTACGTTGCTAATTTGTAGTAAATTTTTTTGTTTCACAATGCTTATTTAATATACAGTCAATAATTTAGATATGTGATAAAAATAAATTAATTTACCAATAATGTTAATAATATATTGTTCTTAATTTATTCTTACAGTTAAGACTTGATGAATAAGTTTAGAATTTTTTTTAATAAGAATTTAGAGGCGAAGCCATTTTATACTCCGTACTTATTTGGAATTCTTTCCACATCTCATACTTGCTAACTTTGTGTAAGTCATATAATTCTATTGCTAATTACTAGAAATACAAAATTGAAACTAGTGGGTGTGTAAATATTTAATCAATTCTTCATATATTAATTTATTTAGTAAAAAAAAAGTTTATTAAAGATATATTTGATATTTAGTTAGGTGTATAGAGTAAAGTTTCTTTTTAATACTTTGATGATGGATGTGTGAGTTAGTAACTAGAAAAACAGCCCCACCCTTTGATCGAAGTTTAAAAAATTAAAACAAACAAGACTAATAAATCAAAATTTAGAAAAATCTGAACTTTTCTTTTTAAACCAAAAAAAAATAAAAAAATGATTGCAATATATTTGGCCCAAAAAAGATAAAGGAAGGGATTACTTACTCCTCTCTCAACATAGTTTTGGCAATAATAATATGCATTTAATCCATTACAAAGTATAATTGGTGATATTGGAGCTGGCAAAATTTGACATGATTTGATTACTAAATACGAATAAATGGGTGTGGGTCGTCAAATTTGACACAATTATTAAATGTGTTGGGTCTGTATCGACGCTAATTTTTTTCTGTATTTGGTTAAGGTTAAAGTTCTTAACTCATTTATCCAATCAATAACGCGATTATATTTTCTATTTTAAATTAATTTTTATGTCCTTATTGTTAAAACTCAAATATTAGACATGATTCTCTCTTTTATTTTTTGAAGGGATGGACATATGCACAATTATTTATAAAATTTTATATAGATTTAGAACTTCAATAGTGTAAATGTATAATATTTTGGTGTATGTGAGTATGTGTGTGTGTGTATGCAAATATTTGATGTAAATTTTGTTAAATATATAGATATTAAACATGTTATTAGGTGATTTGTTTATATTTCGTGTTGGGTTTGAGTTTTAGTATTTTGACACAATTATTGAATGAATTATATTTGAGTCTACCTAAATTTAACAAGAAACAAAACTTACACAATGTGGATATGATCCAATGACTGGTTTTGTGTTGAAATCATGAATCAGCGAAACCATAGCAATGAGCAATGCACACGAAAAGTAACCTTTGCTCTTTTAACAGCCCGTGTCTCCTATGTAAGTTCTACTAACTGACACCATAATAAATTTCCTGTAACTAATAGAAAGCTTGTATTTTTCCATATATGAAACCAGAAGATTTAGATATGCACAAACAACAATACGTTGTAACAATGAAAATTTTATGTTTCGAATAAAAGTAAATAATAAATTAACAACATTTTGGTTAAAATGGTCAATACTCACTGACAAGGCACAAAAATTAGATAACATCTCCAAATTAACCTGAGAAGAGCCTCCCACCCTATTTGGCGGCCAGTGCCGATATTCTTACAACAGTTAGTACTACAGTTAGCACAAACCGATGCGTTTTGTGCTCACTATAAATTTTCACGGTGGTGAGCATCCCACACAACACACACACATCTCCCACAACACACGCTCCGTAAGCCCACGTTCCAAATCTCACCTCACTCACAGCACCACAAATCTCATCTCACTCAAGCCACAAATCTCACCACCAGCTAATTCTCCCTCACCACGCTCCATTTTCACCGTCGGGTCTCTCTCTCTCTCTCTTTCTTCATTGACTTGCGACTTCACTCTCTCTTCCCCAAAATCCACAGCCGTCGTGGGTCTCTCCATAGCTGCCTTTGTAGAGTCGCCGTGTTGACTCTCTCTCTTCCCCGTCGAATGCGTCTCACTCCCTTACGGAACCTTACTCTCTAGTCTCTCTCAGAAATTGACTTGCGGCTTGACCCTCTCTCTGCCCCCCTAAATCTTACCAGACAAGAGCCAATCTGCGTGATTTTTTTTTTCCATAAGTTTTATAAGCAGAAATCTTAATAGCCAAACTTGGAAATTGTTCAGTGGAGTTCTTTAGAGATGTAATCCCTACTTGGGAAAAACATAATAAAATAAATATTAAAGATTTTCATGAACAAAGTATTACAAATTTGTTCTTCCGGTCATTCTTCTGTAGCGCCATACTCGTCTTCTGGAGTTATTTTGTTATTGTGATTTTGGCTGAGATGAACACTTTTTTATATAAAAATATTAATGGTCATACTTTCATTAGTACTTTGCTGTAGCTCAGGCATTACTTTGCTCAAAGAAGATTAAGGGTCCGTAAACATTCCATCAATAACCTAAAGCTATTACTAACTGCAATGGTGGTTGATAAGATAATTGCACAGAGCAATAGGTCAAGAATCATACTGTAACAAAGAAAAGATAAGGAAAAGCTTTGTCTTCAAGAGTGAAGGTGATAGCTTTTATTTGCCTCAAGAAAACAAATGATTTAGTAGTAAATATTGTGAAATTTTGTGTGTATCAATCAACACAATAATAAGAACCAAAAACTTAGAGATCAAAATCCATCATGAAAATCAGGCAGAATGCTCAGCAAAAGCAAGGACACCAAACTGAGATTTCTTCTTCAGCTCATGTGGGACTGGACCAAATATTCATTTTCCTTTTGGTCAAGCTGCAACTGCAATCAACGGGATGAAGCCGTGATGGATGCAATCGACGGGTAGAGACAAAGACAGATCCAACAACCAAGTGTGGAGACACTCACAGTGAGAGAGAGGGAGAAAGTTGACGAAGAGAGCACAGAGCATAATGAGGATGCGTGAGAAACGGCTGCGTTTTGGTGTGACTGTCGTGTGGGTTTTGCTCGATTGCTGTGGGGAAGAGAGGTCAAGAATTAGGCAGAGTGTGGGAGCTGTGTGCGTGTGCAAGCCACAGTCACCTCTTTTATAGTTAGCACAAAGTGCACCGTTTTGTGCTAACTGTGGTACTAACTGTTGTAAGAATCTCATTTTCCTTTGGCGGCTGACATTGCTTTTCCTTGTATTGCTCCGACAACAAAAATCCACCTATCTGAGCAGAGGAACTTTTTCTTTACTTCTCGCCTTTAGCCTGCCTTTACTTCTTTAAAAACATGCTGCATGAAGAAATAATAAATGCTCGCTTAATTGAAGAATTCACATAGGCTCCTAAAAATTTTTAGTGTTGTATATGGAACTGCTTAAAACACGATAAAATGATTGATGAACGGTTAATGAAAAATTTACAAGAGACTTTTACAAGAGTTCTGAGGTTTAACTTTCGATTAGATGAGATTTTGATTTAGTTGCTACTTAGCAATCATGGTAGAAAAAAAATGTTAAAAAACAGGGGAAAAAAAAGGAATCCGATTAGTTAGAAGGTTTTAAGAGGTCCAACCAATAACCTTGTTGCCTCTTCAAATGCTTTTCTTATGAGTTTCGATGGATCCACGTTTTCATATTTAATCGCCTCTATAAATTCACCTAGTGTACAAACGTTTCCATCAACTGAAATTCACAAAAAGAACGACAATGGAAATTTCATTTTTTTTTAAATTTATGAAATGAAAGGGGAAGGGGAAAAGAAGAAAATTTATAGCAGCATCGTATCTGAGATCAGGATTGTCCTGATCCAGTAGTTTGCTCCTCAACTTCGACTGTAGAAGTAATTGTGTGTAGTGGTTTCTGTGGATTCAGACTCAAATTAGCAGATGGAACAAGTATACGACATGTAGCGAACTCCAAGGTTTTATAGGAACCCGAACGAGTGGGTTATAGAAATTATTTCTTTGAATAAAGCGGAATAAAAAATTCAATCAAAAGGCAACAACAAAAAACGACTTCAAGAGCATTTTGGATGATCTGAATAGCAATCTATTGAGAAGAGGTTGTTGTTTGCTATTTGTACAGCTCCTGTTAGCCATTTAGAAATGCGTTACTACCTCCTGAAAATACAAACACAAATATGCATAACGTGTGATTCATCAATCGAACAAGATGATCAAATCAAACAAAATTCTCGAATACAAGGCTTATTACCAGGTACAATTCCCTCTTTCATTGAATGATTGAGGATAAATCATTTTTTTACCTGGCTGCATCGCATAATATTTCTTTGAATTTTAAGTTACGTCAGACAAAAATAATACTTTACCTTTGAAAAGTAAGAAACGGGAATGTTTTGTTTTAAGAGACTACTAAATGACTAAATCCTAAGTGCTAAAGGGAAATCTAACCAATAGCTAATAAACACAATCAAAACCTCAAAGGGCTATTAACTTGTTGAAAAATCATGCCAGGATACAAACCTCTCGATATATTTCTTCTTCAATCTCTTTTTTGGTGTAAGGATTGTCAAGGAAAATAGTGTCATTCTGTGATACTATAACATATGCAAAAGAAAAGGTTTAATATTTTATGTGAGAACAAAATTAAACTGCTAACAATACATGGTTTTTAGACCACAAATTCATACTTGGGTATGTCCCACCATGTCACGGCAGCCTGTCCACCCTGTACAATCCATCTCTGACGATCTAAGAAAAGGAAGGCCACGGAATGTGCTTTCACATCATAATGTAAAGTGAGTTAGGGAATTTATTGTTACCAAATGAACACTTACACTCAAGACATTAGGTAGCTCCTTCATAATAGCATTCGCTTCTCCATAACCAGGACCTTTGATGGGACAAATCTTCGATGAATTGGTTAGAAACTACCAAGTTAATGTTCAATAAACTCAGAAGATGCACTCTTTAGTCTTTAGTCTTCGTGTCAATTATCTAGCTATTCTTTGTAATTCTATAAATTATCTAGCTAGAACGTTCATGTTGTATATCTATTTTCATTTAAATCTATTTAATTATTCTCTACTTTTCACGTGTCGCATATTAGAGTTGATCAAACTTCAAGTAATAAAATAATAATAATGTTCTATATCCAACAACTATGTATAGAAATAATTAATGACAAGAAGGTTTTGAGTAATTTTAAAAAATATAATATCTAAGTAATTGATCCAAATCTTAAGAACTAAAGAAAAATTTATTCACCGAAACCTAATTCCTTACTAGATTACCTTGGCTCCAGTAATAAGCTTATTCTTATAAGAGTATCCAGGACAGCATTTTCAAAATCTTCATCAATGCTTAGTACAGGACGAAGAATCTGAGGAAAAACAAAATGTTGATCTAATAATTAACATAACTACAAAACTACTATTAACAGACTTTTCCCATGTCTTCTTACCTTCTTCATAGCCGTCCTTAAAATATCCATGACTACATCCATATCTAAAAGTTTCTTGTTGATGCGAGATTCTGGTTCTCCTCGTTCTACGACCAGGGTCTCTGCTCGATCAACTTCACCACGACCAGGATCTCTCCTTGTAAAGCTTCTTCTCTAGAGGTTCCTGCGCACACAGACAAGTCAGAGTACACCGGTTGTTTTTCCGGCGCAAACCTTCCGACGCTCAAGTCAGATATGAAGGTTCGGGGAACGCTTGCCACAGATCTTATGGCTTTTGGGTAGTTTTCTCTTCTTTAGAATTTCTTTATCTTCCTTCTAATCTCAAAATTGCTAACTCTTTTACCTTCGTTGGCTACCTTTTTATAGGCTTCCTCTGAATCCCAGTTTTCTGCAGTCTACGTCCGTTATCCTCCCACCTCTCGAACGTGGATTCCCCATTTCCGTAATCGTGGGTGGTTGCGTGGCCTTCGTGCCTAGATTCTCGGGCTGGAGAGCATGCCTCGCCAACTGTCGTTGACCGGGTCTCCTCGAATCAACCCTTAGCAAGAATACAGCAGGAATGGCTTTATACTTCTTACAGGAAATTGGCCTCGCGGATGACGTGCTCGTGGATGAGCAGGATATTCCTGCCCTTGTTTCCCTGCTACCTGGCTCTTACAGGACACACCTACTCGCAGACTTCTGCCACCAAACATCTGCTCATCATGTCTGGTCTCGTCGGAGTATTTCCCTCAAACACCGGTCCCCCAGTTTCTAGTGTTGGGTAATGTAATGGACCAGCAGTAGAAACTTAGCGGTTCTTGGTCGCGTGGGACTAGAAAAGACCTCGAGGAGGAGCTGACCAAGGTCAAGGAGGATCTTCAAAAGCAGAAGGCTATGTATGAGGCTCAGCTCGAATCTCTCCGTGATTCCCACCGGGTTCGGGTCGAGAATTTAGAGAAGGAGGCTGACAATCAGTACGACCAGGGACTTCGGCATTCCTATCGTTGCATCATGGCCGTCCTCGGAAAGCAACACCCTGATCTGAAGATGGATAACCTTGCAGCTGGTGTTGCTCAACATATGGATGAGGAGGCGGCCAAGGAAGACGCTGAAGGGGTAGAGCCGATCGTGATTGAGGAGGAAAACTCTCCTCCTCGTGCAGTACCTGCTGATGTTGGCGAGGCGAGCACCCCCCCCGGACGCAACTGGTGATACCCCCCCTGCACCTGAGGAGGTCCAGCCAACCGATGCTGCTCGGCTTACTGATCCACCATCTTCTTGATATATTTATTGTATTGTAATGAACAATGTTTGTGAAGATTATCTCCTCTGTTAATTATTAACAAATTAATAAAGATGTCTTTGATTACTTTCTTGTGTTGTAATCATGAGTTATTTTTCGTTTGAGAATCTGCTCGTCTTTGTCTGGTCGAGCAGGTTCTGGCTTGGCACATGGTTTTGCCACATGCCTTTGAAAATTCTTCAATGCTTGGGATTCTGCTCGTCTTCGCGCGGTCGAGCAGATCCTGGCATGCTTGGCTTCTGTCTCGCCGTAAACTGGCTTTGAGGCTTGGTGAGCCTTTGCATGCCTTAGTGACTTCTCCGATGCTTGGGGATTCTGCTCGCCTTCGCACGGTCGAGCAGATCCTGGCATGCTTGGCTTCTGTCTCGCCATAAACAGGCTTTGAGACTTGGTGAGCCTTTGTAAGCCTTAGTGACTTCTTCGATGCTTGGGGATTCTGCTCGCCTTTGCGCGGTCGAGCCGATCCTGGCACGCTTGGCTTCTGGTCTCGCCATAAACAGGCTTTGAGACTTGTCGAGCCTTTGCATGCCTTAGGTAATTTCTTCAAAGCTTGAGATTCTGCTAGCCTTCTCGCGGTCGAGCAGATCCTGGCACGCTTGGCTTCTGGTCTCGCCATAAACAGGCTTTGAGACTTTGTCGAGCCTTTGCATGCCTTAGGTAATTTCTTCAAAGCTTGGGATTCTGCTCGCCTTCTCGTGGCCGAGCCGATCCTGGCACGCTTGGCTTCTGGTCTCGCCATAAACAGGCTTTGAGACTTTGTCGAGCCTTTGCATGCCTTGGATAATTTCTTGAACAGTACGATTGGCTGAAACTCCTCATTGATTCATTTATTATTGAATTCGGCTTACATGAGATTGCTTTGAAATAAGAAATAAAAAATAAAAAATAACAGGCACGAGTAGAAATAACTTTAAAATATGAACAAGTCTTACTAAAAATATTTCCTGGGGTGTGCCGCGCTCCATGGGCGTTTCACCTCGTGGCCATCCGCGCGAACCAGCTTGTAAACTCCGGGTCCAACTAGCTGCCATTCCTGGCTTCCACTCGGGTATCAAGGGATGTTATCTGCATCGATTCCCTTGCTGCCGAGGAGTAACAGCTTCGTGCGATTCTCTGGTCTCCTCGTACCACTCCAACTATCTCATTCACCCGGTACTTCAGAGCCAGATAGTGGTTGGACAGCACTGCTTTGCTCATCCTTAGAAATGGCCAGCCTAGGATCATCTGGTAAGGACCTTCTTCGTCTACCACCACAAAGTCCAGCATCATTGTCCTTTCCGTCGGGGAGCTCCCAATTGCGATCGGCAGCTCGACCATGCCCAGAGGGATCAGTTTTCCTCCCCCAAACCCTTTCAGGGAGGTGTTGGTATATTCCAGCTTCTGGTCTGCTATTCCCATCTCCTCCAGGGTTGACTTAAATAATACGTCAACTAAGCTCCTTGTGTCAACCAATATCATGTCAAACTTCTTGCTAGCAACAGTGGCCTTGATGACCAAAGCATCCTCATGAGGGTATAAAATCCCTTCCTCATCCTCATCTGTCCACATGATTGGCACTTGCCTAACTCTTGCACGTTTGGCTGCTGGGGTGTTGAAGAATACCTCTTTGCTGGTCATGGCGTATCTAGCATAATTCTTCCTCGACCTGTTGGAATCTCCAGCCAATGTTGGGCCCCCGGCTATCACCCTTACTATGGGCTGCTCGCGCCTCAAATTCCTATCACTCTGCTCCCCTTCACTTGTTGATGCTACCATTGGGAATGTCCCATCTATAAACTCGTCCAGATATCGATTTCTCACCAAATCTTCAACCTGGGTCTTGAGATCCCTGCAATCTGCTGTGGTGTGGCCAGGAGTGCCATGGAACTTACAATAGCGTCCCCTATCCCTCCTGCTGGATGGCTTTGTTATTGGGGCAGGGAGGTACAGCAGCCCTCGATCCTTTATGGCTTCATACACCTCATCTAGGGACATCTTCAAGGAAGTATACCGCCCATGATCCTGATTTTGGTCGATCAGGTGCACTGCTCTTTCTCTATTTGCTCCGTTCTGAGTTGGTGGCGTTGGCAGTACTTCTGGTCTGCTCCCTCTGCTACCGTGGGGATGTTGATGAAGACCACTATATGCCGAATCATGTCTTCTCCAAGGCTCCCTAGCTGGGGAACGAGGAGGTTGCACCCTGCTGCGCTGATACTGTGGTGGCCTCTGATGAGGCTGGTGAGCAGTTACCCGACCTCCTGCTCCACTACCCGAGGTCTGGTGATCCCTCCTCCTAATCGGCCCATTCCCTGGTAATGCTTTCTTCTCTTTCCTCCCCAACCCCTCTAACTGGTCTGTTTTAATCCGTGCGGCCTTCTCCTCTTCAATCTCAATGTCTCTCTTAGCCTGCTCGTATGCGGCCGCATACGTCTGAATAACCGGGCTTCTCAAGTTGTACCACAACCTTCCTATCTTCACCCCTTCTTTCAATCCCCTTAACGCCTGAGGGTGGTTGAATGCTCCCAAGTCGAGGACAGCCCGATGAAACCTCTTGATGAATTCCCGAAGGGTTTCTTGCTCTCCCTGCTTCATGCTTTTCAGCTCCATCATGTCATCCTTTGGTGCCATTGCCCTACTAAACTGCTCTGTAAATTCCTGGCACATCTGCTCGAAGGTTTTAATGCTGCCCCGAGGAAATTTCCTATACCACTCTCGTGCACGTCCCTCAAGAGATAGTGGGAACACCCTGCACCTTTGGGATTGAGATAATCCTTGTACCCCAGTTATGTCGTTGAAGCGCTCTATGTGTACCAACGGATCAGTTCTTCATGAATATCTAAGGTCTGGGAGGCGGAAATCTTTCGGAATAACTGCCCTTATAATCTCTGCTGCGAGCGGTGATTCTCCGTCCAGCATTATCCTCCAACCAGGAGCTCTGCTCCTTCCTTGCATGTCGTCAATTATCTGCGCTAGTCTGCGCACCTCCTCCTCTAGCTGCACTGCACGACCAGGGTCACGCGCTGCAACTTGATCCCGCTCTTGCTCTACATCATGCAAATGTTGCCTTAGCACTGTTTCCTCTGCATTCGCCACCCCATCGTCCTCATCAAAAATCTGTCTTGCCGGGGACTGATCTTCCTCTCTATGGAATTCTCCCCGCAGGGGTATGTTACCTCTCTCACCACCAAATCTCCCGGTGGTTTGACTTCTCCTCGTACTATCGGGACTTGGAGCCACTCCCCCAACTCTCATCCTTTCCTCCTGGGTTACCCTTCGTTTACTTCGCAACTCATGCAGGATGGTTGTCAGGGTCTCCATATGCTTTTCCATCCGTTCCATCCGGTCGAACATGGCTTTTTCCCGTGCTTCACTGGCTATCTCTCTCAGAGTCACGGAATCGTTAAGCCTCATATCACCCCCTTGTGCACTACTTCCTCTTGTCTCCATTGCTTTTCACTTGCTTCACTCATCTTCTTGCTATCAACAGAAGCTTTTTGATCAGCTTCCCACAGACGACGCCAAAATGTTGATGCGAGATTCTGGTTCTCCTCGTTCTACGACCAGGGTCTCTGCTCGATCAACTTCACCACGACCAGGATCTCTCCTCGTAAAGCTTCTTCTCCAGAGGTTCCTGCGCACACAGACAAGTCAGAGTACGCCGGTTGTTTTTCCGGCGCAAACCCTCCGACGCTCAAGTCAGATATGAAGGTTCAGGGAACGCTTGCCACAGATCTTATGGCTTTTGGGTAGTTTTCTCTTCTTTAGAATTTCTTTATCTCCATTCTAATCTCAAAATTGCTAACCCTTTTACCTTCGTTGGCTACCTTTTTATAGGCTTCCTCTGAATCCCAGTTTTCCGCAGTCTACGTCTGTTATCCTCCCACCTCTCGAACGTAGATTCCCCATTTCCGTAGTCGTGGGTGGTTGCGTGGCCTTCGTGCCTAGATTCTCGGGCTGGAGAGCATGCCTCGCCAACTGTCGTTGACCGGGTCTCCTCGAATCAACCCTTAGCAAGAATACAACATGAATGGCTTTATGCTTCTTACAGGAAATTGGCTTCGCGGATGACGTGCTCGTGGATGAGCAGGATATTCCTGCCCTTGTTTCCCTGCTACCTGGCTCTTACAGGACACACCTGCTCGCAGACTTCTGCCACCAAACATTTGTTCATCACGTCTGGTCTCGTCGGAGTATTTCCCTCAAGCATTTCTTTTCAAAGATATAAAAGCTTGGGTTATAAAAAGACCGAGAAAATGAAAAAAAGTAGTTCATTAACATAAAGAGCCTTTTTTAAAGTTAATTTTCAATGCAAATACAAAGAGATATATTGATTATTGATTGAAACGCTTACACTTTTTCTTTTGGTTGGTAGAAAGCAAGAGTATATGTATCCCTGATCTAAGCTTCATTCATGACTAGAAAACTAGTTTAACACTCAAACTTTTACGTTCTTGTGACTCTGAAGGGAGTAAATTAAATGGCACACATTACATGATATTTGAATTAGGACTGGGCAATTTTGGATTTGTATGAATCTAATTGTGTTTCGGATTGTTTGAATTGGGGAAAAAACAAAACTAGCTAAATCCAATCCGAACTTCAAATCTGATCTGATTTGAAATAAATTGGATTAGATTCGGACCAGATGAATTCTTGTTCGGATCAGTTTAGATGAGTTTGGATTCATATAGTATTTTGGATTCATATTAAGTTCAGATTTGGGGTCCTTTTGGCAATTCTCACATAAAATTCATGAAATCTATAGTTGATTTTAAGTTTAGTTTTTTTTTTAATATTGCAATCCGATTGAATTGTTTGGATTAACATAGATCCAATCCGATCCCGAGAAAATTTGATCGGATAGAACAAATTGTATTGGATTAGATATTAGGCAATATCTGAATCGTCTAGATTAGACCTATCTAAATTCTATCCAATTCCCAACCCTAAATTGAATGGTTCAAAAATTCTAATAAAAAGAAAGTGTGGCCAATAGAATACATGAGTTGATTAATAAAGAATAATGATACAGCCACAAACTCTTGTACAAACTTATTTTGTACAAACTGACGTGGCATTAATTCATTGGTTGAATGAAAATATAAATTAATAAAAACAAATTATGTGGCCCAATAGAATACATGAGTTGATTAATAAAAGCTATATCATCATTAATATTTAACAAAGAAAAAAAGGATAGGATTGTATTGACCTTCCCAAACTTCGAAGGGAATCCGAGAATAGTCTTTAGATACAAGTTAAGAATGACCATAATCATCTCTATACAATACATAAAAATCCAATCCTGAAGCAGCGGAAGGCTTTAAAATTGCCGAACCATCTACAATCCCCACTTGAAGTCCTTGTCCTCACTCATTATGAATTAGTCAAATTTTTGGGAATTACAATAAACTATAATGAGTACAAAACTCAATTAAAAAACTAATTTTTCATATAGTAATTAAAATACACACATACTTATATACAATGCAAATGCATGATATCCCATATTTCCTTTCGGTAGTTACGATAATAACTTTAACCTCCTAAATTAAGCACCGTAACCTGACATCAAAATCAAAATCCCATCAACATCATCGAATACATATAAAATTATAGGTTCTGTTCTCCTCAAGGAACTATTTCAATAACCATATTCATCTTGATATCCCTTTTCTATAGTAGCAAAAAGTTACTAACCAGCCCTCAATCTCCAATTTGTATTAAATAAAATATTAACTCAAATATTACAAGATTTTGTAGGGTTTATACAATATACATGTAATAAAAATTTCAAAGGTAAATTCGTTTAAAATATATTTTAAATCAATTTTATTTCAAGACTATTAAATCTTGAAATCCAAAATCCATCGTTGAGGATGCTTCACTTAGCAATTCAAAACAATTTAAGATACAAGGAATTAGGATCCTAATTTTTGGATCTAATAGACTAAATTAATAAAATAGCAAATTGGAAAGTTTCATAAATGTTTGAAAAGCTTTCCCCCCCCCCCCCCCGGCATATTGATAACACTACAGAAACATCAATTATCTTGAATTTCAGTGTCTAATTCAAAAATTTATTAAAAAATAGATTATAAGTCTTTTTTGAATGAAACAAAATTCTATGGGACCCTCAAGATGTCTAGTTATAAGAATCTTCATAACTCGAAATGCATAGTTTTCAATAATTTTAAAAGCGAGTGACAGCCATAAAAATTTTGCACACTTTATTAACTCACATGATTATTACTTAATCAATAATTTCACAATATATAATGCCTGCAAAAATCATACAGTAATATAAATATTGAGTATATCTTAAATATATCTTAGAGATCAAACATAATAATTTCTAAGTTTATATAAGAAACAAAGTACCCAAATGTCATAAAAATTCATACCTTAAGCACCTCCACAATTATCCAACAAATTTGCTACTCAAATGATAAAAACCAAGAAAAACTTTGGTTGCTCTCCCTACTCCCTTGGGTCTCTCTTAACCTATCGAGGAGGAAGAAGGAGCTCCCATTAATTTTCTCTTTAATTTTTCTATTTATTGATACGGTTTTTGCTAGTGGACTTGGTTTAGCACATTGGGCTTAACTTAAACTAATTAGAACCTTGCCCAATAATAATCCTAAGCCCAAAATCAAGTAAGTTCAAATACTAATGCAATCCTAATATCAAGTAAGTCCACACTGATAATATAGGTTGTAACAAATAACCATAACACTAATAATGAAATTAAAGACCAATTAAGAAAATAAATAATAATCACAATAAAAAAATATTAATAATTACTCAGTTGAGTCCCAAGCATTTCAAATATGAATTCAAAGAGCAACTTACAAAGATGAAAATATGACCTTCTTTATTTCCAATTTCCTCCATAGCCTTGGCTATGACCTACCAATCTTTTTGTCCCCATTTGCCCAAGTTGTTGCAGCCTTAATAGAAAACAAGAAGATATTTACCTCAATAACACGTCAAATTACATTACTTTACCATTCACCATCCAGTATCCGACTTCCACTTAACTAGTTAAGCACTAGTATCAGAATGTGAACCTGAGCAATTTGTTTGGATTTACTGATCATTCTCGTTCTGCTACTTATACTTTCGGACACCGGCCCACTTGCCATTTTTCTCTCTTTCCTTACGTCCTTGAAAATCTCTGCTGTAGCCTCTTTTGATTTATCACACACGGCTTTGACCCATACCATTTTATAATTGTAGTCCGTGAACGGATAGATCAATCTGAAGGGGTTTTGTTCGATATTGTGGTATTGGTTTATTTAGAAAATAATTTCATAACTAATTAAAGGTAATGCTGTAAATAAAATTAAAATCAATTTAAAGGGAGACTATCATGTAAAAAATGCTTTAAATTAATAATTTTTCATCCAATATGGGTTCAGAAATTTGATATCTTTGGCACTCCAACATAATCTACTTCGAACCCGATTAAAGAAAAAAATAACATATTTGAAGAGGGATTATATAATAGAAAGAAGAAAATTAAATCCCACCTGAAAACTGTTTTCAGGGAACCTAACCTTGATATAAACAATTAGTTATAAAAATTAAGCAAATAAAGTGGATACTCACAAATTCTTAAAAAATAAAAATTCAATATATAAAAAGATGTAATTTTTTCGGGAAGCAAAAGCAAGTCTATGCCCGACGACTTCGAAGGCAAGGCTAAAGGCAAACCGGAACATCTTGTTCTATTTTACGGAGTTATACATATGCTTTAGACTTTGCCCAATTCCTTCCTTTAAAAAGACAAGCGTTTCTCTAAATTTATGAAATGATTCTAATTAATTTTTTCTTTAGCTTATTATATATACATGTATAAGTATGTATTTTTTACAACGTTAATGCTCTTCTATAAATAGGAACGAAGTTATGAAAGGACTCAACAATCTCACAAATCCTGATCACACGCAACGCAGAGCAAATACCTATTTGGGCTGCAGTAGCATTTATTCGATAAACATATTCATTAAGTAAAATAACGCCTCAAAATTCTCTAATACCCAAATCAATTCAGTCCTTCTATTGAACTATGTGACTAAATATTAGTGTTTCAAAGAAATTAAATAATTAAAAAGAATAAAAATCATGATTAACTTCGTCAACAAGAAACATCACTTAACTTCATCTACAAGAAATTAAAAACCATTACTTCTTCTTCATATCAATAAAAAAAAAAAAAAAGAGACAATAAGGCTCTCTTAGTCTACAAAACCCTCTCCGGTACTTCACTTTCCCTTTCAATAAGATAAATTAAACCGGAGAGTCATGTTCGGGTTAGCCTCTATCCTTGCCCCCAGAGTCAGGTATGTGCATTCTGAACATTTTACCGTGAGATAAGTTCCAAGGATCCTACATCTTTCATTAACTTCTGAGATTCTTGATGCATGTTTGTGTCAATTCTAGGTTGGCTAGGAGCAGCATTCAGCCAGTGAGATGTCTTATTTTCTTCTGATAACGTTTCTGTTTTAAGTTCGTTTGATTTTTAATCTATGGCTAATTATTTAATGGAGTTGTAATATACTATCAGGTTGCTAGCCCTAGAAGATTGAGTACTGTTCTGCAGCCACGGACATCACTTTTGGTAGCCATGAAAGCCCTTTTAAAGTGAGTCACTCAATCTTAAATTGAAGAGGCATATTTGAAGTATCATGACTTGTTGCAATATCCTTTTTGCATGCATGTTGTTGCATTGCTTTGATCATAAATATTGGCTACCTTTCTCTACCATTTTCATAATATTGCATCACCTTCTAGCTTGACTTGATTATATATAATTTTCACAGAATACATATACCATCTGCATTGGAGTAGTACTTTTCCTATATTTTAGTTCGGTCCTTTTTTAACGGGATATATATACTTTATTTTTCTTGTCGTTTTGTTTGGTTCTCATTTTATAATTTATGTACCGCATATATTCATGTATATATTTTTTAACTTTTGGGATGAAGTTTCAGCGCTTATGCTTTCCTTTATTAGTTCCTTCAATTCCATATATATGCGTGTGTGTGTGTGTGTGTTTGTGTGGGCGTGTGGGCGAATATCGTTGTTTAATGGTCCCATAGGATTATGACTATGATATAGATCAAAGTATTCTGCCTTGTTCAATAGAAAACCCAACATGTGCTGTAATTGAAGATGACTAGTCCAAAGTTCAAGGTAAGAAAAATGGCTAGTCAATACTGTTTAGAATCTCCTATAGAGAAGGGCGTGGTTACTCATCTGAAGGTTTTGATTTTCTATTTGCAGGCATTAAATATACGCCTGTCATGGCCCGTGCCATGTACGGGAACGGATTCAAGGCACTGCTAGCCGGTGCAAATGCCAATGATCTAATAAATGGGATTCATTTGGCAAAAAATGCAGTTGAAAAACACTTACAGTGGAGAGCACGAGTGCTCCGCTCAGCTGAAGAAATTGTTCAGGTTCATTAATTTACTTTGGAGTTCTATTTCACTTAGTTTAGTTTGTTATCATATGAAATTATTTGATATTACAATAAGCTGGTCTTTTTATTACATAAAGGTTGGAACAACAGCAGCAAACGGTGACAGAAAGATTGGACAGGTTGTAGCTAAGGCTATGGGAAGATTTGGAAATGAGCGTTTATTTATCGTCTCTGTAAGCTGATTGATGAATTATTTGTTTGAAAGAATGGAAACCCCTCTCAAGTTTTAAAACCCATTGAAACCCTTAAAATTTTAGGGGAAAAATCAATTTTTGTAACTTCAGTTATTCAATTTTGACTTTCAAAATCTGATAAAACTATGTTTTTCAACAAAAATTGTCGGTCTAAATTTAATTTTTGAAAGACTTAGAAATGGGATTTTGTCGTTATAAATTTTAATATTAGTGGAGTTTCAATTGATTTGAAAACTACGGGGGGCTTCGATTACTTTTTAAAAATAAACAAGAGAGGGTTTCAACATTTTCCCTTTGTTTGTGGGATTAAAAAATGTAGACACTTGACTTTTTTTTTGGGTTGTAGGAGGGGAGAAAATCGAATAATGAATTAGAGTTTGTTAAAGGAATGAAGCTAGATTGGGGTCATATATCCCCATACTTCATCACGAATAAGAAGATGGAAACATGTGTAAGCATTTCAATATATATAAATCCCTAAACTTTGATACATTAGTAAATCAGTTAGATTATTGTGTTATTAAGACATAAGTAGTTGTTTCATTTTTTATCAGGTGTTAAAAAATCCATTCATATTAATCTATGAGGGTGAAATCTCAAATGAGGACATTTGTCGAGCAATTGCTTCAACTAGTTTTGTAAGAGGATTTGTATACACAAATCGAATAAAAGTTTAATTTTTTATTTATTAACAATTTAGTCAATTGATTGTTTGCTTTTGCTTTTCTTCTTTTTCCATTTTATTTTTTTAGAGTAGACGACCTTTAGTAATTATTGCCAGGAATGTTGATGAAGCAGAGGCGGGATCTCTTATGCTAGATTGGAATTATGTTGGAAGCAAGGTAATCAAAACTTTAAGTATTTCACTGATGATAATTATTGTTCATATATACATAGAGTGATGGTTGGTTTTTGAACTGAATGAAGGTTTGCATTATCAAACCACCCACAAGCCAAGAAACTACAACGGCAATCATGCAAGACATTGCCATTCTCACAGGAGGCAAGGTACATGTTCGTTCGGTGTGATTTGTTATCCCATTTTCTTTTATAATACAGTAGAGAAATCAGTTTGTTTCTGACATTTCATTTTAGGTTTTAACTTACGACCATATGAATATTGTACCACAAATGCTTGGCTCTTGCAAAGATGTAAGATTTATATGTGTGTGTGTGTGAATGTGTGCATTGTTGTGTTTTGTCTATAATCGGCTCTGTTTAGTGTTGTTGTCCAAACTTGAGCAAAATTGTTAAATATTTGGTAAATTTATACACCTATCATTTAAAGACGTACGGTTAGGAAATATTATCAAGTAATTTACACTAAATTAGATATGTGAATTATTCAACAAACTGTAAAATATAATTTTATGAAATTTGAAAACTTATGTTTACCCAACTCCAATAAATTTGAAAAATCTGAGCTTTTTTTCTGTTCGATTTTAAAACCACTGTTCCACAATGCCAAACAAAAGCTTTGTATTATATACTATGTCATGGGTAGCTTTTGTTGAAAATATGTACTTAGTCATTTCCATCGTTACTGGTTAGAACTTAGTCATTTCCATCGTTACAGGTTAGAGCATCACATAATGAAACAGCTATCCTTGGTGGGTTTGGCAGCCAGGCAAAGATCAAAGAGAGATGTGAAGAGGTTAGTTGTGGTTTCTTTTCTTTATACATGTTATTCAACAATGTATTAGGTTCTCCATTATGTTTATTAACAATTTAACATGGTCTTATGATCGTTGCTACAGTTCAAATCTAAAATTAATGAGAGCAAAGAGGATTGTGAAGTTAAGTTTGCAAGAGAGAGACTTGCAAAGCTTTCTCGTAATCTAGCTGTTTTTAAGGTTTGGTTGGAATTATACATTTATTTTGGATGCTCAACAGCTTATTAAAAAGATTTTTGGATGAGTTTTTATTCATTTTTTTTCTTTAAAGGTTGGTGGAGCTAGTAAAGCCGGGGTGGATAAAAACTATAAAAGCGTTCAAAATGCCCTAGAAGCTGCCAAGGCTGCAACGGAGGGTGGAACTGTACCTGGTAATTTTTAGAGCCTTTTTTTATATCTTTACACTATTTTTTTTGGCTCTTATCTTGTTGGATTAATTGATGAATCATAATGTTAGTAATATGATAAAATTGAAGGTGGAGGGGTGGCACTTCTACATGCCTCAAAGGAATTGGACAAAGTGCAAGTTGCAAACTCTGATCAAAAGCGTGGTGTTGAGCTTTTACAACATGTTCTTAGGGTACTAGATTTTAGCTTTTTCTTTTTTTTGGAAAAAAAATCGTTTGAAATTAGCAAGCATCAAAACTGTTGTTGAGCTAAACGTACTAATAATTGGCTTGCATTTGCAGATGCCTGTATACTCAATTGCTTCCACACCAGGATTCGACGGTTTAGGTGTTGTTGATAAGCTATTAGAACATGGCAATTTTGACCTCGGATACGATCCCGCTAAAGGTATGTTTCTCAAATAATAAAGAAAAATAAATAAATAATTTAGTGAATTTATATACTGTTTTCATTGATAATTTGATAAAGAGATTCATTTGTTTCTGTTGCACCAGGTGAATATATAGATATGGTCAAGGCAGGGAATGTCGATTCACTTAAATTAATAATGACCGAGATATCGGGACTAATAAAGTAAGTTTAGCATTTTAATCATCTTAATAAGTAGAATTCTTTGTTATTGCTGATTCTAATATCTATGCCTAAAATATTTTAATTGCTTTTGCGCAGTCACTTTGCTACAGATCATTGGCGTTGGCCATAACCTTAGAAGCTCAACGGATTATAATATGGATTATATAATTTATGGATTACGATTTCCACATAGCTAGTCAAATTAAAGTTAATTGGAAGTTTAGTTTTACATTTGTATGTTTTTATTTAGATATTTTTGTGAGTTGTTCAGGTTGAATTTTTTTTCCTTTTTCTTGAAATAAATCATTTATCAATAAATAGGAAAAATCATTTTCTTATTTGCGAAAAAGCAAAAGCATATATATTCCTGATCTAGCTTGATTCCTGAGTAAAAAATTATTCTAACAAATGAAGTTCTCTTTTTCTGCGACTATTGAAAAACAAAATTAAAAATCATAATTAGGTGATATTTAAAGATTTAGATTCAGTGTTGTACTCAACTCTTCTTAATCTTTTATCATATATGCATGTATAACATCATACAGATTAAATTTAATTACAAAAGCTATATCATCATTGATATTTAACTAAGGGAAAAGGGTAGATATGATAAATATAATTCAATAAGCAACTTATGGAGATGAAAAGATAGCTGTTTGCCCATGTTCCCGTAAGGGAGTCCAAGGGAGCTGTCCCAATTAAAGCAATAAACTAATTAAGATAAATCCAACTAAAATAAAGAATTACAATAAAGTTAAATGCTTCCTAACTAAATTCTCCTAATATTATAAATTTAACGAAATAAAGTACATAACACTATATTTTTACTAGTCAAATAACAGTTGTAACAAGAATAATGAAATTATGGAAAAGTAAACTACAAGGTGATTTTTAAGTGGTTTTGAGTTTAAATTCTTACATCCATTAGGTCATGTTTAGAATTTATATAATTCACTAAGAGCATCTCCAAAAACCTCTATAAATTTTATTCTTCAAATACCTTTTTGCTTACCTATGTGGCAAATAGAAGGGTGAAAAAATATGATATTCTCCAACAGACTCTTCAAATAAAAATAAGTTAACATTATTTTAATCAAATAATTATTTTTTTAAAGGAAAAGTTAATAGCAATTAAAGCACTTCTCTCTCTTTCTTCAATAAAAAGTAATAAAATATAAATTGAAGAGAGAGAAATTAACTCTCCAAATTTAAAGAGAGAGAATCAATTCTTATCTGAAGAATTTTAATTGGAGTGTCTTTTGGAGCTTTAAATATTGATGTGGCTTTTCAAATAAGTAATAAAATCGTATTTGAATAGACTTTTGGTGATGCTCTAAGAGTGCATGTTAATATATACAACATATCTGATGTATACTTATGCTATGGTCAGACTATATAGCCGCCACACATGCACCTTATTGTATGTGTCCTAATAAATATTAAGTGAATACCACTCGGCTTATTTGTATTGTGTTTAGGTGAAATCTTTTCGCCATACCAAACTGCTAGCTGCCTCTATGTAGAATTACTATAAAAAGATGAAGAACCTAATTAGTTACTATAGCATAACAATTAAGTTAAGATGTGCCCAGCACAAATACAAGAAACAAATATCAACAATGTTTCCTCTGTTGGGTCTCTCTATGGGCTAGTTTGGTAATATTGTAGTTTTTAAAATAATTATTTTTAATTATACTAAGGAAATATTCAGTTATGAAGAGAATAAGTTAAATGTTTGGTAAATTTTATTTTTTAAATGTGTGTGTTTTTAAAGCAATTATATATGTGTTTGGTAATTTTACTATTAAACTGCTCTAAGAGTTTAAATGTCTAAAATTAACATGATGTTAAATGAAATTTACAAATCACTTGTAAACATTTACATTTTTTTAAAATTGTAAATATACAATAATTGATAACTAAAAATAATGATATTTGTACTTTGTTAATTTTATATTTCATATTTTTTTTATCTCAATATAATTGATAATAAAATTGGGCACAAAAGAAATATACTAAAGAATCATATGCGTGGTTAGAGTAATAATTATAGTGCATAAAAATAAATTATCTTGATTGTTATACCGAACCCCAATTTTGACTCAATTACACAATAGTCCCTACTATTTTCTAAAAGTAATAAAAACTATGGGTTTCAAATTTTCACATATAAGTCCAAAATAAAAAATTATTTTCTAAAGTAGGTGGCCAACATAATCAAGAAGGCCTTAACTAGAAGAAGAAAAAGAAGAATTGCAGCAAGGATGTTAGAACAAGAAATCCATTAGTGAAAACCATCAGCTCTAATTCAGGAACATTCATGTTGCATCATCAATAATTAATAACAAAATATGTGGAAGTGTACCTAAATCCATAGTGTTTAATTGCTCTTCAGAGTTATGTGGTTGGCCTTCTAGATCAACATGTTCTCTTATAAAATCCTCTAATTTTCTCAGTACCTCTTTCTGATTATGGAATGTCAAAAAAAAAAAAAATAGAAAGATACGTGTGACCTGGAGACCATGATTACGTATATAAACAACTTTTTATGTTATCTTTAGGTATTCTTATTTTAGCTCATTATAGAAATAGAAATTACCTTTAAGTCTCTACACATTAAATGCACATACTCTATTAGATACATTCAAGCCTATATTATTGAAAACTTTAATGGATCACTTTTAATTGGGCTTAACCTTATATAACAATCTGCAACACATAATTATTCACATATAAGCCCAACGTTAGATTATGGATCCAACAATCTCCCACTTGCGCTATATGTATAACCTTATAATTATGCATTGCAAAAATAACCGTATAAGCTCAACCTTGCTGTTATTACTGAAATGTATATTTAACTAATCTGATCCATCATTATATCGACATAGGATCAAACCGTTCTTTGTTACAACTATTGTAATTTGACCCATCAATGGTCACTATGTTAATACAACTGAATGACATGGATCCTGATATAGATGTGTAGCATGAATTTCAGGCAATGTGATCTTAACATGCCTATTTCCAATTGGTCTATCTTAAACCTTAGTGAGATCAACCATACAAAAAATCAGAATGTGAATAAACCAAAACTTTATTTCTGCAAAAAAATATAACTTTAAATTTTCATAAATCGAAATAACTAAAAATGTCTATAATATAAGAGCATTTAAAATCACAAACTTTCACTAAAAATAAATATCCTTTAATGACATTACACCCATACTAGCAATGTGCTCATGAAACATCTTGATGGCAGATCGACATTGATGGAATTTGTGCCAATGTACTCTATAGACAACTATTCACTTTGAACTCTTTCTTTAATAACTAGGAACTTGATGTCTTTATACTTCAATTTCGTTGAGCTCCCGTTGTTATTAGAATGCAGTATTGCTGACTTATTGTCACAAAATAACTTAAATGGTCTATCAATACCATCTATTATACGCAATTCGTAATAAAATTCCGCAGTCATATTCCATGATTGGATGCCTAATAACATACTATGAACTCTGCTGCCATTGTAAAAGAGGCTATAAGAGATTGTTTAGTACTTTTCTAAGAGACAACAAGCCCAGTTAGCAAATAGATGTAATATGAAGTGGATTTTATACTATCTTGACATCCAATAAAATCAGAGTTAGTATACCTAATGATCTGAAATTGATCTGACCTCTGATATGTGAACATGTAGTCTTTTGTTTTTGGCTGCTTTCCAATAGTCTACTCCTAGATTACTTAAATACCTGCTTAACATCCCAGTAATGTATGCAATATCCAGTTGCATATAAACATGAGCATATATTAGACTTCATACTATTGACACATGAGGAATCCTCTGCATTTTCTTTTTCCCAAAATCATTCTTAGGGCACTGTTTGAGACTAAATCCATCTCTCTTAACAATAAAAGTATCATCTAGTTTGCAATCTTGCATGCCATATCTCTTGAGAACTATTTCGATATAGCTTTTTCTGATAATCCAAGAATACCTCGAGAGTGATCTCTATGTATTTGTATGTCTAATACAAAAAAGACATTACTAAGATCTTTCATCTCAAAATTCTTAGTTAGAAATCTCTTGATATCGTGCAATAAGCTTGTATTGCTGTAGGCAAGTAAAATGTCATCAATTTATACAACTAGAAAAATACACTTGCTGTCAGAGAACTTATAGTATATACAATCGTCGATCAAATTCATCTCGAAATCAAATAAGATGATCACTTGATCAAATTTGAAATACTATTGTTGAGATGCTTGTTTGAGCCTAAAGATAGATTTCTTAAGTTTGCAAACCATATTCTTTGAGTCTCCTGACATAAAGTTTTATGCTTGAACTATTGAGAAATGTTGTCTTCACATCTATATGATGTAAATCAAGATTGAAATGTGCCACTGATGCCATTATGATCTTGAAAGAGTCTCTCAAAGAAACCGGAGATAAAATTTCTTTATAGTCGATGCATTCTTTCTATGTAAAGCCCTTTGTAACAAAATGCGCTTTATACCTCTCCACATTGCCTTTCGAATCTCTCTTACTTTTAGATATCTATTTGCAATTAATAGGTTTTGTACCTTCTGGCAATAAGACAAGATTCCATAAATCATTGTCTTTCATGGACTTTGTCTCCTCATACATGATATCTATCCATTTTTTAGAGTTAGAACTTTCCATAACTTGACAGAAATTAATTGGATCATCTTCCATCATGTCAATGTCTACCTCATGTTCTTGGAGAAATACAATGTAGTCATCTAGTAGTAGACTTCTCATTTCTTTAGTGGTTATATTTAATGGCATAAGTTCTTGAGATGGTAGAGTTTGTTCTTCCTTCTTGTATAGGGGATTCTCTAACATTGTCTTGATCTGTTGTGTATTGAATAAAGTCAGGAATGAGACCCTGATCAATGCCAATAACACCTATGGGAATATTAACATATTCATCTTCAAAGACAAAGTCCCTAAATGTATCGTTTCTCACAAACTCAACATCATTAAAAAACCGAATATTTCCTGACTCAAAAATTGGCTTAGTTATGGGATCATGAAATTATACCCTTGGATCTTTCAAAGTTTCCAATAACATAGCAACTCACCGTCTTTGGGTTTTATTTATTCTCATTAAGCCTATAAGGCTGTAATATACGCACTTGGACTTTCTTAATAAAGTGCCGATTTTTATTTTCCTCTTCTCTATTAATTTTTAATTTCGTCACTATAGTTTAATTGGGATAAATTGAGCTCGATTATACGCGCCGATGGTCGGATTTTATTTTCGTAACGGGTCTGAAATTCGCTTAATTTGTATTAAGCTTAAAAAAAAAGAAAAAAGAAAAAGAGGGGTAGAATTGTATAACTGGAAAGAGGGAAACGGGTTTTCCATTTTAGAGAGAAAGAACCCGAGAAGAGAGAGAAAGATAGAGAGAGAAGTCAGACCCGTAGACCCGAGAACCCGACCCAGTAACCCGCGGATTGACCCGACGATTTCTCCCAACTCCAGCCACTTTACCGGCCGTGCTTGGTACTGATCTGAAGCTTGGAAGCAGACCGTCGTATCCCTGCCGTTATCGTCGCCGGAAACTGGCCAGAACGCCGGTGATCGAGCTCGAAAAGTCGGGGCTTCGACCCGTTTTCGTTGCCGTTGATCCCGCCGGAGTTGTGACGCGCCACCACTTGGAACTGGTTCCTCACATCCCCAGCAACATTTCCCGACCAGCCACGACCGCCGGGGACGCCCGGAACTCGCCGAATGATCTCCGAAAATTTGCGGAACTTTGGAACTTCGATCCGCCGCCGGTAGCGCGCGTGGCGACTCACTGCCACCACCGTTGGATTCACCGAGGCCGGAACTAGCAGACTTAAGTTCCCCATCGTCGTTGACTGAAGTCCGGTCACCGTTGACCGGCGAGGGGCAATTCGGTAAATTCATGGACTTTTGGGGGTGATTGTGTAATTTTATTTAAATAATGGACATTTTGGTAATGTTGGTTGAAGGCAGTGAAGTAATTTGTGATTTTAAGGGTAATTCGGTGATTTAACTCGTTAAGGACATTTCGGTAATTTTACGAACCGAGGGTAATTTCGTAATTTCGGACAATGTGATTAATTTATGTAATCTGAATTGAGGACAATATGGGTATTAACGAATATGAGGATAATTTGGTAAAATCATGAAGTTTGAGGATAAGTTGGTAAAATATTGATGTTGGGGGTATTTTGGCAATTTTGGCCTATAGGGGCATTTTGGTAATTTTATACATGCGGGACTAGTTTATCGTTAATAGATATTTGTTTCGAGATTTATTATATTAATTGGTTTTTACGGAGAATAATTATGGTGTTTTCTGTGATTAGGAGGATCCGCATCCGCGAACGAGAATCTACCCGCGGACGTTGTTGATACTGAGTCTAGACATCATCACTGTGAGTGGAATATACAAATTCTATTTTCATAGTATATGCTGATTTTCTTATATAGTACAGTATGTTTGAGAAATAAATGTTTAATGCGTTGATTTAATGATTTTCCAGCGAATTGACTTTTATTTATGTGTTGATATTTATTATGATTGAGAATGAGTTCGATTTATGATTTTCTTATCGTTTTTGAGTAAAAGCATGATATTAGAATTGAGCAGATTTGAGATATGTTGAATAGAAAGAAAATGAGATTTCAGATGGGATCATATGTTTACTATTAGTTTTGAAATCATTAGACAGTACCTTTCCCTCCAGATACAGAGATACAGATAAAAAGAGATACAGATAAGATGAGATAGAGGCCTTTGGGGCCCGTCGGGACACACATAAAGGCTTTGGGCCGTGTGTTCGGGCGCTTTTGCCTTTTGGGGGCTTATGCATGCACAGTACAGATATATGAGATAAGAGATATGAGATATGAGATGAGAACGTCCCCATCTATCCGTTGTGGCTCCGGGGCATGACGTTACCCAGATAGTGCGTCATTGCCTGGCCGTTGTAGCCCGGATATGATCAGATTATCCCCTGGGTACTTGTTTGATGACAGTTTTTAGTATTCAGTATTTAATATGAGTATGGTGATTCCATCGATTTTATGCAGATTTATTATTGCAGTTATTCAATTTGAATTAAATGAGTTTATGATATTTTGAGAAATTGATTTGAGAATTGATTTACGAAATTGAAATTGATTTAAGAAAAGATTTGAGAAAGATTAAATGATTTTGAATAATTTATTAAAGTATCAGCACCTACTATCCACTCACTGAGCTCACTGAGTTTTATACTCACCCCTCTTTTATTATATTTTTTCCCCCCACAGGAGATTTACAGGTACATCAGTCAACCCAGTAGTGAACGTTAGTTTGATATTGTGGTCACGTGATGGTGCTAGAAGTCGTGGATTTTATTATTATATTCGAAATTTGTGTTATTATTTTATGTTATTAAGGATAATCGTTGTATTTTAATATTCGGATGATTTTGGTGATATTCGAGAAGTTGGTTTGAGAAGTTTGTTATGGAGGATGTTTGGTTATTAAATTATTTCGGGAGTGTTATTTTGTCATTTGCAGGGTTGGATATGTTTTATTTATAAGGGAGACTCTGCCAAAATTTTTATAGATTTGTTATTAATTCGATTTTACGAGTTTAGATAGACTCGCCCTGGGGGAGGTTGCGGGGCGGGTCGTTTCAAAGGCCTTGCCTCAGTTGTATATCCCCAAACATGCAAGTGTTTTAGACTAGAATTCTTGCATGTCCGAAGCTTGTAAGGGGTTTTAGCAATCGCTTTAGTTGGAACCCTATTAAGGATATATGCTGCAGTTTTAAGTGCTTCTTACCAGAATGATTCTGGTAAGGTAGAATGACAAATCATACCCTTCACCATGTCCTTAAATGTCCTATTTTGTCTTTCAGCAACACCGTTCATAGTGGGCAAACCCAACATAGTATACAGTGGGATGATACCACATTCCTCTAGAAATTTAACAAATAGTCTTGGACATTGTTCATCTGAACCGTTATATATACTATAGTATTCACTACCACGGTTAGATATGACGTTTTTAATTCTTTTGTGTAGTTATTTCTCATTTTCAACCTTAAAATTTTTAAACATATCTAAGGATTGTGACTTTTGATGGAAGAGATATATGTAGCCATATTTAGAAAAATCATTTACAAACGTCATAAAATATTATTAACCATTCCAAGTAGCCACAAGGAATGGCCCACAAATGTCCATATGTATGAGTTCTAAAACATCCAAAGTCCTGTTGACTTTAAATATCCTTTTTATTACTTTGTTTCCCTTTAATATAGTTAAAAGAAATATCAAAATTTGTGACGCAAAAGGCCAGCCTGGGACCATTCTAATGAATTAGGTCACATGATCGGGAGTCGTCTGGATGGGTTTCTTAAATGATTGGTAGGCTGCTGCTTTTAAGGAATAAGATAATAGATACATAAATACTTTTTTGCAGGAGGGCTTGGGGGAGAGAGGAGAGCTTTGGGATACGCTCACTTCTGCATTTTTGTTTAGGTTATCAACTTCGATGGAGGAGTTGCTTCTAATGCAAGTGAATACGAGGAGGGAACAGGCTCATGAAATTCAGGGGTCAAGAATTTCGTCTGACACAAGTTTCTCTATTCTCTATCTGGAGATATGACCCAATCTATTGTGCTATACCGTAGCTGAATTCTCATTGGTTTATTTCCTCTTTAAATCTCGTGCACTTAATTATAGGGATTTATTAAATGAAGTAATTGTATCAAACATATAAAGATTATCACCACTTGACAAAGAAATAGAATAAACCAGTTTTGAATCATGAAACAAACTATATTTTTCAATTCCTAAATGAATAAGAAAAACCAAATTTGTCCAAAGCAAAAATAAAAATCAAATTCTTTTTAAAAGACAATAATAAATGTTTCATCAAGATCCAAATAAAATCTAATATTTAATAATAATTTAAATTTTCCAATCGCTTCAACTTCAACCTTATTGCCATCGCCCACATAGATGTATCTTCATCATCACTTGGTTTTTGGCAACTCAAGCAACCCTACATAGACACACTGATGTGAGTGATTGCACCAGAATCTGTCCACCATGTGTATCTAGGTATCGAAGTTAGAGTAATACTTCTTCTTATGCCTGTTAACTCTACAAAAGAAATTACCAGTACCTTTTGGATCACCCAATTTCTTTTGTTATTTTTTTTAAGAGTTGTATTTGTAGCTTCCTTATCCTTTTTCCTTTTCTTGCCCTTGTACTTGCCTTTAAAAGTGGAGGTTAGGTGAGCAATTTCTGCTTTATCCTTCTTCAACTTATCGTCTTCTTGAACACAGTGTGATATGAGCTCATTTAGAGACCAAGACTCTTTCTGACAGTTATAGTTTACCTTAAACTAATTAAACTATGTTGGTAAAGATATTAAAATCAAATGCACTAGCAAGATTAAGTGTTTTCAGTTTAGAAGTAAAATGAGACATCTCCATAATGTTCTCTCTAATATTTCCTTTACTTGTATACCTCATTGAAATTAGGCTTGTCAAGAGCGTACCAATTTCAATTTTTTTATTCTTGAAAAAATTTTGTTCAATTTGTACAAGGAACTCTTTGGCCGTAGTTGCCTTTTCAAACATTGAGCCTTTAAATGCTTTTAGAATGGTCTTCTTCATGATTATGATACCCATGTTCTCTTTTATCATCAGGAGTACTTCATCCGTAAGAGGTGAGGAAGAATCAACCCTTAATATAAGATCGAGATCCATGACTACGAGAATTATCAAGAAGTTCTCTTGTCATGACTTGAAGTTAGAGCCATTTAGTGTAGAAATAGAATTGATGTTGGCAGTAATATTAGTAGCAGACATAACTGAATAGAGAACAATAAACAAACAAAACAAACTCATATTAGTCTTAAAACAAAAATAAATTCAAATAAAGGTAAACCTCATCTCAAGATACCGGACACTCCATTAATATTTCATCTTTGGACAAATATTAACTTTTAAGTGATATCTTCGTGTAGTAATCAAACACTGATAATAAGAACATGTCAAACAATAAATCTTCCTTTGGGCTGATTTATTATTCACATGTAAAAACCGAATAATCATCATGTGTTTAATACCATAGGTGCACATGTAATTCTATTAAATATAGACCTTCTTTTGGGCCGATCGATATTTATAGAAATTACATACACATAATTGTTTATATTCCAAAATAAATTAATTTCCATAAGAGAGGTCACTTTGGCGACATGTTGCTTCAATTAATTCATCTCAAAATATATACAAACATACCAATATTTGAATTTAAAATTGCACAAAAAATTACTAAAAATAAAAAATAAAAAATTCGGGTCAAAGTTTGGTTGACGGTCAACTTCTTTTTAATTTAACCCAAATTTCCAAATTAAGAAAAAAAAGGCTTCTCAAATTCCAAATTCCTTAATATCCGAATTTCTTTAATAATCCTAATCTAGAAAACATTATAAATTATTCTAAATGATTCAACATGAAGATGCTCTGATATCACTTGTTAGAAGAAGAAATCCTTTGGTGGAAACATCAATTATAATCCAAGAATATTCATGTTGTATCACCAAAAATCAAATACAAAATTTGTGGAAGCGTACCTAAATCTATAGTGTTTAATTGTTCTCTAATGTTATGTGGTTGGCCTTCCAGATCAATACGTTCTCTTAGAGAATCCTTTAATTTTCTCTGTATTCTCTCTTTGATGATGAGATGTCAGAAATAATAAAAAGATAAGTGTGACTTGTGAACCATGACCACCTATATTGGCAACTTTCACTGTTATCTTTAGGTATTTCTATTTCAGTCTATCATAGAAATAGAAATTACTTTTAAGTCTCTACATATTATATAAAAGCCTATACCCTATTAGATACATTAAAGCTCATATTACCGAAAACCTTAATAGATCACTTTTAATTGGACTTAACCTTTTATGACAGTTCCCAACACATAATTATTCACATATAAGCCCAATGTTGGATTAAGAATCCAACAATGCAATCCAACAAGGGACTGAGGTTTTGCTAAAGACAATTATTGTTACAAGAAAGAGTGTGGTTGAGAGAAACAAAGGCCAAAGATAGGCTAAAATGGTGAGGAAGCTTGTGCTAGATTGATGACTGAGATAAGTGCAAGAGATAAAAATTAGGACAAACTTGAACTCAAGAGACTTTTCTTGGATCTCCATGGCCTTTGAATCTTGATATGAGATGAGAAAATAAAAAAATAAATACAAGTATAGAGAGATAGAGAGTTCCCTTCAAAAAATAAAAAAGAGAGATTTATTAGTGTTATTGGTTATAGTGAACGAGAGAGAGAGAGAGAGAGATGGGGTTGGATTAAAGTTGATTAATATTATTGTCATTATTGTTGATTTTTTGAGAAACAATAGGGATTTTCATGTTAATTGCCAAGTAAATTCATTTAAGGATGTCAATAAAATCTAGATCTGCCCGATATCTGCAAAAATCTGGAAAATCTAGATCCGGAGAAATTTGGAAGATCTGGAATCCGGATGTAAAAAGTTTAGATCCGCATAGATCCAGTTAAATTTTATTTTAAATTAAAAAATTAAATTAAAAATATATATTAAAAATTAAAAATTATTTTTTTATGGATTTATGATGCTGTTGTATGTTATTCATGTTGGATTATTAATTGTTAAATTATGATTGAATTTTATTTGATACTATTAGGTAAATTATTACATTTTATTTTAAATTAAAAATTGAATTAAAAAGATATTTTAAAAATTAAATTTTATTTGTGGATTTATGATGTTGTTGTATGTTATTCATGTTGAATTATGATTGAATTTTATTTGATATTATTAGGTAAATTATTGAATTTTTAAATTATGTATTAAGTTATTGATTTTTGATTTTTGCGGATCTAGATATCTAGAATATCTGCTCTCATCAATTGCGGAGATTACCTGCATCTAGATCTGCATATTTTTTTTGTGGATCCGGCTATAGAAATGTAAATGCAAATGCAAATCCGAATGCACCTACATTCATATATGGATTTTGCCAACCCTAAATTCATCTATGCCATTGGAACAATTTTTGGCACTCTTGCATTGGATCCAACAGTGGGATCACGAAAAGACAAATTTAGGGTTAAATATTTATTTGAGTATTTTAAGTAATTGATTAATAAATTATCATAATTAATTATATTTCAAAAAGATTAAAAATATCAGCAAATAAGTTAATGCCATGTCAACAACCAGGTATGGGAGAGCTCTAAAAATAATTCACCCCACCTTAATTTGAATGGCCACCTTAATTTATACATGTATAGACCATACAACCAAACCAAAGCCCCTTTAATATGCCAAAAAATAACTCTACTTTGAATTGAATAAATCAATTCAACCACTCGTTAACTCTAGTTGAATTGAAGCATTCAACTTAATTTTACGTAACGTTACAATTCAATTTTTACAGTCAAATCATTCACCCTGCTACTTTGTATGGCTACCTCTAATATTAATGCATGTTTACAATTAATTGAATAATTCATATTTGACTTGAACTGTTCTAACATGTTAGCCACCTCAGGTATTTTAAACAATTCGAATTCTGAATTAAAAAGAAAGAAAGAAAGAAAAAGATGACGATTTTGCGAGTCATCCTCCCCCCCCACCCCCATATCCTTTCATTTTGAAGAGCCATGCCCTTGACCTTGATTTGTTTGGGTGGAATGGAAAGTGAGTTAATTGTTACTCATCCTTAATGAATGTTTCTCTCTCGCTTTCCTTGTACTACAAAATAAAGTCAAGTTCAGACATTGAAAACGAATTTTGGTTTCATGGATTGGTGGGTACAAAGAGATAAAAGTAGGTAATAATTTGTTCTCTGTGATAATTTTTGTAATGGATATTTTAGTAATAAAAGAAAATTTATTTAAAATAAGTATAAAGAGTATTTTGATGGGTTCAAATTCCATCTCTTATGAATTAATTAATTAATTAACTTATCCTGAATAAATCGAAAAGGAATAATGAATCAATAATTGTAACCAAATAAATTGACTTGAACTTTGTGACCCATGATTTTTTTTCCCCGAATTTGCTTTTAAATTGTTAAAAAAATAGTAGGTATATGTGACATGAGCTTTGATGGTGCCAAAAGCCATATTGCATTCACATGGGTTGACCAGTTTAAAGCTGAAATTAAGTACAATTTTTGAACCATCGATCTGTTCTTAATTTGTAGATAAAATTTTAGTTGGATTAAGAAAGACGCTAACATTAATTAGATGATCTTGACGATGCCACATTGACTTTGTCTAGGGTTGAGACTTTTAATTAATTTGAAGCGGATATTTTGATGAATCTAGCAAGTTATCGCCTATAACTAATTAACTGTCAAGCATGTCAACACCCAACAACGGCTCAATTTGTGTATATTAAAAAACATACATAGGAAGATCCATAATCTACATGATTCAATCTATGTGGATCGAATTTATGCATGTGACATATATTTGTGTAGTGATATTTGACCCTTTCTATTTATCTCATTAGCCCCACTCCGTAATTAAATCTATCTATTTTTAGAATTATCGTTTTCATTATTTTTTTTTTCAATCTCTACCATTTTCAATTACTAGTGACACTAAGATGTATCCACAAAAGAATTTGTATTTACCATTTACCAAATCATGGACATTTTTGTACAATCCCGTTGTGCAAGCAAATAGACATTGTTACCAAATGTCTCATTTTTAATTTATGTTTGTTTGAGCATTTAATTAATTGTGTACTAGTTCTTCTGGTGTACGTGCCCATGTGTTTTCATTTAGAAGATTCAAAGCAAAGTTAAAGCTTGATTATGTATTATTCAGTACAGTATCTTCGCTAGGTGTTGATGGAATTATTATAGCAGGTCGGTCTAGGTAGTTGATATTGCTCCTGAGAACTTCTTTGCAATGTAAACCTAGAATCTTATTTATTACTGATGACAGTATAATTGATATATCATTTCGGTATGTATCAAACTAGAAAGAACATCATCAATGTAAAACTGTAAATTGTTGACAAATACAAATAAATTAAAACGGGAGGGCTCCGGTTCAAAGATTTGTACAAGTGCAGACGTTCCCAAAGATCCGTGATTTGATTTCTCTACCGAGGATAGGGATGCAGGTAGAACCCTCTATAGACTAGATGTTTATGTCATATGTGAAGATTAAAAACAGGGGACTACTCAGATAAAGTAAGGGCACCAAATATGACTGGCTAATATATTTAGATTGGTCTGCATTTAAATGAGCAGACACAAGGCAGATATGAGCGAAGTACGCGAAGGCGAATCTCATAGCCCAGCCTAGCCCTCTCAATTTTTTTTTTTAAATTTAATTACATAATTGAACTTATTGAATCCTATTTAAGAATTTTTATTAATTAGTTACGCTGCTTCTTCAGCTATTATAAACTTGTTGTTAGAATTTATCTCACTTTTAACTTCAACCTCTCGTCTTTTCATGTCTCCTGTCAATAATTTTTTAAATTTTAAATTAAAAAGTAATTACAAATTTCAAGGGGAAAGAGTAATTTAATAATTAAATAATATTATTATATTATCTTAATTTTTGCTACACTGCAATTTTATTTTCTGTTAGGTACTTTATTTCAATAATTTCATTTGTATAGATAAAATATTTTGAGAGCTCATTATCCCGTCCTTATTAGGGGCACCAATAATTTCTTGATAATAAAGTTCTCTCGTACGTTGAAAAAGCATTGAATTAGAAAAATAAAGTCAATCCACTTGAAAAAAGGTTGCTAACATTGCCGCTGTAGGTATGTATGGAAATATTGAAGGTCTACATATGGATTCATATCCAACTAAAAGCCTTTTAAATATATTTCATTCTAAAAAATATGAAAGTTTTACTCAATAGGGAAATTAAGTTAGTAAAATCCAACATAGAAAATCATCGAGTTGCTCCTAAATAAACCTAAATCAATGTTTTTTTCCCATCCCATATGAATATTGAATGCTATTTGAATCAATTTGTTTTTCTCAATATTATTATTCTACCACCATGATTTGTATGGTTAACAATAGCTTTAAGTTTGATAGCTACAAAGTAAAAGAATCTATAATAATAATCCTTCATTTTTCATATTTATAAACTAATTAACAAATAAAAAAAATGCAGGATTATGATTCTGCTGACTCAGAGAAATGAATAGAAGGTCATCGATGAAATTTTATGTTTGCCATAGGTCAAAGTAGTATATATACCAGCATTTTCTTTAATTTTAGAATCCATGAATTTGACAAAGAAGAAGACTCGAAAGGAAAAAGTATTTGGATTTTGTTTCCTTAGATCTTACATGAATCTCTCGCTAGGTAAGGAAATCAATTGTAAGATAAGAATTCAAGACTAATATTGATGAATGAAAAAAATTGCTCGATTTATAAGCTTTTCCTTTATAGCAAATTACTTTATAAGTACTTTAAAAAATAATTATTAAAATAAGAAGGTATTTAAATAACCCCACTCTCATCAGTTTCTAAGTATTTTAAGGGTGCAAATGGCACCACATTTATCAATTTGTGATTATCTTATAATCATTGACTAGATTTAAAACAGATCATAGGATTTGCATGGATGTTTCGTTGAGCCACAGTATATAATTTTTAATGCAGAGCTTAGGTTACATGCTCATAAATGTCATCTATATATAGACATCGATCTGAACTAACCTCTTCATTCAGAGTCTCAGAGCCAGCAACAAGCAATTAGCAATGGCCATTTTTCTTACACTAGAATCAACTGTTCTTTCAGCAATTGCTGCCTTTCTAATATTTCTCTCACTTTTTCTATTGATTTCACGATATGGGCAAACAAAAAATAAAAATGCTCACAGTCAAGCACCAGAAGCTGGGGGAGCATGGCCGATGATTGGCCATTTACATCTCTTTGGAGGGCCAGAGCCAACTCATAGAATTTTGGGTAACATGGCTAATAAATACGGTCCAATATTTACTATGAAAATGGGCGTGAATCGAGCTTTAGTCGTCAGTAATTCGGAAATTACTAAAGAATGTTTTACAACCAACGACAAAGCCTTGGCAAGTCGGCCTAGAAGAATGGCCATGGAGATTTTAGGGTATAATTTTTTGGCCACTCCTTCAAGCCCATATGGCAGCTACTGGCGTGAAACACGGAAGATAGCTACAGTTGAGCTTTTATCAAACCATCGCCTTGAGAAGCTCAAACATGTACGTGAATCTGAAGTGACGGCTTCAATCAAAGGGCTATTCAAGGATTGCCAAAATAGTGCTACCGGTAAAGTTTCAGTGGAGATGAAGCATTGGCTCGAGGGCACAACATTTGACATCATTATTAGAATAATTGAAGGAAAACGTTATACTTCACAAGAGGGTACCGATTTGCATGAGCATGCAGCCAGTTTTTTTACCTTGTTTGGTAAGTTTGTGGTGTCTGATGCTTTACCCTTTTTGAGATGGTTGGATATTGGCGGAAACGAGAAATTGATGAAGAAGACAGCTAAAGAATTTGACATTATTTTGCAACAATGGTTGGATGAGCATAAGATAAAAAGAGGTTCTAGCGAAGTTGAGGGGGATGAAGATTTCATTTATGTGATGCTGTCCTTGCTGTATGATAATGCAAAGCAGCTTCCTGATAGCGATGCGGACACCGTCATTAAAGCCTTATGCCTGGTATGCATGATCATGAAAAGCTTATATGCACAATTAATGTTATTTTTAGTATGTCACGGAACTATTTTATATACAACCTTAATTACTCCTTTTGCAGACGGTAATCTTAGGTGCTGCGGACACCACATCGGTAACATTTGTTAGGAAATTGGTGGGTGAAGCAGACACGCAGCTAAAGTAAAATTGATAGAAAAATAAAGAACAAGCACAAAAGAGAATACCAGAAATTACGTGGTTCGGCTTTTAGCCTACGTCCACGGGCGAAGACAGAAAGAAATATTATACTAGTGAAAAGAAGTTACAAGTATTGTAGTATTTTAGCTCACTACCCAAAACCTCAATACACCCAAACTCTCAAATCACTAAAATTAGAGCTTATAAATGCAAGCTCTTAAACTCTCAATTCTCTCTACAAAACTTGGATCTCAAGATTGGAATTAAAAATGAATTAGGGAGCTCTTCCTTTTATAGCCAAAAAATGGCTATTAAATTAATATATATGTATATATTTCAAATGTTGTTGCCAACTTCTTCTTTTTCTCCATTTGGATGGCACCATTTTCTTTGGCCGGCGGCACCATTTTCTTTGGCCGGCTTGTCAAAGCCAACTTGAATTGGCTTTGTGGCCACCAGCCTTTGACATTTCTCCCACTTGGAGATTTGATTGAAAATCAATCAATCTCCACATGATCCTTTCTTCTTCGCCATAATCATGTTGCCTACGTTGCTGCTAGGCCACAAGAGGATCTACTCCAAACAAACTTATCAGTATTTATCGGCTTGGTCAAAACATCTGCTAGGTTCTCCTTAGTATGGATTTTCTGTAAATCCACACTTCCATCTTCCACTACTTCACGAACGAAGTGATACTGAACTCCTATGTGCTTTGTCCTGGAATGAAAGGCTGGATTCCTTGCAATGTGCAGGGCACTCTGACTGTCACAAAACACAGGAATTTTCTGTTGTTTATGCCCGAGCTCCTCCAATAACCTTTGTATCCAAATAGCTTCCTTGCAAGCTTGTGTAGCTGCCATGTACTCTGCTTCTGTTGTAGATAAAGCCACAACGGTCTGCAGTTTCGAAACCCAGCTTACAGCTGCTCCTGCAAGTGCAAACACATAACCAGTAGTGGATTTTCTTTTATCAATATCTCCAGCAAAATCTGAATCCACATAGCCTCTGACAGTAAACTCTGATCCTCCATAACATAATGCAACATCTGAGGTTCCTCTGATGTATCTCAGAATCCTCTTCACAGCTATCCAATGCTCTCCGCCAGGATTCGCCATGTATCGACTGACTGCTCCCACTGCTTGTGCAATGTCCGGTCTTGTACATATCATAGCGAACATCAAACTTCCCACTGCTGATGCATACGGTACTCGAGACATCTCCTTCCTCTCCGCTTCATTGCTAGGACACATACTTGAGGATAATTTGAAATTAACAGGAAGTGGGGTAGAAATTGACTTACAATCTTGCATGTTGAAGCGCCGCAAGATTTTCTTCAAGTAATTTTTCTGAGAAAGCCAAATCTTCCTGTTATTTCTGTCTCGGTGAATTTGCATCCCTAGAATCTTGTTTGCTGGTCCCAAGTCCTTCATTTCAAACTCCCTAGCCAACTGTGCCTTCAATTCTTGGATTCGATCTTTGTTGGGACCTGCTACCAACATGTCATCCACATACAACAGCAAAATGATGAAATCATTATCTTCAAACCTCTTGTAATATGCACAATGGTTTGAACTGAGTCTGTTGTATCCAAGGCTCATAATGAAGGAATCAAATCTCTTATACCAACACCTCGGCGCCTGTTTGAGACCGTATAGAGATTTGTTCAACCTGCAAACCAAGTTCTCCTTTCCTGTTTCTGTAAAACCTTCTGGTTGGAGCATATATATTTCTTCTTCAAGTTCTCCATGAAGAAATGCAGTTTTCACATCTAACTGCTCTAGATGTAAGTCAAATGTAGCACACATTGCCAAGACTACTCTGACTGTTGTGAGTCGAACCACGGGCGAAAATATCTCGTTGAAGTCAATGCCTTCTTTCTGAGCATATCCTTTCACCACCAATCTTGCACGATACCGCTCCACTTGGTCATTGCCATCACGTTTGATCTTGTATACCCATTTGTTTCCAATGGCTTTTCTTCCGTGTGGTAGTGGTACAAGTTCCCATGTCTTGTTCTTGTGTAGAGCTTCAATTTCTTCCTACATTGCTGTCATCCATAAAGCAACATCTGAGTTGTTTAAAGCTTCATAGAAAGTTGAAGGCTCTCCATCCTCTGTTAGAAGACAGTATGCAATGTTGATCTCTGTGACATACTCCGAGTGCCACGTCGGTGGTCGTCTCTCACGAGTTGACCGACGAACTTCTGGAGCCTCAGACTCGACTGGTTCTTGTTCCTCGTGCTCTGGTGCTGCTTCAGAAGAATCTGAATCTTCTAGATTATTTTCCACATATACTGGCACAGTCTCTGACTTTTCTTTTGTAGTGCCATCATCCTCATCTCTCCTTTGCAGTTGATCTTCTACAAAGATAACATCTCTGCTGATGACGATCTTGTGGGCAGTGGGGTCCCACAGACGATACCCCTTTACTCCATCAGCATACCCCAAGAAGATACATCTTCTAGATTTTGGATCCAGCTTTGTTCTTTCTTGGGCATTGTACATCACGTACACAGGACATCCAAATGCATGTAGGTAGGAATAATCAGCTGGCTTTCCAGTCCACATCTCTATCGCTGTCTTCAGCCCAATAGCTGTAGATGGCGATCGATTTACTATATAACATGCAGTTTTGGCTGCTTCTGCCCAGAATGAATTGGGTAAACCAGCAGTCCTCAACATAGCTCTTATTCTTTCTGTAAGAGTTCTGTTCATCCGCTCTGCCACTCCGTTTTGTTGAGGAGTGTATGCCACCGTGAACTGCCTCTGAATACCTTCTTGCTTACAGAAAGCAAGAAACTCGCCGTCTGTATATTCTCCACCATTGTCTGTCTTCAAGCACTTGATCTTTTTACCAGATTCAAGTTCCACCCGCGCTTTGTATTCTTTAAATACTGAAAATACATCTGACTTTTTCTTAATCGGATATACCCAACATCTTCTGGAATAGTCATCAATGAAAGTCACCATGTACTTTGCACCTCCCATGGATATATCCGGTGATTCCCAAACATCAGAATGAATCAAGTCTAGAATGCATTTACTTCTAGCAATAGATCTACTGAATTTTAATCTATGCTGTTTACTTATAACACAATGCTCGCAAAATGGTAAACTTACCGATTTGAGCCCCGGAAGCAATTTTCGCTCAGAGAGAATCTTCAAACCTTGTTCTGACATGTGACCAAGCTTGAGATGCCACATTATCGTTGACTCTTCTTCATTTGATGCGACACACGCATCAGCCTCCAGTAGTGTTTCTCCTTTAAGCATGAATAAATTAGCACTGATCTTTTCTGCCTTCATCAATACAAGCGCGCCTTTAATGATCTTCATAATTCCATTCTCCACATGAGTTTTGTACCCATTACTATCCATTTGTCCTAAAGACAATAGATTTTTCTTCAGGCCGTTGACATGTCGTACCTCTCCAATTGTACGAATTGTACCATCAAACATTTTTATTTTGATAGTACCAATACCAGCGATCTCCAAGGCATGATCGTTACCCATATATACAGATCCTCCTGAGATAGGTTCATATGTGTGGAACCATTCTCTCCTAGAGGTCATGTGCCAGGTAGCTCCTGAGTCTATAAGCCAGACATCAGAAAGTCGTTTTCTGCCTTCTGAAACAGTTGTTGCCTCGCTGTAGAGAATTTCGCCATCATCTGAGGTACTTGCTACACACCCCTGAGCATTTGATGACTCAGGTTCTTTACCCTCTCTTCTCTTCTGGTTACTCCAACACTCTTTCTTGACGTGCCCTTTCTTGCCACAGTTGTAGCATTTAACATTCTTCTTATTTCTGGATTTTGATCTACCATAATTTTGACTCCCACTGGGGCCACGTTCCGTTGATCTCCCTCTCGTCACCGATAGCGCCTCCGCTTGCTGCGAACTTGCTTGTCTATTTTCCTTATTTTTCCGCCTGCTCTCCTCATTTAGTACGGAGGCTGCAACATCGTCGAAAACTAGACTGTCCACTGGATTGTTGTTCGTCAGGTTGATGATGAGTTGATCATACGAATCTGGTAGACTTTGAAGTAGAAGCTCTGCACGTTCATTTTCCTCTATATTATGACCCAATGTTGTGAGTTGTGAAAATAGAGTCTTCAATGTGTTGATGTGGTCGGTCACCATTGTAGATTCCGCCATTCGAAGAGTATAGAGTTTTCTCTTCAAGAAAATTTTATTGTGTAGTGACTTGGCCTCGTACAATTTTGTGAGAGTATCCCAAATTTCCTTCGCTGTGTTTTTCTCTGGCACACTGGATAATACTTCGTCTGCAAGTGCCAAGTGTAGATCAGAAATGGCGTTGCCATCTATCTCGTTCCACTTGTCATCAGTTATCTCCATGGGCCTTTCTCCAATTGCTGCCAAGCAATTATTTTTCCTCAATACAGCTTTCATCTTCATTTTCCACAACGAAAAATTATTTCCGTTAAATTTCTCAATTTCATACTTTGCCGCCATTTTGTTGATAAATACTGCACACAAGCTGGTATACCACCTTGAATAGTTATGAGTATGTGTGAGAATGCACACCAGGAAAGTTCCCAGGAAAGACTGGAGGGGTCACAATGGTCCCACTTAAAACCCAGACTCCTTAAGCTCTTATCGCCTTTGTGACAGAACTTTCCTAGACATGTACAAAACCACACAATTGTTTTACTCACACCACTATTCCCTGCTTTGCACCGCAAAATTTTTGGATCGCTCCCACCGTTTCACGTGAATAGTACCGTATACGTGAATAGTAACGTATACGTGAACAGTACCTGACTCCAAAAAATACAACCAATAGCTCTGATACCACTGTTAGGAAATTGGTGGGTGAAGCAGACACGCAGCTAAAGTAAAATTGATAGAAAAATAAAGAACAAGCACAAAAGAGAATACCAGAAATTACGTGGTTCGGCTTTTAGCCTACGTCCACGGGCGAAGACAGAAAGAAATATTATACTAGTGAAAAGAAGTTACAAGTATTGTAGTATTTTAGCTCACTACCCAAAACCTCAATACACCCAAACTCTCAAATCACTAAAATTAGAGCTTATAAATGCAAGCTCTTAAACTCTCAATTCTCTCTACAAAACTTGGATCTCAAGATTGGAATTAAAAATGAATTAGGGAGCTCTTCCTTTTATAGCCAAAAAATGGCTATTAAATCAATATATATGTATATATTTCAAATGTTGTTGCCAACTTCTTCTTTTTCTCCATTTGGATGGCACCATTTTCTTTGGCCGGCAGCACCATTTTCTTTGGCCGGCTTGTCAAAGCCAACTTGAATTGGCTTTGTGGCCACCAGCCTTTGACAACATTAACATGGGCGATCTCTTTACTTCTTAACAATCGAGATGCTCTGAAGAAGGCTCAGGATGAACTAAACATTCATGTTGGTGCAAATAGGCAAGTGAATGAATCTGACATTAAAAATTTAGTTTACTTGCAGGCCATCCTCAAGGAAACAATGCGTTTATATCCGGCTGCGCCACTTTTACTACCTCACCAGTCGATGGAAGACTGCACCATCAGTGGTTACCATGTCCCTGCAGGCACACAACTTTTTGTTAACGCTTGGAAGGTTCATCACGACCCAAAAGTTTGGAAGGAGCCCTGCAAATTTCTGCCAGAAAGATTTCTTACAACACACAAGGATATTGACTTAAGGGGACAAAACTTTGAATTGATACCATTCGGCAGTGGTAGAAGAATATGTCCTGGAATTTCATTTGCCTTTCAAGTTATGCCACTAATCCTTGCTTCTTTACTGCACGGGTTTGATTTAGCAACCCCATTAGATGAACCAGTTGACATGGAAGAGGCAAAATCCTTAACCATCACTAGAGCTACTCCACTTAAAGTGCTTCTTACTCCTCGCCTTTCTGCTTCTTTATATGATTAAATATGCTTTTGTAATACTACAATGTAAGCTGTTGTACTATCAATAAGAAGTGGTTAGATGTGTTCATGTCTATCACTTTTAGGGTTCAGTTTTCGTTTTTCATTTTTTCCAGAGAATGTAAGTTGTGCCATCAATAAGAAGTGACTAGATGTGTTTCCGTGTATCACTTTTAAGGTTTAGTTCTTTTTATTTAATGTAGGTTGTTGTCCATTTATAAATTATGTACAATTCTTTTAGCATGCATATCAGTTATAACATAAATAGTAGGATTGGCGAGTTCAAAATCAATTGGAGTTAACAGAATCTTTTATAACAACAGTAGGGGAATTTGTAGAGTTCTTGAGAGATGAGATTTCTAACTCTCAATGAAAGCACTAGGGGCGGACCTAGGACTTTTAATGAACTTGGGCCAATTTATAAATTTATGATAAATATTTGTTGAATACGGTGCATATAAAAAAGTAAAAGAACACATATATCAAGAGATGTAATATGAAAACTCTTAGAGAAATACGTATATTTAACAAATAAGCTTATAATACAAATTATCAAAATTAAACTATAAATAATTATTTATGAAATTATTTTTTATTTTATTGATAGAGAATGTCATATATTTGAATTATTTAATATAATCAAAAGAAAAAAAGTAAATATGACCGTGAAGTTAAAAGTCATGAAAATTATAGTTGAAAATGTTGTTAATTGTTATTATGTTCCATTTTGCAATTAGACCAAACTATATATTGATATGGTTTGACGATGTTCCATTTTCTAATACTAGTGACGATGTTATAATATATTGATATATGTTTCTTTCAATTAGATCAAATTATAATTTTTTTTATAATAAGTTAAAGCAGTAATAAAATTTTTACCTCCTAATGATTTCAATTAGTTCAGTGTGAAGCCGAGAGTTAGTTACATTCTGTTACTGATGAGGTGGCAGTGAGTCAACTTATGTGGCCCAGCTTGTGGTTAATTAGTTATGACCAAGAGCTGTATAAATAACAGAACCAAGGCTGATCACTGTAGATCTTTTTCGACTAAGTTGAGTGACTAATACTGAGAGTGAGGATTCTTGGTTTAGTGAGATTTGTTCTCTAATATTTGTAGTCACATTGTAATCAGTCTTAAGCAATAAAGTTTCACGCCCTTTAGGGTTCTTCAGCCGTGGATGTAGGTACCTTGGTACTGAACCACGTTAAAATCTTCTTCATAGTTTGTCTTCGGTTATTTTGGTTCATTTATGTTCTTGTGTTTGTTTTGACCAAATCTTGGTGATTAATCGAGTGTCATTATTCATCTTTTACTTAACAAATTGGTATCAGAGCTGATAAGCTCTCTGTTCTTATTTCTTTCTTTCAAGAATGGCAGCCACAAGGTTTGATCTTGAAAAATATAATGGTGATAACGATTTCTACTTATGGAGTCTGAAAATGAGAGCCATCTTGATTCAACAGGGCTTAGATAGTGCCCTCGATGATGAGGAAGAATCAAGGTCTAAGAAAGAGAAGGGGGAAGGTTCGTTAGGGTCAGGTGGAGACTTGAGGACCATAAACAACAAAGCTCACAGCACGATTATACTCCATCTATCTGATGACGTGCTGAGAGAAGTAGCCAATGAGAAGACTGCCTCTGGCTTGTGGGCAAAGTTGGAAGAACTTTTCTTAAAGAAATCTCTGGCTAAAAGATTATACATGAAAAGGAAGCTCTACACATTCTTAATGAAGGAGGCGACAGTAATGAAAGATCATCTTGATGAGTTCAACAAACTGATACTCGATCTTGAAAATGTTAGCATCATACTTGAGGATGAAGATGTGGCTCTCATTCTGTTAAGCTCATTACCAGACTCCTATGAACATTTCGTGGACACTTTGCTTTATGGAAGACAGACTCTCACCTTGAAAGATGTCAAGAATGCTCTTGAATCAAAAGACTTGAAAAAGAGAACAGATGGCAAGGAACATATTGCAGGAAATGGATTAGTTGCCAAAGTAAAGACAGATAAAAAGATGTACAAACATAAGAAGAACAAAAACCAGAAAGAAAAGTTTGACAAGAAGAAGAAGAAAAGGAAATGTTACTTCTGTCAGAAGGAAGGACATTATATAAAAGACTGTTTTGAGAAAAAAAAAGCTAGAAAAGTTACAAAAAGAATCAAGTGGAAAGGCTGATGTAGTATCTGTAGATGAAGGAGAATCAGAAGATGCAGATGTCCTTATTGCAGCAGATAAGAAATCTTTTGGTGAGTGGATACTTGACTCAGGTTGTTCTTTCTATATGTGTCCACATAAAAATTTTTTTGTGACTTTTGAAAGTATTGATGGTAGTAAAGTTTTGCTTGGGAATAATCTAGCCTGTAAAGTTGCTGGAATAAGGTCTGTTATGATTAAAATGTATGATGGTTCAATAAGAAGCTTGGAACAAGTGAGATATGTTCCAAAGCTTAAAAGAAACCTCATATCTTTAGGGATGATAGACTAATTAGGCTGCTGCATAAAAGCAGAAAATGGTGAACTTTAAATCCTTAAAGATAGTACAATCATAATGAAAGGCAGTAGGAGAAATGGATTGTATGTGCTTAAAGGATCAGTTGTGTTACCTGGTATTAATACAAATGTAAGTAGTGATAAAACCAGGCTTTGGCACATGAGATTAGCACACTTGAGTGAGAAAAGATTGAAGGAGTTGAGTAAACAAGGACTACTAGGAGTTGAGTAAACAAGGACTACTAGGAGTTGACCAAATTTCAGTACTTGAATTCTATGAAAAGTGTGTATTTGGTAAAGCAACCAGGCTGAAGTTTATTCCAGGAAAGCAAGAGACAGAAAATACACTAGACTATATTCATTCAGACCTATGAGGGCCCTCTCAAGTTCTCTCTCATGGAGGAGCTAGATACTTCATCACTTTCATTGATGATTTTTTAAGGAAAGTCTGGGTATATGTACTGAAGCACAAGAGTGAAGCTTTTGAGAAATTTAAAGCTTGGCTGACTTTAATAGAAAATCAAACAGAGAGGAGGGTCAAGAGGCTCAGAATTGATAATGGGCTTGAGTATTGTTGCAATGATTTTGATAAACTCTGCATCAAGAAGGGAATAGCAAGGCACAAAACTGTAAGGCACACACCTCAACAGAATGGACTAGCCGAAAGAATGAATAGGACCTTAGTTGAAAAGGTAAGGTGCATGCTGTTTAATGAAAATCTTTCAAAACACTTATGGGCAGAAGCTGTTACCACTACAGCCTACTTAGTCAACATGAGCCCTTCAACAGCTTTGCATTTCAAGACTCCCCAAGAAGTTTGGTTAGGAAAGCCTCCAGATCTCAGCAACCTCAGGGTATTTGGCTGTCTTGAATATGCTCGCCTAAACTAGGGAAAATTAGAGCCAAAAGCTGTCAAGGGTTATTTCATAGGCTATCCAGAGGGCGTCAAAGGGTATAAGATCTGGTGTATAGATGGAAAACATTCAAGAACTACAATCAGCCGAGATGTTGTGTTTGATAAAGAGCTTATGCTGCATCAGAAGGTAGAAATAGAGCTCACTACACTTGATACAAATGGGGTTAAGGAACACAATTTTGAGGTGGAGTCAAGTGAAGAAAAGAAAACTACAGAAAGGGATCCCAAGCCTTATCAGAAAACGCACATCACCTCTCAAATATATGACTATCGGTTAATAAGAGACAGGGAAAAGAGAGTCATTAACCTACCCAAAAGATATGGCATAACTGATATGATTTCTTATGCCCTGGCAATAGCTGAAGAAGTCATTGGTGAAGAGCCTGTTAGCTACAAACAAGCTATGGGCAGTAAAAATAGAGAGAAATGGCTGGATGCCATGAATGAAGAAATCATCTCTCTAAAGAAGAATAGAACATAGATTTTGGTCAAGAAACCTCAAGACAAAAGGCTGGTAGGTTGCAAATGGATCTATAAAATTAAAGAATGGACTGTGGATGGTGAGCCTCCCAGGTACAAGGCAATGCTTGTAGTAAAGGGGTTCACACAAAAGCATGGAGTAGATTTCAATGAGATATTCTCTCATGTTGTCAAAAATAGTTCCATAAGAATTCTACTGGCAATAACAGCATTCAATGACCTAGAATTGGATCAAATGGATGTGAAGACAGCCTTCTTACATGGGAATCTTGAAGAAGAAATCCTTATGGATTAGCCTAAGGGGCTCATTGAAAAAGGGACTGAAGATATGGTATGTTTGCTGAAGAGGAGTTTATATGGGCTGAAACAGTCTCCAAGACAGTGGTATCTGAGGTTTGATGAATTCATGATCAGCCATGGCTATTGTAGAAGTCAATATGATAGCTGTGTGTATTTTAAAACTTTATCCTCTGAAGATAGAATTTACCTCATTCTTTATGTTGATGACATGCTTATTGCATGCAAAAGAAGAGAGGAGATTGAAAGGCTTAAAACGGAGTTGAACACTGCATTTGAAATGAAAGATCTAGGGACTGCTACAAGAATTCTGGGAATGCAAATAGTGAGGAATAGAAGTAAAGGAACCTTGTTTCTTACTCAAGCTGTGTATGCTAAAAGGGTCCTTAGCAGATTTGAGATGAGTGGTGCAAAGCCTGTGTCAGTACCTTTGTCAGTACACTTCAAATTGTCAAAACTTTAGGAACCAGAAGAGGATCATGATCTTGAGCATATGAAGTCAGTGCCTTACTCAAGTGCAGTTGGTAGCATAATGTACTCTATAGTTTGTACTAGATCTGATGTAGCTCATAGTGTAGGAGTTGTTAGCAAGTTTATGGGGAACCCAGGGAAGGAACATTGGAGTACTGTCAAATGGTTGTTGAGGTATATGAGTGGTACTGCAAATCATGGAATTTTGTATGGAGGTTCTGATAATAACTCATGTCAAATATCAGGCTCTGTGGACTCAGCTTTTAGTGCTGATCTGGACAAAAGAATGTCCATTACAGGATATGTTTTCATTCTAAATGGAAGTGCAGTGAGCTGGAAAGCATCTCTTTAATCAGTGGTTGCTTTATCGACAACTGAGGCTGAGTACATTGCATTGACAGAAGCAGTCAAAGAAGCAAAGTGGCTAAGTGGGTTAGTTTCTGAGTTTGGATTAAAGCAGGATTCAGTTTGCATTGGCTGCGACAACTCTAGTGCAATTCAGCTCAGTAAGAATAATAAGTATCATGAAAGAACAAAACATATTGATGTTATGTTACATTTTGTCAGGGATGAAATTGCAAATGGTGTTGTAAATGTTGTTAAGGTTCCTACTCAAACTAATCCTGCAGATATTCTAACCAAAGCAGTACTTGCAATTAAGTTTAGAAACTCTCTGAACTTGATTGGTGTTGGTAGCTTGTAAAACCAGGCTAGTAGTTGCTGAAGAAGAAGGTGGAGCTGTTTCAGAATGAACTAAGGTGGAGATTTGTGAAGCCGAGAGTTAGTTACATTCTGTTAATGATGAGGTGGCAGTGAGTCAGCTTATGTGGGCCAGCTTGTGGTTAATTAGTTATGACCAAGAGTTGTATAAATAACAGAACCAAGGTTGATCACTATAGATCTTTTTCGACTAAGTTGAGTGACTAATACTGAGAGTGAGGATTCTTGGTTTAGTGAGATTTGTTCTCTGACATTTGTAGTCACATTTATAACCTAACAGAAAAAAACAAAAATGCAAGACTTTGGTTCCTGAGTCATGAAATTGGATAGGAAAATGAGAAATAAAATGACTTGGTCATCGAAGTTTTTTATGTTAGCCATGGGTCAAAGTAGTAAACCGGCATTTTCTATGACTTTAGAAGCTTCCCTTGGTTTCACAAAGCAACAAACTGAGTGGAAAAGTAAAAGTGTTTGAATTTTGTTATATCTTAGACGAGTCTCTCCCTAGGTATGGGAATTGTTTGTAAATGTAAGAATTCAGAGACTCAAATTAATGAAATTGGGAAAAGTAAAATATATTTTGTTTGATTTATAAGCTTGTCCTTAATAGTACAATTACTTTATAAGTATTTTAGTAAAAGCGTTTAAGGCAATTTAAGGGCACATTACCAATTTTGTAATTATCTTGTAATCATTGACTAGACGAAACTTTTACTGCAGACCTTACGCTATATACTCTTAAATTTTATCTATATATCTGACATTGATCTGAAGTAACCTCTTCATTCAGATCAGAGTCTCAGAGCCAGCGAAAAGCAATTAGAAAGGGCCATTTGTCTTACACTAGAATCAACTGTTCTTGCAATAATTTCAGGCTTTGTAATATTTCTCTCACTTTTACTCTTGAGTTCACTAAATGGGCGAACAAAAAATCAGGAAGAGATAATATTGGTGCCTGCGTCATTGCTATTTTTAGCTTCTTAAAAGCGGCCTCCGCTGCTGTTGTCAACAAAAAATGAGTCCTTTTTAAGCATGTTGGTGAGTGGAGCTACAATCTTCCCATAATCTTGGATGAACTTACGGTAATAGCCAGTAAGACCAAGGAATCCCCTCAATTGCTTGATAGAATTTGGCTTCGGCCAAGAAAACATTACTTCAATTTTTTATGGATCCACGGCTACTCCACGTTGGGAAATAATATGCCCAAGATAATGAACTTCTTTCTTTCCAAACTCACACTTCTCCAGCTTAATGCGTATTTGATTAATTTGTAGGAGGTTAAAGACAGCCCGTAGATGCTCCAAGTGGTTATCCCAATTCCTACTGTAAACAAAAATATCATCAAAAAACACCAATACAAATTTGTGCAAATAAGCCTTAAATGCCTCATTCATCAAGGCCTGAAAAGTTGATGGAGCATTGATAAGGCCGAACGGCATCACTAGAAATTCATAATGCTCTTGATGAGTTCGAAAAGTTGTCTTCGCAATATCGGCCTCATGCATTCAAACATCATGATATCCTGAACGCAAGTCTAACTTAGAAAAATAGCAAGCTCCAGCCGGCTCATCGAGGAGTTTATCAATCATCGGAATTGGAAATTTATCCTTCATTGTGATGGGGTTTAATGCCCAATAGTCAATGTACATACACCATGTTCCATCATGCTTTTTAACTAACAGCACTGGAGATGTGTATGGACTGGTACTTGAGCGGATCACTCCGGCTTCTAATAGCTCCTTTACAATATGCTCAATGTCATTTTTTTTTGGAAATGAGGATAGCGATGTGGTCGTACCGCTATAGGGCCACATCCTGGAAGGATTGGAATATGATGATCATGTTTACGTTTGGGAGGTAAGCCTCTTAGTTCTTGCAGGACATCTTGGTAGGAATTTAAGAGTTCTTGGATTTGTGGGGGAATCAAATCTTTTGTGACACACTGCTCCCTTCCCTCCATGCTTTGCAATATAACTTCAGTTTGCCTTTTTTGAGGCTTAATAATTGGAGCTATATCAAGCACCTTTTTATTTGTGATACCATACAAAATTACTCCTCTGCCATTCAAGTCGAAGTGCATCTGAAGCGTTTCAAAATCCCATTGAATAAGTCCCAACATTCTCAATCATTGGGTCCTAAGTACCATGAGGGTATTTTTTGTAATTTAAAATTTACTTGAGTGCATTTTCCAGAACTCACCAATTGCTCACCGGAGGCGACCATAACTTTCAGCTTACTGTTGGCATTTGGGCTGAGATTTACTCGTTGTGCAGCTTCAGCATTAATGAAGTTGTGAGTGCTGCCGGAGGCAATAAGAATTACAATTGATTTTCCCTTGATGCTTCCCCATACTCGCATTGTTTCTGGTGCTTGATCTCCTGCCATGGCATGTAGTGATATTTTTGGTGTAGCATTTTCACATGCATCATCTATCTCCATCTGGACATCACCATCTTCATCACGATCTTCCCAACAAGCTTCAATATGAAAAAACTTTGCACATTTATGGCCAAGATTGTACTTGTCATTACAATGAAAGCATAGTCCCTTTTTTCTCCTCTCCGAAAGCTCTGCAGGCGTCATTTTTCTTACCATTGGTGCACTAGGAGGATTGTTATTTTGAATCCCAACTTTTGGCTGCTGGTTTAATGTTCTTTGCTGAGTTGCTGTCGTCTTCCGTTGAGCCAATTCACGAGCCTCGTATGGCTTGGCTAACCCAATAGCCATGGTAAGTGTTGTGGGACGGTGTGGTTAAACATCAGTGCGAATGCTGTCTTTTAATCCGGTTAAGAAACAACTCACTTTACGATCTTGCTGTAGAACTCCCACCCTTGCCAATTACCTCTCAAACCTTCCTTGATATTCCAACACCGACCCCTGTTGCCGTAACTTGATCAATTCGCTGAACTGATCTTCAAACTGATTGGGTCCAAATCTAGCTACAATCCCATGCCTGACGTCCTCCCATGAAACATAAAGAAGTTCTTGTTCTAGCATTTGATACCATAGCTCTGCATCTCCATCTAAGTAAAAAGAGGCTAAAGAAACTTTGTTAGATTCTAAAATTTCATGAAGCACAAAATACCTCTCCGCTTTACATAGCCATGGCGTTGGATCATTAGTGCCGTCATATTTTGGAAAATCCAGCTTCATGGTTTTGGGAATGAAAGTATTGGAAGAACCTCCAGCTCTTGGAGGAGTGGCATGACTCCTTCGATCTTGATAGCGGTCTCTGGAAGTTTCACCAATTTCTGGATATTTATTGGAAACTTTCTAACTTATCCTCTCCATTTGTTCAGAGAGTTGAGTCAAGACTTGCATTTGAGTAGCAAACTCAAACTGCTGTGTTGATAACTCCTGCTGTCCAAGTGACGAAGAACCCAAGGTTTCTTCTATTTTCTTCACTCGATCCTCCATCATAGCCGGCTCTGATACCAAAGATGTTACAACTCCTTGGTTTCAAACTTAAAAAATAATTAAAGGATGAATCAAGAAAAAAAAATGAATTGACTCTTCGAGGGGTCAAAACCTCCCAAGACAACAATATGCTGCCAAATTTTTTTATTGTTATTCACTGCTTTATTCACTGCCAAGCAAGCTTTATATAACAGCTGTGCCACCAATTTACAAGCCATGAAAAAAGGAACAAAAAACAAAATGCTAAACAAACTTGAACGTTAAGAGATATAAAAGATAAATAAAAGGGATCGCTTGGACTAAGTCAAAAACAAGTCATAACAAGCTCCTCATCAAGCACCAGTAGCTGGGGGAGCATGGCCTTTGATTGGCCATTTTCATCTCTTCGGAGGGCAAGAGCCAACTCATAGACTTTTGGGCGACGTGGCTGATAAATATGGTCCAATATTCACTATGAAAATGGGCTTGAATCGAGCTTTAGTGGTCAGCAATTGGGAAATTGCTAAAGAATGTTTCACCACCAACGACAAAGCCTTTGCAAGTCGCCCCAGATCAATGGCGATGGATCTCTTAGGGTACAATTTTTTGGCCATTGCTGCCAGCCCATACGGCAACTACTGGCGAGAGTCTCGTAAGATGGCCGCGATTGAGCTTTCATCAAACAATCAACTTCAGAAGCTGAAACATTTATGAGAGTCTGAAGTGAAGGCTTCAATCAAAGCGTTAAAGTAGCAGTTCACATAAGGTTTCAGTGGAGATGAAGCACTGGATTGATGGCACTGGACTTGATAGTATCATGAGAATAATTGCAGGAAAACATTACACTTTACAAGACAGTTCTGATTTTCAAGAGCATGCAACCAACTTTTCAGGAAAACGTTACACTTCAAATGGGGAGGACATCGGCTGTGAGGGGAGAGCACCGGTGGGAGCCACAGGAGGATGGATCACGGTTTGGGAGTGCAAAGCACAGGAGTTGGGGTTGGATGAGGTTGACGGCGGCTGCAATTGTTGAGAGAGTAAACCATACGTTGGCGGTTGTTGTGAGGTTAGCGAGGTCAGGGCTGCATGGGGTTAATGGAGGGATTGGTCAGCGGCGATAAAAAGCCATCACTGATGGCAGAAGAAACAGCGACGGCAAGCTGCGCCTAAAAGACGAGAAAGCCGTGATCTACGGTTTTGGGAGTCATGAGCAATCGGGTTTTGTTACGTTGGGGGAGGCTGCATGCTGTTGGTATGGTCAAGTGGGGAGGTAGCTGCATGTGGGGGGCGTCAGCGGTGGCTAACATGGCAGCAGCGGCACGGGGGTGTTTGGAGACAGAAGTCGAATGTTTGGGTTTGCACGTGGAGGCGGCTGTTGCAGAGGTTACCGTGACTGGGGGAAGTCGCCGACCCTAGTTGGTGACCACCACCGGTAGCCCATGGTGGGTTCACTCAAATTACAAAAATCTAATTTAACACTCAAGACTTTTCCATTCTTGTGACTGGAGGAAGTAAATTAAATGGCACAAATTACATGATATTTGAATTAGGGCTAGGCAACTTCGGATTTGTATGAATCTGATTGGGTTTCAGATTGTCGGAATTGGGAAAAAAACTAGCTGAATTCAATCCGAACTTCAAATCTGTTCCAATTAGAAATAAATTGGATTAGATTTGGATAGGATGAATTTGTGTTTTCAGATTCAGATTAAGTTCGCATTTGGGATCCTTTTGACAAATCTCACATAAAATCCATGAAATCTATTGTTAATTTTATATTTTGTTTTTTTTAATAAGCAGTGCAATCCGATCCGATTGTTTGAATTAACCCAAATCCAATCCGATCTGAAGAAAATTCAATCGGATAGAACAAATTGTATCAGACTAGATATAAGACAATATCTGAATTGTTTAGATCAGATCTATCCAAATTCTATCTAATTCTCAGTGCTAAGTTGAATGGCTCAAAAATTCTAATAAAAAGAAAGTGTGACCAATAGAATACATAAGTTGATTAATAAAAACTATATCATCATTCATATTTAACAAAGAGAAAAGGAAAAAAGGATAGGATTGTAATGACTGGCCCCGAACTCTGGAGGGAATTCGAGGATGGTCTTTAGATACAACTTACGAATAAACTTAAGCATCTCTATACAATATATAAAAATCCAATCCTCAAACAGCGGAAGGTTTTAAAATTGTCAAACCATCTACAATCCCCATTTGAAGTACTTCTCCTCATTCATTATGAATCAATCAAAATCCTTAAGAAATTATAATAAATTATAATGAGTACAAAACTCAATTAGCAAACCTCGTCCTTTTCATATACTAAAATACACACATACTTATATACAATACAAATGCATAATATCCCATGTTCTAGTGTACTTAGAAGTCTAGTATACTTTTCTTTTGGCAGTTATGACAGTAGCTTTAATGGAATTGTAATATACTATCAGGTTCCCAGTTCTAGAAGATTAAGTACTGTTCCTGCAGCACAGACATCACTTTTGGTAGCCATGAAAGCCCTTTTAAAGTGAGTCACCAATCTTAAATTAAAGAGGCATATTTGAAGTATCATGACTTGCTGCAATATCCATTTTCCTTGTATATATATTGTTGCATTGCTTTGATCATACATAATGGCTACCTTTGTGTTTTCCTTGTATATTTATTGTTGCATTGCTTTGATCATACATAATGGCTACCTTTGTGTATATATAATGAGAGAGACACTTTCTTCTATTGTTTTATGCTTTTACCGCTTTTCTCTACTATTTTCGTAACACTACATCACCCTCTAGCTTCAACTTGATTGTATATAATTTTCACAGAATACATATATGAACTGTATTGGAGTATGTATTTTTCCTATATTTAAGTTTGGCCCTTATTTAATGGAATATATATATATATATATTTTATTTTTCTTTTTTTTTTGTTGGGTTCTCATTCTATTAACTTATATACCACATATATTCATGTATATATTTATTACTTTTGGGATAAAGTTCCTGTCATGCACCGCTTAGAGGAAAAAAAAAAAAAGCCAAAAGTGTTTAGGAAAATAAGTGGCCAGCTGCCCATTGCATGCAATACAAGCTGCTTGCTCCACCTCTTTGCTTGGCACGTGCATGTTCCTCCCATTTGCTTGAGGTGGTGATTATGTTTATATAAAGTGAGAGCTACTTGCTTGCATTTGGTGGCCCAGTCGATGGCTATATAAAATGAAACATTTTGAGAATTGCTTCATTTACTAAATTTGAGAACCAAGAGCAAAAACAAAGCAAGTCCGAGAGAAGAAAAAAAGTGAAACCGAGAGAAAAGAGAAGGAAAAGAAAAAGAAAATAAGAAAAGAAAATGAAGAAGGAAAAAAATAAGCCGAGAGTGGGGAAGAGAGAAATTGAAAAGAAAAGTTACAGAAAATAAAATTGGATAGTTAGAATTATATCCATTGGATTAGTGGGTAATAGATTTATGAAATTTGAGCAGTTATATTACTATTTGCATGATACGTATAAGTTTTTATATCAGTTCTAACAGTTAATTTTCGAACCATGTATTTTAGGAGGAACTCGAGAATCCAGGAACCTACAAGAGCCCCAACGAACCCCAGAGTGAAATAGGATCTGTGAGTGGATACTATTGTTACTATTATTTATTCCATGAAGCATTTATATTTGATATTATGATTTACTATCATGTTATGATTATATGTACGCATATTATATGTTTGATTGAGTCATGAGATGTGATTACTAGTCACCATATATGTACCCGTCCCTGTAGACTCTGCGCATGCGTATCGAGAGTTAGGTTACTCTACCCGTGTGAGATAGTTTAATTACGCTCGGTATTGAGAGGTTTTCCCCACTCTACTTTTGCGATAATGATCCCGGCGAGTATTGAGAGTTATTTCCCCTGGGTGCTATTTGGTGAAGTTTTGTGATGTATGTATGTATGAATTCCATGTTTGCTAGTGTATGATGTTCAATGAGGAGTTATGCCACATAATTATGCATAAGCACTAGTACACTATATTATTATTATTATTATTATTATTATTATTTTAATATATATAATTACATCCACTCACTGAGCCGCAAGCTCACTATTTTCCTATTTACCCCTTTCCACTCAGGATTCCACAGGATTTCGTGCAGATCAGTTCTAGTTAATTGAGGTTAGGCCACGAGACGCATTGCTACATGTCTTGCATTTTGAGCACGTTTATGTTGCTTCTGTTTTATATGTAAATATACATGTAATGTCAGTATGTACAATAAGACATAAGCTATGCAAGTTTTAAATTCATATATGGTTTCAGAAAAGGCACAGAGGTTGTTATGTGTTTATAGGAAAGGCCAATTTATATACATATTTCATGAATTAAATTTGTACCACAAGTTTTAGTTATTAGTCCGCACAATTTGCCTCAAATACGACATCTATATCAGGGCAGGTCGTGTCAGTTCTAGTGCATATGATTTCCTTCATTACTTTCTTCAATTTTATATATACATATATACACACACACACATACATACATATATATGTGTGTGTTTATACACGCGTGTGTGCGTCGTCTAGTATCACCGTTTAATGGTCACATAAGATTGTGAATATGACATAGATCAAAATATTATGCCTTGTTCAATAGAACACCCAACATGTGTTGTAATTGAAGATGATTGGTCCAAAGTTCAAGGTGAAAAAATGGCTAGTCAATGCTATTTAAAATCTCCAATAAAAAAGGCAATGGTTATTTTGAGTGTTTGTTGAAGCAAATCAGAGCTGATAAAAACGACATTGAGTGTTTACGTTTTGGGGCTGGTTTTGTTTAAGTGAAACAACATGGGGTATAATGACACAACTTAAAAGTAAATTTTAACTCCCAAGTATAAGAGTGTCTTGTTGTATTATAACTCGGTGAGTCCGAGGTTGATCTACAGAGAAAAGATTTAATTAGTTTATTTTATTTTATTTAAAAATTGAAATTAAAACTTGAATATAAACAACTTAATTTAAATGAAACTATGGAATTGAACTAGTTAGGGTTATGGATCCACTCTTAGAAATAAATAAAACTTAATAAATTCTTTTTGCCAATTTATTTTAGATTTATTACCCAAAAGATTAATTATACAAATTATTATTATTTTCCCTTTAATTTTATGATGGATTAAGTATTTATTGTGCCAAAATTTAATTTGTCTACAATAAGTCAAAATACCATTTCACAATGCCTTATATTAAGATCTTAAGAATTTATTGTGCCAAATTCATTTGTTTGTCTACAATAAATCAAATTTTCAAAATATAAAACATGTATAAAATTAAATAGAAAATAATTTAATTTATAAAATTAAACATAGAATTTGATTAAATCATATTTATTTCTTAAGAGTTTTACCTTCCCCTAACTAATATTATTTAGTTAAGCATAATTAAAATAAAAAGAAGTAGTAAAATTGAATTACTTATAATTAAAAGAAATAAAAACAACTAAAATTGGAAATAAAACTAATTTTATTAATGAAAATAATTATACAAAATATTAAAAACACACCTGGAAATCAAGATTACAAGGAGATGGAGAGAATTTGAGAAGAAGAGAGTTGTAGAGAGATGATTAAAACATAAAAATGAGGCTTTATTTATAGAAAAATAAATTCATAATCCAGTGCTTTGCGGTCCATCATAGGCTTCATGCATGTGCTCCTCACAACCCTTAGATCAAGATCCAACGGCTGGTCAAACTTCAAAAGTCAACATCACACATGGCATCATTTGACTCGTCCGATTTACCCAAAGAACAGTTGAGATTTGGCGGGTTAATGGGTGGATCGGGTCGACCCGAATACAAAGATTCGGATCCTCCAACTTGCTTCACCAACCATTGCCACGTGGCACAATCATGGCCATTGAATCATGAACGGTTGAGATTTAGTCAAGATTGCCAGTTATCTCATGCACTCATATCTATTGTAAGCTCATTTCATCATCCAATCAGTGCTCGGTCAATAGGAAAAGTCAATTTTTTTTACACAAGCCCAATTTTAAGCCGATCTTGACTGATCTTAAGGTTTTCGGACTTCCGGAATCCAAATTTGACCTCCGTTTATCTGTTTGGAGCCTCGAAGTACGTGAAATTAATAATTTTCCTAATAAACACATAAAAATACACAAAATTAAATATATTTAAAACATAATTAATAATTCATAATATATTACATAAACACAAATATAAATTATAACATAAGTATAAAATAACATATTATCGCTTGATAATTAAACAATTTTTAATACTAATCATATAACGTTTCGATGGGTTTTATAATTCCTCACTATAACAACTTGACGAGACGCCATTTATATTTTAATAAATCATAAGCCTTGCACGTGTGCAAACGAGGTTGTTAAAATATGTTATTATACATGCACATCACGTGAGCTTTTGGGCTTTATTTTAAGTCAGTTATAGAGTTGTTGAAACAACTGGTTTTGGTGTAACAAACAGAGGGAGGCTGTGAGCTATATAGAGAGAAGTTGAAGTCACATTTGGATTCTTTTTTATCTATGCATGTGCTTTGTAAGGCTCTGTAATTCTTTTTTATAATCAATAAAAGCTAATCGTATTGTTTCTCCATGAATGTAGGCTGATGCAAATCAACTAAACCATGTTAATCATCTTGTTCTTGATTCTTTCACATTTTGCTTTTATTTTCATATTTGTCTCTATTTTATTAAAGTTGATTAGACTTAATCATGGTCTATTCTCGTAAGCACCTTGTTTGGTTTAATTCAAAAAACTTGGGTTGTAGTTTGGGGTTGCTTGGGTTCTTCAGCACACCAATTGCAACAATTGGTATCAGAGCTCTGTCTTGAAAATTAGATCCTAGTATGGCAACAACATAAATTGATCTAGAAAAGTTTAATAGGAAGAAAGACTTTAATATGTGGAAGGTGAAAATTGAGGCCTTGTTGATAACAGAAGGGTTGGGAGATGCAATTAAACTTGTTACCAAAAAGAAAAGAAAAGAAGTTTCATCATAAAAAACACCTGAGCAGACTACTGAGATCGACAAGAAAGCCAAAAGTACCATCATCTTGAGTTTTGGTGACTCTATTATAAGAGAGGTTGCCAAAGAAAAAACAGTTGCTGAGCTATAGGCAAAACTTAAAAAATTATACATAACAAAGTCTCTTACAAACAGGCTGTTTATCAAGAAGAGGATATTTACCTTAAAAATGGTTGAGAGATCCTCTCTTGATGATCACATTGATGAGTTCAATAAAGTTTGTGACACCTTGGAGACAATAGATGAAGGGTTAGATGATGAAGCTAAAGCTTTGCTCCTAGTGAGTTCACTGCCACAATCGTACTCCAATTTTGTATATGCCCTCATGTATGGGAGACAAACATTGTCTTTAGATGAAATTAAAGCAGCCTTAAATATAAAGGGGTTGCAGAAAAGTTAGGGGACGTGGAAAATTGTGAAGGTTTGATTGTAAAAGTGCAAAACTAACAAGAATGATGGAAAGAAAAAATAGAAACCAGAAAAGAATAAGACAAAGCCTCAGAATTTGAGATGTTTTCAATGTCATAAAGAGGGGTACTTTAAGAAAGATTTCCCTAAGAAGAAGAATAAGAAAAAAGGTTAACATGGTGATACAACAACAGGTAAAGAAGAGGGATATGAGTCAGCATGAGTTTATGTGGCCACTGAAGACATACAGAGAGGTAAATGGATTTTTTATTCTGGATGTACCTTTCATATGTGCTCTTATAAGAATTATTTTTCTGAATATTAAGAAATTAATGAAGGGAATGTAATGATGGGAAACAATGCAGTATGTAGAGTCATAGGTATGGAAAATGTGAGTCTTAAACTACATGATATGACCATTTGGGAACTTATAGAAGTTAGGTATGTTCTTGATCTAAAAAGGAACTTGATTTCTCTTGAAGTTATTGATCATATTGGGTTTAGTATTAAGCTTGAATTTGGAAGGCTGTTGATTACTAATGGATCTAGAATTGTAATGAAAGGTACAAAGAGGAATGAGGTATATGTCTTAGATGGGGAAGCTATTACAAGTTTGTCTAGTGTCTCTATTGGGTTTGGAAAAGATAGAACTAAACTCTGGCACTTGAGACTTAGGCATATGAGTGTGAAGGATCTAATGGACTTGCAGAAACAATGGGTGCTTGGAGATGAAAATATCTCAGACCTGGATTTTTGTGAAGACTGTGTTTTCGGAAAGTCAACTAGAAATAGGTTTAAGATCTCCTCTGACACTACCAATGGAATATTAGAGTATATACACTTAAATCTTTAAGGGACTTGCTTAAATAGTTTCACTAGGTGGTAATAGTTATTTTCTATCAATAATTAATGACGTCTCAAAAAGAGTTTAAGTTTATATGTTGAAGTACAAGGATCACGTGTTTGAAAAATTCAGAGAATGGAAGTCCTTGGTTGAGAATCAAATTGGAAGGAAGGTGAAGAAACTCAGGACTGATAATGGTCTTGAGTTTTTGCAATCAACAATTTAATAGCTATTGTGCAAAATGAAGGCATAGCAAGGCATAAAACAGTGAGCCTAACTCTTTAGCAAAATGGGTTAGCAGAGAGAATGAATAGGACTTTAATGGATAAAGTTAGATGTGTGTTGGTTCAATCACAACTCCCTAAAAGTTTGTGGGCGGAAACTCTTCTAACTGAATGTTACTTGGTGAATCTTAATCTTTCTATTACTCTGGATTACAAAATCTCATTTAAATGGTAGCATGGTAAACCAGCAAACTATAATAGTCTAAAAGTATTTGCAATCTGGCTCAAGTTTTGCTTGGACTTGGCTGGTCTATGTGTCTATTGATATACACCAGTCGAGGAAAAATAATGATCAGGTTGATTTGTTCAAGGTGGAGAATTGTTGAGTGTTTGGTGAAGCAAATCAGAGCTAATCAAAACAACATTGAGTGTTTGCGTTTTAGGGCTTGTTTTGTCTAAGCGAAATAACATGGGGTATAGCGTTTTGATGGGTTTTATAATTACTCACTAAAACGACTTGACGAGATGCCGTTAATTTTAACAAGTCATAAGCCTTGCACGTGTGCAAACAAGGTTATTAAAATATGTTATCATACGTGCACGTCACGTGAGCTTATGGGCTTCGTTTTAAGTCAGTTATAGAGCTGTTGAAACAGTTGTTTCTAGTGTAACAAACAGAGAGAAGCCGTGAGCTATATAGAAAGAAGTTGAAGTCACATCTAGATTGTTCTTGATATATGTGATATGCTCTGTAAAGCTCTGTAATTCTTCTCGATAATCAATAGAAGCTAATTGTATTGTTTCTCCGTGGATGTAGGCTGATGCAAATCAGCTGAACCACGTTAATCATCTTGTTCTTGATTCTTTCACTTCTTGCTTTGATTTTCATCTTTGTTTTTGTTTGATTAAAGTTGATTAGACTTAATCCTGGTCCATTCTCGTAAGAATCTTGTTTGGTTTGATTTAAAGATCTTGGGCTGCAATTTTAGGTTGCTTGGATTCTTCAGCACACCAATTACAACAGATAACTTATCTGAAGGTTTTGATTTTTCTATTTGCAGGCATTAAATATACGCTTGTCATAGCTCGTGCAATGTACGATGATGGAGTCAAGGCACTACTAGCCGGTGCAAATGCCAATGATCTAATAAATGGGATTCATTTGGCAAAAACTACAGTTGAAAAACACTTAGGTGGTGTTTAGTTTGAAAAAATAAGAGGAAAAGAGAGGAGTTAAATAGAAAGGAAGGGAGAAAAAAAGAGAGGAGGAGGATTGTGAAATTAAATTTAATTATTTGGTTTGACATAAAATTTCATAGGAAATGAATTATAATTTTTTTTTGTTGGAAAAATTTATCCTTTGACTTAATACTGAACTATCAATGACAGAAATTAAATATAAACTTCCATCCCAAAGAAAAGGAAATTTTTTTTTGTCAAGTTTATATATATATATAATTAATAGCTATAATGAAATAGCAAGGATCAAGTGTAGGTGCCGTAGAACATAACCTTATAAAACTTAAATGCTTCTAAATTTTGACAATTAAAAAAATCAAAATAACTGTATGCAGAAAATGAAAAAAATAAAAATTAATTAGAAATCCAAAGACTGCCTAACGGAAGACAAAATCATAAGTAATAAACATGCAAGTAAATAAACCAATAAAGAGTAGGAAGCAAAGCATGCACTAGGGATGGCAAAACCCCGAGCCAGGTTCGGGTATTGCAATGACCGGACCCTACCCGGATGCAACCGGTCTGGGTCTGGGTCAGATTTTAATTCGGGTACCCGAATTTTATATTTTTAATATTCTATGTGTATATAGTTTTTATTTTTTGGTAATTTTATAAGTTTTAAATTTATTTCAATAAAATTTGACATGAAAATATAGACTTTAAGTGTTTAAAACTTTATATATGTATAATAAATGAGTCAAATAAATATAAATATTTAAAATAATATATATTTTATAATAATATTTTTTTAATAAAATCCGGGTTCCGGGTTTATCAAGTGATGCCCAAGACTGACCCGGCTTCATACCCGGCCCACAACACCCGGATACGGTCCGGGTCCGGACCGGGCGATTATTTTTGCCACCTCTAGCATGCACACAAGATAATTTATTTGTTCTTTTTAATTGTGGAGGCCAATAAAGATATGAACTTTACTAACCAAAAAACAGAAACACTTGGTCCTACAAGCTGATCACACAAACACCACCACTATCTCCAGTTTAAAGACTAAAGTAGTTGCAATAATTTTTCAACCATAAAAACTAGAAACTTTAAGCATCAACCAACAAAAATTAAGTAACATTGGTAATCTTGCTATAATGCACATTATATAACTTCAAAAATTAACAGTAAAGAACACCAAATCTCAATTGAGGCAAACCAAAAATAGAGCTATGGACAAAGTGATAAAATAAAATAAAACATCGATATCACATTATCACATTTAACGATTAAGAAAGATGTACTAGAATACAAAATCTCTGAAGTCAAAAACAAATATTACATCTACAATCCAGCAAATGTAATAACAAAACATAACAATTTTTTTTTAAGGAGTTTCCATGTGTTCTGTCTACTTGCTCTCCATTAATGATACATCTTTTGTGCTAAATTTGTCCTTCATGTATTCCACTCCTTTTGAGGTTTCTATATTAGTTATCATGCTACTTCAAGTGATTCCACCTCATTTACAGCATCAAATACTTCATCAAAAGGATCACATGGCATCTGCTTCGTAATGAAGAAAAATTCAATATGGGAGGCTCAGAGAGACAAGTTTATATAATTTGAGAAATGTAAATGCTTAAGTTACAGGCTAATAGTAATTGACAATGAAGGAGGTCCACACTCAACATTATAAATTTTAAAATCAAAAGTAAATATGATTAAGTTATAGAGATAATTTCCACATCAAGCATAATAATGATGCACTAGAAGAAAAATTGAAGATGAGAAGCTCAGAGAGATAAGTTTATATAATTTCATAAATGCAAAATGATAAAATTTGAAAGAATGCAGTGGAAGAAACTTAGAACTTGTTACCCGATAGCCATAGATTTGTTTATGATTGGCACAATGAAAATTGGAACCTTTTACACGGCAAGGCACATCAAATTCTTTAAAACGTTATCTAATTGAAATAATTATGCACTTAACAAACTCAACAAACTCAAAGATGAACATCAGCAGTACTAATTCCCATTATCATAAACTCAACAAACAAACAAATCAAGGATACTCCAATAAATTTAGCCATAATTAATTAATCAAAGCTAGTTCAATAAAAAAAAAAAAAAAATAACTTGGCCATAATTTTCTTAGCAACCAAACAGAATCATAAACTCAACAAACAAACAAATCAAGGCTAGTTCAATAAACTCAGCCATCATTAATTAATTAAGAAAACTAATCAAGTCTAGTTTCAACAAACAAACAGAACAAAAGTAACTCAGCCATAATTTTCTCAACAACCAAACAGAATCATAAACTTAACAAATGAAAAAAATCAACATATCAACAACTAAATAAATCTAAGAAATCACAACATTTACCTTTGTTTTCATCTTGTTCTTCTTATTTTCAGATGAATCAATAGCAACGGATATGAATCGATGGCATCGGTTGTGCAAATGGATGAAAATCAAAGAGGGGGCTGCTAGTTGGGGAGAAATCGTAAGATAGGAAATAATTTAGGGTTTCATCTTTTAAATTTTAAGTAAGGGTAAAAGTGAAAATTTCAAAATATAATAGAGTTACAAATGACAATTTAAATATTTTTAAGTTATGGAATTAGAATTCCTACCACCTCATAAAAGAAACTGAATTCCTTACTACAAAAAAATTAAATGTCTATGGAAAATAATTTCAGGTCAGTTTATTCCAACCAAACAAAAGAAATTATTAAGGATTTTAAATTCAACTCATCTCTTGTCAACCAAACATGGCCTTACATGGGAGAGCACGAGTGGTCTGCTCAGCTGACGAAATTGCTCAGGTTCATGAATTTACTTTATGAGTTTTAATTCGCTTACTTTAGTTTGTTGTCATATGAAATAATTTCATATGACAATAAGCCGGTACTTTTATTACATAAAGGTTGGAACAACAGCAACAAACGGTGACAGAAAGATTGGATAGGTTGTAGCTAAGGCTATAGGAAGATATAGAAATGAGTGTTTATTCATTGTCTTTGTAAGTTGATTGTTGAATTATTTGTTTGAAAGAATGGAAACCCATCTCAAGTTTTAAAACCCATTGAAACCGTTAAAATTTTAACGAAAAAATCAATTATTGTAACACTAGTGGAGTTTCAATTGATTTGAAAACTATAGTGGGGGCTCGCATTACTAAAACAATTGTCTTTATTGACATTAGAATAGTGTCAGTAATTATTTTTAGTGACACTTACTAATTGTGTCGGTAATCTAGCAGTCAGAAAAATAGTGACACTTATTTGTAGTGTCACGAGTATAGTGTTAGTGATTACTATTACTATAGTATCACCAAAATCATGACACCATAGTATCATAATATTACAATATTATATTAGTGTTTGTGATTACTGTTACTGGTATCAATATTTTATTTATTATTTAAAAATAATAATATAAAATGACATGTTGCCCATTGATTTGTTGATAAAATTAAAAGGCAGTGAGAAATAACAACAAAAATCAATTTATATTGCAAAACCTTTCATAACATTTAAATATTATCAATATATATTACACAATCCAAATACTTCAATACACAAGGCATCTTATTACAAGACAACTTATTCTTATAATTGAATAATCTCAAATACTTTAAAACTGCGATTATTTATAACTTTAGGAAATGAGAGTTATTACATCAATTCTAGACTTGAATCAAGATCACTTAGAGAACAAATAAGGTGTTTTTATTACATTTTGGTTACAGTTTGCATAAACATTCATTTTAGTTGAGTCTTAATAAGTTTTGCTTAAATCAAAGTAATTTGTGCTAAAAATAGGTGCATAACTGTAAGTTCCTAGAAACTCTTAATTCATGAGGGGATGCTGAGACATTAGATGAGCGAGAGGAGGAAATAAGATGGCCACAAAAGAAGAAAAGCACAATCGGGAATAACGCAGTGTTGTTGCAGAGGTTAGAGCAACTCGTGTTGTAGCAATCTGGGAGCAATGCAGGAGAAAACTTAAGCGCAGATCAGCGCATGTTTCCTAATTTAACGCATGCACACTCGTGGGCTTTTGTTTACCCTAATTTGCAATATAAAAGGGGGGCGTACAACATATGGAAAGGCGGCAAGGAATTATCATTAGAATAATTACAAAGGAAAGAAGAAGAAGATCAGAATTAAAGGGTGTTGTTTTGACAACATTGGAGAATCGTGCAGAATTATTTGGATTTGTCTTTCACCGTGCTCAACTTATATTTATCTTCTTCCTTTAATTATTTTGATGTATTCTGAGACCAATATATTTATGTTTATTTGTCTCATTCAGATTATGAACTAAATTTACTTGTAGTTGAGTGACAAATAATCCAATGGGTTCTTGACTGTTCTTATATGTTGTTATGGCACTGCTGTAGCATTTTACTCTAGTAGTTTTGTATAAATATAATTGTTATTTCGGTTGACCACCCATTTAATAGTTTCAGTTAAGATAGAGCAGCAAAAGGGCATGTCTTAGCGGATATTATTAGAGTACTACTTGATCTTACGTTGAGTTTCCTGGATTAGGTTATCTTGAATCCCATAAGGGCAATACTTGAAGTTAAGATTTGTGACACACTAGACATAGGTGATCACCTTGTAGGGTGGAGAGATTAAAAGTTATAATGTCGTACCATAAGTATATCAACAACTGGTCATTGTTAATAGATTTACGGGTATGAGACTTCCAATATGCGATAGCTGAGGATGCAGATTTATTCTGCCCAGTGCTGCAGCATCTACTATAACAACTGATTCTAATTTGATAAACAACAGTCACCCCATAAGGATAATTTGATCATTCAACTATTATAATCTCAATTGAATCTCAGATACATTTAACCTAGTTTATTTCGTTACGGTATTATTTTATTTAATTCTTTCACAATCCTCAATTACTTTAGAAATCACTTTACACTTGTTTGCTTTGGTTCTAAGTTGATTTGCACTATTGTGATTGCTTTAACACTTTGAGTAACATCAATTCCTATGGAGACGATCTTGAATACTTATCACTTTATTACTTGTTGTGTATACTTACGCATTGACATTGGTAGTAATTGCTTATAAAAAAATAACCAACAAGTTTTTGGCGCTGTTGCCGGGGATTGATTGTTTATATTTTGAAGTGTGTAGTAAATCTTGATAGCGCCAAATTTGATTTAATTTATTCTATTTATTGGTAGATCGGTACATGCATGCGCAAAGACAGATCTGAGGTATTCCAATTCGATCCTGAGATTGAAAGGACTGTCAGGAGATTGCGAAGAGAAGAAAGGAATTCAAAAATTACTTCAAGCATGAATAATTTGCAGGATACAGGAAATTTGAATCGTCACAGGACCTTACAACCAGTCAACATTCAAGAAGAGCAGAATGAACATGCTTATCGGAGACAACCAGGCAATAACAATATTATTTACATGGCTGGCGACAGAGACAATGCTATAAGAGATTATATTGTGTTAACTTCTCAAGTTGTTCACCCTGGTATCATCAGACCTGAAGTAGAAGCTGGAAATTTTGAGTTAAAGCCAGTGATGTTTCAAATGTTACAAACAGTTAGTCAATTCAATGGATTGCCAAATGAAGATCCTCATCACTATCTTAAATTATTCTTGGAAGTAAGTGATGCTTTCAAGATTGCTGGAGCAACACAAGATGCTTTAAGACTGAGGCTCTTTCCTTATTCCTTAAAAGATCGAGTAAGAACATGGTTAAATTCGTTACCATCTGATTCCATTACCACATGGAATGAATTAGCTGATAAATTTCTAATGAAATATTTTCCACCTACAAAAAATGTAAAGTTGCGGAATGAGATTACTTCCTTCCATCAAGTTGAAGATGAGAGTTTGTACGATGCTTGGGAAAGATTCAAAGAATTGCTCAGAAGGTGTCTTCATCATGGTATTCTTTGTTGCATTCAATTGGAAATTTTTTACAATGGGTTGAATCTGAGTACAAGGTTAATAGTGGATGCTTCAGCAAATGGAGCCATGTTATCCAAATCTTAAACTGAAGCTTATGAAATTCTGGAGAGAATTGCCAATAATAATTATCAGTGGCCCTCAGCCAGGCAACCAGCCACAAGAGGATCAGCAGGGGTACATAACATAGATGCAATTACAGCCTTATCAACACAAGTAACCTCATTGACTAACATGGTAAAAGCCATGACATATGTTCCAGCAACAGTAAAGCAAGTTGCTGAACTTTCTTGCGTATACTGTGGTGAAGAACATGACTTTGATAATTGTCCTGGAAATCCAGCTTTAGTAAACTATGTGGGTAATTTCAATCGACAACCTCAGAATAACCCATATTCTAATACTTACAACCCTGGCTGGAAACAACACCCAAATTTCTCATGGAGCAGTCAGAATCGAAATGCTCCAGCATTAAATGGACAAATTAGAAACACACAACCACCTGGTTTTCATCAGCAAAGTCAAGGGCAAAAGCACATCAGTCAAGACCCAATCAATTCACTGGAAACACTGATTAAGGAGTACATTGCAAAGAATGAAGCAATTGTGCAGAGTCAAGCTGTATCCTTGAGAAACATGGAAAACCAAATGGGACAACTAGCCACATCAATGAGCAGCAGAACTCAAGGAAGCTTACCTAGCAACACAGAAGACCCTAGAAGAGATAACAAAGAACACTGCAAGGTAATTAATTTGAGATCTGGAAAGAATGTTGATACCCCAGTTGATGTGACAAAAAATGAGATGAAATTCAACTCAGCACAAAAACCCCCTCAAAATGGAAGCATGTTACAACAAGTCATCCATTAAGACACTGGTTATATGAGCCAAGCTATAGCAACTGCAGAAGAAATTCAACCAGACTTACTGAAAAAAAAGTTGCAACACCAGTAGCCACAACATGCACTAAACCAAACAAACAAATTTTGAGACTCCTGAAGCTACTTAGCAGTTTAGACATCCACCACCTTTCCAACAAAGGTTCCAGAAGCAAAAATAAGACAAGCAGTTTAGTAAATTCCTGGAAGTGCTGAAGCAACTACACATAAATATACTTTTTGTGGAAGCTTTGGAACAAATGCCAAATTATGTGAAATTTCTAAAAGATATCTTGGCACGAAAAAGAAGGTTGGGAGAGTTTGAAATTGTTGCTTTAACACAGGAAAGTAGTCATATACTCCAAAGCAAGATTCCTACAAAAGTGAAAAATCCAGGAAGTTTTACAATACCCTACTCTATAGGAACTAGATATACTGGCAGAGCACTTTGTGACTTGGGAGCTAATATTAATTTGATGCCATTATCTGTATTTAAGCAGCTGGGAGTAGGGGAATACAGATCAACAACAGTCACTCTGTAATTAGCTGACAGATCTCATGTATACCCTGAAGGAAAAATAGAGGATGTACTGGTGAAGGTTGACAAATTTATCTTTCCTGTGGATTTCATTGTACTGGACTTTGAAGCTGATAAAGAGGTACCCATTATACTTGGAAGACCTTTTCTAGCAACTGGAAAGACTTTGATAGATGTGCAGAAAGGAGAGCTCACCATGAGAGTGAATGATCAGCAAGTTACATTTAATGTACTAGAGGCTATGAGGAACCCTGATGAAGTAGAAGATTGCAATTTCCTAAGTGTAGTGGATTTTGTTGTAGCAGACAGAATGGACAAATGCTGCAGTAATGCAATTGATAAAGTCACCACCTTTGAGGATGTCGAAGAGGAAGATATTGCAACAGTTCAAACAAATTGGATGGACAAACAACAATCTGATAGGCACAACAGGTCTATTAAACACCTGAATCTTTCAGACAGGGAAGTAAAAACAACTTTGCCATCTATTGAATCACCTCCTAGTCTTGAATTAAAACTGTTACCTTCACATTTGAAGTATCCTTATCTTGGTCAAAATAACACACTACATGTAATAATTTCGTCTACTTTGGATGCAGGTCAAGAACAGAACCTAGTAGATTTGCTTGGAAAATACAGAAGAGCAATTGGATGGACCATGGCACATATAAAGGGGATAAGCCCATCAATATACATGCATAAAATCCTGTTAGAAGATTGCTCCAGCAATTCGGTGGAGCACCAGAGAAGGTTGAACCCTATTATGAAAGAAGTGGTGAAGAAGAAAATCATCAAATGGTTGGATGCTGGAATCATATACCCAATATCAGACAGTTCATGGGTGAGCCCAGTTTAATGTGTTCCAAAGAAATGAGGGATAACAGTCATAGCTAATGAGAAGAATGAACTTATTCCTACAAGAACAGTGACTGGATGGAGAGTATATATGGATTATAGGAAGCTCAACAAAGCCACAAGGAAAGATTATTTTCCACTTCCATTCATAGATCAGATGTTGGACAGACTTGCTGGAAAACAATGCTATTATTTCTTAGATGGGTATTCAGGCTACAACCAGATTGTTATAGCTCCAGAAGATCAGGAGAAGAGTACATTTACTTGTCCTTATGGAACATTTGCCTTCAGAAGAATGCTTTTTGGGTTATGCAATGCTCTAGCAACCTTTCAGAGATGCATGATGTCTATATTTTCTGATATGGTAGAGTAGAAGTTAGAAGTTTTCATGGATGACTTCTCATTTTTTAGAGAAACATACAATGATTGTTTACACAACTTAGAAGAAGTTCTTAAAAGATGTGAGATGACCAACTTAGTACTCAATTCGAAAAAGTGTCATTTCATGGTGCAAGAAGGAATAATGTTGGGACATAAGGTATCCAAGAATGGCATTGAGGTGGACAAAGCCAAGATAGAGGTCATAGATGAACTGCCACCTCCAACTTTAGTAAATGGTATTAGAAGTTTTTTGGGTCATGCTGGATTCTATAGGAGATTCATTAAGGAGTTTTCCAAAGTAGCTAAACCATTATGCTCATTGCTGGAGCATGACAACCCTTTTCGCTTTGGCAAAGATTGCCTTTAAGCATTTGGAGAATTAAAGAAAGCTCCGATCACTACTCCAATAGTTATATCTCTAGATTGGACTTTACCATTCGAACTGATGTGTGATGCTAGTGATCATTATGTGCGAGCAGTATTAGGGCAAAGAAATGATAAGGTTTTTCATTCCATATACTACGCAAGCAAAACTTTCACTCAAACTCAGATCAATTACACCACTACAGAGAAAGAGTTGCTAGCAGTAGTATTTGCTTTTGACAAATTCAGAGCTTACTGGTGGGTACTAAGGTAATTGTTTACATAGACTATGCAGCCATCAAATATTTAATTTCAAAGAAGGATGCCAAACCAAGATTAATCAGATGGATCTTATTACTTCAAGAATTTAGTCTGGAAATTAAAGATAGAAATGGGACTGAGAATCAAGTGGCAGACCACTTGTCACAGTTGGAAGCAGACACAAGTACATTGACAAAGAAGGGCATCACTTAAACATTTCCTGATGAACAGCTATTGGCAATACAGCAAGTACATATGCTGCAGCAGTCAGGACCCCCATGGTATGTAGATTTTGCTAACTACTTAGTAAGTGGAATGCTATTACATGAGCTGAAATTTCAGGAGAAAAAGAAATTTCTTCACGATGTTAGAAGTTATCAGTGGGATGATCCACATTTATACAAGTTATGCTCAGACTAAGTAATACGAAGATGTGCTTCCGAAGGAGAAATACACCACATATTAGAGTCATGCCATGCTGCAGCATATGAGGGACATTTTGGTGGTCATAGAACAACTGCTAAAGTTCTGCAATCAGGTTATTACTGGCCTACTATTTTTAAAGATGCTTATGAATTTGTTAAATGTTGTGATAAGTGCCAAAGGACAGGGAACATAACTAAAAGACATGAAATGCCATTGACCAACATTCTAGAAGTGGAGGTTTTTTATATATGGGGAATAGATTTTATGGGACCCTTCCCACAATCCTTTGGGAACTTATATATCTTTGTTGCTGTGGATTATGTCTTCAAGTGAGTAGAAGATACAACATTACCTACCAATGATGCTAAAACAGTAGTGGCTTTTCTTCAGAAAAATATTTTTTTCCAGATTTGGCACTCTTAGAGCAATTATTAATGACGATGGTACACATTTTTGCAACAAAATCTTTGCTGTAGCAATGATAAAATATGGAGTCAAACACAAAGTAGGCACATCATATCAACCATAATCCAATGGTCAGGCTGAAGTGTCTAACAGAGAAATTAAAAAGATTTTAGAAAAGATGGTGAACCCAACGAGGAAGGATTGGTCTTTACACTTACATGACTCTCTCTGGGCATATAGAACAGCATACAAAACTCTAGTTGACATGTCCCCTTACCGAATTGTTTATGAAAAAGCTTATCATTTGCCACTAGAGCTAGAGCATAAAGCACATTGGGCACTGAAGAAATTAAATTGGGATATGCATACTGCAACAAAACACAGGAAGCTCCAACTTTGTGAGCTTGATGAATTACGGCTATTTTCATATGAAAATACAAGAATCTATAATGAGAGGGCAAAACACTAGCACAACAAGCATATTCAGTACAGGCAATTCAACCTTGGACAATTGGTGTTGCTTCACAATACAAGACTAAGATTATTTCCGGGAAAGCTCAAGTCACGATGGTCTGGCCCGTTTAAACTGTTAAAATTTTATCCTCATGGAGCTATTGATCTTCTCGATGAACAAACAGGTCAAGAATTCAAAGTTAATGGACACAGGGTTAAACACTACATACATCCAGCAGCAAATTGTTCAAAGGCGGTGTTACTCCTTAAAGAACCCAACTATTGAACAATGAAAGAAGATCAGGCTGAAGGACCTTAAATCAAGCGCTCTATGGGAGGCAAGCCATTGTGGAGACAGCCACTTCAAAACCAATTTTGATCTCCTTTGGTTTTGTTGACAAACTCTCCCTCATTACCATTTCATTTAATTTTGTTCTTTCATTCTAGCTATTTACTTTTATCTTTTCAAATTATTTCATTCTTTACTTTTGCTACCATTTGATCTAATTAATTTTAATCTTAGAATTAATTTTAGTTTGTGGGAAGTATATGTGAAAAAAATTGAACTCCATATTGACAAGTGAGGTTGTATGGTGGCAAAGTGCAGAGGTAAGCTATGTGTCAGACACTTTTAGTGTGAAGTATTTACCGTTGCTAAAGTAAGCGAATGGGTGCTACAGCAGCAAATTTTACCATTACAGTAAATTACAAAGTGAAGCCTTTCACTTACCGTTGGAGATAAATCATGACAGATGAAGACATAGACGTGGATAGAAATTGTAAATAAATCTCCAAAATTAATGCCTAAATTTTACTAGCCGATATCTTTGGGATATGCACATTAATTTCAAAATATTTTATTCCTTCATTTATCTTTGGTTACCGTATTTATCTTCAATTAAAGTCCACTATAAAAAGGAGTCACTGTGCTTAGTGCTCTACGACACTATTCCCCATCTCTTTCGCAAGTACAACTCTCATAATTCTTAAACTCATTTTCTCTTTTTACTCTTAGGATCATTAGCCTAAATTCGTGACTGTTACAGCAATGCCGAGGTATAAGAAACCAGCCAGCTGGCTCAATGATCCGTCACGCTTCCAAAGTTACCACGCCGAAGAAAAATATGAAGAATTCATAGAGCCGTGTAAGATTCTAGAAGAAAAAGAGTTTCAATTTCCAGAACAACTCACTGGAATTGTGCAAACAATTCATAATGCTGCCGCAAAGGGAGGATGGTTAGAGTTTTGCAACCACCCTCGAGATCCTGTGCTACTAGTAGTCAAAGAATTTTACGCCAATTTAGTAAGCCCTGATAAGCACAACATCTGGGTAAGAAACACACTTGTTCCATTAGACTCCCTCGTTATAAATGCTTTTTATAATTTACCTGCTGAAATTAAATGTGAATATGCCAAGTTGCATGAGAAATTAACCCCGAAAAAATGAAATACCATTCTCAAAACTCTTACAATAGAAGGGGCATAATGGGCTAACGAAAAAGGGCGTGTAGTTAATAGGATATATTTGAAACCTATTGCTAAGGTGTGGGTTAAATTTCTGAAATCTAGGCTTATGCCCACCACTCACACTACTACGGTTTCACAAGAGAGGTTGGTCTTGTTATATGTCATTGTTTGAGGGCTTCCCATATATATGGGTAGCATCATCACCAAAGAAATTCGGGATTGTGCAGTCAAGACTCACCGGACTGCTACCTTGCTATTTATTTCACTCATCACCAGTATATGTGTAGTTTTCGGTGTTCGTTTTGATGCTAGAGATGACCATGTCAAGAATGATGGTGCCTTTACGGCACGTACCATTGAGAGAGTTGTTGGTGAGAGTGCTGGAACAACCACTGAACCAGCTGTTGTAACAGGAGCAAGACGAGCTATTGGCTGAGAATAGACCATCCAGGCACTCAGCGCAAGTATAACTCAATGTGTGAAAGCTCAGCAGAGAGAAAACGATCAGTTTTGGAGTTTTCTACAGCACCTGGACAACCAACTATGACAATTTGCTCTGTACGTGAAACGTACTCATCGGAACTTGCCTGATTCACTGTTTCAACAGTACAATTTTGACACCAACACCACAGGTGCTCTAGCAGAAGCCAGTGAAGAAGCCACTGCCACAGATGAACCAGCAGATAAAGCTGCAGTCGAACCACAAGCAGAGGTAGAATCAGAAGATGCTGAACCATCTGACCCACCTAAGGAAGACGGTGACAAGTCTGAAACTGACAACTCACCCACAGAGGCAGAGGATAATTCAGAGAAAGAACGTGAGGAACCAACTATCCCAACCCAGCCCAAAACCAGGAAAAAACACATTATTCAAGAAGATGAGGAGGAAGACCTTGAAGAGGAGCTGTCTATTCCAGTCATTGCGGGAAAGAGAAAGGACAATGGTAAAGCAAAAATGGCAACACCTCCAGCCTCTGATGATGAAATGGAGCAAGTCGATGCCGACCTGGCTGCTGCAGCAGCCAGAGCTATGCCTACACATGAGCAAACCAAGCAACTACTTGTGGTCATTGCTGCCATTACAGCTGAGGGCCAAGCAGCTGATGCATCAATTCAAATTCCTCCACAACAAACTCCTAGCCAGCCTATTCGCACCAGTCCGAGACAATCCAGTAAACGAAAAGGCAGTATGTCTAAAGGTATTGCTACAGCAACCTCAGCCACAACTCCTCTCACCAGCCTCGCGACGAAAAAGACAAAGACATTGGCAGCTACTTCCCCACAAGTTTCACCAAAGGATAAGTTGCGCAGTGCATCCAAGAAGCGTTGATAGCATCCCGTCATGTGCTGCAGTCACCACCACAGGGGAGTACTTTTTCCTTACTAGTTTTGTTCTTAAAATTTTTTTTCTGTTGTTCATGTGTGTGGTATTTTCTAAGTTCTTCCATATCCTTATCGGTTCGTGTGCCTTTGTTATGTATACTTGTGAGGACACATCAACTCTCAAGTTTGGGGGGGTTGTGTTTCCGAATGCATGTATTTATGTTTGTGTTGTGTGAAGCTCTGTTATCTAATATTTGTGTATGGATTTGAAAACTTAATGAAGATAAATTGAGTGTTACTCAGTATTTATGAGAATGCCAAGTAGAGATAGTTATAGATAGAAGTGAAATTTTGTCCCAACACTTAGACTTTGGTTGAATTGTATGAGACTACTAGAGCAAAGCCAAAAGAATAGAACATATCTTCAGTTTGGAAGAAGAAGCAAGTTGATTGACTGTGATATCTACGAAATAAACTCTTCTCCAATGACTCAAGTTGTTGAGTAACCAGATCTGAGTATGTACCCTATATGCAGAATTGAGGTAAAAAATAGCGAGAGTTATAAGCAATGCTGCAGGAAACAAATCTCCAAAAAAAAAAAAAATCCTCTATCTAAAGCATTGAATAGCCAGGTCTGTTCATGAGCCTCATGTTTAGCTTTGAGTAAAAGATACCTCTAGATAAGATTATACTGCGAATATTACTGTAACAACTTTGATTTGGGCATGGTTTGAGTAATTGGGTGTTATCATTACAAGTGATTGACATTCACATATGTTACAGTGAGGAGGTTGATTACTCCCCAGTTTATCAATGTTAAAAACATCACAGTTTGAGTATATGAAATTTATGCTACCCCATCTATGAATGAAGTGTTATCACTGCTGACATTCATGCAGTCCCTTGGTAATGTTACAACATATCTAAAATTCAATCAAATGAAGCACACACACACACACACACACTATGGACAGAAAGAAGTTTAAGTCTAGAACTGATTTACTATGGTCATTTTGTATGATTGGGATTGTGATCTGAAGGTGAAAGAATCCTTACAAATTTGATAAAAGAGCTAAAGTTGTGTGCATGATTGTTTGTGGGAAGTGTTAGTATGTGTCATCACTTGAGGGCAAGTAATGGTTTAAGTTTGGGGGTGTGATAACTCTAAGAAATGAGAGTTATTACATCAATTCAAGACTTGAATCAAGATCACTTACAGAACAAATAAGGTGTTTTTATTACATTTTGGTTACAGTTTGCATAAACATTCATTTTAGTTGAGTCTTAATAAGTTTTGCTTAAATCAAAGTAATTGTGCTAAAAACAAGTGCATAACTGTAGGTTCTCAGAAACTATTAATTCATGAGGGGATGCTGAGATATTAGATGAGCGAGATGAGGAAACAAGATGGCCACAAAAGAAGAAAAGCACAACCGGGAATAACGCAGTGATGTTGCAGAGCTTAGAGCAACTCGTGTTGTAGTAATCTGGGAGCAATGCGGGAGAAAACTTAGGCGCGGGTCAACGCATGTTTCCTAATTTAACGCATGCACGTTCGTGGGCTTTTGTTTCCTAATTTGCAATATAATAGGGGGACGTGCAACGCATGGAAATGCGGCAAGGAATTATCAGTAGAATAATTACAAAGGAAAGAAGAAGAAGATCAAAATTAAAGGGTGTTGTTTCGGCAACATTGGAGAATCGTGCAGAATTATTTGGATTTGTCTTTCATCGTGCTAAACTTATATTTATCTTCTTCCTTTAATTGTTTTGATGTATTCCGAGATCAATATATTTATGTTTATTTGTCTCATTTACATTATGAACTAAATTTACCTGTAGTTGAGTGACAAATAATCCAATGGATTCTTGACTGTTCTTATATGTTGTTATGGCACTGCTGTAGCATTTTACTCTAATAGTTTTGTATAAATATAACTGTTATTTCAGTCGACCACCTATTTAATAGTTTCAATTAAGATAGAGCAGCAAAAGGGCATGTCTTAGCGGATATTATTAGAGTACTACTTGATCTTACATTGAGTTTCCCGGATTAGGTTATCTTGAATCCCATAAGGGCAATACTTGAAGTTAAGATTTGTGACACACTAGACATAAGTGATCACCTTGTAGGGTGGAGAGATTAAAAGTTATATTGCCGTACCATAAGTATATCAACAACTGGTCATTGTTAATAGATTTATGGATATGAGACTTCCAATATGCGATAGCTGAGGATGCAGATTTATTCTGCCCAGTGCTGCAGCATCTCCTATAACAACTGATGCTAATTTGATAAACAACAGTCACATCATAAGTAGAGTTTGATCATTCAACTACTATAATCTCAATTGAATCTCAAATACATTTAACCTAGTTTATTTCGTTAAGGTATTATTTTATTTAATTCTTTCACAATCCTCAATTACTTTAGAAATCACTTTACACTTGTTTGCTTTGGTTCTAAGTTGATTTGTACTATTGTGATTGCTTTAACACTTTGAGTAACATCAATCCCTGTGGAGACGATCTTGAATACTTATCACTTTATTACTTGTTGTGTATACTTACACATTGTCATTGGTAGTAATTGCTTATAAGAAAAATAACCAACAATTATCCAATCAAATTCATTCTACTCGTAGCTGAATTTAAGGGCTAAATTTACCAAATCTAAAAGCTAAATTTAGAAGGATTATTATTTTTTCACTCCATGAGCATAAGTACTGCAATCATGCATTATCACGAACAACTTCTTCATTCAATGACAACTTCTTCAGTCGATGAATTTGATGGGTTAGGGATATAGGTTGAAGAAGAAACACTTTAAACATGTTAACCATATATGCAAACAAATAAAAGAAAAAGGCAAAGAAATTGGTTGCCAAATTCGAACAGTTGGAAAATAAATTAACAAGCAATATAGAGACAAAACTTGATAGAAATAAACATATTTTGTTTGAAAGTAAAAATATTCATAAGCTATGAACATATAAACTCAATTATCTTAAAGGAAAATTAGAGAACAAGAATGTTGTAGCTCATTTGATTAGAAATAAGGTAAAATATATTTAACTATAGATATAAATTTAAAAAAAAAATGTGATGATGAATTCATTTTCTTATATATATGAATAAGAGAGAGTGAGAGAGCAAATTATAGCATTCAAGTTTTCAATATAACATCTAATTTCAAGAAAGTGTGTTTATTTCTCATTATATAAAAAACAATGATTTTCTAGCTAAAACAAATTCATAACAAAATTTAATATCTAATACAACATAGTATTTTTTTTTCAAAAAAAGGCTTGCAATTATGTCTTTTAGCCACCAAGCCTAAGTGTGAGAGTAAAACATTTAACTCTTGATAATTACACACTTTTTGCATAATGCAATTAGTGTCAACTCATTCCAAAATACTCTACTAAAATAATAAAACATTTTAGGTATTATATTGATGCAGCTACTAATTTAGAATATTCACAAGAAATATAGAGTTCAAGGCAATTAAGAGATGTACCTCTTAAAGCTTTGCATATTCTTTATCTTTCTAAGGCAATCTTTAATTCATATAGTTCCACCCCCTTTGAGTTTCACAAACCTAGACTTTACAAACAAAGGCCTTATATCATTAATCTTAATACCTTTTTACCAAAAATATCACTATATTCATAAATAAAAATCACAAGTTAATGCTTTAACCTCGTGTTGGGCTGTCTTAGTCTGCACATGGCAGAGGAATCTACGATAATGTGTATATTTTTCTGAAAAGAAAAAGGAAAAAAAATAGAGAAAGGAAGTCAAGAATAAGAAGTAATTATTCAATAAGCTGAAAAATTATCATATATCATGCATGTTTTATTGAAATTGATGATCATATATACACTCACCCACTCACACACACACATCCATACAAATAGCTACTGTTAGAGCCGACACAGTAGCAAAATGCGACCAAGGCATTCCACCCAAATCAAGCATCCTTTTAGAATCCCATCTCTTTTCTTTATACCTGAGCATCTAGCAAAAACATATAGAATAAACATAAAAAATAATTGAGATATTATTATTTCAAAAAAAATAACTGAGATATTATTATTTCAAAAGAACAACTCCTTAATTACATTAGCCTACACTAAATTTCTATTCAATTAACATTTATTATATCATACATCTATAATTCTTTGAATTAGAGATTAATCACAATGAAAAAGAGGGCATTTTGTAGCGCCAACCCCTAATGAAAAGGTCAATCTAATTTTTTATTAAAAAATTTAATTTTTTATGCAGAGAAAATATCAAGTCAACAAAATTTGCAATATGTAACCAATCAAATAAAGAGAAATGCTGGAAAAAATTACAATAAAAATGGAGACAATTAAATGGACGAGATGAAGATCTTGAGGAACTAAGCAAGAGCAAAGGCGAGAAAAGTAAAGATCAGAGGGAGGTTTTTAGGGAAGAATAGCCACAGCAATGATGGAGGAGAATCCAAGAACGACGTTGCTTGACCACTCCTCAACAACGTTGCATCTCCAACTGTAGTCACCTCATCCATTATTTTAAATTTTTTAAAATTTTCCTCTTTCTCTTATTAGATGAGATGATCCCCAACAGTTCGCAACTTACAGTTCCCAAAGCCACAACTACAACCACAATCACAACCCCTCCCTCTCCTCTTTCTCTCTCTAACGAGGAGTGAACAATGCAACAAATTTCCAATAGAGAAAAGATTAGAAAGAAAGAACGAGTTGCCAAGTCGGTGAATTTAAATGATATAACCGTAATCCTTTTAATTTGTTAGATTTATGGCAGTCGAAGATTGAATTAATGGAATAAGATGAAAGTTTACCTGCCAAGAAATTCAGAAACTGAAGTGCGATGAGATGTGTACACTCGCGCACGGTGGTCATTAGAGCAAAAGGTGGAGATCTAAAGAGAGTTTTCGGAGCTTTTGGCGTAGCAACATAGTGGATATTCTATAACACGATGTAGCTTATTAGGGTTTCGTATGGTATGAGTCTTAGAATTTGAGCAATGGTGTTAGGGTTTCATATGGCATCTTGCATTTGAGAGTCGAATGAGAGATTTTCTAGATGTATGAAGAAGAAAGAGATGGTTAAGAGATGAGGCGGCTAACCCTAAAATTACAAGTTAGAGATTTTAGGTTTATGTTGATGTTAAGGTTTCTTTTTGCTTTTATATTGTTGTTTTTATATATTAATTTAATATAATATTTTAATCAAATAATAAACAATTTGTTTGGCTTGATGGTTTGTTGCTTGACATTAAAAGTCATGGTTTTCATGCCTTGGGTTCGAGTAGTAATGACAACAAAAATTGATTTTTTTTTCAATTACTAATACTTTAGTGTCAATAACGTCTTATGTTTAATCTACTGACACCATAAAATCAGTAATTTGTGATACTTATCTATTAAACACAAAAATGACCCAAATATATATATAATTACTGATACTTTTTAATAAAGTGTCACAAGACAAGTGTTAGTAAAGACCATTTTTCTAGTAGTGTCGATTACTTTTTAAATTGAACAAGAGAGGGTTTCAATCATTTCCCCTTTGTTTGTTAAAAGAATGAAGCTAGATTGGGGTCTTATATCCCCATACTTCATCACCAATAAGAAGACGGAAACATGTGTAAGCATTGCAATATATATAAATCCCTAAACTTTGATACACTAGTAATCAATTAGATTATTGTGTTATTAAGACAATAAGTAATTGTTTCATTTTTTTTTTTCAGGTGTTGAAAAATCCATTCATATTAATATATAAGGGTGAAATCTCAAATGAGGACATTTGTCGAGCAATTGCATCAACTAGCTATGTAAGAGGGTCTGTATATACAAATCGTATACAAGTTTAATGTTTTTTTATTAACAACTTGGTCAGTTGATTGTTTGCTTCTGCCTTTTCTTCTTTTTCCATTTTTATTTTATAGACTAGACGACCTTTAGTAATTATTGCCCGGAATGTTGATCAAGAAGAGGCGGGATCTCTTATGCTAGATTGGAATTATGTTGGAAGCAAGGTAATAAGTATTGTTCATATACATAGAGATATATATATGTTGAATCTCGATTGGAAATCAACCAACCAAGAATCCCCAAAACCTCACTGAACACTCTGATATTTGTTATAGAAACAGCAATTAAACACGCTCAAACAAAAACAAATCAGAAACAAGCAAAACAAGAGCCTCAAATTATAGTGGTTCGGCCTGGAGATGGCCTACATCCACTGAAGAAGAGAGCGGCAGCTTTTATTCAATCACCGAGAACAAGATACAAGTTTAAAGACGAAGTAACCAGCATTTAACACGCTGATTTCGCTTCCCTTAAGACCATATATACAAGCTTAAGGATCTCTAGAAAGATCCGTTGTCAGCCAGCAAACAAAACCGAGAATTTTCCCACTTGAATGACTGAAAATAACAAACTTGAGGACACGTGCTGGCCTCTTGACCACAATAAGCCCAAAACGACAGCTATTAACACCGTATAGAATAGGTAGAAGCACGTGATGTGCGCATGCTTTAATTATTTGGATGTAGCTGACAAAACAAATTTGTCATACGGGCTTGCATGATTTTCAGTTGACATGTCGTGTATTATTACAGCCTCAAACCGACATGATAGCTGATCTTCTGGAAATCATTTTCGAAGCTCACACTTCAACAATATACATATACATACATATATATATATATGTGTGCGTGTGTGTGTGTGAAGATTGGTTTTTGAATTGAATGAAGGTCTGCATTATCAAACCACTCACAAGCCAAGATACTACAGCGGCAATCATGCAAGACATTGCCATTCTCACAGGAGGCAAGGTACATGTTCATTCGGTGATACAACAGAGAAATCAGTTTGTTTCTGACTTTTCATTTTAGGTTTTAACTGAAGACCGTGTGAATTTTTTACCACAAATGCTTGGCTCAAGCAAAGAGGTAAGATTCATATATGTGTGTGTGTGTGTGTGTGTTGTTGTGTTTTGTATTCGGCTCGGCTCTGTTTAGTATTGTTGTCCAAACTTAAGCAAAATTGTTAAAATATTTGGTAAATCTATACACCTATCATTTAAAGATGTACGGTTATGAAACATTTTCAAGCAATTCACACTAAATTAGATATGTGAATTATTCAACAAACTGTGAAATTTGAAAAATTATGTTTACCCAACTCCAATAAATTTGAAAAATCTGAGCTTTTTTCTGTTCGATTTTAAAACCACTGTTCCATAATGCCAAACAAAAGCTTTGTATTATATACTATGTCATGGGTAGCTTTTGTTGAAAATATGTACTTAGCCCTTTCCATCGTTACAGGTTAGAGCATCACATAATGAGACAGCTATCCTTGGTGGGTTTGGCAGCCAGGCAAAGATCAAAGAGAGATGTGAAGAGGTTAGTTGTGGTTTCTTTTCTTTATACATATTATTCAACAATGCATTAGGTTCTCCATTATGTTTATTAACAATTTAACATGGTCTTATGATCGTTGCTACAGTTGAAATCTAAAATTAATGAGAGCAAAGATGATTGTGAAGTAAAGTTTGCAAGAGAGAGACTTGCAAAGCTTTCTCGAAATCTAGCTGTTTTTAAGGTTTGGTTGGAATTATACATTTATTTTGGATGCTCAACACCTTATTGAAAAGATATTTGGATGAGTTTTTATTCCTTTTTTTTTTAAAGATTTGTGGAGCTAGTAAAGCGGAAGTGGATAAAAACTATAAAAGAGTTCAAAACGCCCTAGAAGATGCCAAGGCTGCAACGGACAGTGGAACAGTACCTGGTAATTATTAGAGCCTTTTTTATATCTTTACATTTTTTTTTTTTGGCTCTTATCTTGTTGGATTAATTGATGAATCATAGTGCTTGCAATATGATAAAATTGAAGGTGGAGGGGTGGCACTTCTACATTCCTCAAAGGAATTGGACAAAGTGCAAGTTGCAAAATCTGATCAAAAGCTTGGTTTTCAGCTTTTACAACCGTATAATGTTTTCAGCTTTTATCTTTTTCGTTAAAAAAAAAAAATCGTTTGCAAAAATTTTAGCATGTAACTGTAGATGCCTGTTTACTCAATTGCTTCCACGGCAGGATTCGATGGGATAGCTGTTGTCGATAAGCTATTAGAACATGGCAATTTTGACCATGGATACGATCCAGCTAAAGGTATGTTTATCAAATAATAAAGAAAAGTAAATAAATAAATAGAATTTATTGAATTTATATAATGTTTTCATTGAGAATTTGAGTTAGAAATTCATTGTTTCTGTTGTACCAGGCGAATATGTAGATATGGTCAAGGCAGGGAATGTCGATTCACTTAAATTCATAATGACGGAGATATCAGGACTAATAAAGTAAGTTTAGTATTTTGATCATCTTCATAAGTAAATTCTTGTTATTGCTAATTCTAATATCTATGCCTGAAATACTTTTAGTGCTTTTGCGCAGTCACTTTTTTACAGATCATTGGCGTTGGCCATAACGTTAGAAGCTCAACGGTTTATCGATGTGGATTATTATATAAGCTGTGGATTTTGATTTCTATATAGCTAGTCAAATTAAAGTTAATTAGAAGTTTAGTTTATATTTTTATGTTTTATTTAGGTATTTTTGTGAGCTTTTCAGGTTGATTTTTTTCCTTTCTGTCGAAATAAATCATATATCAATAAATAGAAAAATCATTTTTTTATTGGTGAAATAGCAAAAGGATATGTATTCCTGATCTAGCTTGATTCCTGAGTTAAAAATTGTTCTAACAAGCGAAGTCATCCATTCCTACAACTGTTAAGGGGTAAAATTACAGGTCACAATTAGGTGAGGACTTGAAATTTAGTGTTGTACTCAACTCTTATTAATCTTTTATCACATATACATGTATAACATTATACGGTTAAAATTTAATTACAAAAGCTATATCATCATTCATATTTAACTAAGGGGAAAGGGAAGATAGGTTGAATATAATTCAACAAGCAACTTACAGAGATGAAAAGATAGCTACGACCTTACCATTTGCCATGTTTTTGGAAGGGGGTACAAGGGAGCTGTCCCAATTAAAATAATAAACTAATTAAGATAAATCCAGTTAAAATAAAGTTAAATGTTTCCCAAATAAATTCTCCTAATATTATATATTTAAGGAAATAAAAAAACATAACACTCTATTTTTACTAGTCATATAAACAGTTGTAACTTGTAACAAGAAAAATAACAAGAAAAATAAAACTATGGAAAAGTAGACTACAAGGTGATTTTTAACTGGTTTGGAGTTTAAATTCTTACATCCATTCGGTCATTCTTAGAGTTTATATAATTCACTAAGAGTGCATGTTAATATATGCAACATAGTCGATGTATACTTATACTATGTTCAGACTCCCTATTACTATAGAACCGTCACTTTATTGTATATATACGTCCTAATGAATATTTAGCGAAATACCACTTGACTTATTTATTGTGTCTTCTTGCCATACCAAACTGCTAGCTGCCTCTATATAGAATTACTACAAAAAGATGAAGAACATAATTAGCTACTGCAGCAAAACAATTAAATTAATATGTGCCAAACACAAATACAATAAACAAGTATCAACGATGATTTCTCTTATCTTTATGAGATCTAAACGCTTGGGTTCTTCTTATGAGCTAATTTGGTAATACTGTAGTTTTTAAAATAATTGTTATTAACTGTATTTCAATTATGAAAAGAATCAATTAAGTGTTTGGTAATACTACAAGAAAAACTACTTTTTGTGGTTGTTGAATACTGTCAAAACAAGTGAAATACCTTGGGTAGAAATACTTTTTTTCCCAACCGACCACCATAAATATGCTTTTTTTGAGGCCATGGAAAAAGGATAAATGCGTATTAGAAATAATATGGACACACAACTAATAAATAATTTTTATGATCACTTTGAGTCATCAAAAATACTATTTTCAATTGACTTTTGCGGTAGCTTTTCTAATAGCAATTTCGATTAAATATAACCATTGGAAATACATTAATTTTGAGGGCAAAAATAGCCAAAAAAACTAAACTATAGTTGGAAATACACGTTGCTATAATTGATTTTTGGAATCGAAAATACTGCATATTAGTAGAAGTAAGTAATATTTTCAATTGAGTTGTTCCATTATAGATAATGTATTCATAGTTAGAAAAGTAATATTTTCAATGACAATCTTTGTTGGAAATTCTCTGCTTTTACCAGGGATAGACAATTGAAAATAATCTATGCAGTTGAAATTTATTTTATTAATTGCCACATGCAATTAGAACGACAATACAATTTTTAAGAACATATGACTATTGAAAATAGATTTTATTCAATTAACATTATTATTAAAATGAATGAACTTCCCTAAACAATTCAATCAAAATTTTCAACATTCATATTGTCCAAAAACATTTCATAATAAAAAAATAAAGCATTATTATATTATTTTCAAATACCATAAATCATATAAATATCAAATATCATCAAAACCATCTGAATCAGCATTAGCATCATCTTCTGAATCACCATAACCACCATCATCTAAATTTATATCACCATCGTCCCCTGAATCAGCACCACCATTGTCATCTAAATCAGTTACCACCATCATCATCAGAATTTGCACCACCACTGTTTTTAGAATTTGCACCACAATTGTCATTTGCATTCAATTTTCTAGTTGGATCTTGTAAAGAAAAATTATATGAAAATTTAAAATAATTAAGTGATAATGAATTATATAAATAAATTTAAAAAATTGAGATTGAAAAGAACATTATACCATTAAAGAGGAATCCACAACAAGTTGAGAATGAGATTGCTTTGCTTCTAACTCTTCCACTTTTTTCTGTATAATAGTCAGTTGCTCTTGCACCACTTATGAAGTACTCAACAAAACCTCCTCACGTTGTATACATATCTCTTTGTTGCATGGTTAGCTTGAAGTGGATCCATATACATCTTCAGTTTTGAGGCCTCCAAGACTAAGACCATGCTTAACATCTCCTGTTATATTAAGATATACATCCCATTGTTTTCTCAATGGGACCTCTTCAAATGACTCATTTAATTCATTCATCTTTGATACCATTTGTGCGTTATCAAAATATGAACATAATAATTAAATAATATAGCATATCCAATAATGATAATAACACAAACTTTTGAAATTAAAAAAAAAAAGAAGATAACTTACATGTAGTTCCTTAGCTTTATCACTAGGCCAAGGTCCGTCCTTCGCACGTGAAACATTTCAAAACAATAGGTTGAAATAGGTGTTCAGTGTTAGAAAATGTATATTTATAAAGGAGAAAATCATCATTTTACATTTCAAGTCTTACTAACATCCTTACTTTTATGTATTTAAGCTTCTTGTGATTTAATTATATGTGTTTTATTTTAATTAAGTATTTTATGTATTTTAGGGGCATCATGGTCATTTCACAATAACGAGAGCTCAGACGGCAAAACGGACATCACTTTTGAACTCAGGACAGTCAAAAGCCTTAGGACGAGTATAAAAGTAAAAATGACATTGTTCACATGTACGGTACTGTCCATGTTACTGTTCATGATACTGTTCACACATACGGAATGATGACGTGGCATTGACCGATGATGTGGCATTGACAGATGAGGTGTCACGATTCCATTGGAGAAAATTCTTATGCACTGTTGATCGGTGACGGGACAACATGTTAGTGGACCAAAAATCGCGCGTACGGTACATGCATATACACAGGATTATTTTCAACCAAACCGCGTCATTGTTCAAGCCGGTTGACTGTTCAAACCGAGTCATCAAACCGTGTCACTGTTCAAACCGAGTCGTTAAACCGTGTTACTGTTGACTGATGACGTGGTGCAATCCTGAGCGTCCAAACTATTTTTAATCTGATGGCCATGATTTACTCAATGTATCTATAAAAATGGGGTCTCTCCCCCTTAATTTGGCATCTCTGAATTCATTTTTTAGCCTCATTTTCTGTAATTCCTTCTTCATCTTGTATTTTCTATGTATTTTAATAAATTTCTATTTTACCCCTAGTTCAATTATGAGTAGCTAATTTTCTTTCAAGTTTGGGTTAAAGGTGAAGTCTTAACATGTTTCATGGGCTTTACTTGGTAAATTTATTTTCTCTTTTCCTCTAATTTTTGTGCATATTTTGACTTTTCGTCGACAAATAATAATAATCTTGTCTAGATATCGCCCTGGTTTCACCGGCTCCTTAGTACAAGGTTATTATTATTTGGCACGATAAGCCCTTAGCACCATATTGATTAAAGTGTGGTTCATGAGGTGTGGATTCCCCCCTCATGATTTAATTAGCACTAATAAGGAATATTTAGCCCATGGTGCATGTTCATATGGATCTAGATACCCAATTACTTCAATTATAATAGTTTCCACTTTAATTTAATTACGTCATTCCAATTTAAATTCTAAGATAGTCTAAATCACTTTCACCACAAATCCAACTACCTTCATACAAAATTAATTCTACATATAATTAAAATTCACCTCCTCGTGGGATCGCACTCGTCACCATTGATCTATTCTATAATAGATTCGTGCACTTGCGAGTTCAATAAAATTTACACAACAAGTTTTTGAAGTTGTTGCCGGGGAGGTAAGTTATTTTAATTTGTAGAATTAATTTTTGTAAATAATTTCTTTTAGTTATTTTCTTGTAATTTTTTTCTTATTTAAAAAAAGATAAAAAAAAAGTAAATCTGCATTTAGAGGTAAGAATTATTTTTTCTGTTCTTTAAAATTCTGTAATTTAATTTTTAAGTTATTTTTCTTTGTAATTTTTCGTTTATCTTATTAATTTACTTTTAGTTAATTTATTTCACGTATTTTTTTATTGTGTTTTTATAGAAATGTTATAACAGCGTGAGAAGGTTAGTACTGTAATTTCTCTTTCTTCTTTATTTTTATTTGTTTTGTTCCTATTTTTTTTGTATTCTTTGCATGCATAGTCGTAGGTCATTATTACCTAATCTTGAACCTATAAACCTTGAACTAGAAAAAATACTTCGCACACACAAACACGTGGTAATTAAAGATAAAAGTTAAATGGATTTGCAATAACAACAAGCACTACAGGAAAGGCCATTTAAGGACTACTTTAGTCCCTTAGCTAATTTGAGCACATCATGCATAAGATACCCAAATATAGCTGCTAGGAGTTTTGAGTTAAAATCTAGTGTGGTAAATTATCTCCCAACATTCTATGGCCTAGAAAATGAGGACCCATATAATCATTTGAATGATTTTCATACTGTTTGTCAAACTTTTAAATATGAGAATCTTTCCGATGATGATGTTAAACTCAGATTATTCACATTTTCTTTAAAGGATAAAGCTTGTTCATGGCTCAATACATTGCCTGCTAATAGCATTACATCATGGGAACAAATGGTAACAAAATTTTTGAATAAATATTTTCCAGTACAAACAAACAATGCTATTCGCAGGGAAATTGTTGAGTGTTAGAAAATGCATATTTATAAAGGATAAAACCGTCATTTTACATTTCAAGTTTTACTACCAACCCTTACTTTTATGTATTTAACTTTCTTGTGATTTAATTACATGTGTTTTATGTTAATTAAGTATTTTATGTATTTTAGGGGCATTATAGTCATTTCACAATAAAGGAGAGATCAGACGGCAGAACGGACATCACTTTTGAACTCAGGACGGTCGAAAACCTTAGGAGGAGTATAAAAGGAAAAATGGCACTATTCATATGTACGATACTATTCACGTGTACGGTACTGTCTACATTACTGTTCACGACACTGTTCACATAGACGGATCGATGACGTGGCATTGACCGATGATGTGGCATTGACTGATGAGATGTCACGATCTTGTTGGGCTAAAATTCTTATGTACTGTTGATGGTGACGTGGCAACATATCAGTGGACGAAAAATCTCGCGTACGGTACATTCATCACACTGGATTATTTTCAACCAAACCGCGTTACTGTTCATCCGAGTCAAACCGTGTTACTGTTCATCAGCGTGGTCAAACCGCGTACTGTTGACTGATGACGTGGCGCAATCCTGAGCGTCCAAACTGTTTTTAATCCGATGGCCATGATTTACTCCATGTATCTATAAAAAATGGGCCTCCCCCCCCTAATTTGATATCTCTGAATCTATTTTTGGACTCCATTTTCTGTAATTCCCTCTCCATCTTGTATTTTCTTCGTATTTTAATAAATTCTCATTTTGTCCTTAGTTCAAATATGAGTGGCTAATTTTCTTTCAGGCTTGGGTTGAAGGTGAAGTCTCAACATGTGTCATGGGCTTAATTTGGTAAATTTATTTTCTCTTCCCCTCTAGTTTTTGTGGATGTTTTGACTTCTCGTCGACAAATAATAATATTCTTGTCTAGTACCGCCTTGGTTTCACCGGCCCTCTAGTACAAGGTTATTATTATTTGGCACGATAAGCCCTTAGCACCATATTGATTAGAGCGTGGTTCATGAGGTGTGAATTCCCCCCTCATGATTTAATTGGCATTAATACGGATTATTTAGCCCATGATGCATGTTGATACGGATCCAGATACCCAAGTACGTCATTTCAATAGATTTCGCTTCAATTTATTCTCGCCATTGCAATTCCAATTTTAGAATTTATTATCGCCATCTCAATTCCAATTTTAGGATAATTTAAATCACTTCCACCACAATTTCAACCACCTATTTACAAAATTAATTCTATACACAATTAAAATCCACCTCCTCGTGGGATCGACACTCGTCACCATTAGTCTATATTACAATAGATTCGTGCGCTTGCGAGTTCAACAAAATTTGCACAACAGAAATCTCAGAGTTTACCCAGAGAGAAGACGAGCATTTTTTCGAAACATGAGAGTGATTCAATGGGCTACTCTTGAAGTGTCCACATCATGGGTACGATTAATGGCACCAATGTCAATACTTCTTGGAGGGATTATTGTCGCATGTGCAAGAATGGCTAATGGCAACAAGTGGAGGAGAGCTAATCTCAAAAAGTGCATCAGAGATTTTGGAATTCTTCCAGCGACAAATGAATAATTCCCAACAACGGAGTCGATCGTTCAAGAGTACTAAAAGAATTAAGGAAGTAAATGGGGTTCACATTGGCGAGTCAAGTTCAGAAATTAAAGAAGTCAAAGCGATAATTGAAAGTCTCTCTCGACAAATAGCATCGTTATCGACTGCTAAATCAACAGAATCACATGACCATGACTCATACTCAAATCAAACAAATGCCATAGGTGTAATGAGAAAACCATCAAATTACAACCATACTCCAACACATGTAACCCTTGATGGAGAGACCACCCCAATTTTTCATGGTCTCAAGGATTCCAACAGAATGGACCAGCAGCTCCAGCTCCACCAATGCAACCAATTTCTCAAGTTCCTCAAGCCTCTCAGCCACGATTTAGACCATACAATCAGAATCAGAACTGCTCTCAACCCAGACCATGAGAGGATGCATTCTAGAATTTCAAGAATCTGACCCACTCCATAATCGAGCAACAAAACCGCACCATCAATTAACTACGAAATGAGATGAGAGCAAGCTTCAACTCACAAGCCCAATCAATTTCAAGCCTCGAGAAGATAGTGGGACAGCTTGCTTCTTCAGTTCAGACTTTGACAATGATTGTTGAAAAAGGCAAGTTTTCAAGTCAACCAGTACCTAATCCTAAAGGAGTGCATGAAGTAAGTACCAGTTCACCTCAGCAGCACAGAGAGGTCAAAGCCATCATAACCTTGTGCAAAGGAAAAGAAGTTGACAATAAAGTGGAGATGACTAGTGACAAAAACAAATCAAATTGTACCGTAAATATTGAGGATTCACCATCAGAGGAGAAAGAAGAAACCGACCCACGAGAATATGTTCCTAAAGCTCCCTTTCCTCAAAGGTTAGCTAAAGGAAAGAAGGGAAAATCCACAGGTGAGATTCTTGAAATCTTCAAACAGGTAAGTGTTAACATCCCTTTGCTTGATGCTATAAAATAAGTACCATTTTATGTCAAGTTTTTTAAAGACTTTTGTACTAAAAAGAAAAATATTCACGTTCAAAAGAAGACATTTTTAACAGAAAATGTTAGTTCTATACTTCAACATAAAATCCCTCTAAAATGCAAAAATCCAGACTCCCCCACTATCTCACGTAGTATAGGGAACCACATAATTGAGAATGCTTTGTTGGATTTAGCAGCTAGTGTAAATCTGTTGCCTTATTCAGTATTTGTGAAACTTGGACTCAGAGAATTACACCCAACTCCAGTGGTATTACAACTTGTAGATCGGTTCACGAAAATACCTCGTGGTATTGTAAAGGACGTGCTTATCCAGGTAGACAAGTTTTATTTTCATGTTGATTTCATTGTAATTGACACTCAACCAATACAGAATTCAAGGAAGCACATCCCCATTATCCTCGGCCGATCTTTCTTGGTAACTGCTGATGCTCACATTCAATGCAGGACTGGAAATATGCAGTTGTCCTTTGGAAACATGACTATAGAACTAAACATCTTCAACATTGCTAAACAACTTCACAATGCAGATGATGAAATTGTTTATGTAGATTTAATTGAAGCATTAGTTGATGACACTTTTCTTTCAAACCTTAGTGACGATCCTTTACAAACATGTTTAACTCACTTTAATTTAGATTTTGATATTGACATATTAGTCGATGAGGTCAACGCCCTACTTGACTCAGCACCATCCATGGACACTAATAAATGAAAGTCAATAGTTGAACAACTAGCACCATCAGAGAAGAAACTCATCCCATCATCAGAGTCACCACCGAAACTCGAGCTCAAATCATTACCCAACACTCTGGAATATGCATTTTTGGGAGAAGAAAGCACTCTACTGGTAATCATCTCATCATCCCTAAATAACGAACAAAAAGGTAAGTTGTTGGATGTTTTAAAAGAGCACAATAGAGCATTATGATGGACTATAGCTGACATAAAAGGTATAAACCCAGTAGACTTCATGCATTACATTCACCATGATGAAAATGCTATACCTACTAGGAAAATGCAACGTCGGTTAAATCCTAACATGAAAGAAGTTATTAGAACGGAAGTTCTTAAGCTATTAGATGCATGTATCATTTACCCCATTTCTGATAGTTCATGGGTCAGTCCTGTACAAGTTGTCCTCAAAAAGTCAGGAGTCACAGTAGTTACCAATACTGAGAATGAATTAATACCCACTAGAGTAACTACAGGATGACGTGTATACATTGATTATAGAAAGTTGAATTTTGTAACACGTAAAGACCATTTTCCTTTACCATTCATTGATCAAATGCTTGATAGATTAGCAAGCCATGAATTTTATTGCTTTCTAGATGGCTACTCCGGATACAATCAGATTCCTATTGCACCAAAAGATCAAGAGAAAATCACTTTCACTTGCCATTTTGGCACTTTTGCATATAGGTGGATGCCATTTGGATTATGTAATGCACCTGTTACATTTCAGCGATGCATGTTGAGCATTTTTTCTGATATGGTTGAACGGTTTCTTAAAGTCTTTATGGATGACTTTTCTATTTTTGGTGACTCATTTGATTAATGTTTACATCATCTAACACTAGTTCTGCAGAGATGTATCGAGAAGAACTTAGTCTTAAATTGGGAGAAGTGTCATTTTATGGTAAAATAAGGTATTGTTCTCGGTCACATCATCTCAAACAAAGATAATGAGGTTGACAAAGCAAAGATAGATCTCATTTTCAATCTTCTTCCACCTAAAATAGTTAGAGAAGTAAGATCTTTCCTTGGGCATGCTGGTTTTTATAGACGTTTCATTAAATATTTTAGCAAAGTTTCTAGACCCTTATGCAATCTACTTGCTAATGGTGTACCTTTTATCTTTGATGATTCATGTCTTGTGGCATTTGAAAAACTAAAGCAGTTGTTAACATCATCACCCATCATTCAGCCCCCAAACAGGAGCTTACCATTTGAACTCATGTGCGATGCATCTAATTATGCAGTAGGAGCAGTATTAGGACAAAGAGTTGATCGAATTCCCCATGTTATTTATTATGCTAGTATGACATTAAATGATGCACAATTGAACTATTCAACTACTGAAAAAGAAATGCTAGCAGTAGTGTTTGCATTAGAAAACTTTTGATGTTATCTTATTGGTTGTAAAATAATTGTACTTACAGATCATGCTGCTCTTAAATATCTTCTCACAAAGAAAAATGCAAAAGATAGGATAATTCGTTGGGTGTTACTTTTGTAGGAATTCGATTTGGAATTTAAAGATAAGAAATGCACAGAAAATGTTGTGTTTTGACACAATTACAGAGCCATTAACATTGAATAAGTCATTTCCAGATGAACAATTAATGAGTGTGGAAGTATTACCTTGGTATGCTGATATAGTTAATTATCTTCTTACAGGTCAACTTCCAAAGTATTAGACCAAGTAAGACAAATCCAATTTTTTTTCCAGAAATAAAGAATTTCTTTTGGGATGACCTTTATCTTTACAAGTATTGTGTAGATTAAATTATTAGACGATGTATCCTAGAAAGTGAAATTCAAAATATCATTTCATTCTGCCATGAACAAGCTTGTGGAGGCCATTTCAGTGTTAAGAAAACAGCAACTAAAGTTTTACAATGTGGTTTCTATTGGCCAACTATATTTCGATACGCTTACACTTTCTGTTTTTCATGTGATAGGTGTCAACGAATGGGGAGCATTACGCTAAGGAATATGATGCCACTAAATCCAATGTTAGTGGTTGAGATTTTTTATATATGGGGTATCGACTTCATGTGATCATTTCCTCCTTCTTTTGGCCATCAATACATATTGGTTGTTGTTGACTATGTATCGAAATGGGTAGAAGCAATTCCATGTAGAACCAATGATCACAAGGTGGTGATAGGATTTTTGAAAAGCAACATTGTTTCACGCTTTGGATTCCCTCGAGCAATAATCAGTGATGGTGGTGCTAACTTTTGTAACAAAGCATTCAAAGCTCTTTTGACAAAGTATTCCACCACTTACAAAGTGGCGACCCCATATCATCCGCAAACCAATGGCCAAGTTGAGATCTCCAATCGAGAAATAAAGCATATATTAGAAAAGACAGTGAGGTCAGACAGAAAAAATTGGTCATTAAGACTTGATGATGCATTATGGGCATATAGAATAGCTTTCAAGACCCTGATTGGGATGTCACCCTACAGGCTAGTGTATGAAAAAACTTATCACCTACCTGTGGAACTCAAGCATCGTGCGTATTGGGCCATTAAGAAATTCAACTTTGACATGCAGCAAGCTAGCTCAGAAAGAAGATTACAGCTGGCAAACCTTGAAGAAATTCGCAATGATACATACGAAAATTCCAAAATTTACAAGCAGCGAATGAAAGTCTTTCATTACAAGAAAATTATGAGAAAATCTTTCACCCCAAGTCAGAAAGTGCTTTTATTCAATTCTCGCTTGCACTTATTCCTAGGTAAGTTACGCTCTCGATGGTCTACCCCCTTTATTGTTCGCACTATTTTTTCATATGGGGCAATTGAAATTAAGGACCCAAAGAACGGGGTCATGTTTAAAGTTAATGGAAAAAAATTAAAGCCATATCTAGAGTACCAACTGTTGGTGTAAAAATATTAATGCTATTGGTGTCAATGTGCAAGTGTACACAACAAGTAATAAAGTGATGAGGATTCAAGATCGTCTCCACAGGGATTGATGTTATCAGATTTGCTACAACAATCTTAATAGTGCAGATTTTTGTGCTAAAATAAAATAAAACAATTGGTGAAACTATTATACTAATTAAAATAAAAACACAATAAATAAAATGCAACAAAGTAAATTATCACGTCAATCTCAAGGATAAAATCAATAGGAATATAAAGTAGTTGAGTGAATAAACTCTCTTAATGGTCTTAACTATTTTTCTAATGTTTGGTTCGGTTGTTGTAGTATCTGCTACAATACTGGGCAGAAACCTTATGTATCCTCAGCCGTCGCATGTTGGATATCTTATATCTATATGCAACCTAACAATGATCAATTATTATGCCAATATAAGATATAGCATTACACGCTTAGGTTCTATTTACCCTACAAGGTGAATCCATATGTCTAGTTCATCACTAATCTTAAATCAAGCATGGCCCTTTTGGGACTCAAGTTAAAACTCAATCCGGGAAACTCAATTTAAGATCAAGTATTGTTCTGATATGTTCCACTAAAATAGGTCATTTTGCTGCTCTCTCCTAACTTGTATCATTAAATAGGTGATCAACCGAAATAATGAATAAACATAAATACTATCAAAACAAACTGCTACAGCAAACCTGCAGCAACACATATTTCCAATCAATAAATCATTAAGATTGTTTATCACTCAACCACAAATAAATTTAGCTCATAATTTGCAAAAGAAAAATAAAGAACAAAGTTTCAGCCATGAAACACATCCCCATAAATAAATAGAAAACGAGAAAACAAGAGAAGAATAAGAAGGATTGAGCTCCCAATTGATTTCTGCAGATTCTTCTTGTGCAACCCTTAATCTCTCTCTTGAATCTTGTTTTTCTTTTGTTTCTTTGTGTTTTTCTCCTTGGGTGACGACCCTCCCTTTTCTTTATGATATGTGCTTCTTTTATAGTTGAAAATTAGGGTAAACAGAAGCCTAGGGCGCGCATAAGTCAGATTAGGAAACTGCAGATCGCAATTCTGTAAATATCCTGCGCGGAATTTTCTCTGTCGTTGTTTCAAGATTGCTACAGCAATATCTACAACAACTGCACTGTTCCAGATTTGTTTCAACTCTTTTCTAACCATGTTCTTTCCTTATTTTTGCAAGTCTATTGCATAGCATTCCTTCCATGAATTATAAGCTTCTGGAAACCTACAATTATGCACACAATTTGAGCACGAATTACTTTAAATCGAGCAAAACTTATTAAGATTGACTAAAATGATTATTTATGCAAAATGTAACAAAAATACAATAGAAACACATAATTTACTCTCTAAGTATTATTGATTTAAATCTAAAAGTGCCATGATAACTCGGATTTCATAGAGTTATCACCAACCACATGGAGAGGATACCGAAATAAATTTGAGTGACCTACCATATTTGAATTTTTTCTTTTTGGTGATTTGATTTTTTTTCTTTTTACTATTCTTTTGCTAATTGAAATTATTTTTTCGTAAGTGTGTTTGTTTAACCATTAAGTTTTCTCTTATCATTGTTAATCATGAGTGTCATAGCTAAACAATTCCTCCTGGACATTTTTAGACCACTTCAATGTGTAAAATCTCATCTCAAAAGGAAGATTTGATTTTGTAAAACACATCATATTTGGGCTCTGCAACCACCAGAGTTAGTATCCCATGTTGAAGATTTAGAAAGCCAACTCAGAGACATTGAGAGAGGTGTCTACAACATCCAGTTGGAGCTTGAGGTAAATTCAATAAGAGGACGATTGTAATTTTCTTTGTGTGTTTTAGTTTGTTTTTCTGTTTGTGTGTTTTAGTTTGTTACCCTGGTGAAGTGGCGGATAACGGTACTCCGTAATAATCAAGTCGGTTACTTCAGTTTCCCATAATAACTGATCTTCTAAGGCGAAGGTATGGACAGAAACGAGATTCTAGTAAATCTTCACAATTGATTCCCTTCACTTCCTCAAAATGTCCTCCTTATAATCCATAAAGCTCGGTCTAAACGCATGCGATTGCTCATGAGGAATAACATACCTGCTGACATCCGCTGGTTAATCGAGGCTAAAGTGCGATTGGCAAGTGAGTTACTTCCAAAACTTATTGAATACATGCCCGGTTGTGGTAAAGGAAATTATGCAAGAAAACGAAGAGCTCGAAGAATTTTTGTTTCTTGTCATAAGTGTGCCAGAATGAAATGCGATAAAAAATCATATTCTTTAGGAATGGTGTCTGATAACAGAGAAGATAAGATTCAATTCATTAGGGATGGCTTGAATAAGGAGTCATTAGATGATATCCATTTGTCTCTTGAAATGCATCCCAGTGGATATGTACAAGGAGCAATTCTCCAGTTATGGCCATTATTCCAGAAAGAGCATGCACGATATAGTCTCGGGAATCTGACTATAAACGATCCTGTTTTCCAGTTTATATGAAAACTGGATGAGAAGCCTATCCTCAACCTATAAAGGGCGTTTAAGTCGTTTCTGGACATAAAACCAGAGGAAGATGTGAGCCATAGTCGCAACTACCTGTAAATATCATTTTACTTCATGGTTATTTTATTTCATTGTTGTTTTATCATTTGCATTATTGTCTTTAATAATTTTATTTTATCATTTTTTCTTTTTTACTATTTGCTTTTTGACTATCGAGCCATGTACTTTACGCGTTAATTGACACTGACATGCTACATCATACACAGTTATGACCCACTGTCACCAAGATTTTTAAATATGATTTTTTGTCAAGCACTCACACATTATTTTTTAGAAGTATCCCAATGGCAGCTACTCTAAAAAAACAATTCAAGAACATTTGTGTGCTTTCTGGATTTAACTATGGCAAGCATAAAGAGTTCGTTGAGGCAACCATAGATCTTGGTCGAAGCATAGCATAGAGAAAATTACATTTGGTGTATGGAGGAGGTAACCGATGGTTATCAAAATTGGTCTCAGAAGCTGCTTTTGTTAGAGGAAGTCAAGTGTTAGGCACCATCCCAAGAGCCCTAAAACCTTTGGGCAATTTGTTTGACTCATCGACTGGAGAAAAGTTAGTAGTCTCAGGTATGTAGGAAAGAATAACTGAAATGCTTAATCATGCTGATGCTTTTATTTTCCTTCCAGGAGATCTTACAACTCTAGAGGTACTTATCACGTTAGCATCTTGGGCCCATCTGCACATTCACCAGAAACCCATCGGTTTGTTAAATGTCAATAACTTTTATGATGGCTTTATCGCATTTCTTAACCATGTAATAAAAAAACTACTTCATTCCTTCCACAGCGAAAAAAATATTTATTTGTACTCACACTGCTAATGAGCTACTTGATCTGTTACAAGCTTATAGACCAGAGCCAGACCCCTGGACTTTTGTGTTGGAGCGTCCTAATAATGATGGTAACAGTAGCCGCAGTAAGAAGTATAAATTAGATTTAACTCTCCGGTTGTAATTATTTTCTTCTATGTTGCACCACCCAGGTGATGTCTTCTAAACTCTAATTTTTTTCTTTAAAACATTGAGGACAATGTTTTGTTCTGGTTGGAGGGAGGGAATAGTCGACAATTGTGGAATCTTGGTTAAGTTTTTACTAATTTTTTGTTGTAGAGACTAACCGTGACTAACTTTTTGTGTTGAAGATGACTGAATATGGAGTGTAGTTACTCTAGAAACGCATCTTCTTCATTTTAAAAAAATAAAAAAAATTTCAAGACATTTTCTTTTTCTTTATTAAGTTTTGACAATCATTTTTTTCTTCTTTCTAATTTCTCCTTTATAAATATACATTTTCAAATTTTTGAGCCGAAGATAGCTGAATATGGAGTGTAATGCCTCTAGAAACGCATCTTCTTCGTTTTAAAAAAAAATATTTTATTTTTCTATCATTTTAAGTGTAACTTTTCTAATTAGTTTTTCTGCATGCATATTTTCCTTTCATGTTTAGAATAGGTTGGGAGGTAGAATATTGTTTGAAACAAAAAATAAAAATTTGTGATTATTTTTTTAATATTGGATGACTTTCAAATTTTATTATTTGTATTATCTTTGGTCTTAAATGATGTTATGCTATGTTTACTATTCTATATGTTGATGTTGGAGACAAATATGAGTTACTTGAAGAAATGCACATGTCATAATAAATACCAAGTGAGTTTTTGAGCCTATCATTTTCCTTGGAGAGTAACCCCTTTTGCTCATTCTTCATACAGCTTAGCAGTTTATTATTTTATATAAGTTTCTAGATTTCTTTTGAGTCAACCTTTAAAAAGAAAAAAAAATTAAGATAAAAAAAGAAGAAAAAAATGTGTGTTGCTACATCTTGAGGTCCATCTAACTAGTAAATATGAAAAATTATTTAGAGCCCTAAAAGACGATAGAAATGCCATCTTTGACCTGTTTGAACCTTTCTAGCCATCACTTTTGTAAAAAATCCATAGTTAACCCTTTTAAACCTTAATATATATATATATATATATATATATATATATATATATTTCTTTTTCAACTTATTATCTTGACCCACTCCGATTTGGAGTATTACTCGATATCTCACAAGCTCCATCACCTATTTATGTTTGAGAAATATGTAAATAATTATTTTGTTCAGTGAAGTTGTGCAAAAAAAAAAAATTTTAGTTCAAAAAAAAAGAAAAAAAAAGCAATAATAGGTGAAATCCACCTTGTAATTTCCAAAAGATTTCTACTTTTTCTCAAACATAAATTTTATTTTTTTCTATTTTCCTTCATTTGTTAACCATGTCCTTAGCCTACGTTACATTCTAATAAAAGTCATTCCTGATTTTAGGGAGCTATAGTCTGAAGTAGAAGCTAATTATATGGGCTAAAAAGATGTAATGGTGCATAAAAAAATAAATAAATAAATTGGGTTGACTAGCATTTTGTTTGACTTGATATCATATTATTATTTCTAAGCTGAGGGCATATTTCTTTCATCCTAGTGAGAGCGTGTGATATTATTTTTTTATTATTTTCTCTCAATTTACCATTCATTAGAGTACTATTTTTATTGGGTTTAATTTTTTTGTGAGAGTGTCACTACTATGAGTGAGATTTTGGGGTTTGACATGTTATTCTTGAAAGTAACTTTGACAAAGTCTGCTGGACTGATGCATGTGAATGGTGAATGTAGGTGTGATGTTTCTTTATATTGGAGATAATATTTATACTTTTATTTGATTACTATCATTAGTCTGATTGAATAAACAAGAGTATTTTAAAAAAATAGTTTTGGGTTTGAATTTTATTTTCGCTTTATTTGCTAGGGACTAGCAATAAGCTGGTTGGGGGTGTGTTAAGTGTTAGAAAATATATATTTATAAAGGAGAAAATCGTCATTTTACATTTCAAATCTTATTAACATCCTTACTTTTATGTATTTAAGCTTCTTGTGATTTAATTATGTGTATTTTATTTTAATTAAGTATTTTATGTATTTTAGGGGCATCATGATCATTTCACAATAACGAGAGCTCAGACAGCAAAACGGACATCACTTTTGAACTCAGGACAGTCGAAAACCTTAGGAGGAGCATAAAAGGAAAAATGACATTGCTCACATGTACGATACTGTCCATGTTACTGTTCACAACACTGTTCACACATACGGAATGATGACGTGACATTGACTGATGAGGTGTCACAATTCCATTGGAGAAAATTCTTATACATTGTTGATCGGTGACGTGGCAGCATGTTAATGGACCAAAAATCATGCGTACAGTACATGCATATACACAGGATTATTTTCAACCAAACCACGTCATTGTTCAAGCTTGTTGATTGTTCAAACCACGTAGTCAAACCATGTCACTGTTCAAACCACATGGTCAAACCGCGTACTGTTGATTGATGACGTGGTGCAATCATGAGCGACTAAACTGTTTTTAATCCGATGACCATGATTTACTCAATGTATCTATAAAAATAGGGTCTCTCCCCCCTAATTTGGCATTTCTGAATTCATTTTTGAACTCCATTTTCTATAATTCCTTTGCTATCTTGTATTTTCTACGTATTTTAATAAATTTCTATTTTACCCCTAGTTCAATTATGAGTAGCTAATTTTCTTTCAAGCTTGGGTTGAAGGTGAAGTCTCAACATGTGTCACGGGCTTTACTTGGTAAATTTATTTTCTCTTCCCCTCTAATTTTTGTGGATGTTTTGACTTTTTGTCGACAAATAATAATAATCTTGTCTAGATACCGCCCTGATTTCACTGGCTCCCTAGTACAAGGTTATTATTATTTGGCACGATAAGCCCTTAGTACCATATTTATTAGAGTGTGATTCATGAGGTGTGGATTCCCCCCTCATGATTTAATTAGCACTAATAAGGAATATTTAGCCGATGGTGTATGTTGATACGGATCCAGATACCCAAGTGCTTCAATTATAATAGTTTTCACTTTAATTTAATTCCGCCATTCCAATTTAAATTCTAAGATAGTCTAAATCACTTTCCCCACAAATCCAACCACATTCATAGAAAATTAATTCTACATATAATTAAAATTCACATCCTTGTGGGATCGACACTCGTCACAATTGATTTATTCTACAATATATTCGTGCACTTGCGAGTTCAATAAAATTTGTGCAACAATAGGCTCATTCCTATTTTTCTCACCTATCAATAAAATAACAATAATAAAAATAATGTTAGATAATTAATTAATTTGTATTATAAAAACTAAAATATTAAGAATCAAAATAATTATTTTATGACAACAAAGTAAATCTTTTAAAAGCACTTCTATGATAAAATATAAATATAAGAAAATTTATGACAACTATGATCATATGCCAGTTCCTTTTTCTTCTTCAGCATTTTAACCGATCCAGTTGTATGCACTACTTTAGATGGTTTGTAACAGTTCAATGCACTTGTTCTACTAGATTTCTACATAAAAGTAAAAAATGATTCATTACATTCAACATTGTAAACTAAAATTATTTAACTAAGTTGAAATTAAAATTATTGCATAGGATTTAAATAAACCCAATCATTAGATTTACCTACACCAAATCTAACCCATTCATCATGGTCAAATTAATTTCAAACTTAGCATACAGACTCATATATAACATAAGTATGAAAGGAAAAATCACTTCTACATATGATCAGATTATTAAATTCACCATACATAGAGAGAGAATCAAATGTAAAGATAAACACTTTATATTTTTTAGCAAAACATCAACAAACAAAAAAGTAATTATTATCGGATTCTAATAATCAATATAAAAGATTTCTAAATAAAAAAGAAATAACAGACTTAATACAATTACTAAATATAAAAATGCCTAAATAAAACTAGAAATAAGAAATCTTATTGAGTCATTAAGCAGCAAGATAGAAAAGATGAAACAAACACAAAATAGTCCAACAATTAAACACTATCATACATACCAACAAATAATCAAGCAACAACAACAACAATCATGAATACAGCTTAATAAATAATTAAGCAACAAAAATTATGAATATATAATACCTGCCATTTCTCACTCAACCATTTGTCCACCATTTGATGCCATACATATTTCTCAACAGTTGATGGGCAATTAAAATAACACTCCCCATCTGTTTTAAATTTTTTGAAGACTTCATCTCTAGTACTCTTCATATAATCTTTGAATCTTTCTTTAACTTGAGAAGAAAATACAGCTTTCAACTCCTCTTCAAGACCATCAAATGTGAACTTACTTTTAAAACAATTAAACAAGCCATACAATTCTGATTGCGGATACTCAGAAAATGTAATCCAATGTCAATTAATTTGTTGCTTGAAAAAAATACCTACTGTACGTACAACATAAGCAGTAATAAGCCTCAACAAGAAAATAATTTTTTAATTTGGACTTGTTAAAATTGGCATAAGATAACCGGGGCAAGACGATTTTGTCCTTATTATTGTTTCAAGTAAGGTTATACGTACTTTGAGTAACAAAATGACGGTTATACGTACTTTGAGTAACAAAATGACGGTGTTACTTAATCATTCACTCCCTCGATTGCCAAACCCACTCCATCATCGTCATCAAAATCCCTTCCTTCTCTCATCCACCTCGAAGTCGTTGAGAGCTCTCAAAGCTACCAGCGGCAATGGAAATGGCTTCATTTCGTGCTCAACTCTCAGTGCTCGGATGGTGTCCGCTCCTGTGGTTAAGACACTTGTCTCGCTCGATTTTAAGACATCTATCTTCAAGAAGGAGAAGATCTCTCTCGCTGGCCACGATGAGTAAATTGTGAGAGGAGGAAGGGATTTGTTCAAGTTGCGCCGGACGCATTCAAGGGGATTAAGCAAATTAACGTTAGAGGTTGGGGTTCCCAGGAACCTACCCAAGAATTGAGCTTGGGCAGGTCCCTGGGAACCCCAACCAATAACGCCAATATGATTAATCCCCTTGAATGCGTCCGGCAGCAACTTCAACAAATCTCTTTCTCGTCTCACAATGTACTCATCGTGGCCAGTGAGAGAGATCATCTCCTTCTTGAAAACAGATGTCTCAAAATCGAGCGAGAGAGGTGTCTTAACCGTAGGAGTAGACACCATCCGAACGCCGAGAGCTGAGCCCAAAACGAAGCCGTTTCCATTGTCATTGGTAGCTTTGAGAGCTCTCAACGACTTCGCGGTGGATTAGAGAAACCCTAGATTGAGAGGCTTGAATTCTGGTTTTGTTGGCAGATGGACCCACAAAAGTAGCTGTAAATTAAACGGAAACAAAATTCTTTTCCTTTTTGTGTGATTAAAATAAGATGTAAATTATAAAAAAATAGGCAGAAAAATAAACTAACAAATCCAAAGTAATAAATCAACCACAAAAGACACCAATTTTAACGTGGAAAACCCAAATTGGAAAAAAACCACAGGATTATAGTCTGATATAAACTTCCACTATATTAATGGGATTACGGCACAAATTTTTCTCCAGATAACACTAGAGGCTAACAACATCAAGATTCTCAACAATCTTAGTTTACAATAATAGATCTAATATATATTTCTCTAATAAATGGGTATCTCAAATAACAGCTACCAAGAGAATAAAATGCAGATCAACACCAATAAAAATATAGAGGGCGATGTCAGGAACTTACCCTCCAAATTTGGGAGAAATCAGAGTTAAAATCATCTTGCGATCGTTAAATCAAAGATTGAAAACTTAAAGAAAAAATACCTCTGTCTTTCTCTCTCTCGCAGCATCTTCTCAATGCGTGAAATGACTATAGCTCTCTTGATTCTTCACTTATTTCCTTTATATATTTTCTCATTAATTTCGTCGAAGTCTAAAATTTTACAATAATTACACATCAAACAAATTATTTTTGACTTTAGAGTTTTTGGTCCACCAAAGTGAGATAGACCCTACAGATTTTAGGGTTTTCGATGATGATGATGGAGTAGGTTTGGCGATCGATGGAGTGAATGATGAAGTAGCTGCCGCCATTTTGTTACTCAAAGTGCATATAACCTTACCTAAACAATAATAAGGACGAAATCATCTTGCCCGGTTATCTTACCCCAATTTTAAGATGTAAGTCCAAATTAAAAAATTATTTTCTTATTGAGGTGGCCATAACATAATCAAGAAGGCTTAACTAGAAGAAAAAGAAGAAGAATCTGCAGCAGAGATCGAGATTTTGCCAAAGACGATGATTTTAACAAGAAAGAGTGTGACTAAGAGAAACAAAGACCAAAAGTAGGCTAAAATGTTTAGGAAGCTTGGTGCTGGAACGATGACTGAGATGAGTGCAAGAGATAAAAACTAGGGCTAATATTATGTGATACTTGAACTTGAGAAGCTTTTTTTGGTTCTCCATGGCCTTTAAATATTGATATGAGTTGAGAGAATTAAAAAAAATAAATAAATAAAGAGAGATTGAGAGTTCCCTTCAAAAAATGAAAAAGAGAGATTTATTATTGGTGTTATTGGCTAGAGTGAACAAGAGAGATAGAATCTAGAGAGATGAAGTTGAGGGATTAGGCTATATTTGGGAGGTAGGATTAAGTGTAGGATTGGACTAATTATTGAGACAAAATATTAAGTATTATTATTGTTATTGTTGACTTTTTGAGAAGCAACAGGGATTGTAATGTTAATTGCCATGTAAATTCATCTACCTCGTCGGAACAATTTCTGCCATTCTTGCGTTGGATCTGTTGGACCAAAAATAAAATAAGCCTAATAAGGCCCAAATAAATTTAATCTCAATAACCCTCATCTAATAAATTTCCTCCCAATTAAGCCCACGAAGTTGTGGACAACTCACCCAGAATGATTCTCCTAAGTAACAAGGTTTCAAAACCCAAAAGGAGCCAAGGTCCTAAATTCATATCCTAAGACAAATCACCTAGGATAAATTAAGTAGGTGACAAGGATTTAAAGTCCAAACCTAGGACAACCTAGGACAAACCTCCTAAGTTTGAAGGCTCTTATGATCACAAGATCTTAGTAAAAATAACATAAGGATAAAACGTTCATTCCTCTAATCTATATACAAGTTTGTATATCCATGTGTCAATCAACATGGGCACTAGGGGACAAGTGTTGCCAAATGTCACAAGAATAATGACATTTGTCATCAAAATAACTAGGACCCAAGTCAAATCAGTTTGGTCGATAAATATGGCTTTCATTCTCACTAAAAGGTAAGACAAAAAGAGACTCAAAAGGAGAAAATGTTAACTTTCTCCCCCGAATCTTTCTCTTTCTAAATTTATATTTCCAAAAGTCTGGTGACTGACTTGACCGTCGAAGGGTTTATGCCGGCAAAGCCGACCCTCTTATCATTTTTCTGTGTTTGTAGAGTATCACTAGACAAGAACATTATGATTGCCTAAGGAAGTGGATTGAGAAGAGGATATATAAAGGCCCATCAAAATCAGCCCAAAGGAAAAACTCACCATCATCAAATCTAACAAAGAGGAACCCAAGTTCTAAAGGGGTCGTCATCAGTCGAAATTTCCATATTATAAGTTGAGACAAAATTTGCACCAACAAGATCCAATGGTTGGATCCAAAAAGACAAATTTATGGTTAAATATTTGCCTGAATTTTTTAAGTAACTGATTAATAAATTATAATAATTAATTATATCTCAAAAAGATTAAAAATATCAGTAAATAAGCTGTGCCACGTCAACAATACGAGAGAACTTTAAAAATAATTCACCCACCTTAATGTGAATGGCCACCTTAATTTATACCTGTATATTCCATTCAACCAAACCAAAGCCCCTTTAATATGCCGAAAAAATAACTCCACTTTGAACTGAATAAATCAACTCAACCACTCGTTAACTCTAATTGAATTGAAGCATTCAACTTTTACGTATTCTTACAATTCAATTTTTTCGCTCAAATCATTCACCCTGCTACTTTGCATAGCCACCTCTAACATTAATGCTTGTTTACAATTAATTCAATAATTCATATTTGACTTGAACTGTTCTAACATGTTAGCCACCTCGGGTATTTTAGAATGTTCGAATTCTGAATTCAAAAATAATAATAATAATAATAAGATGACGATTTTGCCAGTCATTTTGAAAAGCCATATCCTTGACTTTGATTTGTTTGGGTGGAACGGAAAGTTAGTTAATTGTTACTCATCCTTAATGAATGTTTCTATCTCGCTTTCATTGTACTACAAAATAAAGTTAAGTTCAAACATTGAAAACGAATTTGGGTTTTATGTTGTTCTCGGTGATAATTTTTGTAATGGATATTTTAGTAATAAAAGAAAAAATTATTAAAAATAAGTATAAGAGTACTTTGATGGGTTCAAATCCCATCTCTTATGAATTAATTAATTAAACTGACTTGAATAAATCGAAAAGGAATAATGAATCAATAAATTATAACCAAATAAATTGACTTGAACTTTGTGACGCATGATTTATTTTCCCCGAATTTTCTTTAAAATTGTTACAAAAGAGTAGGTGTATGTGACATGAGCTTTGATGGTTTCAAAAGCCATATTGCTTTCAGACGGGTTGATCAGTTTAAAGCCAAAATTAAGTACAATTTTTTAACCATCGATCTCGTCTTAATTTGTAGATAAAATTTTAATTGGAATAAGAAAACGACGCAAACATTAATTAGATGATCTTGGTAATGCCACATTGACTTTATTTAGGATTGAGACTTTTAATTAATTTGGAGCAGGTATTTTGATGAATCAAGCAAGTTATCGCCTATTACTAGTTAATTGTCAAGCATGGAAACACTCTTAACAACCGCTTAATTTGTGTATATTAAAAAATATACATAGGAAGATCCATAATTTACATGATCCAATCTATGTGTACTGAATTTTATGCATCTAAAATATATTTGTGTAGTGATATTTGACCTCTTCTATTTATCTCATTAGCCCCATTTCTTAATTAAATCTATTTATTTTTAGAATTACCATTTTCATTATATTTTTTTTTCAATCTCTGCCCTTTTCAATTACAAGTACCACTAAAATGTATCCACAAAAGAATTTGTATTTTTACCATTTACCAAACCATGGACAGTTTTGTTAACCCATTGTGCAAGCGAATAAACATTGTCACCAAATGTCTCATTTTGAATTTATGTTTGTTTTAAGCATTTAATTAATGGCGTACTAGTTCTTCGGGTGTACATACCCATGTGTTTTAATTTAGAAGATTCAAAGCAAAGTTAAAACTTGATTATGTATTATGCAATGTAAACCTAGAATCTTATTTATTACTGATGACAGTATGATTGATATATCATTTCGGTATGTATGAAACAAGAAAGAACATCATCAATATAAAACTATAAATTGCTGATGAATACAAATCAATTAAAAAGGGGGAGTTCCGGTTCAAAGATTTGTACAAACATTTACATTCCCAAAGATCCATGATTTGATTTCTCTACCAAGGATAGGAATGCAGGTAGAACCTTCCATAGACTAGATGTTTATCTCATATGTGAAGAAGATAATTTTAAAAATCGAGATGCTCTGAAGAAGGCTCAGGATGAACTAGACATTCATGTTGGTGCAAATAGGCAAGTGAATGAATCTAACATTGAAAATTTAGTTTACTTGCGGGCTATCCTCAAGGAAACAATGCGTTTATATCCGGCAGCGCCACTTCTACTATCTCACCAGTGGATGGAAGACTGCACCGTCAGTGGTTACCATGTCCCTGCAGGCACGCAACCCTTTGTTAATGCTTGGAAGGTTCATCATGACCCAAAAGTTTGGCAGGAGCCTTGTAAATTTCTGCCAGAAAGATTTCTTACAACACACAAGAATATTGACTTAGGGGGACAAAACTTTGAATTAATAACAGTAATAATAATTTACACTAGAATAATTTTATATCAATTAAATAAAGACTATATTTTTTCATCTCATCATCAAGAGAAGGAAATGCCAACCAACTCAATGGAGGGGTTATTCTCCTTCCCACATAAATATTAAATTTTATTTGAATTAATTATTTTTCTCAATATTAATCTATCATCATTTGTTTCAATGGTTAACAATAGGGCAAAGTTTGATGGTCATTCAGTCAAAGAATGAGCAAAAGTTATCCTTCATAATTCACATTTCTAACCTAACAGAAGAAAAAAAAATTGCAAGACTTTGGTTCCTGAGTCATGAATTTGGATTGGAAAATGAAAAATAAAATGACTTGGTCATCGAAATTTTATGTTAGCCATGGATTAAAGTAGTAAACCGTCATTTTCTAAGACTTTAGAAGCATCCCTTGATTTCACAAAGCAACAAACTGACTAGAAAAGTAAAAAGTGTTTGAATTTTGTTATATCTTAGACGAGTCTCTCGCTCCCCCTAGGTATGGGAATTATTTGTAAATGTAAGAATTCAGAGACTCAAATTAATAAAATTGGGAAAAGTAAAATATATTTTGTTTGATTTATAAGCTTGTCCTTAATAGTACAATTACTTTATAAGTATTTTAGTTATATAAAATTTTATTAAAATAAAAGTGTTTAAAGCATTTTAAGGGTATATTGCCAATTTTGTAATTATCTTATAATCATTGACTAGACGAAACTTTTACTGCAGACCTTACGCTATATGCTCTTAAATTATATCTATATATCAGACATGATTTGAAGTAACCTCTTCATTCAGATCAGAGCCTCACAGCCAACAAAAACCAATTAGAAATGGCCATATTTCTTACACTAGGATCAACTGTTCTTGCAATAATTTCAGGCTTTGTAATATTTCTCTTACTTTTACTCTTGATTTCACTAAATGGGCGAACAAAAGACACACAAGCTCCTCATCAAGCACCAGTGGCTGGGGGAGCATGGCCTTTGATTGGCCATTTACATCTCTTTGGAGGGCAAGAGCCAACTCATAGACTTTTGGGAGACATGGCTGATAAATACGGTCCAATATTCACTATGAAAATGGGCTTGAATCGAGCTTTAGTGGTCAGCAATTGGGAAATTGCCAAAGAATGTTTCACCATCAACGACAAACCCTTTGCAAATCGTCCCAGATCAATGGCCATGGATCTCTTAGGGTACAATTTTTTGGCCATTGCTGCCAGCCCATACGGCAACTACTGGCGAGAGTCTCGCAAGATGGCCACGATTGAGCTTTTATCAAACAAACAACTTCAGAAGCTGAAACATGTACGAGAGTCTGAAGTGAAGGCTTCAATCAAAGGGTTATTCGAGAATTGCAAAAGGAGCAGTTCACATAAGGTTTCAGTGGAGATGAATCACTGGATTGAGGGGATTGTACTTGATATTATCATGAGAATAATTGCAGGAAAACGTTACACTTCACAAGACAGTTCTGATTTTCAAGAGCATGCGACCGACTTTTTTGACTTGTTTGGTAAGTTTGTGGTGTCTGACGCTTTACCGTATCTGAGATGGCTGGATATCGGCGGATACGAGAAATTAATGAAGAAGACAGCTAAAGAATTTGACCTCGTTTTCCAAGGATGGTTGGATGAGCATAAGAGCAAAAGAGGTTCTAGCGAGGTTAAGGGAGATGAAGACTTTATGTATGTGATGCTGTCCTTGTTTGATGACAAAACAAAGCAGCTTCCTGGTGGCGATGACACTGACACTGTTATTAAAGCTATATGCCTGGTATTGTCCTGAAAAAAACTTAAGCACAGCTAATGCAAAAATTATTGATAACATGTCAATTGGCAAAAAGCTATTTTATATATATAATCGAGCTGACTCCTACTTTTGCAGTCTCTAATCTTAGCAGCTTCAGACACTACCGCAGTAACATTGACATGGGCTATCGCCCTACTTCTCAACAACCGCGATGTTCTAGAGAAGGCTCAAAATGAACTAGACGTTCACGTTGGTACAAATAGACAAGTGAATGAATCAGACATGATAAATTTAGCTTATTTGCAGGTCGTCCTCAAGGAGACACTGCGTTTATACCCCGCTGCGCCACTTTTAGTACCTCACGAGTCTATCGAAGACTGCAACATCAGTGGTTACCATGTCCCTGCAGGCACACAACTTATTGTTAATGCTTGGAAGATTCAGCGTGATCCAGGAGTTTGGGAGGAGCCTTGTAGATTTCTGCCAGAAAGATTTCTTACAAAATACAAGGACGTTGATCTGAAGGGACAGAATTTTGAATTTATACCATTTGGAAGTGGTAGAAGAATGTGTCCTGGAATTTCGTTTGCCTTTCAAGTTATGCCACTAATACTTGCTTCATTACTACATGGGTTTGATTTTGCAACCCCATCAGATGCACCAGTTGACATGGAAGAGGCAAAATCCTTGACCTATGCTAAAGCTACTCCACTTGAAGTGCTTCTTACTCCACGCCTTTCTGCTTCTTTATATGATTAATTTGGCTTCTGCAATACTGAATGTATGTTTTTGTATCACCAATAAGAAGTGATCAGATGTGATCATGTCTATTACCCTGAGGGTTTAGTATTTTTTTTTTTCCCCAGAATGTAAGTTGTTGTGTTATCAATAAGAAGCGATTAGATGTGTGTTTATTTATATGTTTATATAACATTATGCTAAGTAATAATTCATAGTTAAGGTTTCCATCTTTATGGGAAAAAGTTTTACATTTATCTTATTAAAGCGCGGGTCCAGATTTAAAAAAAAAAAAAAAAGATGTAGGGCAGGACATGCTGTCCTAACTCATTTTGTTTGCACCAAACATAAAATTAGATTAATGTTTGTAAAAACAATCAAATGCACCCTCAAGGTAATTAATTAAACTAAAAGTTTAATAATGCAATTATTATTCATAGTTAATTAGTTCCTCTTTAATTTTTTTACTGTGAAAAAAATTTCAGCTTACCAGCCCTCTTCGTAAATTGACGTGCTTCAATTTATTAATTTGGTGGAGTGAACTTGAGCGATGTAGATCAGGTAATTAATTAAACTAAAACAAGTCCTTGTGTAACATGCAGATCAGCTCACTAGCCCTCAGGATGTAAGCTAGCGGACTGCACATTCGCTCGAGAAACATAATTCAGAGGCATCATTATCCAGGCTTGTGGGCTGTGGCTATATAGTCAATGAAATTTCTTTTATTGGTTATAGCTAATTTCGGCTGCAGGAAAGATTAAGCAGTAGGAAAGTTCATGTCCAGTAATTTTTGTTGGAAAGTTAACACATATGACACTAAAAAAACACACTATTTTATTTCTTCAATAACACTCCTCACCAACTACAACTCTTATTTTTCACTCTCTACAACTTAGAGATTTTGTTATTTCACTTTATGCTTAAACCAAAGGGGAGAGGGGGTATTTATACATGAAACAAGCTAATCACGACCATTCAAATAAGAAATTACAAAAAATTAATAACCATTTATCTTCACCTACCAAACCCACCACACCTAATATAAATAATTCAAACCTCACCAACCATACATACTCATGGAACCTTGCATGAGTTGGGCTTGATTTTATTCATCTTGGATCAAGTTTATGATCCAACAACTTAAATTTGCTATAACTTGCTTATGAACAGCAAGCAAAGCATAAATCACAAAATGCTTTATAAAAGATAACGACTTGAATGAATGAAAATACAAGCTTTAGGTTCATTTATATACAGAGAGGAAAGAGAAGAAACAATTGGCCTAAGGGCTAAGATTTGGAAATGAACAAATAACAACCTATGAATATGACAAATATCAACCAATCATTTTCAGCTTCTTGAAACGTAATTCTTGCATGCTCATTTGCTGACATTCTTCAGTAAATCCATTTTGCCAGCTCAGTAAATCTTCTACATTTTCTGATTGCAAATGAGTGTAGCTGAGGTGGCATGCCAGCTTGTCATCAGAGTCAGCTATTGAGTTTTCATAGCTGCTACTTTCCACACCCTTACTCAAACACAAGGTCTTGCAAAGACATTGAGTTTGCTTCTGAAGTAGTCAAATTTATAGTATGGCAGAGGTTTAGTTAGAACATCTGCAGTTTGATCCTTGCTGGCAATAAAACTTATTTCTATTTCACCTTTCATAACTTTGTCTCTGATGAAGTGAAGATCAATCTCGAAATGTTTAGTTCTTGAATGGTATATAGGATTGGCAGTTATAGTTGCTGCACTGGTACTGTCACTTAGAATCACTGGAGTTCCTTGAACTTTTAACTCAAGCTCATTAAGCAATGTACTGATCCATGTAATTTCAACACTGCATAGAGCCATAGCTCTGTATTCAGACTCTGCAGTAAATCTAGAAACCACACCTTGTTTCTTGAACTCCAAGTCACCAAGTTATTACCCAAATATACGCAATAGCCACTGATTGACCTTCTGTCATCTGGATCACTAGCCCAATCTGCATTAGTATAGGCAGTGAGATCAAAATATTCTGACTTTTTTATCCTTAGGCACATGTTTATTGTATTCTTAAGATATCTCAGTACCCTTTTACATGTTATCCAATGTGACTATCTAGGATCTGACATAAACTGACTAAGCTTGTTCACAGAGAAGGCAAGCTTAGGTCTTGTAAGCACGGTATATTGTAGGCTTCCTATGACACTTCTATAAAGTGTAGGGTCATGAAACTTGGCTCCCTCATTTTTTTTTAGCTTTTTTGAAGTGCTGAAAGGAGTTTTTATGCCTTTGCAGTCAGTCATTTATGCTTTTATCAACAGATCTTGAACATATTTGGTTTGAGAGAGCAGAATGGTATCTTGATTTCTGGTAACTTGTATCCCGAGCAAGAAATTTAAATTACCCAAATCCTTTAAGGCAAAGGTTTTGCTCAGCTTTACAATCACTTCTTCGACATCCTTGTTGCTGCTTCCAGTGATTATTATGTCATCAACATAGATGAGCATAATAATTATATCTGATTTTGTTCTTCTAAAAAATAATGATATGTCACACTTAGAATTTTCAAAATCCCAAGAGTATAAAGCACTCTTCAGCTTATCAAACCAGACTCTAGGAGCATGTCTTAGTCCATACAGTGCTTTGTTCAGCTTGCATATGTAGTTTGGCTTGCTTTTGTTTTCAAATCCTTCAGGCTGTAGCATGTACACTTCCTTAGTCAAGTCTCAATTTAGAAATGCATTGTTTATGTCCACTTGCCTCAGCATCCAGTTGTTATTTACTATCAAAGTCAGAATAATTCTAATTGTTGCAGCCTTAACTACATGGCTAAATGTCTCCTTGAAGTCAACACCTAGTGTTTGCAAGAATCCTTTAGCAACAAGTCTGGCCTTGTGCTTGTTAATGGTACCATCAGAATTCTCTTTTATTTTGTACACCCACTCGTTTCCAACCAACTTATAATTTTGACTATTAGGTATCAAGGTCCATGTTCTGTTTTTCATCAGGGCATTGTACTCATCTACTATTGCCTCTTTCCATTTCGGTTCCTTTAAGGTTTCACAGGTGTTTTTGGGAAGAGAGGATTGGATTTGGGTAGATATTTGGTATAGTTTTGATTTGAAAACTCCTGCTTTAGATCTTGTTATCATAGGATGTGATGGCCAGGTTTTTTGTTTACCAAGGTTTTAAGTGTTTAGTTCTATGGCTGGGAGTGAATTTGGACTGTCTTCTGGAATATGTAACAAGGGTTGGTGAGGTGAGTGGTTACCTGATAATGTGTCAGTCTCCAAGGTCTGTTGTGCTTCATCTTGGACAAGATTTTAGGGAAGTTCCATATTTCCAGCAGTGTCTTGAGAATGACTGTGTGCAGCTGCTAGCTGTGTGAAATTGTCAAGACTGTTGACAGGGAAAGAAACAACTTGAAACTTTTCAGAGAGAGTAGTAAATTCACTTTCATTCATGGACTCATTTTTGTTGAAATTTGGATAATTTGATAAAGGAAAGGAGTTTTCATTGAACCTCACACTAGCTGAAATGTAAATCCTGCCAGACTGACTTATGCATATATATCCTTTGTGACCAATACTTACTCCTAACAAGACACATTTGGAGGTGTGAAAATCAAATTTGTTCTTGTTATAGGGTCTTAGGTAAGGAAAGCACTTACAGCCAGACACTTTAATTTGAGAGTAATCTGGTTTAAAAGAGTACAGCAATTCAAATGGTGTTTTGCTCCCAACTACAGGTGATACCAGTATGTTAATGGTGTATACAGCATATGTAAAGGCTTCTTGCCAATATTTCAATGGCATTTTGGCTTGGGCTAGCAATGTGAGTCCAGTTTTCACAATGTGTCTGTGTTTTCTCTCAACTTTGTCGTTTTGTTTATGTAAGTAAGGGCAAGAATGTCTTAGAGTTATTCCCTCTCTTCTAAAATATAGTTCAAAGGCTTTGAATTCTCCCCCATGTCTGTTTGGAGTGCTGTAATTTTCAAGTTTAGTTGATTTTCTATTTGCCTTTTGAATGCAATGAATGTGTCAAGAGCCTGAGATTTGGTTGTTATAGGAAAGAGCCATGTGTATCTGGTTCTGTCATCAACAAAAGATATATAATATCTATCTCCTTTTGTTGAGGGGATTGGTGCTGTTCTCCATAGGTCTGTATGGATCAATTCTAAAGCTATTTTGGTTTTGGTCTCAGTGTTCTTGAATTGTTGTTTTGATTGCTTTCCATATTGGCATGCACAACAAAATGAAGGGATGATATTTTTATTTATCCTTAACTGATTACAAGACAACAAAGTATTTTTCAAAGCAAATATATTGGGATGCCCTAGTCTAAAATGCCAAAGATCAATCTCCTTTGTAGCTTTTGAAACACTGTCGTTTGATTTATCAGTTACATTAGACTCATTAACACTGACAGACTCATTACCATTAGAATTGAAGGATAACATAGACAATGGATCACTAATGGACCTTATTAACACAGGTATTGAAGATACAGATAGGAAAGCAGTGTGTAAATTTTTGCTTCTGCTCAAATGAACAGGTAAGCACCGCAGCTCATAAGATCCCTCTCTAGCCACTCCTTTCATCAGAATTTTCCCTTGCTTCTTGTCTTTGACAAAATAGGCAGATTTGTGAAACTCAACATTAATGTCATTATCATGCAGCAATTTGGATATACTAATAACATTTTTAGTAATGTCAGGAACACGCAATATATGGTTTAATGTGATGTGTTTTTGTGGATCAAAAGTAGGCAAAACAGAACAGCCAATATGAGATATCACAAGTTTCTCACCATTGCCAACAACAAGTTGGTCATTACCTTGATATTCAGAGTTGATGTTGATATTTCGAAGTGCATTTTTGACATGGTTAGTGGCACCATTGCCCAAATACCATGCTCCGCTACTTTGCTCATCAGTTGAGGCTACATAGGCACCTCTTGTTTCTCTTCTTTTATTTGGCTGGGGTACAAAATTCTTCTTAAATATGTGCCAACACTCAGCAGCTGTATGCCCCATCTTCAAGCAAATTTGACATGGCCCTTTGGATTCTAAACCATTATCATTTGCTATTGCTTTGCCTTATCCCTTGTCTTGAGGATTTTGATTTCCTTGATTGTTTCCAGTTCCATTATCAGGGTTTCTAAAGACTATTCCAGGTTGATATTGATTTCCAGTTCTATCATTGTTACCTCAGTTTCTCCTCCCATTTCTCATTTGAGTGTAGTTTGCCTCAACAGTCCCCGAGCTTAAATTTTATTTAGTTCTATTTTCTTGACTGAGAAGCATGACATACAGTTCTAAGAGTGAGGGGCTCTTTGGCATAGAGTTTGTGTTGGTGACTATTGAGTCGTATTCAGGTTCTAGTCCAGCCAACACACACATGACAAAGTCATCATCACTCATATTGTTACCTACTGCTCTAAGCTGATTTAACATAGACTTCATTCTAGAATAGTAGTCATCAATGGTGACTAAACCCTTTTGGTTGTTTGGATTCGAGTTCTGAGGTGTAATATTCTAGCTCTAGTTCTAGCACCAAATTGGTTGCTAAGATTTGTCCAAACCTCGCATGAGGTAGAACAATCAACCACTGTGCCCAAAACCCCCTCACTCAGGGATGATAGTAACCAACTTAGTAAAATGTGGTCTTGCTTTTTCCAAATTTGATGTTCAAGGTTAGGTGTATTTATGGTGGTTCCATTTGGTCTCGGGTTTGTGAAATATCTTGGAGGGCAAACATGGCTACCATCAACAAAACCTTCAAGCTCATTAGCCCTGATGCTGGAAATCACTTGTGATCTCTAGAGCATAAAATTGCTTTGGGTGAGCTTGATAGGAGTTGTAAAGACATGTATTGTTGGTAATATGTTGATTAATTCCTGCTGAGTTTGTGACATTGTGCTCTGAGTTTTGATTTTGATTCACGTTATCTTCTTGGTTATTTGGATTCATTTGTGATTGATTCGTGCTTTTGTGTGTGTTGCTGCTGCTGCTTGCCATAGCTCAAAGCGGCTCTAATACCAACTTAAATTTGCTATAAATTACTTACGAACAGCAAGCAAAGCATAAATCACAAAATGCTTTATAAAAGATAACGACTAGAATGAATGAAAATACAAGCTTAGGTTCATTTATATACAAAGAGGAAAAAGAAGAAACAGCTGGCCTAAGGGGTAAGATTTGGAAACGAACATCTAACAACCCTGTGAATATGACAAATATCAGCCAATCATTTTCAGCTTCTAGAAACGTAATTCTTGCATGCTCATTTGCTGAGATTCTTTAGTAAATCCATTTTGCCAGCTCATTAAACCTTCTACATTTTCTGATTGCAAATGAGTGCAGCTGAGGCGGCATGCCAGCTTGTCATCAGAGTTAGCTGTTGAATTTTCACAGCTGCTACTTTTAACACAACAATTTTAAGGTTTCAGCAGGTTCAGGCTTTCAGTTCAATTATAAATTCGGTAGAGTTCTTTTCGTATACACGAGTTAATTACCATATCGTGCTAGGATATTAATTGGCAAGTCCAAAATCAATTGCAATTAACCGAATCTTTATAACAACAGCAGGGTATTTTGGAAATTTGAGAAAGTTTCTGATGTACTTGCTGCGAGAAATCATAAAAGGCAAATTCTGGAAAAATATAAAGGGATTTTCAAGTTTTGTTAGCTTTCCCAAATATTTATCGCACAATTCACAGTCCAATCATCTCCATAATATTGATTCCTTTTTTATAATCCTATACATTCTGAAGTGGTAAAATTTGGGCAAATTTATTTATGGATGTGATTCAGTTCCACATAATTTTTGTTTTTGTGGACTTGGAGCGTAATCAAAGACAATCGATAAAAATTTCTCCTGCTACGAATTGTGCATCAGTAATACTAGCAAACATCATGTTAATTTGCCCCCCGAAAAAAAAAATCCCATCAAGTAATCAACCTCTTGAACAGAAAAGCCTGAGATGTCAAAAACTGAACAGAGAAACTTGACATTTTCTTATATGCACGATCAAGATCATTATGTACACTGGAAAAAAAAAATTGAGAAAACTCATGCATGATTGGGTTTCATCTACAAACACAATTAACCAGCGAGTAATTTTAAAAAAATTAATTTCTTCAAGCCGAAAAGAAACCGTCAAAAGCAGCAACTGTAATCTGGCTCTTAGGCTTCCATACCCGATTGACAAATTTTCTGATCTCCTTACTTCTTAACAATCGAGATGCTCTGAAGAAGGCTCAGGATGAACTAGACATTCATGTTGGTGCAAAAAGGCAAGTGAATGAATCTGACATTAAAAATTTAGTTTACTTGCGGGCTATCCTCATGGAAACAATGCATTTATATCCGGTTGCGCCACTTCAACTACCTCACCAGTCGATGGAAGACTGCACCGTCAGTGGTTACCATGTCTGTGCAGGCACGCAACATTTTGTTAATGCTTTGAAGGTTCATCATGACCCAAAAGTTTGGCAGGAGCCTTGAAAATTTCTGCCAGAAAGATTTCTTACAACACACAAGGATATTGACTTAAGGGGACAAAACTTTGAATTGATACCATTTGGCAGTGGTAGAAGAATATGTCCTGGAATTTCATTTGCCTTTCAAGTTATGCCACTAACCCTTGCATTTTGCAATTAGACCAAACCATATATTCATATATATGGTGATGTTCCATTTTCTAATACTAGTGACAATGTTATAACATAGTTACTATATTCCATTTTGCAACTTTCTAATACTAGTGACGATGTTATAATATATATTGATATATGTTTCTTTCAATTAGATAAAATCATAATATTTTTTATAATAAGTTAAAGCAATAATAAAATTTTTACCTCCTAATGATTTCAATTAGTTCAGGAAATATAAAATTAAATCATTTTATAAAACGAATCTCTAACTCCTATTGAAAGAAAAAAATATAGTTGAATGAGGGACAAAATTAAAAATAAAATATAAACTCTATTATTTTATGAAATACTTAGTTTTCAATTAATGTTTTCTAAATGTCTCCTTTATTGTCCTTTAATGTAGATTGAATCATTAGTTGGTTAGAATTTAAAATCTTGATAACTTTTAATTTTGGCTCTAATATAAGTTTACAAATGTAGCTTGTTGTTAGATTTGGTTATGCGCTGATAAATTTTTTAACAAGTGAAAAAGAGAAAAGAGAGAGAAATTATCTTAATTTGATAAGGAAATTAACAAATAAGAGGAAGATAAGAGAATCTACGGTAACAAATAAATGATAAATTCTAATTTTTTTAGAGAGAAAAAAGAGTAAAAAATGTACTAAGGGAGCGTTTACATTTTGGATTGAAATGGTAATCCTATGATTGAGAGTGTAGAGTAGGAGTGGGAGTAGGTTGTTTACTTACACTGGAATAAAAACATGGAATGGAGATTAGAATCCAATTTATGTATTTGCTTTGTCTTGGATTGAAAGTAAATAATTTCAAATTACAATTTTACCATTATTTAAAGAATTATAGTTTTTAATTGCAAAGTTGATAAAAAATATATTTGATAAATAAAATTTTATTTTATAATATTTGTAAATTTATAATAATTATTAATATTCTTAATTATGTAATTCACAATTTTTTATTAATTTTAATTTTAATTATGCAAATTAAAAATTATTGATAAGGGCAATATAAATGAAATATTTTTACTATTAACATAGTACGAAATTAACATTTTCTTAGAATAAACTATTTATTATTATTAATTATTAATATTAAATAATATATTACTATTATTTTTAAATAAATATAATAATATTATATTTTCAAATAAAGATAGTATATAATAATATTATTAATTCTCTATTAATATAATAATATTATTTTTAAGTAATTTTCACTTAGAATCAAACTAAATTATTATTTAGTTAAATATAATATTATTATTTAAAAATATATAATATTATTTATTTTATTTTATTAATATAATTATAGTAAATTTAATAAAAGGAGGGTAAATATGAAATGAAATATTATTTTATTTTATATAATTATATTAAATTTATTATTATATAAAATAATAATATAATATTATTTAGTAAAAAATTAATATTTTCTTAGAATAAACTATTTATTATTAATAATTATTAATATTAAATAAATATAATATTATTATTTATTTTATTTTATTTTATTAAATATTAAATATTAAATTTAATAAAAAGAGAGTACAAAAGGATCCACTCCCACCTCTCCCCATGGGAGTCCTACTCCCACTGCCCACTCCAAAAATAGGTGGAGCTCATGAAGTGAGATTCTCAATTCTCTCTTAAAATGTTAAAGTAAATACTGGAGTGGAAGAAATCTACATTTCTCACTCCCACTCCAGAAAGTAAACACAACAAAAGAGTAGATAACTTTTCTGTTTTAAAAATTTCATAAACTTAGAAAGGGCATTTCGGGTAATTAATAATAAATGGACTATTAAATAAGGGTAGAGAGCTACAATATATGTAAATCCACACTATATCAAGAAATAATTTATAAAAGATCACATTATTTTTCAAATTTTAAAATAAAGAGAAAGTTTAGCAATTAATTAATTTTATCCAATTCTTTACATAAGTCTCTTGACCATAATTGATCACTAATGTTGTTTAAACATAATATAATTTGACTATATTTTATCCGATAACAAAAAAAAAATCAAATTGTCCAAAATATATACTTTTGTGACATAAGTTTAAAAAATTAAAATTTGGAATGTATGTTGTATCTTTTCCCCAAATTTTGTATTGATAATCCCAGATAATGGCATGGATTGAAAACTCCCCAATTTTGAGTTACAAATCCCCAATTCGATGTGGGCATTAACTACAAATCCCCAATTTAAATAAACTCTTATTTAAATAAGAGTGAGTTTGATTGAATTTCGGCTTATAAATTAAAACAATGCAGTTTGGGAATGATGTGCTTCCAAGAGGCTCTCTTTTGTCTCAAAGAGACGGCCACCTTAATTTTATACTTATTCGATGCAACCAAAAAATAAGGCGAAAATGTCTCAAAGATATGCACGCGTTTTATTTCTGTTACGGGGAAAATGTCAATAAATCTATGGGCTATCTGAGTAGTCGACTTCAGTTGCCGAAACCAGTACGAATCTATTGACTATGGTTTGAGGTGCTGTTAAAAAAAAAGTTATAATTATGAAAAAAAAATTAATAATATATAATAAATATAAATTTTAAATAATAATTTTAACAAAATTATTAAAGATATAATAGATTTTCTATTATATAAGTGAAAATTTATATCAACATAGCTTTCAAGGTACAGCAGGTAGTGTTTACCAAACACTTTAATGATGTATCTTTTAAGGTATATCTGTCTAACCTCAATCCCAAACGTACTCTATAACTTACTACATTAAATCAAAAAAAAAAAAAACATACACTAGTCTGATTTTAATACTAATTTGTAAAGCCCCCTCTATTGGCAATTCAAATTTTGTCGACTAGAACTATTCTTACATGTTATCCACCTTAGGCATTCAAACAATTTACATTCTCAATTAATCAATTAATTAAATAAATTGACTTCTATAAATCAACAATGCTAAAATTGTGAATGTAAACCTTACTAGCCATTTCACTTGAATAAATTGGAAAGGACTTCTGAATTGATCAATTAATCAAAAAGATTACGTAAATGTTTAAACGGGGAGTAGCGTGTGACACGTAAGCCTTAATTAATCAAGTAATTAATTGATAAAAAAAAGTTAACAATAGATGTATGTGACACATACATGAGCCTTGAAGGAGCCAAGACTATATTTTATTCACACAACTTGATTAATTCTCCTCCATGCTAAGTTCAAAGTCAAAATTAATTAATACAACTTTGGACCATCGATCTCTTCTTTCAAGCAAGAATTTTAATTGGATTAAGAGACGACACTAATTTTAATTGAACTATTTGGATGATGACAACAATGAGTTCACCTACGATTGAGACTTTTAATTAATTTGAAGTTGTTAATTTCTAGAGTTGAACTATTGGCACTCTCTAAGAACCTTTTAAATCTCTCTTTTTTTTTATTTACCTTATTAAAATGTTTTAAATAATATAAATTTCTTATAACACTCTTAATCTCTTATAATTACAAAATATCCTTAATTAAACTTCAGACTTATGTATCTCCGCTCTTACAGTGTTTTTTAGTATAATATCAACAGCCTTTTTTTTTTCTTTATCTGTTTTTCCAACTCTTAGTAATACAAAATATATTTTTCTTATTGACCTACTCCTTGTTAACACAAACTCTTGTTATCGCTTATTTTCTCCTCAATTAAGTCCATTCATAAATGGTAAAAGAGTTTCCATTATAAATGCTTTCAACTTCAAAGATTTGAAAATTTTATTATAATAACTTATATTTTCAACACAAACGCAGTTCAACCTAGTGTTGAGTTCTTCATCGTGCTTCCATTGGTGAATGTACATGTGCTCTATGACATGCTACACCCTAGAGAAGGAATGAAAACAAATTCAATTTTTTAAGAAAAAGGACACCTACACTCATAAAAATTGAGAAAATAGTCACAAAGATCCCCAAATTTTTAAAAGGAAAACACCAAAACCTTTTGTTGACTATAATATCCTTTGAATTTAGTATTTAGAAAATAATATAGTCAATCTAGAAGACTAATAATATTAAGTTATTTTTAACATTTAAAATAATATTAAATATTAAATTATTATATTTATTTGAATAATACATTTATATTTATTATAGAAATCCTAAATAAATCTTTGGGTTAAGTATATTGTATAATTAAATAATTAACAATATATCTCCCTATTAATAATATTAAAATTATTTTTATAATATTCAAAATAATTTAATTTCTATTTATTTGTTTGAATATTATATTTCTATTTATTATAAAATTTTGGGGTCAATTTCTTTTTGAGTTTATAGAGTCGAATTATCAGAAGCGGATCTTGGTGTGCCTTATTAAAAACTTGGGAGTGTTTTCAACTGTTTTCCCAAACTTTAGAGGGCATATGTCTGTTTTCCTTTTTATATATAAAAAGATAAATTTATTTAATTAAGAATTTAAAAAGAAAAGTATGTGTGATGGTAAGGGATCCAACTCTAATTTTTATGAAGCAAACAACGATAAAGACTATGAGCGAAGCTTTTTAACACCTTTTAAAATTTTTTATCTAGAATATTGCAAGTTTAATTTATAAACTACTAACTTATAAAATAAAAATCAATCATCTTGTCATAAAATTTTACTTTAAAATAATTCTAAATTTTTAAAGATTTCACAAAAAGAAAAAAATATCTTCAGTTCATGTTTAAAATATAAATATAAGGAAAAATTATAGCTACGCTCTCAAGGTTTAGAGAAACAAACATGAAGAACCTAAACTTTCAATAAGAGACACTAAAACTTCTTCTAACCATAATACTCTTTGGTTCTATTAAATTGACTCCAATGTTTTACAAAAATAGAAATACAATATTAAAATAGACATAAAATATATAAATTTTATATATTTAATATTAAAAATATTTGATTATTTTGCAATCTACTAGACAAATTAATTATTTATATTCTATTTGTTATATTTATTAAAAATGTTAAAAATTTTATTTACTATATTCAAAGGATATTATAGTAAAAAGAGATCTTTGTGTTCCTTATTGAAAATTTAGGGGTCTTCATGACCATTTCTCTAAACTTTGTGGGTATAATTATTCTTTTCTCTAAATATAAATTATGAAATGTGGTGGGTGTAATATATAATTAAAAGAAAATTTATTTTAGCATTTAATTGAATTTTGATTAAAAAAAAGAACTAATTTATCTTTAGTTATTTAGGTAATTTTGTTTAAAGAGGGGTTTAAGGAGATTTAGAGGAGTGTCAAAAGTAACTAGTTTTGTTTTTTTTTTTTAATTTTTTTTCATCGTTTGGAATTTTGATTCTCTTCTAGGTTTAATTTTTTAATTAAATGGACTGGATTTATTAAATAGGTTTAAAATGGAGTTGGAGCGGATCTAGAATTTCGATGAATGGACCCAAGACCCGAGGCAGATACGTGGATATGATAAGGCCTGGTTCAAGATTCATATCCAATAATATTCCTTTAATTTTATTTTTTTAAATCAATAATAGTAGAGCGCTGATGTTTGCCCCGGGTCAAACCCTGAAACGACTCAAAACGGCGTCGTTTCGGGTTAATTTTTTTTTGTTTTCAATCTGTGTTGAACAACGACGTTTCGGCTTAAATTTTGCGTTTGTTCTGATTTCAATGAACGATGACGTCTCGGCTTGAATGGAAGTTCACAACAGAACGACGACGTCTCGCCTTGAATGGAAGTTCTTTGATGTGATTTCAACGAACGACGACATCTTCGACTTTACCTTTTGTTCTTTGTTCTCAGCCTGTAAAGTATGAGAGAAAAGTAGAATGGGCAGAAGCATCTTTTCATGATATTTGATTGAGTATATATACATATATGACTAACTTGCTATACATGGTAGGATCCCTATAATTAAGCTATGCAATCAAAGTCTACTGTAATTTAGGAATACATATAGAAAGATATATTTACAGCTCAATATAATGAATAAATGGATTCTATTTTCCAATACTCCCCCTCAAGTTGGAGAGTGAATGTCCAGCACTCCCAACTTGCGAACCATAGGCATGAAAACTTCTTTTCCCAAAGCTTTGGTCAACACATCAGCAAGCTGATTTGCGGAACTTACAAATCTCGTTATTACACAACCTTCTTGTATCTTGTCTCTTATATAATGACAATCCATCTCTATGTGCCTTGTACGTTCATGAAAAACTGGATTAGCTGCTATATGTAATGCAACCTTATTGTCACAATATAGCAATGCAGCCTCTTGATGTAAAATCCCCAAATCTCTAAGTAAGTAACAAAGCCATGTCAATTCACAACAAGCTCCAGTCATTGCACGATACTCTGCTTCGACTGAGGAAAGAGAGACGGTTTTCTGGCGCTTCGATCTCCATGAAATCAATGAAGGGCCCAAGAACACACAATACCCCGTAGTAGATCTTCTTGTAAGGTGGCATCCTGCCCAATCCGAGTCACAGTATGCTCGCAACCGAAGATCACTAATTGATGAGAAGAAGAGGCCTTGGCCAGGAGCAGATTTTAAATAGCGCACAACCCGCGAGGCTGCCTCCCAATGATCCTTCCGGGGTTGGTGCATAAATCTGCTCAATATATGGACAGCGTACGTGATATCGGGCCTCGAAACTGTGAGATATATTAATCTTCCAACTAATCGCCTATATCGCCATGGGTCTTTGAATGGTTCACTTTTATCAGACAACTTTAAGCCACGTTCCATGGGAGTATTAATGGGAGCTGCCCCTAATAACCCTGCATCCTTAATAATTTCCAATGCATACTTTCTCTGAGAAATAAAAATGCCCTTCCTAGATGCAGAAATCTCAATACCAAGGAAATACTTCAAGTCTCCTAGATCCTTAAGGTGAAATTGATTATGCAAGAATTTTTTGATATAAGCTATACTCACAGGATCATTGCCAGTGATTAAAATGTCGTCAACATATATCAAAAGGGCAATAAAGGAGTTGCCTTGCTTCCTAGTGAGCAGAGAGTAGTCAGCTTTTGATTGTAAAAATCCAGCTGAACGTATGGCCTCGGAGAATTTAGCAAACCATTGACGAGAGGCCTGTTTCAACCCATATAATGACTTGTGGAGGCGACAAACCAAGTGTTCCTCCCCCTGTCGCCGAAGACCTGGCGGTAGAGACATGTAGATTTCTTCTTAGAGGTTACCATAAAGAAAGGCATTATTGACGTCAAGTTAATGAAGAGACCAACCACGGGCAGCAGCTAACGCCAACAAGCAACAAACACAAATTATTTTTGCTATTGGAGAAAAAGTATCCTGGTAGTCAACTCCCTCCAATTGAGTGAAACCCTTGGCTACAAGTCGCGCCTTATACCGTTTAATAGATCCATCAGACTTATGTTTAATCTTGTAAACCCAACGACAACCAATTAGAGTTTTACCAGCCGAAAGAGAGGTAAGAGACCAATTACCATTTTCCTGCAGTGCCTGCAATTCGGAACGCATTGCTGCTTGCCACTCAAGGAGAACGACAACTTCGGAATAAGACTTGGGTTCTGTGAGATGACTGATTTGAGCAATAAAGGACTTATAAGCAGGCTTATATCGGTGATATGAAATATAATTAGCCAGTGGATATCGTGTACCTTTGGTCGGACCTGGAATTAAGGAGGCCGATTGGTCGGAGTAAACATGTGAGCAGATGTAGTCGTGGAGCTTGACCGGTGGACCGGTGTTGCGGCTGGAGCGACAAAGTTTAGGTCCGGGTTCGGGTTCGGGTTCTTGTGATGCAGCGGATTCAGGGAATGGAGGAGGCGAGGACTGTGGGGTCGGAGAAGATGGATCGGAGAAGTGTAATGGGGATGGGTTAGTTGAGACGAGTGGGGCAACAGGTTTAGGACAGCGGGAATCAGTGCAAAGGACAGCTTGGGGAGGAGAAGATGGTGGTTCTACCGCGGGAGGAGAAGAGGAAATTGGATCGGGAGAATTAGGAGAGAGTTGGGATGAGGGAATGGGGCTTAGTGGAATGACGTGAGAGTTGAATGATGAGTCAAGGGAAAAAGGAATTAAATGAATTGGGCTTGATTGATGGGCTGTCAAGGGAAGAGAAAATTTGGGTTGGACGGATGAGTAAGGAAAAATGGTTTCGTGGAATTTGACATCTCGGCTTGTAAAAATCTTTTTAGTTGATAAATTAAATAATTTGTAGCCCTTTTGAGCAATGGGATAACCGATGAATATGGATGGTATGGCACGAGAGTCGAATTTGTGAGAAGTGTGAACATTAGTGGCATAGGCCAAACACCCAAAAACACGAAGATGAAAAAAAGAAGGTGGTTTTGAATAGAGAAGATTGTAAGGAGTTTTGAAAGAAATAACCAGAGAAGGTAACCTATTGATGATGTGTACAGCAGTGAGTGCACATTCGCCCCAAAATTGGGTTGGTAGGTGTGCTTGGAATTTTAATGCTCGAGCTACTTGTAGGATATGGCAATGTTTGCGTTCCACAACCCCGTTTTGTTGAGGCGTGTAAACGCATGAAGTTTGGAAAACAACACCATGATCTTGAAAGAAAGATCGGAGTGAGATAAATTCTCCACCATTGTCACTGCGAAATGTTTTAATGCGACAGTCAAATTGAGTGGAAACATGGCTGAAAAAGCGTTTTAAAAGAGATTGTGTTTCATTTTTGCGTCGCATCAAAAAAATCCATGTGAAACGAGTATAATCATCAACAATAGTGAGGAAATAATAAGCTCCGGTAAGGGAAGGGTGTTGATAACGACCCCAAATATCACAATGAATTATTTCAAAAGGTTTTGTAGAAGAAATAACACTGTTATTGAAAGGAAAACGACTTTGTTTAGCCAATGGACATATGGGGCAAACATTATTAGATTTAACAGAAAAATTCAAAAAGTTCTTGGCAATAAGACTTAAACGAGAATATGGTACATGGCATAAGCGATTATACCAGAGGTCGGTGGATGAGATGGTGAGATTGCAAGCTGGTCGATTTTTTGGTGAGGAAGGTTTTGTCACAGATTGCTTCGTCGCTAATGCCACCAAAAAATATAGCCCATCTCGTTGTTTACCCAAACCAATCGTCCTCCTCGTAGCCAGATCCTGCAAAATACACCAAGAAGGGAAAAACGTCACTGAACAACCCAAACCTTTTGTCAAACGACTAACTGACATCAAATCAACTTTAAATGTAGGCACAGATAACACATTTTGTAGATGATAGACGGAATTAAGAGGTAAAGACCCTTTTGCAACAATATTTGCTCTTTCTCCACTAGGCAACAATACAGGTGGTAACGAGCAATTGTTATCTTTATGCAATAATTTAGATGATGAAGTAATATGATCTGTCGCCCTACTATCAATAATCCAATTTCGGGAAACAATCTTAGACAAACCTGGCTTTGTTACCGTATTTGCTTTGGAGTGAGAACCTTCATTTTGATTATTCAGGAGTGACAAAAGTTGCTTGAGTTGATCATCGGATATTGTAAGTGAGCCTTCAACTTGATTAGCCACAGAAATACCTTTATGCCGATTTGAATTTTGGCCTGAGTTTATTTTAGCTTTAGGATGGCCTGGTGGGTATTCATGCAGCTTATAACATTTCTGGATCTAATGGCCGAAATTTCCATAGTGGTCACACAAAGGCCTACCTCTCCCAGAGCCAAATCGACGCTGATCTCCTTCTTGAGATCCTACAAGTTCTAGCGCCTGAGAGTATGTTCGATCGCGAGAATCTGGAAACCATGAGACCGAGTTTGTTCGGTTTTTTCTGTTGCTGAAGGAGTTAGTTTGCTACGTACAGCCATGGCAGCAGCGCTGCTGTTTGAATCGGTGTTTGTATGTGCTGAACTAAGGAGGCACTGTTTCTCTTCTTGGGAGATTGAAGAGTAGGCTTGGCAAATAGAAACCAAAGGATTCATGAGCAGGATTTGACCTCGAATTGCACTATAAGTTTCGTTTAGACCCATTAGAAACTGCATCAATTTCTGTCGATCGGCTTGTGCTATGTCTGAATGTGTTGCCAATTCATCCCATAAACTTTTCAACTTAGTATAGTAAGCTGAGACAGAGAGTTGCTCTTGTCGAAGAGAAGCAATATCTTGTTATATCTCGAAGATACGAGTTGCATTGCCTTGAGAGAAACGCTCATAGAGATCTTCCCAAACCTCATGAGCAGTAGGACAATAAGTCACACTGTCAACTATTTCTGGATCGCACGAATTGACGATCCAGGAATGAACCATATCATTGCATCTCGACCAAATCGCATAGCCTTCAGGATCAGTTTCTTCTGAAGGAACTTTGATAGAACCATTGACAAATCCGAGCTTGTTTTTGGAGTTTAAAGCTCGAACCATAGCCCTTTTCCAACCAAAATAATTATCTCCATTTAGAGGTTTGGAGACGAGAATCAATCCGGGGTTATCCGAATGGTGAGTGAAGAAGGGATTGGAGAGATCTGCCTTGGAGAAATCTGCAGAAATCTCTGATTTTTGTGGATCAGAACTGCTGGTTTTTGGAATATCTTCAAGGGCCATGATGGCTGAAAGAGAGATGCTACACGAGAGATTAAAGTGCAGCGAGTCCTTGCTCTGATACCATGTACAGTATGAGAGAAAAGTAAAATGGGCAGAAGCATCTTTTCATTGATATTTGATTAAGTATATATACATATATGACTGACTTGCTATACATAGTAGGATCCCTATAATTAAGCTATGCAATCAAAGTCTACTATAATTTAAGAATACATATAGAAAGATATATTTACAGCTCAATATAATGAATAAATGGATTCTACTTTCCAATACAGCCTTCTTCTTCCTCATTCTTTAACCCAGTTGAAAATGCTAGTGCTAACTAATAACAAAAACATATTTCAATTTTAATTTGATTTTCTAATTTGCATCGACATTGAGACACCACAACAAACTGTAAACAAACCGCAAATTGAAAGACTTGCTTTTATTTTCCAAAAGTTGTCACAATGATATTCCATGTTACAATAGCTCCAGATGAAGGCGGTTTCAGAAAGACGGAAAAGATACAACACCAACTCAATATCTTATCAACCAAAAATCTACCACCCAAAAGATTACAAAGCCGTGATCCTATAGCATCCTGCAGTAAATAATTTCTGTAGTGCTGATCTGATTTTAATTTAAACAGCACCAGGAACTTGAGTCTCTACTGATTTCAAAACCTCTTCGCCCATCTCCTAGCATCCTACTAATTTCTGTAGAAGCAAGTAAGAGAGTGAAGTTGTCAAATGGCAGTTTCACTCGCGATTGTGGTGGATTGCGAATGGTTGCAACTCGGTCGATGAAGGAAAGGGGAACAAGGCGAACGAAAGAACAGCTGCCTTCTTAAGGATCTGCAGTTCGGTTGTGATTGTCTGGTCAAAGGGGGCTGTCCGGTGAAACGAGGAGATGAAGATGAAGGGCAATGGGTGTTGTTTCGAAGGGCAGTGGGTGCAGGGAAAAGGATTTTTTTTTGCGTTTTCATTATTCTCTAAACGGCGTCGTTTCAAAGGGTATACAAAAAAAAAATTAGAACGAAACGATGCCGTTTTGAGTCGTTTCGGGGTTTAACCTAAGACAAATATCATTTTCCATAACAGTAACAATAATTTACTCCAAAATATATACGGAGCAACTAAAGAAAGGTCATATTTTTTCATGTCATCTTCGCCGGCTGCCGCTCGTCACTCGCTTGCGGTTCAAGCTGTCAGGGTCAGGCATAGTAATTTTGAATATTATCTGTCTCTTCTTCCACGCGCTGGATGCGTAAGATTGGAAATTTGGAATCACCTTGCAATCAATTCAAAGTGCTCTTCCTGACTCTTACTTTTCGATTGGTGGGTGCTTGGATATGTATTTATGAAGTTGCTTTCTTTACTGACACCTTCAGCTGGTATCCAAAACTGTTGGGTTTTGACTTTTCTTTTCACTGTTCTAAGAAGAATAAAGAGGCGTATAAAGACGTGTTTTATGATAGTTGGATGTAATTAACAATTTAATTATTGATTGTGAGAAAAAAAAAAAATTAAAACGCAGCCTAGGTAGTCATTCAATGTATAGTTGCTAGTTAATACAGGTGGAAACTGTAAAATCTAGTAAAATAATATGAAAATTGTAAAATCTAATAAAATTAAGTGAAAATAAATTGCTGTATGAAAATAATGTTCGAACCGAATCAAACTAAGTTAAACTAAATTTCAGAATATTTCGGTATGGTTTGAAAATTTGATTTGATTTTGGTTCTATTCTTAAGAACCGAACCTTATGGTGCCCACCCCTAGATCCTTGTATATGAATGATAAGATTTGCTTCAAGATTTCTATCCATGATTCCTTCAATTAATAATAGTAATAATAATTTACACTAGAATAATTTTATATCAATTAAATAAAGACTATATTTTTTCATCTCATCGTCAGGAGAAGAAAATGCCAACCAACTCAATGGAGGGGTTATCCTCCATCCCACATAAATATTAAATTTTATTTGAATTAATTATTTTTCTCAATAGTAATCTATCATCATTTGTTTCAATGGTTAACAATAGGGCAAAGTTTGATGGTCATTCAGTCAAAGAATGAGCAAAAGTTATCCTTCATAATTCACATTTCTAACCTAACAGAAGAAAAAAAAAATTTGCAAGACTTTGGTTCCTGAGTCATGAATTTGGATTGGAAAATGAAAAATAAAATGACATGGTCATCGAAATTTTATGTTAGCCATGGATTAAAGTAGTAAACCGTCATTTTCTAAGACTTTAGAAGCATCCCTTGATTTCACAAAGCAACAAACTAATTAGAAAAGTAAAAAGTGTTTGAATTTTGTTATATCTTAGACGAGTCTCTCCCTAGGTATGGGAATTATTTGTAAATGTAAGAATTCAGAGACTCAAATTAATGAAATTGGGAAAAGTAAAATATATTTTGTTTGATTTATAAGCTTGTCCTTAATAGTACAATTACTTTATAAGTATTTTAGTTATATAAAATTTTATTAAAATAAAAGTGTTTAAAGCATTTTAAGGGTATATTGCCAATTTTGTAATTATCTTATAATCATTGACTAGACGAAACTTTTACTGCAGACCTTACGCGATATGCTCTTAAATTATATCTATATATCAGACATTATTTGAAGTAACCTCTTCATTCAGATCAGAGTCTCAGAGCCAGCAAAAAGCAACTAGAAATGGCCATTTTTCTTACACTAGGATCAACTGTTCTTGCAATAATTTCATGCTTTGTAATATTTCTCTTACTTTTACTCTTGATTTCACTAAATGGGCGAACAAAAAAGACACAAGCTCCTCATCAAGCACCAGTGGCTGGGGGAGCATGGCCTGTGATTGGCCATTTACATCTCCTTGGAGGGCAAGAGCCAACTCATAGACTTTTGGGCGACATGGCTGATAAATACGGTCCAATATTCACTATGAAAATGGGCTTGAATCGAGCTTTAGTGGTCAGCAATTGGGAAATTGCCAAAGAATGTTTCACCATCAACGACAAACCCTTTGCAAATCGTCCCAGATCAATGGCCATGGATCTCTTAGGGTACAATTTTTTGGCCATTGCTGCCAGCCCATACGGCAACTACTGGCGAGAGTCTCGCAAGATGGCCACCATTGAGCTTTTATCAAACAATCAACTTCAGAAGCTGAAACATGTACGAGAGTCTGAAGTGAAGGCTTCAATCAAAGGGTTATTCGAGAATTGTAAAAGGAGCAGTTCACATAAGGTTTCAGTGGAGATGAAGCACTGGATTGAGGGGATTGTACTTGATATTATCATGAGAATAATTGCAGGAAAACGTTACACTTCACAAGACAGTTCTGATTTTCAAGAGCATGCGACCGACTTTTTTGACTTGTTTGGTAAGTTTGTGGTGTCTGACGCTTTACCGTTTCTGAGATGGCTGGATATCGGCGGATACGAGAAATTAATGAAGAAGACAGCTAAAGAATTTGACCTCGTTTTGCAAGGATGGTTGGATGAGCATAAGAGCAAAAGAGGTTCTAGCGAGGTTAAGGGAGATGAAGACTTTATGTATGTGATGCTGTCCTTGTTTGATGACAAAACAAAGCAGCTTCCTGGTGGCGATGACACTGACACTGTTATTAAAGCTATATGCCTGGTATTGTCCTGAAAAAAACTTAAGCACAGCTAATGCATAAATTATTGATAACATGTCAATTGGCAAAAAGCTATTGTATATAAATAATCGAGCTGACTCCTACTTTGCAGTCTCTAATCTTAGCAGCTTCAGACACTACCGCAGTAACATTGACATGGGCTATCGCCCTACTTCTCAACAACCGCGATGTTCTAGAGAAGGCTCAAAATGAACTAGACGTTCATGTTGGTACAAATAGACAAGTGAATGAATCAGACATGATAAATTTAGCTCATTTGCAGGTCGTCCTCAAGGAGACACTGCGTTTATACCCCGCTGCGCCACTTTTACTACCTCACGAGTCTATCGAAGACTGCACCATCAGTGGTTACCATGTCCCCGCAGGCACACAACTTATTGTTAATGCTTGGAAGATTCAGCGTGATCCAGGAGTTTGGGAGGAGCCTTGTAAATTTCTGCCAGAAAGATTTCTTACAAAATACAAGGACGTTGATCTGAAGGGACAGAATTTTGAATTTATACCATTTGGAAGTGGTAGAAGAATGTGTCCTGGAATTTCGTTTGCCTTTCAAGTTATGCCACTAATACTTGCTTCATTACTACATGGGTTTGATTTTGCAACACCATCAGATGCAGCAGTTGACATGGAAGAGGCAAAATCCTTGACCTATGCTAAAGCGACTCCACTTGAAGTGCTTCTTACTCCACGCCTTTCTGCTTCTTTATATGATTAATTTGGCTTTTGCAATACGAATGTATGTTTTTGTATCTCCAGTAAGAAGTGATCAGATGTGATCATGTCTATTACCCTGAGGGTTTAGTATTTTTTTTTTTTTCCCCAGAATGTAAGTTGCTGTGATATCAATAAGAAGCGATTAGATGTGTGTTTATTTATATGTTTATATAACATTATGCTAAGTAATAATTCATAGTTAAGGTTTCCATCTTTATGGGAAAAAGTTTTACATTTATCTTATTAAAGCGCGGGGCCAGATTTTTTTAAAAAAAAAAAAGATGTAGGGCAGGACATGCTATCCTAACTCATGTTGTTTGCACCAAACATAAAATTAGATTAATGTTTGTAAAAACAATCAAATGCACCCTCAAGGTAATTAATTAAACTAAAAGTTTATCAATGCAATTATTCATAGTTAATTAGTTTCTCTTTAATTTTTTTACTGTGAAAAAAATTTCAGCTTACCAGCCCTCTTCGTAAATTGACGTGCTTCAATTTATTAATTTGGTGAAGTGAACTTGAGCGATGCAGATCAGGTAATTAATTAAACTAAAACAAGTCCTTGTGTAACATGCAGATCAGCTCACTAGCCCTCAAGATGTAAGCTAGCGGACTGCACATTCGCTCGAGAAACATAATTCAGAGGCATCAGTATCCAGGCTTGTGGGCTGTGGCTATATAGTCAATGAAATTTCTTTTATTGGTTATAGCTAATTTCGGCTGCAGGAAAGATTAAGCAGTAGGAAAGTTCATGTCCAGTAATTTTTGTTGGAAAATTAACACATATAACACTAAAAAAACACACTATTTTGTTTCTTCAATAACACTCTTCACCAACTACAACTCTTATTTTTCACTCTCTACAACTTACAGATTTTGTTACTTCACTTGATGCTTAAACCAAAGCGGAGGGGGGTATTTATACATGAAACAAGCTAATCACAACCATTCAAATAAGAAATTACAAAAAATTAATAATCATTCATCTTCACCTACCAAACCCACCACACCTAACACAAATAATTCAAACCTCACCAACCATACCTACTCATGGAACCTTGCATGAGTTGGGTTGAATTTATTCATCTTGGATCAAGTTTATGATCCAACAACTTAAATTTGCTATAACTTGCTTATGAACAGCAAGCAGAGCATAAATCACAAAATGCTTTATAAAAGATAACGACTTGAATGTAGAGCTGGCAAAACGGGTCATCGGGTCGTGTTCGTGTCGTGTCAAATTTAGGTCGACCCAAACCCGACCCATTTAATAATCGTGTCAAAATATTGAGACCCAAAGCCGACAAGGAAAAATAATCGGGTTATCCAATAACCCGCTTAATATCTATATATTAAACAAAAGTTACATTAAATATTTACACTTTGTCATACATATGTATGCATATACATACATACATCCATACATACATACATAATTTATCAATATTATAAAATATACATATCTACTAAAATATTACACACACTATTAAGGTTTTAATTATATATATGTAAATAATATTATATATCAATATTATAAAATATGCATGTCTACCAATATTTTATACATTTACACTATTAAAGCTCTAAATGTATTTAAAATTTTATAAATAAAATATTGTGTCTATATTCTTCCTTTTAAAGAAAAAAAAATCATCTCTAATATTTGAGTTTTAATGACAAGAATCTGTAAATTATTTTAAAATAGAAAATATAATCGGGTCATTGATCGAGTAAATGGGTCAAGAATTTTAACCCTAACTCAACACAGAAAAAAATTGTGTTGACCCGGACCCGACCCATTTAATAATCGTGTTAAATTCGACGACCCATACCCATTTATTGGTGTCGTGTTCGTGTCGGGTAATCGGGTCATGTCAAATTTTGCCAGCTCTACTTGAATGAATGAAAATACAAGCTTAGGTTCATTTATATATAGAGAGGAAAAAGAAGAAACAGTTGGCCTAAGGGCTAAGATTTGGAAATGAACAAATAACAACCTGTGAATATGACAAATATCAGCCAATCATTTTCAGCTTCTAGAAACGTAATTCTTGCATGCTCATTTGCTGAGATTCTTCAGTAAATCCATTTTGCCAGCTCAGTAAATTTTCTACATTTTCTGATTGCAAATGAGTGTAGCTGAGGTGGCATGCCAGCTTGTCATCAGAGTCATTTGTTGAATTTTCACAGCTGCTACTTTCAACACCCTTACTCAAACACAAGGTCTTGCAAAGACATTGAGTTTGCTTCTGAAGTAGTCAAATTTATAGTATGGCAGAGGCTTAGTTAGAACATCTGCAGTTTGATCCTTGCTAGCAACAAAACTTATTTCTATTTCACCTTTCATAACTTTGTCTCTGATGAAGTGAAGATCAATCTCAAAATGTTTAGTTCTCGAATGGTATATAGGATTGGTAGTTATGGCTGCTGCACTGGTACTGTCACTTAGAATCACTGGAGTTCCTTGAACTTTTAACTCAAGCTCATTAAGCAATGAACTGATCCATGTAATTTCAACACTGCATAGAGCCATAGCTCTGTATTCAGACTCTGCAATAAATCTAGCAACCACACCTTGTTTTCTTGAACTCCAAGCCAGCAAGTTATTACCCAAATATACACAATAGCCATTAATTGACCTTCTATCACCTGGATTACTAGCCCAATCTGCATCAGTATAGGCAGTGAGATCAAAATATTCTGACTTTTTTTATCCTTAGGCACATGTTCATTGTATTCTTAAGATATCTCAGTACCCTTTTACATGTTATCCAATGTGACTGTCTAGGATCTGACATAAACTGACTAAGCTTGTCACAGAGAAGGCAAGCTTAGGTCTTGTAAGCACTGCATATTGTAGGCTTCCTATGACACTTCTATAAAGTGTATGGTCATGAAACTTGGCTCCCTCATTTCTTTTTAGCTTTTCTGAAGTGCTGAAAGGAGTTTCTATGCCTTTGCAATCAGTCATTTATGCCTTTATCAACAGATCTTGAACATATTTGGTTTGAGAGAGCAGGATGGTATCTTGATTTTTGGTAACTTGTATCCCGAGCAAGAAATTTAAATTACCCAAATCCTTTAAGGCAAAGGTTTTGCTCAGCTTTACAATCACTTTTTCGACATCCTTGTTGCTGTTTCCAATGATTATTATGTCATCAACATAGATGAGCATAATAATTATATCTGATTTTGTTCTTCTGAAAAATAATGATGTGTCACACTTAAAATTTTTAAAATCCCAAGAGTATAAAGCACTCTTTAGCTTGTCAAACCAAACTCTAGGAGCTTGTCTTAGTCTATACAATGCTTTGTTCAGCTTGCATATGTAGTTTGACTTGCTTTTGTTTTTAAATCCTTCATGTTGTGGCATGTACACTTCCTCAGTCAAGTCTCCATTTAGAAATGCATTGTTTATGTCCACTTGCCTCAGCATCCAGTTGTTATTCACTGCCAAAGTCAGAACAATTCTAATTGTTGCAACCTTAACTACAGGGCTAAATGTCTCCTTGAAGTCAACACCTAGTGTTTGCAAGAATCCTTTAACAACAAGTCTGGCCTTGTACTTGTTAATGGTACCATCAAGATTCTCTTTTATTCACCCACTTGTTTCCAACCAACTTATAATTTTGACTATTAGGTATCAAAGTCCATGTTCTGTTTTTCATCAGGGCATTGTACTCATCTACCATTGCCTCTTTCCATTTCGGTTCCTTTAAGGCTTCACAGGTATTTTTGGGAAGAAAGGACTGGATTTGGGTAGATATTTGGTATAGTTTTGGTTTGAAAATTCCTTCTTTAGATCTTGTTATCATAGGATGTGATGGCCATGTTTTTTGTTTACCAAGGTTTTAAGTGTTTAGTTCTGTGGCTGGGAGTGAATTTGGACTGTCTTCTGGAATATGTAATAAGGTTGGTGAGGTGAGTGGTTACCTGATAATGTGTCAATCTCCAAGGTCTGTTGTGCTTCATCTTGGACAAGATTTTAGGGAAGTTTCATATTTCTAGCAATGTCTTGAGAATGACTGTATGCAGCTGCTAGTTGTGTGAAATTGTCAAGACTGATCACAGGGAAGGACACAACTTAAAACTTTTCAGAGAGAGTAGTAAAATCACTTTCATTCATGGACTCATTTTTGTTGAAATTTGGATAATTTGATAAAGGAAGGGAGTTTTCATTGAACCTCACACTAGCTGCTGAAATGTAAATCCTGCCAGACTGACTCATGCATACATATCCTTTGTGAGCAATACTTACTCCTAACAAGACACACTTGGAGGTGTGAAAATCAAATTTGTGCTTGTTATAGGGTCTTAGGTAAGGAAAACACTCACGGCTAAACACTTTAATTTGAGAGTAATCTGGTTTAGAAGAGTATAGCAATTCAAAGGGTGTTTTGCTCCCAACTACAGGTGATACCAGTCTGTTAATGGTGTATACAACATATGTGAAGGCTTCTTTCCAATATTTCAATGGCATTTTGGCTTGGGCTAGCAATGTGAGTCTAGTTTCCACAATGTGTCTGTGTTTTCTCTCAACTTTACCGTTTTGTTCATGTAAGTAAGGGTAAGAATGTCTTAGAGCTATTCCCTTGGCTTTGAATTCTCCCTCATTTCTGTTTGCAGTGCTTTAATTTTCAAGTTTAGTTGATTTTCTATTTGCCTTTTGAATGCAATGAATGTGTCAAGGGCCTGAGATTTTGTTGTTATAGGATAGAACCATGTGTATATGGTTCTGTCATCAACAAAAGATAAATAATATCAATATCCTTTTGTTGAGGGGATTGGTGCTGGTCCCCATAGGTCTGTATAGATCAATTCTAAAGCTATTTTGGTTTTGGTCTCAGTGTTCTTGAATTGTTGTTTTGATTGCTTTCCATATTGGCATGCACAACAAAATGAAGGGATGATATTTTTATTTATCCTTAACTGATTACAAGACAGCAAAGTATTTTTCAAAGCAAATACATTGGGATGCCCTAGTCTAAGATGCCAAAGATCAATCTCCTTTGTAGCTTTTGAAACACTGCCGTTTGATTCATTAGTTACACTAGACTTAACATCGACAGACTCATTACTATTAGAATTAAAGGATAACATAGACATCGGATCACTAATGGACCTTATTGTGAAGTGTTTTTGTAGATCAAAAGTAGGTAAAACAGAACAACCAATATGAAATATCACAAGTTTCTCACCATTGCCAACAACAAGTTGGTCATTACCTTGATATTCAAAATTGATGTTGATATTTCCAAGTGCGTTTGTGACATAGTTAGTGGCACCATTGTCCAGATGCCATGCTCCACTATTTTGCCCATCAGTTGAAGCTTCATAGGCACCTCTTGTTTCTCTTCTTCTGTTTGGCTGGGGTATAAAATTCTTCTTGAATCTGTGCCAACACTCAGCAGTTGTATGCACCATCTTCAAGCAAATTTGACATGGCCCTTTGGATTCTGAACCATTATCATTTGCCATTGCTTTGCCTTTTCCCTTGTCTTGAGGATTTTGATTTCCTTGATTGTTTCCAATTCCACTACCAGAGTTTCTAAAGACTATTCCAGGTTGATATTGATTTCCAGTTCTGTCATTGTTACCCCAGTTTCTCCTCTCATTTCTTATTTGAGTGTAGTTTGCCTCAACAGCCCCTGAGCTTAAATTTTGTTCAGTTCTGTTTTCTTGACTGAGCAGCATGCCATACACTTCTGAAAGTGAGAGGCTCTCTAGTATAGAGTTTATGTTGGTAACTATTGAGTCGTATTTAGGTCCTAGTCTAGCCAACACACACATGACAAAGTCATCATCACTCATATTGTTACCTACTACTCTAAGCTGATTTAACATAGACTTCATTCTAGAATAGTAGTCATGAATAGTGACTGAACCCTTTTTGGTTGTCTGGATTTGAGTTCTAAGGTGCAATACCCGGGCTCTAGTTCTAGCACCAAATTGGTTGGTAAGATTTGTCCAAACCTCACATGAGGTAGAACAATCAACCACTGTGCCCAAACCCCCCTCACTCACGGATGACAGTAACCAACTTAGTAAAATGTGGTGTTGCTTTTTCCAAATTTGATGCTCAAGGTTAGGTGTATTTATGGTGGTTTCATTTGGTTCCGGGTTTGTGAAATATCTTGGAGGGCAGACATGGCTACCATCAACAAAACCTTCAAGCTCATTAGCCCTGATGCTGGAAATCACTTGTGATCTCTAGAGCATAAAATTGTTTTGGGTGAGCTTGATAGGAATTGTAAAGACATATGTATTGTTGGTAATATGTTGTGTGGGAGAGTGATTAATTACTGCTGAGTTTGTGACATTGTGCCCTGAGTTTTGATTTTGATTGACGTTATCTTCTTGGTTATTTGGATTCATTTGTGACTGATTCGTGTTTGTGTGTGTGTTGCTGCTGCTACTTGCCATAGCTCAAAGCGGCTCTGATACCAACTTAAATTTGCTATAAATTGCTTATGAACAGCAAGCAAAGCATAATCACAAAATGCTTTATAAAAGATAACGACTGGAATGAATGAAAATACAAGCTTAGGTTCATTTATATACAGAGAGGAAAAAGAAGAAACAATTGGCCTAAGGGGTAAGATTTGGAAATGAACAACTAACAACCCTGTGAATATGACAAATATCAGCCAATCATTTTCAGCTTCTAGAAATGTAATTCTTGCATGCTCATTTGCTGAGATTCTTCAATAAATCCATTTTGCCAGCTCGGTAAATCTTCTACATTTTATGATTGTAAATGAATGTAGCTGAGGTGGCATGCCAGCTTGTCATCAGAGTCAGCTGTTGAATTTTCACAGCTGCTACTTTCAACACAACAATTTTAAGGTTTCAGCAGGTTCAGGCTTTCAGTTCAATTTATAAATTCGGTATAGTTCTTTTAGTATACACGAGTTAATTACCATATCGTGCTAGGATATTAATTGGTAAGTCCAAAATCAATTGCAATTAACAGAATCTTTATAACAACAGCAGAGTATTTTGGAAATTTGAGAAAGTTTCTGATGTACTTGCTGCGAGCAATCATATAAGGCGAATTCTGGAAAAATATAAAGGGATTTTCAAGTTTTGTTAGCTTTCCCAAATATTTATCGCACAATTCATAGTCCAATCACATCCATAATATTGATGCCTTTTTGATAATCCTATACATTCTGAAGTGGTAAAATTTGGGCAAATTTATTTATGGATGTGATTCAGTTCCACATAATTTTTGTTTTTGTGGACTTGGAGCGTAATTAAAGACAATCGATAAAAATTTCTCCTGCTACGAATTGTGCATCAGTAATACTAGCAAACATTATGTAAACTTGGGGTAAAAGCTTGTTTAGTCCCTATATTATGAGGTTAGTGTCCATTTAGTCTCTGTATTTTTAAAAACACCTCAAAACGTCCCTGCTACTAAATATTGACACTTATGCCATTATTTTTTTTATTTTTAACTTGCTTTTACAATATTACATTTTTACAATAATGTTTCTTTTTGGATATTAATAAAAAATTAAATTATCAAATTAAACTCAAAAATAAAATAAAAACAAAAAAGGTATATATTAATTTTTGTGGAAGCTCACGTATGTCTAAAAAATTAATATCGTAAAAAATTACATTATCAATTCTTTTAGAAAAATTAATATTTTAACTCAAGAGTGTGTTCTACAAAAATTAATATATATATTTTTATTTTATTTTATTTTTTGGTGTTAAAGTGGTAATTTATTTTTTTCTTTTTAATAATGTCTAAAAAAATTATTATAATAGGGTTTTTTTTTTAATAATGTCTAAAAAATTATTATAATAGGGCAATATTATAAAAATAAGTTAAAAGGAACAAAAGATAATGGCAAAAGTGTCAATAATTTAATGGTAGGAATGGTTTGAGGTATTTTTAAAAATATAGGGACTAAACGGACACTAACTTCAAAATATAGGGACTAAACGAGCTGTAAACTTGCCCCCCCGAAAAAAAAAATCCCATCAAGTAATCAACCTCTTGAACAGAAAAGCCTGAGATTTCAAAAACTGAACATAGAAACTTGACATTTTCTTATATGCACGATCAAGATCATTATGTACACTGACAAAAAACCAGAGAAAACTCATGCATGATTGGGTTTCATCTACAAACACAATTAACCAACAAGTAATTTTTAAAAAAATTAATTTCTTCAAGCGGAAAAGAAACCGTCAAAAGCAGTAACTGTAATCTGGCTCTTAGGCTTCAATACCCACTTGACAAATTTTCTGATCTCTTTACTTTTTAACAATTGAGATGCTCTGAAGAAGGCTCATGATGAACTAGACATTCATGTTGGTGCAAATAGGCAAGTGAATGAATCTGACATTAAAAATTTAGTTTACTTGCGGGCTATCCTCAAGGAAACAATGCGTTTATATCCGGTTGTGCCACTTTAACTACCTCACCAGTCGATGGAAGACTGCACTGGCAGTGGTTACCATGTCCGTGCAGGCACGCAACATTTTGTTAATGCTTTGAAGGTTCATCATGACCCAAAAGTTTGGCAGGAGCCTTGAAAATTTCTGCCAGAAAGATTTCTTACAACACACAAGGATATTGACTTAAGGGGACAAAATTTTGAATTGATGCCATTTGGCAGTGGTAGAAGAATATGTCCTGGAATTTCATTTGCCTTTCAAGTTATGCCACTAACCCTTGCTTCTTTACTACGCGGGTTTGATTTTGCAACCCCATTAGATGAACTAGTTGACATGGAAGAGGCAAAATCCTTAATCATCACTAGAGCTACTCCATTTAAAGCGCTTCTTACTCCTCACCTTTCTGCTTCTTTATATGATTAAATTGGCTTTTGTAATACTACAATGTAAGCTGTTCTCCATAATGTAGGTTGTTGTCCTATCAACAAGAAGTGATTAGATATGCGTTTAACTATTTTGAGGTAAAATAATTTCAAATTTTTTTAGACTAAACATAACGTTATGCTAAGTTATAATTCCATGTTAAGTTCTCCATCTTTATGGGAAAACTTTTATCTTTATCTTATTAAAGTGCAGATCCTTTATTAAAAATAAAGTGTGGGCTAGGATTATATGCTAAATCATTTTGTTTGCACCAAACAAGAAGTTAGATTAAAGTTTGTAAAAATAATTCAATCCCAAGCCTTTTATCACTCAACCAAATGCACCCTCAAGGTAAAATATTGTATAAATATACCTAATCATCATTAATAAGTGTCTCATTAATTTTTTGCACGCGTAAATTTCAACCTGCGGCTCTTTCATAAATTGACATACTTCAATTTATGAGTTGAAGTGAACTTGAGCATTGCAGATCGGGTAATTAATAATTAAAATAAAACAAGTACATATGTAGTAACGCAAAGTACCTGTGGTAATTTATAGCTTCTGAACTACATGTTACTTGCGAAACAATTGATTATAGAAACGTATAAGCATATCATTGTCTTCCATTCAGGAATGGATTGAAATGCATTTACCTAGTTTCAGAAAGTGGTATATCACCATGGCTTGTTATGCTAGCAGACTGCACATTTGTTCAAGAGAAACATAATTCAGAGGCTTCACTGTCCAGGCTTGTGGTTATATATCACATGAATATTCATTTGATTGGTCATGGCTAGTTTCAGCTACAGTCATGTTTTCTTCGATATTCATCTTCTGGGTTTCTTTTAATTCAATGAAAGGCGGCACACGACGGAGACAAAACAGTCTATATCAACATCATTTGATCAGGATCCTTCAGCAGATGAAAGATTGAGCGTTGTGTGTGTGTGTGTGTGTATATTCCAGTAATTTTAAGATTTTAGTAGGTTCATGCTACCAGTTCCATTTATAAATTCTATACAATTCTTTTAGCATGCATATCAGTTATAACATAAATAGAAGGATTGGCGAGTTCAATTGGAGTTAACAGAATCATTTATAACAATAGTAGGGGAATCTGTAGGGTTCTTGAGATGAGATTTTTAACTCTCAATGAAGGGGTGGACCTAGGACTTCTAATGAGTTTGGGCTAATTTATAAATTTATGATAAATATTTGTTGAATATCGGTACATATAAAGGAGTAAAAGAACACATATATCAAAACACGTAATATCAAAACTCTTAGAGAAACACATATATTTAACAAATAAGCTTATGATATAAATTATTAAAATTAAACCATAAAATAATTATTATGAAATTATTTTTTTATTGATAGAGAATGTCATATATTTGAATTATTTAATATAATTAGAAGAAAAAAAGTAAATATGACTGTGAAGTTAAAAGTCATGAAAGTTATAGTTGAAAATGTTGTTAATTGTTATTGTGTTCCATTTTGCAATTAGACCAAACCATATATTCATATATATGGTGATGTTCCATTTTCTAATACTAGTGACAATGTTATAACATAGTTACTATATTCCATTTTGCAAGTTTCTAATACTAGTGACGATGTTATAATATATATTGATATATGTTTCTTTCAATTAGATCAAATCATAATATTTTTTATAATAAGTTAAAGCAATAATAAAATTTTTACCTCCTAATGATTTCAATTAGTTCAAGAAATATAAAATTAAATCATTTTATAAAACAAATCTCTAACTCCTATTGAAAGAAAAAATATAGTTGAATGAGGGACAAAATTAAAAATAAAATATAAACTCTATTATTTTATGAAATACTTAGTTTTCAATTAATGTTTTCTAAATGTCCCCTTATTTGTCCTTTAATGTAGATTGAATCATTAGTTGGTCAGAATTTAAAATCTTGACAACTTTTAATTTTGGCTCTAATATAAGCTTACAAATGTAGGCATGTAGCTTGCTGTTAGATTTGGTTATGCGCTGATAAATTTTTTAACAAGTGAAAAAGAGAAAAGAGAGAGAAATTACCTTAATTTGATAAGGAAATTAGCAAATAAGAGGAAGATAAGATAATTTACGGTAACAAATAAATGATAAATTCTGATTTTTTAGAGAAAAAAAAGAGTAAAATATGTACTAATGGAGCGTTTACATTTTGGATTGGAGTGGTAATCCTATGATTGAGAGTGTGGAGTGGGAGTGGGAGTGGGAGTGGGAGTGGGAGTAGATTGTTTACTTACAGTGGAATGGAAGTATGGAATGGAGATTAGAATCCAATTTATGTATTTACTTTATCTTGGATTTGGAGTAAATAATTTCAAATTACAATTTTACCGTTATTTAAAAAATTATAGCTTTTAATTACAAAGTTAATAAAAAATATATTTGATAAATAAAATTTTATTATATTATATTTGTAAATTTATAATAATTATTAATATTCTTAATTATGTACATCACAATTTTTTATTAATTTTAATTTTAATTATGTAAATTAAAAATTATTGATAAGGGTAATATAAATGAAATATTTTTACTATTAACATAGTACGAAATTAATATTTTCTTAGAATAAACTATTTATTATTATTAATTATTAATATTAAATAAATATATAACTATTATTTTTAAATAAATATAATAATATAATATTTTCAAATAAAGATAGTATATAGTAATATTATTAATTCTCTATTAATATAATAATATTATTTTTAAGTAATTTTCACTTAGAATCAAACTAAATTATTATTTAGTTAAATATAATATTATTATTTAAAAAATATAATATTATTTATTTTATTTTATTAATATAATTATAGTAAATTTAATAAAAGGAGGGTAAATATGAAATGAAACATTATTTTATTTTATTTTATATAATTATTTTAAATTTATTAAATATAATTATATTAAATTTATTATTATATAAAATAATAATATAATATTATTTAGTACAAAATTAATATTTTCTTATAATAAACTATTTATTATTATTAATTATTAATATTAAATAAATATAATATTATTATTTATTTTATTTTATTAAATATAAATTATTAAATTTAATAAAAGGAGGGTAGAAAAGGAAGAGGTGGGAGTGTCATGAGAGTCCCACTCCCACTGCCCACTCCAAAAATAGGTGGAGCCCACGAAGTGGGATTCTAAATTCTCTCTTAAAATGTTAAAGTAAATATTGGAGTGGAAGAAATTCACATTTCTCACTCTCACTTCAAAAAGTAAACACAACGAAAGAGTAGATAACCTTTGTGTTTTAAAAATTTCAAAAACTTAGAAAGGGCATTTCAGGTAATTAATAATAAATGGATTATTAAATAAGGGTTGAGAGCTACAATATATGTAAATCCACACTTTATGAAGAAATAATTTATAAAAAATCACATTATTTTTCAAAATTTAAAATAAAGAGAAAGTTTAGCAATTAATTAATTTTATCCAATTCTTTACATAAGTCTGTTGACCATAGTTGATCACTAATGTTGTTTAAACATAATTTAATTTGAGTATATTTTATCCGATAACAAAAAAAAAAATCAAATTGTCCAAAATATATACTTCTGTGACATAAGTTGAAAAAATTAAAATTTGGAATGTATGCTGTATCTTTTTCCCAAATTTTGTATTGATAATCCCAGATTAGGGCATGGATTGAAAACTCCCCAATTTTGAGTTACAAATCCCCAATTCGATGTGGGCATTAACTACAAATCCCCAATTTAAATAAACTCTTATTTAAATAAGAGTGAGTTTGATTGAATTTCGGCTTATAAATTAAAACAATGCAGTTTGGGAATGATGTGCTTCCAAGAGGCTCTCTTTTGTCTCAAAGAGACGGCCACCTTAATTTTATACTTATTCGATGCAACCAAAAAATAAGGCCACTTTAATTTATTCAGTTTGAATAAAATCAATTCCACCAACCGAGATCCCATTCACTGTCGTCAACATTAATTGAATTGAACAAGCTAATTCAAAGATATGCACGCGTTTTATTTCTGTTAAGGGGAAAATGTCAATAAATCTATGGGCTATCTGAGTAATCGATTTCAGTTGCCGAAACCAGTACGAGTCTATTCACTATGGTTTGAGGTGTTGTAGCTTAAAAAAATTTGTATTTATGAAAAAAATTAATAATAAATAATAAATATAAATTTTAAATAATAATTTTGACAAAATTATTAAAGATATAATATATTTTCTATTATATAAGTGAAAAATCATATCAACATAATTTCTAAAGTACAGTAGGTAGTGTTTACCAAATACTTTAATGTTGTATCTTTTAAGGTACAGTTGCCTAATCTTAATCTCAAACGTACCATATATCTTACTACATTAAATAAAAAAAAATACTAGTCTGATTTTAATACTAATTTGCAAAGCCCCCTCTATTGGCGGTTCAAATTTTGTCGACTAGAATTGTTCTTACATGTTATCCACCTCAGGCATTCAAACAATTCACATTCTCAATTAATCAATTAACTAAATAAATTGACTTGTATAAATCAAAAATGCTAAAATTGTAAATGTAAGCCTTACTAGCCATTTCACTTGAATAAATTGGAAAGGACTTCTGAATTGATCAATTAATCAAAAAGACAGCGTAAATGTTTAAACGAGGAGTAGCGTGTGACACGTAAGCCTTAATTAATCAAGTAATTAATTGATAAAAAAAAGTTAACAATAGATGTATGTGGCACACACATGAGCCTTGAAGGAGCCAAGACCATATTTTATTCACACAACTTGATTAATTCTCTTCCATGCTAAGTTCAAAGCCAAAATTAATTAATACAACTTTGGACCATCGATCTCTTCTTTGAAGCAAGAATTTTAATTGGATTAAGAAACGACACTAATATTAATTGAACGATTTTGATGATGAAAACAATGAGTTCATCTAAGATTGAGACTTTTAATTAATTTGAAGCTATTAATTTTTGGAGTTGGACTATTGGCACTCTCTAAAAATCGTTTAAATCTTTTTTTTTAATTATCTTATTAAAATATTTTAAATAATATAAATTTCTTATGACTCCTCTTAATTAAAATTCATTCTTATATAACCCCACTCTTACAATTTTTTTTAGTATTGTTCAAGCGTCTTATGATGTCAACAGCCTTTTTCTTTCCTTATCTATTTTTTCAATTCTTAGTAATACAAAATATATTCTTCTTACTGACTTACTCCATGTTAACACAAACTCTTGTTACCGCTTATTTTCTCCTCAATTAAGTCCATTCATAAGTGGTAAAAGAGTTTCCATTATAAATGCTTTCAACTTCAAAGATTTGAAAATTTTATTATAATAACTTCTATTTTCAACACAAAAGCAATTCAACCTAATGTTGAGTTCTTCATCGTGCTTCCATTGGTGAATGCACATGTGCTCTATGCCATGCTACACCCTAGAGAAAGAATGAAAACAAATTCAATTTTTGTAAGAAAAATTACTGCTACAGTCACAAAATTTGAAAAAATAGTCACAAAGACACCTAAATTTTTAAAAGGAAAACACCAAAAACTTCCTTTTAACTATTATATCATTTGAATTTAGTATTTAGAAAATTGACTTTGAAGTTTTTTAATTAATACAGATTTAATAGAAATAATATAATCAATCTAGTAAACTACCAATATTAAGTTATTTTTAACATTTAAAATAATATTAAATTTTAATTATTATATTTATTTTAATAATATATTTACATTTATTATAGAAATTCTAAATAAATCATTGGGTTTAATATATTTTATAATTAAATAATTAACAATATATCTCCCTATTAATAATATTAAAATTATTTTTTATAATATTCAAAATAATTTTGATTTTAATTTATGTATTTTAATATTATGTTTCTATTTATTATAAAATTTTGGGGTTAATTTTTTTAATTTATAGAGTTAAAGCATATTATGGTCAGAAGCGGATCTTGGTGTCCCTTATTAAAAACTTGGGGGCCTTTGTGACTATTTTTCCAAACTTTAGAGGGTAGGTGTCTTTTTTTCTTTTTTTATATATAAAAAGATAAATTTATTTAATTAAGAATTAAAAAAAAAAGTGCGTGTGATGGTAAGGGATCCAACTCTAATTTTTATTTATCAAGCAACGATAAAGACTATGGCGAAGCTTTTTAACACACTTTAGTGTAATTTATAAAATACTAACTTATAAAATAAAAATCAATCATCTTGTCATAAATTTTAACTTAAAAATAATTCTAAATTTTTAAAGATTTCACAAAAGAAAAAAAAAATCTTCAGTTGATGTTTAAAATATAAATATAAGGGAAAATTATAGCTACACTCTCAAGGTTTAGAGAAACAAACATGAAGAACCTAAACCTTCAATAAGAGACATTAAGACTTCTTCTAACCATAATACCCTTTGGTTCTATTAAATTGACTCCAATGTTTTACAAAAAATAGAAATACAATATTAAAATAGACATAATAATATGTACACTTTATATATTTAATATTAAAAAATACTTTATTATTTTACAATCTACTAGAAAAATTAAATTATTTATATTATATTTGTTATATTTATTAAAAACGTTAAATTTTTTATTTACTATATTCAAAAGATATTATAGTAAAACAAGATCTTTGTGTTCCTTATTGAAAATTTAGAGGTCTTCATGACCATTTCTCTAAACTTTGTGGGTATAGTTATTCTTTCCTCTAAATATAAATTATGAAATGTGGGGGTGTAAAATATATATATATATATATATATATATATATATATATAATCAAAAGAAAATTTTATTTTAGCATTTAATTGAATTTTGATTAAAACAAAGAACTAGTTTATCTTTAGTTATTTAGGTAATTTCGTTTAAAGAGGGGTTTAAGGAGATTTAGAGGAGTGTCAAAAGTAATTAGTTTTTTTTTTCATCGTTTGGAATTTTGATTCTCTTCTAGTTTCGTTTCTCATTATGAGATTTTTCTGGCCATCTAATATAATTTATCTAGATTATAAGTTATTAACAACAAAACACCTTTAATACATACTTTTGAGAACTAAAATGATAAAAGAAGAGAAAGTCAAAGAAAATCAAGACTACAACTTTCAATAAATAAATAACTTTATTTACATGGAACTAATATCTATTATTCTCATATTTAATCTAATTTTTTTTATAATTGTCTGAGTACTGAAATCAAATACAAAATGAGAAAAGAGGGAATTGAACGAAAAAAAAAACAAAGAAAATAAATTTACATGGGTTATAGATTATGAGAGTTTATTTGAATGAAGAAGAAAGATGGGTGTCCCCCCCCCCCCTAAAATCGAATAAAGAAGAAAGTGGAGATTTAATTAGGTAGGGTTGGCAAAAAAGTCCGGGTCAGACTAAGCCCACAGGCTTGAGGCTCGGCCCGCATCATGGAAATGAGCCCAAAAATAAGCCCACTCTGAATGCCCCTTGTTAGTACGGGTGGGCATTTGGTTCGAACCGAACTGAACCAAACCGAACTATATTATAGTAATTTGGTTCGGTTCAGTTCATGTTATAAAAGTAAATGGTTCAAATTTTCTGAACCATTTGGTTTTTAATTTGCTGAACCAAATGGTTCAGTAAAAGAATTGAAATTAAAATTAAAAAAAAAAGGAAAGTGAAAAGTGAAAACCTAAGCTAACTAAAACACACATTTCACTATTTCAAATTAAATCACACAGCCACATAAGCAATTAACCACCCACCATCTGAAACTCTTTTTCTCTTTGCCGGCCACTACACACGAGTAATCAGCCACCGCTCATCATCCCCACCGTCATTAGACTCATCATCATCGTCGTCAGCCTGTCACGGATTCATCCATCGTGCTTGTGCCACACGCTGCAACTTTCAGTCCATTGAGCTTCAGTCAGCAGACTCGGCACCATCTCTCACTCTTGTTCACCGTCAGCCACACCTTCCTCACGCCATCACCGTCGCTGGTCTTGCCAAACTGCTGTCAAGGACTCAAGGTGCGTGAGACAGCCAATTACTTCTAATTTGTTTTAATCTTTGCTCTAATATCATGACCGAACCGAACTGCTATCAATAATTGTATTGTAATTTGTCAAACTATCTTGGGCCCTTAATAATATGTAATGGATTAGCTTAATAGTTAATAGCTTGTAGAAACAGCCACTAATTTAATCGAATTAGTAATAAAAATTTGTAGTAATACCTAGTGATATAATTGAATTATTATTAAAAATTAGTTAGTAATGTCCACTGATTTAGTCAAATTAATTTATGGTTTACAATGTTACAATTAGTTAAGTGATAGAATTATAGAATAAATTAATTCGTAAAAGTTAAATGGGGTTGACCTTCCGTAGTTGACTATTGTTTGCAATATTTTCAGATGGTTGCTTCTTCAAAGGTCCAAGACAATATTGAATCCTGAAGCAATGAATCTGACCGTGAAACTGAAGTTGAAAATGATTCGTTAACATTATCCAATAGTAGTGGAACAAAGAGAAAAAGAGCTTCAATACCCAGAAAAGCAATGTTGCCAAGATCCGAGGTGTGGCAACATTTCACTATATTGCCAAGTGATGCAAAAAAGTGCACATGTAACCATTGTGGTGTAGAATTTCGTATAGGGCACGAGACTAGCACTTTAAAGACTCACTATCAAGATAGGTGCGATAAATATAAGAGCTTCGAGAAGGATCAAACAGTTTTAACTAAAGATGTTGGTAGTGAAGATCTTTTGGCAAGGGGGTTTAGTTAGGATGCTTGTAGACGCGCAACTGTAAAAATGATTGTTTTTTATGAATTTCCATTTTCTGTTGTAGAGAATCCAGGATTTAAGCATTTTTGCAGTGTGATTGCTCCTAGGTATATTCTTCCATCACAGAGAACTATTACTAGGGATACTCTTGATTTGTTTGTGGAAGAGAAGACTAAGTTAAAGAGCTTATTGGTCGGGAATAAGCAAAGAGTGTCTTTGACCATCGATATTTGGATTTTTATTATAACAGCTAGCTATATGGTCTTCACAACTCACTTTATTGACACAGATTGGAGCTTACATAGAAGAATTATTAGTTTTAATATCGTTAATGATCATACATCAGAGACGATTGGCAAGAAACTTAAAAAAATGTTTGATTGATTGGGGTATAGAGCCAGTCTTTGCAGTAACTGTAGACAATGTAAGTGCAAATGAGGGTGCCGTTAGGTATTTAAAGGATAGATTGAGCACGTGGAGAGATGATTCTTTAGTGTTGAATGGGGATTATATGCATGTCTGTTGTTGTGCACACATTTTGAATTTGATAGTTAATGAAGGGTTGAAAGAAATGGATGCGAGTATAGTTAGTGTTCGTAATGCCATGAAGTACGTGAGATCTTCCACTGCAAGGATGCAAGCATTTCAAATTTGTGTGAATCAAGAGAAGATTAATTGCAAGGGAAGTGTGATTTTAGATTGTCCTACAAGGTGGAATTCCACTTATATGTTGAGTACGGCATTGAAGTTTAAGTCAGCATTTGATCGAATGGCAAATGAATATAAGTTTTATGATGCATATTTCCGTGAGAAAGAAAATGGGGAAAAAAAAAGGATAGGACCACCATTAAATAGTGATTGGGAAAGTGCTCGCCGCATTTGTAAATTTTTGAAGACTTTTTATGATGCTACTTTGCAATTTTCTTCCTCTTTGAAGGTAATATCAAATTTTTGCTAGAATTTAGTTTGTCAAATTAATTATTCTTTGGCTTTAATATCTAATAGCAATTTTTATTTTTTTTTAGTTGACATTAAATCTTTGCTACAATTTGATATGTCAAATTGAATCTACTTTGAAATCCTTGTGTAAGAGCAATGATTCTGATTTGAGTGCCATGGCAACTAAAATGAAGGACAAATTTGACAAGTATTGGGAGGGCACAATCAAGATAAACAAGATGTTAATTGTTGCTTGTGTACTTGATCCACGAGGCAAAATGAAATTCGCAACACATTGCTTCGAGGAATTGTATGGCCAGGATAGTGGCAAATGTAGTGAGATGAAAGAAATGGTAAAAGACTTGTTTGTTAAACTTTTTGAGTCTTATAGTGCACGGTACTCTAAACCCAGTGGAGTTGGAAGTGCAAGTGCAAGCAAAAGTGCAAGTGCGAGCCAACATTTTGGGAGTGGTTGTGGTTTGACTTCTTGAGAGTTGGATGATATTGATGATGTTGCGATCGAGGACCCTTTTCTCCTAATTTAGTAAGAAAGTTACTGTTAGTGAAGATAATGCGGAATTATTAAATGAATTGGAGCTATACTTGATGGAGAAGACTGAAAAAATTGCACCAAAAAATAATTTGGGAGCTAAATTTGATATTTTGTTATGGTGGAGGGTGAATAGTTCGAATTATCCGATCTTGGCAAATATAGCAGGAGATGTCATCGTTGTTCCAGTGTCTACTGTTGCATCGGAGTCCGCCTTTAGTACCGGAGGTAGCATACTAGATCAATATAGAAGCTCATTAACTCCGGACATGGTTGAAGCATTAATATTGACACAAAATTGGTTGCGATCATCTCTTTTCTTGGATGCGACAACAAATCTTAATCAGTTAGTTCAAGAAAATGAGTTCATGGACCAACTTTCAGAAGGTACGTTGTGTCAATTTAAATTTAAGTTTATTTTTAGTAGTTTTGGACAATTTTAATTTGTTTTAACTTTTGTTTATTTAGAGTTTCGTAAATCAACAACTGCGGACCATTTTGGTTTTGGTGTTCTACATTGAGTCATTGAGACTTTGGTTTAATATGAAGAATAATAGGTAATGAAGTTAATTTTTTTTTTGCTAGTTAGTAAATGTGATTATATTTATATATGTCATAGCATATATTTTAATTTATTCTATTTAATTGTTGGTGCTTGGTTAATGATTTATTTTGACTTGGAGATATAATATAGGCATTGTGGATGTGGAAAGATGAAGAGGTGGCGATAGAAAGAGTGCTTTGTTGGCCATGGAAGTTTGAAGTTTCTTTTGTAATATGTATTGGATTTTTAAATTATTGTTGGATTTTATGATGTTAATTTACTATTGTTAATTTTGTTATGTTATTTATTGTGTGGATTTCTAGATTTTTTTTTGGATTTTATTATGTTAATCTACTATTGTTAGATTTTTTATGTTTATTATTTGTGGATTTAATAGACTAAGGATTATTGATTTATTGTTGTTTTAATAGTGTATTACCATTATATCATTTTATTAAATAATGAATATATAGGTTGAAACCAAACCAAATTACCGAACTGAACCAAATCAGTTCAGTTTTATAATTTGGTTCAAAAATTCATGAACCATTTGGTTTCAGTTTGATTCAGTTCGAGGCCTGAACCGAACCAAACCTAATAGTGCCCACCCCTACTTGTTAGGGGTGGAAATAATACCCGTCCGGTCCGGACCTTGACCGCACCCGGGCATTTTAGGTCAGGTATGAAGCCGGGCCGGTCTTAAGCATCACTTGATAAACCAAGAACTCAAATTTTATTAAAAAAATATTATAAAATATATATTATTTTAAATATTTATATTTATTTGACTCATTTATTATACATATATAAAGTTTTAAACACTTAAAGTTCATATTTTCATGTCAAATTTTATTAAAATAAATTTAAAATTTATAAAATTACTAAAAAATAAAAAATATACACATATAATATTAAAAAATATAAAATCTGGGTACCCGAATTAAAGTCCGGCACAACCCGGCCCAGACATATATTGCATCCGGGTCGAGTCCGATCATTGTGATACCCAAAGTTTTGCCAACTCTAGCCCTGGTTAAGGGCTTTTGCAAAAAGGCCGGGCTTTAATTTATAAATTAAAAAATTTTAAAAAAAATAAAATATTCTTTTTCATTGAAAGAGTTGAATCCCTCATTCCATTTTGAATTAACATCCTTTTTAATAAACATGAGTCTTGAGCTTCTGCATAAATTACAATACATAAACGTAGTTAATATCTAAAATATAAATAATTTTAATTTACAATAATAAATAATAAAAAGAAGAGAAAAAGAAATACAAATATTTGCTTAGAGGTGACCGGCCAAGTCCATTCAAGGGAGCAATTAATATTTTTTTGTTTAATAATAATAATCATCTTAATTTAAGTGTTTTCGTTAACTTATAGTTTAATTAAAAATTTATTTAACAAAATTATGGAAGGCCCAAGCCCTGCCCAGATCCGCTCAAATTGAATGGGCTTTCCAGGGCTTGGACCAAGTATCAATTCTATGGGCTGGGCCTAGGCTTTGAGAAAGCCCAGCCCAAACCAACAAATTACCAACCCTATAATTAGGTGACTAGTTTCAGAGTTAACGTCTGTTAGCATTTGCGTTAACGGTTTTAATTTTAATAGAGCTTTCGGTTTTTGTGTAGGGAGACACATAATCCAAATTTAATTAAATGGACTGGATTTATTAGATACTAGATAGGCCTTAAAATGGAGTTGGAGCGAATCTAGAATTTTGATGAATGGACCCAAGACCGGAGGTAGATACGTGGATATGATAAGGCCCGGTTCAAGATTCATATCCAATAATATTCCTTTAATTTTATTTTTTTAAATCAATTACAGTAATAATAATTTACTCCAAAATATTTACATATCAATTTAAGAGAGGCCATATTTCTTCATCACATCTTCGCCAGCTGCCGCTCGTCACTCACTCGCGGTTCGAGCTGTCAGGGTCAGGCATAGTAATTTTGAAAATTATCTGTCTCTTCTGGCACGTGCTGGATGCGTGAGATTGGAAATTTGGAATCACCTTGCAATAAATTCAAAGTGCTCTTCCTGACTCTTACTTTTCGATTGCTGGGTGCTTAGATATGTATTTATGAAGTTGCTTTCTTTACTAACACTTATCCAAAATTGTTAGGTTTAGACTTTTCTTTTCACTGTTCTAAAGACGTGCTTTGTATTTTATAATAGCAATTAGTTATTCTCTGATTAATTTGACGTGCATGGTTGGTTACTTGGTTTGATAGTTGGATGTAATTAACAATTTAATTGATTGGGAGGAAAAAAAATTAAAACGAAGCCTAGGTAGTCATTCAATGTACAGTTGCTAGTTAATTCAGGTGGAAATTATAAAATCTAGTAAAATCAGATGAAAATTGTAAAATCTAATAAAATTAAGTGAAAATAAAAATAAAATTGCTGTAACTATAATGTTCGAACCGAACTGAACTGAATTAAATTAAATTTAATTTCATAATACAGTAGAACCTCCAATAGAAATATTCTATATAAGAATAGCTTGTTCATAGTAATAAAAAATTGTGATTCCAATTTGCGACCAGTTATAATTAAAAATAAACTCCACATTGTAATAAGTTATATTCTTTGTAAGTTCCGTCTTAATAAACTTACCTCTACATAATAATAATATTTCAAAAATATATGCCATGTTACATTAAATAATTAAGATGGAACAAAATATCTTTCTAAAGTTGCTTGTGACAATGATTTGTTCTTTAAAGTTACAACTACATTTTTCAACTTGCGGGTATATATTAATTGGTTAACATAGACACTTAGTAATTGGTCAGCATACACACTTAATAATTGGTCAATAAAATAATTAATTTATTAATGTATATATATTAAATTTGACTCACTTATTAATTTATTAATACATGACATTATTTACCTCTATATCACTTGCATTAGGGATAATTAAGCAAAGACAATAATTTTTGTACTATACATCTATTGAATTATAACATTTTTATAGGAATAAATTTCTCAATTCCCAACAATATGACTATATAGAAGTTTTAGTGTATTTCGGTACAATTCAAAAATTCGATTTGATTTAAGTTCTATTCTTAAGAACCGAACCTTATGGTGCCTACCCCTAGGTACTTGTACATGAATGATAAGATCTAGTTCAAGATTCCTACCCAATATTCCTTTAATTTTATTTTTTAAATTAATAATAGTAATAATAATTTACTCTAAAATATTTTGATATCAATTAAGAAAGACTATATTTCTTCATCTCATCATCAATAGAAAGAAATGCCAACCAACTCAATTTGAAATTAATTATTTTTCTCAATATTAATTTATCATCATTGTTTCAATGGTTAACAATAGGGTAACGTTTGATAGTCATTCAGTCAAAGAATGAGCAAAAATTATCCTTCATAATTCACATTTATAACCTAACAGAAAAAAAACAAAAATGCAAGACTTTGGTTCCTGAGTCATGAAATTGGATAGGAAAATGAAAAATAAAATGACTTGGTCATCGAAATTTTATGTTAGCCATGGGTCAAAGTAGTAAACCGGCATTTTCTATGACTTTAGAAGCTTCCCTTGGTTTCACAAAGCAACAAACTGACTGGAAAAGTAAAAGTGTTTGAATTTTGTTATATCTTAGACGAGTCTCTTCCTAGGTATGGGAATTATTTGTAAATATTTTGTTTGATTTATAAGCTTGTCCTTAATAGTACAATTACTTTATAAGTACTTTAGTTATATAAAATTTTATTAAAATAAGTGTTTAAGGGTATATTACCAATTTTGTAATTATCTTATAATCATTGACTAGACGAAACTTTGACTGCAGACCTTACGCTACATGCTCTTAAATTATATCTATGTACCAGACATTGATTTGAAGTAACCTCTTCATTCAGATCAGAGTCCCAGAGCCAGCAAAAAGCAATTAGAAATGGCCATTCTTCTTACACTAGAATCAACTGTTCTTGCAATAATTTCAGGTTTTGTAATATTTCTCTCACTTTTACTCTTGATTTCACTAAATGGGCGAACAAAAAAGACACAAGCTCCTCATCAAGCACCAGTAGCTGCGGGAGCATGGCCTTTGATTGGCCATTTACATCTCTTCGGAGGGCAAGAGCCAACTCATAGACTTTTGGGCGACGTGGCTGATAAATACGGTCCAATATTCACTATGAAAATGGGCTTGAAACGAGCTTTAGTGGTCAGCAATTGGGAAATTGCTAAAGAATGTTTCACCACCAACGACAAAGCCTTTGCAAGTCGCCCCAGATCAATGGCCATGGATCTCTTAGGGTACAATTTTTTGGTCATTGGTGCCAGCCCATACGGCAACTACTGGCGAGAGTCTCGTAAGATGGCCACCATTGAGCTTTTATCAAACAATCAACTTCAGAAGCTGAAACATGTACGAGAGTCTGAAGTGAAGGCTTCCATCAAAGGGTTATTCGAGAATTGCAAAAGGAGCAGTTCACATAAGGTTTCAGTGGAGATGAAGCACTGGATTGAGGGCATTGTACTTGATATTATCATGAGAATAATTGCAGGAAAACGTTACACTTCACAAGACAGTTCTGATTTTCAAGAGCATGCGACCAACTTTTTTGACTTGTGTGGTAAGTTTGTGGTGTCTGACGCTTTACCGTTTCTGAGATGGCTGGATATCGGCGGATACGAGAAATTAATGAAGAAGACAGCTAAAGAATTTGACCTCGTTTTCCAAGGATGGTTGGATGAGCATAAGAGCAAAAGAGGTTCTAGCGAGGTTAAGGGAGATGAAGACTTTATGTATGTGATGCTGTCCTTGTTTGATGACAAAGCAAAGCAGCTTCCTGATGGCGATGACACTGACACTGTTATTAAAGCTATATGCCTGGTATTGTCCTGAAAAAAATTGTTGATAACATGTCAATTGGCAAAGAGCTATTTTATATGCATAATCGATCTGACTCCTACTTTTGCAGTCTCTAATCTTAGCAGCTTCAGACACTACCGCAGTAACATTGACATGGGCTATCGCCCTACTTCTCAACAACCGCGATGTTCTAAAGAAGGCTCAAAATGAACTAGACGCTCAAGTTGGTACAAATAGACAAGTGAATGAATCAGACATGAAAAATTTAGCTTATTTGCAGGTCATCCTCAAGGAGACACTGCGTTTGTACCCCGCTGGGCCACTTTTAGTACCTCACGAGTCTATCGAAGACTGCACCATCAGAGGTTATCATGTCCCTGCAGGCACACAACTTATTGTTAATGCTTGGAAGGTTCAGCGTGATCCGGGAGTTTGGGAGGAGCCTTGTAAATTTCTGCCAGAAAGATTTCTTAAAAAATACAAGGACGTTGATCTGAAGGGACAGAATTTTGAATTTATACCATTTGGCAGTGGTAGAAGAATGTGTCCTGGAATTTCATTTGCCTTTCAAGTTATGCCACTAATACTTGCTTCATTACTACATGGGTTTGATTTTGCAACCCCATCAGATGCACCAGTTGACATGGAAGAGGCAAAATCCTTGACCTATGCTAAAGCTACTCCACTTGAAGTGCTTCTTACTCCACGCCTTTCTGCTTCTTTATATGATTAATTTGGCTTTTGTAATACTGAATGTATGTTTTTGTATCACCAATAAGAAGTGATTAGATGTGATAATGTCTATTACCCTGAGGGTTTAGTTTTTTTTTTTTTTTCCCAGAATATAAGTTGTTGTGCTATCAATAAGAAGCGATTAGATGTGTGTTTATTTATATATTTATAGAACATTATGCTAAGTTATAATTTGTAGTTAAGGTCTCCATCTTTATGGGAAAAAAGTTTTATATTTATCTTATTAAAGCGCGGGTCCAGATTTAAAAAAAAAAAAGATGCAGGGCAGGATATGCTATCCTAACTCATTTTGTTTGCACCAAACATAAAATTAGATTAATGTTTGTAAAAACAATTTAGTCCCCAGCTTTTTATCCCTCAAGGTAATTAATTAAACTAAAAGTTTATCAATGCAACTATTCATAGTTAATTAGTTTCTCATTAATTTTTTTTACAGTGATAAAAATTTCAGCTTACCAGCCCTCTTCGTAAATTGACGTACTTCAATTTATCAAGTGAACTTGAGTGATGCAGATCAAGCAATTAATTAAAAGGTAAAAGCTCATTTAGTCCCTATATTTTAAGATTAGTGTTTATTTAATCCCTATATTTTTAAAAATGTCTCGAAACATCCCTGCTGTTAAAGTATCGATACCTCTACCGTTACTTTTTATTAATTTTTGACTTACTTTTACAATATTACCCTTTTATAATATTTTTTTTGTTTGGACATTAATAAAAAAAATAATTAAATTAATAATTTAACCCTAGAAAATTAAAAAAATTATATTAATTTTTTTGTAAGCACCATTTGGCATTTGCACACTTGGTGGTTTGCATATAATTTTTAACAATTTAATTTTTTATAATTAAAAATTAATATAAATTTACTTTAATTTTTAGGATTAAATTGGTAATTTAATTATTTTCTTTTTATTAATGTCCAAACAAAAAAATTATTATAAAATGATAATATTGTAAAAGTAAGTCAAAAACTAATAAAAAGTAACGGTAGGGGTATTAATACTTTAACGGCAGGGATGTTTCGAGATATTTTAAAAAATACAGAGATTAAATAGACACTAATCTTAAAATATAGGAACTAAATAAATTTTTACCCTTAATTAAACTAAAACAAATCCTCGTGTACGTAGTAACATGCAGATCAGCTCACTAGCCCTCAAGGTGTAAGCTACCGGACTGCACATTTATTAGAGAACCAGAATTCAGAGACATCAGTGTCCAGGCTAGTGGGCTGTGGCTATATGGTAGATGAAAATTCTTTTATTGGCCATAGCTAATTTCAGCTGCAGGAAAGATTAGGCAGTAGGAAATATTACACATATCCAGTAATTTTAAGGTTTCAGCAGGTTCGGGCTTTCAGTTCGATTTATAAATTCTGTAGAGCTCTTCTAGTATACACACGAGTTGATTACCATATTGTGCTAGGACATTAATTGGCAAGTCCAAAATCAATTGCAGTTGGCAGAATCTTTATGACAAGCAGTAATAAAAGGCGAATTCTGGAAAAATATAAAGGGATTTTTAAGTTTTGTTAGCTTTCCCAAGTATTTATCGCACAATTCACAGTCCAATCACACCCATAATATTGATGCCTTTTTGATAATCCTATACATTCTGAAGGGGTAAAATTTGGGCAAATTTATTTATGGACGTGATTCAGTTCCACAGAATTTTTATTTTTATGGACTTGGAGCGTAATCAAAGACAATCGATAAAAATTTCTCCTGCTACGAATTTTGCATCAGTAATACTAGCAAACATCATGTTAACTTGCCCCCCCCCCCCCCCCCCGGGAAAAATATATATATATATCCCCATCAAGTAATCAACCTCTTGAACAGAAAAGCCTGAGATTTCAGAAACTCAAACAGAGAAACTTGACATTTTCTTATAGCATGATCAAGATCATTATGTACAGTGGGGAAAAACAAAAAACAGAGAAAGTAAGACAGAAAACTCATGCGTAATTAGGTTTCATCTACAAGCACAATTAATCACCGAGTAATTTTTTTAAAAAATTAATTTCTTCAAGCCGAAAAGAAACCATCAAAGGCAGCAAGTGTAATCTGGCTCTTAGGCTCCAATACCCACTTGACAAATTTTCTGATCTTGATCCCATCAGCCACGATCGAAACATTAACAACATCAGCAGTAGTAGCAGCAGCAGTAGCAGTAGCAGGAGCAGCATTGTTATTTTGCTTGATAGTCATCTCTCTTTCAGCAGCCAGTTTCCTTAAATTATTGACCCTCCTCTCATATTCTTCAGCAACCAGCATAGCAATATCAGCCATGTCTCTTTTGAAATCAATTAACTTTTTTTATTTTTGGTAATTTTTGTTGATCAATTGAGCATTCGAAACTTTTTATACAAGGGATTTGTCGGTCGCATGAATGGATAAGACGGACAGGTAATCCTGTGATTTTTAAAAATCATTTTTTTTAATTTTTTTTAATTCGACGTGTGTTGTTTGTTTTAGAACATGGGTTAGTAGGGGGCTGTTTTGGTTTCTATCGACTTTGGAAATGCGCATCCCATGTTCTGTTTTTTCAATTTTTTTTTTGTTTTTTTTTCTTAAATTGTAAAAATAGTTAACATGGGGTAGTTGAAAACTTGAAACGAGCAAACCATGATCGGCTTCCTTATTTATATTATTATTATTTTTAGAAGTTGCGTCGATCAATTAGAAGTTGAAATACTCGAAAAAGAAATATGCTTTCACACCCACTGAAAAAGACTCGAACTGTCTTAAATAAAATAATTAAAAACAAAGGCTAATAATTGATTTTGGGATATTCGAGAAGGGAAATATGAGTTCTCATAAATTTTTAAAGATCTTGTGTCATATATTTTTAAATGATAGTGTATGGATAAGATTTTATTTTTTAATTTTCTTAATTTTATTAACTATCAATCACCGCATGTATATTTATTAAGGAGAAGATTAAATCAGAAGAGAATTCTGATCAAAATTAAGTAGTTATTTTTCAAATTTATTATCGTATTATTATTACAAATAATGCAACTAGTTTATTTTCTCCACTTTCGTAAGGTGTACACCAAAATGGTGTGTTGCGTCAATCTCATCACGCTTGAATCCATAAGCTGAAAGCCACCCGTACTTTGTTTTATCTATGACCTCAGAAAATTGATTATCAATTCTAAACTTAAGCTTTTCTAAAGTTTTCAAAACTTCCTCTATATGTATCTTCTCCGAAAATGAGAAGTATGAAAATTATTTATTTAAAAAATTTTCTGATTTCAAATAAATAATTATTTTATATTATTACATATCCTTCAACATTTATTAGAAAGTAGTGTGAAAAATAACTGAGTGCGCACATTAGTTTTTACTTTATACCGAACATCGGCAGGGTGGTGACGGTCGGTGATAAAACCATCGACCGAAAACCATCAAATCCAATGAAACAAAAACTGGTGGCAATTTTGTAATTGACAACATATTTATAAAACCACTGTCGTGGTAAGAACAATAGTAAATTTGATCAAAGATGGGCACGCGTCTCTTGATTGTTAGACATCACATGACCCACAAGTCCCCCAAAATAATATTATAAATATCTCCTCCATCTAGACAAATCTTGGTTGACATTGAACGATTAGCTAGACTTCAAGTTTTGCTCCGACTTTTTCATTTATTTATCAGCATATTAGTAAATGATTTAAAAAAAAAAAAATCTTCAACTGCAACTCAAGACCAATTCTATTAAAATGTTGACAGCAAGTCTACTTCTCATACTGGTTAAATTGTTTATGGTAATTTGCTTGACACATTGAATTAGCCACAGCCACGCATGCTGCTTACAAATTTTGTTTTTAACACAAATAAAAAGGCGGTGGTGCCATTTGGATAGCTCGTGCTGGAGTTGGTTTCATCAGCTCCGATGGCGATGTGTGGATGTTCTAATTGCATGGGTCAAGAATCGTGGAATTGACTATCCGGCAAATCATTTTTGGTTTGGTATACATACTATATGTTCTGTTTATGCATGGTTGGCTCAATTCATTCAATAAATGATAAATAGATCAAATATAAGAAAACCCATAGGTCCCAATTATGACATTAAAGCAACTTGCACAATTTAATCAGCGATGGCAATCTTTCACGCAAAAGCTATGTACAATATGTGGAAACATGAACTTACTTACAACAATTAAACCTGCGTTTGTGTGAGGTTTAATCAATAGGGGCGATCTTTCACGCGAAGGCCATGCATACGAGATACCATCAGAAATATCAATTGTCGCTCCTGGTTTTCTTGCAACTATGGATAAGCAAGCAGAAAATTACAGTAGCGTGGGCGACAAAGCAAAGTAAAGGAAATTTTCACAGGTAACCATTCACATATTCGTAAATGTATCCGAACAGCGTAGACAGCGCCTCAGATTTTCATCTGGAAACTGTATAAGACTCGTTTTTGAGATCTACATGAATCGAAAGCAACATAGTAAAGACTGACCTACCAAAATCGACAGTCAGTCCGTCTTTGCAGTATATTAGTCTTGGAAACCAAGACTATGAATCCTTCAAATTATAGGAGACCTAGCGATTTCAGCTGCTGAACATGCTCAGGTGGGAGAGGTGCCGGAGACCAATCAGATCCTGTCATCTCGCCATCAACATCCTCAACAACATACTCCTGGCATAACACATCAGAGCAGATTCACAAGAAAATCAAATAAACTACAATACACAATGACTGCAAAATTAAATTTAAGAGTACATAAGCTACATCTTTAGATGATATTTCAAAGCATCAATAACGCAAGCCAATCAAAAGGCTAGTCAAAACAACTCAAAACATACTTTATTTTATTTTTTGGCTAAAGAGAATTAATGGAAGTTTGGATGCCAAAAAGAAGTGAAGTCAATGTAAAAGATAAAACCTCAGAACTTATAAGCACACTTGTCAGGACAAAGAACACCTGCTTCACTTGACGCGACATTTTTTTTTTCCCCTTCAAAACAAATGAAATTTTATTGCCCCATCCATTGGTCTATTAATTAAACCATCATTCGTCCAAAAAAAAAAAGATTAAAGAAGTGATACTATTTTTTTTATAATTTTCCAGTTGCTTGAAACAAATCTATTTTCAGCGGTTCAGTTGAAGCTAGAAAGTTAATGCACCACAATGAGGCAATCTTTTTATAACATCGCATAAAGAGGAAAAAAGTAGCATCATTATCACCCAACTTACTTTTGTTAGCATTCGTTTTGCAAGTATGTGATAATGCCGCTGCCAAATCCGCTGTCCAACCATTGTAGCCACCAAAACACTGTAGAATATTCCAATCACAGTAAACAATCCCAGCACAATCAAAGCCATTATGAATAGCAGCGGTAGCCCTGCTTCACCAGCACCGCTCAGGCAACCACATTCACTTGCTGTACTCGCACAACTCTCAAAGCATGTGGTACAGTCAGTCCACATACAAAGCGTTCCAGGCAAATGGCAGTCTGCACATATTCTGCATGCATAACATATGAAAAGTAAACATCAAGTTCATCACCAATTAGCTTTCTCCTGATAATCACACAACCTATCAGATACTTTTCCAATTGTAAGAACTACTCAATTAGTTTATATATTTGAAATATAGGGGAAAAAAAAAATACAAGTGATTGTAAGTTCTTTCTACCAATAATTAACTCTAGCATACACTCTTCATACGCATAAAGGAAATCTATCCCCATATTTTACACTATTTTATCAACCCATATTGCCTCTTGCCCCAGCAGTTGGCACACTTTCTCATGACATTAATAATAGGAACCTAGGCATTAATAATAGGAACCTAACTTACAGAAAAAAAAAACTACACTGTTGTTTTTTTATGCATCACTCATCAATTTCTTCTTTAACATTAAACTTTTTATTAAACAAGTCACAACCATGAGGTCATTTATCTCATAAATACACAAGATGGGATTATGGGGCAATGTAGACTTAATTTGTTACATACTGTAATTGCACATGCATGTGTGTGCATACACTTATCAATCTTTCTTCTCTCTCCCTCCCTCTCCTGCTCTCACAATGCAAATATAAGAGAGGCAGCTATTTCCACAAAATACGAATCAACTAGCAAAAGTCTAACCAAAAAATTTCAAAGGAGAAACTCAGAATAAAGAAGTTCATTCCTTAATGAATTCAAATTCACAACTTATAAAACAATTATGCGCCTATTTTCTAAAAAGAACAAAAGGGCAAATGATTATTAATCATTCTCTGCAGAATATGAACAATGAACATGACTATATAAAAGAACCAACAAATTAGTATATGCAGATCCCTACAATGACACAAGAAAATAGGAACGTCTTATAGGGCATCAGTTGTGCAGATGACAGCAAATAATGGAGTAGAGTTATACCCGGGCTGACAGCAACAAAGACATAATTCTCTACAAGGTTGAGCCAAGTCATTCCGCACTCTGCGGTCATAACAGGTAATGAAGCATCCAGATAACCCCAGCAAAGCAAAAAACAACAGTGCTCCTGCAGCAAAAATAAAAAAGAAATGTAAAATACAGACATCAAGAGCTTTGACTATCATGGCAGAAGATTTAAACAATGGTCAAACCATGAATCTAAAAGCATCAAGTATGCTTAGAAGCATGCACATGCCAATTACCACTAATGGATATAATACTGTTGTTACTCTCTCCCAAAGCAAAAGATAATCAAGATTTCTGCCAGCCAGCCGCGGGCACAAAACTGATCCCAGCATTTTGGTGCACACACGTATCAGATTCCCAAAAAGTCATTCAACCATCTAAATCTCAATCCTAGTCAAGATTTTTATCCCTATAACTCAATCAGATGCCAACTTACTCTTTAAAACTGAAACGAGGTCTCACACTTCAGTTGAGAAAATGTTTTGCTACCAAAATCAGTGGCAGAGCCACACAGTGGCCAAAGGGGGCAGCCGCCGTCGCCGAGTTTAATTAAAAAAACATTTTTTTTAATTTAACCCAAATTTTATATTTGCCCCCAACAAAATTTGTGATTTTTCCCTATTTGCTTTAAATAAAATACATAGCAATAGGTCTAAAACTTTAATTTTTATCATCAAAATCAATTTAAACAAGTACATTATACCCAAATTCAATGAAAATACTTGAAAAGAAGATGGAATTCTTTAATTTAAGAAAGCTTCAAATAGCATTTGCACATCATAAAGTATGTTAAATGGAATTTCAAAACTTAAAAAGGTTTAGTGAAACCCAAAAATACCAGAAAATAGAGGCAACCTTTATCACCCAAAACCTTGTCAGCAAATATGAAATGCAAGAATTTTTTTTCAAAATGAGTATATTTAAATTCCAAAACAGTTGAGATATGACACCATTTTTTCCACCCGAAGCAATGAAAAATTTACACAAATCTAAAACCTCGCAAAGGTGAATGATGTTGTTCAGCCAGTTCTGCATAAAACTTTATTAATCTAACTCTCACTTTCAGAACTGCCCCACTACAAGAAAAGCATACCAGAAAATAACAGATAACAGATAACAGCATCACATTACATTACATTGCAAGAGATTTCATCCCAACACATAAGAGGAATCATTCCATGACACTGCTAACCAGACATAAGATATGTAGTTAAACTGGCTAAAGCAAGTAGCCACAAACATAATAAAGAATAACCTGCAATAAACAGTGTCCTACAGCAAATTCACACAAGATGAAGACCAGCACTGTTCGAAAGTAGCATATCAAAGCCTTAATAATCATTATCATTTCAGGTTCTTGAGATTTTTACCACATATGTAGTAGAAACTGAGCTCACTATCAAAACCCCATGCCAGACGCAGCCAGGACTGCTGATAAGTATCAACTAAATACACCAAATATGCCAGTGAAGCAATTACCTAAGCACAATGAATGAAAAAACAGGAAAATGAAAATCCTAGGGGAAAAAAATATTTACCATTACGAAATAACAAAAATTGCAAGAAAACAAGTAAGATTAAAGCACCAACAACTTACAAGCTGGACAGCCAGAAATATAGATATGATGTCTCTAGTCACAAAGAAACGAAATTTCAAGGTTCTCCATCGCCTATCAGCAGCAACATGAACTCTCAAATGGTAAGGGGCTTTACAGGTTGTGCAATGAGCAAATGCAAACCCTTCCTGTAAGTAAAAAAATGATTAAATAAAAATAGAACACAGCTAAAAAGAACCATGCCAGATAAAAGCAAGAACCACAATGCAGCTAAAGATCAGAAGAGTCTTCCCAGAAAAGAAATTACTGGGTAAAATCCAAATAGGGCCAAAGTAGTAATTCTTAAATGGACGAAAATGATATTACCATATGGAGATTGTTTGCAAGGAGAAACTAAGAAACATAAAAGATACCATTTCAAAAGGCTGTATAACAATACAGTATGTTCTGTATCCCATTAAGTAAGTTTAGAGTGTCCATAAATTACAGCATTGAAATTTTTTGGTATACTTTTATATAAAACCAGTTTCAGACTATAATAAATCAGGTGCTAGCTACGCAAAGATCACTGAGATCACACAGAAACTATAAACTGAGCATACTGTGAATGGTTCTAGATTTCTAAACCAGAAAATCGAGATGGCATCAATACCCTTACGGCTCGCCAATGATCCAAACATTCTCGGTGTACATACTTGGATGTTCCTTTGCACTTGCAAGGAGCAATAAAGTCCCTACCTGAAGAAAATGCACATGAATATATAAAAATGAGAGCATTGACATGTATTTTAACTCAAAGTTAAAAACAAGGAACATACAAGATTATCATTTATCACTCTATAACAGCCAGATAACATTGGCATCAACATCACAGTGAAAAGCATTTCTGAACTAGACTGTGACAAAACACCACAACTACAAAACCTAAGTGTGTTTAAGAGTTGCTTTTATCAGTCTCAAATAGCTAAAAATGCAATCATTGATCATTGTCAGAAACGCACAAAACTATATATATATATTTTTTTACTAGGGCAAAGCACTTCCAGGTGGTTTTCCAACAGAAGCACTCCCAAAAATCATCCCATAGTTGACTTCACTTCATAAATTCCTAAAACCAACAAAAAAATTTTTATAATTATTTCCTCACATTTTCCAGCATTTAACGGAAAAAAAATAACCTACTTATATTTTATTTTATTTTCGCATAAAGCTTCACTGTGAAGTTGCTTCATTTTTCTTCTAATTTCAGTTAATTCTCCTAATTCTTTCTCGAATTTGAAAATTAAACCAACTAATTCACTCACTGATACGAAGCAAAAACATAAATAAAGCTAAAACAGAGCAAATGTCGGCTACAATTTTAAAAAAAAGTTTTACAAAATTGAGTAATTTCGCTACAATTACCGTCAGTTTCGAGGCAAATACGGCACTGAATTTGTTCACCGGGGCCGGCTTCGAGGTCGATCTCACTGGGCTCGGTGATTGTCGGCGGCGGGATCAGCGGCGACGCTTCGGATTTGTCACCCATCGAAATTTAATAATTAATTGTTTTTAAGGACTCGAAAAATGAAAATAGAGCGAGAGAGATCAAGACTACATTTACAGAAAAATCATTTAGTTAGATTTCTTAAAACCCCAATTTCGATTTTAAAAAAAAAAGAAGAAAATTTGTTGAATTTTTTTCTTTCTCTCTCTCGCTCTGAGGGAGAGAAATTTTCAACGTAAGTGACGGGTTTTTCTGGTGGCAAAAGAGAGCATCAGGATTTGTTTTTAAAAAAAAATTAATCAACAAAACAAACAAAAAGTTCCTACGAGATGGTGGAATTATTGAATTTCCATAACTGCCCATCTGTTTTTCACATTTTGGCAATTAAATGAACTCTCACACTTACTGAGATTCAAACACTCTTTTTAATGGGTTAAAAAATAATAGTCATCATTTTATAATTTATTACATTATATATACTTTTTTTCGAATTATACTTTTTTCATCGACAATCACTATCTACATCCTCAAAATCAAAACATTTATTTCTTTAATTTTAAATTGAGTTAGATTTTAAATTTTATATGTCAAAAAAAATTTACGTATGATACTCTCATTATAGATAAAAATTAAAAACTTTAATTATATTTAAATTATCATTTACGATACTACCCATTTATATTTAGATTTCTATTTACTAATTATGAATTTACACACAATAATTTCATCTAATAGCTAAGGAGCTATTAATTTTAATTCTAGTCTTATTGCTCTTGTAAAGAGATACAAATTTAAGAAGAGAAATCAAAATTTTTCATAACATAGAAATAAAATAGTAAATGACTCCAATCTTGAAATTGACTTCTGCTTCCGCGCGTGGGAAAAATACAAGGTAGTTGAAGATTTGACGTTAACAATTAACAAGGCTTGGGAAAAAAATTAATAAATGAAAAAATAAATCAAATTAAATTGTCTGAGCCCGGGTTCGAACCGGGGACCTCTAGTGTGTGAGACTAGCGTGATGACCAACTACACCACCCAGACGATGCCTAATGTTTGGCAAGTTTTTAGTTTTCACTTTATTTTGTATTTTAAAGTCCCTAACCCGTTAAAAGCAACACAACCCAACACTCTGTTTTCTCCTCTTCCTTATCAATCTCACCGAACTCGAAGTCGAGAGCAGCTGAAGTGCTGAACCCTCTGTTTTCTCCTCAAAACCCTAGGAACGTTTTCAGCAATGGCGAAAATCAACAAAGTTAAGAAACTAAAACAGGCAACTACGAGCCAAAAACCCAACAAAAAAATACTCAAAAAAGAACCCAAATCCCTCAAAAAACCCGAACCGCCTCCCGTAGCCGCCGCCGCCGCCACCAGCAGCAGCTGCAGCTCATCGTCCGAATCGGAGTCTGAACCGGAGTCAGAATCCATTTCAAGCCTCCTCGAACCTTACTCCAAGGACCAGCTCATCGACCTCATCACCGCCGCCGCCACAAAAATCCCGCTTTTGCACGACCACATTCTCGAAACGGCCGACAGGGACGTGTCCCAGCGGAAAATATTCGTTCACGGGCTCGGATGGGACACGACGCAGGAGAGTTTGTTGTCGGCGTTCGGAGGTTCCGGAGAAATCGAGGAGTGCAAGTTGGTGATCGATAAGGTGACCGGAAAGGCAAAAGGGTTTGCTTTTATTGTGTTCAAAACGAGGAAAGCGGCCGTGAAAGCGTTGAAGAATCCGCAGAGGAAGGTGAATAACCGAATGGCGTCTTGCCAGCTGGCGTCAGTGGGCCCCACTGGTGCCGGGGTGAAGGAGCAGGGGGCGGCGGCACAGGGGGAGAGGAAGATTTATGTGAGCAATGTGCCGAGAGATGTTGAAAAGGAGAAATTGAGGGGGTTTTTTGAGAGATTTGGTGAGATTGAAACCGGACCGATAGGGTTTGATATTACCACTGGGAAGTCAAGAGGATTTGCAATTTTCGTGTATAAAACTGTTGAGGGAGCGAGGAAGGCTTTAGAGGAGCCGCAGAAGATGTTCGAAGGGCATCAGTTGCAATGCCAAAAGGCAGCTGAGGGAAAGAACAGGACGAGTAGTAATAGTAGTAGCAGTAATAATCAAGCACAGATGATGATTCAGAAGCAGCAACAGCCAATGCTTCAGGGGCAACAGCAAGGGCAAGGGAATGAGCAGGAGCAGGTGCTTGCTGCTATGGCAGCAGCACAGAATTTGGCTTTGTTCGGGCAGCATCCGGGAATGCATCCGTTGTATGGAGGGTTTTTGGTGAATCCTGGGTTGATTAATCCAATGGTGGCTGGTGCATTGCATCAGGGTGCAATTCCTGCTAGTAATGTGGGTGCAATGGCTGGTTCGTCAGTGCTTGGATCATTCGGGCCTGGTGCTGCTCAGGGGTTGCAGCAGCAGCAGCATGTTTATCCGAATGCTCCGCAGAGTAAGACTCAGGGGACTGGTGGTGGGTCATTTCCTGGGTATACTTCATATATGTGGTATGGTTTATTGTCTTTGCTTGATTTGTTATTTGTTTATATTTTTGTGAATTTTGATCTTTTGCATGCTTAGTTTTTTTTTTTAATGCTTCTACAATATTTGTTGATTTAGCACATACTTTCTTTTGTTTTAATATGTTTTCATTTAGATTTGAAAATTTTGATATTTAGTACTATTATGTTTAGATTTTCTGATTTCTTAAGTCATTCTTTATTACTCGAGAGGAATTGATACATAAACCTATTTATAAATTGGTTTTGGTACATTGCTGTTTTGAGTTGCTGCAGTTTAAGATGTTTTTACTCTTTATATTTTGCCCCCTGTTTATCTTAATGAGTCCACATTTTTACCCAGCTTTTGATTTCATTTTTCATATGTGTAAAAACAACAATATTTGTTGTCTCTCCTTCTTTCTTCAGTCATTCTTTGGCCATGGTACTTGTTTTTATATTGCCAAGAAAATTGTTGTCTTATTATTATTTTTTTTTTTGGTTTTCTTCTAGTGAGTTTCTTCAAGAGTTCTTTCTAGTTTTGTTAAGTCTTCTCTGCAGATTTGTCAAGACATGGAATTATATGCTAATTTTTGTCACTTCTTAATACTCTATCCTATTATTTGCAATTTGTAGAGTAGCTTCCGTCTCCTTATCTTTTCTTATTGATTTCACTGATTGTGGAAGTTGCTTTCATGCAATTGTTTCTCCTCAGCCCACATCATTCGTTTGAACGAAAAAACCCTTTTATTGGTGTAGTTGAGTTAGCATAATCAATTTCATTTGTTCTGTTTGGTAGATTTTTGGTCAATAGTTGTGATCTTTTAACTGTTTTGGGTCAATATGATGTGTGCAAGTCTTGATCTCTGATTTTTTACTTTTTCGAGCCTTAACTTTTGGAAGTTTTTGGTAAATATATTTTATCTGAGAAGACAATATCATTTATGATATTTACTGTCATTACGTGTGTGGGCTCTATTTGCAGATGATACAGCTGAGCTTGAGGAACAATATTCATGCACCTTTGGAAGTGTTTTATGTAGTACTTTGTTCTGGTTAAATTGCTAAGTGACATTTTGAAGTTTGTAATCTTTTTAAATGATTCAGACTTTTGAATTCGGCCAAAGCAAGGCCATAACTTAGTGGATTTTTCTTCTTCTACTTCATCTCTGCTTCTTTTTACCCCCTTTTTTTCCCCCCTCTTACCTTTTCCTCTCCTTGTTTCTTAGCTTTCGTATATTTTATCTTCTAAACATTGGTAACTTATGGTTTTTATTTAGCAAATTTTAATTTCTTTACATTATGGTTCAATTTATTTTCAACATTTCATTTTTACTTGTCAAGTATTTGAATGTCACACTATGAATTTATTTGCTGTCATTGTTCCATCTGGCTTGTGATTAGTCAATGGTTTTGAAACGCTGGACTGATTTTCTTTTCTTGTGAAACACATCACTACTTTGTTTCTGATTGACATCATTAACGCTTAGGCCTTATTACATATGTTATACAGTTGATATGAGATACTCTTAGCATCTAACCCTTTTCTTGGATTGAGTTAGTTTCAGGACATACCATTTGTTTTCTTTCTATATGCACTCAGTGAAAGCATTTGAAGGGATGTATAGTTGTGTTTCAGTGCATCTGTAAACACTTGTTTATCTGTAATTATTTATTCATGTTCATTTTGTTAGTGTTGTGGACGTACTTGTGGAAAAAACCACTTACAATAAATAAAAGCAAACCATAGGCCTACGTATCTCTTAATTCTTTAGTATACCAAAGCAACTAGTTAACGCAGTCGCTGCCATGCACTGTCATTCATTATTCATGAACATCCTTTGATGAAGTATGTGTATGGTTTGAACTTTTAGTTTAGTTGGATCTCGAATTGCATTTTTGGATCCGAAATTATAAACTTTTGGGATGGATCAACCAAAAACTTTAGTTTTGAAGCTTTTGGTTTTAAGAAAGTCTTATGCCTTTTAATCTATGAAGCTTGATGTATTTTAAGAGTTGAATATTTCAGTAATATATCTTAAATATTTTCAATTTAGTCGAGTGTGAGACTAAAGTTGTTTCCAAATGAAATTATGTAAACCACATTTTGTGGTTATCTAATGGGTTTATAGATGGACTTTAAACATTTTAATTGGGCAGTTCTATATATGGTTTCCTTGAATCTGATATTTTCTCTTTGCCTAATTAAAATGTATAAGATCCAAGCCCAATGAAACCAGTTATATGTGGGTAGGTAGATCTGAAAAAAGAATAATCATATAAATCTTCCACATTTTCCTGTTATATTTTGTGATGAAGCTATGTTTTTACCACAGATTCAATCAGTTCTAGTATAATATCATACTATTCACCGTTTTCTTTTTATGGTGATGGTTATAGCGATCAGCTTACTGTCAACTATGAACATGCTTGCCCACAAATTCAATTAGCCATATAAGCTTTAAACTTTTTTCCCCTTTGTTTCAAATGCAATCTTCACCATTGTTACATTTTTATAGCCTTAGTTGTGCCTGTTGTGTCAAGTTCTCTTTGTTCAATATGTTTATATAGCTTTCCTCATCAGCAGAATCTAAGTGAGACTTTTTTACAGCCCTGTAATTGTATACAAATTATGTCGTTTGCTTTTGTAATATCATGATAAAAATGATGATTTTGGTGTGTTTCAAATAGCTGATCTCAAATTGTTGGTTCCATATTTCTTTCCTCTCTTGCATTTTATTCTCTACTGGCAGTCTTGTTCAACTGTGATCGCTACAACCTCTCCGTTTCAAACACATAGGTTTATGTGTTGCATCTTGTCGTCTTTTGCAAATAGGGTTATAAAAAAATTTAGTGTTTAGATATTAGTTGGACTGCGTTGTGGCCCTATATAAATATGTCCTTTGCTTCTGCATTTTCAAGATTAAATTTTTTTAAAAAAAAATTGATTTTGGTATGTTTATTGTCTCGAAATGGTTGGTTCCACTTCCAGGTCTCTTTCCTCTCTTGCCTTGTGTTCTATACTTGTAGCCATTTGTAGTACAATGTTGCTATTTCTGTTGTTATTTCCCCCTAGTCAAATCTCGAAAATCTCACAAAAACGACGTCGTTTCGTTTTGATCTTTTTCTTTTTAATTTTAGCTGCTAGCACTGTGTCGAGCAATCCGTTTCAAAGCACATGACGTCATTCGTTGTTCTCCTTCAATCCGTCTCAAGCACATTGAGTGCGAGCATATTCTTTGTCCTTCGATTTCCTTTCAACAACACTCCAGTTACAAAACCCTAAGTACAAAACTCTTAAAATGCAAAACCTTAATTGGTTCCTCAAAGTTGGGTGCAAAACTTTTAAATTGCAAAACCCCAACTAGTTCTTCAAAGTTAGTTTCAATTTGTACGTGGGTTTTGACATAAGGTAACATATTAGTTTTTTAACGTTTACTTTACTTGAATCTTGAGCTGGTTCGCGTGATGGTTGTGGTTCGTCGTCTGTGGCTCGTATGACGGCAATTGTTGCCGGAGAACTCGAGGAATGTTGAGATTGTAGATTTTGTGGCTGTGAGAGTTTATTCAAAACGGTTCATTTCGGCATGCCCACAGCAGACAATATCTTATTAGTTTTGGGTTAGGTCATGACAAATTGTATTAGAGCAACTTCGCGTGTCCTCTTGAGCGATAGTGAGGCAAACCTCAGTGAGGACATCGAGTCCCTAAGAGGGGTGTGTATAACACCTTAGGCAAATCCTACATCAGCAAAGTACGGGAGAGATGTTGGGTTTATAAGGGGTGATCTATACCTTAATTAGCAAGTTGCGTTTTGGAGTGTATAGGCGCCTTAGAAATAAAATCGTGCGGACTTTGTTAAGGTCTAAAGCGGACAATATATTGTTAGGTCTGGGTTGGGTCATGGCAAAAACAAAACCAAAACAAAATGAACTGTTGGTTTTGAATGAACTAGATCTGGGTTGGTTTTGTTTCTTGAAGCCGAAACGAACTGATTTGAATAAACTCTCACAGCCACAAAATCTGTAATCTCAACATTCCTTGAGTTCTCCATCCACAATTGCAATTGCTCACAACTCATAGCCATCACATGCGCCACAGATGATGGACCACAGCCATCATGCGAGATTCAAGTAAAGTAAACGTTAAGAAATCAATGAGATTCAAGTAAAGTAAACGTTAAGAAATCAATACGTTACCTTATGTTAAAGTCCACATACAAATTTGTCGGGGTTCTGCACTCAATTTTAAGAAATCAATTGGGGTTTTGTAATTTTAGAGTTCTGTACTTAGGGTTTTGAACTCCATTGGAGCTAGGGAAAAATGGAATTGCATTCAATTGACTAAACCACTTTTCAAGCGGACAAAAATGCTTTCGTGTTCATCTTTTAAGCTTTTATTGAATCGGCGAGGGCTTTTTTATTTTTTCTAATGATTACAATCTACAAATATATTATATTCGAGGTCTACTATGTAGGACTATCGAGAAAGTTTGAAAACCCAATGTCACTGACAATATGGGGCGGAATCATATTTTATATTTTTGAAAAGGGCAAAAAGAGCCATCGGAGCTCGACAGTCAACATTATAATAAAGGTTGGAGTTATGAGAGTTAATTGTAGTCTTCTCTTAATTATTTTATAATTAAATAAAAACAGTTTTTGTCCTCACGAATTATGAGTAGAGTAGATATCTCTTTATTAATGAGGGTAAAAAATTTAAGAATTCTTTATAAGATTAATGTATATAATTTCTAATAGTATAATCTTATTGTAAATAATAGTTAATTCAGTTGTATCAATTGTAATCTATTGTAATATCAACAATAATCCTTCAAATCAATATTAAGAAAAAAAAAATTATAACACTGTTTCAGAGTATCATCCCGCTATTGTTCTGTGAGAGAAGTACTACTGGCATTTGGAAACAGCGATTTTGGCGTCCTTGCTTTGGAGATCAATGATTTTGGTATTTCTTACGAAAAGAGCTTTCCACTAAAAGCACTTTGCAAAGGCGTATTAGTGAAGGTGACACTTGTTTCTTATGATGCATTTAGAGTACTTTATGAGAAAAGAGCTTTCCACTAAAAGCACTTTGCAAAGGCATATTAGTGAAGGTGACACTTATTTCATTCTATGCCCTAAATTTGGAGATATAATTTGCTAGAAATGTCGCACACATGCTCTGAACCCTTTATGCTTTTAAAATGAAAAGCAACTTGATTTATACGACGGAGTTCGGACTATCTGCTAATTGTCATTTTGAAAGTGATTCAGCATCAGCAACCATGCCGTTAGTTCTGAGAAACCAAGATTAAAGTAGCTAAATCATAATCATAACATTCTTTTTCGGATTAAATCGTTGATGCCGCAGCTCGAAGTTCTACATTACTCTAAATCGTACAAGGAAATAAGAGAATTATGCTTAAAACCATTACCCTAAAAATGGCCCCCTCATAAGCTAAACATAATCATAGAAAGTTAATACAAGTCACAAAGAGACAGTATTTCGGAGGAGGCCCTGCCATTTATCTAGTTCACTTCTTCCTCTTCTTTGGTGGCTGAAGAGCTTCATCATCTTCGTCTTCCTCATCCTCTTCATTCTCTACTTCTTCCACTTCATCCTCATCCTCGTCCTCGCCCCCATCATCGTCGTCGTCATCATCCTCATCATCGTCATCGTCATCATCTTGCTCTTCACCCTCTCCATCTTCATCGTCTTCCTCTTCACCATTCTCTTCGGCACCGCCTGCCCCTGCCCCTGCCCCGGCCCCTTCTCCAGGACCTTTCTTGGAGTTACTTTTCTTGTTGTTGGAGTTATTGTTGCCATAGTCCCCTTCAGATGATAACTCCTCTTCACCATCCCCAAACCCACCATCTCCATCCTCATCATCATCCCCATCATCATCATCGCCATCATCCCCCTCTGCATCAGATGGTTTGCCTTGGGTTTCTGGATCTTCCTTGATTCTAGGTTTCATAGTCAGCAAGGTCCAAAAGAGATCCTAAGTCCAAAAGCCAATTTTATTGGGTGGATGAAACAATTATAATATATTAAAAACAAAGCATTAAATTATGATATTTATTGAGTTGGTACAAGTTAACGGTCCTACAAGCAGAATAAGTTTGATCTTTACAACTACTATATAAGGTAAAATGAATAGAAAGTTGCAATTATATTTTTTTTTGGAATATTGATGAAATTAAACAAGGGACAGCAAATAATCTAAGATTCTAAGTTCTTTATTCTATCATCCCAAAAGCTTGGTCGCTATATGACCTTGGTGGCAAAGGAATATGTGTTCCTGCCACTTGAGGAAAAGAAAAAAGTGCTTTTATTCTACCCAAAAGTAGGTTGAGGCATTAAATTAGTACAGTCCCACCCATATGCTCTTTTTCGGAAGAATATAATTTAGATGGTGACACCAGAAGAACAAGAACTAGGCAGGTCCCTTGCTATTTTCATCGATTCCTTTACGAGCTAAAATGGGTCAGATATCTGTATACGAAAGAAAAGAAATGGCGGCAGAATAACATCCCCTTATCTGGGGATCAAAGATATCTAAATGGAGAAATTCTCATTAATTCAATATTTATAACTTGAAAATTATTTTATCGAAACAATTTATATTGTTGTCCAACACGCCTGAAATTAATACTAATTCATCTGATTTGATAGAAAATTAACAAAATCTCTAAAAGCGTTTGTTAGCGAATCATTATGGAACAAACAATGAAGAGGCTTTTGGCTAAAAGTAATAAAAAATGTTATATTTCATAAAAATTGTAAATATTAATTCTACACCCAACGAATAACACGTGTTCGACGACAAGGACGGCATCGCCGAATGGAATATTCGATGTCCCATCTTCGTTCAATTATAGTTTTTTGTGAAGACATTTTGACTTTGGACTTCTGCATATTATTATGTTCCGATAAAAACATATTTTAATTATTTTAAGTGGGCCCCACGACGCTTAAAACCCTGGAACTCAAAACCATCCTAAAATAACAACTAAATCTTTCTCTCAAGTTCCGTTGCTTTTCATTTTTCCCCCAAATTTGGGAGGCGCATGCTAGCCCGCACAGCGTACTATGACTTTCCCTATTTTTCATTTTTCTTACCTTAAAATTCACAAAATTCGTTATCTAAAAGAACTCCGAACTTTTGAAAAATTTTAAACAAAAACAGTGGCTTCAAAAGTTCAAATTTGTCAGAAAATAAATCCAAAAATAATGAAATATACTGAAATCAGATATTAAAAAAAAAGAAAATTTGTCAATCAATTTTCAGTTGCAGGAATTTTTTTTTCAACGGCGCACGTTAGCCAACAAATAATATGATAACCAAAATCAGCCGCGCACCCGCGCAAAGCAAAAAAGCACACAAACGGAAGAAAGAAGCGTTGAAAAGACACCACCAGATACAGGCGCATGATAGCACAGCAACGTTAAAAAAAAAACTAAAAATAAAGAGTTTCTTTGGAAAAACTTACCTGCGCTGTTAAGAGTTGAGCTTTGACCAGAGACGAAACTAGCCAAGTCACGAGCGCCTGCACCGTGCAGGTTACCGAACCGTTATTGACCGTTACTGTCACTGAACCGTGGCGACTCGCCATTTGTACGGCAAAGAACAGACAAACAAATAACTAAAAAAAAAAAACCTGCAAAATAATTGTAAGCCGGTAACCGTTAGATCCCCTTATGAGCAGCTTTTCAGCCATCAGATCTCCTACAGTCCAGTATCACTAAACGACAAAACGACGACAAAAAATAGAAATTTGCATAAATTTTTTATAGAAGAAATAAAACTGAAATTAAAGCTTTAAAAAGTAATTTTGAAAATATAGAAACGATAAGAAACAACTTTAATTCGGTGCAGAAGAATTTGAACTTGAATTTTGAGATAAATAAGCAAAATTAAACGAAATTCGCATGGAAGAAGCTCGTTTTGAAAGAGAAATGAAGAGCAAGAGCAGAAGATTTGATGCTCGAAAACAAGCTTTGAACTAGAGGAAGTCAAGAGTAAAATTGAAAGGGAAGAGCGAATCGGAGAGCGAGAGCGTACCGGAGACGGAGATCTGAGGGAGGAGGGGCGAGATCTGAAGATTTGAAGCTCTAAAACTGAAGAAAAGAAGCAAAAGCAGCTGCGTTCATTTTGGACCGTCCGATCTTGATCGAAGAGACGCTGGGGTGAGCAAAGAGATATAGAGAATAATATCTATTGCACACGAGAGAGAGAAGGGGGTGGGGGGTGGGGTGGAAGCGAGAACTGGTGAGTGACTGACTGATTGCTGCCCGTAATTTTCCAGTCACAGGTTTCGGGCAAAAAGGGGCAGGGCGGGCAGCGTCCTCATCGTATTAAAATGACCTCTGGGTTCTGTCTGCCCGGATTTCAGGGTAAGGACAAGTGTGGGTTATCTCTGTGATATTTTATTATATTATTCGAATTATTTAATGACTTTTCCTTCCTATTACTTACCTTGCTTTAAACGTTTTCCACGTGGCATATTCTGTTTTGTCCGTTAGTTGGCATGCGTGACCGCAGTTTTGGTGTAGTTGACTTTGGATAAGAGTTAATCTAACTAGAGTCAACTTACTTCGAATGTATAGTTGAGTACTTGAGTTAGATCGATCGTGATTTCAATTCAACCACTTCTAACTCTTGGGCCCACTTTTATTTTTTTTATCTTCTACTTTCCTAAAACTTTTTGGATTTTTGTTTTTATTTCATTTGATTACTTTTGTAGTTTTGTTGCATTTCGATTTTTTTTTTCTTTTTTGTCAAGTAGGGTGAGTGAAGTGAAATCTATACCTTTAGTCTCTATCCGTTTAGGATTTGAATATGAGTGGTTAATTAAAGAAAATATTTAAAAATAATTAGATGAAAATCTTTAAAGACTAGTATTTAAGATTTAGAACAATTAATTTTTGGCATAAAATTTGTGGAAGAAATATAATTGTGAAAAATAAATTAAAAGAGCTAACGAGATGTAGCTCTTGTTACCCTTTCTTTTTTTTTTACTCTCATAGAATTTTTTTTTTTTTTTTGGGTTACTAAGATCAAATGGTTTAGGATTGTTTCTTATTGGAAAATTAAAGCTATAAATTGAATAAAAGTCACATTTGTTATCCCCAACCTTTGTTTAAATAATAATATGCATATAAACTTGGCATAACATTATAATGATGTGAATAAATTTAGAAATGATAGTTTTGTGAAAATGACGTAAAAACAAGCACACAATAATATATTAATAAAAATGTAGTGTTAGACATATGTAATGAGTACTAGAAAAATAGGAAGTAGTGTGAATTTTGAAAATAATAATAATACAAATGGGAATGCAAATATTGACATCTGAGGATGATGCGGTTAGAAGAACGGTGATGGTGACAAAAGTCGTAGTTACACCAACTACTAAGTAATCAACTTAAACTTGGTCATTTATCGTTTTAAATAATGGAAAAAAAACTGATGTTTACTTAATAACATTCGATTTGATACAAAATTTATATCCTAAATGATGTGGTACATAATATATCATATTTATTAATATTGTGGATCATTTTAATAATAATTACCATCATTAATTAGGATCATGTTATCAAGCATACATATTTTGTAAGCATATTATTACTCATTCAATAAAAACCTTAATTTCACAAAATTGCATATGAAATAGAATGATTTAAACATTATAACCAAACAATTGTAACTACTTAATTACCGTCTTATGTTAGTCGATATTGCATTTTTAAATTAAAATCCAATCGACGTTTACTTCAAAACTTTGAAATTTAATACAAAATTTATGTCCTAAATGATGTGACACATGAAGTTCGTGCCACCATTCATTAATATTGTGGATCATTTCAAAAATAATGACCATCGCTGGTTAGTATCACGTCACCGAGGATATAAATTTTATAATCATATCATTACTCATTTAATAAAAATCTTAATTTCATAATATTGTATATTAAATATTATGATTTAGAACATTATAGACAAACAACTGCAGCTACTTAATTACTGTCTTATGTTACTCTATGTTGCATTTTCAAATCAAAATCCAATACGATGGCCATTGCAAAGTTTTCGGTCCAATTTTGGTTCAACCCAAAAACATTATGAGAGCTCATTTTCTATAGAAGGTTTTAGCAATGGTGGAGGCTCAATCATTTGGAAACAATTTTATAAGAACAATGATGGCTGAGATGAACCTGAAATAAGAAAAAATAACTATTTAGAGGTAACGCTAACAGTGACCGACAACGATATTCTGACGTATAAGTTAGTTGGAATTTGAAGGGGATATGGGGTTTAAAAAAAAATCGTTTTATAGGAGAAAATGTGAGTGTTTATGATAGTGAGAGAATTTGACTCTTTTGTAAGACTAACTTGATCTTCTTTGGTGGGGTGCCCTTTAGGACATCTTTGTGTATTTTTGGACACGAGACGGACCGTTATTGGTTATTTTCCTCCTCCGATAGAGATTTAAGAGTAATTTAGCCTTTCTTGTTGAGACTCTTGAGCTGTCTTGAGTTGAACAGTTGTCCTTTGAGGGACTATCCTTGCTGGCGATTTGCCCTCAATCGTGATTAGCTCATTCCGAACAAACCAATTGAGTTAGAGAAGCATTTGATTTTACTAGATGTGAAACAAGTGACTATACTTGCAGTTCCCCTTTGTCATATCTGACTCTTGTGGCTTATAGTGAGATATTTGGAGACAGCCCAAGTGGGGACGATGTTGTAATGATGTGGTGTGGCCTCATTTGGTGAAGCTGTCATTGTCTCTGTTGTCCAAGGCTACATGTGGAGGCTTTGATGCGTTGTAGGAAACATTGTTTGTAATTCTCAGGCAGCTTGAGTGGCTGAAGCTCATTTTTTGGGATCTTTCTATTCTGACCTTATCCTTTCAGTTCCTCTTCCATTCCTTTCAAGCGCTCAAAGGTCATGAGCAACAGTTTAAATGGAGTTTTTTTTTTTTTTTTTTTGGCTCTTCCTCATTTGTGTGTGTGTGTGTCTTTATGCAGAGATTTACAATGTTGTCGTTGATCTGGTTTTTCAGAAAGAGCAACGTGATATGAGTCCATAATAATAATTCGATACTCATCTAGTTCATCTTCTACTTCTCCATGGTACATTCGTAAATAAATAGGCTACAAAGTTTTGAAAACCCCTCCAATGGGGATTGTCATCCAGTAAATAAAAGAATTCAATGAAAGTACGAAACTTATGCATTGAATAGGCAGTTTTCGTACTTTCATGTAGTTTTATAGCCCATTCATTATATATTTTTCATGAGTTTTCATGCATTTGATGCATTTGATGGAATTGAAATTTTGTTTTTTTTTTTTCAAATTTCTTTCTTCTTGTCAAAGTACAGCGAGCAAAGTGAAATCCATATTTTTAGTCCCTGTACTTTTTTTATTCGAATACGAGTTATTAATTTAAGAAAAAAAATTAAAAATAATTAGATGAAATTCCTTGAAGGCTAGTATCTAAGTTTTAGTACGTTAAGTTTTGGTATAAAATCCATGGAAGAGCGAAATCTAATTGCGAAGAATAAATTAAAAGAGCTAATGAGATGTAGCTGATGTTACCCATTTTTTTCCCGTTTCATGAATTTTTTTTTTTTTTGGGCTACTAAGATCAAATGGTTTAGCATATTTCTTTATTGTAAAATTAAAGTTATAAATTGAATAAGATTCACATTTGTTATCCCCAACTTTTGTTTAAATAATAATATGCATATAAACTTGGCATAACATTATAATGATGTCAAGAAATGACAGCTTTGTGAAAATGACTAAAGAAAAGCACACGATATTATATTAATAAAAATGTAGTGTTAGACATCTGTAATCAGTATTATAAAAATAGGAAGTAATGTGCATTTCGAATAATATAATAATCATGAATGGGAATGCAAATATTGACATCTGATGATGATGCATTTAGAAGAGTGCTGATACCTAATGGGGACTAAAGTTGTAATTATACCAACCACTTAGTAATCAACATTAAAATTTGTCAATTATCATTTTACATAATCGGGTGGAAGAAAAATATATTAAAATGGGTTTTAATAAAAAAAAGAATTATTGTTAAAAATAAAAAATAATTAAGATTAAAATTTATAACAAATGATATTAATAAAAAAGAAACCGATAAAAATTTGAGATTAGGATTAGGGTTAAGGTTTCGGTTTTTGAATTTCCCTAAATTTTATATATTCTTTAAGTTTTAGTACGTTGAATTATATTTGTAACCCTTAGATGGTAATGGAATGTAAACAAATTTTATGGATTAATTTATCTTTTAGATACTTTGAAGGGTAAAATGATATTTTATATGGTATAAGTAAACTACTTGATTAATTATTTATATTCTTAAAATCTGTAAACTCAAGATAAGAAAAAATTTAATTTTTGATTTTCACTGTGGTGATATTGTAAAAAAAAATCATGATTATTATATTTATTTTATAAATTAAAATAAGAAAAAATTAATTTAAAATCTTAAAAGGTTTATTACTATTTTTAAGGGAATTTTCAATAGTAAATTTATTTTTGTCATCTAACTTAAAATATGTCGGATTTTAAGGGGAAATGAAATTATCCTTATTAATCCCACAATATTGTTAATTAGTTACGTTATGGGCATTCTCGTATTTTACTAAGTCAAATGAGTCAACTGTTAAAAATAACAATAATTAGGGGAATATAAGGAAAAGAGGAGAGAGGAAAGTAGGGGAGGGAAAGAAATAAAGGAAAAAAGACAATTTCATGTCCAACCAAATAATGAAAAATGAAATTAACTCTCTTTTTCACTCCCCCCATTTGAAATGAGTTATTCATTGAAGATAACTAAAGTACCATCCCTTTTGCACTTTTTTATTTCTCGATTTACCTTTAATTCCCCCACCAATTTATCATCTACAATAGACTTTAATGTTCAGACAATCTCCTTATTTTCTATTATGAAGCTCATCTGTAGTTTTGCAAGGTCACACATTATTTACCCCAATGTTCGTAGCCATTGAGTCTCCAACACTTTATCATATCCTCCAATGGAAGAATATAAAAATCAACAAAAATGGAAAAAAATCCCTTGTAATAATAATTTAACATTGGTGCACTTTCTCCTGATGCCATTACCACTTTAAATTACTCTTTTAACTTCGAGTTGTAATCCCACCTTCCTTGCAATGTCTTCACCAATGAAATTATGAGTGCTTCCTGAATCTGCTAGAACTATTGTTGTAAGTGGCCCAACAGTCCATTTTACCTGCATTGTACCCAATGTCCTTGCTCCAAAAATTGCTTGTAGAGGGATCTTTGCACCACCTTGGAATCTTCTATAATAGCATCATCCTCATCCATAACAACATCATTGTCACCATCATAACATGCTTCAATCAAAAATAATTTTTTGCAATGGTGCTCTAGAGTGAACTTTTGATCACAATTGTAACATAATCCTTTGGCTCATCTTTCTTGCATTTCCGCTGGTGCTAATCGTTGAACTAGAAGGGTTGAATTGCCTGGAATTAGTTCTTTTTTCAATAAATAGTTCTTTTTTCCCTCAATAGTGATAGTGTTGTGTCGCTATGAGATGTTTGGAGCTTTATACAACTGGACTAGTCCAATGGCTAATGTCAATGTGGTTGGTCTACCGATAAGAATGTTTGCCTTAATGGTGTCTTTCAACCCACTGACGAAATAGCTAACTCGTCGATCTTATGAAAGATGTCCCACCTTAGCTAACAACTTCTCAAATTGGGTTCGATAATCACCGACAAACCCAACCTATTGTAATTTGATTAATACGCTAAAAAAGTCTCGAAATTAGGTGTCGCCATACCTAGCATGTAAGCCATCACAAAACTCTTGCCCAGTCGTAATGTCTCATTCTTGATTAATCAGTTGGAACCATAGTCATCTCCCTCTAAATGGAATGAACCCAACGCCACATGTTCGTCTTCTAGAGTTTGATAAAGATGAAAAAACTACCAAACTCTACAAACCCAACTAGTTGTGTCTTCACCACCATTGAACTACGGAAAATCAAGTTTAATTAGCCTTGGAATATATGACTGTTGTGTGCTACTTTGACGACCACTCATGGAGTTTCCTGATTGCCCTTGATTATGGAGTGGGGCATTAAAGTATTCTCCTTCCTCTCGTTCTATATTGGTCTCCAGTAGGGAACTTTTTGAATTAAGCTTTCCAAATAGTTCATTGATCTTCTCTAAAATCTGTAGTTGACCAGTCATAAGAGAACTTACATCTTACTTTAACTTCTCCACCCTTTGATCTATGCCCATTCTTTAATACCACTATGTTACGTACTAGGGGTTGTTCTCCTTTTGTTTGCTGGAACCTATTGTGAAAATTTAAAAGCGACTGAAATTCGTCAGGTTTATTGAGGAACTAATGACCTCTGTACTTGAATTATTAGAATGAAACTTGACTGATCTCCTTTATTCTCTAGTGGCTTGGAACAAGTAACCAAAAAATTACAACGTTCACGTCCTGAAAAATGGCTAAAGAGTTGTCATTAACCTTCTGCAATTACTTCCTACGATAAAATAGCAATAGTTTGCATTAGATTGAGACTAGAGATGGCCAATGGGTTGGGCGTCATGGGCACAACACGTGTCCGTACAGCACGGCGCGACACGTGCACGTTTCAGTAGGGCACGTGGCACGGCATGGCACACACGTGGGCCATGCCAGGCCTTAAAAGCACGGCACGATTAGGATGGGACAAAGTACGGCACGCGAAAAGACATGTAATAAGCACGCTTCATTGGTGGGCTAAGCACGCGGCCCATGAGCCATCAATAGTACGTGGGGCAAAGTATATTAAAGTAAATTTTTTTAATGAAAAATAAATATAAAATACCATGAATTTACAACTATCTTGTAATTAATTTTTTTTAATATATTTTTTTTAGTATAGGATTTTAAAAATTAATTTAAGTCGTAGTTTAAATAAATATTCTAATTTTTTATGTTTATAATTTATTAAATGGATAAATAAATATCATGATTTTATAAATGATAAATAAAAAATTTTATGACATTAATATTTCATTTATGAAATCATAACTTAATTAATAGTTAATGGAGATATGTTTCATTTGTGATTGAAATATTTTTCATATTTATGCACAAAAAAATAAAATTATGAACAAAATATTTTTATGATAAATTAAAAATTATATTTTCATTCAATGGAGTTCAAGTGCAATTATAATATTAGTTGTTCAAATAAAATTAGGTGTAATTGTTATTTTAGGATTGTAATTTTATTTTTCATTAATCATTACTATGATTTATGAAATTATTATTATTATTATTATTATTAGGCTGGTGGGCTTAAAAAAACACATCAGGCACATGGGCTTGAAAAAAACACATCAGACACGTGAGCTTTTTTAAGCACGCTGAACATGTGAGCTTAAAGTTAAAAAAAAAATTGGTGGGCTTTTTTGGGCACGGCACGAGCGGGCTCATGCTGTGGGCCATATCGGACCCTTATAAAAAAAAGTGGGCCGATGTGCCGACACGGCCCATTGGCAATCATTTATCTAAGACTTTGCGATATTTACTACCGGCAACCAATTATTTTTTTTAAAAAACAATAAGACCAAATAAATAACACAATGTTGTTGTTGTCGTTGACTTGGGATTTGAAGAAAGAGTAATGTGATATGAACACATAATAGTAAGTCGATGCTCATCTAAAGTTTTGAAAACCCCTCCAACAGGGATCATGACGCAATACATTACAAATTTCATGAAATTACACAACTTATGCATTGAGTATGTAGTTTTTGTACTTTCATGTAGTTTTATAGCCGATTAACTATATATTTTTCATGAGTTTTCATGCATTTGATGGAATTGAGATTCTTTTTTTTTTTAAATTCTACATTCTAGCACTAAAAGAATTGATTGCACATAATTTTTCTATTTCAGTTCCCTTTTTCATATATATTTTTATTTAATGGTTAGTTTTGAAATATTAGAGAAAATTAACTTCAACGATATCCAAAGGTAGCATAGAAGGGGGGTGATATGAGAAGAATACTAATTGTTTCATTTCTTTTTGTTTTCTTTGTTGAAGAAGGGAGGTGCATCTACAATACCCATAGGTGATAGCTTGTATGGTGGACTTAGAGTGTGTTTGTTTTTTAACTTAATTACTTAAAGTGACCTAACTTCATTAATTAAGTTAATTAGAGGTGTTTATTTTTATAATTTAATGGGACATTTTAGACAATTTTACCTTAATAAAATAAGCTAATTTTTTTTTTGGCTTTTTACTGAATAGAGAAGTCTGAATAAGCCAATTAATTTCTAATAAAAAAAAATCCCTACTTTTTAAATTATTTTCCATGACTATTCCAAAACTCACCCATACACGTTCACCTATTAATAATCTCATCTTATATTATGTATTATTATTGAGAATTGCTGATAAAATGTGAAACTTATGGTATTTTGTATATTATAATTTCAAAATCATTATATATTCAATTGAATGTGGTTTTTCTTATATATATGTTAAAATCTTGTGGTATTTATGTGCTTTAAATTTATTAAGGATACAAATGTAAAAGTACATGTTTTTACTTTTTTAAGTTCAAAAAACAAAGAATTTAATACTTATTTTAGAGATTAAGAAAAAAAATATTACTCAAATTCAAACATTCAGGTCTATTCATATTCATACTAATTTAAACAATTTAGACTTTAGATAAAAAAAAAAGCTACCTTAATATTAATACATATATAGTATTCTCACTCTTTGTAGTCTTGTACATAGTAGATATAATTTTCTCACTCTTTGTAGTGTTGTACATAGTAATTGTTGAGTTGTATTTAATTAGTTTATTATTGAACATAAATTATAATGACTTTAAAAAAAATGATGTAAAAACTAGCCCACGATATTTTTTTAATAAAAAGGTGGTGTGAGTTTTGTGTATTATAAATCGAATGCAAATATTGACATTTGATTATGTATTTAGAGGAGGGAAGGGTGATGGTGACAAAAGTTGTAGTTTGGTTGGTTATCAATTTTAAAATGCTGTCGGTTAATATATATATATATATATATATATATATATATATATATATAAACAGACTTTTACTATAAAGAATTAAAGATAGTTAAAGAATTAAATTGAAATCTGACTTCGAGATTTTTTTTTTAATTCCCAAATCATACATGTTATTTTAAACGAGATGCCCAATAAAATAGAAATATTTAGAACCTTAATTTCATAATAGTCAAAGTCCACCACCATTAATTAATCTTTTGTTTAATAGATAGTGTAGCAGGTCTAGATCAGACAAGTAAACGTCCTGGACGAGAGAAAAAGAAAAAAATTGCAGGTGCCGGTTAATATCCGGTATTAAAGCAACCGAATACCGAATGCCTGCCGGTTGCAGAGAAATATTTTATTGCATGAAAATGTAAGAAATGAAGTAAAATGTACGCCTATCCTGGCGAGCGAGCAGTCACGTGCGGCAAGTACATTTTTCCAAACAATAGCGATGATCCGTTCAGAAAAATAGTAGATTGATTTTACAGCTTTGGTTGACTTCACCGGGAAGCAGGACCGGACGGAGGTATGTGAAGTTCGTGATTTATAGCTCGGCACAAACGGAAATATGAAGCTTGTAATTTGCGAAGGTGAACAATAAAGCTTCATGGCTAAGTCCGTGCAACTTTTGAGTGCAATTATTGAAGTGGAAGGAGATGGGAAAGGAGATATACTGGTAGTTTGTTTGCGTTCTTGTAAATCTGACTGTATTTCATGACCTGTGAGGAAAATTATTTGTTGTGCGTGCGGGTTCAACACTTCCGACCAAATTTTAATGCTTGGTCACCACCCTCCAATCTTTAGTAAATTTCAATCGTTTTTGTTGTAAATACTTGTTGGAGATCCATCAGCAGCTTCGTTATCACGAGGGATGGTGTTTAAAAAACTTGTAATTTTCTGAATAGGGTCGTAGTGGATCACAGTCTTCCAAGTTTTGATTCATTTTACTGAATGTATAAAATTAAGGATTTAAAACAGAAAAAAGATGTTTAAATTAAACATTTAAATCGTACATCGTCCTTCAATATTTAAATAAAATATAAAATTATTTATGATTTTATTAAGATATAAATATTTTTTAAAAAAAAAACTTGAAGACAACTCATATGTGTCTAGCATCTTTAGCCATCAAATTTGGACCACCTACCATACCCACCTCAATAAGGTCCATAACCCATGATGTGAGAGAAAATGGTATTAATTTGATCCCCCTTTGGTAAATAATTTCAATAAGGTCCATAACCCATGATGTGAGAGAAAATGGTATTAATTTGATCCCCCCTTTGGTAAATAATTTCTTTAGCTTCAACCGAATTTAAATGCTTGTAAATTAATTTCTACCGTGATTATAAAAGTGAACTATATAATAGGGGTGGGCATAAACCCACAACCCATAGGTTAACCAAAATCCAAACCAAATTAAATGGTTGAGGTTGGATAAATCATGAAAATTGATTAAATATGAGTTTTATATAAAAAAATCATTTTATTATGGATTGGGTATGGTTTACCCATAGTTTATAGACAAAACCCCAACACTTAAACTTATTGTCTAAAATCATAACTAAACTAAAATTACAATATTAATGCTCGTCGGTCTCAATTCAACTTTATTTTAAGTTTTTCTCGTTTCGATAGCTTTAGTTTGCAGTTTGGGGAATTTATACAAATAACCATAAAATTTTGTGATTTTTTCATTTTAACCCCACAAATTAATTTTTATCAACATTAGCCCAAAAAAAATTCCAGACCAAAATGCCCCTCTCACATTTGTCCCCCAAGACTCTCTCTTTCACGTAATCTCTCCTAAAGCCAAGAACACCCATAGTCGGTGGCAACTTCACCCATCGTTGGCGGCGACTCCACCCATCATCGGCGTCCGATCTACCTTCTACGGCGAAGAAAATCAACTAGATTCATTATTTAACTTCAACAAAATCTAGGTTAGCCATTTTATTTATATTTCATTAATTAAAAATGAAATTTTAGAATAATAGTGGTTGTAGTTTGAGAATAATGGTGGTGGTGGTGGTGGTGGTGCTTGTAGTGGTGGTTGTTGTTTTGAGAGTGTGTTGTTTTGGGAGTGTGCTGTTTTGTGCGTGATTTGTGAGTTTGTTGTTTTGGGTGTGATTTGCTGCCCAGCAAGCGTCATTTGCTGCCCAGCGACAGGCGCTAGCGCGCACAGGCGCGACCCTGTCGCATCAAATTACAATTTTTATTTTTTTTAACGTGAAGTTAATTTTCCTATTATTTTATTATAAATGCAATCTAATAATGTTAAAAATATTATAGATACATGACGAAATCAGAAGTGTCAAGAAACAAATTGAGCAAGATGAAGTTAGCTTATGCCGATCACTTCCCAGGGCGAATTTCAAGCATGTGTAACTTTTCTACGGTCATAAAAGCCATCGAGCAAAAATTAACAAAACGGCAGCTGCATATGTTCAAGAAATACATATTTGGGCCTTTCTTGGAGTGCCAAAACTTTCCGTTTAGTGGTGTAATTTTGCACAATGTTTTGCTTAGGCAAGTGGCCCATGGAGAATACAGGGAGGATAATCAATTATAGTTTCAAATTGGTAAGCATTTGATATGCATGTCAATTGGATAAGGGTGTCTGGTTACTGGACTTTCCTATGGTGAAGATACCGCACTAACAAATAACAAGACGAGTATTTTGGTGGTTTGTTTCGCAACATCAATCTTAAGCAATTTGATGCATTATTTGAGGAGTTGGAGTTCAAGGGTATGGAAGACATTGACGCATTAAAGATCACACTCTTTTACTTTGCGGACAGAGAAATGGAAGAAATGGCCACTGTCAAATCAATTTCTCAAGGCTGAACGAAGTAGATGATATAAATTACTTCCAAAATCGTCCATGGGGTCGTTTATCGTGGGAAATAATATACGAGAGTCTTGACAATGCACTATACGAGAAAGACGAGAAATTTAAGGCGACTCGGTTGGAAAAGTCAAATCATAAAATAGAAAAGTACAATGTTTACGGCTGAAATTGCATGAGCACATACAAGCTGATCAAGCTGAAATACTCTGCAGGAGCAAGTTTTCTTTTGTAGGTCAACTAAACCTTCCTTAATCCCACCACCTACAACTTGAAATCGATGCGGAGACACTGGGCGAACGATCATTCTTTCAGCTATAGTTTTTCTCTCAGTGACTATTTCATCCGCCCATGTTGTTAGCCGAGTAGTCATTAATTCAGCGACAATTTTTCTATCATAAAATCATTGCTGTAATATTTTCCTAAAGTAATCAACAAGATGAGTAACATGAAATTTTCTCGGTTCCCTCATGAAAGAATTAACACTCTCTACGATGTTGGTTGTAAGTATGTTGTACCTTCTACCTTCAAACTGAGACCTTACCCAATTACATGTATCCATATTATTTTCTAAGTAATCAGCCGCACCCAAGTGGAGCATCCACAACCCTTCAAGTTGTCTTTTAAATTCCTTGTGTCCATAAACTTTTGCTGTATTAATAAAGGCAGGCTCAAATTCATCCTAAAGAGCTTTGGACATCCTAAACTTTGACTTAATGTTACTTTTCACATGGTAAAAACAAACACCATGAGTTGCATTGTGAAATACTTTCAGAACGACTCTCATTTTGGCAGTACATTTATCAAAGATAATTACCAACTCTAGCTTATCGCCAATCACTCCGTGTAACTTCATCATAAACCATTCCCAAGCATCATTATTTTATGAATTCATGACCCCAATGACTAACAGATACAATTGATTGTTGCCATCCAGACATGTTACTACGAACATGCTTCCACGATATAGTACATTTAGATGAGTACCATCTACAACAATGACAGGCTGAATGTACTGCATAAAACCCTTGATAGAAGATCCAAGTGCTACAAAGTAGTACAAGAAATTATCATCTCCATCTCGTTCGAGGTGAGTGACTGTACCCTCATTCGCTTTAGTTAGTACGTTAGAGTATTTAAGGAGCAAGTTGTATGACTCTGCAGGGTTGGCTCGAACTATTTCAAGACCAACTTCTCTAGCTCGATATGCCTGCTGATATGTTAACTGAACACCATATTCCTGCTGCATAACTGCTCTGATGTTATTTGAAGTATAAATCTTCTTTTTTTGAATATATTTATCTGCAATAATATGACCGACAACTCGGCTCCTTACTTGTCAACGACTATCAACTAATACCTCATTATGACAAGTGTATACATTGTCAATTCTCCTTACCACCCAAGGAACATTATGCTCGTTCGAACTTCTAATTGCTTGAATACACCATTTACATGATTCCGAACAACAATGAGCCTCAAAACGTGTCGTTGTAGACCGTGCAATCTTGAAATCAAATTTATCCCTAAAGACAACCTTGCGCAGTTGTAGTATTAATTCATTCTTCTCAGCGAATAACTTACCTACACTGATATCATCTGAGTCACAACTACTAAGAAAGCTTAGAGCAACTATGTTCAAAGGCAAAATTGGAGCAAGACTTGTGACAATGTCAATTCTCCTTATCGATCCAACCATTGGAGGAATATATCGATTGTCTCTATTATTCACAAGAATATCGTCTTCACACTCATCCTCATGCTGAAACGACGGAATATTGGAAGGACCGGTTCCTCCATCATCACCTGCATTATTGAAATGAGTGCCACTCATAGTATTAGAAGGTCCTGCACAAACATTATCCTTCTCTGTCTCATCAACAGGATCATCATTGTCTCAGAAATTATTGTTGTGATACGGAGAATACCGTTGCTCCAACGACGTCGTTAGTGGTAATACATCTTCTCTAACATCCTCTAACGTAATATCGTTGTCATCAATGTTGTCATTATTGTTGTGGTTTGGAGAGTAATATTGCTACAATGACATTATCGGGGCCAGACATATTTGCTCTAAAGGAAGTTTATGTTCTGACGGGTGGCTCAACATCTTCGCTCGGAATTCGAGGTGATGGGGTAATGAATATAGGAATGCATTCATAGTTGGCCACATTGGATGCCATATGCAACACAACCCTCACCATTTCATTATCAAATATATCCATGGGCAGTGCACATATATGATATAACGTGTTACTAGACATCAAAGTTGTCTTCATTGTGATACTATATTCATGAGGATTTATTTGTAACACTTCATATATTCTTACCAAAAGCTAATCAAACAGACAATTTTTCCCAACAAAAAAAACTCTATTTTTACCATTTACATACTTCATACAGCCATCCTCTAACGTCTCCTACCAACCATCATAACACAATTCAAGCACAACTGAATCCATTAAACCTGAAATTATAAAAAAGAAATTAATTGCACACTATCAAACTAATAAAGAGTCAGTTGCAATAAATCTGCCTCTTCAAGCGACAGGCTGCCTGTTGCACTAAATTCGTGCGATAGACTGCCTGTCGCACAAAAAGGCAGAGTCGGTGAATCTGCCTCTTCGTGCGACAGGCAGCCTGTCGCCCGAAGAGGTAGATTGTCGCACGAAATTTTCATGCGACAGGTGCCTGTCGCACCAAGATGCAATCGCACTGAAACTCTCTCGCAAGTTGAGAAAATAACTCTTACCATCAGTGATGCGGATTGGTATTAAATCCGGATGGATTATGATCGGAGTTCACTTTTACCGTTCGCCGTCGGCGTTTGCCGTCGTCGGTGATGATTCAAGAGTGCAAGGCTGCGTTTGGTTTGATAAAAGGGGAGAAGGAAAGTTGCTTTTAGTTTGTAAATAAGGATAATTTAGGGAGAAAACTTTGTGTTTGGCTAATGTTGATAGAAAAAAATTTAGAGAGCTAATTGTGAAAATAACAAAGGTTTTTGGGTTACTTTTGTAAATTTCCCTTGCAGTTTTGTGGCATCCTAATGTTTCCCCACAATGTGTATCTTGTTACTCTTCAAAAATTAATTTAATCACATAAGTGAGCTTGACCAATGACTGATTCTGAAATGATTTTGCATTGATCTGGAGAGAGAAATGCTTTGTGAGTTAGCTTATCATTTAATTTATTTCTTACTTTAACAAAATAAAAAAAAACCCTTATTAAAAACTTACTCTATGTGTATATTTTTTTTCCTTCTTTGAATTTATTTATTGATGTCATGTTTGTAAAAGCTTATTATTAGAAGTTACATTCTCATTTATTGAGAAAATAATACTTTTCATGATTAAACTTTATTTTAATTTTCTAGTATTCTTTAATTTAAGGATAAAGTTATTGTAAAATTTATTATTTATAATTTTTATCCACTATATGTTTTTCATATTTTACTATGAATTTAATAATTAATAAAAATTAGTAATTATTATAAATTTAATATAATTAAATTTATCAAGATAAAAAAATATTTTAATAATAAAATTGAAACCAAACCCAAATCAAATCTAAATAGATTAGTTTGGATTGGATTAAAAATATTTGAGTTGGTTTGGGTTGGACCCAAACTTTTATGGTTCGGTTTGGGTTGACTCAAAACCCAACCCATGTCCACCCCTCTATATAATATATGAGATGAGATCATGAATAGAATATGAAATTTTAGGGATAATTTTGTCCTGCACCCAACTGTTTCAACATATTTCACCACACACCCATATGTTTCGAAAATACTCACTCCACACCCAATTCCGTTAATTTGACCGTTTATTCTAACGGTCAAAGGGCAAATTTGGAAATTCATATCCTAAATATTATTTGATGATGATAAATTAAATTTATTTGATAATTTAATTGATGAAATTATTATTAATTACCTTTAAATAAATTTTTTTAATGTAAACATTAATTATTAAATTAATATTTTATCTCATTTTATTTTTCTCTAATTCAAGATAAGGGGTATTTTGGACATTTACTTAAATTTCAAATAGCTCCGTTAAACATAACGGTCAAATTAACGGAATTGGGTGTGGAGTGAGTATTTTCGAAACATATGGGTGTGTGGCGAAAAATGTTGAAACAGTTGGGGGCAGGACAAAATTAACCCGAAATTTTAAGATGGCAATTATTAAATGAAGATGTTCGATGCACGTCAAAAATGATTTAACGTATGGAATTAGTGAAGAAAAAGAAAACGATGTTGAAAGTGAAAGAGAAAATTATTTTAATTTCAATATGAGACGTGAAATCTATGTAAACAGTTTTGAAAGACGGAAAAGGATCATCAGTAGAAATTGAGGGAAAAATAAAATAGAATATATTGAGAGCAAAAAGTAAAGGAAATAAAATTATAAATGTGGGACTGTTTGAATTGAAAAAGCCCCAAAATATGAAAACTAGAATTCACGTGTTCTTTTTCAACCCATGCTATCCAGTTGCCTACTAACCACGACACTCGGTATCACTGCCTTTTTAATTTTTTATTCTTTTTATTTTACAGCCGTAGGATTCTGTTCACCGTATCCAACGATTTATTTAACCGATATGTTTCTAATAGAAACTATAACATAATAAGGTCCTAACTTTAATAAAACTGCTTGTTAAATAATTTAAGTTAAACATTACAGCCAAACAACTGTAGCTACGTAATTACCTCACGAGAGTCTCACCTAAGTGGTCTCATCGAGAAACTTCACTTGAAAACACAATTAATCTTCCCCTAACCTTTCACCATCAATTTCTTTTGGGTATTTTTCGTTTTCTTTGCTTCCCCTGCGGTTGTGGAAAGTAATGTACTAATATCCATTCATGGTGATTTTAATAATAAGTAACATTAAAACTTTTTTAGTTAATAATGGTATAAAAATTAAAATACTAAATGTAATATTAAAATGTACGTTATTATATTTTTTAAAAAATATTTTATAAATTAATTGATTGTATATTTTTGTATTCAGTGGTTTTTCTTTTATGCTGATTACATTATGATAAAATAATTAGATTATAGGCGACATATCATTCAAATCTTACTCCAAAATAAAATTTATACATAATATCATCAATGTCCTAAATAATAAACATCATTTCATACAAATTTTATAAACATTTACGACATAGCATACATATGAAGAAATTATAAGCGACACATCATATATCAATGGCCGAAGATTTTTTTCTCTTTTATTCTCTATTTATATTTTCCAACTTAATACAAATCAGCTAACCCTCATTTGTTAAGTGTTGAGCACATCCATACTTCATTTTGAAGTATGCTCTAATGAATTCACTTCACCCTTGACAAAATATTTTTTCTTCTTTTTTCTTACATCTGACTCATTTTTATATGTTGGGTTACAACAAGTTTTACCTCTATGTTAAAGCGATTTAAATAAATCAATTTTTCTTTGGAAGCACAAAATAATATAGGATAAGAAATAGATTCGTATCCAATATTAAGCTGCATTGTTTTGATTTTTTTTTTTATAATCTTATTGCGCATCTATATTTATAGAAGTGTATTATTAACATTTAATTATATATTATGTTCTATCCAATAATTATGGTCATCATAATATCAAAAATCTCAACATCGAGTCCGCATCCAAAAAATTAAAAAACAAGAATCATAATTTATATAAAATTTTATTTGTATTTAATTATTAGTCATTCACGTTAATTTGAAATTTTTTGAGTGATGACACACTCCTGGAAAGGGCACCGAGTTGAAAGTCTTCATTCTAGATCTTATCTCCGAGATAAACATGTTGTAATAAGAAATGCATAAACAAATTGAAACGAATGATTCACAAACAAACTATCTTATTAATTAAACTCCATCATCAACAATATTTTTAAGTTGAATACCGCATAACTTGAAAGAAAGCTTGTAGTCCTAACAATATTGAACATATATACTTTTTTTTTTTAAAGGAACATATATACTTTATTTGATAAGATCTTCATTTTCATGTTTTTTTTAAAGTGAAAATTCTTCATCTATATCTAAAGTCTACGGGAAAGCCCAAATACTATTTCTTTTTTTTTTATTAAAGAGGGCTCTTCAAAGAGAGCTAGACAGGAACAAAACGGGAAAGCCCAAATATTATTTCAAGAAAGATATTGGAGGCAAGAGGTCTTAAACCCTACTTATAAAGAAAAAAAGATTTTGATGGACTATCATAAATGGGATTGGGAGGTGGAACCTGATGAGTTCAAACCAATATACTCTCTAAAACATGGAAACAACTTTGGCATATACTTACTCCTGCTTAGAGTTGTTTTCATGTTTTCGGTAGTGCATCAGTCTCAACTAAGGGTGGGTGTTCGATTCGATTTGATTTTGTTCGAACCAAACTGAACCGAACTGTATTATGGCAGTTCGGTGTAGTTCGGTTTAGATAATATAAACCAAATGGTTTATAAATATCTAAATCAATTGATGTTTGTTTGGTTCAATTTTAAACCGTATCAAATTAAAAAATCAAATGGTTCAGAGAGAAAAATTAAATTAAAAATTAAAAATAGGTTTTATGTTAACTAATACGAGTGATAACTAATGTGATAGTATAAATTTTAAAGTTTCTTTTATGTGTGATTTTGTGTGTTCCTTTCATATTTTATTTATTATTGTGAATCTATAATTTGTTGTGAATTTCTAAGGTATCAACGTTTGTTTCGTGCTTAACTTTATTATGTTGGTGGATTTAATTTTATTTTGTTGTTTATTTGTAAATTTACGGACTCAATATTGTTGCTGTAGTAATAGTCCATTAGTATTATGTTGTTTATTAGTGAATATATAGAGTAAAATTACTCAAACCAAATTAAACAAAACCAAAACAAACTAGACTATATAACTAAACCAAACTAAATTGAATTAATTTGATTCGGTTCAGTACAGCTCTAGTGTTTGATTCATTCTTTTTTTTTTCACAAAACTGTAAATCAACTGGTTTTGATTTGGTTCGGTTTTAAGCAAACATGTTTATTAAAAGGGAGATATGACAACATATTGTCAAGGAATGAGTATGTTGTGCAACAACCCATCCAGTACTTAGACAACTTCCATCATAAAAGTTGCTAAGTAAGCCTAATGAACTTTTCAAGCTAGCTAAGAAAGGATGTTTGTGAGAAAGCTAGAGAGAAGAGAGCAATATGGCCAAAGCGATTTTTATTAATAGAAAGGGAGAATACAAGAAAGCTTTACAAAGATGCTTGAGTTGCTAGGTGTGTAGTGTGGTGTTGAGCAAAATGGTAGGTGTCATGCCCTATATATAGAGTGGCTTGCCTAGGTCTAGAGTCTTTTGTGCAACTTGCACTTGCTTAAATATTCCCTAGTTTTTAGAATATATAAGTGTATAATTATCTAGGCATTTACAAGTGCTAGTGTGTTGTAGAGATTTCTAGAATCAGGTCGGGGCTACTCGCTTTGGCTAGTGAATTTGAATTGTCCACTTGCTAAGTGCATCACAGTTCACTAATTATACGAGGCAACCCACTGCTGAGCACACCCTGCTGCTAAGCGCATCTTGCCTTTGGGCGAATCTTTATTAAGCAAACCCATATGCGCTAATTTAGCTCTCGCTGTTGACAAATTTAAGCGACCCGTGACAATATGATGCAATATCGGAAGCCTTTTATATTTAGGTTTACTAAATGCGCGGCGGGGAGAATTTAGGGCTAAGAGAAATTGTAGCTGCATGGCTTTTGAATTTCTTTGTGAATCTATCTATTACTTATTAGACATAATAGAATATTGGGCTAATTGGGTATGTTGGAACTTGGGCTTATATATGTACGTCTTATATATATGTGCCGTCATCACACAGGGAGAAGAAAAGAAAACTGTCAAGAACATGAAGTGGCTGCATCTATATAAAGAAGAAAAATAAAATTGATTTAAGCGGTGTTTCTCCACTAAAAGAGAAAATCAGGTGGCAACAAAAAGTTGAGTGGGGATCATTTCAGCACCCTCTTTCTATCTCAATATCTTCTCCTCAGATCAACCTCACCATTTGTTATTGGTAGGCACTTCTTCCGAGAAAGCATACAAATGCATTAACATTTTAACATTTAGGATATTTGTTAACCAACAGTAGAGACTTCTGCGTCATTTCAGAAAATCGAGCTAGTGCAAAAGGTATTATCCAAGATACACGTATTTGATTTTATTTAATTTGATGGACACAGATGATATGATATTTATGGAACTTTAAATGAAACTATATTTGATTAGGGTTATTTTTGTGAGAAATGTGGTAATCATAATATATATTCTTTGTAAAGCAGACACTCACATTAAGCTCGATCAAATAGAAGTCCAAATAGATGAATAAAGTGCCAAACAAATAATAATAAAAAAAAAAGAGGTCTGATTATGCTTAATCTTAAATACAATGTAATGATTTAAGGATCCAAATGTCAACATAGTATACGCTCGAATGACCCCTTCTCATAATGAGAATGTATATAATCTTATTATGAACTAGTCTTGTATGGAATGAACTTATAATCATGGAATCAACTCAATTATCAAATTATATGTTATAAGTTCATAATTCTAACCCATTCCCATTTTGTTCCAAAAAGATCTATTAATTGTTTGATTCTAATTAGAAAGAGGGATCTTAAACTAAGAAATCGATATTAAAAACTAACTAAAAACGAAACGAAGGTATTTTAATAGTATTCGTTGATATTCCTTGAATATTAGTTTCCTCTAATATATTAGAGTTTCTATCCATTTATCTACGCTTTTAATTTTGTGGAAACAAAAAATTGAAGAAACCTATTTGTATCAACGTTTGTCATATATTTTTGTGTGTCGAAAAAAATTGCATTTTGATCCCAAATTCAGAATTCACCTAAACTTAAGTTATATATACACGGGTATTTTGGTTTATTTTCAATTTCTTGAAAGCCAATAACTTCCCTTACTCACCGGATTGTAATTTTGTTACAAATTTCTAAAAGTGAGTAATCAAAGAGGTGCTCCATGACGCGCATGATGATTGAAAAAATTGCCCAATCATTGAACTAAATAAATAAATAAAATGATTTACTTGTAGATATATTGTATATGGTCCAGAAGCGATTATCATTTTATCAACATTGCTTTTTTTTGGCTTCGACTTGTCTCCAAATCTCTGCATTCTGAATGCAAAAATGACTTGTACCCACATACATAAATACAGTTAATATTTTTATTAATAATTCGCACGTACTATAAGCAAACGCATGTGAGGATTTTATTTTTTTTTAAATCTCTTCTAATAGTGAAAGTCTTTTATATTGATAATTGATAATTAAATAAATCGGTGCACAATATTTATTCCGATTTTTTTTGATTTTTTTTTTCAAATATTGCCCAATATAAAAGAGATTCAAATATAGTGATGTAATTTCAACCAATAAAATTGAGTTTTCGACACTTTACCTTTTTGATATTTTAACCTTCAGCTTGTATAATAGGAGATTTTCCAGTAAAAGCAGTTGATACCCATAATATAAAACGTAGATTTGGGCATACAATACAGATTCGAAGTAGTTCCACTCAATATTGAATTATCTTCTTTTTTTCTTTTTAATGTAGAAGGGTAGGCACAGCTCCTATTAATTATTTATCTCTTATATTCCTTAGGAACTGAATTTTTTTTTGGGTGATTAACTACATAAAATTACTTAAATTTTAAAAATCACTCACCTAAGTCCAAGAAGCTAGCGTTGAATTACTTTGAATTGAATTATTAAGAAGTCTAATTTTTGCAAAATATTAACATCCGAATCACTAGAAATGTCTAGTTATATTTTGTCTTCATTCAATTTTGTTGGATCACCTTCTTTTTTTTTTTTTTAATTAAGGTGACAATGCTTTAATTCTTTTTGTGGCAAATACAAGGATATCCACTTGTATATATATGAACCAAGCAAATTAAGGAAAAAAAAATCGCCATACATGATTGATTGATGATTTTTATTTTTGTTTCTTTTGATTGAATCAGCAAAATTTTGTGATGACAACAATTAGCCATTCTGAGTGGCAACCGTCTTTGGATTGCACTCAAGAATAACACTACAAATAGGACAATAAATAAATAAAAGGCAAGTGTTTGCGTGACGTTTCCTTTGTGAATTTTTATATATCTCTTTATGTGAATCAAATGCGCACACTTGCACAAAGAGAAAGAATATAAACGAAAAGGAAAATCACTAATGGAATCAGCCAACCATTTCAAGGCAAAGCAGTGTTTGGCACCACCCCCCACCATTATATATTCTATCTTTTTTAGTACACATCATTGCCACTATGACCTAATTAACTAATCATTTAATCTTGTCCTGTATATATCTCTAACTATTTATTTCCTATTAGATAATCCATTGATTTCATATTAAAATCATGAGAACATTAATTGTGAAACCTTATGTGGCTATTGGTTGATTTAAGTGATAGAGAGCTCTTCATGATTAAAAAAAGAAAAGAAATTTTGAAATTTAAATTCCACTCATTAAAAAAAGTAATTTATGCACGAATGTTAATGGGTTATATTAATTAATTATGGCGGGTGCAAATCAACGAACACATTATTCGGAATCCATTTTCGAAATATTTAGGAATCCGCAGCATTTATATTAATGTAATATTAGAAAAATTGAGCAGCCGAACCGAGAGTGACGCCAGTGACAAGGCAAATATGTTGGCCATTTGTCGGTTTAAGATTCTAAAATTCAAAAGGAAGGTAAACTTTTTGTAATTAACAGTATGCGATCCCTATGGCTATAAAAAGACACAAAGGTCATAAAAGTATCTTTCATGTCCAATTTGTATATTTGATATGAGGAAATTTTATGAGCTTTAATTTAGGATTAGATGTTCTGCACGATAAAGTCAACTTAAATCTCAATCATATATTAAAATTAATGAATAGATAGTGCACAATATTTAAAAATTTAGGAAAATTTAATGAACAAGTGATACAAAATCTTTAAAAATTTAAGAGAGAACTTTAGTCTTTTTATTTTGTCGAGCTTCTTTCACAAAAATGTAATTAATTTTATCTCTAATTAATAATAAAAAAGAGAGAAAAGAAAAAGAAAAATTATATCCTTAAATCTAGTTGTGGGTTAACTAAAGGTTAAATGTCCTTATTAGGATATCACCTTGTAAAAATAATTACACAATGAAAAGCGATTGCAGTAGTTAATTTAGAATTGGAGGCCTAGATATTCCTCAGAGATATGGATAAATCAAAAGAGAATTTAAATGCAGTCTCTCTGCTATAAAATAATCGAGAGAAGTGTAAAGTGTTTAATATAAATTAAATACTACGCATAACATCAAGTTGCTCCAATATTGATAAGATTATTAAATAATTGGTACGGGGATTTCTATAAAGCTAGCTAGCTTATTTTATACAACCAATTCTGTACGTACATGTTATATTTTCATCAAATTCTCATACGTGGTTGTCCTCATTCTGCAAATAGAAATCAAAATAATACATTATTGCATGCTGTAAAATAAAATATGTATATTCTTTGCTAAGAAAAGAAAATGCCGACGCTTTAATTTGTTAGAATGAATTGAATAAACTACTTATCAGTAAGTTGTTTTTTAGCTTGAGCACAGCTAGGTCATGCTAATATATCTGTTACTGAAGATAACAACAAGGAATTTATATTTTAAATTTTATCTCTACTAATAATAAATGTTTAAAATCTGCAGCTACTTCAATAATTAAGTTGAGGTCACTCTTGTCTCCAGTTGGATATGAGGAGCCAATTTTAGGGTTGGTGTTAGGTAAGAGATAACCAAACTCCCAATAATATTTTGTTAAAAGGAGATGATACAAATAATTAATTTCTTTTTTGGCGATTAGGGTTTAGGAGCCTCCGTAATCACTAATGGATTGGCACAGCTTCTGTTTTAGCTTTTAAATGACTTGGAAGGGTATGGAGCACTGTCGAGCTGTCCCATGAAATCCAACATTAATAAACATAACCCCTTCATGCTAGTGAGAGGTACTTAGTACTTTCAGAATTATTACGTACTTTTAGAGATGCATGGGGAAATCATTTTAATAAATGTACTTGCATGAAGAACTATACTTTAATTTCAAGAAAAATTTAAGTGGGATAATCGATAAGTTAATGATCATTATTTTGAATTGCACTTCATGCATACTTGATATTTCTTAATTTAGACACGTTCATTCAGTTACGACATACCCCACTTATAAGCAGTTTCATTAAATGACGTATTTATAAAAAAAAATGTAATAACATTATTAAAGAAAAAGTTGTTTTTTACTTAGCCAGCATTACAAATTAAATTGATATGGTAATAATTTTTAATTACTCCTCGAGTTTCTCTTAATAGTATTTTAAAGAGTACTTTTATATACGCACTAAATCTTGTATGATGATGCAGTAGGCATTGTTAAGCATGGAGATGATGACATGACTAGCACTGTTAAGCATGAATTAATATAAACCACAACAGAGAGAAAGTCAGGAATCCATGTGATTTCGCATAGTTCTTGGAGATCAAATCAATTTGACATTGTGTTCCGTAGACGAATATGCAATCGACTTGTCCAAATTAAAAGTAGAATAAGAAAATGACATCTTCAAGAAGCTTCAAATGGGAAAATAATTCATACCACTTTTGCAATTTGCATTAGCACAGACTTTGAGGTGGCATCATCAATTTAGTCACACGTTGACCAAAATTCATATAAAAATTTGATAAATAAAAGAGAAAATGTCTAAGAAAAAAAATGGTACCATATAAGAACTTCAATTGTAGTTAGAATAACAGATTAATTAAAACTGGAATTAATTACAGAATTTGAAGGGATTACAATGAAGTTACCAAATTTGTCAGCAAATAAAACTAATAATTTCTCTTTATTTGATTGCTCCTTAATATTTTCTTTAAATTAAAGAAAGAAACTCAATCTTATTATGAATCCGCAAACAAAAAGGCGCGTATCACCTCGCTATTTAACGACCCTTTCATTTGCTGACGCACACTCCCCCGGCAAAACAATCATTCTCTCCCACGCTCGTCACCGGCATTTGAACTTCACTCGCCCAAAAAATACGAGAAAGAGAAAATTTTGGGAAAAAAAAACACCTAATAGATTTTGGTAATCCCATGTGCCGGACCATTTTAATTAAATTCTTACAAGGTGCGAGTATTAACCTTTTCAGCATCAATTAGTATAATTAATGCACCAGTATTATGTATTCATCATATATACTAAAAATTAATATCAATTTATACATCAAATCACACAAGTTATTGTATAAAATTTATTGTATTTTTTGTATACAATTTTATTGAGGTCGCCTTTTAGTTGAGCAACAATTTTATAAAGCTACATCGCTTATAATAATTACTAAATTTAGTAAAATATTCAGTTTCACATTCGACATAAGATTTATCTTTTTTTTTTTCAAATTTTCTAAAATAACAATGGGAAGAATTTATATCACTTTTTTAACCTATTTTTTTCTTAGAATTTGAGATCAGTCAAAGAAAATTAGTTTACAATTATACATTCAAGCTCCGAAGAACCGAACACAAAATTTATTTGCTCTTATATCAATTTATATAAATTTATAAACAGATACAAATAGGCGTTGTAAGCACACACTCCAGGAAAGGGCGCGTAAAGGGGAGGAAGAGGAACCGGCGAAGTATAAGGAGGATATAATCATAATCTATCTGGTACGCACATTCAGTAGATAGTGGAAAGGTGACAAGAGTAAATATGTCTTGTAATAAATAATAATAATAATAATAAAGATTATTATAATATTACGTAATCTTTGACTCCATGTAGCTTATGATAAACACAAAAACATATTCTAATTTATACCCAATTATTAGTTTTGTAATATAATTTTTGTTTTCTTAAAAATAATAACAAATGGGGAAGTACTGTTTGAGGGACTCTTTTAAGCTGTCGTGTTGTTAGTATGATTCTTCTAAGAAATGATGGGACTTAAACTTGTTGGGGTTTTGATAGTGGGAGGAGTTGAAGAACAAGATAAACGGTTGCTCTTGCTGGTTCGGTTTGCCTTTCATTTGTTGGGAGTTGTCGTTTTGGGAGCTGTTTGTGGTTGAGGTTGAGGAGAGGGAGGGAAGATTTTTAGCGGGAAATTAATTAAAGTTACTCTTTGACTCTCTCATATAGTCATATGCATGTATTGTCAGCAACTTTTGAATTGAAAGGTTTGATTTCTGTTTCTGTTTCTGCTTTTGTTTTGTGGGTGTGATTGCTTTCTTTTTCCTGTTTGGTTGCCAAGAAAAGGGAAGGACATGAAAGAAAGTTTAAAATATTGCTTTGTTTTTGCTCTGCTTTTATGACTAACAACAAAGGTTTCTTTTTCTTTTTTTTCTTTTTTTGAGTTTTGTTAAGGTAAAAGAGGTTTTGCTTTATTATGTGTATTTAGTGATGAATATGTTGAAAGGTAGTTTGAGAGTAGAAATTATTTCATTTCGGTTAGCTTAAAGTTCTTGCACTTGTTACATTTTCTTGCTTTGATTACGCTTTTGGAAATAGTTAAGCTGGACATTCAATTCCAGTTTCTACTTGTTTCTTTATTATATATGAATGAAACGGTAACTTGTTTGTCATGAATGTTCCTATTGGATTCATCTACTATTTGGCTTATTGAAATTGAATTTCTTAATTGCAAGAGAAGTGAATTTTTTTTTTTAATCCTTTTTTATGTATGCCTTGTTTCAAAGCTTCAAGAATTGTGGAGGCAAACAATTTGAAGGGTTGTTTTGCGGTCTATGAAATGTTGATTTAAGTCCAACTGCTGAATTGGCAATTTTAGGTGTGTAGCCGCTCTCTGATTCTCACTAGTTCTTGTTTGAACCTGTTCTCTCCTAGTTTGCTGTCACCTCACCGCTATCTCTGCTTGCACGTTCGAAGGAATAGCAAGCAGAAAACTACAAAAAGGAAGGGGTAGCACATTGAACCTAGAAAAGAGAGTTGAGGGTTGGAACACGAGTATAACAAAAATTCTTGGGATTATTTGTATTTTGTTCATTTTATAGAGCAGTTGAGTTGACAAGGGAAATTTTTACCCCCCTCAATTTTCTTTGTGGGGAACTTTATGATCTGCCTCCAAATTTTGAATTATTATTATTTGTTTATATTTTTCTAATGATTCTGATATATTTTATGAATGATTTTCTACATACTGTCATATTCTTTTAAGTCTAGATAGCAATCAGAATTTGTGGTGCGTACAGGTCCACCATTAACAAATAAATGGGGACAAGCAAACAGTAAACTTCAATTATGGAATGACTTGGCTGTTTAGAGCTGATCTGGACCTTTAAAAAAAATTAAATGAAAAAAATGTAATGATTATTGTCCAAACTTTGGATACACTTGGCTACATGCTGTGTGTTCTGCAAAAGCACATTTGGTCCAAGTTGCTTCTAGCTTGTTGACTGGCTTTTTTAGCAACTTAGTTGGTTTGTAGTAGTTACAAAAAGTGCTATTCATTCTCTATTTGTTTGACAGTTTGGATATACTGTTCCATTTTAGACATCAGGTTATTATAATGCTGAAGAAGCGCTAAGATTGTTATGCAGACTTAAGAAAAATCTGCATTTACAAGTCTGGTGGTATCAATTCATTTAGTTTCTTGGCAATATCAAATAATCTGAAAATCTTCGTGACGTTTGTTGCAGCAATTGACAGATGACATAGCAAACAGACGAGAAGGAAAAGGTGCTGCAAGTATATGATGGGGTGTCCAAGATATTGACGCTTTGTTACTTCGTGATGTTTTAGTGACTTAAATTTGTTAAATTATATGGGAGAAAAAAAAAATTTTATGCCATTCTTGGATTTCTTGTCTTTTGCTTTTTGACGTTAGCGGCTAACTGGTTCTAATCATGAGCATGGAATCCCATAATTTTATAGCCCGTTATATCAGTGACCTTCTGTCAGAGCCTTTTTCTTGTTTCACCTTTGAAGTGGAGAGTGCTGTTTAATTGAAGTCTTCCATTAGCTGTTTAATGTTTCTTATTTTAGTTATAATTGGAGACTGCTGTTCAATTTGAACCTTGTAGGTTCCCATTACCTCTTGTGGTATTTTCATTCCACCGTTTTATCTTTATGTTTATGCCTATATTTTGTTACATATGCCAAAAGCTTATTTGACCTGATCCTGTTATTAGTTTGAAGAGCATGAACTCTCCGTCCACCCAGTATGTCACCCCAAGAAGGTTGGGCATTTATGAGCCCATCCACCAGATGAGCACATGGGTAGAAAATTTTAAGAGTAATGGCAATCCAAATACATCAGCACCTATAATTGTGGAGGTGGATACAAGACTAGACAATCAGGTGCAAATTATGACCCTTATTCTTTTTGATCTGGAAGTTGAGGCGATGTTTCCAAACTGATTCATATTTTTCATTCAACTTTCTAGTCAGAGGATACTTCTCATGGATCGCAAGGACCTTTCTGCAAGTACGAACAAGAAGCAAGTAAACCTTTTGACAAGGTAAGTTTGATGATCAAGGATTTCTTCTCTTGTTCTAATTTATATAGCTTCGAGTTCCTGCTATTTATCTTTCTACTTAGAAAATAATCCACTTCCTCTAGATTTACACACAACTGATGTACACAGTCTGAATTTGGGGAAATATAAGGAATGGCCATTGTACCTCAGAAACTAACAGTAACAGAAATTTTCAGTTAAAGTTTTGTACGTTCTCCTTTCAATGAATTCTCCAATCATATGCTGATTCTGTATGTTTGTGCCTCATTCACTTTCTCATTCATTTGAGTATAAACACCCAGAGACTGACACAATCATGACATCTAAGTGATGTAGAACATCCTGAAGATGTATGTGTGTATAAAAATGGAAGTTTCCTTTTTCTCCTTATTGTAAATCTTATAATAAATGAATCAAAGTTTGGAATTTTTTCCATTTCTTCCCTCCTATCCTGTCTAAATTTCTCCTATTTCCTTCTAAAGTTCTCTTATTTCTATACTATTAAGTCTTTCATTTTCATGTTGTCTTCCCTCATCTACCTCTGCTCAAGACAGTTGACTGAAGTTTCAGCTAGTATGAGGGAGGAGTTTCTTATGGCTCTCCTTCATTTTAACTGTTGAGATTTAGTTTGGACACCTTTTGGTTGTTGTATAATAGCACGATTTGTAATGAACTGCCTTTTAGTTCATAGACCTTCCTCTAGTCAATGCATACATGATAATGGTTTACCAATTTTATCCATTTCGTGAATGTTTCTCTTCAACATGAGATGATTCTGGTTTGCATCTTTGTTGCTGATGTTTGCAGATACAGAGACGTCTTGCACAAAACCGTGAGGCTGCTCGTAAAAGCCGTTTGCGGAAAAAGGTATAAAGGGGTCTGAATCCAAACAGATATAGTATGTGCAACTAGAGGTTTCAAACTTTCTGTTTGATTAATCTTTTGTTTGCAGGCCTATGTTCAGCAGCTAGAAACAAGTAGATTAAAGCTAGTTCAGCTGGAGCAGGAGCTTGACCGAGCTAGACAGCAGGTGTGGAGAAGATGTGCCTTTTTTTTTTTTTTTTTGAATCTATTGCCATGATGATTGAAGAGGGCCCTTTTCTCCTCTTAATTTAAAAGTTAAAAATGTTTGTATATTTCAAGTGGTAAATGCTGCACTGCAGGGTCTGTATGTAGGTAGTGGAGTAGAAGGTGTGCATATGGGGTTCTCTGGAACTGTAAACTCAGGTTTGTTTGTAAAACTGCAGCATTTATGATGGTCGGTTTTGATATCTTTCCTTGTCAAAATTCTGTATGTTGGTTTTCATGTCCTCGTGCACAAACATTGCTATGCCTTAAAAATTGCTTGTCTCTGATACTTTGTGGTTATTATGGTATTTGACATTCTTAAATGCCCGATATAAAATGTAAGGCTGTGGCATTCTAATCGTAAGCTGTAGTTGCTATTCTTATGGAGTAAGAAGAATGCCGCACAGCCAAGTTTACTGTCAAATAGTCCTGCTGTAAAATAGTATCTGGAAGCATTTGAGGGCTAATACATACTATCTGCCTTTTGGGTCCCTGGAAATTCTCTTTGCTCTTCTAGAATTTTGGAACTTGATTGAGTATTGCTTGAGGACCTCTAATATCCTCAATCTGTTCCACTAATAAATAGATATGTTTTGTTTAACTGGAATTTTTAGGAACTAGTTGTGAACACGGTATACTAAATTGTAGTGATTTGTAGCCATAGCTAAATTTTATGTATAGCAATGTAATTTTGTTTTAGAATTGTCTAAAGAAAAATAATTAAACTTTGCATGGGCAATTAAAGTAAAACTTATTCTAATAAATGTGGTCAAAATGTACATGAAATATATTTATGCTCCTAGCTTACCATCGCCATTCATTGTATATCCCTTTGTTTTCATTTCCTGAAGCACCTGTTGCTTACAGCGCATTGTTCTTTTGTTCTCTCGTGTTTTTGCATTCAATAATTAGTCGTCATTGAGAATTCTGCATGGTTTACAGCATTTGAGATGGAGTATGGACACTGGTTGGAAGAACAAAGCAGACAAATTTGTGAACTGAGGAATGCTTTGCAAGCACATATTGGTGACGTAGAGCTCCGCATTCTTGTAGATGCTGGCATGAGCCACTATTTTGAACTTTTCCGCATGAAAACAACAGCTGCAAAAGCAGATGTCTTCTATGTAATGTCTGGCATGTGGAAAACACCCGCTGAACGTTTTTTCTTCTGGATAGGAGGATTCAGACCTTCAGAACTCCTCAAGGTAATTCTTATTTCTTTTTCTTTTGTAATTGAAAAAGTTGTCTTATTTGGTGCATAGGGCATGTTGATTTTGTGGTAGAAGCTGTGGGATCTAAATGTGCTAGGCTGAATTTTAAGACTTGGCATGATTTTCATGCCTAGATGTTGGAAAAAAAAGCACCATTTATTAGGTATTATATTTTCATATAGACAATTCTTTAATTTATAAGCACATCACCGACCTGCACCTACCCAGTTATCTATTTTTTTCTCTTATTATTTTCAAACTGTGACGATCATGTTAGGGTTTCCCAAGTCTTTGTAATTTCAGTAAAGTATATGGTCGTAGCCTTTTTCTTATAATATGGTCCTAGTTCTTAATATGTTAAAAACTTCTACACATTTATATAAGCACGTGTTTTACTTTTACGCTTATTTGAAAAGGACTAAATTTCACTGAATGTCACTAACACATTTGTGTTTTTAACAGGTTCTTGTTCCTCAGCTTGAACCCTTGACAGAGCAGCAACTTATTGATGTTTGTAACCTAAGACAATCATGTCAGCAAGCAGAAGATGCACTTTCGCAAGGCATGGATAAACTGCAGCAAACGCTTGCTGAGACTGTAGCAGCTGGTCAGCTGGCGGAAGTTGGTTACAATCCACGTACAGGTACTGCAATGGATAAATTGGAGGCTCTTGTCAGTTTTGTAAGCCAGGTAAGAATCTGCATTCTCTCATTGCCCACTCAAGTGGTTTTCTTCCATTTTCTCTTTGCACTTCCAAATTCCAATTTCTTCTTGACATGTTTAACAACTCGACAAGTTTTTGCACTGCAGGCTGACCATCTTCGCCAGGAAACTCTGCAGCAAATGTCTCGTATCCTAACAACTCGTCAGGCAGCTCGAGGGTTGCTTGCTTTGGGTGAGTACTTTCTTCGACTCAGAGCTCTGAGCTCACTTTGGGCTAATCGTCCTCGGGAGCCCACCTAGCCTTACAGCTAGCTCGCACTCTCTGGGAGATCAATATTTACCGGTTGAACATTGTTTCCGGAATCAGTGGTACATCTGGGTAATGTTGTCATAAACAAAGTTTCCAGAAATCTAGCTGCTGACATTTTTCAAGCAGCCGCATGCATCCCGAGGAATTGTAAATACAAATAGCCCTTTAATGATAGAGGAAATTTGTAATTAAATCAATTTTCAACGCGTGTTGTACATTCGGTCATCTTGGAACAGTTTTCTTTGGGTAATATATCCCATCTACAGATGGAACTTTGTTGTGTAAATTTTTGTAGTTTCCCCTTCCTGCTCTAAATGTTTGATTAATAAACTGTCCTTGTTCAGGAATGAGCAAGAGATACTTATGCTGGAAAAACCAGTGAAATTTAATGAAGTTTTGCTTAGTCAGTCCGTGAGCATTAGTTGTTTCTTTTCTGAAGTTCACTAGTCACTACTATATTTAGGCTCCATTTGTGATTGCTGTGTGATCCTAGCTTAATTGCAAAATAATTAAAATTTGCAGTAAACACCTACTTAATATTTATCAGACGTTCATCTATTTTAACTTGGTAGTTAGGGACAGGTAGATTAAAAAGTCACACAGCACTTCAGTTTCAAAGAAGCAGAAATTGAAAATGGGACTTGGGCAGCAAGAGGAAGAAACAACACACATCCAATTCACTATGTTAACAATGAGCTGAAATGTCTGGACATTCTGCTTGATATTATTGAAACTAAGCTCTCTGTAGAGTCCGATATTCAGAGGATTTGAAATGTTACATGATTTTCCCCAGCTTGTAACAGATTTATCTTCACAACTTTGACATGGAATAGTCCAAAGCATCAACTAGAAAATCTGCGTATTTCATTAAAAAAAAAAAAAGGTATGATTATTTTCTAAAGTTTTGAGTTTAAAAAAAAAAGAAAAAGAAAATTAATCATTATTGAAAAGTTTGTTCATCAGGAGGGAGCTGTAACAAGTACCTGCATCATCTTTTGTAAAACACATTGGTGGCTTAATTCTGAAAACATTTCCATGTAGTCCTCCTTTGCCAATGAGAACACCAAGTTCTTCAATCAGAGACCAGTCAGCAGTTAGCATCGGAGGAAATTTGAAGGGGAGTGTAATTCATGGCACAAGATGTTAAAAAAGTAATGAAAAATGAGCAACTTTTTAGTCGCATGAGGTTATGAGAGTTGTTGATACCTCTAAGCTTCTCGAATAAGACTGCAGTTTCTGCCTTGGCGGGTGTCTTCTCCTGCCTGTCAGTTACCAATTCCATCCCCACCATTAGGCCTCTCCCTCTCACATCTCCAATGACTGAATCAAGATTTTAAGAAAGTGTGAGAAGAAAGCATAATGAAATCACCACTCCGAAGAAACTACATTCATATCAACTTAATAAATAGTCGAACCAAGGTCAATAGATAAGAAAAGAAAGAAATGGACTAGTTCAAGAGCAATTACTATCATGTCTCTCTTGTAAAGTTCTCAAGCGTCCAAGCAAGTGAGAACCAACATCAGCACAGTGTGCTTGCCGCCTTTCTTTATCAATGACCCTGAGCACAGCAAGTCCACCAGCAGAACACACCGGGTTTCCACCAAAAGTGTTAAACTGAATCTTTTGAGCCATTACATTTGCTATTTCTGGTGTGGTCACTACAGCTCCTAATGGCAAACCATTGCCAATTCCCTGATAAATGTTTTTAGTGAAATGTAAAAGAATGATAGCATGATGATACTCAAACATAACCAACTAAAAGAAACGTCTAAGAATAAGGACATTGTAATAAATGAGAGTTTTAAGTTGAAACAAACGGTTTATCTTATCTTAAACAATCTGTATATAAACCTTTGCCATGGTAACTATGTCAGGAATAACCCCTTGTGTCTCAAAACCCCAGTAATGACTTCCTGTGCGACCAAATCCAGTTTGTACTTCATCAGCAATGCAGACACCTCCAGCCTTGCGCACAATGTCATAGACCAGTTTTAAGTATCCAGGGGCTAATTCAACAGCTCCTCCAACTCCCTGAAGCCATTCAAAATTTAGTAACAAAAAATTAAAGCTACAAATTTCTAGCAACCAATTCAGGGTTGCCCTAAATGCCAAATTTACAAATGTTTGGGAAAAATTATAGATGGCACCTGAATGGTTTCAGCAATAAAACCAGCAACTTTTCCTGAAGTTCCAAAATCAATGTGATCTTGCAAATCTTGGGCATAGCGGGCAGCATCTGAACCAAAGCTTCCATGATATGGATCAGGATTTACAACATGATGAATTTCACCCTGCAAATGGCCAGAGTGATTGGGTAAGTTTCAACAAATTAGCATGCCTTGCCTGGTACCTTTCTCACATACCCTAAGAGAATGTATGCCAATCCAAATGCCATGCTAACTGTTTGTACTCCGAAAACACAATTGGTAGACAAACCTGTGGAATGGGATATTTCCATGTATTTAGAGCTGTCAGTCCAATTGTACCAGAACTTCCACCATGATAAGCATTTCGCAGGGCAATCATGCCAAGATTACCTGTGGAAAGTCTGGCCATTAGCATTGCTAACTCATTTGCTTCGGTCCCAGAATTGACAAAATATACAACCTGCATTTCCAATTGAATTAGAGGAAGCTTATGATACCCAGTTTCTTGGGGATTTAAATTTGTAAACACAAACATGTCCGGGACGAATTACATAAAACACTAAACTCAAGAGAGAGAACCTTTAGGTTTCCAGGCATTTTCGATGCTAAAGCCTCTGCAAAATCAGCTATGGCATGGTGCAAGTATATGGTTGTCGCATGCTGGAGAAGCTTGCTTTGCTCAAAAATAGCATTCAGAACATCAGGATGACAATGACCACAGGACACAGTAACTATTCCAGCAAATGCATCCAAATACCGCCTACCATTCTCATCAAACAGATACTGCATCTTACCTTCAACAATATTAAGCTGTATAATGAAAATTAACAAATTAGTGAATTGCGTTTGTTGAATATCTAACCAGAAATTCAACGTTTTAAGAAATTAAGTACATTGAAATTGACCCACATCAAGATTAATTCCCTGCACTGATCGTTACCAGCAAAATCATATATTGGAGAAGTATATATTCTATCAAACCTTCATTAAAACAGCATTTAAGCTTAATAATCTCTAAGAAATTACAAATAACACAACTTATAAACCTAATAAATCCACCTAAAGATTAAAAAATATATTTATGAAAAAGAATTCACAAGTTTTTCATATTAGTGCTATAGAAGTCTAAAAAGCTCAAACTTTTAAGCTCAAAAAGAAAACTTTCATTCATTTTATTACTAAAGAAAGAAAAAGAATCCCATTAGGAAAAAAAAAAGGGAAAAAACTAACAGGTTTTTGATAATAATGAAAAATAGAGGGACCCAGAAATTGCTTTCGCTTTTGAAACACTTGATCAGCCGAGGGACCCGTGTAAGGTTTAGGATCATGATCAAAAGGCGGCAGCTGCGGAGGAGTAGTAGCAACAGCAGAAGCAGAAGCAGCAGTTGAGAAAGAAGTGCAAATATTCAACTTGGCTTTGGATTCCTTCACAGTTCTTTTCAAGATTTGTCTCTGCAAAAACGCCATTGGATGGATGATGATGCAGAGATAAAGAAAGAAAACAGATTTTTTTTTTTTGATGAAAATATTTCGAATTTTTATTTGTTTGCCAAAGTATGGATTGAAAAATCGACAATGGAAGTTGAGTGGAAATGGAACGCTAACTGAACAGAACAGTTAACTTCAAAGTTAAGTGAGTGTGGAACGGAACAGTGTAAGATTTTAATAAATATAATTTGGTGATTTGGCGCTTGTTACAGAACAGAATAGATTCTTTGATGTTGTTTTTTGTCGCACACATTATTTTTATTAATCTTCACAACCATTAGCTACAAAAATATAGTTGCTAAACTGATCTATACTCAAATCGTTCATAATTTTTTATCACACGTGTATATATAGTAATATATAATAAGAATTAGTAAATAAAAATCAAGTCATTATCCATTTAAGTACATCTTATATTTAGACGTTCAATGTCTTCTCTCACTCTCCCACACACAAATTCTTTAAACCAACATGTAAAAATTTTAATAAGTATAGAACTAATTTCGTATAAAAATAAAATTTTAATTTTTTGTGTTATTGCTACTTTGATAGCTAATTTTTTTTAAATGTATTTTTCTTAAAAACACTTCTATGTAAGTTTATCTAATTCAAATTTTCAACCTTCTTTTTTAATTTGGAATTGCGAAAATAAGTTATAATGTTGAGTTTGAAACCAAAGCTTAACTCTATTGTCATACCCAGCGTTAAGAAAACTTAAATTCATATAACGTATGTGTTTTAACAGAATTATTATTATTATTAATTTTTTTAATACATGTTGAGTATAAAACTGGAAATGTAGGTAGGGATGGCAAAAATCTCCATGGGGACGGGTACCCTCAGAAATTTTCTCTATTCACGGAGGGTATGGGGATAATTTCATACCCAATTTCTTATTCGGGGAAGGGACAAGGAAATTTTTTTACCCAATTTTTTTATTCGGGGAGGGGACGGGAATGAGGTGGAATCCCCATCCCCTACCCATTTCTCCATTTTAATTTTTAATTTTATTTTAATTTTTTAAAATTACTATTAAATAAATAATAAAATTATAAATATTGGTAAAAATAAAAAAATCAAAATATTTATATTATTAAACTTTTGGGCCTAATTAACTAATTAAAGTCCTAAATTTTTATTTAGGACATTAAAAAAACCGAGTAGATTCTATTAGCCTAAAATTTTTTAATTTTAATATTCTTTAAATATTTTAAACTTAAATCTATTTTTTATTGACTTAAATCTATTTTTTATTTATTTTTAGATGTTATAATTGCCCACAGCGAATCACAATTTTAATATCTAATATAATATAATATAATATTTGCTCTTGATTTACTCCGATTTAACTATTGTATTGTAAAGAGAATAGTCCACATTTATAAAGTGTCTACACCACAAATTAATAGTCCACATTTAAATTGTTACAAATAAATTCGATTTTATTTGTAACAATTTGGTATTAGACTATTAATTTGTTCATGATAGTTTGTAAAAAAAGTTTGTATCTCTTGCATGCTGCATTACTTACTAATTTAATATATGTGACTTTTGTAATGGATATTAATGTAAGATATATTTCGAACTTTACTTTTATTTGAATTTTTTATTTTAATATGATTAAATCAAAATCGAAAAAAAATGTATTAGTTATTCGGAGATCGGGGACCCTTTGGGATCCCCTGTTATTATTCGGGGAGGAGATAAGGATTCTCTCAAGTAATTCTGACGGGGACGGCGACATACGCAAAATATCATAGATGGATACGGGGAGATTGGTCCCCTCCCCATTGCCATCCCTAAATGTAGGTAAATGAATTAAATGCAATCATAATAAGCTGTCATTCATTGTATGTGTATCTTTAAATATTAGGAGAATATTCATCATTGCCCTATCACGCCAACCTCTCAATGATCGTGCTTATATAAAAAATCCCACTAATTATATTTTAATTTGATTGGATTATGATTACGAGTCGACTCTTAGTAAGACTAAGCATGATATATAAACGTGATTCCCTTTATTGTTATTTTTATTTTATTATTTTTAAGTTCACAAATAGATAAGCCCGACCAAACGTATCACGTCTATATATATATATTTTTTGCCTAATAAAAATTTAATCTCCTTGTTACTCATTGAGTAGGATTCGCGATTCAGGATTCTGAACACATCTGTATTACTGTTGAGGGCAAAAATATAATTTCATAAGGAAACCAAATGCGTACGCTAAGGTGGAGTGGAGCAGGAAAAGAGACAAATCTATGCATCAAAATTCAAAAGTGGCCTCTTCCTTTGCTTTCATGCGTTACGTAACCTAAGATGAGTGTCCATTTCTGTGGTTTCTCTCTCTCTCTCTCTCTCTCTCTCTCTCTTTAGAATGGTGTACAATCTTCTTTATTGTGACGTGTTCCATTTTCTCTCTAGAAAACTGAAGCAGATACTTTCCCTCTCCATAAAATTTAAAAAATACTAAACTTCTCAAAAATCAAGGTAATCAACATAATAAAAATGAAAGATTCATGTTTTAAGTTTGTTTACCGTGAAACATGCATGTACCCAAGCTCCTGTAACTCAGTGGTTCACGATGTTGCTAAGATGGTTCTTGGTCAATCAGAGCCTTATACATGACTGAAACATATGTCTCCGTGAAACATGTACACACTTCACAATTCACCTGTTTCCTTCTCTTCTTTCTCATAGCTCACACAAACAACTAACAAGCAACAACAACAGGTCAGCACAACGGCAGGCCAGTGACATCATAACACTTTGACCAGATTTGTTGCGCCAACGACCAGATCTGCTGATTGTTGCATCAATGGTTGCTCCACTTCACTTCGACTGGATCTGCTCTTTCCGCAATCACCAACGAAACCTGCAAAGCCATCAACGAGACTCGCTGCTGCTTGATCTATCGGCTTCCGCTTAATATGCGCAAAGCCATCTACAGTTGTTCCATCGAGGTCGAGACCGATAGCCATCATCACCAAGTCCTCCGAGCTCCCGAAATTTTTCAATTCATATTTCAATTTTTTATTTATGAAAATTAGTGGATACAGACTAAAATGAGGTAATTACATAAAAGTAATCTTGTAATAACTAAATAATTATAAAAAAGCCTCAAAATTAACAAAAATAGCTCAGAATTGCCCTTAAACCGATTGTCCCAAACTCAACACGAATTTTAGATCCGATCTGATCCAATTTGAGTATAATCGAATCCGATCAAACTTGAAATTTAGGTTAAATTCAGAAGAGTTTTCCCTAACCTAACCAACTTGAAATCTGATTGGGTTAATTCGAACTCGATTTTGCCTAGTCCTAGTAAAGATAAAAGAAAAAAATAAATATAAGTAGGTGTGTTTGGGACTGGTTTGCGACAATTGAGCTACTAAGTTGTTTGGTTACACATTGTAGTTCAGCTTTGGTAGCTCAGTAATTTTTTTCTCCTAGCTATGTATTAAGATTATTAATTTCTATTCCACAGCTATAGTTTTTACTCTATAACAACTACTATTAGTGATATGCCCTGAAGGCCAATCAAATGGCGCTTGCTTTTAGGGAATTCTTGTATTTAATTAGTATTTTTATATTTATAAAATGGCAAAGTTATCAATATTCATTAATTATAATAATTAATTTAGTTCAAGAAGTAAAATAGTTAAAGAATACATTCTCGAGATTGTCGAGAATATGAAACGTGTATCTTTTGTGCCTTTGTACTATATTTTTAAAATAGTTCCTCTTCCTAGCGATAGATTTATGACTCCTTTCTGATATGTGATACTAAAATGGATGGTGAATTTCATATCATTAACATGAAATGTCAAGTCAAACATATAGGTACTTGTTGCAAGAACAAGTTTACTAAACTTGACCAAATAATAATAAGCCATATGGTTTTGAGTGTTAATGGTTTTCTATATATTGTAACAGACACTATTTTAGTAATGGTCTTTAGACTAAAGGCATCACAGTGTCTTGTAATAGACATCTATTTTATGTGAAAGCATAATGATTGATTTCTAATCAAGGATGAGATCCAACAATAGCTGTCATGGTTGGCTGTGAAAGAAGACAAGTATATGGCTAATATGAAATTCATCATTTTGTAATAAACAAAAAAATTGTCCCTTGTAAGTTAATATGGATTGGCATGAGAAATTCTTGGCCAAGGTGAAATATATTTGAAGGCGTTCAAATTACATTTTTTATGCCAAGTTCATTTAGATTGATTTTGAGATAAAGCATAAGTGCGTAACACACTAAACCATAAGCCATGCTTTTCTCTGGACATAGATAATGAAGAGACCATAACATAGAGAAACAATGAAATATGTTCAACAAATCCAAAAATTCTTATTAATTAGATGGTTCTGAACTACTATTAAGTATTACTCATAACTTGTAAAAACCTTAAGATCATTAGTGCTAAAGATAGAAACTTTAAGATCATTAGTGCTAAAGGGTATTAGCAATGCATCTTAAGGTCATCAGAAAAGTTATAATCGATGACTAAAGAGATTAGCATCTTTTAATAAATAAAGAGTTATCATTAAAATGGTTATACTACTTTATAATAAAGAACTTAAAATGCCACACAACTAATAGAAATGAAAAATAAGTTACTAGAATATGAGAAGCTAAATTTTCTAATTTTAGGAAAATCGATATTCATTAAAGAATAAATATATATCTTAAATATGATTTAACATAGAAAATTTGATGTTCCATAAACAATTTAAAGAACAAAATAAATTTCATAAATCCTTAATCAAACACTAGGATTAAAATCAAGCATGTAAAATAACCATATTGGTCATGTTTCGGTTCATGAATGATTATGGACTTCTAGACCAATTTTGGGTATAGAATTTTGGGCTTTTATTGAACCTAATATGGATTACAAAAAAACATAAAAACATGTCACAAAAAATAAGCCCACAATTAGCCACTTGATTTTATAAAATATGAGCTTAATTTGTTAAAGACAAAATTATGTAACTATGCTATTTATTTATTCAAAACTAATTTAATTAAATAAAGTATTAGAATGATCAGATCACATCCAATAAAGAAAAACTTAGTGAGTGGGTCTAACTCACGATAACGTTTGGTGCCATTATTCAAAAGCGAGCGATAATTTTGTTTGGTTAAATGAATGATCATGAACTAGTATTCATGTTCTTCATTATTTCTCTCATTGCAAAACGAATTTTGGTGATTCTAAATCCTATTAACTCTTATAAGATTTATAAGTGTAGACTAATTAAAGGCATCACAATTGGAGTGTTTTAAGAATATCAAATCACACAAAACAAAAAACTATTTGTTCGGTGATGTGTTTCCTAGACAATGTTCGAAACTTTCTATTTTTGGTGCTTCTTACCTCACGAAATTGTTTCTAAAACTACAAGTGAGTAATTAAACTTTAGTCTTTTCTCTTAATTTTCGATTTTGAATGAAGCCTACCGGAGGTTTTTATAACTTTCGCCATTCGTTTTAATTTTACTGTGCAAAAGTTGTGTTTTTAAAAATCTTATGGACAAATGTTATCCTTCAACTATATCTTAAAATATACAACACTTCACTACCAATCGTGTCCTTATTTTATTTGTATTTATTCTTAAATGTAATTGTGATAGAATAAGAATTCTACAAGATTAACGAAGAAGTATTTATGGAACTTCTAATGATACGACTGTAACCATTTTTTTGCCTTTAGCTTACAAGCGGCATTATGTCCAAAAAAAAAAAAAAAAAAACCTTAAAAGCGGCATTATGTGACAAGCCCACAATGTGAAAGGAACATTTCAGCCCACGCTGAAAATTCACTGCCTTTTGAAGGACCCCTAATGAGTTGGTCCACCAGGCCCAATTCCCATTCTCGCGCCCACCAGCTGCTTGACCAAATATCTGATAGAAGAGGAAACATGGGCCAAAAGAGGAGCATATATGTAAGCATCTCATGATCGGATACATGTTCAATGTTGAGCCGAGTTTTGATTGAGCGATAAATCAATGGTTATTAGATAAAATAAATAAAAAAAAAAAATTTAAAACAATTCTAATCATTAATTTAAGCTCAGCTCAACACTGAATTTAATCCCTCGTAATCCTTTGCTCTTACTTGGAGAGGAAAAGGCATGGAAAAAATAAAAGAAGAAGCAAGCCAACACCACAACAACGTCAACTCTAAATTGAAATTCCAAACACTTGCAACGCCTTGCTGTGCGGGGAGGCAGCTGCGGCGAAGCTTATGCTCCTTCTTCTTTGGCAGTGCTTTTTGGACACCGTTTTTAGCTTCTGCCAACTATGCCTGGGATTGTTTTCTTGCCAAAGATGTGAAACGACAATTTTTCAGCTTTGATTTGACTGCGGCATTCGAATAGAGAAGTCAAGACATAGATGCAAGAAGCCTTAAACTTGTGTGCAGAAGAACAAGACAGTGCAAGCATATACCAGATTTCAAATGCTGAGCTGATTGACTGGCAGACAATGTCACAAAGATGCTGTTTTCCAGTGGACCACCAAACAGCGGATTTCCAAACAAAGGTCATCAAAGTAGACATCTGGAACATTTAACAGCTGACAAATAAATGAAAGGGAATTTTTTACATGTTAAGGAACCTATGGATACCATGAACTTCTGTACAATGGAGAGTTGGGATTTTCCTTCAAATCAAATATCCAATCCTTAAGCTACCAGTAGTCACGACATGAACACAGCCCTTTCTTGAAATGGTGAAATCGAGTAGCATCTCTCACAACGATCTCTCTGTCCACAAGTTTGCAGATAAATTTAATGGCCGAATGACAGTCATTGCAGACTCTGAGGTTCTTCATGATCCTCAATGTAGTATTCTCCGGAGTACTTATTAGACCAAATGCAATAGCAAGTTTCTCGCTGTGATGTCTAAGCATCTGCTCCTTCACATCCTCCTCAACATCATGCAATACAGACGCAGTGTCTGGAACAAAACCCATCTCTTTTATTTCGTCCCATATTTTTGCCATCTTATTGTAGATTGCATCTCTCTGAGGGTGAAGCCAATCTTCAACTCCAAAGACATGAACTTTGTTCTGGATTTGAACCCAACTAAATCCTTGAGTTTTCTTCACACCTACGTACTTCATTGACTTTCTAATGTTAGCCGCATCTTCCCATTTTCCACAGGATGAATATAAATTACAGAGGGCTGAGTAGGCCCCACTGTTGTCAGGCTCAATAAGAAGCAATTTCTCTGCTGCAATTTTTCCAAGGTCCAAATTCTTATGAACCCTACAAGCAGACAAAAGTGAACCCCAAGCTACTACATCTGGTTCAAGTGGCATATTTTCTATAAAATTATATGCTTCTTGTAGCAAACCAGCACGCCCTAAAAGGTCAACCATACTCGCAAAATGGCTTGGGGTGGGTTTGATTTTGTGCACATTTTTCATCATATTATAATATCTCCGCCCTTGTTCCACCAATCCCCCATGGGTACAGGCAGTGAGCACGCCAACATAAGTTATATGGTCCGGTTTTATACCAAGTTCTAACATCCTCTCAAACAGTTGTATTGCCTCTTCTCCAAGACCATGTTGAGCTAAAGCTACAATCATAGAAGTCCAAGAGACAGTCTCCTGGCGCCAATGAATAAGATTAAATACTCGCCTTGCAGCATTGATGTTTCCAGCTTTCGAATACATGGTGATTAAAGCATTGCTCACAGACAGTGATGATGCTTCTCCTGATCTTAAGGCGCTTGCATGAATTTGTTTGCCATGGTCCAAAGAAGCCAAGCTTGAACTGACACTCAACATGGCTGACAGAGTGTAGTTATTTGGCTTGGGGCCTTCTCTAACCATTGATCTGAAAAGCTCCACGGCATCTTTATTCAAGCCGTTCTGCTCATATCCCACAAGCATGGCTGTCCATGCAACCACATCACGATCTCTTAATGAGTCAAAGATCCTTCTAGCTGGGCCTATATCCCCAATCTTGATGTACCCATCTAGTAGCGTTGTAAATGCTATAACGTTAAGATACGAAATCCCACTCTGCTCTACAATCTTTTGAGCAATTTCAACCCCACCAACCTTTGCATAGCATGAAATCAAAGCATTTCCCACAGGTCCTGTGGCATCAAACTCAGTTCTCATAATATAAGCATGAATCTGTTTTCCAAGTTTCAACTTCTCAAGATTAGCACAAGCGGATAAAGTACTAGCTAAGGTGAACTTATCAGGCTTTAAGGAAGAATCCTTCAACATGTTTGCAAACATACCCAAAGCTTCAAAATCATATCCATTCTGACTATAACCCGCTATCATTGAATTCCATGTAACAACATCCCGCTCAATCATTTGATCAAATTGAGCACGAGCAAGATCCAACCGACCAGAGTGTATATGCAATGAGACCACAACATTCCAGCTGGATACGTTCTTCAATCTCATCCCATCAAAAACAGCCTTAGCCATCATTTCATCACCAACCTTAGCATACATATTCAACAAAGAATTTGTCACATTAACACACCCACTAAGGCCAGTCTTAAGCACAAATGAATGCACCTTCTTACCTGCACTCAAATCTCCTAAAGCTGTACACGAAGCAAGCACACTAGTAACTGTGAACTGGGTCGGTAAAACTTGATCCTTAACCATCTCTACAAACATTCTTATCGCATTTTTAAAACGACCGATCTCGTTGTACGTAACAATGATTGTAGTCCACGAAACAGAATCCCGATTAGGCATCAAATTAAAAACTTCACATGCCAAATCTAGTCTACCTTGTTTTGCATAAGCTGAAAGGATTGTATTCCATGAACATAAGGTCTTCACAGGCATTTCATCGAACACTTTCTTAGCGTAAGAAATTGACTCCGTTTTTGCATAGAAATTCATGAGGCTGTTTTTCAAGAAAACGCTTAAGTGAAGCCCGCATTTGATTATACGAACGTGAACCAATTTCCCCACAAATGGGTTTCTGGATTTGAGGTTTGATTGGAGAAGATGAGCGTAGAACTCCAATGGAGAAATCAAAGAAGGCGGGTTTGGGGTCTCCATTAGAGATTTTATTAAGTGAGTTAATTAGGATTAAAGATTAAATTAGTAGGTTTTGTTTCATTCAAAATCTATTGAGGAGGTTTCGGAATCAAGAAAAAGATAAAACCCCCCAAAAAGAAAATATCGGAATTGGCGGGAAATGGGAAATAGTCGTTAAGATATGGCTTGTGGCTAACGGTCAAGGATGTGGGGAGTCATATTTTTCTTCTGTATATAAAAGAGAGTTTTTAAACATCTTTGCTGATATTAATTTTGTAATAAAATGGAAATAAAGATTTATAAGTTTTTTTGAAGAAATGCTTGATGACCTCATGACCATATGAAAATGATTATATAAAGAAAAATATTTAAAATAAATTAATTGGCGTTTTCATATGAAAATGATTGCATAAAAAGAAAAATATTTGTAAGAAGTTAATTGGTTTTTCTTTTAATAACTATTATCAATTTTTTGTTACTTAAATGGTGGTAAAATTATTAAAGATAAAAAGGAAAAAGACAGAACATAGAATTATAAGAATTGGTTCCTAAAGAAACTAATATTTGGAAAGATTCTAAGAGTCCTCTAAAAGACTCTTTAAATAGATAAATCTTCCTATGATACACAAGAATCATTCTCACATACTCAAATTTGCCAAGCCATCAACAACTCTAAAGACATAAAAGCAAGCAAAGTGAATATCTCATATGAGCATGCAAACAATATTGATTGATTTCAAACTTAATCATTGTGCTAGCCCTGAACCATCTAAGACTTTCTTCTTTATTCAAAATCAAAATAAAGTAATTTTATTAGAAACATAAGAGTAAAATTAAAGAGTTATTAAGGACAGAAAGAGGAAAGAAGAAACTCTCTTTAAACGTCTTTAAAAAATGGCTAAGAGAGTAAAAGCGTAAGCCAAAACGTAAACAAAATAAAAGATTGCACGAAGCTATAATTATTATATCTAATTATTCAAAAAGTTATTATATCTAGAAAAATTATTATCCGTCCACCCGAGGTTTATCCCATTATTAAAAAATTTTTTTACAAAAGTTTGAATTTATTTAATTTTACATATCCCATTATAAAAAATATTATAAAAATCTGAATTTGTTTAATTTTAAAATCAATGTACACAATTCATATTAACCATCTGCTAAAAAGACATAATAATTACTTTAATGAAATGACAAAACAAAAGTAAACACAACTTATAGTAGTAATTATTTTGTGAGGGTAGTTTTGTCTATTGGTTGGACAATTGATACACATTATAAACAATAGACAGAAATTTGAACAAATTAAATTTTTTGCAATATTTTTGAACAAATTAAAGTTTTTGTAGTATTTTTTATAACAAAATAAGTTTTGGGTGAATGACTGATAATCTCTCTTATTGTTATAGGATGTGTTATCAAATAAAAATGATCACAAGGACAACGAAAGAATATATCATTCCTTGCATATTTCCAATTCTTTTTCTTAAAATAATATCTAGTCTTTTTTTCAGGATGTTTCTATAACATTCAATCGTATTCATCATTCCTTGCACTAAGTAGCATCTTACGACAGAGAAATTCTAATACATCTGAGGTATATACCATGTCTGTTATAGAATAAACAAATAATGTTATGACATATGTGCATTTATTTTGAAAAACCATCATGCAAGTGGTGTTTGTATTAAATTCAACTACACATGTCATGTTTGTATCAATTGGTTGTAATACATCTGAGGTATTCTAAAATTTCTCCTTGCGGCAAGATAGCTAGGAAAGAAATAAATGTGCATAATTCATTGCATGTTTCCTATTTTTTTCTTTTTTCCCCTTAAAATTTAATGTGATGTAGATACAGTTTCATTTATCAAATAAATAATAATTAATATATTAATTTATAACACCGTCTCACCATCTACTTGATGCACAAGAAAGTATAGAAGAATATCGCCTAAATTTTCCATTTTGTTCTTACTCTCTATCATGATGTGGACTCATACGAACATGGTCTCATTTTTCCCTACTTTGCGTGTCTTTTTTGTCCATCACTTCTGTTTAAAAATTCTAATTACCCAACTTTCATTGTCCAAATTTATATGAATGGCCCTTATCATCTAAGGCACTCGAATAATTTTTTTTTTCCTTCTATATGAAAACGTCCGCACATTATAAAATACAAATTATTAGACTTTACACACTACGAGATAGCTGCATTATTTACAGCTATACATTACCTGTATATAGCACCAAAACATAATTTTCCAAAACATAATTTAATATAATGTGTCGACATCCACACTGAAAAAGGACTCTTATTAATAACATAATTTAATATAATGTGTCGACTTCCACACTAGAAAAGGACTCTTATTGATAAATATGAATTTTATAACTTGTAAACATCCTCACAAATATGAATTTTATAACTTGTAAACATCCACGAGAATGACTTTTTCTATATAAATCCTAGCTAAATTTGAGTTTAACTGCAAAGCTTATGAGAAATGAGCCTAAGTAACAAGTTTCACTCTAAAGGGAATGTGCCCTTTTCGTGGGAGAACAAGCCTGGAGTCTCCAAGGTGATCATCCACAACGGTTTCGATGGCGACGGGCACTGTTCATCAAAGCTGCCGCCGCCACCATGTCAGGAGGAGAGCAAAAAATTTTCGGTCACGTGTCCAGAAAGTTCTTCAAGAAAAGGTCTAGGTCTTTGGAACAATAATAAGCATGATCAACCAGACCCCTTTTTGGTAGCCTTGAAGGAGTGCACCAAAAACCCTAGAAACTGCAGCATGAAATCTTCTAATAAAAATAATAAGCCAGGGATGATGAAGGGTTTCTTTAGGTTCGGTTGTAAGCATAATTCTTGTAGTGTTAAGGATAATAATTCGGGGAAAGTTGCTCAGCTTCGTCTAATTTGAAAGATGGAGAGATGTGAGAAATTAAATGAAAAATAAAATGTAATCTGGGATGAAATTATTAGATTTTTAATTATTTTTAGAAGTCTTTTATATATCGAACTCTATAGTAGAGTTATTGAGTATGTTATATGAGGCTTTGTAAATTAAGTACGGATATAATAAGATTTGTTAAAATATAATCAGACTTATACTGTGTCATTTACATAGAATTCACTCAAGCTTCAGCTTCATTTATCATTCACACGTTTCACCTTGACTGATTTTTTCTTTTTTTTCTTTAAAAATAATTGGTGGATTCAAAAATTGTGGGCTATATGTTTTGGCCCGATTAATTCCATGATGGTTTGTAATTTTGAATGTTAAAAATATTGGAGGACCTATCTACCATTATCCTTTTAATTAATTTTTCATTTGCTATTGGATCAGCATTGAAGTTTTACATCTAAATTATTTTTTTTTAAAAACACATCTACATTATTTTTTAGATTATTATTATTATTATTATTATTATTGTTTTATTAATTGTTTATATGACTTCCTGAGATAGAATTTATGATGGTATCAGGCTTTCAATTTCGTAAGAAAGTCCTAATTGGTTTCTAACCAATTTAATTAACCACTTAAATTTGAATACTGATAAGAAATAAAGACATAAAAAGTTATTATAAGCTTTACGGAACCCTCTACCTTTAAAAAATAAAATTGCAAGAAATGTATATATAAATGCAATCACAATGATACGTGATTTGAAATTAATATTAACTAGGATGGCCATCGGATATAGTTTTATCTTGGAGATTAGGGCCAGATTCGGTATTTAAAATGTAAATCGGTGAGATTTTTATATATACATGTTTAGTTTTGATTAAATATCGGGAATCAACCACTACTTTAGTTTCTATGGTTTGAGCTAGTTGAAGGTAAATTAATCTTTTAATACTTAAAATCATTATTTACTATTATTATTTTTTATATGCCAAAGTAGTTGGTTAATAGAAAAATCAAAAGTATAGGTGATTCAGATACATTGTCAAAAATCTTTGATGACTGATTGTATGAAATTTTGACAAAATTGAGGTAGTATGGAGATAATTTTCCATAATAATATTGAGTGAGGATATTTTCACCCTATAGTTTATGTAAATTCACTTATATTATTTGTAAAAAATTCACGTTATTTTTTACAATTTGAAATAGAAAAAAATTTAAATAATTAATCAATTAAATCCTTCTCACAACTAATAAATTTTATAAAATTTTTGATATTATATCACAAATACATTTTTGAAGCTTAATAACCACCAATATGAGGATTTAACTGGTTAATTGTTTAAATATATTCTTAATTTGAAATTGTTAAAAATAATGTGAATTTTTTAATTAATATTTTTAAGGGGATGGCAGGGGCGGACCCAAGAATTTTTATCATCCCAGGGAAAATTAAAAAAATTATAAAATTTATAAAGTGATCATAAAAATTTATAAGTAGAAAGAATTACATTAAATAAGGGAGGACACGAAAAACCTTATCCTTATAAATATGTACTCTAGACAAAAATAGTTATAAAAAAAGTGTATAAAACAAAAGACAATTTAAATATAAAAGAACTATTTTTCAATTATGGAATCCGACATTGCGACCTATAATAACATGTAATTATATAAGGATTAATAAGTCAATTAAGAATTTTAAGCTAAATTAAATTAATACATGTAATTACAATCAATTAAAACTTGTAAGTAAACTTTAATGTTTGAAGTTAAATACTTAATTATCAGGCTTAACTAAATAAATTAAATGACTAAAATTTGTTCATCTTTTAAAATTATAAATATAATATTAGTCAAAAGTTTCAATAATAAAATAAACTCATTCAGTAAAAATATATTTGAGTGCGGTTGTTTCTTTGGCAGACGCTCTGACTCTCTTCGAAGAATCAGATGCTGATGATTTTTCTATAAAAAACTCTTCAAAATACTCGAATTTTATTTTCTAACTTGTCCTCTTAGTTATTGTAACTAATAAGTGAAATCTCAAAATTCACATAAAAAGTTTATGAAAATGTTGATAATTGCTATTATATTTTGTTTTTGTAAGTATTTTTAATACTAACGATAATTTTATATTAGATTGACATAACTTTTTTTTTCAATTACAATTTTTAAAAATAAACTAATATAGTAATAACATTTTAGCCCCCTAATATTTTCAATCTATGCAATAAATATACAATTTAATCATTTTATAAAATAAGTCACTAATTTCAATGGGAAAAAATATAATTGAATTAAGGACATATTTGAAAATAAAATAAAAACTCTACTATAATATAAAATTGATGAAAATATAAGGGTAGTTGAGCTAGGGACATTTATAAAAATAAAATAAAAACTCTATTATTACATAAAGTTGATGAAAAAATAAGGGGTGTAAATGAGTTTTTCCTTATCAAGATCCGGTTACAGCCCAATGTAGCCCAACTATAGGTCCGCCACTGACTTACATAATTTGAAGAGTAGAAATATCACCATTTATAATATCAAATTCGATATTTATTTTTATTATTCATACCACCCTTTCGTTGATTTTAATCGATTATAAAATCTGGAGAGATTCCCGATTATAAAATAACGCATCAAATGAGCAAGAATCAAATAAAAGGGCAATTAAACACCCATAATGAGTTCGCACAGAGAATTAATCTGCTTTCCAAAAAAACGTTTCGCCAAATAAAATTGAAATAAAAATACATAAAGTGAAAAAAAAAAAAAACGCATCCAATGGGCAAGAATCAAACCAAATTAATCAAGGTCATTAATCATTCATTACAGTGAGTGAAAAACGACATAAATCCACTTTCCGAAAACGTTGCACCAAAACAGAAGCAAAATTCCAACAAGAAATCAAACTATAGCACTACCAATAGGAAACAAAAGATTCGAAATCTTTTCTTTCCTTAAACAGAATAAAGCCCTTTACTATAAGTTCAAGTCCAAACCCTAGAGTCCTTTTGAATCAACTTTAGTCGTATCTCTTCTTCTTCTTCTCCATTATAACATTATTGAATCGTGCATGCAACATGATTGTTATTAATCATCACCAAGAACCCCCCAGGAAGAAAGCATATAAATACGAGTTTATTGCCACAAAAACTGTAGAGCAAGCAGCAATAGCCAGTGGCAAGCCCTATGAGGTCACAAGAACCATAGTTGAAATGCGAGACTTCGGCAATCCTCCTCAATTTGATCCAAAAAATCCATGGCAGATCAGAAAATCAGTCACCGGCAGCGATGTCTACAACGGGAAGCTTGTGCTTTCGCATTATGAATTTTTCGACCACGTTTTTCGATATTGGACGTTGGATTTGTGCAACTATGTGGACCAAGGTAACCAGTATTCGGTTACAATAGCCGACTATACTGACGAACGAAATCCTAAGAGGTTTAAAAGTGAGAACATATTCGTCCAAGGAAATCATGGCATTTTTTTTCTCGGTTGGACCGATGTTGTTCAGAGCCGGCATCTTCTACCAGGTGATGAGATCGGATTGTTTTGGGATGTAAGCTCTTCAAATTTTGGATTTAAGCTTCTGAGTCGAGGGAATTCTCATAAAAATTGAGGTATGATTGTTGTTGAGAGCTTATTAGATCCAGGATTAAAATTGGAGAAAGATACATTGTAAATTCGTCTCGAATTTTTATTGGAGAATGATACATTATAAGTTTGTCTCGAATCGAATATTTAATTTTGAATTGGAAAAATTTCCATTATTAGTATTTATATTGAAGGCATATATAAAAGCTTTTTCAATAAATCAGTTTGGTTCTTGAAACATTGAATTTTTTTTTTATGTTAATCTTTTTACAGACTTTTGGTTTTTCAATCTTATCTTGTTATTTTAACGTATATTTCGTAGCACATACTCTTACTGAGATTGTGGTTTACAATTATTAGATATAAATCTCTTTTAATATAAGAGATTTTTTGTATATTTATGAATTTGTCTCTCAAAATACTCTGTTGAATGTAGTCGTTATTAACATTATTTATTCAATCGGTTTTATCAGTTACAAGATTTAGTTAAATGGTAAATTTTTATTACAAGATTCTGTATAATTAATATTTAAAGAGACTCTTAATTAATTGGCTTAGCTTCTTGCAGTGAATAATTTGAGGTAGGATTTGGTGCATTCTAAGGGATTACATGGATATGAGGTGAGATTAAGTGCATGATAACTTTTTCATCCCAATATCTATGACATAGAGAGGATGCATACTAAAATATAAAAAAAAAAAAATTTATAATTGAAATAAGTTTTGTTAAAATGATAATCTCTTCATTAGAGAATTATTATATACACACGCACACTTGATCAATTAATGTTTGCCTAAGATCCCTTTTCGACATCATCGTATTTTAATTTTGAGGACTCACAAAAATTTCTCGAAAATCTTGTAAGATATAAAGAAATATAGGTTTTTCTTTTTTTAGAATATTTAATTTAGGGAAAAAATTGTTATATGGTGCCGAACAACAACAGTCTGTCCAATTCACATTAAGCATAATAATTTCACTATCAAATTTGTCTATATACTCCAGTATTATTGCAATTTGGATCATCTTGATTTCATTTCGGCTTAGATATCAGTGAATACCATGTATTGGGTTCTATATATTCACATATCTATAGAGATGGCATTGCTGATCCTTTTCTCTGTTTTATACTATGCCTTCTAATAATTTAAAAATTTTGCCCAAAAGAAAAATTAAAAAAAATGTGAAGATTGTTTATTTATTCAATAGTGCATGAGCAAGTACAATTTTAGAAACCAGCTGGAAAGCCTCCTTTTCGTGGGTCACTTACACCCACAAGCTCTCCAACACCTTCATTTTCCTTTATAGACTCAAATTCTTGAACTATGAACTGGCAAATTGTTCCACCAGCCATGCTCTCCAGCACATGGCCCTTCTTTCGAAGGGATGCCCTGATATTCCCCGGAATCTCAAAGTGGTCGCCGATCACTGTTGTCCAGTTCTCGTAGTACACTATGTTCGGTATCAGCTAGGTAAAACAGAAGAGGAACACAAAAGAAATTAATGCACGAAATGAACATTGAATTAGATTTTGAGATTAAGAGCCTCAATGTCACTTAGAAATGAATTTGAGAGATCGAGATTCGAACTTTAACTTATATGCGCTAGTATTTAGTAGTTAAGAAATTAAAATTTAATATGGATAAAAACTTGCACAGGTTAAAGTATCCTTTAAAAGCAAAGCTTATGTAAGCTCTAAGAGAGAATCTTAATTCATATCTGAGAGGGAAAAGAGAAACATACCTGATGATAGACCCTTGGAGCCATGACAGCAGAGAGAGGATCCATTCCCCGGACAAAATGGTTCAAGAGAACCCCTGTAATCCCGCCTATAATATTGGCTCCGCCGCTGGCACCTAACACAGCTATCAGTTTCTCATCCTGCACAACAGCACAAGCATTGCGGTCTTTAATAAGTTTTCGTTGTTAAAATCAATGCCAATTTGAGCAGAAAGATAAGGTAACATATATACCTTCAATACGATAGTAGGTGTCATGGATGATAATGGCCTCTTCCCCGGTCTAATAAAGTTAGCAGGTGCTGGTGGTGGAAGATTTTTGCTGCCATTCATAGGCATGGAGAAATCATCCATTTCATTGTTCAGGACTATTCCTGTACTTGGTGACAGAATTTGTGCTCCGAAGTATGCATTCACTGTAGTTGTCATGGAAACAGCATTTCTCTCATGATCTACAATCGACAAATGACTAGTGCCATGGTCATGGATCTGATTCCACCTTTAAGAAATCAAGGGAAAGTGGACTTGGTTTAAATCTGGCTGTTTTTTTTCCATGAAATAATCAAAGCAATGGTCTAAGCATGAGAACAAAATAGAAGTTGTCATAGCAATGTAAGATTGTATAACTGGATAAATTTTGATCTACAATCGACACATGACTGCCCATGAGTTTTGAGCTGTGAAACTCATGGGCAGTAAATTTTGAAGACTTATCATTATACACTAGATCAATTTGTTGCGTCTATGTACTCTATTTCGTATTACTTGACTTCACTGCAATTAAATGCTCAATCTTCCACCTAGGATATTTAGAACTGGATTAATTGACATATGTTGAACAAAAGGTCGTTACAAGTGCTGCGGAGTGACCACAACATGACCAAGGTTACAGAACACTTAAATTAAAACCTTCAAGGTCCCCCTCATCAACATAAATCCTCTGCTCATAGGCACATGTATGTGAAACGAATGTTCAGTTTTGGGTAACAGAGAAATGAATGAAGCATAAATAAAGCAAAATGAAAGCAATTTACCTGCCACCATAGTGCCTGGGATCAAAAGTCATATTATCGTAAATAGTTTTCTTCAGTGTGCGTGCAAACTTAGGAGAGAGCATATCGGATACAACTTCAGAAACATTAACGTATTCAGGATCACCAAGATTCATCCTCACAGCAAAGCCATGTTTGAGAGCTTCTATTTGGCGGTGGATCCCAAGGGAGCCGGATAAACCTGAAGGGACTTCATATTGAGCAAGAATGTTTAGCACCTGCGGCAGTAGAAATGAAAAGGCTCTGTTATTGTTAACCATTTCATATGAAACACAAGGTAAAGCAATCAAAGGGATACACTTACAAGCATCATTGTAGCACCGCCGGAAGAAGGGGGTGGCATGCTAATTAGTTTAAGGCCCAGAATGTTAGCAGTGATCGGTTCTCTCACTTTAACTTCATATCTCTGCAAATCCTTAATTGTCAATATTCCTCCAGCCTTCTGAATATCTCTGACTAAATTAAAACCAACCGATCCATTATAGAAGGCTTTCAAGCCATATTTTGAAATTTTTCTCAGCGTCTCTGCTAGTTTTTTGTTGCGGCAGATATCGCCAAGCTGCAAGATGTCGCCATTTGATGTAAATACATCCCTTAGTCCCTCATCTGCTAAGATCCCAGATTTAGTGCTCTGCATTTGCATGTAAAGGTATGGAGAAACCTTGAATCCCCCACGAGCAAGAGCCTCAGCTGGCCGTACAAGCCTTCTCCATGGAAGCTTCCCATGTTGTTCCCAAGCTTTGAAAAGGCCTGCAAGGCCACCTGGAACGGCTACAGAGAGGATGCCACTTCTCTTCAGAGTATCATTGCCGCCATACATATTCTGAAGATAGAGCAACAGAAACATATAATTTAATACAATTCTGTTGAGCAATATAAGCTTCAGAGGACACATCAATGTTTAACATGAGTACCTCGGAAGCCTGCGCTGGGGCAGTTTCTCTCATGTCTAATGCTTGTGCCTTCCCATCGGATTGCCTAATCAGCATAAAGGATCCTCCACCAATGCCACTCGATGCTGGACTAACAACTCCCAAACAGAGAGCAACAGCGACAGATGCATCAACGGCATGACCTCCTGCTTTAAGCACATCCATGCCTATTTTGGAACATCGACCATCATCAGTGGCAACAACACCATGGTGTGCAACAATCACCTCGCGTCTGTGTTTGTTGGAGCCACCAAGACCATCAATACTTGAGGTAGAAGCCAACAGAGAAACGAAGAGCAACGTAATGGCAGGCCATGACAATGCCAAAGCTGCAAAAACAACATGAAGTTCAAAACTTTTTTTATCACTCCATTTACATCTCAAAATGTAATTTAAGGAAAATGGGGCAAAATTACAGACTACTAACAACAAGAAACCTAAATCAGAGGAAACAGAAACAGATAAGAAAGTTTCAGAACACACGATGTTAGCACACCAGGAGGCATATGCAAAATCATAATGTAGAGCTAAAATCCCAAAGATTTAATCGAACCCTTTACAATTGAGTCCATAATTGCATCGAATTCAATCGATAATCTTCATTGATAAGTATCCAACATCCTATCATATAAGCATCATAAAGGTTATCACTCACTCAAGCACTTGATTTGAATCTGTCAAAATATTAACTGAAACACCAAATAAAAATTGTCTAATTACTCACATGATATGAACTCATTACAATTTATGCATCAATAATCAACGTCAAAACCTTCATTAAAGCAATAAAATCACTCTAATGGCATTAACATGAACTCAATAAAATCTTTGCAAGCATAGAATACATTAAAAACCCAGATCATGAATTAGCATTACAAAACCAAAAAAAAACAAAAAACAAAAAATAAAATATTAAGTTCAGAACAAGCAAAACTCACTGGATATGAACTCCTTCAAATTTCTAAACATCAACTTAGTTTCCAGAATAAAGATGAAAAATGAATGTATTTACATGATTCCCTTCCACACAAACTAATAAACCAAACCCTGCTTCTGCTTCCATGATTGCCTGGGATTATTGAAGGAATAGAAGATTGCACGCGCAGCACTATTTTGTACATGTGGCAATGACCTATTGGCCAGACGCTTTTCATATGAGGTGGGAGAAATAGAGGCCTTATGGTCCTGGCTAACGGGTAATATTACCAAAGAAAGATTCAGCCTTTTTGATGTTGAAGAGTCGATATATTTTCAAAGTCACTTGCCTTTTCTCTTCTTACACTTTGTGAAGTGAGCTGGTAGTGGTAATAATGCTAGTGGATTTTTCAGTTGAAAAGAAAAAGTTGCAATGAATGGATGTTGGTTTCAAAACAGAATTACCTTAACAATATCTTCCATTAGAAAAGTAGATTCTCTTTTATATCCGGAATTAACATGAAGCCTTAATAGAGCCGTAAAGTTAAAACAAGCAAAGTTGAACTTTTCCATATAACAACTAGAACTATAAGTCTATAATTGTGTGCTTGAAAATTTCCTTTTCTTCTTGTATAATCCGATCCAATGTATTTAGAACAAAAAGAAGAGACAGTAATTCAAGCAATGATATTGCTGGCACCCAGTTTCAAATCAAGAATTCCCACATTTTTTGTGTGTCACTTTCATTCTCGGTAAATGGCACATCAAGTTGATTGTAAGAAGCCACAAATTTTTCCTGGCGATCTAAACCACTGTAAAAACTACACAATCCCCCCTCCCCCCCCAACTGAGACACAAACTTTGTATAATTAACACTTTAAATATCTATAAAATAAAAAAGAAAATTAAAAAGTTTTATGAAGCTTCAAAAATATATGAGAAAAGTCAAAAGTTCTTACATGACATATTTTTTCTTGCTCTTCTCCTCCTTTTCCTTCTTTCTTCGGCTTGTACAATGATGAATTAATTGATAAAGACATTGAAACGAGCAGCATTTTATATTATTAATCCTGGTTACCTCCTTGAAATAATAAACAAAGACAATACCCCCATTTGTCTAGCTTTCAGTTGTTGAGTATTGAATATGAAGCCCCAAAATGTTGCATAAGCTCCAAAAGTGATTTGAATAATAGAATATTTGTCGCCAGCATGGGTTGTATTATAAAAATATTTACTGGCATCGATTTGTTTTACTCGACTGCACACGTCCTGTTGTTCATTGTTCCCACATCCCTAACGGCTACTTTAGACTAAAGGGTTCCAGCAATTTGTCTTGCACTACATCAGAAAGATCCTGTATAGAAATAGTTCAAAATTAGTGTCAATTTATATAATTGCATATTCATATTTTTCTCACATTAGTAGTCATAAATGAACATTTCAAATTGGAATATCCTTAAGAATTTTTCGCTTCAGAGTTCAGCGTGATGGTGGACTATAGAAATCGTCAGGCAATCGACAAGCGAAGAGCAATTGATAGATATTTGATATGTTGAGAGCCCAATTCATGAGTGAATATTATGCGAAGTTATATACGAGTTATATGCCGATCACATGGGTAGTGTGAAATACTCATTTTTTTGTAAGAAAAGTGAGAAAATAATATGTAGACTACTCTCATAAATTGAACCTATTTCGATGTGTTTTTGTGAATTTTTAGATATCTAAGAACCAATTAATACATACACGAACTTTAAAGGTCAAATTTCTATTAAAACATATTATTTTTATTTAATTTTGAAACAAAATCTTGAGAGTAAGACGTATATAAATCAGTTTCTATAAAATTATTGTACTAAATTCATGTTTGAATCGGTTATATATAAATGGGTATCTTTCCTGTCCCACCTTTCATGTTTTAATTTTGGAAAAAAAAAAATTGTGGTAAAAAATAATCATCAACTTCGGGAAAAAAAAAGTTTATCACCGTATATATAAAATGCAAATTAATATCATCTTCGATTTCATAGCCAAAAATCCCAAATGTGATTGATTCGGAATTTCGGACAAGCTTCAGCTTTCTTGATGTTGGTGACCCATGGGCCAGAATCTTATCCCAGGCCTAGGGTAGCGAGAGAAATAGTGGTTCATGGGCCTCGATACCTCTGATCCATCAAGAAACCATACCCAACTCAATGGGCTGAAATTCAAACACAAGGATTTATTGTTTTATTTATGACTAATGATAAATATTCCAAATTTTTATTTATGGTACATGATCGAATTTAACAAAATGACGATGAGACATTGTCATTGAAATGATGTGGTGACTTGCACAGTGCATATGAATTCAATCTTCTGATTTGGGTTCCAGGAGACCGAAATGAGCCATCAATACCCAAACAAAAGTAAAAAGCTCCCCGCCATTACTAACTTGTTCGACATGTGTCCTTGTTGCTCTGCTGTGACATGCTGCATATGACATCAATTCCACCCACACTTTGCTCACTATCTCCCATTTCTTATCCTTTAAATAATCAAGACTTTGGAGCCTATCGACCATCCTTTTTGCTTGATCCAACGGCATGGAATTCACAGATGAATTCAGTTTTGCTCTCGTCGCCGGTGAAATTTTTCCTTGAAAACAAAACTTGGCCTCATCACGGAGAGTTTCCAATCCAACATTCTCCTTGGAATTTAGCATGGTAGGCTTCAAAACTAAAAGATACAACATGTAGTCCGAGAGGATCTTGCTGAATTCTCTAGCATTGTAAGTCTCTTCATCCGAAATTGCTTCTTTAGCAGTTTTTTCGTAAAGGAATTCTGTAGCAATGTGCCAGAATATAATGCTTTTACCAAAACTAAAATTAACTTTTTCTACGAATTGGATGAGATCACAATTTGTATCCATTTCCTTCAGAGTACAATCACCTTTAGCTGAAAATAATTTCCGCAAACCTTTTCTGATATCCGCCTCGAGATCATATTCAAAATTAGGAATTTTAATAGTTCCCACCTCTGGATCATTTATCTCTGGATCCTGTCGAGACTCTGCTTTTCTTCTAATTTCATCCCCATTCTTAGATTTTCGTTTAATTTCATTAAATATAAACACCCACAATTCTTTAGTTAATGGCTCCTGGGACAGAGATGTTTTTATTCTTATCTCATTGGCAAAATCAGCTAGGCCGAAACAAGCAATGATTTTGTCTATTTGCAGAAATTTGATGATCCTGCAAGTAGTAATGGCTATGTGCTGAAAGATTTTATCGATGCCGTACCTCTTGCTTTGATAAGCCTTTATGACGCTTAGTCCTGAGACAGAACCAGACCATCTGCGAAGCAGGAAAGGAGTAGCAAACACAAACACCTCGTGCTTGCCACCAATGCGTGATTGTTGCCACTTTGAGCTCTTGAGATTGAGAAACCACCGGATAATACGAGCTATGCAGGATTTGTGATGATTCCGGAGAGCAACAAACGTCCACTCGGAGAAATTGCCCATGAAGAAAGATATGACGTCGAGGGCTATAGCACCCAAGAACAGAGTGTATGTAACTCCAAGATCAAAATCATTGAGACCATGCTTCTCAACTTGGAAATAGAAAACTGAAAGGGCAGCCACGAGTGAACCAAAACATATGAACCGCAAGATTACAGAATGTGTTACCTGAATCTTGGTGTGCAAAACTTCATAAACCAAGTTGAGTTCAACCTCAATTATTCTCAAGGCATCTTCTGGACCAAAAATACCAAATGAAGGACCTTCAAAAGGAAAATCAGTGAAGTTGGAGAAGAGATCGACAACTATCCCTCTGAAAATTTGGAAGTATTCGCAAGCCACCTGGAGATAATCCCCACCTTGGTTCACCTTAACATCTTTTGCAAGTTCAATGATAGTAGATTCCCGGAATTTTTCCCCGCTTGCAAGATACATGGCAAGAGTCCTCTCAAAGCACTTTATAATTCCCGCAATAAACACGAGAATTGTTGGGACAAAAAGCTTGTTTCCTGGAAGCGACAGGAGGAAGACGTAAAAAGTGAAACCAGCCTGGAATATGAGTCCAAACAATTGCCTGAGCCAGAGTTCGTTATCTTCGAGAGCAAATGCAGTTATGGTGTCTGGACCACCGAGGTGTAGCAGCAGAAATGGAGCCCAAAGTACTAGAAGCTCATTGCTCTTCGTAGGAGTTTGAGAATTTGTTGCTCTTTCAGCTATGAGTCCGATGGCAAAAGTAGCAGCCGAGTCTGCGAGCAAGTAAGCTGACCAGATTAGCAGGATTATGAGTTTATAGCCCATGCCTTTTCGGAGGGGAGCAAGCAGAATCAAGACGGTTTGCAATAAAAGACTGAACAAGATTACACCTCGTATGTTCCAGTTATCCCATGTCTTCTTGACACTTTCAGGGATTGGATTAACCATTTTCTCTCCCTTTTGCTGAAAAAAACTTTTAGTGTAAACAGTTGCTATAGTGTTGGTGAGTTCTTGAAAGCTGGAGGAGCATTTGTATATTTGTTCTGTGGTGTTACTACCATTAGTGTAGAAGGATGAAGTCAAGTCAATTTTTTTTTCAAATTTAAATTTTATTGTTTTATGTAAATTTCAATGGATTGGGGAAGTGAAAGAGGACGTTTGTGATGTACATTGAAGCCAGACGAGTGAGTAAAGTGAAAGAGGACGTTTCCCTTTCAATGCTGATGACGTGGATGGACTTCACAAGTAATGACATATGCCAGGGATTTGTCCGTGGTATACCCCCAAAAAAGGGTATTTATCTAAAAATACCCCCATACTCAAATATTCTTCGTATGTGTCTTTTCTAATATGCAGTTACGAAATTACCCTAATGAAAAACCTAAATCAACTAAACTACCACAACTAATCATGTAACAAAATCCCTAATTTTTTCTCATGAGCAGCTTCTTCTTCAGCCCGTTCTTCTGGATTTCTCCTCCTCTATTTTACAAATCCCTGTCATTTTACAACTATTCTTCTACACACTCTCGCCTCTCTACAAACCAGTAGCTGCAATTCTCCCACTCTGCTTCAGCGTCTCCTCTTCCAGGTACTTTTAGAAAGTCAAATTTTTTGTTTTAATGTAAAATAAAATTTGAAAGTTTCAAAGCTCAAGTTATTGATTTTCCTGGAAAAAAATCATTTGCAGCTGGTATTGAAATGTGTGCAAAGTCTTGTGCCAAAAGCTTAATTTTCATATCTCGCAAAAGTCAGATGACAAGACTTCACTTGATTAGGCTTATGCTTGTCTTTTACCTTGCATTAATTTTCATCTCTTGCAAAAGTCAGATAATAAGGCTTCACTCGATTACACTAGTAATTGATTTAACATATTCATTTTCTGATTAATTGTCATCCAATTTGTTTTGCACACACATCGGGTAGAATTCATCCAAAAAAAATGGCTTGTAAGGTGCGAGAGTCCGAATACTTATAAACCTACACACCAAGCCTTAGCTTAGCAATATGACACTCAATTATAGTTCATAACTGATATGCACGGTGGCCATATATTGGGGCCGGGTGACTTCACAGATTTCATACAAGGTGAATAGCAGGCCTTCTTCTCAACTTACTTCGTCTGTGCAGAGAGATTTCATCAAAAAATTGGTAAAACTCATTCAAAAGACCCACTTATGATGTTAGAAAGACCAAATATCCTATAAAATGCTTAATAAAGTGGTCGCACAATTATTCTTGTGTACACGGTACCAATGCAATAGAAAACAGGATAAACCTTAATATCTCTAGCTACTCAGTCCAATAGACAATATAATCTAAAGATGTCGTGTTGTTGTATTGTTACACTGGTGAGACAATTGCTGCATGTTGCAGACATGATACCTCTAGTACTTCAAAAGATAGCATATCACGAAACACATCCAGACTGTAGTGAGGTTATTTCGAAAATTCCTTGGCCCATTGTGCGAGTACGTGACATCTCGCAACAAAAATCAGGGTATGTACTATATACATAATGTGTTTTGAACATAATAATAAGAATGATGATTTTTAACAATTGATTTATATGAATTTTTTTAGTGGTGACTGTGGAGCATTTTTGTTGCGGTACTTGGAGGTCCTAGCCCATGGACTTGATGTCAATTCATACTGCCAACAAGATCATGTTACACAATTTCGACAAGCCTTGGTTGTAAAATTATTTGGGCATAGGTCATGGAAAAAAATTTTGTAGTGTCATTTTTTGGATTATGAGATGTAATAGTTGTAATGAGGATGTTGTTGATATTTGATGTCATTAAAGACAATTGACAGTATTAATATATTTTATTTCTTTGTTATTTATATTAATGATAGATAAGATAGTTTGCACAATATATGCACAGGGAATAAACTGTAAGAGAATACACGACTGCAGTCGGGTATTTGCACAGATACATGACTACAGTCGGGTATTTGGAAATAAACATAATACGCTCTGTGACAAAATACTCGACTGCAGTCGGGTATTTGCACAGATACACGACTGCGGTCGGGTATTTGGAAATAAACATAAAAAGCTCTGTGACAAAATACTCGACTGCAGTTGGGTATTTGCACAGATACACGACTATAGTCGGGTATTTACAAATAAAAATGACAAGCTCTCTGTGACAAAATACTCGACTGCAGTCGAGTATTTGCACAGATACACAACTATGGTCGAGTATTTAGAAATAAATATGACAAGCTCTCTGTGACAATCGGGTATTTGCACAGATACATGACTGTAGTCGAGTATTTAGAAATAAACATGACCAGTTTTTTAACAGCCAAAATACACGATTGTACTTGGGTATGTGCACAGAATAAAAACTCTTTTCAATCATTCATTATATTGATGACACAATCAATATAGATTTTAAACATATCAAACTTCAAATAAATGAAACTAACTATAGTCCGGTTGCCTATCAAATAACACAAATCCAATAGTTATTGAAATCGTAAATAAGTCGTAATACAATAGAAGTTGTTTAACATTCATCATAAATTTTTGGCATTTTCAACCAAAACACTCGGTCCATATTTTATAAGCTTCTGGTCGCCTCCCTTCAATACTTGTTCTTAGAAAGTCACACAAACATGTTTATTCATCTGCGAAACAAAAAGGTAGAAATTTATCACTAAATATGAAAGATATTAAAAAAATTAAAACAACAAAAAATAACAAGTATATAAGGTTCATAGTAGTCGTGTAACTTATTAACAATTATAGTATGTAAGTTTATACATACACGCTAGTAGTCGTGTAACTTATTAACACACACGACTATAGTCTAGTAATAGTAAAAGGATATATATAGTGAAAAATATATATTTTTTGAACCAATAGAATGATAAGGTGTCATAATAATTGAAATTTTTTGCACATTTTCACGACTACAGTCGTGTAAATACATACATACACGACTGCTGTCGTGTATGTCGGGTGCAGAAAAAAATTTGACAACAACTTCAGATTTTAACGAATGTAGTTATAAAATCCATCAAATAACAGTCATATGATACAAATGTAATGAAAATATGAGTTGCTTTAATGTTTATCACAAACCAAACAAAACTCTAAAAATAATATAATGTCAACAAATTGAATAGATAGCCCAAAATAAAATAAAAAAGTTTCAAATATTTTAATCATGGGATGAATAATACACCCAGCTGCAAACAAACTCAGTGCATTAGCTGTTTGTGAGTGATTTTGAGTGTGGTGTGAGTTTTTGTATAGGTGATAAATATGTGAGAAACAAAGAGTGTTATGAGTTGTGTGTGTGTTTTATATTTTTCTTTAGGGATATTTTAGACAATGTACCACAGAAAAAGACATACTTAGATAATTTTCAAACATAGAGTATATTTAACTAAATATACTACTTTTAAGACATATTTAATTAAAAACCCCGACATATGCCCAAAGAACTGCATGGATCTCCGAAGCACGAACTTCGCTGAGATTGAAAACGACATAAATAGGTACAAAATTAGACATAATTCCTGGGCTGAGCCCGAAAGAAAACAAGTAATAATTAATACCAGCAGCTTCTTGTAAATAGTAAGTATAGATGTGTGCATTTTTAATATGAAAACATGATTGGTAAAAATCAGTGGAAACACGTTTGATAAGTTAGTTCAAAATAATATTATTACAGTGTGCTACTCAAAGATTCAAAAAATATAAATAAAAATTTTTTGTAAATACAATATCTTTGGCATCAGAACAGGAAGTAGATAATATTATCTATTGGGGGGGGGGGGGGGGCTATACGAATTAGCGTTCACATAAAACGAACAAGTATTAATTTCATTTTTCCTTTGGATGTGGGCCTAATTTGAAAAAAAAAAACACAATAAATTTTTCGTTTCATTTTCAAACATCAAATATAGTAACATTTGTCTGAATTAATCTGTACACAGACAATTATCAAGGATACAAGCTCGTGCAACAGATGTACTTCTACAAAAAAATATCTCTACCAATAAATATCCTGGAGATATCTGATTTAAGTTCCACAAGATATCTGCTCGTCTCGTGCGAAGCATCATCATCCTTTAATTGATTAGGTCATTTCAATTGATATAGCATGAGTTTTTTTCGTTAAGATCAAGAAGTGGTAGCCTAGCTAAAATCCTCTTGATATGAATCTATGATCAGAAAGAAAACCATTATTATGACAAAAAATAATCACAACCACAATAAATTTGAAGATTTGGGTAGACAAACATCATGAAAGAGACAAAATTATCTTTACACAAAGTAAAAATAAATAAATAAAATGAACAAAGGACACAAAATTAACTTAAAAATTTGCTCCCACTAATATTTTGAAAGGATATCGACCATACTTACATTTATGTGATAAAAAAATTGTCTGCATCATGTAAAGACTTGAACTTGTATACATATTACATAATGAAATTGAGGGCACAAGCGAAAACCCAACTCTAGACCAAGACTCGCCTAATAAAAGATCGATCTTTAGGGAAAAAAAGAAGATGAAAATGAAGTTAGATATTTGGCATAAGCTCCAAAAGTGATTTGAATAATAGAATATTTGTCGCCAGCATGGGATGTATTATAAAAATATTTACTGGCATCGATTTGTTTTACTCGACTGCACACGTCCTGTTGTTCATTGTTCCCACATCCCTAACGGCTACTTTAGACTAAAGGGTTCCAGCAATTTGTCTTGCACTACATCAGAAAGATCCTGTATAGAAATAGTTCAAAATTAGTGTCAATTTATATAATTGCATATTCATATTTTTCTCACATTAGTAGTCATAAATGAACATTTCAAATTGGAATATCCTTAAGAATTTTTCGCTTCAGAGTTCAGAGTGATGGTGGACTATAGAAATCGTCAGGCAATCGGCAAGCGAAGAGCAATTGATAGATATTTGATATGTTGAGAGCCCAATTCATGAGTGAATATTATGCGAAGTTATATACGAGTTATATGCCGATCACATGGGTCGTGTGAAATACTCATTTTTTGTAAGAAAAGCGAGAAAATAATATGTAGACTACTCTCATAAATTGAACCTATTTCGATGTGTTTTTGTGAATTTTTAGATATCTAAGAACCAATTAATACATACACGAACTTTAAAGGTCAAATTTCTATTAAAACATATTATTTTTATTTAATTTTGAAACAAAATCTTGAGAGTAAGACGTATATAAATCAGTTTCTATAAAATTATTGTACTAAATTCATGTTTGAATCGGTTATATATAAATGGGTATCTTTCCTGTCCCACCTTTCATGTTTTAATTTTGGAAAAAAAAAATTGTGGTAACAAATAATCATCAACTTCGGGAAAAAAAAAAGTTTATCACCGTATATATAAAATGCAAATTAATATCATCTTCGATTTCATAGCCAAAAATCCCAAATGTGATTGATTCGGAATTTCGGACAAGCTTCAGCTTTCTTGATGTTGGTGACCCATGGGCCAGAATCTTATCCCAGGCCTAGGGTAGCGAGAGAAATAGTGGTTCATGGGCCTCGATACCTCTGATCCATCAAGAAACCATACCCAACTCAATGGGCTGAAATTCAAACACAAGGATTTATTGTTTTATTTATGACTAATGATAAATATTCCAAATTTTTATTTATGGTACATGATCGAATTTAACAAAATGACGATGAGACATTGTCATTGAAATGATGTGGTGACTTGCACAGTGCATATGAATTCAATCTTCTGATTTGGGTTCCAGGAGACCGAAATGAGCCATCAATACCCAAACAAAAGTAAAAAGCTCCCCGCCATTACTAACTTGTTCGACATGTGTCCTTGTTGATCTGCTGTGATACGCTGCATAAGAAATCAATTCCACCCACACTTTGCTCACTATCTCCCATTCTTATCCTTTAAATAATCAAGACTTTGCAGCTTATCGACCATCCTTTCTGCTTGATCTACCGGTAAGGAATTCACAGATGAATTCAGTTTCGCTCTCGTCGCCGGTGAAATTTTTCCTTGAAAACGAAACTTGGCCTCATCACGGAGAGTTTCCAATCCAACATTCTCCTTGGAATTCATCATGGTAGGCTTCAAAACTAAAAGATAAAACATGTAGTCCGAGAGGATCTTGCTGAATTCTCTAGCATTGTAAGTCTCTTCATCCGAAATTGCTTCTTTAGCAGTTTTTTCGTAAAGGAATTCTGTAGCAATGTGCCAGAATATAATGCTTTTACCAAAACTAAAATTAACTTTTTCTACGAATTGGATGAGATCACAATTTGTATCCATTTCCTTCAGAGTACAATCACCTTTAGCTGAAAATAATTTCCGCAAACCTTTTCTGATATCCGCCTCGAGATCATATTCAAAATTAGGAATTTTAATAGTTCCTACCTCTGGATCATTTATCTCTGGATCCTGTCCAGACTCTGTTTTTCTTCTAATTTCATCCCCATTCTTAGATTTTCGTTTAATTTCATTAAATATAAACACCCACAATTCTTTAGTTAATGGCTCCTGGGACAGAGATGTTTTTATTCTTATCTCATTGGCAAAATCAGCTAGGCCGAAACAAGCAATGATTTTGTCTATTTGCAGAAATTTGATGATCCTGTAAGTAGTAATGGCTATGTACTGAAAGATTTTATCGATGCCGTACCTCTTGCTTTGATGAGCCTTTATGACGCTTAGTCCTGAGACAGAACCAGACCATCTGCGAGGCAGGAAAGGAGTAGCAAACACAAACACCCCGTGCTTGCCACCAATTCGTGATTGTTGCCACCTTGAGCTCTTGAGATTGAGAAACCACCGGATAATACGAGCTATGCAGGATTTGTGATGATTCCGGAGAGCAGCAAATGTCCACTCGGAGAAATTGCCCATGAAGAAAGATATGACGTCGAGGGCTATGCCACCCAAGAACAGGGTGTATGTAACTCCAAGATCAAAATCATTGAGACCATGCTTCTCAACTTGGAAATAGAAAACTGAAAGGGCAGCCACGAGTGAACCAAAACATATGAACTGCAAGATTACAGAATGTGTTACCTGAATCTTGGTGTGCAGAACTTCATAAACCAAGTTCAGTACTTGAGTTCAACCTTAATTATTCTCAAGCCATCTTCTGGACCAAAAATACCAAATGAAAAAGGTTCTTCAAAAGGAAAATAAGTGAAGTTGGAGAAGAGATCGACAACTATCCCTCTGAAAATTTGGAAGTATTCGCAAGTGTAGTGAATTGACCTGCTTACTAACCTAGCAAGATCATCCACTGCCCAGGACCTTGAACAAGATTAGTCATGTTGCTAATTGACAAGACTCAATCCAGAAACCTCACAGCAATAATCTCAAAATCCCAATCAAGATCAAAGACAAATAGATTGAACAAGAATCAACACACAAAGTAACAGGAAACAGAGAGTTACGTGGTTCAGTTGTACCAATGGTGGCACAACCTACATCCACGGGAGAAGCCTTTGATTAGTCTTTTATTGGTTATCAATAGAGAATCAAATACACAGAGATACAAGAGAATACAGAGAATCCTCTAGAATCAATCCTCTCTTCTCTCTTTTTCCTATCACTCTAGAAATACCCTTCTGAAGCGGCTTCGTTACTCAGCTTATAACGGCATCAGTAACAAGAACCTCAAACCCAGATTGCCCAGCTTCCCTACACGTGCATAACAGAATTTAACGAACTGAACTTAGGCTGCTCACATGCTTCTCACATGCGTCACTTAACGGATGCCTCTAAACGACATACTTTGGCTGTCGTTTTGAAAGCTATCAGTTTATAGGCGAAACACGTGCTTCCTCATGTGACTTAAGTTTATAACATCCATGTGAAAAACGCTGCCGTTTTAAACCTTCTGAGTTTGATTCACACTTCAGAGCAAGCCAGCTGGAGATAATCCCCACCTTGGTTCACCTTAACATCTTTTGCAAGTTCAATGATAGTAGATTCCCGGAATTTCTCCCAGCTTGCAAGATACATGGCACGAGTCCTCTCAAAGCACTTTATAATTCCCGCAATAAACACGAGAATTGTTGGGACAAAAAGCTTGTTTCCTGGAAGCGACAGGAGGAAGACGTAAAAAGTGAAACCAGCCTGGAATATGAGTCCAAACAATTGCCTGAGCCAGAGTTCGTTATCTTCGAGAGCAACTGCAGTTATGGTGTCTGGACCACCGAGGTGTAGCAGCAGAAATGGAGCCCAAAGTACTAGAAGCTCATTGCTCTTCGTAGGAGTTTGAGAATTTATTGCTCTTTCAGCTATGAGTCCGATGGCAAAAGTAGCAGCCGAGTCTGCGAGAAAGTAAGCTGACCAGATTAGCAGGATTATGAGTTTATAGCCCATGCCTTTCCGGAGGGGAGCAAGCAGAATCAAGACGGTTTGCAATAAAAGACTGAACAAGATTACACCTCGTATGTTCCAGTTATCCCATGTCTTCTTGACACTTTCAGGGATTGGATTATCCATTTTCTCTCCCTTTTGCTGAAAAAACTTTTAGTGTAAAGAGTTGATATAGTGTTGGTGAGTTCTTGAAAGCTGGAGGAGCAATTGTATATTTGTTCTGTGGGGTTTCTACCGTTAGTGTAGAAGGATGAACATTAGAGCCAAGTCAATCTTTTTTTATTTTTAATTTTAATTTTATTGTTTTATGTAGATTTCAACGGGGTGGTAAAGTGAGAGGACGTTCGTGATGTCCACTGAAGCCAGACGAGTGAGTGAAGTGAAAAAGGATGTTTCCCTTTTAATGCTGATGATGTGGATGGACTCCGCCAAGTAATGACATATGCCCAAAGAACTGCATGGATCTTCAAAGCACGAACTTTGTTGAGATTGAAAACGACATAAATAGGTACAAAATTAGACCTAATTCCTGGGCTGAGCCCGAAAGAAAAAAAGTAATAATTAATACGAGCAGCTGGCTGTAAACAGTGAATATAGATATGAATATATGCATTTTTAATATGAAACCATGATTGGTAAAACCAGTGCAAATTAAGGATAACAAAAGGCACTGCCTGCAGCCGGTTTGATATTATCAAACTTTTCCCTACACGAAATTTAAATTACTAAATTCGCATCCGCACTCGTTACAGGTTTTGACAATTATCAAATTTACAATGGTACTCAATAGATTTTTTTATGAGTTTTCACATTTAAAAACCACAAATGCCATGAAAAATTCATGGATTTGCGGCTGCGGCTCACATGTGAAAAGAAAGTGGGTGTGCTGTTGCTGCTCATGAGTGAAAATGAAATAGTTTGGAAGGCTAGGTTTTACGGCTGCTGCTCACAAGTTAAAAGAAAATAGTTTGGGTTTCCTTTCAGTTAAGTTATGAGTTGCAACTTGTACACACAACACATGACATGTTTACACTTTATATTTATTTAATTTATATATTTTTAGCTTTAATTATTTTTCAATTAAAATTACATTAAAAATATTTGGAGAAAAAACTACGGGTTTGGCGGATATCCATCGGATATTTGGTTAATACCAAACCCACCCGCAACGTAATGTGGATTTCAATTTCTAATATCAAGTCCGCCCGCAACCCGTAAAATTACCCGCAACGGATGGATTTTATAGATAAATTTAGACAAATTTATAAATTTGCAGGTAACATTGCCATCCCTAATGAAAACACGTTTGATAATTTAGTTCTAAATAATATTATTACGGTGTGCCGCTATAAGATTCAAAAAATTAAAAAAAAAAATTTGTTAATACAATATCTTTGGCATCGGAACATGAAGTAGATACTAGATAATATTATCTATTATGGGGCCCATGTGAATTATCGTGCACTTAAAACGAACAAGCATTAATTTCGTTTTTTCTTTAGAGGTGGGCCTAATTAAAAAAAAAAACACAATAAATTTTTCGTTTCATTTTCAAACATCAAATATAGTAACATTTGTACGAATTGATCTGTACACAGACAATTGTCAAGGATACAAGCTAGTGCAACAGATGTATTTCTACAAAAAAAAATCTCTACCAATAAATATCCTGGAGATATCTGATTTAAGCTCCACAAGATATCTGCTCGTCTCTTTCAAAGCATCATCATCCTTTAATGGATTAGGTCATTTCAACTGATATAGCATGAATTTTTTTCACAAAGATCAAGAAACTGTAGCCTAAAATCCTCTTGATATGAATCTATGATCTGAAAGAAAACCATTACTATCATACTAATAACAAAAAATAATCACAACCACAATAAACTTGAAGATTTGGGTAGAAAAACATCATGAAAGAGACAAAATTCTCTTTGCACAAAGTTAAAAAAAAAAAGAAAAAAAAATAAAATGAACAAAGGACACAAAATTAACTTAAAAATTTGCTCCCACTAATATTTTGAAAAGATACCATACTTACATTTATGTGATAAAAAATATCCGCATCATGTAAAGACTTGAACTTGTATGCATATTACATAATAAAATTGAGGGCACGAGCGAAAACCCAACTCTAGACCAAGACTCGCCTAATAAAAGATTGATCTTTAGGGGGAAAAAAAATGAAAATGAAGTTAGATATTTGGCATGAATGACGTTAGACATTTTGCATCAATTATTAACCTGCTTTTGTCTTGGTTGAAAGTGAGTTATGCAAATATATACAAAAAGAAAGGTTGAAACATTAACTATTTTGATGTTTTCTAACGATTAAACTTACACTAGGCCAGCATATAAAGGAAAAATATAAATCAATATTTTTTTAATGTGCACATTGCACAATCAAATCATATACCAGGTCCCATAAAAGATAGCGTTCTAGACTTTACCATGCAGGATGCCAAAAATGATCCAAAGGCTATCAAGAGAATTTGTTCAGCTAAAGGCCAGCGACTGAGTGATAGAGTTCTCCTTTTGTTCACAGTAGGCCTTAGTACCGACGCATTCTTTTTAATTTAACTTGGTTTTTCCACACACTAGTGAGTTGGCTCATTTTTCATCGATTAATTCAGCTACTTATGATTTTAACAACAGATATTTCTAGAAGCTAATAATATAAGTTACAAATTAAAATTTCAACCAAAAAAGAAAAAATCCTCAATCTATCTATTCCTGTTTTTGTTCTCTCAAAAATAACATTCAAGACGCTAAAATCCATTGTTTCAAATTTTTATAGCAACACAAAAAATGGTTAATCCAATTCTTGAAAGCGTCAAGCAAATATCGGATAACTGGAACATACGAGGTGTAATCTTGTTCAGTCTTCATTACAAACGATCTTGATTTTGTTTGCTCCTCTCCAAAAAGGCACCGATAATAAAGTGATAATCTCGGTAATCTGTTCAGTGTACTTGCAAAAGATATTTCGGAGAAGAAGCATAAGGAGCTTTTAGCATTTTGGTTTCCATTTATGTTGTTCCTGTTAGATTTTTAATTTAGAATTGTTGGACCCTTAATTTAATGTTGCGTTTATCTGTGAATAATTATGTGTTGTGAACTGTCATATAAGGATAAGCCTAATTAAAAGTAATCCATTAAGATTTTTAGTAATATGAGCTTAATGTATCTCATAGAGTGTGGAGTTTTAATGTGTAAAGACTTAAGTGTAATTTTTATTTCTATGATAGGCTAAAATAAGAATACTTAAAAACAATAGGAAAAGTTGTCAATATAAGTGGTCATGGTCTCCAGGTCACACGTATCTTTTTATTTTTTCTGACATTCCATTATTAGAGAGAGAGAGAATATAGAGAAAATTAAAGGATTATCTATGAGAACATGTTGATCTAGAAAGCCAACCACACTACTCCGAAGAGCAATTAAGCACTATATTCAGGTAAGATTCTGCATATTTTATTATTAATTTTTGGTGATACAAAATGAATGTTCTTGAATTATAGGCGATGTTTTTCACTAAAGGATTTTTTGTTCTAACACGTGCTATCAGAGCCTCTTCATATTGAATCATTGATAATTAAATTTATTTTTGTTTAATAATTAAATTTTTGATGTTCTCAAATTTAATAATACTGGAATTATTAAAATTATTGAGTTTGAAAATAAATTGAGAATTGAAATATTTTTTGGCGTTCTTGAATCTAATAATTCCTAATCAAATTTGAGGTTGACTTCAGCTTTCTTGTTGTTGATGACTCATGGGCTAGAACCTTATCCTGGGCCTGGAGTAGTGATAGAAGTAGTATTCATGGGCCTAGATAACTCTGATCCATCTAGAAACCACATCCAACCCAACTGGCTGAAATTCAAACACGAGGATTTATTTATGACTAATGATAAGTATCCTAAATTTGTGTTCATAGTACACGATCGAGTGCAGCAAAATGATGATGAAACATTGACATTGAAAGGATGCAGTGACTTTGCACAACACATATGTGTTCAATCTTCTGATTTAGGTTCCGCAAGACCAAAATGAGCCATCAATACCCAAACAAAAGTAAAAAGCTCCCCACCATTACTAACTTGCTCGACATGTGTCCTTGTTGATCTGCTGTGACATGCTGCATATGATATCAATTCCACCCGAACTTTGCTCACTATCTCCCATTTCTTATCCTTATAACAATGAAGACTTTGGAGCTTATCGACCATCCTTTTTGCTTGATCTAACGGTAAGGCAGTCACATATGAACTTAGTTCTGTTCTCATCGCCAGTGAAATCTTTCCTTGAAAACAAATCTTGGCCTCATCACGGAGAATTTCCAATCTAACATTTTTTTTGGAAAAGCATGGTAGGCTTCAAAACTAAAAGATACAGCATGCATTCCGAGAGGATCTTGCTGAATTCTCTAGCATTGTAAGTCTTTTCATCTGAAATTACTTCTTTAGCAGTTTCTTCGTAAAGGAATTCTGTAACAATGTGCCAGAATATAAGGCTTTTATCAAAACTAAGTTAACTTCTTCCAAGTATTGGATGAGATCACATTTTGTATCCATTTCATTCAGAGTACAATCACCTTTAGCTGAAAATAATTTCCGAAAACCTTTTCTGATATCCGCCTTTGGACCATTTGCAAAATTAGGTATTATGTCCAGATTCAGCTTTTCTTCTAATTTCATCTGCATGCTTAGCTTTTCGTTTAATTTCATCGAATATAAACCCCCACAACTCTTTAGTTAGTGGCTCCTGGGACAAAGATGTTTTATTCTAATCTCATTGGCAATATCAGCCAGGCTGAAACAAGCAATGATTTTGTCAATTCGTAGAAATCGGATGACCCTTTAAGTAGTAATGGCTATATACTGAAAGATCTTGTCGGTGCCATAACTCTTTCTCTGATGAGCCTTTATGACGCTTAGTCCTCAAACAGAACCAAACCATCTGCGTAGCAAGGAGTAGCAAAACGGTTATCAGGTCGTGTTTGTGTCATGTCAATCTTGTGCTGTGTCAAGTTTAAGCTGACCTAAACATGAGCCATTTAATAATCGTGTGAAAATATTAAGACCCTAATCTGACATGGAAAATAAATAAGTTACTCAATAACTTGCTTAATATCTATATATTTAACAAGATTTATATCAAATATTTGCATTCCAATATATGCGCATGTGTGTGTGTGTGAACCCTGTGAATTGTGTGAAAGTAGGATACTCCAAATTCGTGGATCCAAAAGTTTTATAAAACGTTCTTGCTGGAAAAAAATGTGAATTAAAGATTCCACTGAATTGAATTGGGTTCTTGAATCTAAGAAATTGTGAGAATTGTTGATCTCTCTCAATTAGAAAATCCAGGATTTGAATTGATGTCCTTTCATTGATTCCTCCTAAATTACATTGATTTATCCTAAAGATTTCATTTCAATTAAAATTTGGTTATTCACCATGTACAAGGATCCCCACTAAGCATCCATGACTGAATGGTTAAAGCACCCAACTCATAATTGGCGAATTCGTTGAGGGACTTGAACCCTCATGATTTCTAAAGTCGACAGATTTTCCTTTCATTATAAATTTCATTGTTGCCCATATTAATATTGACATGTAGAATGTGACTCTATTTTTACTCTCGTCTGATTAATCAATTCTTCAAAATTCAAAAGAAATGATCGATCAGACCACGAAGGTGGAGTGAATGATTTGAGTCAAGAATATTCGATTCTTTCTTCAACTTAGAATCGATTCATAGTAGCTTTTTTCTTTTTCATAAAAAGAAATAAGAATTTCATTGTGATTTTTTGAGTTAGTTTTTCATTGCGTAAACCTAGTCTATATACCCTTATCCTTTATTTTACTTTCTTTTTTATTTACCAAAATGGGTAGTCAACTTCATTTGTTAAAATAGCTTCCATTGAGTCACTGCACCTATCCCCCCTTTTCACTTTCTAAACCCATGTTTGTTCTTGGAAAAGAGAAGAGGATTTGGCTCAGGATTACCCATTTTTAATTCCTGGGTTTCTCTGAATTTGAAAGTTATCACTTAGTAAGTTTCCATACTAAGGCTCAATCCAATTAAGTCCGTAGCGTCTACCAATTTCGCCATATCCCCTTTGTGTTTTAGGAACTCAATGCTGTTCCCCCTTTCTTTCATTTCTGCGGAAACAGTAGAATTCCGTAGATATGGATTTATATATATCGAAAGGTGTTTTGCTTTCTTGTCAGAAATGATTCTATCTTTTCTGTATCCGCAATTCAATTAATGCTTCTTTCTCTTAGAAGTATAACCATTGATCATGGCGAACCTCCTATTGAGATTAAAACCTCACCTTATAAAATTCATAAAGACCCGGAGACAGATTTAGATAGCATTATTCAACAGAATAATTTCTGTAATGCTAATCTAAACACAATAGAAAAACAGTTGACCAGAATAGAAAATCAATTCCAGAAGTCAACCATAGCTGTTTCCCCTGTTACATCAAAATCGGATTCTGACAAAAAGCTTAAGGAGTCTATTTTCAAACCTTTTCAGGTTTCGAAAACTAGTCAAAAGTTTGTTCAAGAGTCAAAATCAGATTTTGCTAAAGCCATTAAAGAAAAACTAGATAGAATAAAAGCTTCTTCTTCCTCTTCTAGTAAAATCCAAATAGCCCCTGATAGTGCCCAATCTAGCAAGATTGGTGTACTAGAACAAGACAATGTTTCTATAGCCTCTTCTGATATAGAAGCATTTAAAGAAGAACCTATTTCCAAAGCCAACAAAATCCATTGGGAATTAGCCATACCTACTGTCAAGTCTCCACCTGATTTGGCCATAGACAACAGACTTGCTGCATTAAACCAATCACGATTTAATGCATCTTCTATCTATGAGTGGAACCTTGATGATATGTCTGAATACAACATCCTAAGATTGTTGCAACAAATGACCATGACAACCAATGCTTATAAAACTCAGTTGGGAACTTCTGACAAGGCCATTGTAGAAATTCTCATTGCTGGTTTTACTGGTCAACTTAAAGGTTGGTGGGATCATCTTCTCACCAAACAGCAACAATTAGATATCCTTGACTCTATTCAGACAGATGAGAATGGAGCCCCCATCCTTGATGAAATCAATAGTCCAATTTAAGATGCTGTTGCTACCTTGATTTTGACTATATTCCTTCATTTCATAGGTGATCCTTCACACCTAAGAGATAAAAATGATGAGTTACTATATAACCTGAGATCTAGGAAACTTAGTGAATTCCAAAGTTACAAAACCACATTCTTTACCAGACTCTTCCTTAGGGATGATGCAAATCATATAACTTGGAAGGAAAAATTCCTTGCAGGTTTACCTACCATATTAGGAGAAAAGGTTAGGAATTCCATAAAAGCCCTCTATGATAACCGTATTCCTTATGACGAACTCACCTACGGTGAATTAGTCAGTTTTGTTAATAAGGAAGGCTTAAAGATTTGCCAGGATTTGAAACTTCAGAAACATCTAAAATGGGAGCTTAGGAAATCTAAGCAAGAATTAGGCAGTTTCTGTAAGCAATTCAATTATGACCCCTTTAAAACTTCCATCTCTAAAGATTGTAATGGTAAGTGTTCTTCACGACCTTACAAAAAACATTACAAGTCCAAGAGCCATAGGAAATCTTTCCAAGAATCTAGAGAACTTTCGTATAAGAAACCTTCAAGGCCTTATAAGAAGCCTAACTTCTCTGGAAAGAAGGATTTTAGAGCGAAACAGAAAGCCCCTTTTAACTACAAAGAAGCCACATGTTACAAGTGTGGAAAGAAATGCCATACTGTAAAATTTTGTAGAATGAATAGAAAGCTCCATGAGTTTGGCCTTGATGAAGAAACCCTTTCTAAAGTCACCTCTCTGTTTGTAGAGTCTTCAGACTCTGAGTCTTCCATGACGGGAGATAGTGAACCTCTACAGGTTGATGAGTTAATTGACTCAGATACATCTGTATCCAGTGATAGTGATTCTGATACAGAATCTTATTTAAAGAAGATTAATGTCTTGACTAAAAAACAAGAGACTTTTCTAGAATTGGTTAAATATATTTCTGATCCAAATCTTCAAAAAGAATACGTTGATAAACTTTTAAAAACCCTAGAACTCAATAAAACAGAAACTTCCAAAGCCCCAATAATTAAAAGGAATACTTATGATCTCACTAAGATTTTGGATAAAAAGAAAACAAAGAAAACTATAGCTCCTAGTATCCAAGACCTTCAAAAAGAGATAAAAGAAATCAAACTTGAGATAAAAGAATTAAAAGAAAAACAAAAAAGTGATTCTGAAACCATTCAACTCCTCCTACAAAGACAATTAGATGATAATTCTAATAAAGAAATTGAAACTGATAATGAAAATGAACAAAACGTGGAAAACATTGAATCCATACCAAATGATTTTCTGTTTGTTTTAAAACAAATCACTACGAGAAAGTACCTAATAAAAATTACATTAATTCTTTCTAAAGACTTTGAGATTGACACCATTGCCCTTTTTGATACTGGTGCCGATCTAAATTGCATTAAAGAAGATATTGTCCCTAAAAGATTTCATGAAAAAACAAATGAAAGACTCTCGGCCGCCAATAATTCAAAATTAAAAGTAAAATCTAAAGTTGATGCCTCAGTATATAATAATGGTTTTGAATTTAGGACTTCCTTTCTTTTAACAAATGATATCCATCATACTATTATATTAGGAACTCCCTTCATTAACCTTATAACCCCTTATACTGTTAACTATGACAGTATATCTTTTAAAGCAAAAACAAAAAACCTTGTTTTCCCTTTCATTGAGAAACTTAAAATAAGAAATTTGAATACAGTTAAAGCATGTTCTATTTATCAGAACCAAATCAATGTACTCCTCAAGTCAAAACAAAATGACCTGATTTGTTTAAAAAAGGATTTGAGTTTACAAAGAATCGAAAACCAATTACAAAACGAATTTGTAAAAAGAAAGATCACTTATTTTAAAGACCTCATTGAAAAAGAAATATGTGCGGATCTACCCTCTGCTTTTTGGAACAGAAAGCAACATTTAGTAGATTTGCCTTATGAAAACTCTTTTAATGAAAAATAAATACCTACCAAAGCCCATCCAATCCAAATGAATATGGAATTGGAACAACATTGTAAAGAAGAAATAAAAGACTTAGAATCAAAAGGACTCATTGTAAAATCTCGGTCTCCATGGTCTTGTGCCGCTTTCTATATTAATAAAAACTCTGAAATAGAAAGAGGAACACCTAGACTTGTAATAAATTACAAACCCCTAAATAAAGCATTAAAATGGATTAGGTATCCCATACCTAATAAAAAAGATTTACTCCAAAAACTGCATTCTGCTTTCATATTTTCAAATTTTGATATGAAATCAGGTTTCTGGTAAATCCAAATCCATCCTAAAGATCGTTATAAAACTATTTTTACTGTTCCCTTTGGACAATATGAATGGACTGTTATGCCATTCGGTTTAAAGAATGCACCTTCATAATTCCAAAGAATTATGAATGATATTTATAATCCTTTTTCCGATTTCTATATCGTCTATATTGATGATGTATTGATCTTTTCTCAAACAATTGATCAACATTTCAAACATTTAAAAACTTTCTATCTTGCCACTAGAAAGGCTGGTTTAGCCATTTCTAGTTCTAAAGTCTCATTATTCCAAACAAAAATCAGATTCCTTGGTCATTACATCTCCAAAGGAACTATTACACCTATTGAGCGATCTCTTGCATTCGCAGATAAATTTCCTGATAAAATTCTTGATAAAACTCAACTACAAAGATTTTTAGGAAGTTTAAATTATGTTCTTGATTTTTGTCCTCATATCAATAGGATTTCAAAACCTTTGCATGACTGATTAAAGAAAAACCCTGTTGCATGGACAGATGAACACACTAAAGTTGTTAAGCTCATAAAAAGTTCTATTAAAGATATTCCATGTTTGTTTCTTGCTAATCCTGCATTACCTAAAATAGTTGAAACTGATGCATCCGATTTAGGTTATGGAGGAATATTAAAGCAAAGAGAAAATAATAAAGAACAAATAGTACAGTACATTTCTGCTCATTGGAATGAATGTCAAAGAAATTACTCTACTATTAAAAAAGAAATTCTTTCTATTGTTTTATATATATCTAAATTTCAAAGTGATTTATTAAATCAAAAATTTTTACTCAGAATTGATTGTAAAGCTGCAAAACATGTTTTGGAAAAAGATGTTCAAAATATTGCTTCGAAATAGATTTTTGCAAGATGACAAGATTTTGAATGTTTTTTATTTTGACATTGAATTTATTAAAGGAGATATGAATTCTATCCCTGACTTTCTAACCAGGGAATTTCTTCAAAACAGATAATGCCGCCCAAGAAAAAAGACAAAGATAAAGTTGTTCTTAAAGACACTGAGTCACAAGCAACCTCCAAAGAATCCCTATCAACCCCCTCTAAAGAAAAATTACTTTCTTCTGCCATACCCATCAAATCATGGATTGAAATGGTTGAAGAACATGAAGCCCAATATAAAGCCATAATCTTCGAAGATCAGGTAAAAGAATGGATGAATTCTATTACAAAGTCTCCAGAGCTTATGCTCGCCTTACAAAATATTTTTCAAACCCAAGAGAAAGAAAAACTTGTTTCTAAAGCAATTTCAAAACCTTCTTCCTCTAAAGAAATCGTTTCATGTGAAAGCTCTTTTTGGCAAATTATTGTTTCTCAATCAAAGCTTTCACAAAAATCATCGAATTGGCTTAATAAAGCCTATCAACAAAATGTTTTAACTATGGATGATGGGTTTTATCATTCTGATCCATTTCAAGCAATTTCAAAGATTTTCCCGAAAGGCTGGTTTTTCAAACCATGGGATTTATCTAAACCCAAGTCTTTCTACCAAGGCATACTTGAGTTCACTGAGTCAGTAAAGTTTAAACATTTCTTCCTTAGTGAAGCTCATTCTGAGCCAGTCTATTCCACGGCTACCATTCTTAAAGTCTTAAGTCCAAATCAGTGGGGTGACCAACTCCACAAACCAAAAACTTTTCCCGCCAATTTTCAAAGACGTTTAAACTATTGCTTATCTTTCTCCTACTGGGATTATCAGCAGGCCTGGTTTAACACATTTTTTATCCAAAATCCAAAAAAGTATCACTCTTGGTTATTTTTCTTTAATTCAAAAATAACCGTCCAAAGCCTTCCAAATTGGTTCCAAATTTGGTGGAACTACTTTGGGCCAAGCCCAGATATTCTAACCCAGAATGCCATTAAATGTTTAAATTTATTTAAAGCCCATTATGTTCCTTCTGAGTCTGAGAAGATGTTTCCTCCTTTTCTCTGTTTCTGTACAAACTTTTTCCTTCCCTGGGTTTGGATGTGGAATTTCCAATACCACACCATAGACACCCAACTAGTCTTACAAAGAACCTTCAAAGTCAAATGGTGGTCTAAATTTGACGAACAGTCAAAATTGTCTAAAGCCACGGTCCAATCCTGGCTTTTTACAAGAGGCCTCATTGCCCCAAGTAAAGACATAGTCAAAGCCCAAAGCACTTTCCTTGCCCAGAGAGTAAAAGCCCAATCCCTGCTGGCCAGTGCTAAAACCGAGGATGAATATTTCAAAGTAATGCAGCAACTTCTTGCCACAAGATCAGAGACATCTGCTGCAAGTTCTTCATCAAGCTCCTCAGGAGAAGCTGAACCGTTCATCTCCCTCGGAAATGAAAATGAAGATGACTGCTTCGGAATATTCTCTCCATTAAAGCATTAAAGCTTCGTATAAAAAAAAAAGATTGTCTTATATCACTTATTTCCTTATAATTATTACTCATGTAATTAACGATTGAATTTCTCTTTGTATCAATTACTTTGTTATAATTATTTTCCGAATGTATTTGTATTTATATTATTTTTGGGTGGTCCCCTGGACACAAGTGAGAGCGCACATGTCTCTTTACCCATCTTTTGTTTTCTTTCAAAGTTGTAAAGAAGAAAGATGCTGTCCCCTACATGCCTTGACGATCCCGCTCCATCATCTACGCATGTGAAGCTATAGCAAAAGCCAATAAAGCAAAGTCCATTCACCATGATGCTGTCTCCACTCACCAACCACGTAGGTAAAGCTACAGTTTCGCTACACTGGACAAATAAAGCTACAGTTGAAGCTACAGACTCGCCACAGTTCAAGCTTCAGTTGTCTTAAATTCAAAGCTGTGTGACATTGAGAGTCAGAGTTTTGTTTACAACATTTACAATTTCTCTCTCTCTCTCTCGGGAAATCAGGATCAAGACATTAAGGAAAATTATTCCTGTCTTGTAATTTTCCCTTTCTACAAAATCTGTAAACATTTTCCATTGTAAAGCTCTCGGATCCAAGCAATCTATGTAAGCATCTCTCATTTAATCTATTTAAAGTTTCAAATGTACGTTTAAATTTCTGCAAATTTTAAATTTATATACACTACTACATTCTTCTGAGGCATAAAGACCGGATCTCTCCCTTTGGTCGTATTTCTCTTCTCCCTTCAATCAATCAGAATACTATTTCTGGGATCCAGATCTAGTATTATCTATGAGCCCTTAGATTTTGTTGCTAGGCTTGATTAAAATTATTTTGGTATATCGGCTGGAAAACAGAACGTGCGTGATATTGATATGTTTTAAGTCAGATTTGGTCACAAAGACAGATTAAGTTCTGCATCAATCTGGTAACAACGCCACGTACTGATTTAATTTCAAGTTATAGATTGCATATTAAACCTTAATACATAAATTTGTCTTAATTTACATCCATCCTTCGATCCTATTTACCTTCTGAGTAACTTGGATCCGAGAGGTTTAATCTTATTTAAAATTTCTGCAAATTTTAAATTTATATAAACTAAATAGGATAGATGCTTACATAGATTGCTTGGATCCGAGAGGTTTAATCCTATTTACCTTCGATCCTATACAGAAGGATATAGGATCGAAAGATGGATGTGATATTAGAAAATGAAAATGTTTTATTAAAGAAATCAAGTCGCAAAGGTGGGATGGGTTCTTATTATTATGATTAAATCGGTACGTGGCGTTGTTCTACCTGATCAATGCAGAGACTAGTTTGCCTCAGGGACCAGATCTGACTTAGAACAGATCAATATCCCGCATGTTCTGGTTTCCAGCCGATATACCCATTTAATTAATTCTTTACCAAATATTGATTAGATTCTTTAAGCAGAAAATATTTTCTTTAGCAAGCCTAGCAACAGATCTAAAGGCTCATAGATAGTATTAGATCTGGATCCCAGAAATAATACTCTGAATGGTTGGAGGGAGAAGAGAAGATACAACAGAAGACAGAGATCCGGTCTCTTTGCTTCTGAGGAACGTAACAATTTTTATGGCAGATCTGATACAAATCAGTCTGCAAAGCATGCATAAAATTTAAATTTCTGAAACTTAAATGCTTTAAAATAAATTGTGGAAATTAAAAATGCTTTAAATTAAATTACAGAAATTTAAACATACAGAAATTTAATTTTATTACAAGCTTTAAAAGAAATTACAAATTTTACATTTGATTTTTCTTTGCTTTGTTTTTCTTTAAAGGAAAATGTTACAGAAGGAATGGGAAATTAATCTGAAGACAGAAAAATTCCTTGTCGTCTTTCGATTCCCGATTCCCAGAGAGAGAGAGAGAGAGAAAAGGAGAAGAAGAAAGAAGAAAAGAAAAAATAGAATTCTAAAAAATCTGAAGAGTCTAAGTCTTCCTCCCGATTTAAATACAAAGACTGGATCTTTAACTGTAGCGAGTCTGTAGCTTCACAACTGTAGCGAAACTGTAGCTTCATCACTGTAGCGAAACTGTAGCTTGAGACAGTAGTCTTTGGAGTTGTCTTTAGATATTCTTTAAAAATACATGTATGATTTGGGTGAAGAGACATGTGCGCTCTCACTTGTGTACAGGGGACCACCCGAGGGTATAAAAATATATATTCTCATACAAGAAAGGAAAGATACATAGTAGAAATATGGAATATAATTACTCTTTTTTTTTTACATGCATATAAATGATAACTATTTACAATGCTTTATCGGAGAGAAAATTCCAAAACAGTCGTCTTCATTTTCGTCTCCAAGAGAAATAAATGGCTCTTCATCTTGTTCATCGTCATCAGAGGAGTCAGCAATTGAAGACTTTGATATTGAAGTGAGGAGCTGCTCCATAACTTTAAAATATTATTCTTCAGTTTTGTCGCTGGCCAAAAGAGATTGGGCTTTGGATTTTTGGGTAAGAAAGGTTTCTTGGACTTTGATATCTTTAATGGTTGGGGGTAAGAAGCCTTTAGAACAGAGCCAATTTTGGATCAGAGTGTCAGTTAATTTGGTCTGTTCGTCGAACTTTGACCACCATTTTACTTTAAAGGTTCTTTGTAAAATGAGTTGGGCTTCTTGGGTATGATATCTAAAATTCCACATCCATACCCATGGAAGGAAGAAATTTGTACAGAAACACAGAAATAGGGGAAACCTTTTCTCGGATTCAGAAGGGATATAATGGGTTTTAAAGAGGTTTAAACAATGGGTGGCATTTGGAGTTAAAATCTGAGGTATTGGGCCAAAAGAGTTCCACCATTGTTGAAACCAATTAGGGAGGCTTTGAACAGTTATTTTTGAATTGAAGAAAAATAACCAGGAATGAGATTTCTTTGGGTTTTGTATGAAAAATGTGTTAAACCATGCTTGTTGGTAATCCCAATAGGAATAAGACAAACAATGAGGTAAACGCATTTGAAAATTTAGAGGGAAGCTTTTTTGTTTATGGAGTTGGTCTCCCCACTGGTTTGGGCTCAAGACTTTTAGAATAGTAACCGTGGAGTAGGCTGGTTCTGAATGGGTTTCACTGAGAAAGAAATGCTTGAATTTTACAGACTCAGTGGCTTCTAAAATGCTTTGATAATAAGACTGGGATTTTGTCAAATCGCAAGGTTTGAAAAACCAGCCTCTAGGGAAAATTTTTGAAATAGCTTGGAAAAGATCAGTATGGTAAAAACTATCCTCCATAGATAAAATATTTTGGAAATGAGTTTTATCAAACCAATCGGAGGTTTTCTTTGAAAGTTTTGGCTGGGAAAGAACAATTTGAGAAGATGAACTTTCACCAGAAACAACCACATTTTGAGAAGAGGGTTTTGAAATCTCTTTAGGAATATTTTCTTTAGGAGAAATTTGGCTTTGAGAAAAGCTTTGTAGGGCGAGCATAAGCTCAGGGGATTTAGAAATGAATTTCATCCATTCATTTACCTGTTCATGTGAGGCAAGCACTTTAGACTGGGCTTCTTGATCCTCTATCATGTCGATCCAAGACTTGATTGGCATGGCAGAAGAAATTAATTTTTCTTTAGGTGGAGAGGTTTGGGAAGCTTTAAAAGGTGTTTGGGACACAGGGTCTTTAAGAATCCCTTTCCCCTTGTCTTTCTTTTTGAGAGGCATTTATCTGTTTTGGAGAAATTCCCTAGTTAGAAAATCAGGGATAGAATTTGTATCTCCTTTAATAAATTCAATATCAAAATAAAAAACACTTAAAATAGCTTGTCATCGTGCAAAAATTTGTTTTGATGCAATGTTTTGAATATCTTTTTCTAAAACATGTTTTGCAGCTTTGCAATCAATTCGAAGTAAAAATTTTTGATTTAGTAAATCACTTTGGAATTTAGAAATGCACAAAACAATAGAAAGAATTTTCTTTTTGATAGTAGAATATTTTTCTGGCATTCATTCCAATGTGCAGAAACATATTGTACTATTTATTCTCTATTATCTTCCTTTTGTTTTAATATGCCTCTATAACCTAAATCTGATGCATCCGTTTCAACAATTTTAGGTAATGCAGGATTTGCAAGAAATAAACATGGAATGTTTTTAACAGAATTTTTTATTAGTCTAACAGCTTTAGTATGTTCATCTGTCCAAGCAACGAGATTCTTTTTTAACCTATCATGCAGTGGTTTAGACATCCTATTGATGTTGGGACAGAAATCAAGAACATAATTTAAACTACCTAAAAAACTTTGTAGTTGTGTTTTATCAAGAATTTTATCAGGAAATTTATCAGCAAACAAAAGTGATCGCTCAATAGGTGTAATAGTTCCTTTATAAATATAGTGACCGAGGAATCTTACTTTTGTTTGAAACAATGAGACTTTAGAACTAGAAATGGCTAGGCCAGCCTTTCTAGTGGCAAGGTAAAAAGTTTTTAAATGTTTGAAATGTTGATCAATTGTCTGAGAAAAAATCAACACATCGTCTATATAAACAATGCAAAACTCAGAAAAAAGATTATAAATATCATTCATGATTCTTTGAAATTCTGAGGGTGCATTCTTTAGTCCAAATGGCATTACAGTCCATTCATACTGTCCAAAAGGAATAGTAAAGGCAGTTTTATAACAGTCTTTAGGGTGAATTTGAATTTGCCAAAAATCAGATTTCATGTCAAATTTTGAAAAAATAAAGGCAGAATATAATTTCTGGAGCAAATCTTTTTTATTAGGTATAGGATACCTAATCCATTTTAATGCTTTATTTAAGGGTTTGTAGTTTATTACAAGTCTTGGTGTTCCTCTTTCTATTTTGGAATTTTTATTTACATAAAAAGCGGCACAAGACCACGGGGATCAAGATTTTACAATGAGTCCTTTAGTTTCTAAATCTTTTATCTCATTTTTACAGTGTTGTTCCAATTCCATGTTCATTTGGATTGGACGAGCTTTAGTGGGTATTTGTTTTTCATCAAAAGAATTTTCATAGGGCAAATCTACCAAATGTTGTTTTCCATTCCAAAAAGCAGATGGTAAATCAGCACATATTTCTTTTTCAATGAGATCTTTAAAATCAGAGATTTTTCTTTGTATAAAGTCTTTTTGTAATTGGCTTTCAATTCTTTGTAAATCATAATTGACAGTATATGGGGTGATAAGATTTATAAACGGAGTTCCTAAAATGACAGTATGGTGTATGTCGTTTGTAAGAAGAAAGGAAGTTCTGAATTCAAAACCATTGTTATGCACTGAGGCATCAACTTTTGATTTAAGACTTTTGGAATTGACTTTCTATCCTAATCAACTGTTTTCCTATTGTATTTAAGTTAGTATTACAGAAATTATTCTGTTGAATAATACTACTTAAATTCGCATCAGAATCATTTGGTTTAGGGATTTTATAAGGTGAGGCTCTAATCTCAACAGGAGGTTCATCGTGGTTTATAGCTAAACTCCTAAGAGGTGGATGCTCAGATTCTCTGACTCTATTGCTATCAGAAAGTTTTCACTCAGGAATTTTCTTCCTAATAGTAATAGGGTTTGACTCTTTAAAAGGATAAGAGATGTTGTTATTCGAAGAATATATCTCAAACCAATCAAAAAACAATATATGAATTTTATGTGAATTTACAAATTCATAATATGTCTCTTGAATTTCTTTTCTTTGATTTAGAAAATGTTTAAAAAACCAAAGTCTTTTGTCTTTATTACCGTCTGAATAAAAATCATTATGGAGAAAAGTTTTATCCAGTTCAAAATCTTTTTCAATAACATTTATAACATTTTCTGTGACTGCAGAAAACGTAGGAGAAGTTGGAGGAGAAGGTTCCTTCTCTTCCTGTCTTTGTTCATGTTGGCTGCTAGTGTAGATTGGGTGAGGAACACTAGTGGTATAATCAACAGAATGTATAGAGGAACTAGGTATATCCAAAGTGGAAAACGTAGGTTGACTCTTTACAGGTTGGAAAGGGAGATTTATAATAGAAGGTACTTTTGAAAATTTTCTTTCCAATGAAGGAATTCTTGAACATGAATATTTATCAGAGAATCTGGTTGATGTAGATCTCTGAAAGGATAATTTGACTTTACCATCTGAATACTGAGTCACATGTTGCAACTCTGTATTTGGCTCAAGTTGTTTTGGAATCACTGGGGCAGTGGCTCCTTCAAGAATCCATTCATCGGGAAGATTGACATCTTTCCATTGAATAGGTTTTGGAATAACAGTGTTGGCTTTAGACAGGTCAGTCTGTAAGAGAAGAGTCTCATCTCTTTTTGACTGAAATTTATGTTGCGTTCTAAACGTAGAAATCATAGCTTTGTAGGAAATTTTATAAATTAAGGCTACAGGAATAGATCCCTCAATCATATCATAATTGTGGGTCTTGATTTGTAAAATCATACTTTTTAAAATGTTCTTATCTTTTAAGGAAATCGTTATGTTTGGATAACAATTAAATGAAATGGGACCTTTACACAGACTTGATTCTATACTACTTAGTAAAGAATCATCAAAAGAGATGAATCGACCATCTCTCAGAACGGCAAGGATGGAAGTATTAAGTCATTCTTTAGTAAAGGGTTTTATGCCGACTTGTATAAAGCCGATGTGAATATAATTAAAGCTTTTATCTCTTAATTTCTTTAAAGACTGCTCTGAAAATAAATGAATTGTTTCAAAAGGCTTTGAAAGGGTTATATCGCGTTCTTCAGTCTTTATAACATAATCATTCTTTAAAAAATCAAGCTTTTTTGTTTTATAAATCATTTCTTTATTAACTTTAGGTAATTCCCAGTTATTAATTGCTTTATTGAAATCTTCAATCACAAATTCTTCCGAATTCACAACATTCTTTGAATCACTAGTTCTTCCAGAAGAAGAGCTAGAGAAAGATGATGCTTTACAGAGTAGAGAATCCATGGTGTTAAAACTAAAATCTATATGAATGCCTACAGGTATGGTTTTACAGCCCTAAACGGAAAATCTTATCCTAAAACGGGACTTACTACCAGTAAAAAATTCAGCACACACACAGAAAACAATTTAAAACAACATAGATTCTTTACAATATAACTTTAATTATATTCACATTGGCTTAATACAAGTCGGCATAAAACCTCTTACTAAAGAATGACTTAATACTTCCATCCTTGCCGTTATGAGAGATGGTCGATTCATCTCTTTTGATGATTCTTTACTAAGTAGTATAGAATCAAGTCTGTGTAAAGGTCCCATTTTATTTAATTGTTATCCAAACATAACGATTTCCTTAAATTCTTTTACAGAAACTATTACACATATTGCTATCATTTCTGATAGCAATAGAGTCATAGAATCTGAGCATCCACCTCTTAGGAGTTTAGTTATAAACCACGGTGAACTTCCTGTTGAGATTAGAGCCTCACCTTATAAAATCCCTAAACCAAATGATTCTAATGCGAATTTAAGTAGTATTATTCAACAGAATAATTCATGTAATACTAACTTAAATACAATATGAAAACAGTTGACTAGGATAGAAAGGCAATTCCAAAAGTCAACCATAGCTGTTTCTCCTATTAGCACAAAATCAGATTCTGACAAAAAGCTTAAGGAACCTATTTTCAAACCTTTTCAGGTTTCGAAAACTAGCCAAAAGCTTGTTCAAGAGTCAAAATCGGATTTTGCTAAAGCCATTAGAGACCAATTAGATAGAATAGAAGCTTCTTCTTCTTCTTCTAAGGTCCAGATAGTGCTCAATCTAGCAAGATTGGTGTACTGGAACATGACAATGTCTATAGCCTCTTCTGATATAAAAGCATTTATAGATGAACCATCTGCTCCTAAAGCCAACAAAATCCATTGGGAATTAGCCTTACCTACTGTCAAGACTCCATCAGATCTAGCTATAGATAATAGACCGAGTGATTTAAATTAATCGAGATTTAATGCATCTTTTGTCTATGAGTGGAATATTGATGGTATGTCTAAGTACAACATCTTAGGCTTGTTGCAACAAATGACCATGGCAGCCAATGCCTATAAAACTCAGGCGGGAACTTCTGATAGAGCCATAACAGAAATTCTGGTGGCTGGTTTTACTGGTCAACTTAAAGGTTGGTGGGATCATCTTCTCACTCAACAGCAACAATTAGATGTCCTAAACTCTATTCAAGTCGATGAGAATGGAGCCCCCATTCTTGATGAGTTCAATAGTCCAATTCAGGATGCTGTTGTTACCCTGATTTTGACTATATCCTTTTATTTCATAGGTGACCCTTCGCACCTTAGGGATAAGAACGCTGAGTTACTACACAATCTAAGGTGTAGGAAACTTAGTGAATTCCAAAGCTATAAAACCACATTCTTTACCAGACTTTTCCTTAGGGATAATGCAAATCATATAACTTGGAAGAAGAAATTCCTTGCAGGTTTACCGACCCTACTAGGAGAAAAGGTTAGGAATTCCATTAAAGCCCTATATGACAACTGGATTCCTTATGATGAGCTTACCTATGGTGAACTTGTCAGTTTTGTCAACAAAGAAGGTTTAAAGATTTGTCAAGATTTGAAGTTACAGAAACGACTAAAATGGGAGTTTAGGAAATCTAAGCAAGAATTGTTAGTTTCTGTAAACAATTTAATTATGACCCCTTTAAAATTTCTACTTCTAAGGATTGTAATGGTAAGTGTTCTTCGAAACGTTACAAAAAACATTACAAATCAAAAAGCCATAGGAAACCCTTTCAAGATTTTAGAGAACTTTCTTATAAGAAACCATCGAGGCCTTATAAGAAGCCCAACTTCTCTAAAAGGAAAGAGTTTAGAGCCAAACCAAAAACCCCTTTTAACTACAGAGAAGCCACATGTTACAAATGTGGAAAGAAAGGCCATACTGTAAAATTCTGTCGTATGAGCAGAAAGCTCCATGAGCTTGGCCTTGATGAAGAAATTCTTTTTAAAGTTGCCCCTTTACTTGTAGAGTCTTCTGACTCTGAGTCTTTCATGACGGGAGATAGTGAGCCTCTACAGGTTGATGAGTTAAATGACTCTGAATCTGTTTCTTCTAGTGATTCTGACACCAGTAATTCAGATTCTTATTTAAAGAAAATCAATGTTTTGACCAAAGACCAAGAAATCTTTCTTGAGCTTGTTAAACATATTTCTGATCCAAATCTTCAAAAGGAATACCTTGATAAACTTTTAAAAACCCTGGATTCTAATAAAGCAGAAACTTCTAAAGTTCCAATTATTAAAAAGAATTCTTACGATCTCACTGAAATTTTGGGTAAAAAGAAAACAAAGAAAATAATCCCCAATATCCAAGATCTTCAAACAGAAATCAAAGAAATCAAACTTGAGATTAAAGAATTACAAGAAAAACAAAAGAATGATTCTGAAACCATTCAACTTCTCCTACAAAAACAATTAGAAGATAATTCTGATAAAGAAGTTGAATCTGATGGTGATAATGAACAAAATCTTGAAAACATTGAATCTATACCCAATGATTTTCTGTTTGTTTTAAAACAAATCACTACCAGAAAATACTTGATTAAAATCACTTTAATCTTTTCAAAAGATTTTGAAATTGACACCATTGCCCTCTTTGACACTGGTGTCGATTTAAATTGTATTAAAGAGGATATCGTCCCTAAAAAATTTCATGAAAAGACAAAAGAAAGACTGTCAGCCGCCAATAATTCAAAATTAAAAATTAAATTAAAAGTTGATGCCTCAGTGCATAACAATGGTTTTGAATTCAGAACTTCCTTTCTTCTTACAAATGACATACACCATACTGTCATTTTAGGAACTCCATTTATAAATCTTATCACCCCATATACTGTCAATTATGATAGTATATCTTTTAAAGCAAAAAACCAAAAACTTGTTTTCCCTTTTATTGAGAAACCAAAAACAAGAAACTTAAATATTGTCAAAGCTTGTTCTGTTTACCAGAACCAAATCAATGCCATACTTAAATCTAAACAAAATAACTTGCCTTGTTTAAAAAAGGATTTAAGTTTATAAAGAATTGAAAGCCAATTACAAAAAGACTTTATACAAAGAAAAATCTCTAATTTTAAAGATCTCATTGAAAAAGAAATATACGCTGATTTACCATCTGCTTTTTGGAATAGAAAACAACATTTGGTAGATTTGCCCTATGAAAATTCTTTTGATGAAAAACAAATACCCACTAAAGCTCGTCCAATCCAAATGAACATGGAATTGGAACAACACTGTAAAAATGAGATAAAAGATTTAGAAACTAAAGGACTCATTGTAAAATCTAGATCCCCGTGGTCTTATGCCGCTTTTTATGTAAATAAAAATTTCAAAATAAAAAGAGAAACACCAAGACTTGTAATAAACTACAAACCCTTAAATAAATCATTAAAATGGATTAGGTATCCTGTACCTAATAAAAAAGATTTGCTCCAGAAATTATGTTCTGCCTTTATTTTTTCAAAATTTGACATGAAATCTGGTTTTTGACAAATTCAAATTCACCCTAAAGACCGTTATAAAACTGCCTTTACTGTTCCTTTTGGACAGTATGAATGGACTGTAATGCCATTTGGACTAAAGAATGCACCCTCAGAATTTCAAAGAATCATGAATGATATTTATAATAATTTTTCTGAGTTTTGCATTGTTTATATAGACGATGTGTTGATTTTTTCTCAGACAATTGATCAACATTTCAAACATTTAAAAACCTTTTACCTTGCCACTAGAAAGGCTGGCCTAGCCATTTTTAGTTCTAAAGTCTCATTGTTTCAAACAAAAGTAAGATTCCTTGGTCACTATATTTCTAAAGGAACTATTACACCTATTGAGCGATCACTTTTGTTTGCTGATAAATTTCCTAATAAAATTCTTGATAAAACACAACTACAAAGGTTTTTAGGTAGTTTAAATTATGTTCTTGATTTCTGTCCCAACATCAATAGGATGTCTAAACCACTGCATGATAGGTTAAAATTCTTGATAAAACACAACTACAAAGGTTTTTAGGTAGTTTAAATTATGTTCTTGATTTCTGTCCCAACATCAATAGGATGTCTAAACCACTGCATGATAGGTTAAAAAAGAATCCCGTTGCTTGGACAGATGAACATACTAAAGCTGTTAGACTAATAAAAAATTCTGTTAAAAACATTCCATGTTTATTTCTTGCAAATCCTGCATTACCTAAAATTGTTGAAACAGATGCATCAGATTTAAGTTATGGAGGCATATTAAAACAAAAGGAAGATAATAGAGAACAAATAGTACAATATGTTTCTGCACATTGGAATGAATGCCAGAAAAATTATTCTACTATCAAAAAGGAAATTCTTTATATTGTTTTGTGCATTTCCAAATTCCAAAGTGATTTACTAAATCAAAAATTTTTACTTCGAATTGATTGCAAAGCTGCAAAACATGTTTTAGAAAAAGATGTTCAAAACATTGCATCAAAATAAATTTTTGCATGGTGGTAAGCTATTTTAAGTGTTTTTTATTTTGATATTGAATTTATTAAAGGAGATACAAATTCTATCCCTGATTTTCTAACTAGGGAAGTTCTCCAAAACAGATAAATGCCGCCCAAAAAGAAAGACAAGGGGAAAGGGATTCTTAAAGACCCTGTGTCCCAAACACATTCTAAAGCTTCCCAAACCTCTCCACCTAAAGAAGCCCAGTATAAAGCGCTTGCCTTACATGAATAGGTAAATGAATGGATGAAATCCATTTCTAAATCCCCTGAGCTTATGCTCGCCCTACAAAGTTTTTCTCAAAGCCAAATTTCTCCTAAAGAAAATATTCCTAAAGAGATTTCAAAACCCTCTTCTCAAAATGTGGTTGTTTCTGGTGAAAGTTCATCTTCTCAAATTGTTCTTTCCCAGCCAAAACTTTCAAAGAAAACCTCCGATTGGTTTGATAAAACTCATTTCTAAAATATTTTATCTATGAAGGATGGTTTTTACCATACTGATCCTTTCCAAGCTATTTCAAAGTTTTTCCCTAAAGGCTGGTTTTTCAAACCTTGCGATTTGACAAAACCCCAATCTTATTATCAAAGCATTTTAGAAGCCACTGAGTCTGTAAAATTCAAGCATTTCTTTCTTAGTGAAACCCATTCAGAACCAGCCTACTCCACGGCTACTATTCTAAAAGTCTTGAGCCCAAACCAGTGGGGAGACCAACTCCACAAACAAAAAAGCTTCCCTCTAAATTTTCAAATGCGTTTACCTCATTGTTTGTCTTATTCCTATTGGGATTACCAACAAGCATGGTTTAACACATTTTTCATACAAAACCCAAAGAAATCTCATCCCTGGTTATTTTTCTTTAATTAAAAAATAACCGTTCAAAGCCTCCCTAATTGGTTTCAACAATGGTAGAACTCTTTTGACTCAATACCTCAGATTTTTAACTCCAAATGCCACCCATTGTTTAAACCTCTTTAAAACCCATTATATCCCTTCTGAATCTGAGAAAAGGTTTCCCCCCTTTCTCTGTTTCTGTACAAATTTCTTCCTTCCATGGGTATGAATGTGGAATTTCAGATATCATACCCAAGAAGCCCAACTCATTTTACAAAGAACTTTTAAAGTAAAATGGTGGTCAAAGTTCGACGAACATACCAAATTAACTGACACTCTGATCCAAAGTTGGCTCTGTTCTAAAGGCTTCTTACCCCCCACCATTAAAGATGTCAAAGTCCAAGAAACATTTCTTACCCAAAAATCCAAAGCCCAATCTCTTTTGGCCAGCGCCAAAACTAAAGAAGAATATTTTAAAGTTATGGAGCAGCTCCTCACTTCAAGATCAAAGTCTTCAGTTGCTGACTCCTCTGATGACGATGAACAAGATGAAGAGCCATTTATTTCTCTTGGAGACGAAAATGAAGACGACTGTTTTGGAATTTTCTCTCCGATAAAGCATTGTAAATAGTTATCATTTATATGCATGTAAAAAAAAAGAGTAATTATATTCCATATTTCTATTATGTATCTTTCCTTTCTTGCATGAGAATATGTATTTTTATACCCTCGGTTGGTCCCCTGGACACAAGTGAGAGCGCACATGTCTCTTCACCCAAATCATACTTGTATTTTTAAAGAATATCCAAAGACAACTCCAAAGACTACTGTCTTAAAGATCCAGTCTTTGTATTTAAATCGGGAGGAAGACTTAGACTCCTCAGATTTTTTAGAATTCTATTTTTTTCTTTTCTTCTTCTCCTTTTCTCTCTCTCTCTCTCTCTCTGGGAATCAGGAATCGGAAGACGACAAGGAATTTTCCTGTCTTCAGATTAATTTCCCATTCCTTCTGTAACACTTTCCTTTAAAGAAAAACAAAGCAAAGAAAAATTAAATGTAAGATTTGTAATTTTTTTTAAAGCTTGTAATAAATTTAAATTTCTATATGTTTAAATTTCCACAATTTAATTTAAAGTATTTTTAATTTTCGTAATTTATTTTAAAGCATTTAAATTTCAGAAATTTAAATTTTATGCATACTTTGCAGACTGATTTGTATTAGATCTGCCATAAAAATTGTTACGTTTCTCAGAAGCAAAGAGACCAGATCTCTGTCTTCTGTTGTATCTTCTCTTCTTCCTCCAACCATTCAGAGTATTATTTATGGGATCCAGATCTAATACTATCTATGGGCCTTTAGATCTGTTGCTAGGCTTGCTAAAGAAAACATTTTCTGCTTAAAGAATCTAATCAATATTTGGTAAAGAATTAATTAAATGGGTATACCGGCTGGAAACCAGAACATGCGGGATATTGATCTGCTCTAAGTCAGATCTGGTCCCTAAGGCAGACTAGTCTCTGTATTGATCAGGTAGAACAACGCCACGTACCGATTTAATCATAATAATAAGAACCCATCCCACCTTTGCGACTTGATTTCTTTAATAAAACATTTTCATTTTCTAATATCACATCCATCCAAGTTACCCACAACTGAAGCAACAGACTCGCCACAGTTCAAGCTTCAGTTGTCTTAAATTCAAAGCTGTGTGACATTGAGAGTCAGAGTTTTGTTTACAACATTTACAATTTCGATGGATGAGGGATGCTTACATAGATTGCTTGGATTCGAGAGCTTTACAATGGAAAATGTTTACAGATTTTGTAGAAAGGGAAAATTACAAGACAAGAATAATTTTCCTTGATGTCTTGATCCTGATTTCCCCCGAGAGAGAGAGAGAGAGCAGAAGGAAATAGGATCAAAGGATAATTGTGTTTTCGAAATAATTCTTTATTGATTGCTTTAGATAAAACAAATTGGATCGCGGTTGTTCAAATTTTAAATTCAGTTACCAACTTTAGATTAAGTAGATTTGCTTTGGATCGCGGTTGTTCAGGTTTTATATTAAATTAGTACGTGGCGTTGTTAAACCAGATCGATGCAGAAGGAAATCTGCCTTTGGACCCAGATCTGACTTAGAACAGATCAATAGCCCGCACGTTCGGGTTTCCAGCCGATATACCAACTTAATTTTGCTTTACCAAATAATAATTAAGTTCTTTAAACGCGGTTGTCAGATTTTAAACAATTTACAAAATCTTTATTAAATTCTTTAGCAAGCCTAGCAACACATACATCTAAAGGCTTGGGTACAAACACAGTACCAAATCCGGTTCCCGAAAATGGTGCTCTGAAGGAATGAAGGGAGAAGAGAAGATTTTACAACTGAGGATCGAGATCTGGTCTCTTTGCCTCAGAGGAACGTACAATTTATATGGCAGATCTGATATAGATCAGTCTGCAGAGCATGCAAAGAAAGCTTTAAAAGACTGAAATTTAAATGCTTTAAATGTAAATTGCGGTAATTTAAATGCTACATAAAATTAAATTGCAGAAATTTAAATTGCTGAAATTTAAAGTGCGGAAATTAAAATTACTTTAAATAAAATTACAAATGCTTTAATAAAACTGGAATGAAATGCTTACATCGGTTGGTTTTCTTTGTAGAGAAGAAAAGGAAATAATGGGAAATTAATCTGAAGACAGGAGAAATTCCTTTTTGTCTTCGGATTCCAGATTCCTATTCCCAGAGAGAGAGAGAGAGAATTCTAGAGAGAAAGGAGAGAAGAAGAGAGAGAAGTTCTAAACTTAGAAATGAAAAACCTGAGGAGTCTGAGTCTTCCTCTCGGTTTTTATACAAAGATCTTTAAACTGTTCACTGTAGTGGGATTTTAAGTGCACAGTAAACTCTGGAAATCTGCACTGTTCACTGTAGCGGAGCTTTAAGTGCACAGTAACATTTGGATCGTATCTTTGAATAGCCGATTCTTTGTACAAAAATTGAAATACAATACGAGTGAAGAGACATGTGCGCTCTCAATTGTGTCCAGAGGGCCACCCGAAGATACAGAACAAATAATTTTTTTTTTAAATAAAATTACAAATGCTTTAAAGGAGAAAAAATTCCAAAACAATCATCTTCATTTTCGTCTCCAAGAGAAATGAATGGCTCTTCATCTTCATCTTCATCTTCGTCTTCAGAGGTGTCAGCCACTGATGACTTTGACCGGGAGGCGAGGAGCTGTTCCATGGCTTTGAAGTATTCTTTTTCTGTTTTGGTACTTGCCAATAGTGATTGGGCTTTGGAATTTTGGGTCAAAAAGGTTTGTTGGGCTTTGGAATGTGTTATGGTGGGTTGAAGAAGGCCTTTCGCAGAGAGCCAATCTCGGACCAAATTTTCAGTTAATTTTGACTGTTCGTCAAATTTGGACCACCATTTTACTTTAAAGGTTATTTGAAGGATGAGTTGGGAATCTTGGGTATGAAGCCTAAGGTTCCACATCCATACCCATGGAAGGAAGAAATTTGTACAGAAACAGAGAAAGGGGGGAAACCTTTTCTCGGATTCAGAAGGAGTATAGTGGGCTTTGAAGATGTTTAAATAATGGGTGGCATTCGGGGTTAAAATTTGTGGTATTGGGCCAAAAGTATTCCACCAATTATGGAACCAGTTTGGAAGGCTTTGGACGGTTATTTTTGGGTTGAAGAAAAATAACCAAGAATGAGATTTTTTGGGATTTTGGATAAAAAAGGTGTTATACCAGGCTTGTTGGTAATCCCAGTAGGAATAAGTCCGACAATGAGGTAAACGTGTTTGAAAATTTAAAGGGAAAGTTTTAAAATTATGGAGTAGGTCACCCTATTGGTTTGGGCTCAAAACTTTTAAAATAGTAGCCGTGGAATAGGCTGGTTCTGAATGTGATTCACTAAGAAAGAAATGTTTGAACTTAACTGAATCAGTGATTTCTAAAATGCTTTGATAGTAGGACTGAGGTTTTGTTAAATCCCATGGTTTAAAAAACCAGCCCTTAGGGAAAAACTTTGAAATTGCTTGGAAAGGATCAGCATGGTAAAATCCATCTTCTAAAGAAAGAATATTTTGAAAATGGGTTTTATCAAACCAATCGGAGGTTTTCTTTGAATGTGATAGTTGGGAAAGCACAATTTGGGAAGAAGAACTTTCACCAGAGACAATCACATTTTGAGAAGAGGGTTTTGAGATTTCTTTGGAGATAAGGTTTTCTTTTTCTTCTTTTGAGAAAATCTGGCTTTGAGAAAGGTTTTGTAAGGCGAGCATAAGCTCAGGGGACTTTGTAATGGAACTCATCCATTGTTTTACTTGGTCATCAGAAGAGGTGGTTTTGTAATGGGCACCATGTTCTTCAACCATTTCTATCCAAGATTTAATAGGCATGGCTAAGGAAAGTAATTTGTCTTTAGAAGGGGTAGCTTGGGGTTCTTTAGAGGTTGCTCTAAATTCAAAATCTTTAAGAACAGCTTTACCTTTGTCTTTCTTCTTTGGCGGCATTATCTGTTTTGAAGAAATTCCCGAGTTAGAAAATCAGGAATAAAATTTGTATCACCTTTAATATATTCAATATCAAAATCAAAAACACTTAAAATGGCTTGCCATCGTGCAAAAATCTGTTTTGATGCAATATTTTGAACATCTTTTTCTAAAACATGTTTTGCAGCTTTGCAATCAATTCTAAGTAGAAATTTTTGATTTAATAAATCACTTTGAAATTTTGTAATGCATAAAACAATGGAAATGATTTCTTTTTTGATAGCAGAATAATTTTTCTGGCAATCATTCCAATGTGCAGAAACATATTGTACTATCTGTTCTTTATCATTTTCTTTTTGCTTTAATATGCCTCCATAACCTAAATCAGATGCATCAGTTTCAACAATTTTAGGTAATGTAGGATTAGCAAGATATAAACATGGGATGCTTTTCACAGAATTCTTTATAAGCTTTACAACCTTGGTATGTTCATCTGTCCAGGGAACAGGTTTTTTCTTTAATCTATCATGCAAGGGTTTAGACATCCTATTAATGTTAGGACAGAAATCAAGAACATAATTTAAACTTCCAAAAAATCTTTGTAATTGGATTTTGTCAAGAATTTTATCAGGAAATTTATCAGCAAACAAAAGAGATCTCTCGATTGGAGTGATTGTTCCTTTAAAAATATGATGACCAAGGAATCTGACTTTTGTTTGAAATGAAGAAACCTTAGAACTGGAAATTGCCAATCCAGCCTTTCTGGTGGCAAAATAAAAAGTCTTTAAATGTTTGAAATGCTGGTCGATAGAATTTGAAAATATTAATACATCGTCAATGTAAACAATGCAAAAATCAGAATAAGGATTAGAGAACAAATTGCTAAAGCCATTAGAGAACAATTGGATAGGATAGAAACTGCTTCTTCCTCATCTAGCAAAGTTCAGATAGCCCCTGATACTCCTCAATCTAGCAAGATTGGAGTATTAGAACAAGACAAAATGTACAGAGTTGCAAATTGTTCTCTATCGACTTGACTTTTTATGGACTGAAAAGGGAGATTTATAACAGAGGGTATTTTTGTAAATTTCCTTTCTAATGAAGGAATGCTTGAGCACGATGCTTTATCAGAAAATCTGGATGAGGTGGATCTCCTGAATGACAGTTTGACTTTACCATCGGAATACTGAGTAACATTTTGCAACTCTGTATTGGGCTCAAGTTGTTTCGGAATCGCTGGTGGAGCGGCTCCTTCAAGGATCCATTCCTCTGGAAGATTTACATCTTTCCATTGGATTGGTTTAGGAATGACTGTGTTTGCTTTGGACAAATCAGTCTGCAAGAGAAGGGTCTCATCTCTTTTCGACTGGTATTTATGTTGTGTGCTAAATGCAGAAATCATTGCTTTGTAAGAAATTTTAAAAATTAATGCAACTGGGATGGATCCCTTAATCATATGATAATTGTGGGTTTTGATTTGTAAAATCATGCTCTTTAAAATATTTTTGTCTTTAAGAGAAATTGTTATATTTGGATAACAATCAAAAGATATGGGACCTTTACATAGACTAGATTCGATACTACTTAGTAAAGAATCATCAAAAGAGATGAATCGCCCATCTCTAAGAACAGCAAGGATAGAAGTATCCAAGCCTTCTTTGGTCAAAGGTTTTATTCCTACTTGGATTAAACCAATGTGAATATATTTGAAATTCTTTTCTTTTAATTTCTTTAAAGATTTTTCTGAAAATAAATAAATTGTTTCAAAAGGCTCTGAAAGAGTTATATCACGTTCTTCAGTCTTTATAATATAATCATGCTTTAAAAGATCAAGCATTTTTGTTTTGTAAATCTTTTCTTTGGAAATTTTTGGAAGTTCCCAACAATTAATTGCTTTATCAAAGTTCTCAATAATGAATTCTTCTGAACTCACAACATGCTTTGACTCACTAGTCTTCCCGGAAGAAGAGCTAGAAAAGGACGATGTTCTATAGATCGGAGGATCCATGGTCAAGACCTTATGGTATATTTTTGGTTTGGTCAAAATGGCTACAGGTATGGATTTACAACCCTCAGCGGAATCCTTATCCTAAAACGGGACTTACAACCAGTAAAAATTTACCACAAAACAAAACTTCAAAATAAAACACAAGATTTTAAACACGAAACTCTAAACAATAAAACACTTTCCTCCCCTTGGCTATGATACCAGAAGGAAATAGGATCGAAGGATAATTGTGTTTTCGAAATAATTCTTTATTGATTGCTTTAGATAAAACAAATTGGATACCAGAAGCCTTCAAAGAAGAACCTTCTACTCCTAAAGCCAACAAAATTCATTGGGAATTAGCCCTTCCCATTGTCAAGACTCCACCGGATCTAGCAATAGATAATAGACCAAGTGTATTAAATCAATCCCGATATAATGCATCTTCAGTCTATGAGTGGAATATTGACGGCATGTCCGAATACAATATCCTAGGATTGTTGCAACAAATGACAATGACAACCAATGCCTATAAAACCCAAGCAGGAACTTCTGATCGTGCTATATCAGAAATCCTCATTGCCGGTTTTACTGGTCAATTAAAAGGTTGGTGGGATCATCTTCTCACTAATCAGCAACAATTAGACATTTTAAATTCCATTCAAGTCGATGAAAATGGAGTCCCTATTCTTGATGAGTTCAACAATCCAATTCAGGATGCTGTTGCTACTCTAATTTTAACAATTTCCCTCCATTTCATTGGTGACCCTTCACACCTTCGTGATAAAAACGCTGAGTTACTACATAATTTAAGATGTAGGAAACTTAGTGAATTTCAAAGTTACAAAACCTCATTTTTTACCAGACTATTTCTAAGGGATGATGCAAATCATATAACTTGGAAAGAAAAATTTCTTGCTGGATTACCTACCATTCTAGGTGAAAAAGTAAGAAATTCCATCAAAGCCCTTTATGAAAATCGTATTCCATATGACGAGCTTACTTACGGTGAACTTGTCAGTTTCGTCAATAAAGAAGGATTAAAGATTTGTCAAGATTTGAAATTACAGAAACGTCTTAAGTGGGAACTTAAAAAGTCTAAACAAGAGTTAGGCGGTTTCTGTAAACAATTCAATTATGGCCCCTTTAAAACTTCTTATCCCAAAGATTGTAATGGCAAGTGTTCTACTAAACCTCGTAGGAAACATTACAAATAAAAAACTTTTAGGAAACCCTTTCGTAATTTTAGAGAACCTACTTATAAGAAACCTTCGAGGCCTTATAAGAAACCCAAATTCTCTAAAAGAAAGGAGTTTCGAGCCAAACCAAAGACCCCTTTCAATTACAAAGAAGCTATATGTCATAAATATGGCATGAAAGGTCATACTGCAAATTATTACAGGATTAACAAAAAGCTTCGTGAACTTGACCTCGATGAGGAAATCCTTTCCAAAATAGCCCCCCTTCTTGTCGAATCTTCTGATTCCGAATCTTCTATGTCGGGAGACAGTGATCCATATCAAGTTGATGAACTTTTTGACTCAGATGACTCTGTATCTAGCAGTAGTGAATCTGAATCTGATTCATATTTAAAGAAAATCAATGTTTTGACTAAAGACCAAGAAACTTTTCTTGAACTTGTAAAGCATATTTCTGATCCAAATCTTCAAAAAGAATATCTTGATAAACTTTTGAAAACTTTGGATTTTAATAAAGCCGAGACTTCTAAAGTCCCAATTGTTAAAAAGAATTCTTATGATCTTACTCAAATTTTGGATAAAAAGAAAACAAAGAAGACGGTTCCTAATATCCAAGATCTTCAGAAAGAGATAAAAGAAATCAAATGTGAAATCAGAGATTTAAAAGAAAAACAAAAAAGTGATTCTGATACTATCCAACTTCTTTTACAAAAATAATTGCAGGATAATTCAGACAATGAATCTAATCCTGATGATGGTGATGATATTAAAATAGAAAACATTGAGTCAGTACCCAATGATTTTCTATTTGTTTTAAAGCAAATCACCACAAGAAAGTATTTGATTAAAGTCACTTTAATCTTTTCTGATGATTTTGCAATGGACGCCATTGCCCTTTTTGATACTGGCGCCGATTTAAATTGCATTAGAGAAGACATCGTCCCCAAAAGATTTCATGAAAAAACAAAAGAAAGACTTTCTGCCGCTAATAATTCAAAACTGAATGTCAGTTCCAAAGTTGAAGCCTCAATCCATAATAATGGTTTTGATTTTAAAACTTCTTTTGTCCTCACAAATGATATTCATCATGCCATCATTTTGGGAACTCCTTTTATAAATCTTATAACTCCATATACTGTCAATTATGATAGTATATCCTTCAAAGCAAAAAACAAGAAACTTGTTTTCCCTTTTATTGAAAAACCTAAAACAAGGAATTTGAATATTGTTAAAGCCTGTTCTGTTTATCAAAACAGAATAAATAACCTAATTAAATCAAAACAGCGTGATCTAATGTTTTTACAAAAAGATTTAAACTTACAAAGAATTGAAAGCCAATTACAAAGTGATTTCATTAAAAGAAAGATTTCTGATTTCAAAACTCTCATGGAAAAAGAAATTTGTGCTGATCTACCTTCTGCTTTTTGGGACAGAAAACAACACATGGTAGATCTACCTTATGAAACTTCTTTTAATGAAAGACAGATCCCCACTAAAGCACGTCCAATCCAGATGAACATGGAATTGGAACAACATTGCAAAAATGAAATCAAAGATTTAGAGTCAAAAGAACTCATTGTTAAGTCAAGGTCCCCATGGTCTTGTGCCGCTTTTTATGTTAATAAAAATTCTGAAATTGAAAGAGGCACTCCTAGATTAGTCATAAACTACAAACCTCTTAATAATGCTCTAAAATGGACTAGGTATCCAATACCTAATAAAAAGGATTTACTCCAAAAACTATGTTCTGCTCTTATTTTTTCAAAATTCGACATGAAATCTGGTTTTTTGGCAAATTCAAATTCATCCTAATGACCGTTACAAAACTGCTTTTACTGTTCCATTTGGACAGTATGAGTGGACTGTTATGCCCTTTGGTTTAAAGAATGCACCCTCAGAATTTCAAAGAATTATGAATGATATTTATAATCCTTATTCTGATTTTTGCATTGTTTACATTGACGATGTATTGATATTTTCAAATTCTATCGACCAGCATTTCAAATATTTAAAGACTTTTTATTTTGCCACCAGAAAGGTTGAATTGACAATTTCTAGTTCTAAGGTTTCTTTATTTCAAACAAAAGTCAGATTCCTTGGTCATCATATTTCTAAAGGAATAATCACTCCAATCGAGAGATCTCTTTTGTTTGCTGATAAATTTCCTGATAAAATTATTGATAAAACCTAATTACAAAGATTTCTTGAAAGTTTAAATTATGTTCTTGATTTCTGTCCTAACATTAATAGGATGTCTAAACCCTTGCATGATATATTAAAGAAAAAACCTGTTCCCTGGACAGATGAACATACCAAGGTTGTAAAGCTTATAAAGAATTCTGTGAAAAGCATCCCATGTTTATATCTTGCTAATCCTACATTACCTAAAATTGTTGAAACTGATGCATCTGATTTAGGTTATGGAGGCATATTAAAGCAAAAAGAAAATGATAAAGAACAGATAGTACAATATGTTTCTGCACATTGGAATGATTGCCAGAAAAATTATTCTACTATCAAAAAAGAAATTCTTTCCATTGTTTTATACATTACAAAATTTCAAAGTGATTTATTAAATCAAAAATTTCTACTTAGAATTGATTGCAAAGCTGCAAAACATGTTTTAGAAAAAGATGTTCAAAATATTGCATCAAAACAGATTTTTGCACGATGGCAAGCCATTTTAAGTGTTTTTGATTTTGATATTGAATATATTAAAGGTGATACAAATTTTATTCCTAATTTTCTAACTCGGGAATTTCTTCAAAACAGATAATGCCGCCAAAGAAGAAAGACAAAGGTAAAGATGTTCTTAAAGATTCTGAATCTAGAGCAACCTCTAAAGAACCCCAAGCTACCCCTTCTAAAGACAAATTACTTTCCTCAGCCATGCCTATTAAATCTTGGATAGAAATGGTTGAAGAACATGGTGCCCATTACAAAACCACCTCTTCTGATGACCAAGTAAAACAATGGATGAGTTCCATTACAAAGTCCCCTGAGCTTATGCTCGCCTTACAAAACCTTTCTCAAAGCCAGATTTTCTCAAAAGAAGAAAAAGAAAACCCTATCTCCAAAGAAATCTCAAAACCCTCTTCTCAAAATGTGATTGTCTCTAGTGAAAGCTCTTCTTCCCAAATTGTGCTTTCCCAACCATCACCTTAAAAGAAAATCTCCGATTGGTTTGATAAAACCCATTTTCAAAATATTCTTTCTTTAGAAGATGGATTTTACCATGCTGATCATTTTCAAGCAATTTCAAAGTTTTTCCCTAAGGGCTGGTTTTTTAAACCATGAGATTTAACAAAACCTCAGTCCTACTTATGCGGCTAACCGCTTGGTCTCTTAAGCGCATCCGGCAGGCCGTTGCCCCTGCTCTTCGTCTTCTAATCATTTGCTCTCTCTACAACCCAAAACCTGCTCCTCTCTCTCACTACAACCCACCATTTTCTTATACTTTTCTTTCCAATTTCATGTTTCCAAACCATTAATCATCTCTTCAACAACAATTTTTCATCATCTAAACACCATTTTTTACTCAAAATTTATAGATCCCTAATTATTTCAAATAGCCCAAACAATTTAATCCAAGGCATAAACCCCTAATTGTTTCACATGGCATTTTCAGTAGTCACCACAACAAGCACAAGAGTGAAGACTGCATCGTTACCTTGTCTTTAACTCGAAAATGAAAGACAACGAATGAAGCTATGTTCAACTACTCCAGATGACAGCAACCTTGTGATGGATTCGACTGTTATTTGCTGTGTAGGAGATGGTAGCTTCGATTTTATGTGCTTCGTATAAAAATCTTGCAGAGAAATCAGAAATTTGAGAAAGAGATGGTGAGAGATGTGAGAGAGGGAAAAAAGGGGGCACCAGTTCAACGAGTTGCCCCTTTTTTCTTTTTCAAATTTTCAATCTCAACCGTTGGATTCATTTTACTAAATCCAACGGCTACAAGCCAATAACCGCTACAATGCCGGGAATCGAGGCCCGCATATAAAGGAAAATTAAAAAATCAATATTTTTTAACGTGCACATACTACAATCGAATAATATACTAGGTCCCACAAAACGTAAAGTTCCAGACTTTACCATGCAAGATGCCAAAAATCATCCAAAGGTCAGTGACTGAGTGATGAGAGTTCGCCTTCTGTTCACAGTAGGCCTTAGTGCCGACGCACTCTTTTTACCTTTAATTAACTTTTTCCACAAATAAGTGAGATGACTCATTTTGCACCAATTAATTCAACTACCCCTATGATTTTGACAACAGAAATTTCTAGGAATTAAAATTTCAACCCCAAAAAGTAAAACAAACCTCAATCTATCTATTCCTGTTTTTATTCTCTGAAAAATAACATGCTAGACGCTAAAATTCGTTGTTTCTAATCTCTATAGCAATTCAGAAAATGGTTAATCCAATTCCTGAAAGCGTCAAGAAAATATGGGATAACTGGAACATACGTGGTGTAATCTTGTTCAGTCTTTCATTACAAACAGTCTTGATTCTGTTTGCTCCACTCCGAAAAGGCACGGGCAATAAACTGATCATCTCCGTAATCTGGTCAGCGTACTTGCTTGCAGACTGGGCTGCTAATTTTGCCGTCGGACTCATCGCAGAAAATGCAAAGGATACCTCCGAGAAGAAGCATAAGGAGCTTTTAGCATTTTGGGCCCCATTTCTATTGTTACACCTCGGTGGTCCAGACACTATAACTGCATTTGCTCTTGAAGATAACGAACTCTGGCTCAGACACCTGTTTGGTCTAATATTCCAGGCTGTTGCCGCTGGTTATATCTTCCTCCTGTCTCTTCCCGGAAACCAGCTTCTGTTCCCAACAATACTCATCTTTATTGCTGGAATTATTAAGTACGTGGAGAGGACTCGTGCTCTGTTTCTTGCAAGCTCGGAGAAATTCCGAGACTCGATGCTTAGGAAACCTGACCCTGGCCCAAATTACGCAAAGTTCGTGGAGACATATGTTTCTAATATTCGGGCTAATATTCAAACAGGCATATCGTTGGTGCCAGAGGCTCGATTTTTTTATAGGGATCCTGGTAATATTGAGAATAAACTAGATTATCTGGAGGTGATGCACTTTGCTAGTCAATACTTCAATCATTTCAAAGGGCTAATTGTCGATCTCATCTCCAGCTTCCGCCAGCTTTACAGAACACGAGCTTCGTTTACTACGGAGTTTAGTCCAGAAGATGCATTGAGAATAATTGAGGTTGAACTTAACTTTATTTATGATGTTTTCCATACCAAGATCCAGGTAACACATTCTGTACTGGGAATTATTTTGCGATTCACATCTTTTGGCTCTGTTCTTGTAGCCCTTTCAATTTTCTATTTACGAGTGGAGAAGAATGGTTTCAATGAGTTTGATGTTGGAGTTACATACGCCCTGCTCTTGGGTGCCACCACCCTGACATCATAGCTTTCTTCGTGCTTGTTTTCTCTGATGAGACGTTTGTTGCTCTCAGAGATGGAAACACTGAGTCAAGACTTGGGAAGACCAAAAGCCGGATAGCCGATGCTCTCCGCTGGTGTCTTGTGCTCAAGAGCCCAAGGTGGCAAGAATGTCATGTGCAGCATTCACACCGCGGAATCAAGCATGAGGTGTTGGCAACACCCTTCATGTTTCGCAGGTGGTCTGGTTCTGTCTCAGGACACAGCTTGATAAGATATTGCCTCAAGGCACGTCCAAGCAGAGTGCATAATCTTGCCTGCTGCAATAAAGTCATTAAAAAATTGGGCATTGATATAATCTTTCAGATTATAGCCAGGACCACAAACAAGGGCATGCAGTTTCTGCAAATTTACAAAATCGTCAGGGTTTTAGGCTTTGTAATCAAGAAACTCCTTGTTTTATTGGGCCTAGCTGGTATTGTGGATAAGATAAGTATCGAACTATATCTATCCCATGAGAAATTTCCTAAAGAATTGTGGCTGCTTATATACAATGAAGTTAAAAGAAAATCTCTGAGTGCAGGATCTCCTGAGGCTTTGAGGAGAATATGCTCAGCTAAAGGCGATTGGATTCTGCAGGAGTGGAATGGAGAAGTTGTTCTAGAGAGTTATGGTATTGCTGATGTTGCCTATGATGAAAGCATTCTATTATGGCACACTGCTACCGAACTCCTTTACTACACTACTGAAGAAGGTGCTGATGAAATTACTTACAATGCTCGAGAATTCAGCAAGCTCCTCTCGGATTACATTCTGTATCTTTTAGTATCAAAGCCTGCCATAATGGATGCTGTGGCAGTAATTGCAAAAATAAGATTGCAAGACACTTGTGCAGATGCCGTCAGATTCTTTAAAGAAAAAGGCATAAAATCAAATGAGGTAAAGAAGGCCTGTGAAAGCATTCTGAAAGTGGATACATCTTTTCCACCTAGGGATGTGAAGGGGGATAAAACAAAATCTGTATTGTTTGATGCGAGCGTGTTGGCCAAAGAACTTCAAGAGTTAGAGGTAGGGAAGAAATGGAAGTTAGTGAGCCAAGTGTGGGTGGAATTGTTGTCGTATGCGGCATTTCACTGTGGCCCAAGGACACATGCTCAACAAGTAAGTGAGGGAGGGGAGCTTATTACTTTTGTATGGTTATTGATGGCTCATTTTGGTCTTGTAGAGCAATTCGAAGATAATAAGCTGGATACAAGAACTGAAATTAATGGCCAAATGTTCACTCAAATTACGGGCTAGAAATTTACATGTTGGTTTGATGTCATGCTGTATATACGTGTGTACTAGAAGTGAATCATCCTGTTGAATTTTTGTTGTTATTACTTGTACTAGTTCTTAAACAACATGATATTTGGCCCCAAATTCTTTTCACCGAATTTTTCAAAATTAACTTTTTCTATTAAAATCAAACCAAAATTGACAGATGGTCCATCGCCGACAAACTTTTGCTGAGCTATGACCCATTGCTAAAAAATAAATAAATAAAAATAAAATAAAAATAAAACTTTGTCAAATTTGAATTAACGAAATTTCAGGCCAAATATCATTTTTTGTTTTTAAATGATCTTAGCACAAAAGATGGTAGGTTTCTGCCTCTAGGGATTACCATGATTCAAACATAATAGTTATATAAATTAAAATATTTTTATATTAACTGAATCAAATTAATATACATGTACAAGTCAACTCATTTTGCACGAATCAATATTTGTATCTTGATCAAACTCAATCAATCACTTATTTATGGAAAAAAAAAGTTGATTATAAAAATCTATCACCTTATCTTAATTCACTGTTCCAACATACTACTTGTTAGATTAAGTGAATTAAAATAATATCATTATGATACTTGTCATCAGATTTGAGTGCGGTTCCTAATCTGGCTCAGAGCAGTAGACATGCTGGCTGCTTGGTTAGGTCAAATGGGTTGCTTGGTTCATCGACGATTCATATTCATCACATAATGTTTGCGAGGGATAAGGTTTTGTTTTATAATAATTTTAGGGAGTCCTATCAAAGTATTGTTAATATTCAGATTCAAAATTATTATTAACGACGAACGAGTTAAGAAATCAATTTTATGATTAGGAAAACGAATAAATATATCATGTCAATGATTTTGAGGAGTACAATGTGCATTTTTTTCCCTTAAAATTTTAAAAAAGACAATTGTTGCGTGTGAAGTAATTATTTCTTATAATATTTGATGATATAGAAAATATTAAAGGAAGAATATATAAACAAAGGGAGCGGAGCTATTACTTCTTTTGAGAACAATAGTGATAGGTGAACAAAAATTAGTATAACAAATTGCACATTATCACTAATAAAATATTTTCATTACAGGATAATCAAATTTCACTATAAAATAATTTTTTTCTTTTGTCTCTTATAAATTTTGTACTCTTTTCAATAGCAGGAACCCAGCACATCATTAGAAAATAAAGCACATAGATATAAAGCTACATTTCATTAGAAATGAAGTGTCAAGGGGGTGGTTAGAATGGTAAAAATCCATGCTAACAGCAATCCTAATGATATGCTAACAAAGGTAGTTTCAACAGCCAAGCTCAAGGTCTGCTTGAGCCTGGCTGGTCTGTGTGTTTGCTGAAGTACACAGGTTGGAAGACAATACTGATCAGGTCTGATTTGTTGTGGAGAGTTGTTAAGTGTGGTGAAGCAAATCAGAATTTAGCAAAACGACATTGTCTGTTGCGTTTTGGGACTGGAGTAAAACGACGTGGAGTATAGCGTTTTGATGGGCATTAGCTTACACATTAAAATGACTTGCAAGGATGCCGTTTTTGTTTTAAGGAATCATGAGCCGTGCGTGCGCAAATAAGGCTGTTATAATTCGTTATTGCTCGGGTGCGTCACGTGATTTTCTGGGCTTCATCAAAATTAGTGACAGAGCTGTTGAAACAGCTGGCTCTGGTGAAACTAACAAAGAGAAGCTGTGACATATATAGAGAGAGATTACTGTTATATTGGGCATATTCTTGACCTGTGAGAGCTGCTCTGTAGCTCTCCGTGATTCTTTTTAATAATCAATAAAAAATGATAGTATTGTTTCTCCCGTGGATGTGGGCTGATGAAAATCAGCTGAACCACGTTAATCGTCTTGTTCTTGGTTCTTTTAATTCTTGTGTTCATCATCATTCTCAGGATCTCATCTTTGTTTTCTGATTGGTCAAGTTAATTAGACTTAATCCTGATTCATTCTGGAAAGCATCTTGATTGGTTTGGCTTAAAGATTTTGGGCTGCAATTTGGGATTACTCGAGTTCTTGAGCACAACATTTGCAACAATCTAGACAGAGATTATGATCCTGAGGTTATGGCTTGTCAGTGCCTTAGAATTTTCAGAGGGATAGTTATCGATCTCTACCCCAGCTTCAAAGATTTTCCTCCAGATAGACCCCGCTTTGGTGTTTTTACTCCAGCAGGTGGGCTGAGAATAATTGAGGTTGAACTCAACTTGGTTCATGAAGTTTTGCACGCCAAGGAGCAGGTAACGGGCTCTGTTCGGGGAATTATGTCGAAGTTCATATGTTTTGGCTCGGTTGTGGCAGTTCTTTCAGTTTGCTATTTCCAAGTGGAGAAGCATGGTTTTAATGACTTTGATGTAGGGGTTACATACACCTTGTTCTTGGGCGTCATGGCCCTTGAGATCATATCTTTCTTCAGGCTTTTTTTTTCTCGATTGGACGTTTGTTGCTCACTGGAATCATAACAAAAGCTGCATATCTTCTATTATACGGTGGTTCCTCCAACTCAAGAGATCACGGTGGCAACGTTCACACAGCAGTGGCAAGCACAAGGTATTTGCTGCTCCTTTCCTGTTTTGCAGGTGGTCCGGTTCTGTCTCAGGACCGAGCGTCATAAAGGCACGTCCAAGCAATAGTTATGGCATCGTTAAGTTCTTTCATATTACAGCCGTTACCACCTTCAAGGTCATCCAATTTCTGCAAATTGACAAAATCATTGCTTGTTTCGGCCAACATGATAAATGGGATAAAAATAAGATCATCTCTATCCCAGGAGCCATTAACTAAAGATTTGTGGGTGTTTATATTTGAAGAAATGAAAAGAAAAGCTGAGTATGTGGATGAAAGTAGAGAAGAGTTGAGCCTGCATATCATCCAGAGGAACATACTGATCCAGAGACAGGTATCGCAATACCTAGTGAGCCTCCACATGATTCAAAGGAGGATATCAGAATAGCTTTGCGGAGAAAATTTACAGCAGAAGGCGATTGTACTCTGAAGGAATTAGATACTAAAGGCGATCTCACCAAATTCGTGAAGGGGCTACCAAAAGAGTATGATTACAAGTTTAATTTTGATATAACCCTTACACTGTACTGTGGCACCTCGCGACTGAACTCCTTTACAAAGACACTGCTGAGGAAGTTTCAGATGAAAAGACTTTCAATGCTCAAGAAATCAGCAAGATTCTCTCTGATTACATGCTGTATCTTTTAGTACTGAAGCCTGCAATTCTGAATTATAAGGCAAATGATATTTGGAAGCACAGCTGGATTCTAAGCCAAGTAATAAAATGAAAACTCTTAGTGCGGATGTCAAGATACTTGTAGAATCAAAATAGATTTCGGGGAGGGAAAGTGCTCAACTGAATCAACCTAAGAATGCCCATCTAGTTGAAGATGCAAAAACGTTGGTGGAGAGCTTCAAAGTTTGAGCATAAGGAAAAGAAATGGGAGACAGTGAGCAAAGCGTGGGTGGAATTGTTGTCATATGCAGCATCTTAAAGCAGCAAATCACCAATGACACATCTTTAGCGAGTATCGGTGCAGTGCTTATTACATTTGTTTGGCTATTGATGGCTCATTTTGTCTATTGGAACCTAAACCGGATGATTGAATTCATGTAATGGATGTCACATCCTTTCAAATGTGATTAGTGTTTCATTATCTTGAGTACTATCGTGTAAAGTCATTATTATGTTGAAGGGAATAGAATGGTTTCATCAATGGCAGCATCAACCATATCACAACTCTTTACTTAATTTAGCAGGGATAGCTTTTCTCTCCCATTCCCCGGAATTCAATAGCCTTTAGCTGAACATATTCTCTTCCAAACCTCAGGAGATCCCGCACTCAGATTTTATTTTAATTGATTTCATCAAATACGATACCATCTAGGCCAAAAAAGCAACGAGTTTCTTGATATATTGAGCCTAAAGGACCAATGATTTGGTGAAAGAGCAAAAATTGGATGGCCTTGTTTGAGGTCGTGGATATATTCTGAAAGATTTTATCAATGCCCAATAATAAATGACTTTGTTGCGGCACGCAAGAGTATGCAAACAATTCTCGAAGTTCTGTACTCTGTTTGGACTTGCATGAAGTCAATATCTTATCATGCTGTGTCTACCCTGAGATACAGCCAGACTGTTGTAAAAATTTTAATGTACTCGCAAGCGCACGAATCTAGAGATAGAATAGTGGTAACGAAGTCGATCCCACAGGGATTGTTATAAATTAAAAAGTCTAATTTAAATCTAAAATTAATATTAATTCTAACCTAGTTGAGCAAATTGAGTTTTTAAGAAAATTAAACCAATTAAACTAAAGAAGCAATTAAAATAAAGGAGAATTCAATAAGATAAGAATTACCAAGGTTTCAGAATCCACCACTATTCAACTAGTAATTGTCTAATTATTAATTAATCCCCAATTTTAGAGTGACAACTCGAAATCAATCTATGTCATCTCATGAATATAACAATTAAGCCCAAGTAATTAAATCTAATGTAGGTTATTTTTCTGCTTAATAATATGACATCTAAGAATCTCATGTAAACATATTGAATAACAAAGAGTCAAAGTTTCTAAGCACTCCATGTAAACAATTTAATGAAAGACATAAAATCAAAAATAATCATGTATAAACTTTATAGATCAAAGCATAGAATTAATCGAATATTAATCCTAACAATCAATCATGCATGACAGAATTGATGAAAAGATTTTATTAACATCCAATTAATCATGTGAAATAAAAACCATAATCATCAAAGAACATATATAGGGAATTAATTAAATAAAAAGATAATTATTTTATTGAATAGGGTTTCATCTTTAACCTCAGTGTAAGAAAATTAGCTAGACATACTTGAATTGAGAGCAACAAAAAAAATAAAATCAGCCATGGGAAGCCGAAATATTGCTGCTGCGGATTGCTCTCTTCCAAAGCCGAATTCTCCTCCACAGACGGCTACCCTCCCCAAAAGCCAAGAGCTTAGCTTTCTTATATAGCCTTTAAAATGGGCCCCACCTTGTCAATCCTAAAGCCAAAAGGATTTGGCCTTTTATTTTTCTTTACTCTCACTCACGTGCTCATCAATTAAGCTTGTACTAGGATTTCCTTTTTCCAATTGTAAAAGCCAAGTGGGGTCCCTTCTAAAAGCTAAAATCAATTTCTCTCTTTTGTCCGCATGAGCATGATGAATTTACTTGTTGAATTCGGTTCCTTGGCTTGATTTCCACATGCATGTATGTCTAATTCCTTCCAAAAATCAATTAATCTTTAATGCTTACAAATTGAACTCCTTTATGCTCTTTTTATCCATAATCTCCAATTCATTCCCTATTCAATAAAATAATTCAATTAATTAAAAATAACAAATAAATATAACTAACAATTATTTAATTAATGGTAAAATATGTATGTATTATATGCTCATCACAGACCACCTGCGAAACAAGAGAGGTGTTTCCAGCACCTCAAGCTTGATTCCGAGGTGAGAATGTTGAGCGTGACATTCTTGCCATCCCGAGCTCTTGAGAACAAGAAACCTGCGTAGAGTAGCTGCAGTTTTTTCTCTTCCCAAGTCTTGACTCATGGTTTCCTTTTCGAGAGTAACAAACGAATGATCAGAGAAAACAAGCATGAAGAATGCTACGATGTCAAGGGCTAAATTGGCACCCAAAGAAGGCGCATGTAACTCATTCAAACTATGCTTCTCAATTTGGAAACAGAAAATTGAAGGAGCTCCCACAATAGAACCAAAAGACTTGATCCACAAAACAATTCTCAATACAGAATGTGGTAACTGGTCGGATCTTGGTATGGAAAACATCATATATGAAATTGAGTTCAACTTCAAATTGTTCTCAAAGGCATTTTTTGGACTAAACTTCATGGTAAATGAAACTCGTGTTGTTGTTAGGCTCGAGCTGTTACAGACGGTATTAGAGTTGGCTCGTGACTCTTGTGTGGATGATTAATTGTTATTAAAGAGGACATGAGGTCCTAAAGAAAATAAATAACAAAAAATAAATCATAAGCATATGATTTTTTTTTTTAAATTCAAACAATCATAACATTATGATTAGTTGATTACGTTGCAGAAAAAAGAATTAATTTTTTTTATGAAAAAACTTGTTTGGTGGTACAAATGCAAAATATTTAATTTTAGTGCATAATCTGCTTAATCTATTCATTAAAAACAAAACAAAAAAGAATCAATTCATACTTATAATGTAAGCTTCCACGGACATAATAAATTAAGCTCCAAAATTTTCCATACAAGAATTTTCCTCATTTTATTATTAACATTTAACAATATATATACTTAGCAATTAACAAATAATATATAATATATTATTATATACCATCAAAACATAAAAAAAGAAAAGAATTTGGGTTGCCGGAGGAGCATTGGTTTATGTTTTCAGTCAACGTTGAAGGATTAAAAATAAAAAATAAAATTGAATAGTTTCCCATGGAACTTCACGATGCACATTAAATTGCTATCACGCAGTGGTGATAAGGGTATCCTATTGAAGGATCCACGTGATTTTATTTTTCTCAACAAAAACAAAAATTGGTTTTAATTTTTCTTTAGATGTGGGCCTACTGAGAGTTTGATTATTTTTAGAAAACGTCAAAATAAGGTTTTCAATTAAGGTGCGTTTGGTACTACGTCGGTCTAATAATTGTTCTTAATAATTTTTTGTATTTGTTTTATGATATTATATTAGTGGATATGAAAATATATTTGGTAACTTATTTTAGCTGTAGTATTTAAAATGAAAAGTTGTAATGATATGCTCGATAGTTTATCTGAAAATGACACCTTCAAACATGAACTTATATCGTTTTGATATACCGCACATTACTATTGTTGTTTTCATCACCCTGGTGTGATGGTGGTAATCAGATATCATTACTCATTATTAAAATATAAAATATATGGCACCGGCGTTTATGCCTTGTACAAATTAAGTTAGTTATTATATAGCCTTCAACATAACGAAACACTGACATTGAATGATACGACTCGCATGATGAGACACTGACATGAACTCCAACTTATGATTTAGGTTCCACAAGATCAAAATGAAGCAACAATAACCAAACAAAAGTAATAAGCTCTCCGCCACTAGTAACTTGTTGGGCATGTGCCTTTGGTCTGCAATGACTTGCTCCATACGACAACAATTCCACCCAAACTTTGCTCACTAACTCCCATTTCATATCCTTTTCCAGCTTTTGAAGCTCGTTGGCCAATTTTATTGCATCATTAAGTACAGATAACAATACTTCCCAAGCATTAAATTCAAGCATGATTTTTTCGCATGCAAACTTGACCGGATTTGGTTTTAGACTCTTTTCTTCAAAAAATTTCTTGGCCTCAACACAGGTATCTCGCAGTCTAAATTTTGAAAAACTGGCCGTAGAATTCAGCAGGGCGGGCTTCAATTGTAGAAGATACAGCATGTAATCCGAGAGGATCTTGCTGAGTTCTCTAGCATTGTAGGTCTTTTCATTTGAAACTTTTTCGGCAGTGTAGTAAAGGAGTTCAGTAGCAACGTGCCATATTATAACGCTCTCAATAAGACTAAAATCGCGATATGTTGCCGACATGTTCCTCATGAATGCTATGAGATCACCATTAGTATCGAATTCCTGCAGAGTACAATCGCCTGTAGCTGAACATATTCTCTTGATACCCACCTCTGGATCATCTGCATACTGAGCTTTTCTCTTCATTTCATCAAATATAAACCGCCACAACTCTTTTGTCAGTGGCTCATGGGATATTGATGTCTTTATTCTTATATCAAACAAAACATCACCTAGGCCGAACAAAGCAACGAGTTTCTCAAGATTGAAGTCTAAAAGCGCAATGATTTTGTAAATGCGCAGAAACTGGATGAGCTTGTTTGTGGCAATGGTTATATCCTCAAAGATTTTATGGACGCCGGACCTATGAACGAAATCAATGATTAGAAGATGCAAATAACTATTGACTTTCTGTACTCTGCTGGGAGGCGCCTCGACCCAATACGTTATCCAACTGAGTCCCGCGACAGAACCAGACCATCTGCGTAACAGAAAAGGTGTATCCAACACCTCGGACTCGCCGCCACCACTGTGTGAATGCCACCGTGGGCTCTTGAGAATGATAAACCGCTGAAGAATAGAAGCTATACGGTTTTTGAAATTTCCAAGTCTTGATTCATTGTCATCATTCCCGAGAGCACCCAACGTCCAATCCGAGAAAATGAGAAAGAAGAAAGATATGATGTCAAGAGCCATGGCACCCAAGAACAGGGCGTACGTAACACAAACATCAAACTCAAAGAAACCATGCTTCTCAACATGGAAATAGAAAAATGAAAGGGCTGCCACAACTGAGCCAAAACATATGAGCCGCAAAGTAATTCCCAAAACAGAGTGTGTTACCTGGATCTTGGTATATAAAACTTCATAAACCAAGTTGAGTTCAACCTCAATTATTCCCAAGGCATCTTCTGGACTAAAATCACCAAAGAAAGGCCCTGCAAAATTAACCCTTTTGAAGTTGGACATGAGTTCGAGAAGTATCCCCTTGAAAATTTTGAAGTATTGACAACCCACCTCCAGATAACATCTGTCTTTCTTGATCACAATATCACGTTTTTGATAGTGCTCCGCGAGTTCTCGAAGAGTCGACTCTCGAAATTTCTCCACGCTTGCAAGATATAAAGCTAGAATCCTCTCAAAATACTTGATAACTCCAGCAATAAACATGAGTATTGTTGGGATGAAAAGCTTGTTTCCAGGAAGCGTCAGAAGAAAGACATAAACAGCGGCAACAACCTGGAATATGAATCCAAACAAGTGCCTGGGCCAGAATTCGTTATCTTCAAGAGCAAATGCAGTAATGGTGTCTGGACTACCGAGGTGTGACAACAGAAATGGAACCCAAAATGCTAAAAGCTCATTGTTCTCGGCAGGCTGCTTTGAATGGTCAGGAGTATCCCTTGCTCTTTCAGTGATGAGTCCAACGCCAAAATTAGCAACCCAATCTGCAAGCAAGTAAGCTGACCAGACTACCGAAATTACCAGTTTATTTCCCGTGCCATTTCGAAGGGAAGCAAACAGAATCAACACCATTTGCAATGAAAGACTAAACAAGATTACACCTCGTATGTTGCAGTTATCCCATATTTTCCTTACACTATCCGGGATTGGATTAACCATTTTCTCTCCTGCTTGGTAAAAAGATTAAAGACTATAGTCTCACAGTTGCTATTGTCGAGCTAATAACTCTTTTGAGAGGCGGAGGAGCAGTCATACATTTCTCGAGTCAACATTGACGCCTTGACTTGACTCACGGGGTTAAAACTCTCAAACTGTGATGCACATCTAATAAATGACAGTTGTACCAACATCATCAAATCAAAAATTAAAAAGTTGGTGGGAGCTATTGACATTTTGAGAAATTCTAGAATATAACGGTCTATAGTTATTGTCAGATAACAATTAAATTTGTCGAAAAAAAGCTTGTCAACTATAGTAAATAATAGCAAGTTTAGGCTCCTCATCTCACCCAAACAGGTTTTGAGATTTGAAAACCTTTACTTGCCCTAGAAAGATTTCATGCTTTTAAGTTTCCAATAGCCTACTTATGGCCAAGCTTAATTAGCTAGTTTACGCTTCTCGTCTCACATCGAGTATATTTTGAGACTTAGAACTTTTACTTTCCGTAGAAAAATTTTGTGCTTTTATGTTTTGCTCGCCTACTCACAATTGAGCTGAATTAACAAGTTTAGGCTTCTTGTCTCACATAGAGCAGATTTTGAGACTTATAACATTTACTTGTCTTAGAAGGATTTCGTGCTTTTATGTTTTTGCTCTCCTTCACATGGCCAAGCAGTATTAGCAAGTTTAGGCTTCTTGTCTCACCCCAAGTAAATTTTGAGATTTGAAACCTTTATTTGTCTCAAAAAGATTTCGTGCTTTTATATTTTGCTCGTCTACTTATGGCCGAGCTGAATTAGCAAGTTTAGGCTCTTTGTGTGACATGAACAAATTTTGAGACTTGCAACCTTTACTTTCCTTAGAAAGATTTCATGATTTTATGTTTTTTCTCGCATACTCATGGTCGAGCTAAATTAGCAAATTTAGGCTTCTTGCCTCATATCAAGCAAAATTTGAGATTTAGAACCTTTAGTTGTCTTAGGAAGATTTCATGCTTTTATTTTTGCTCGCCTACTTGTGGCTGAGTTGAATTAGCAAGTTTAGGCTCCTTGTATGATCTAAACAGATTTCAGGACTTGCAACTTTTACTTTCCTTCGAAAGATTTTGTGCTTTTATGTTTTTGCTCGGCTACTCATGGTCGAGCTAAATTAACAACTTTATGTTTTTTATCTCACATCAAGTAGATTTTGAGACTTAGAATCTTTACTTGCCTTAGAAGGATTTCGTATTTTTATGTTTTTGCTCACCTACTGGTGGTCGAGCCGAATTAGTAAGTTTAGACTTCTTATTTCACCTTGAGCAGATTTTGAGACTTGAAATCTTTACTTGCCTTAGAAAGATTTCATGGTTTTATTTTTCTACTCGCCTGCTCATGGCCAAGCTGAATTAGCAAGTTTAGGCTCATTTTCTTATCTCAAGCAAGTTTTGTGACTTGAAACATTTACTTGCCTTAAACAATTCATTTTGTTTATTCTACTCACCACGAAAGAGGCGAGCAAGTAATTTTGGCCTGGGCAATTTCAAATTCAAATTGGATTCGGATGAATCTTATCAGATTTTAGATAATTCATATGAGGAAAAAATTCATCAAATTATAATCCAAACTTTAAATTTGACTTGATTCAATCTGAAATAGTTTGGATTAGATTGAGATCGAATGACTATTTTGGATTAGTTAAGATTCAGATCGGTTCAGATTGCAATCAAATTTGGGACTTCTTTGACAATTTTCACAAAAAAATTTATAAAATCTATAATAAATGAAATCACAAAACACAAGTAAAACCATAAAAAAAGATGCAGTTGAGTAATGTAAACCACACAACTAATGTAAACCATGAACTGATCATCTTAAAATTCTAATCGATGGTATGCATGAGTTCTTTGGAGCTTTGATGGCTTTCGGTCTACAACTCACCAGCTAGTAATCGATGTTGATCAAGATGCAACTCGGATCGGCAGGTTGTATCTTTATGGCATCGTAGGTCTGAGGAGCTTAAATTTGTGGCGACTAAACGCTGATCAAGATGTTAGGTTTTGTACTCCCGAGGTAATTTTCTAAACCAATCTCTTGCTCGTTCTTCTAGTGTTAAGGGGAATGCTCTGCACCTCAGTAATGATGTTAAGTTTTGCACTCCTACACTCTCATTAAACTATTTTATGTGCATTAATGGGTTACTTTTCCCGAAATAATGAAGTTTCGAAAAGCGAAAATCACTTAGAATCATGGTGTTAATGATTTTTGCTAATAGTAAGGATTCATTATCTAGCATTATTCTTCACCTTTAATTTCTCCCTTGACCTTGCATCTCCTCAATGGTTTGGGCTAGCCTTTGTATCTCAACTTCTAGCCCTCTAGCGCAACCAGGGTTCTGTACCGCCACTTGCTCACCTTCACATTCTGCATCTAACAAACGTTGGCTCAACTCTCTTTACTCGATGTTCTTCTCCTTTCACACCTATGTTGTGAGATTTGGGTTGTTTGAATGAAATCATCCATTCCTGGTGGTAATCGTACAACATTTCCAGGTCTTTCTGGTGCTTGTTTCATGTGGCTTGACTTAAGTATGTCTGCATTCCTAAAAGGATTCCTTTCATTGAGCCTCATATGCCTTTCCCTTAATTCTTGCAATAACATAGCCAAGCCGTCCATTTGCTTCATTATCTACTAAATTCTTTCATTCATCGCCCTATCTATAACCTTATGGGTGATGTTGGGAAAAGGGACTACCACAACCAGTTGTAAATTAAGCGAAAATAAAACTCTTTTCCTCTTTGTATGATTAAAATATGATATGTACCACAAATAAACAAGCAGAAAAATAAACTACCAAAATTCAAAGCAAACACCAACCACGAGAAACACAGATTTTTTTTTGTGAAAAACCCAAAGTAGGAAAAATCACGGGATCGTAGTTCGATAAAATCTTCCACTATATTATTGGGATTATAGTATAAATTCTTCTCTAGATAATATTAGAGACTACCAACATAAAAAATTTCAATATTCTTGGCTTACAGTAATAGTCTAATATTTGTCTCTTTAACAAATGGGTATCTCAAATAATAGCAAAAGAGAGGATAAAATAAAAATAAAATCAACAGGATTGTAGAGGGCGATGCTAGGAACTTACACTCAAAATTTGGGAGAAATCAGAGTTAATTCTGCCTTCTGATCATCTAATTAAAAATTAAAATCATTATTCCCAAATAAAAGCATCCACTGTCTTTTCTCTCTCTCCCGCCGCTTCTTCTGCATGCTCACATTATTTAGGGCAGCGACTTTCACTTGCTTTATAGGCAAATTTCATGGCAAATTTCATTTGCCTCCTTTAAGTTTCTTTTAATTGCTTAATTGTCTACACTTATTCAACTTTAGGCTTGGGCTACCCAAATGAGATGGACCCAACAAATTCCCCCTTCAGATTATATGGGGGGGCATCACGAAGCCCGCTTTCAGTATACAATTTTTTCAGCTTTTCCTTAGGCAATAACTTTGTCATCATATCTAGCTCATTCTTCTTTGTTTGAGTCTTTTCAAGCTGTAACTATTTCTTCTTAACCACGTCTTGTATCGAATGATACATCATATCAATATGCTTGGATTTTGAATGGTATGTCGAATTCTTTATTAAGTAAATAGCATTTTATCTGTCGCAGTACACAATAAAGTTGTTTTACTTCACACCGAACTCTTGTAGGAAATTCTTTATCCGCAAGGTTTCTTTGCAACCTTCAATGATTGCAATATACTTTGCTTCTATAGTATATAGAGCAACATATTGCTGAAGTCTGGACTGCCATGAGATTGCTCCCCCTGCAAAGGTGAGCAAATATCCTAATAGAGATTTTCTGGAATCAACATCCCATACTATATCTGCATCTATGTACACTTGTAACACAGATTTATCACCACCAAAACATAAACATGTCTTGGAAGTACCTCCGAGGTATCTGAGAATCTATTTTACCTTTTTGCAGTGTTCTTTGCCTAGATTGGAGGGAAACTAATTGACTACACCTACTGCATGAGCAATATCTGGTCTTGTACAAACCATGGCGTACATCAAACTACCAACTATTAAAGCATAAGAACTTTTTTCATCTTTTGCTTCTTTTTCTTACTTGTAGGATAATGCTCGGAACTAAGCTTGAAATGACCCGCAAGTGGAGAATAAACAGATTTTGCCTTGCTCATGTTAAATCATTGAAAAACCCTTTCAACATATACTTCTTAAGATAACCATAACTTCCTAGTTTTTCTACCGCGGGAAATCTTCATGCCAAGAATCTGTTTCGTTGGTCCCAAGTCCTTCATTGCAAAAGACTAGCTAATTCTCTCTTTAGATTGTCAATATTACTAGCATCCTGGCTAACAATCAACATGTCATTCACATAAAGCAAAAGAATGATGAAATCATTATCACCAAACTTCTTCACAAAAACACAATGGTCGCACATAGTCTTGTTAAAACTATAATTATCTATGAAAGAATTAAATTTCTTGTACCACTGTCTTGATGCCTGTTTCAGCCCATACAAACTTTTCTTCAACTTGCACACAAGTTCTTCTTTGCCTTTGACACTAAACCCTGCAAGCTACTCTATGTATATTTACTCCTCTAAGTCACCGTGCAAGAAATTGTCTTTACATTAAGTTGTTCAATCTCTAGATTCAAGTTAGTTGCTAATCCCAAAACAACTCGGATAGAAGACATTTTCATCACAGGAGAAAATATTTCTTCAAAATCAACACCTTTCTTCTGACCAAAACTTTTCACAACTAATCTAGCCTTATACTGCTATTGTGAGTTAATTTCAAATCTTCAACCTGTAAATCCATTTGTTCTTCAGTGCCCTCTTTCCCTTAGGTAGCTTCACTAGGTCAAAAATGTGGTTTTCATTCAAAGATTTCATATCTTCCTACATTGCTTTAGCCCACTCATTTTTATGTTTATGAGACATGGCTTATTCAAAACATTCTGGCTCCCCTTCATCTACAAGCATCACATATTCATGTGGAGGGTATTTGGTGGAAGGTCGTCGTTCTTTAGTAGATATTCTCAATTCTGGCTCAATTAGTGGTATAGGTGGTTCTGGAGGTGTTAGGCCAACTGGTTCACATCTTTACTTATGATTAATTTCCTTGCCACCGGGTCCCATAATTTGTACCCAAATTTTTCATGCCCATAGCATAAGAAAATGCATTCCTTGGTTTTATCATCAAGCTTCGATCTTCCTTCTTTAGAGATATGAACATATGCTCTACAACCAAATACTCTCAAGTGTTTATAAGAGATATTTTTTCCTGTCCAAACTCTCTCAGGTACATCACTATCTAATGGAGCTGAAGGGAAAAAAGTTAATCAAGTTAACAACAGTACATTTTACCTTTGCCAAGAAAGATTTAGGAAGCTTAGTATAAAAAAGCATACACGCGATCCTCTCTTCAATTGTTCTGTTCATTTTTTTTGCAACATTATTCTGCTGCGGGGTTTTTGGTACATTCTTCTCAAGTCTTATTCCATGGGATCTGCAACACTACTCAAGTGGTCCTCTGTACTCACCAACATTATCTATGCTGACACATTTTAATTTTCTTCATATCCCTTTCTCAATATAAGCATGGAATAATTTAAATATATCAAGCACCTAGTCTTTAGATTTCAAAGCAAAAGCCTACACTTTTCTAGAACAGTCATCATTTAAAGTCATAAAATAAGCAGCTCCTTTTATTAATCTACTTTGCATCATGCAAACATCAGTGTGAATGAAATCAAGGATTTGTAACTTTCTTGATGGAGAAAAGCTTTTAAAAGCTACTAAGTGTGTCTTTCCAGCTAAGCAATGAATACAAGTCTTGAAGGATATCCTTGCGAAGCTCGGTAAAAATCCTTTTCTAACAAGAGTTTCCAATCCTTTCTCACCAATATGACAAAGCCTTTTATGCTATGTTTCAATGTCAGAATCTTTTACAAGCACATTCACATCTTCTTCCTTGATCTTGGCTTCTAACACATAGAATGTGTTAGCCAAGATCCTATTTGTGTCTTTCCAGTTAAGTAATGAATACAAGTCTTGAAGGGCATACTTGCGAAGCTAGGTAAAAATCCTTTTCTGGCAAGAGTTTCCAATCCTTTCTCACCAATATGACAAAGCCTTTTATGCTATGTTCAATGTCAGAATCTTTTACAAGCACATTCACATTTTCTTTCTTGATCTTGGCTTCTAATACATAGAGGGTGCTTATTTTCCTCCCCTTACCTAACATTAGAGAGCCTTTGGTGAGCTTTCATTTTCATTCACCAAATTGATTAGTATAATCATCATCAAGCTTGCCTGTAGAGATCAAATTAAGACGAATATCTCGTACATATCTGACATCTTTAAACAATAACTTAAAGCCAATGCTGGTTTTCAAGCAAATATCTCCTATGCATACAATCTTGGATGCCCCTTTATTTTCCATCTGAACATGACCATAATCACCATTAACATAAGATGTGAAGTAATCACGATTCGCAGTAACATGAAACGAAGCACCCAAAAAGATGGTTAATTTAAAAATATGGATTTGTACTTTATCAATTAAATTGAGGTTATTTTAGGAAATAATATTCAAAAGGGTGTTATAATGATTTTAGAGGGATGTTGAAAGCTCCATTCTTTAATAAATTTATTCTAATCCAATTGTTTATCCATTCAAAAAATTTGACCTAATTAACTCATAATAATCCACTCAACCTATCTTAAGTCAGTTGGCTTGGATTGGGTGTGGTTCATTAGGTTTTCCATAATCAAGTGATACTAATTTGGTTGCTGCAATCAAAATATAATTTGCTTCGATCTTTGAGGTGAAGGCTTAGCCCAATTGCTGCCCAAGCAGCGGTGGATTTAAGAACTTAATTCATTGGCCGTAAAATAATAATAATAATAATAATAATAATAATAATAATAATAATAATAATTGACCCAATATCAAAATTTCTTTATAAATTTTTTCCGCTCAAACAAATTTTTTTTAAAAAAATAATATAAAATTAAATGTTTCTTTTTTCTTTTTTTTTTGGTTGAGCACGTATTTTCCATGCAAATCCATCCTAGGGCCAGTGTTGTTTTGAGCAAGGAATATGGTGAAATCTAATAATTAAAAGAGAAAAAAATAAAAATGTTTCGATCAATAATTATATTAATTTCTTATATATGAAGTTGACTTTCAACCTCAGTTATTCTCAAGGCATCTTCTGGACTAAATCTTTATAAGCGCCCGGTTCTATAAGCACAAAAGTCAAAGAAAGACATAGCTACAGAGGGAAGAAATGAAAAAAATAAGTGAGAGATGAGAAATGAAAAATATCGGTTGTGAATTAGTAAAATAATAATAATAATAATAACAACAACAACAACTTGTATCTAATCTATTAATTAAAGTCAACTATTCATATAATCTGAGAGTCTAAAAATAATATGAGAATTTAAACAATTTTAAGGGTAGTAGGGGAGACTTCCCCACATACATTCACATGGGAATCGCACAGCTCAAGTCTTTAATCACCGAAATTTCTTAAGTTCAAGCTAATAAAAGAGCACTATTTAATACCGCCAGAGGATTTCACTAATAGAGACATAAACAATTGTATAAATAATCGTATACAAATTGATGTGTTTTAAGACTAAAATTATAAATAATAAAAATAAATTATGTAGCTATATGAGGTTTTTTTTTTTAATTCCAAAAATTATAACGTTGCCCAAAAAAGGAATAAAAAATTTAAAAATAAAAACGTGTTTTGCGGCATCAATATTAAACTCTTAAATTTATTGCATAAGTCTAATTCTTTTGTTTTCAAACGGGACTTTACTCGTTTTCGTCGTTCGTAGATCCGTATATTGATCCGCGTGATGGTCAGTCAATATGCATCTCGAAAACAAGAAGTGTTAGTTAGATTGTTTTTTGTTTTTTTAGTCGGTCAACCGTCAAAGTTGACTGAACAAATAAATCAATGACGGCCCATCACCTTTCAGAGAGCCGCCACCCCACTCTTGAGCAAAAATGGTTAATCCAATCCCTGAAAGTGTCAGGAAAATATGGGATGAATGGAACATACGAGGTATAATCTTGTTCAGTCTTTCATTACAAACTGTCTTGATTCTGTTCGCTCCCCTCCGAAAATCCACAGGCAATAAACTGTTAATCTCGGTGATTTGGTCAGCTTACTTGCTCGCTGACTGGGTTGCTTATTTTGGCGTCGGACTCATCACTCAAAGAGCAGGAGATATTTCTGACGGACCTGACCATCCTTCGAAGCAGCCAGCGGAGAGCAATGAGCTTTTGGCATTTTGGGCTCCATTTCTGTTGTTACACCTCGGCAGTCCAGACACCATTACTGCATTTGCCCTTGAAGATAACGAACTCTGGCCCAGGTACTTGTTTGGATTCGTATTCCAGGTTGTTGCCGCTGTTTATATCTTTCTTCTGACGATTCCCGGAAACAAGCTTTTAATCCCAACAATACTCATTTTTATTGCTGGAATTATCAAGTATTTTGAGAGGATTCTTGCTTTGTATCTTGCAAGCGTGGACGAATTTCGAGACTCGACTCTTAGAGAACTCGTGAAGCACTACCAAAAATGTGATATTGTTATAAAGAAAGACACAGATTATCTGGAGGTGGGTTGTCAATACTTCAAAATTTTCAAGGGGATACTTGTCGACCTCATGTCCAACTTTAAAAGGGTTAATTTTGTAGGCCCTTTCTTTGGTGATTTTAGTCCAGAAGATGCCTTGGGAATAATTGAGGTTGAACTCAACTTGGTTTATGAAGTTTTGTATACCAAGATCCAGGTAACACACTCTGTTTTGGGAATTACCTTGCGGCTCATATGTTTTGGTTCAGTTCTAGCAGCCCTTTCAGTTTTCTATTTCCAAGTTGAGAAGCATGGTTTCATTGAGTTTGATGTTTGTGTTACGTACACCCTGTTCTTGGGTGCCATAGCTCTTGACATCATAGCTTTCTCCGTGCTCATTTTCTCCGATTGGACGTTTTGTGCTCTCCGTAATGATGACAATGAATCAAGACTTGGAAATTTCAAAAACCACATTGCTACTATTCTTCAGTGGTTTATCATTCTTAAGGGCTCACGATGGCAGCATACACATGAAGGTGGCGAGTACGAGGTGTTGGTTACACCTTTCTTATTTCGCAGATGGTCTGGTTCTGTCTCAGGACTCAGCTGGATAAGATTATGGGTCAAGGCACCTCCAAGCAGAGCACAGAAAGTCGAGAGTAGCGTACATCTTGCCTGCGACAAAGTCAATCATCATTTCGGCTTTGCAATCAATGGTTTCATTCATAATTGTGGCATCTATCAAATCTTTCAGCTTCTGCACATTTACAAAATCATTGCTCTTTTAGACTTTATGATCGAGAAACTTGTTGCTTTGTTCGGCCTAGGTGATACTATGTTTCAGATAAGAGTCAAAACATCAACATCCCTTGAGCCATTGACAAAAGAATTGTGGCAGTTTCTATTTCACGAAATGAAAAGAAAAGCTCAGAATGCAAATGATCCAGAGGTGGCTATCAAGAGAATTTGTTCACCTACAGGCGATTGTACTCTACAGGAATTGGATACAAATGGTGATCTCACTGCATTCATGAAAAAGATGACTGCAACATATCGCGATTTTAGTATTATTGAGAGTGTCATAATATGGCACGTTGCTACTGAACTCCTTTACTACACTGCCGAAAAAGTTTCAAATGAGAAGACTTGCAATGCTAGAGAATTCAGCAAGATCCTCTCGGATTACATGCTGTATCTTTTACAACTGAAGCCTACCGTGCTGAATTCTACGGCAAGTGCTTCGAAATTTAGACTGCGAGATACCTGTATTGAGGCCAGCAGATTCTTTGAAGGGAAGAAGTTAAACCCAAATCCAGTGAAGTTTGCCTGTGAAAAAATCATGCTTGAATTTAATAATTGGGAGTTAATGTGTTCTGTACTTAATGATGCAACAAAGTTGGCCAACCAGCTTCAAAAGTTGGAGAAGGATATGAAATGGGAGTTAGTGAGCAAAGTGTGGGTGGAATTGTTGTCGTATGGAGCAAGTCATGGCAGACCAACAGCACATGCCCAACAGGCTACTAATGGTGGCGAGCTTATTAGTTTTGTTTGGTTATTGTTGCTTCATTTTGATCTTGTGGAATCTAAACCATTTTGAATTCGTCTCTGTTTCAATATGTTGAAGGCTACGACTAACATTCTTTAGATCCATTATAAAAATGAGCAACATACTGCAAGACCAAAACGAGCCAATCCCTCTAGGCACCGTTAATAACCAATTTGTGGCATGTATCCTTGATCTGCAGTGACATGCTGCATATGACTACAGTATAATTCCACCCAAACTTGGCTCTGTAACTCCACCAAGTTTTGAAGCACTTTTGACAACATGATTGCATTAGTTAATACAGATTTTGTTTGATCTCCCTTTCAGTCATGTGTTCAAAAGATAGTAAATGTGCAGAAATTGGATGGCCTTTTTTGTAACATTGGCTATATTGAGAATGATTCGTCGATGTTACGAAACGAATGAAATTATTGATTGGTATCCTGTTACTTAGAATGGTGGATAAATGCAGTGAAATACGAAGTTTTGTAAAGATATAGTAAAAATGTTAAACACCGATACTTTTTATAGCTACTTGTTATTTTTTAATTCCTAAAGTGAAAATGGGCTTTAAAAATATTAAATTGGAATTACGCCCATAAGAAAAAGCTTAGAATTTATGTCAAAAATCTAGCTAGAAACAAAATAGCTCATGCCAAACAAAACCAACAAAATTGAACTGAGTCCAATTAATTTGATTTTGTTTTGTATGGTTTAAAATCTCCCAAGCTTAAAAAGCTAACTAAACCTAAAGTGCCCAGTCCTACTCTTTTTTAAGCTTCTTCGAAAAATTGTTAATTTTATGTATTTTCAAGTAACTTAATTTTCTTTGAACAAGTTACTTGTGTATTTGTGTTTAACTATATACTTACCTCATCCACAATGATTTTTCATTGCTTGAACAACAAAGGTTTTGGAGGAAGTGAGAGTAAATGGTTTTTCTCTGAGAACATCAATTATGGAGTTATCAATGAAATGAGGCGCTTGTTCGGGATTTTAATTGATTCTCAAATAATCAATTATTAAAAAGAAATCACAAAAGATAGTTCAGTTGGTCATTTGTCATAGAAGTAAAAAGTCCATGGATCACATCCAAGAGCAGAAGTAAAACCACCTGCATTGACCACGTCCCCCAAAAAAAAAAATGAAAAGATTAAATTGAAAATTTACTTATTTTATGTGAATTTTGCAACCAGCCCCTCATTAATTATTAGCCTCTTCAATTTTACAGATTTACGTTTTATCCTAATCAAGTTTGTAATCTTCCTATTGTTACCCCTGTCAAACCAAAATTCTGGTCTCGCAAGTCGCAACTGATCACGTTCAAATGATACCCTTTAATTTGCGTGGAATTGAGTGGGGTGCCTGATTGCTAAACAAATTCGCTTATTTAAAAATCTGGCCCCAAATTATGTTTAACAAACAGTCATTTGATTGTAATTAGTGTATTGTGTAAAAAAAAAAAGCTGAAATTAACAATCTTTGTTGGATAAAAATAATTGAAATGAAAAATAGCGAGTAGATTTTCGAACAAGGAATAATTTAAAAACCCACCACAATCTCAAGTGTATCAAATCAGATGTTACATAATAAAGAAAATACGCTAACATATGTTGGAATAATTTCCGCATGAAAATGTTCTCAAAGGAATGATTATGATTTATCAAAGAATTTTTGATAGAAACATGTATGTCCAGAGATTATTGATAGGAATCGATGAAGAAATTGAAATGTAGTCCTAAATAAGTAAAGGATTTTAATAGCTCAGTTGGTTGATCGTTATATCTTGGCACAGGCTTGGCACGCAGGCTTCCTACGTGCAAAAGCTAATTTTTTGATTGCCTCATATGTATCGCCTCTTTGTCTTTTGTTTTGCAAGCGATCATTGCTTCCTTTTTCGTGTTGACGTTTCTTTTTGGATTTCTCGGAATTTTTATCGGGCGTTGACATCTCTGGACTACCATCCGCGGGGCGTTTTTTATCCCCGGACGACTTTCCAGGGTCATTAGAAGGACTAGTAAGAGTTCCCGGTGGACTGTCGATCACTCCCCGTAAATGCTGTAACACAGAACCGATAGCTGTCTTAAGCTGACATATTTTTTCATCTATTTGAGCAACCTGTTGCTCCAGTTGATCAATTGCTCTCTCATAATCAGCATGTTTACCAGATCTTGATGATGTGGCAGCGGACATATCTGGTCCTGAGGGTGGATTGAATACTTCTGCTCCTGGAAAAATTTTAGCCACGCATCAGTTAATTATTCTCATTCGGAGATCTAATTAACTTGCTGAATACGTAATATAGTTACAATATCATTACATGTACATACTTTTCAAAATGCATGAGTCAGGCTGATTTTAACTCAAGCTTTTGATTTAAAATTTTGATATAAACTTTGAATCACTGATGTCTTAATGGTAGATAAATTGCATCATTAAATGCTATTTTAACTATCAATATCAATATATCATTTGATTATGTAAGATAAATAATGGCTCAAAATGTTTTGTAAAAAACTTAAGTTAATAGTTCAACCCATACATCATTGTGCAAATCCCAGATCTACTGATTAAAATATAAGCAAAAAAAAATTCACTTTTCCTGAGTAAGGTGATAGAAATTTAGAAAAATGTTATTACTGAAAAATAAGGAGGAGTAATTTACAGACTAAAAGAGATTGAAAAATTATAAAAGCAATATATGTAAAAGATTTAGTTAGATAAAATATCATTCGATAATGATTGCAGATTAAACGTACCTGTGTTTCTTCCAAGAAAATCACTTGATCCACACTCGCAGGAAGCTAAGCAATACAACAAACGACTGATGAGCCCAGTTTCAAGCACTCTCCCATCGTGAGGGCTTTATTTATATAAATAACCATGGCTCACTGAAACTGGTCATTTGGTCAACGGTTACAATTATTCGGAATTGCAAATAGGTTCCGAAGTTGTTTGCATTTTTCCTAAATAATTTTCGGGAAGGCTCAACAACTTCCATTTTGTCGTATACTGGTTCCCGCGTTTTCAAATTTCTTCTAAAGCTGGCGGTGCTTAATAAAGTTGAAAAAAGAAAAAATGATATTTTTATGTATGTTTGACTTCAAAGGATTAGGAGAACCCTTCTAGATTCACTAGACTTGTTATATTAATCAAGTTGAGTTTCTTTTTTTTTTGTTTATGTATATTACGTTTATGTAAAGTGAAATACATTACTGATTTGAATCTGGAACCTTTTATTACAATGCAAGAGATTATACCGACCAAACAAAAATGCTTACCAGGTTATACCATCTATAAATGCATAAACCAAAAAAGTAGGGATCTTACTGAAATTTGGCGTGGCTACCCTCCAGCAGCTTCAGCATGGAAGATAATCATCACATTAGTGATAGAATAATAGTTTGAGAAATGCTATGCTTACTTTAAGTGCCCAAATTAAGGTGTTAACAATAGAGTATTATCATTTGAATGAAAAATGATAAGATTTAATAACTAACTATCACTTGAGCCAATTATTAAATAGTATTACATTATTTGCTGCAAAAGTTAGGATACAAATTAAGTATTCCAACTAAGTAAGTATAACATTATCGTAATAGTTTTTAGATTCCAACTGAGTAAGCATAGCATTATTGCAATAATATTTATTTTCAATACATGTTGGTCATTAATTGGTGATACATCAGCTGGAAAACCATTTAGCTTAACATCTTAAGGATAGAATAATTGATGTTTTTTTTGCTAATAATTTATGATTTTTATTTTTATTTTTATATGAACGAGCCTAGTTGTAGAGGCGTATTATTGATAGTAAAAATGAAAATACAAAAATCACGGGGAAAGTTTTTAGAAGTTTTGGATTGTAAAAAAAATCTATCAATTTTTTACCATACATTCATACATTCGACAATAAAGTTTGAAAATATCCGAAAACATTGTAAGTTATCAGCAATTCACCCAAAGTCTTTAAAGTGTTCAGTAAATAAAATTATTTAAAATATCAACATTAATAAACTAATGTAGATCGACTTCAGGAATTTTTCATCTTTACTTGTTTGATTCAATCCTACGACAAACTACAGCCTTTCGTTCTAAGGAGATATATTGCAGTATCTTGCATTGAAAATTATCGGTAGCTAATACATCGCATATATTTTCTTTGATGAAATGATTAAAAAAATATGAATAAAGATTTTGAAACAAATTGTAAATATTTAATATTATTTATGAGTAAAATACAGCTAGACTCTGCCGGTTTCTTAATTTTATATTGTGCCTAGCAAACCGTAGATCTTCCCTTCAAAAATTGAATAAAATTTTCCTCGGATCTGGAGGAAACGAAAATTTGCACAACGTCCTTAATTCCTGTGAAGACTTCCTTTGTTTAGGGGAAGTCTTTCTTTATTGAACGTAAAATTGTTTCACGTAAAAAGTCTTCCCTTTATATTGTATGAGTAAGAAGAAAAAGAAAGAAAGACATGAGATAATGGAGAAAACGACTTATATTTCTTTAAAGGAATTTGTAACGGTTGACGAACTTGACTTCCTCTGATATGAGAAAATGAAATAGTGTAAATCTCGAAATTTTATCCTGAATAATTTTATCTTAAATCGAACTTTTAATGATATAACATGTAATGTGTTATTTGTTAACCCGAAATTTTTCATAATTTTTACATGAATTAATTTTATTAGTTTATCATTTAAGTAATAAATGTTGCATTATTAAAAATAAAATTTTAAAATATAGAGCAAAGGGCATTACTCTTTTTGGGGTGGCGGCCTAGCCCCAAGATGTACATGGTACCACGACTCCCACTATCTCTTTCTCTGAGCTCTTTTTCCTGCAAAAAGTCAAAAGCGTTGAAGAGAGAAAAAAGAAGTAAATAAAAGAAAAAAAAACTGAAAAGCAAACAAGCGGGATAGAGTTTTTTTTTTAATACTATTTAAATTTATAAAATTTGTAATTAAAGTTTTCTGTGATCCTTCACTTTTCAAGAAGTATTTTTATAATTTTATCTTGGCAAATATTTGTTTAGTCATTATATTTCAACTTAAGTGTTTATATGATTCTTATATTTTAAAGAATACCTCAAAATGAACTTACAGTTAAATATGTTCATTCTTACCTTCATTTTACTTTCCTTTTACAATAACACTGTTTCAAAAATATTTTTAACATTTTACATATAAAAATTTAATTAGTAAATTTAAAAAAATTATTTATTAGTAAATAAATTCATAGATATCAACGTGAAAATAGTAGTATTTTTTATTCATAAGCAACAGTCTTCCTAATAATTATTTATAAATAGATTAGCCAACTTAAAGTACTTTTCAATATCCTTGCAACAATCTCGCTGATAATTATTTTATAAAATTAATTTACCAAATTAATCTTAAAAGTAGAATAATAATAAAGATATTTGTGTAAATTTTTATGTTACTATTAGGATTAATTTGATAAATTATCATTTTTTTTATTTTCATTAATATCCACAAGAATATTGTTGTAAGGATATTGTTGTAAAAGGATAGAAAATGTAAGGGTGGGAGTATAACATATTCAACAGTAGGAGTGTCTTGAGATGTTTTTTTCCTTAAATATATGGACTAAATGGGCAGTTATCGAAAAATATAGTGAGTAAATGAGCATTTACTTATTTTATCTTCAGCACCCCATTTTATCGTAAATATTGACATTTACATAATTTACAGGGAAATTACCAATTTTCCCAATCAAAATATACCACTTACCTTAAATACATTTTTATTCATACCTATTGTAAATTGAATAAATCATATAAATGAAATAAAAATAAAAATTTGAGTACTAAAAATGAGAAATATATGTTTCAATGTAAATAAAAAATTAATAATAAATATTTTTCTTGTGCCTTTTGTTATTCTTCAAATACTTTTCTTATAATAAATATATATATTGTATTCCAAAAATAAATTCTTAAGTAAATGACCTATCTATATCTTTCTTTGTTTAAATTTTGTGTGGTAGGAGATTTTTGGATACTATGAAAATAATATAGAGTAAGTAATATATATTGATTTCAATAAGTGAGAAACTATGAATCTCCCTATATTGATTTTAATAAGGGAAAACTAGCAGTGTCCCTAACTAAAAAAACTATAGATAAATTTAATTGTACACCTAAATAATTTCACATGCATTATTAATTTACTCTCAATATTTTAAAAATTCATTAATCTACTCTACTAATTAGATTTTTCTTTAAATTTAACCGTTGAGGGCATGACAAAATAATGATTAATTAAACAATCAACCGATGAAGCCAACATCTCAACAAATCATGGACAAACAAAGAGATTATAATAATTTTTGTTATTTAGAGGCTTTGCGATTTACCTGTAGAGGTAGAACTTTTTCATTGAATCCTTCAATAAGATAGTTAATAGTAACTAAAAGCTTGAAGCAAAATATTTCCGGCACCACTAGCAAACCGGGATCAGTTTGTAATTACCATGAGAACTAATTATCATGGGTTTCGCCAAGTTTTTAAAACTAAATTCTCTAAACCAATCAAATCTATAAAACTCAATTGTTGCAATGGCTGTTTGGCAGCTGAGAAATGAAGAAAGCGGAAGAAAATGAGAGAGGAAGAGGGAGAAAATAAATACATAAACAAGTAAAATTAAAATTATATTAGTGGATATTTTAGTCATTTAAAGTTGTAATAGGTATCTTAGTCAAATAATAAATTTGACAGTCCATTTCTTCATTTAATATCCGAATGTTCTAAAGAGGTGGACATCAACCAATGTAATATCAATAATGATAGAGCCACAAATCGTTTTGTACAAATTGATGTAACATGAAAAGATTGGCTGAAAAGTAATAACAATTATTATTTTTTAATTATATAGGCTATGATAGTTTTATACAACTAATCTTCTCATACTACATTAGTTTGTATAAATTTACTTGTACAAAATGGTTGGACTCTATCATTACTCATGTAGTATTATTATTCTTTAATTTTTTATTTACCTTTTAGTCCTTCACTCTTTTCAAAAATTTTTGGGGTATTTTCATATTTTTAAAGTGTGTGAGTTGAATTATGCGAAACTTGAAAGGTTATATGAAATTATCCCTTGTTAAAATTAAATTATCATATAAATTAAGTGCTAATTTGGTGATGTTGTAGCTTTTAAATAACTGTTGTTAGTTGTACTATAAAAATAATTAGGTATAAAGAAAATCAATTAATCTTTTGGTGAAATGTATTTTTGGAAAATTATCATTATACCACCTTTGTTTTGCTTTATGTTTATCTAACCACCACAAAATTCTAACATGTTCTCTGCACCACCTTTTCTTTTTAAATTTGTATCAATGAACCACTTCTGCACTAACACCGTTAAATAATTTAAACGAATTAACAATTTTACCTTTAAATAAATTAAAAAATTATTTTATTTTATAAATACTTTGAAAAATAAAAAATTAGAATTATAAAATACCCTAAATTTAATCAAAAATAAATCCCAAAATTAGAATTTTTATTTTTAATAAAATTATATTTTAATAAAAAATATAAATATAAAAACAATTGCAAAATTTTTGGATTTAATAAAAATATCCTAAATTATTAAAATTTTCGGATTTTTTTAATCAATAAATTCAGTTATTTTAATAAAATTTTGCAAAATTATAATTTTTTAATAAAAATAATTATTAAAATTTTACAAATCGAAGTTTAATAAATATCAGCTAATCACCTCTATTTGAGATTTATTTTTTATTAAATTTAGGGGTATTTTATAATTATAATTTTTTATTTTTAAAGCTTTTATAAAATAAAATAGTCTTTTAATTTATTTAGGGGTAAAATTATCATTTCTTTTAAATTATTTAACGATATTAGTGCAAAAGTGGCTAATTGATACAAATTTAAGAGGAAATGTGTTGTAGAGAATATGTTAGAATTTTATGGTGGTTAGATGAACATAAGACAAAATAAAGGTTGTGCAATGATAATTTTCCTATATTTTTAAAAGTGCTGTGAGTTTTAAAAGCAGTCATATGCATTTATTAAATCTTATTATTAAACTACTGTAACAATATAAATGACTGAATTGGACATAATGTTGAACAAAAATTTATTTACACTTCTATAAACATGTATATAAAATAATTTTTTATTATCTATATATAATAATTGCTATGTAAAATAAATATTTTATAATACTAATTTTATTTTTTATTTCATTATCTTATATAGTTGGTAATAAATAATAATAACTTTTTTAGCAGTAATGATTTTATTTTTTAATTAATAAGGATAATTTTAGATTTTTATAACATATACGAGGATATATATAACATTGTACTAATTATAAAATTAATTATCAAAATCAAATTTCAAAAGCTATTCATTTTATTCTTTTCAAAATTTATTGTAAAATAGAGTGATTTTGCTAAAAATGATTTCTAAAAAAATTTACCAAACAATTAAATTAACTTTTAACCTTTAAAAATCACTTTTGATCTTCCTAAAAATAATTCCAAATATGCGCTAAGTTGCTACCAAAATTTTACAATGAATTACTATGATTAATAAATTGTTAATAAGGTCCAAAATTAATAAGGTCTAAAGGTGATAATTATTTTAGTCTAATTCGAATCAATTTTTATGTAGCCACTTGTAGTTGTTGTTTAATGAGGAGATTCCGTTGTATGGAATTTAATAAGTATGCAAATATGCTAGGCAGCAACTTCAGCAGCTTAATTAATGAGGGAGCACTTTGAGCCATATCCTGTGCGAGTTTATTTGAGTAGTTAATAATAGATTAATTTTGTCTAAGTAGACAGCTGTATTAATACCTAACAGACAGATTTTGATTAATAATAGATATCTAATTTTTATGTTAAATTTCATCTTAAACGAAGTGACATGTAATATATTATTAATCAAATGGTGACAACATTTAACAAGTTTTAAGAGAATCAATTATATTGTCTCACCATATTTCCGTGACTAGGCCATATAATTTTCAAACAATTTTATTTAATGGACCATTTCAGTTTGAGTCCAGGGAAAGTAAGAGTTGACAAAAAAACTATATTTGGGCTTTGCCAACCCCTCTATCTTTTAAAAATTAAAAAAAAAAAGTTACATTACCACATTATTTTTAATAAATTGTAAGAAAAAATTTTAGAATGTATAACACTGTCTCATAAAAAAGAAAAAAGAATTAATAAAGTCTCTGCTTTGGAAAATACTAAAACTCTGATATTAAACTTACTAATATGATGCAAGTTAGTTAATTCGTTCACCCTGTAGTTCAAACTATTAGTTGACGACCACCGTTGATATCAAGTTTGACAATCTTTAAAAGTCGCTGTTCGTTTTAGAGTTGAGTAATCAATCAATGCTTATCATCGATAGATGTCACTGATTGCATCATTGCCGCTAAGGTGAATGAGATCGATAAATAAATAAAGACAGCTGTTTCAGTAATAGAAATTGAATTCTGTAATTGCAAGACTCGAAGATTTAAGAGGAATTTTTATATTTAATAAAGAAAGACTTTACACGAGCATTGACTGAAAAGGGCAAAAAACAAAAAACCCTTCTAGCACAGTAACATTTGCGAGCTGCATCTGTGCAACCCAGCCCATGTGGCCAATAAACAAAATTGTCTTTGAGTACGCACCCCATTTGGTGTCGATATTGAACAAATTTGTTTTGGGGAACGTTTTTGTTGACAACGACTACGGGTGAATCCTGATTAGTGAACCCCCATTAGTTTAAATAAGTGTTGACTAGACGACTGACGACCTCTCAACTCGAGTTCCATTTTCCTTTCACATCTCTTGTCAGGTTTTTTTTTTTTTTTTGCCCTTTCGGAGCTGCGAATTGCAACCGTCACATATACAAAGAGGTAATAAACTCTTTAGAGTTTAAACTTAACAGTTGTTTTTCTGTTTCTTATCCTTCAAAATTTCTCCCTAATTTTTGGCTCCTTTTATTTTTCATGTTTGTCTGGAAGAAAAATTTATGGTGCTCCAAAAACACTGCTCCTTTTCTATCTCCTTGCCACGTTCATAAACGCGTGGCAAGCAATGGATGGATAATAAAGAGCAATACTTTCCTAGTTTAATTGACATACAGGAGTCTGTACATAGATTATTTTGTTGTTAATACGTTCTTCTCCTAAACTTTGTTTGTAGACGAACATGTCAGAAAGTGAGCAACACGAAGAGGAGGATCCCTCCCAGCCCCATATTCATGATATGATGGCAAAACTCATAAGACAACAAGACAAAATGATCAAACTATTGGAACAAATTGCGCATAGTAGTGGCTCTAAAAAAGTTGGAGAGACAAGTAATAATGAAGATGCTCCAGAAGATGACAAAACAAGTAGTGATGAAGATGCTCCTGAAGATGACAACCTGACGGGTACGTTATGCTATTACATTATATTGTTCTTATATTTCTTGTTTATGATATATACCCATTTATTTTAATGAATGCAAAAACGTGAAAATAACAGAGAAATAAAGTTTCTGGAATAATGGGTTCGAGAAACTTGGGGGTAAAAAAAAAAGGTTTGCACAGTAAGTTCTTAGACTGAATATATTTCAAATAAATTAATAATATTTACAAAATTAATTAATTAAATCTTTGTAATTTTTTCCTTCGTTACTTAAGTTTCTTGACTATTTTGGACACTAAAGTTACCACAGTAAAAGAGTTCACTTAATTATCTTTTTTTTTTAGCGTAAAAGGACTAAATTACCTATAAAACTATCATAGCTTATACAAATTTTTTATGATGCTTACATATTATGGCATAATAGCATGTGTTTGCTTTTGAGAATTTAATTATTTGATGTTGTATCAGGGAGAAGGATAGTTATATTCCCATAATACGACCAAATGGTCATTAAGACCCTTTATTTTTTTAATAATGAACATCAAAATCTCCTTACGTTTATTTTTGCCATTTATTTGGATCGTAAAAAGGGTATTTCGGTACTTCTGCTCTTTGTCGACTTTGAATTTAAACAATGAGCCAGTTGTCTCTTTGTTTTTTTTTTTCCTCCTTTTTTTTATAAGCTAACCTAGTTTGCCAATAATAATTTAAAAGAATGATTTTAAGCTCCTTTGATTCTGAGATTAAAGGAATGCACATGGTTTAAAAAAAAAAGAAAAAAGGCAAGAGCAGTGGAAGCAATTAAGCTTATCAGAACTAAAATTAATATCCAACATTAAACCATCACTTATAAAACAAATTAAATATAATAATTAAGCACCATCAATTAATCAAAAACCCTAACAGCCGCCGTATTCTTCTTCACTTTCACATTCTTTATCTTTTCCTCCATATTTTGCACAAAACAAAGGAAACTTTACCAATTATCGTTCTGGAAATGCAAGCAATTCATGGTTTCCAAGACGACTAATGCCTGTTGAATTTGAAAATTCTCTAACCCATAATCCATGGCTTTGGCAAATGTTCAATTTTAGCTACTGATTTTGCATGCTTTGATTCATCAGTATATATGTATATAAAAAAGGATGAATTTTATTTTTCATTTTTAGGTTAATTGAAATGTTTTTAATTCAATTTAAAACTTTGGAAAAACAGTCAATATGTCGTTCCACATATAGAAGAAACAAATGCCATGATATGAGCATAACAATAAATTTAGCATTTGACATCCATATAAACGGCAAAAAGTAATAGAAAGAGTTATGGTGTTCATTAGTGAAAACAATTAGGGTCTAGATGGCCATTTTATCAAACGATGGGAGATATGATTGTCATTTTGCTTTTTATGAAGATAACATATTTCAAATAAATTTTCTATTAAGAAACCTATAAAAAAAATCGAAGGCTCTAAAGGATAAAAGAGAAATTAAGAATTTTTAGGGACGCAATTAATTAAATTGTGTAAAATAGCCAAAGACTGTGATTGAAATATGGAATTAATAACCAAAGACTTTGACGCCCCTTCAAAGTCCCTTTGAACCTCATCTTTAAATAAACCCAATTAGATTAATACTAAAAAGTTCCCTACTCACCTTAATTTCAAAAACACCCTTCTTCGAAATAACAATTTCTCTTTCTAAAAATGCTCATAAATGCAGTTTTTTTTTTTGTCTCTCAATCCACCTTCCACAAATTTGTTAATAAACTCAACTTTTATGATGTCAAGAGCCAATTTTTAAGGTACGACTAGCACATTTTTGGAGAGTATTGAACTTCAAAAGATATCTTATTGAATGTTAAGTTATCGATCTTTGAAATATTCCATTTTATCTTGACATTAGAATGAGATTAATAGTGATGCAAAAAGTTTGCAGGCAAAAATAGATAAATAAATAAAAAGAAAAAGGAAAACGAAAAGAAGCTCTATAATGCATATGTGTGGGTTTAAGTATGGGTAAAGAGAGTTTTGTGATAGAGAAAAACGTATCCTTTTTTTTTTTTTTTGAATGAAAAGAAATACATTGGTTTACATTTTTAACTTTATTGTAATTGCAAGAATGAGGGTTTTTATAGGATCAATGAAGGGGTACCAATAGTGCCACTCTTACACAAAGTATCCATTAGGGTGGAGCTTTTTTCTTTTTCTTTTTTAAATTACAATTGAAATTCTACACAATCTCCTGAGTCATGATGGTATAATCCCAAATATTAAGAAGAAAATCTACCTCTAAGTTGCATAGGGGAGAACTTGAAACCTTGACCTCAAGAATGCAATAAGGAGGTATCCCACCACTCATAATTTATATCTTAATTCCGGACTTAAATGTTCTCCCAAACTATAATTTTATTAAATGAGTTAAAAAGTCTACATAAAAAAAAAAAAAGATAACAGCAGTGGAAACCAAATATGGCACTGCGAAAACTAAAAAGAAAAAATTGCAATCACTGAGAAATACTAATTTGTCTAATATTTTCCATTTCCAATTAAAAGCATGCATGGTAGGACTTAAATTATTGAGTCATCTAATTTTTCACAGCAAAATATAAGTGGTGATTGGTAGTTATCAAGTTACAAAATATTAAATCTTAATGATGTAAGATGCTTAATACCTCGAATTTGCACTCAAATGATAATCCAACCGGTCAGACACCTCTAACATTGCGAACATACTGCAAAGTGAAATGGACAAGCCAGCCATTTAGGTTTGAAAATTATAGGTTATTTCATCGCTATTGATCTTGATTTTTAATTTATACTTGAATTTGCTTTCAAATGATTATATAACGGGCTTTCCTTGTACCTTAAACTTAATTTATTTACATAACTATCGTCCTATTTCAAATTTACAGTACCAATCAGACGTAGAAGATTAAAATTGTATAGAGCTGCACTAACTGGCGACTGGGCGGTGGCTAGAGGTATTTATGACGTACATGAGGGTGAAATTAGAGCTCCGATCTCAAAAAGAAAAGACACTGCTCTTCACATTGCAGCTGCAGCAAAGCAATATGGTTTCGTGAAGGAACTTGTGCAAAGAATGGAACCAGGAGATTTAGCTCAGGAAAATAATGTTGGATATACAGCTCTTTTCTTTGCTGCAGCATCCGGAATGGTGGAACTGGCTAGAGAGATTATGACGCATAATAAAGCCATAGCAACGGAACAAGATGACAAGCGGGTGCTACCAATTGACTTGGCTGCATCATTGGGCCATGAAGATATGGTAGTGTACCTTTATGGACAAATTAAAAATTCCTTGAATGATGAAGATCGCCGCCACTTACTTCTCACGTTGATACAAACTGATTTGTATGGTAAGCACTGTTTTTAATTCATTATCTTCACAGATTGCTGCGGTACTAATGAATACATTTTGTCCAGATGTTGCATTGCGGGTGTTTGAGGATCTGCACGAGAAGTCGGCCATTGGTCGCGCTGCAAATGAAGAGACAGCACTACATGCTTTGGCTCGAAAGAATCTGAATTATTCTCATTTTACCAAACAATATCAGCGAGGATTTTTTAGTAGGGTCTTCAATCTGGGTTGGTCCTACGAACCCTAGAACTCTTTAGGCTTTAGCATTTATTTCTTGTCATACTTTAACAATCTTGGTTATTTATTTCGCTGCTTTGTGTTTTGCAATTGGAAATTTCAGGTGCCAAAGATATAGAAAATAAAAGGCAGAAAGCACTTAAATTAGTCCAACGCCTTTGGGAAAAAGTTGTATTGTTGAGTGATTCACGCATTTCAAACCTAATTGCAGAACCCGAACTAATATTTGATGCTGCGAGACAAGGAAACCTCGAGTTTCTATTGATACTTATTCGTGAATATCCTGATCTGATATGGAACATTGATGAAAATGGTTATACCATATTTCATACTGCTGTTTTGCATCGTCGAAAACGTATCTTCAAGCTTATATATCAGATAGGTGCAGCAAAAGATTTGATACTTAAGTTCGAAGACCCAAAAAAAAACAATATTCTACATTTAGCTGCAATGTTGCCACCACAAGATCGACTCAATATTGTTTCAGGAGCAGCTCTCCAAATGCAACGGGAGTTATTGTGGTTTGAGGTGAAATTATTTGTTCAGCACTCTGCTACTATAGTCCTCGGAAATTTTTTTTTTTTTTTTTATAAACTCACGTTAATGGTTTTCCATTTTATAGCTTTAGCTAATCTTTTTTTTTTTTTTTAATATCTTTTTTTATTCTACTGATTGTTTTTCCTTTATCTTAGTTCGCTTACGATTTCCATTTTATAACTTAACGGGACTAGGTGCCTGTTTTATTAATAAGTTTCATCTTACACTATAACTGTAGGAAGTGGAAAAGGCTGTTCAACGACGATCTGCTGAGGCCAAAAACGAAGATGGTCTTAGTCCTAGAGCATTATTTACTAGGAAACACGAAAACCTGAGAGAACAAGGGGAGAAATGGATGAAGGATACTGCAACATCTTGCATGCTTGTGGCGACACTTATAGCCACCGTCGTTTTCGCGGCAGCTTTTACAGTGCCAGGAGGCAACAAAGGAGACACGGGGTTTCCTTTCTTCCTGGAAAAAGTTTCATTCAAGATTTTTGCCATATCGGAAGCAATATCACTGGTATCGTCCTCTGCATCTATAGTAAACTTCTTATCCATTCTCACTTCTCGGTATACAGAAAAAGATTTCCTTCGCCTGTTGCCTAAAAAGTTGCTTATTGGACTTGCAACACTTTTCGTGTCAATAGCAGCAATGATGGTAGTGTTTTCTGCAGCATTTTTCATTGTCTTCAAGGACAGTAGATTGTGGGTAGCTATTCTAGTTACGGTAATTGCTTCCATTCCAGTCATCATGTTTATTGTGCAACATTGCCAACTCCTTTGTGATGTCGTACGATCCACCTACGTATCAAATTCTCTCTTCCAGAGAGATAAAATTAGTCTTTTCCATAAAGAAGATGAAGCAAGTGAACGTCAGCGGATGACCAAGTTATGCAATGGACGTTTGGCTATTCAATGCTTAAATGTTCAAGCTAGAGAGTGGCAGCTGGTTTGAAGACGCTCTTACCAAATTTTACTAAAAACCTCTCCACACAATGTAAGCTTGGACACCGAGTCAACTTAAATTCTCGTTTGAAACATAAAATATTGATAAATGTTGCAGCAACAACAATAATACATCATCTTGTTTCAGTTGAGGAAGAGATTCTGTAGCTGGTTCAGCTCTTATCAATTAGTTCTTACTTACAAAAGTTCGAAATATAGACGTCAGAGTTAGAAAATAATAAGAGAAGTTAGCTTATTGTCACGGGATGAGTGTTTTGCGCAGCTAACCCGTGCGGGACTTAGACAACTTTGTCGAATATTGCTAAGTAAGCCTAGAGCTTCTCGAACTAGAGAAGAGAACAATTGAGCCAAAGAAGAAAACTTGTATTGCACAAAGAGAGAATACAATGCTTGAGTTGCTTACAATGTTTGTTGGATACAAATGCCTAATGCTAGGGGTGGGCAAACGGTTCGGTTTTTGCCGAACCGAACCGAACCGAACCGAAAAATTCGGTTCGGTTCAGTTCTATGAGCAAAAACCGAATGGTTTAAAAAATACTGAACCGATTGGTTTTAATTCGGTTCGGTTCAAAACCGAATTGAACCAAAAAACCGATCGGTTCGGTTTAATTCAATTACAAATATTTAAAATCAAATTTCAATTTCAATCACAAAATTCAAATCCCTAAAGCTAAATCGCGATTGCATACTTCCCTTGCCTCTCTCCCTCGCGCCTCTCCCTCACGTCTCTCTCTCCTCACGGCGGAGCTCCACAACGGCGGCACCACCCCTCGGCAGTATCTTCCCCCTCTGCGCGTGCATGGTGCGGTTCGGCTCAGCCCCTCTCGATCTCTTCCTCGCGTCTCTTCCTCGTCTCACACCACGGTCAGCGCCTAACACAGCCCCTTAGTAGCAGCACAGCCCCTCCCCTCAAGTACAGCGACGCCGTCATTAACCCTCAGCTTGGTTGCTGCAGCATCTGGAAGGTACATATGCTCTTTGGTCCAAACCTCCTGGCTCCTGCCATCAGCCCGCGTCTTTAATCTTCACTGCTGCAGGTTTTTTTTTTTTTTGTTAATCCATGTTGTGGACTTGGTTAATAGTTTGAAGTTTATGTTGGTGTATATTGGTTGTTGGCAGTGTGGAAATTGGAATTGTATAATTGTATATGTGTCGAATTGTAACATAGTGTGGAATTGCTGGCACGGCAGTGTGGAGTTGTATAAGTTATGAGAAAACGATCGTGAAATGATTCTAATTTCATTGACTATGATTAATTTGGGAAAAAAGCTTTACAATGATTCCGTGTCTGTTTGTGTTTGAAAGGAATGTTTTTGTATTGGTAAGCCATTCAGTGATTCCAGGAGCAGAATCACAGTAAGCTCCCCAGACACAATTATTCTAAGCCTTTAAAAATTTGTAGACTAGTTTTTCAATTTCTTTTAGACTTTCTCTTCTCACAGTTTAAGCGTTGTTCATGCCACTGGAATTGGTTACTTCAATTCCATTACTAGGCCGAATAATTAAATGAAATAGAGCTTGTGCCTTTCTTGTGGAGCCTTACATATTAAATTTGATTCAATAATAAATATTAAGAATATTCAATTGAATATAACTTGCAGAAGGTATATTTTGTAAAACTTTAATTTAAATTTCTGTAATGGCTTGGGAAAGTTGATTGAGATTATCCAAATGTGCTTAATTCAGTTCAATACTTCAAATTATTAAATAAATCATTTTTCTTATTTCTTTTTATTTGATTTATTTTAGATGTCTAATTATTCAAGAGTTCAAGACAACCTTGATTGTGTAGCCGATGATTTGGAACATGAAGTTGAAGTTAATGATAATGAAAATGATTCGGCAACAATTGTCACTGGTGGAAACAAGCGAAAAAAGTCATCCTCATCCAAACCACCACTACCAAGGAAAAAAATGGCTCCAAGATCACCTGTGTGGCAACATTTCACTAGAGTTCCAAATGATCATACAAAGTGTAAATGCAACTACTGTGGTCAAGAATTTGAATGTGGGACGGTCGGGTACGGGACTAGCACTTTGAGAACTCATAATCGTGAAAGATGTCAAAAGTTCAAGGACTTGCAAAAAAACCAAACAATATTAACTCAAGATGTTGGTAGTGATGAAGTTGTAGCAAGGGGATTTAGTCAAGAAGCTTGTAGACGGGCAACCGTGAAAATGATTGTTCTTGATGAATTGCCTTTTTCTGTTGTGGAGAATGCGGGTTTTAGGCATTTCTGTAGTGTTGCAGCTCCGAGATATCTTCTCCCATCACGAAGAACCATTAGTAGGGATACTCTTGAGATGTATTTGGAGGAAAAGGTTAAGTTGAAGAGTTTATTAGCGGGGAATAAGCAGAGAGTATCTTTGACCACGGATATTTGGACTTCCATTACAACAGCTAGCTACATGGTCATCACCGCTCACTTTATTGATAGAGATTGGAACTTACATAGGAAGATTATCAGTTTTAACACTGTTAATGATCATTCATCGGAGACCATTGGTAAGCAACTTGAAAAATGTTTAATTGATTGGGGTATCGAGCGAGTGTTTATTGTAAGTGTTGACAATGCAAGTCCAAATGAGGGTGCTCTTAGGTACTTGATTGATAGAGTGAAGACTTGGAGGGATGATGGCTTAGTGTTGAATGGAGATTATTTGCATGTTCGTTGCTGTGCACACATATTGAATTTGATCGTTACTGAAGGGTTGAAGGAATTAGAGCAGAGTATAGTTAGTGTTCGGAATGCGGTGAAGTATGTGAGATCTTCCACTGCTAGGATGCAAGCATTTCAAATTCGTGTGCAACAAGAGAAGATTAAATGTCGAGGAAGTGTGATTTTGGATTGTCCCACTAGGTGGAATTCAACATATTCCATGTTGAATACGGCATTAAAATTTAAGCCGGCATTTGATCGAATGGCACTTGAAGATAAGCTTTATGATGCTTATTTCAATGAAAAAGAGGGTGGAAAGAAGAAAAGGGAGGGACCGCCATTGTACAGTGATTGGGAAAATACTCGACGCATAGTTAAGTTTTTAAAGACGTTTCATGATGCGACTTTGCAATTTTCTTCATCTTTGAAGGTAACATTAAATCTTTATTAAATTTTTTTAATTTTTGATATATAATAATCTGATGAAGTTTATTTTTGCTTTATTAACATTGTTTTTATTTATATAATAGAATATAAAAGATAATTAAAAAAATTCTATAAGCTATATTATTTTTTTTATGAGCTATATTTTTTTAATTTTTGATATATAATAATATGATGAAGTTTATTTTAGCTTTATTAACATTGTTTTTATTTATATAATAGAATATAAAAGATAATTAAAAAAATTCTATAAGCTATATTATTTTTTTTATGAGCTATATTTTTTTAATTTTTGATATATAATAATATGATGAAGTTTATTTTAGCTTTATTAACATTATTTTTTTTTAGGTGACATCAAATATTTGTTACAATTTGATATGTCAAATTGAACAATCTTTGGGATCATTGTCCACTAGTAACGATAGCCTTTTGAGTTTCATGGCAATTAAAATGAAGGAAAAATTTAATAAGTATTGGGATGGTTGTTTCAAGATAAATAAGTTGTTGATTGTTGCTTCCGTACTTGATCCAAGAGGAAAAATGAAATTCGCAACACATTGCTTTGAGAAATTATATGGCAAGGATAGTGCCAAATGTGTTGAGATGAAGGAAATGATCAAGAATTTATTGATTAAGCTTTATGAGTCTTATAATGCACAATACAAACCGAGTGGAAGTGGGAGTGCAAGTGGAAGTGCAAGCGGAAGCACAAGCAAGAGCCAAAATTTAACTAGTGGAAGTGGAAGTGGTTCGCATTTTTGGGATTTGGATGATGATGATGATGTTATGATTGAGGATCCTTTCTCCGAATTTAGTAAAGCGGTTGCGGTTAGTGAAGGTAGCCCAGAGTTATCAAATGAGTTGGATCTTTACTTGATGGAGAAGACTGAAAAAATTGCAAAAAGTAATTTGGGCACTAAATTTGATATTTTATTGTGGTGGAGGGTGAATAGTGCCAATTACCCAATCTTGTCAAGTATAACAAGGGATGTTCTTGCTATTCCGGTGTCTACTGTTGCCTCTGAGTCTGCCTTTAGTACTGGAGGTCGTATATTAGATCAGTATAGAAGCTCTTTGACTCCAGACATGGTGGAAGCATTGGTATTGTTACAGAATTGGTTGCGGACTTCTCTTTTTGTGGATACAACGACGGACCTAAATAAATTAGTTGAAGACAATGAGTTTATGGATCAACTTGCGGAAGGTATATTTTGTAAAATTTTAATTTTAATTTACTTTTTAAGTATTATCAATATTATATAATTTGTTTAATTTTAATCTAAGTTTATTTTTTAAGTATTACTAACCTTGTTCAATTTATCCAATTTTTGTATGTAGAACTTCGCAAATCAACAACCGTCGACCAACTTTGTAGGTCAACATGAAAATTGCGGTTGAACATAAACCATTTTAGGTAATTAAATTGATATATATTTATTAATTAATTATTAAATCGCTTTATTTTATTTAGTTTAATTATTGAGTGCTTTGGCTTATTTTGAAAGTTTGAATTTTGATGTAGGTGATGTGGGTGGCGGATGAAATTGTTGCTTGTGTATTGAAGTTGAAGGCTTCTCTTATTTTGTTTTGTTTAGAGTATGGGATTTTCATGTAGATGATGTGGGTGGTGGATGAAATTGTTGTTTCTCTTATTTTGTTATTTACTTGATGGCTTTGTATTAGGACTTTTGTTATTTTGTTTTTTACTTGAAGGCTTTGTATTTGAAGTTGTTAATTGTGTATTGCAGACTTATTGTGTTTTATTTTTCTTGTTGTGAACTTATATTCTGTAAAATGTAGGGAAAATTTGTAAAATGCAGTAAAATTAGGCGAAAATTGTAAAATGTAGTAAGATTTGGTTAAAACTGTAAAATCCATAAATATGTGCGAACCGAACCGAACCGAAATATTTCGATTCGGTTCGGTTCGGTTCTAAAATTCGGTTCGATTTGGTTTGAATTTTTTAGAACCAATTGGTTCTGGTTTGGTTCGGTTCGGAGCCCGAACCGAACCGAACCGGAAAATGCCCACCCCTACCTAATGCCATCCCATATTTATAGGGGAGGCTTTGCCTAACTTTGCCTAACTTTGCCAAACTTGGTCAAACTCTAGAGTATTCTACAATTTCCTAGCTATTTACATGTGTTGGAATTGTATAAAGTATTCTAGAATATTTACATGTTCACATGTGCTAGAGTTGCCTAAAACCTTCCGGAATTGGGCCAAGCTAGCACTCTTGGCCTTGTGTTGGCTCTCTAGCCCGAAATTGTGGGCAAATGGGCTAGCGAATTGGGCGGTCCGCAACATCCTCCCCCACCTAAGCTCGCGGCGTCTTCGTCGCGCTCTCGTGCTTGAAATTCTGGATGTGCTCAGCGAATTGCCACAAGTCATCTTCACGTTCCCAAGTGGCTTCGCTCTCGGGGAGGTTTTTCCACTTCACCAAGTACTCGCTATGTGCTGGCACGCCCCTCCTCGAAACCGTGTGGTCCGCAATGATGTAGTCCACATCTTTGTCGAATGCGGTGACAACGGCAGTTGGCGCGCGCCTCGATTCTCTGCGACTTGGTTCTCCCATGTCTTCGTGATATGGCTTGAGAAGGCTCACATGGAAGACCGGATGGATCTTGAGTCTTGGCGGAAGTTGGAGTTGATACGAAACGTTGCCCACACGTCGAACAACTTGAAAGGGTCCCTCGTAGCGCCTCACTAACCCCTTGTGGACTTTCCGCAAAGTCTTGAACTGTTGGGGTAGGAGCTTGATCATGACTTGATCACCTTCCTTGTACTCAACATGCCGTCTCCTTATATCCGCCCATTTCTTCATTTTCCTCGCGGCTTTGTCGAGGTAGGCTCGCGTGATGTCCGCTTCCTCATGCCATTCGCGGGCGAGCTTGTGTGCCGCGGGGCTTTTCCCTCCGTAAGTCGAGGCTATGGCATTGGGGGTCATGGGCTGGAATCCCATGATGATCTCGAATGGACTCTTGCCCGTAGCCTCACTTCGCTGCAAGTTATAAGAAAATTGGGCGATGTCAAGTAGTTTCGCCCAATCCCGCTGATGAGCGCTCAAATAATACCTCAAGTACATCTCAAGGAGGCCATTGATGCGCTCGGTCTGCCCATCCGTTTGTGGGTGGAAGCTTGTCAAGAACTTGAGATCGGTCCCCAACATCTTGAAGAGCTCCGTCCAAAAACGCCCAGTGAACCGAGGGTCTTGGTCGCTCACAATGCTCTTCGGAACTCCCCAAAGCTTCACAATGTGCTTGACAAATAGGCGGGCTGCCTCGTCCGCTTTGCAATCGACTGGTGCGGCAATGAATGTGGCGTACTTGTTGTATCGGTCGACAACGACCATGATGCTACCGCAACCTTCGGACTTGGGCAGCGAAGTAATGAAGTCCATGGAGACACTTTCCCATGGCCTTGTTGCTAGTGGTAGCGGCTCCAGTAATCCCGCTGGAAGTTGATGATCCACCTTGTCTTGTTGGCACACAAGACAAGTTCGCACATATGCCTCGATGTCGTCCCTCATGTGCGGCCAAAAATACGAGGCTTGGACTAGTGCGGTGGTGCGCTCGATTCCTGGGTGACCGGCCCACTTAGAGTCGTGGCACTCCTTGATTACTTCCTTCCGCAAGTTTCCCCACCTTGGCACGAACAATCGATCTCCCTTGGTGAGGAGGATGCCTTCCTCTTGCCAAAATCGCCTTGTCTTTCCCTCGAGCACCTTCTCCAGCAAATCCTTTGCTAGCGGATCTTGTTGGAGACCTTCTTTGATGTGTGAGATAAGGTCGGACTTCGGTTGGCTCATGCTAAGTGTTGCCAATTTCGCCTTGCGGCTTAGAGCGTCCGCAACGACATTGGCTTTCCCTGGTTTGTACTCGAGTCGATAGTCAAATTCCGCTAGAAAATCTTGCCACCGTGCTTGCTTCGAACTCAACTTCTTTTGAGTTTGAAAGTAGCTTGTCGCCACGTTGTCCGTCATGATTGTGAAGTGCGAGCCAAGCAAGTAATGTCGCCACACTCTTAGACAATGGATGATGGCTGTCATCTCCTTTTCTTGCACCGTGTAGCGGCGTTCTGCATCATTTAGCTTTCGACTCTCGAACGCTAGAGGGTGGCCTTCTTGCATGAGGACTCCTCCTATGGCGAAATCCGAGGCATCCGTTTGCACTTCGAAGGGCTTTGTGTGGTCCGGAAGGGCGAGGACTGGTTCCTCCGAAATTGCCTTCTTCAACTCCTCGAATGCGCGTTGGCACTCTTCGGACCAATGCCACGTTCTGTTTTTCTTGAGCATATCCGTCAAGGGTGCCACCTTAGCTGAATAGCCCTTGATGAAGCGGCGGTAGTAATTCACCAGTCCAAGGAATGAGCGAAGTTCGGGTACTTTTGAGGGAGGCTCCCAATCGAGGATGGCTTTTACTTTGTCATTCTCCATCATGATCTTCCCGCCCGCAATCTTGTGGCCAAGGAACTCCACCTCTTGTTGGGCAAACGAGCACTTCTCTAGTTTGAGGAAGAGCTCATTGTCTCGAAGTACTTAGAGGACTTGTCGCAAGTGTTGGGCATGATCCTCGAGCGTGGTGCTATACACCACTATGTCATCCAAGTACACGACCACGAAGCGGTCGAGGAATGGTTGGAGCACCTTGTTCATGAGTGTGCAAAATGTGGCGGGTGCATTAGTAAGGCCAAAAGGCATCACAAGGAATTCAAAAGACCCGTACCTTGTTGTGCACGCTGTCTTCGGTTCGTCTCCCTTGGCGATGCGCACTTGGTAGTACCCGGAGCGCAAGTCAAATTTGGTGAAGTACCGTGCTTTGCCAAGTTAGTCGAACAAGTCCGCAATCAATGGAATCATATACTTGTTCTTGATGGTGCTCTTGTTGAGTGCTCTATAGTCGATGCACATCCATAGCGATCCATCCTTTTTCTTTTGGAAGAGGACCGGTGCACCGAATGGGGCCTTTGAGGGGCGAATGTAGCTTGCGTCCAACAAGTCTTTGAGTTGTCTCTGCAACTCCTCTAATTCGGGTGGCGCCATGCGGTAGGGCGCCAAGGCTGGTGGCTTCGTGCCTTGTTCCAGCTCGATCGCATGATCTACCTCTCGTCGAGGTGAGAGCTTTTTCGGAAGTTCTGGAGGCATCACATCCTTGTACTCATTGAGGACGGCTTGAATTCGTGGAGGGACTTGGCTTGGTGAAGTTCCGCTATTTCCTTCCTCATTTAGTTCTCGAATGGAGACCAAGAAGCTTGGGTCCTTCTTGAAAGCCCTTTTGAATTGCATGGCGGAGAGTGTCTTCTCCTCGGACTTGCCTCGCTCCGTGGGTACCATGCATGCTTTGCTCCCGTCGAGGATGCTTAGGGAGTTTGTAGCGGGCAGCGGGAAGGCATGGACTTGGTCGAAGAATTCCATGCCGAGGACCATCTTGAAGTCGTCCATGGGCACGATGGAGAAGTCAAGCTTTCCACTCCACGTACCGAGTGTGATGTGCACGCCTTGTGCAATTCCCGCAATTGGCTTGGCGGGTGAGTTCACTGCCTTCATTGTGCCTCCTTCCTTAGTAGCTTTGAGACCTAAGCGCTTGGCCTCGTCTACGGACACGAAATTGTGCGTTGCTCCTGTGTCTAGCAGCGCGCGAATGGACTGACCGTTTACCTTTGCGCTTACATACATGAGCCCTTTCTTGACGAGTGCGGGCTATTGGCGATTGAGTGCGCCAAGGCGTTGGAGAGAACCCATGCTGAGTTGGGGTTCCTCCGTGGACATTGTGGGGTTGCTCTTGAGTTGGGCAGCAAGAGCGTTAAGCGACCTCTTCTCCGGACAGTCGCGTACCCAATGAGGACCATTGCATATAAAGCATGGGCTTCCTAGCTTTGGCGCCTCCTTCTTGCCCTCCGATTTTCCTTGCCCGCTCTTGTTGCTAGGCGGCTTTTTCTGCCCTCAATCTTTGCGGTTGTTGCCCTTGTCCTTGCGACTCTCCCCCCCACCTTTGCCTTAGTTGGCCTTTTTGTCCTTGGATTGGGTAGAGTATTCGGTGAGCGATTCCGCAACAGCGATGGCGTCGTCAAGTGTCTGAACGCCACGCCTATCAAGTTCGGTCTTGGCCCAATCCTTGAGGCCATCTTGGAAGTAGAAGAGTGAATCCTTGTCGGACATGTCGCTTATCTCCAACATGAGGGTAGTGAACTCGTTGATGTAGTACCGAATGCTACCCGTTTGCTTGAGGCGACGTAAGCGCGCTCGCGCTTCCTTCTCTGCATTGCTCGGGGCGAACTGCTTTCGGAGTTCTTGCTTGAAGTCGGCCCAAGTGTCAATGGTGCAAATGCCCTTGCCCATCTCGCCATGCTTGCGACGCCACCATAGTTGTGCAGCGCCTCTAAGATAGGTGGGTGCAGTGCCCACTTTCGATGCCTCATCTCGGACACCCATGGCATCAAAGTATTGATCCAGCCCGAATAGGAAGTTGTCCACGATTGTGGCATTGCGTGTGCCATCGTAAGTGTCGGGCTTTGGCACGTCAATGCGGCGCGCATCACTCGAGTTTGCGGAAGCTGGACTTGCGGAGAGTCTGCACTTGTGCCATGCCCAATCTGAGCGGACTTCATCCACTTCCGCACGGACAGCGCGTAGTTCGTCTTGAACAAAACTACGAATTTTGAGCAACTCATCATGGAAAGAACGAAACTCACCTTGGAGAATGTTCGCTTGCTCATGGATGAGAGCTTTTGTGGCCACCGTGAACTCGGTGTATTCTCCCTCGAGACCGTCCACTCTTTCCTCCAATCCCACGAGGCTATCTTGAGCGGCGGACAATGCTATTTCGAGAGTGCCTACATGAGGCTCCAACGCATCCACGGATAGGGCCTTGGACTTGCCGCGAGTCTTGCCTTGGGCGCGTTCTCCCTCTCGGCCGCGGCTTGGTTCCTGTGGAACATCCACACCAACAACACCCTCTTGTGCTACGTTCGAAGGGTTGGCCATTGCTTCGTGAGCTAATTTGCGTGCGTGCAAACCTTAGCTCTGATACCACTTGTCACGGGATGAGTGTTTTGCGCAGCTAACCCGTGCGGCACTTAGACAACTTTGCCGAATGTTGCTAAGTAAGTCTAGAGCTTCTCGAACTAGAGAAAAGAGCAATTGAGCCAAAGAAGAAAACTTGTATTGCACAAAGAGAGAATACAATGCTTGAGTTGCTTACAATGTTTGTTGGATACAAATGCCTAATGCCAATGTTTGTTGGATACAAATGCCTAATGCCATCCCATATTTATAGGGGAGGCTTTGCCAAACTTGGTCAAACTCTAGAGTATTCTACAATTTCCTAGCTATTTACATGTGCTGGAATTGTATAAAGTATTCTAGAATATTTACATGTTCACATGTGCTAGAGTTGCCTAGAACCTTCCGGAATTGGGCCAAGCTAGCACTCTTGGCCTTGTGTTGGCTCTCTAGCCCGAAATTGTGGGCAATTGGGCTAGCGAATTGGGCGGTCCGCAACATTATGATGTTGTTAGAATCAGGTTGGTTAAGATGGCAATTTGATTAATGAAAAAATTTTTATCCGACCACGATGTTAAAGCAGGGTAAATTTCTCATTACATTAATTTCTTCATTGGCATGTACAGCAATCAGGTATTTGCTCTGTGGCCCTTGCTAATTTGGAACTGCTCTCGAAGGCGAAAATGAGTCATTAATACCCGAACACAAATAATAAGCTCTCCACCAATAGAAACTTGATGGGCATGTGTCCATGCAATGCATTGACTTGCTGGACTTGACAACATTCCACCTTCACTTACTGAAAAAGTTTCAAATGTAAAGACTTGCAATGCTAGAAAATTCAGCAAATTTTTGAAGGAAAGAGTTTAATTAAAACCAAATCCGTTGAAGTTTATTAGGGATAATATCCCCCATATGACTTATGTTAATTAAATATGTAAGGCTTGAACAACCTTCAACTCTTGAACTATCTTTTGAGCTGAGTTAGGTACATAGGCTTCCATAAAATTCACCCATGAAACAATCATACTTGAATTTAATACATGGGAGGTACTGTTATTTGTTCTGGATGATGCAGCACATGGGCAACTAATGGTGGGAGCTTATTTGTTTTATGTAACATATGGGGAAAAAAAAGGTGAGGCGGTTAAAAAGTAAATAAAAGGAAAAGAAGAAGCTTGAAACAGGGGAATAGATACACACGTGTAAGAGAGTGAAAGAAGTTGTAACCCGACCCGTTTGACCCGAAAATCGACTCGGTCGTATGTTGTGGTTCTGGCCGCCCCACCGGTCAAGCTTGGTACCAATCTGAAGCTTGAAGACCGGCCATCATACCCCAGTCATCCACGTCGCCGGAAAACCTAGAACGTCAGTGACCAAAGCTTGAAAAACCCGCGACTTTTCCACCTTGTTCTGCCGGGATTTTCGCTGGTTTTGGGTGACACCACTGGCTTGATTTTGTTCCCCACGACTCCCTTTTGATTTTCCAACCATCCACAGCCATCGAGAGTAGTCGATTTGCAGTGGTTTTGCAATTGTAATTACACCGCTGTCGAGCTAGATTCTGGTGTCGTCGCCACGCGTGGGAGCACACTGCCCGTATCATTGAACTCAGCTCAGCGAGAAGTGTCTGACCTGAGCTTCCCGGTCACTGTTACTTGAATTACGACCACCGTTGACCAGCGAGGGCAATTCGGTAATTTCACATTTTGAGGGCGATTTTGTAATTTTGAGCCTGCAGATATTTTAGTAATTCCTGAAATTGAGGATTTGGTGTAATTACGATTCCGAGGGTAATTCGGAAATTTACGATTTTGGAGATTTTGTTAATTCTATTGACACAGGAGTTGCAAATTATGGATAGATGTTTGTTTCTAGTTTATTGCATAAATTTAGTCCTAATACTGATTTACGGAAAATAATTATGTCATTTTCTTGATTTAGGAGGATCCGCTAGCGAGAACCAGTCTGCAAACGTGGACGATAACTGAACGTGAACATCATCACTGTGAATGAAATATACAAAACCTATTTTCATAGTTAATTATGATAGTAAAGCATGTTTGCGAAATAAGTATTTTAAATGTTCTGATTTAATATTTTTTTGAAATGGATTTAATTCACGCATTGATATTTTATTGAAATGTTTGATTAATGATTTTATGTATCAACTTTGGATAATATATGATAGTATTTTAAAGATAAGAAAAGTGGATTTAGACGTGATGATGAAAAGAAAAGTATGATTTAAAGTATGGTTAAAATGTATATGAATAGGAGTATAGAGATTGTTTTTAAAATCATTGGACAGTACTCTTCCCTTTAGATACTATGATACAGATGAGATGAAAGGCCTTTGGGGCCCGTCTGAAAACACATAGAGACTTTGAGCCGTGTTTGGGCGCTTCTGCCTTTTGGGGGTATATGCATGTGATATGATGGTAACAGTGATACAGATACAAATGATACAGATGATATACAGGCCTTTTGGTCTCGTCTGAGTACACACAGAGGATTTGGGCCGTGTGCTTGAGCGCTTTTTTTCTTTGGGGACTAGATTATGCATGCACATATATGATGAGATATGAGATGATATTTCCTTGTCTATCTGTGTAGCTCCGAGGCGTGACGGTACCTAGATAGTACATTATTGCCCGTCCGTTGAGGTCAAAATACGACGAGATTATTCCCTTGGGTACTCATTTATTGATGATTTTCAGATTTGTGTATTCTATATGATATTGTGATATGATTTCTATGGTTATTGGGTACAATATTATATATGTTTTTCAAGGTTAATAATATGATTTAAATGTTAAATGATTTATTACTGGTTTCGAGCATATGGTTTGATGAAATAGTGTTTGGAAATGATATGATTATTTCTTTTAAAGTAAAAATTTGTTTTCAAAAATTACTATCCACTTATTGAGCTCACTTTATTATATTATCTCCCTCCAACAGGAGATTGTAGGTACACCAGACCGACCTAGCGACTGTAAATATATTTTGATTTTTGGCCACGTGATGGTGTTAGAAGATATAGATGATTTTTTTGTTAGGACATCCTTATCATCTCACCCTTTTGGGATTGTATAATTTTGTTAGATTATTTTTTTGGGATTAAGAATAAACTAATATATATTAATATTAATTATAATAAAATATTTTAATATTCTGGAGATATCTTGAGTAAAACTCAACATTTTCATTGAGGATGTTGATCATTGGAGTTGCTTGTATATTGAATTATTTTGGGGAGTGTTATGTTCATATTTACAGACTGAGAGTGTTATATTTATAAAGGAGACTCTGCTGAATTTTCGGCAGAATTCTCACTAATTAGATTATTATCAAGTCAGTTTTGATGAGACTAGATTGACTCGATAGGGGAGATTTGAGGCGGGTCTTTTCGTTTTAACAACTTTGCAAGACTAGAAGGAGCCATTAATAAACAGAATTAGTAACCTCTCCACAAACACTAAGGTAGCGTTTACATTTTGGATTGAAGTAGAAATTATGAAAAGTGTGAATCCTAGGATTGAGAGTGTGGAGTGGGAGTGAGAGTATGTTATTTACTTACACTGGAATGGAAGTATGGAATGAAGATCATAATTTAATTTATATATTTACTTTGTCTTGAATTGGGAGTAAATAGTTTCAAATTATAATTTTACCCTCATTTAAATAATTGTGATTTTTAATTACAAAGTTAATAAAAAAATATATTTGATGAATAACCATTTATTTTATTATATTTGTAAATTTATAATAATTATTAATATTCTTAATTATGTACATCACAATTTTTTATTAATTTTAATTATGTAATTAAAAATTATTGATCAGGGCAATATAAATGAAATATTTTTTACTATTAACCTAGTACAAAATTAATATTTTCTTAGCATAAACTATTTATTATTATTAATTACAATATTAAATTAATATACTAGTATTATTTTTAGATAAATATAATAATATTATATTTTCAAATAAAGATAGTATATAGTAATATTATTAATTCTCTATTAATATAATAATATTATTTTTAAGTAATTTTAACTTAGAATCAAACCAAATTATTATTTAGTTAAATATAATAATATTATTTATTTTATTTTATTAAATATAATTATATTAAATTTAACAAAAGGAGGGTAAATATAAAATGAAACATTATTTTATTTTATTTGATATAATTATATTAAATTTATTATTATATAAAATAATAATATAATATAATTTAGTACAAAATTAATATTTTCTTAGAATAAACTATTTATTATTATTATTATTAAATAAATATAATACTATTATTTTAAATCAATATAATAATATTATATTTTTAAATAAAGATAGTATATAGTAATATTATTAATTCTCCATTAATATAATAATATTATTTTTAAGTAATTATAACTTAGAATCAATGTAAATTATTATTTAGTTAAATATAATATTATTATTTAAATAAATATAATATTATTTATTTTATTTTATTAAACATAATTATATTAAATTTAATAAAAGGAGAGTAAAAAAGGAAGAGGTGGGAGTGGGTTCTCCACCTCCCCCTGTGAGAGTCCCACTCTCACTCCCCACTCCAAAAATAAGTGGGGCTCACGGAATGAGATTTCCAATCCTCTCTTAAAATATGTAAATAAACATTAAAGTGTGAAGAATCTACACTTCTCATTCCCACTCTAAAAAGTAATCACAACATAAATTGATGGGCATGTGTGCTTGCTGCATTGACTACAATTCCACCCATACTTGCTCACTAACTCACGTTTCTTCTCATACTTTGCTCACTAACTCACGTTTCTTCTCATCCTTCTCCAACTTTTGAAGTTTTTTGGCCAATATGCTCGCGTTAAATAATATTACAGACCGGCTTTTGTCTCCCTTCACAGTCTTAGGTTCAAAAGATGTGTAAATTTGTTCTTTCCATTTTTTGTGTTTCAGCTTGTCTCTTGCTTTAAAAAAAAAATAATTTCCTTATTGCACAAAATTACTCCTAGCAACCCATATATATATATATATATAATGAAAACATATAAATGAAGGATCTGATTTCTGATACATGAGTTCGATGTTATTATCTATAATTTAGGTTCCACAAGAATAAAACTATGCATCAATGTCCAAACAATAAGAAGATGTCCACCTTACCAATATTGGAATCTTACCCCAAAAAAATTATAATATAAGACACAAAATTAGTAGTTAATTAGTTGTAATTTTAAACCAAAACTTGAGACTTATTTTAACAATGCAAGAATTAGTGGAAAATGAGTGAGAGTTTGCTAACCAAATAGTGAGAAGAACTTACGAAAAATTAGATCAATTGTAATTGAAAAGGTGCAAGAGCAAATTTGAACATCCAACCAATTTTTTGAATTTTTGTATTAATCATATTTATATATGCAATCTTCTTTATTTTTTAACTTTATTCGAATTTTATATACTAAAGACAAAATAAAATAAAAAAATTGTTTTGGATGGTAGTAAGATATTCTATTTGACTCATTTATTTATAAATAGTACAGCAGAACATAATGAATTCACACTGATAAACACCGATTTAAAAGGATCTGACGTCCCCAATGAATTCACACTGACATGAATTCAAACTTGTGATTCGACTAGATTAAAATGATGCATCAATAGCCAAACAAAAGTAATAAGCTCTCCACCACTACTAACTTGCTCGGCATGTGTCATTGGGCTGCAATGAATTGCTCCATATGACAAAATCTCCATCCACACTTCCTCACTATCTCCCATTTCTTATCCTCATCCAGCATTTGAAGCTCGTAGGCCAATGCTTTTACATCCTCAAGTGCAAAGAACTCCTTTCTATCATGAGGATCCGAGAATAGCAAATCCAGTTCAAGCATAATTTTTTCACAGGCAAACTCCTCCGCACTTGGTTTTAAACTCTTTTTTCGGAAGAATTCGTTTGCCGCATCACGGGTGTCTCGCAGTGTAAATTTCGTATGACATGCGCAGAATTCAGCATGGTAGGCTTTGTCAAGGCTGCTCATTATTCAAGCAGCTTGGTGAAGCCACGTCAGCAGAAGGTTGTTAGTGAAGAATAACAGCTCAGCGTGATCAGTCAAGTGTTAGTTATCCAGCTCATGAAAGTTAGTTAGTTAGTGAGTTACTAGCAATTCTCACGTGTAAGGAATAATATAAATACTTGTACTGATTTGTAAAAGCTTTATGAATTGAATCTTATCAAATACAAGTATTGAGAATTTTCTCTTTGATTTTCTATTCAACCAAACAGCACATCTCTGTTTTCTTTCTTGGTATTAGAGCCACAAATGGCCAGCTCAAGCAATACAATCTCAAATCAAACAATCATTAACTCAAATCAACATACACAAACATCATTTACTTTTGCTGCAACTGTGAAACTTGATCGATTGAATTTCTTACTTTGGCGCAAACAAGTGGTAACTTCAATCAGAGGAAATCGCCTTGAAAGATTCATTCTAGAGCCGCAAATTATTCCAGAACAGTATCTAGTTGATTCAACAATCGAAGGATCTGGTGAGAGCATTGAAAATCCAGTCTATAGTAACTGGAGAGCACAAGATCAAATACTCCTTGGCTGGCTGCTCTCAACTATAAGTGAAGGTATTCTTAGTTCTGTTCTTAGCTATGACACTTCATTTGATGTGTGGAGATCTATTGAAAAACAATTTGGAGTTCAATCTGAGGCTAAGATTATGCAACTCAGATATGAAATGAACATCTTAAGAAAAGATTCGATGAATGTTGAGGAATATTGTGCTAAAATGAAATTACTCGCCAATAAACTTGCTTGTGCTGGTGATGTAATCACTGAAAAGGATCTGTTAATGAGAGTTTTGAATGGTTTAGGTTCAGGTTATCTAGATCTAACTTCCATAATCACTGCAAATAAGATGAGCTATGATGATGCTTATGCATTGTTACTGACTCATGAAGCTAGACTTGAACAAAATCAAAGTGCCAAAACTGTGTTTAATGCAAACTATAGCACAATGAATGTGAATCATCCCTATATGAGAGGAAATTTTAGAAGAGGTGTTGTTGGAAATGGAAATTATGGTCGACCTGTGACTAGAGGATTTAATGTTGGAAGAGGCATGTTTCACAATCCACATTCCAGAGGTTTTTCACCTGGTGTTGGTAATGTTGGGGGTTATGGCAGGGGCGAGATGATGCAACCTTTTAGGCCACCTATAAAGCCAAACTTTCATCCTTCAGCTAACATGCATGCTGATGAATTACCAACCATATGTCAGATATGCCACAAAATAGGACATGCAGCAGATGAATGCTGGCATTGATATGATGACAATCACCTAGGCATTTTGGAAGGGGCAGGTCTTTTGGATCTAAGGCTGCATACACAGCTAACTTTGATCTATCTCTCACTTATGCTGCTCCTTCAACTGAAGAACAATATGCTGCACCCTACTCAACCTACAATCCCTTATCCTACTCCTCTTATCCATCAACAGACACAGTCATTCCTGAAGCCTATCTTACCAACTATGAAGGGCCTGCTGATGAAGGGTGGTACCTTGATAGTGGTGCCACACATCACTTGACTAATAGTATGGCCAAGATGAATGTCAGAGAGGAATTCAGAGGATCTGATCAACTTGTCATCGGCAATGGCCAAGGTTTGCCTATAACTCATATTGGTAATGCATGTTTTACTTATAAAGGATCAAATGCTGCACATAAACCAACACATATCCTACTTAAAGACATGTTATTAGTACCTGATATCACAAAGAACCTGCTTAGCATATCAAAATTAACTGCTGATAACAATCTATCTATTGAATTTGTTGATAATGTTTGCTATGTGAAGGATTCTCTGAAGAGGCAAGTGCTTCTGACAGGACTTGCTGAGAAAGGATTGTATAAGCTGCTTCTAAGACCATCTGAGTCTCTTCCTTGTTCTTACTTGGGTCAATCTTCATCCACTCAACCTTTGTCAATGTTATCTGCCTGTTCTTTTGATTCAAGTGTTCTTAAAAACACTCAGAATAATGATCCCAGTTGTGTCACAGTTTGTAATGCATCAATAAATAAATTTTCCAGTTACATTTCATCTTGTGATGCATTGAATAATAAAATTCTTCTTCTTCACAAACGTTTTGGCCATCCTAATTCTCAAATTCTAATGCATTTGCTAAAAGGAATTACTTCAGTTAATCTCTCAAGAAATAACATAAAACAAACACTTGAGCATATCTGTGAAGCATGTCAAATGGGCAAATCCCATAGGCTGCATTTTCCCAGCACAGAAACTAAAACAACAAAACCCCTTGAGCTTATACATACAGACCTATTGGGACCCTCACCTACACCTTCTAGAGATAGCTATGTCTATTACATAAGCTTTGTTGATGATTTTAGCCGATACACTTGGATTGATCCTCTTAAGTTGAAATCTGAGGCATTAGATGTGTTCAAACTATTCAAATTGCAGGTTGAAAACCAATTTGACAGCACCATTAAGAACCTGCAATCAGATTGGGGGGAGAATACAGGTCATTTACTCAATTCTTAAACTAATGTGGAATCATTTTCAGACATTCTTGTCCTTATACACATCACCTAAATGGGGTGGTAGAAAGAAAACATAGACACATTGTTGAGCTAGGACTAACCTTGTTAGCACAAGCCAAGCTACCATTTAAATTTTGGTGGGATGCCTTTCTTACAGCTGTTTACCATATAAACAGATTACCCTCAACAGCTCTGAAACTTCTTACCCCATATGAGAAAATTTTCAAACTTAAACCTGATTACAACATGCTCAAGTGTTTCGGGTGCACATGTTATCCTTATCTAAGGGATTACAACAAACACAAATTTGATTATCACTCAAGCAAATGTATTTTCCTTGGCTACAGTTCAGTTCACAAAGGTTACAAATGCTTGCATTCATCAGGCAAGATGTACATAGCCAGACATGTTGTTTTTGATGAGTCAACATTTCCTTATTCTACAGACTCAGTTTTTCATTCTAATGAATCATCATCTTATTCGAGTCAATCCCTTACACCCCAACAAGTGTTTCATCTGACCACATTATCTACAACACTAATATCAGATGGAAACAGCTCATGCAATCCTCTATCTGCAATTTCTACCAGCAGCAGTTCACAACATTCAGATAATCCATCTCATACTGACAATCAGCATTCCTATTCACAAACACATACCATGTTTATTGAACCATCTACAGAGCCTCAAAATTCACCACCTCAACCTGCACCTGACATATCCTTATTAGCTCAACCTACACCTGTTATATCTTTTCCAGTCCAACCTCATACACATCCAATGACTACCAGAAGCAAAACTGGTATCTTCAAACCAAAGCTTTATACAGCAACCCTTGTTCACAAAGAACCTGATTCTGTATATGAGGCTATGCAAAACCCAAAATGGTTTATAGCCATGCAAAAAGAATATGCAGCTTTGATGCAGAGTGGTACATGGTCCTTAGTGCCAAAAACAAATGATCAGAGAGTTGTTGGAAACAAATAGGTGTATAGGGTTAAATACAACACTGATGGAAGTTTAGCTAAATACAAAGCTAGGTTAGTTGCAAAGGGATTTCAGTAAATTATAGGAGTGAATTGCTTTGAAACTTTCAGTCCTGTCATAAAACCAGCAACTGTAAGAGTAGTCTTGAGTTTAGCTGTGATGAATCAGTGGAAGATAAGACAAGTTGGTGTGAATAATGCCTTTCTCAATGGAGACTTAACAGAGGAAGTGTTCATGGATCAACCAGAGGGATTCATCAGCTCTGAGAAACCAGACTTTGTATGCAAGCTTCACAAGTATCTTTATGGACTTAAACAAGCTCCAAGAGCTTGGTATGATAAGTTGAAAGGCTATTTGTTGCAGTGGGGATTCACAAATTCCAGCTCAGATACCTCCTTATTCTTGAAAATAAATAAGTCATCTATGATTTTAGTTCTTATATATGTTGATGACATTTTAATAACAGGACCAAATAGTTTTGAGCTAGAAAAATTCTTTACAGAATTCAGTACAAAGTTTGCTTTGAAGGATCTTGGAGTTCTCTCTTATTTCTTAGGCATTGAAGTACTGTATGATACAGATTGTATTTTCTTATCTCAAAGGAAATACATAAGGGATTTGTTGTCAATAGTTGAGATGATAAATTTCAAAGATATTGATACTCCTATGAGTACAGGAATGAAGCTACAGAAGGAAGCTCAAGGTAATCTTGGTTGTTATGTTGAAGATGTAACACAGTACAGAAGCATTGTTGGTGGAATGCAATATTTGGTATTAACAAGACCAGAAATTGCCTTTAGTGTTCACAAGCTGAGTCAATACGTTTCTGCACCAACACTGCAGCACCTTATGGCTTGCAAAAGAGTGCTCAGATATCTAAAGGCTACACAGAACTATGAACTCAAATTTATTAAGGATGGTGATCTGAAACTAACAGGATTCACAGATGCAGACTGTGCAGGGGATCTGGATGACAGAAAATCGATTGGAGCCTATTGCATCTATCTTGGTCATAATTTGATATCTTGGTCGTCTAAGAAGCAGCCTGTTATTGCTAGGTCCAGTGCAGAGAGTGAGTATAGGTCACTAGCCTCAGCAAGTGCAGAGATAAGCTGGCTGCAATCTCTATTTTCTAAGTTGAAACTACAATGCATAGAGAAACCTGTTATTTGGTGTGACAATCTTAGTGCAACAGAGTTAGCTCACAATCCAGTTTTCCACTCAAGAACAAAGCATGTTGAGATTGATATTCATTATGTTAGAAACAAAGTCCTTGCTGGAGAACTAAACATTCAATATATACCAAGTGAGGAGCAGGTAGCTGACATCATGACCAAGCCACTCTCATTCATCCATTTTAACTATCTTAGGGCCAAACTCAACGTCATGTCCTGTCCCTTGAGTTTGAGGGGGGCTGTCAAGGCTGCTCATTATTCAAGCAGCTTGGTGAAGCCACGTCAGCAGAAGGTTGTTAGTGAAGAATAACAGCTCAGCGTGATCAGTCAAGTGTTAGTTATCTAGCTCATGAAAGTTAGTTAGTTAGTGAGTTACTAGCAATTCTCAAGTGTAAGGAATAATATAAATACTTGTACTGATTTGTAAAAGCTTTATGAATTGAATCTTATCAAATACAAGTATTGAGAATTTTCTCTGTGATTTTCTATTCAACCAAACAGCACATCTTTGTTTTCTTTCTGGCTTGAATTGTAAAAGATAAGAGCATGTAATCGGAGAGGATCTTGCTGAACTCTCTAGCATTGTTAGTCATTTCATTTGAGACTTCCTCGGCAGTGTAGTAAAGGAGTTCGGTACTAACAAGCCATATTGCAACGCTTACATTAATACTAAAATGAACATGTGTGCTTGAAATATCCTGCATAAGTGAGAAGCCAACTCCTGCAGAGTACAATCTCCGGAAGCTGAACATTTTCTCTTATTAGCCGTCTCTGGACTCTGAGCTTTTGCTTTAATTTCATCAAATAAAAACTACCACAATTCCTTTGTTAATGGCTTGTGGGATAGGGATGTTTTAATTCTTATCTCATACACAATATCACTTCGGTCAAACAAAGCAATGATTTTGTAAATGTGCAGAAACTGGATGACCTTGTTTGTGGCAATGGCCATACATGGAATCAGTCGATCAATGCCCAAATAATGAATTACTTTCTGGCAGGCTAGATGCAAACCACTCTTGACTTTGGGTACTCTGCTTGGACGTCCCTTGAGCCAATATCTCATCCAGCTGGAACCTGAGACGGAACCAGACCACGTGCGGAACAAGAAAGGTGTGGCCAACACCTCGTACTTGCCACCGCCATGTGAATGCCATCGAGGTCTCTTGAGAATGAGAAACCAGCAGAGAATAGCGGCTATGCGGTTCTTGAACAATCAAGTCTTGATTTATCGTCATCATTCTGGAGAGCAACAAACGTCCAGTCGGAGAAAACGAGCATGAAAAAAGCTATGATATCAAGGGCTATGGCGCCCAAGAACAGGGTTTATGTAACACAAACATCAAACTCATTGAAACCATGCTTCTCCACTTGGAAATGGAAAACTGAAAGGGCAGCCACTACTGAACAAAAACATATGAACCGCAAAATAATTCCCAATACAGAATGTGTTACCTGGATCTTGGTATGGAGAACTTCATAAACCAGGTTGAGTTCAACCTCAATTATTCCCAAGGCCTTTTCTGGACTAAAATCATCAAATAAAGGTTCTTCACAATGAACCCATTCGAAGCTGGGTATGAGATCGACAAGTATCAATTTGAAAAGTTTGAAGTATCGACAACCAACCTCGAGATAACCCCCTTTTGTCTTTCTCACAACATTATGATGTAAGCTTAATTTATTTATGCATGTTGTTTACGTAAGAATTGGCTAGGAGTTCTATTAGTGTTGATTTTTATTAGTTGAGTCAGTGAGTCATGTTAGTGAGTTGTAATGGAAGTTAATTTGTATTTTAATTACTATCTTCTAGCAGTTTCATTCAGTTATTATAAGTTACATTGTCATGTGACCTGTGTTATATTTAAACTGAAAAATTGAATGAATAAAAGAGGTTATTCACTGAATTAATGCTTCTTTTCTGGAGAGAACGGTTCTCTCGAACAACCGTATTTTTCTTCCTTCTTTATTGCTTATAATACAACTTAGAACATAACATTTTACCATTTTTCTTTTGCAAAGAACGAATCCTCTTCAAGTGCTCAACTTCTCCTCTAAGAGCTGAGTCTCGAAATTTCTCCATGCTTGCAAGGTACAGAGCACGAATCCTCTCAAAGTACTTAATCGTTCCAGCAATAAACACGAGTGCTGTTGGGAAAAAAAGCTTGTTTCCCGGAAGCGACGTGAGGAAGATATAAACAGCGGCAACAGCCTGGAATATGAATCCAAACAAATGCCTGAGACAAAGTTCGTTATCTTCAAGAGCAAATGCAGTTATGGTGTCTGGCCCGCCCAGGTGTAGTATAAAAAATGTAGCCCAAAATGCTAGAAGTTCATTGTTCTCCGCTGGCTGCTGCTTTGAAGAGTATTCAGCAGTAGGAGTATCCCTTGCTCTTTCTGTGATGAGTCCGACGCCAAAATTAGCAGCCCAGTCTGCAAGCAAGTAAGCTGACCAGATTACGGAGATGATCAGTTTATTGCCCGTGGGTTTTCGGAGGGGAGCAAAAAGAACCAAGACAGCTTGTAATGAAAGACTGAACAAGATTACACCTCGTATATTCCAATTCTCCCATATTTTCTTGACACTTTCAGGGATTGGATTCAGCATTTTCTCCCCTTTCGTTAAAAAACTTTAGTCTCAGATTTGTTATAGGCATGGAATTGATCCTGAATTTGAAAGCTAGAGCATTGATATCTACCTAATGACACTGTTACTGTTAGAGTGAAATGATGAAAATATCAAAGTACCTACTGTAACTCTCAGTGTGAAATGTTGGAAATAATAAAAGAGCAGTGACTACATTGAAGTACATTATCAAAGTCATAAATAGAAAAAAAAAAGTCATAATTTTCATCATGTGGTGATGAAGGAGCGTTCTATGGTGGAGCTAGTACCTCCGCCATAGCCAGACCCAAAAAGATTTAAAAAAAAAAAAAAACTACCGACTAACGATGTTGTTACTGTCAATATGAAATGTTTGTGTGGAAAATAGTATAAAAATTATAAGAGAAAAAAAAATTGGCAGTTTTTGTTATTTACCACTGCTTAATTATCAATCATACTAGGTGCTTATAGCTTCCCGATTGTAAAATATCATTTAGTATTGTAATTGTAATTCAAAACGAAAAAAGATAAGAAAACTTTTACTCCATCTTTTTTATTATTTTTTTTTTTTGTGGATCAATTACACTGAGGCTCTGACGTTTGTTGTAAAAATCTGAAAATATATTAGAGATTTCCAAATTTTGACATATTAATCCTACTTGTTTAATTTTTTTACATGTCTGAGCTTTTTTCAGTACATTAAATTCCTGGCCAACCCATTTACTTTAGACACCCATTACCAAAATTTATAACTTAAACTTTTACTTTATAAATCTCTCGTAAGTCACATACCTACCTTAATTAAATTAATTTTCTTATTTCCGTAGTTTCTCTCTATCCATAATTAAATTCCAAGCTTTCATGGATTCCTTTCGTAATAGCCTTCAATGGCTTGTTGATTTTTCAGTGGCTACTATCGTCGTTTTTTTCCTCTTTTGATTTATTTCGGTTGCTTTATTTCTATTTCAGTTCTTGATTTTGATGGTGGTAGATCATAAACTACTGGCTTTTTTTTTAATTCTTATCATTAATTTTAATTCTTTTAAGAAAGGGAAACAAATGAGAAGATGAAGGGACCGGAGAGATTATTACAAATTTAAGGACACTTTTATCTATTTATTGATATATTTAATATGGATGTATGTGTCAAAATTTGAAACTTCTGATTTTCTAATCTTGCAATAAATAATGGGGCTACAGCCTACAGCCTACAGCAACTACTGAGCCTTGGCACAGTGGCTAAAGCCACTCCCTCACAAGTGTAAGAGAAGTGGTTTGAATCCCCACAAATATTTTGTAGGGATTTAATTTAAATTTCCTTCTTTATAAAATATAAGCAATGTTATATGAGATTTGATGTAAACTAATCCTAGTATTATGTGATTATAAACATCAATTATAATATCATGTAATATGTTGTATTATAAACAATAGTCTCATATAATATTAAAAAAAAAAAGGCCTACAGGGTTGAATAACCCAATGAGCACATTTGGGACATTCACTACTTTGGGATAAGTCTAATTGTGGTTAGGAAAAGGACAAAAATCGGGTTGGTATCATAGCTGGACCCATTATTATTTCTACACCGATATTCATACAAAGCTAAGCACAAAACGGTTCGTTTTGTGCAAAGTATAAAATCCATTTACACTTGCAAGCAACAACACCACACACGCATGGAACAAATCCCCTAGGAGTGCAGCTCCTGTCTCTCTCTCTCTCTCTCTCATTCTCCCTCTTTTATCCCCCACCACACAGTAGTGCAGCAACCATACTAATGCTCATGATGTTACGAATGATACAAAACTTCCCATTCAGAGGAACAATTGCTGCAGTCCTTGGCAATCATAAGCAATTTTAAAGAACCCAATCAAACCAAACTTGAGAAGGTCCCTCATGTAAGAACAAAATTCAAGCAAAAATAAGCAAGGCAATCAACATTAATCACCAAATTAATATATGTTCTGTAAAATAATTTAAAGACCACGATATCCTTAACAAGAATAATAACTATTCAAAATCTATGAGGTCTCAAAAACATATTAATTAATCTTTAACAATTAAGCAGTCTGCATCTTTAATTACAAATTAATCTTTAATCAATTAAGCCGATTGTGTTGGGGGATAGAGAGCGATGCAGCTGAGATCAAGAGAATGAGGGACAACGGAGCCGAGAGAGTGAGGGAGACCAGAGCTGAGAGAGTGAGGGAGATTGGAGCCCAGGGAGCCAGCTAGATGCTTCAAGCGAGAGACGAGAGAGCTGTCACTGTTGCTGCATCATGAGGGAGAATGGAGCTGATATCGAGCTTGTGTGTACACGGGAGAGAGAGAAAAATGTTGTTGTGTGGTGGGGGAGAAAAGAGGGAGACGGGAGAGAGAGATGGGAGGAACGTTGCTGCAGGATTTGTTGCGTGCATGTGTGGCATTGTTGCTTGCACGTGTGAATGGCTTTTATACTTTGCACAAAACGGTCACAAAACGAACCGTTTTGTGCAAAGATTTGTGCTGAGCTTTGTGATAATATTATTTTCCTTATTATTTTGGACGTTTGTGTCATTAGTGAGCGTCCTGAGGGTAGTAATGGCAACTTAAAAATATTTTCTTCAGTGAACGTCGACAGATTTAGAAAATATTAATAAATTAAAGGAGACTGCTAAGGTACAGACTCTGTACCTTACAACACCCTCACAAAATGGTCGTGGGCTCCACTTGGGCCTACTTTTCATTTGCCTGTGCAGGGGTGGCTCTAAGGTGCAGAATCTATAAGTTAGCAGGTGCAGAATCTATAAGTTAGCCTCCCTCATAAATTAAGGTAGTGTTTACTTTTTGGATTGGATTGAGAATCCTGAGGAGTGGGAATCTTAGGATTGGGAGTGTGGAGTGGGAGTGAGAGTAGGTTGTTTACTTACACTGGAATGGAAGCATGGATTAGAGATCAGAATCTAATTTATGTGTTTACTTTATCTTGGATTGGGAGTAAATAGTTTCAAATTACAATTTTATCCTTATTTAAAGAATTATAGTTTTTAATTACAAAACTAATAAAAAATATATTTAATGAATAATATTTATTTTATTATATTTGTAAATTTATTATAATTATTAATATTCTTAATTATGAACAATAAATTATTAATTTTAATACAAAATGAAACCTTATTTTATTTTATTTAATATAATTATATTAAATTTATTATTATATAAAATAATAATATAATATTATTTAGTACAAAATTAATATTTTCTTAGAATAAACTATTTATTATTAATATTAAATAAATATAGTACTATTATTTTTAAAATAAATATAATAGTATTATATTTATTAATTCTCTATTAATATAATAATATTATTTTAAAATAATTTTAACTTAGAATCAATGCAAATTATTATTTAGTTAAATATAATATTATTATTCAAATAAATATAATAATATTTATTTTATTTTATTAATTATAAAATATTAAATTAAATTAAATTAAAAAAATAAAAGGGTAAAAAAGGGAGAGGTGGGAGTGGATTCCCACTCCCACTCCCCACTTCAAAAATGGGTGGGGCCCACGGAGTGAGATTCCCACTTCCTTCCCATTTAGAGGAAGTAAACGCTAGAGTGGGAGGAATCCACACTCCTCACTCCCACTCCAGCAAGTAAACACAACGTAAATGGTTTCTAATGGAATCTGCGCGATGCTGTACTAAGTTATTAACCACTCTTTCAAAGGCAGAAGCTGTACGAGTAATTGAATAAATGACGTGGGGGCTCCCAACATATATGTGCCATATAAACGATGTACCGTAAAATCTCTGAACAGTAATACTTTATAATAATAATTTTCATTTAATAGTAAAAAATTTTAGCTCTAATTTAGATAAGTTATAAATAAGAATAAAACCCTACATTGTAGTAATTGTTATTTTTCCAAAACTCATCTTAAACTTTTTGCATACATATAGTAATAATCATTTGTTTATTACAAAAATACATGCTATGTTACATTAATAGTTTAAGATGAAATAAATTTTTTTTCTAAAATTGCTTGTTACAACAATTTATTTTTCAAAATTGTTATCGCATCTTTAAACTTGAGAGTACGTAATCACTCCATAGAGTGGACACCTTCTTGTTGAAGTTAAAATGTTTTTAGTTTATCTATTAATTAATCATTAATGTAATGCATATTTTACCTATATATTACTTATTAACTAAGTTAATTAATAATTTTTGTAACTACACCTGTAATAAGTTAGAATCTCTTCATAGTAATAAATTTAGTTTGGTCTCAATATTACAAGTGTAAAGAAGTTTTGTTGTATATTATAGAAATTTATTATCTTTTCAATTTATGCATGGATGCCACGAAATTGAGAACTGAATTAATACTTTTTAAAATAATATAAAAGAGCAGGATATTAAAGGAATTTTATTTTGATAGAACGCTCACATAAACAGTGTAAAAAAAATGGCTTACTTAATTAAAAAACAAAGTAAAATAGCAACAATTGATCACTATTTCTGTTAACGCTCTACTTTGCTCTGTTTTGTATCATCATTTTTTTTATACAAAGGCATTTGTCCCAACAATATAGAATTCTGAGTGTTGAAAAGTCAATTTTTTGGGCACCGAACCAAAGTTAAATTTTCAAGCAATTTGGCTTTGACAATTTGGAGGTTTTTTTGGCCTATAAATAGAGAAGCGGAATGAATTTCCAACCCATCCAAAATTGTGAGATAGAGCATAGCAATTGAGCTCTTCAAGAGTGTAGAGAGAGTATTTTTTTGAGTGCTAAGGGGATCTATTAGACTGTATTGGGCATTGGATTTTTTAGAGTTTTTTTCCTAAATTTTATAAATTCTCATTTATTAGTAAACTTTTTTTTCTAATCTTTCTTTATGGACGTAGGTTTAATGCCGAATCACGTAAATTATTTTATCATATTTTCTTTACATTTGTTTATGATACGGGCAATTTTGGAAGAAGGTTTACGAAGGCTTAGAGAAGAAGAGAGATAGAGAGTTGAATACTAGTTGGCTTGATACTTCTATTGAATTCAGAGCTGGCCTTTTTAAAGGCTTACAACACAAATATCTAACTAGAAATAAGGAACAAAAATAACAAAATATAAGGAGATAATGCAGCACCATGTGCCACGATTCCCACATAAATTTATTCAGTTCTATTCTACAGCAACAAAACTACTAACGGCTAATTTACTCCTCTTGACTTGGTCCTACAGCACGCAACAGAGCAGTGATAGCAAATAGCACATATCAGTCCACCCCCCTAAAATGCGACTTGTCCGCAAGGAGAAAGTCAGGATATTGCCGGTTAAAACGCCATTGATTCTCCCAGGTGGCATCTTCCTTGGGTGCACCAGCCCATTTTACAAGAATCTCAGTTTTGGGACGATATTTGCCTTTACGAATAATGCGAGTATCCAAGATAGCCTCAGGTTGTGGAAGAATCGTAAAGTCGTCGCTTGTAGGAGGCAAAGTAGGAGAAGATTGAACTGAACCTACTCGTTTCTTCAAAAGACTCACATGGAACACGTCATGAATTTGAGACCCAACAGGCAGCTGCAGCTGGTAAGCAACAGGCCCCACTCGTGCAAGAATTTTGTAAGGTCTAAAGAATCGTGGTGCTAACTTAAGTGAGCCACGAAAAACCACTGAATGTTGACGATACAGCTGCAACTTAAGGTACACATAATCACCAACTTCATAAACAATATCACGACGATGTTGATCGGCCTGTGATTTCATTCGGTCACGAGCCACGATAAGATTTTGACGTAAGTCTCGCAATATTTCCTCTCAAGAACGCAAGAAATCATCCACTGCCTGAACTTTAGTAGTACCGGGAATGTAGGATAGCAATGAGGGAGGAGGTACACCATATACAGACTCAAACGGAGAAACTTTAGTTGATGAATGAGTGGCTGTATTATAACTGTACTCAGCCCAAGGCAACCAATCAATCCACTTTTTAGGCTGTTCATGAGTGAAACAACGTAGATACTGTTCCAAAACTCGATTGACAACCTCGGTTTGTCCATCCGTTTGTGGATGATAACTAGAGCTCATTGAGAGAGTGCAGCCTTGTAACTGAAATAAGGACTTCCAAAAAGAACTAAGAAAAACACGGTCTCGGTCACTGACAATAGAGGTTGGCACACCATGTAAGCGAACAATTTCCCGTACAAATGCCTTTGCTACTGTCAAGGCTGTATAAGGATGCTTTAAAGGAATAAAGTGGCTGTATTTTGACAATCTATCAACAACGACCATGACAACAGTATAGCCCTGGGATGGAGGCAAACCATCTATGAAATCCATAGAGACTGCAGTCCAAATTCTATCCGGCACTGGCAATGGTTGAAGTAGGCCCGCAGGTTGTAGACATTCTGTTTTACAACGTTGACATATATCACAACCGCGTATATATTCCTTGATTGCCGTTCGCATTCCAGGCCAAGTAAAATTCTTTTTGAGTCTGCTGAGTGTCTTATGGTAACCAAAGTGGCCACCTGTCGGTGATGAGTGCCCTTCTGATAAGATTGCAGAAACTAGAGTAGAAGTAGGACTTAATAGAAGTTTTCCTTTTTTTATCCAAACACCTCCTCTTCTAAGGCACTGAGATTCATCAGAACTAGACAACTTGGCATAAAAAGGATCTTGAGAAACTTCTTGTTGGAGAGTGGACCACCAATCGGCAACGGGCAAGGAAATTGCGAAAAAATGGAAATTTGTAATGCGGGATAAAGCATCAGCTCCCTGATTCTTTTTACCCTGCTTGTACTGGATAGTGTAGTCATAACCCAAAAGTTTTGGTAGCCACCGTGTCTGAGCAGGAGTGGTAATACGTTGCTCAAGTAAATATTTCAAGCTCCTTTGGTCTGTTTGGATGATGAAAGGTTTGCCTAGCAGGTATGGACGCCATTTCCGAATTGCCTTAACAATGGCTAACATTTCTTTCTCATATGTGGACAATGCCAAAGCTGATCCTTTAAGTGCTTCACTAAAAAATGCTACTGGTTGGTTTTGTTGCGTCAATATAGCACCGATTCCTTTGTTACTTGCATCACTTTCAATCACAAAAGGTTGTGTAAAATCAGGAAGACGCAGCACTGGGGGAGAAGTAAGGACATGCTTAAGTTGTGCAAAAGCAGTGGATGCTTCCTGAGTCCAAAGAAATCTTTCCTTTGTCAACAAACGTGTCAATGGAGCAGCAAGTTCTCCAAACCCACGAATAAATTTCCTATAATACCCGGCCAAACCAAGGAAACCACGAACTCCTCGAGAAGAAGAAGGAATCGGCCAGTCCATAACAGCCTTAATTTTTGCGGGGTCGACTGCGACACCTTCTAAGGAAATGAGGTGGCCCAAATAGTCAACCTGTAAAACCCCAAAACGACATTTTGATTTTTTAGCAAACAAAGTGTTATGTGACAATATTACCAATACATTGCGAAGATGTTGTAAATGCTCAGTCCAGGTTCGACTGTACACCAATATGTCATCGAAGAACACTAAGACGAACTTTCGAAGATAGGGCCGAAACAAGTCATTCATAAGACTCTGAAAGGTAGAGGGAGCATTTGTAAGACCAAATGGCATGACCACGAATTCATAGTGGCCTGCATGTGTACGAAAAATCGTTTTGTGTATATCTTCCTCTCGGACTCTTATCTGATGGTACCCGGATCGAAGGTCCAATTTGGAGAAGTACTTCGCACCATGCAACTCGTCGAGCAACTCATCAATTATTGGTATAGGATATTTGTCTTTTACTGTGATGTTATTGAGAGCACGATAGTCAACACAAAATCTCCATGTGCCATCCACTTTTTTTACTAACAAAACAGGAGAGGAAAAAGGACTCGTACTAGGACGAATCAAACCAGAGTCAAGAAATTCATGCACCATCCGCTCAATTTCAGCCTTTTGGTAGTAGGGGTACCGATATGGACGTACACTAATGGGCTCTTGATTTGGTCGAAGTGTTATTTGGTGATCATGTGTCCTTGGCGGGGGTAAAGATGTTGAAGTAGAGAAGATATGAGAGAATTCAGTAAGGAGAGATTCAAGGTCAGCTGGATGTGGGGTTGATTCATAGGAGTATTTTGTAGGGACCACTTGTAAAAAGAAACTCATACCAGACACATGCAGCAATTCCTTAGTAGTCATAGGAACCAGGTTAGGTTGTTGAAGGCCCTGGAAAGTGCAAACTTTGCCATTTTGTTGAAATGTCATTTTGAGTTGTCGATAGTCCGTCTCGACGGGACCCAAAGTCTCCAGCCATTGCACCCCAAGCACAGCTTGACAAGCGGCCACAGGCAATACAAAAAAATCAGCTTGGATTGGATGACCTTGAATTTCCAAAGTAAGCGCTAGGCAACGACCAGAACAATCAACCTTCTCTCCATTCCCGACCATCACTTGAAGTGTTTTGTCTCGGATCACTGGAAGTCCACATTTAGTTACAACAGACTGATCAAGAAAATTATGAGTGCTGCCGCCATCGATGAGCACTGTGAGGTCCCTATTTTTCAACTTACCGGGGACTCGAAGGGTTTGTGGGTGGGTAGTTCCTGCCATAGCGTGGAGAGATATTTTTGGTAAAGATGTAAAAGAGATATCATCATCAGAAGGCTCAGTTTCAGCTGAGTCTACAACAGTTGTAAGGTCTTCCAACATAAAGAGTTGTGGTCACTCGCATCGATGTCCAGGCATGTACTTCTCGTCGCAATAGTAACAAAGACCTTTTTCTCGGCGAGCTTTGGTTTCTTGCCCAGTTATCCGTCGAAAAGGAAATTGAGAGGGAGTTGCCATAGGTGTGGTCTTCTGTGGAGGAGAAGGACCAAGGATGCCCGCGGTTGTATTCGGTTGCAGTCTAGATGGTGGTGTTGTGGATGCAGGACGAGTAGGGAAACTTGGTCGACGCTGCAAGTTATTCCTTTCTTCAATCAAACGAGCCACGCTAATAGCATCTGAGAGAGTGCGTGGTTGCTTAACGCGAACGTCCAGCCGCACGTCATCTTTGAGCCCTGCAATGAAGCTTCCAACAAGATGACTCTCAGGCAAGTTATCCACACGGTGAGAGAGCTGCTCAAATTGTTCCTGATAAGCAGCCACGGTGGTGACTTGTTTAAGACGACCTAATGCTTCTGACGGGTCATCATAATCCGTCGGTCCAAAACGACGAAGAATGGCTTGAGTGAATTCTACCCATGTGGAAGGACCTCGAAACTTTGTGAACCATCGATTCCATTGTAATGCAACCCCCTCTAAATGAAATGAAGCAAGTTGAACTTGCTGCTGAGGATTAATTCCTTTAAACTCAAAATACTGTTCCGCTTTAAAAATCCAACCAGTTGGATCACTGCCTCCAAAGGTCGGGAAGTTCAGTTTGAGGTGGGCTTGGTTGTGGTCGTGAGTAGCATTGGATGTGTGAATCTGATTCAGAAATGAGGTAGGTCGATGTGACGATTCTCCTGGTGCGAAAGGGTTTACTTCTGTCGCAGCTGAGTTGGTGGTAGCGTTGACTCGAAGTGCTTGTAGTTCAGCGAGGACTGTTTGAAGGGTTGCATTAACTTGATTGAAGTTGTTATTGAGGCAGTCAAAGTTTGATTCATGCCGAGTTAAGATTTCGTTGACTTCATTCTTGAATTCAGCATTTGTTTTGCCACGAGTGTCCATGAACGGAACCGTGCTCTGATACCACTGATACGGGCAATTTTGGAAGAAGGTTTACGAAGGCTTAGAGAAGAAGAGAGATAGAGAGTTGAATACTAGTTGGCTTGATACCTCTATTGAATTCAGAGCTGGCCTTTTTAAAGGCTTACAACACAAATATCTAACTAGAAATAAGGAACAAAAATAACAAAATATAAGGAGATAATGCAGCACCATGTGCCACGATTCCCACATAAATTTATTCAGTTCTATTCTAAAGCAACAAAACTACTAACGGCTAATTTATTCCTCTTGACTTGGTCCTACAGCATGCAACAGAGCAGTGATAGCAAATAGCACATATCAGTTTATCACTACGTTTACATTTATTTAGAAGTCATAATCACCGTAATATTGATAATCACTCAACCCACGCTTCCACAACATTGAGCATTAGTGATATAAGATAGTAGATAATTTGGTGTTAAAAAAACTTTTAAAGTATAAATAGCTTCAAATTTTTTAAATATAATAAAGTGTTTATTGAGAAAATAAATTTAGAAAGTATTTTTAACAGGATTAAATAGCCACGCTCAATTAAAAGTCATGTTCATTATAAGTAGTTTACATAACTGCACTTAACACTGACAACAAGACGGAACGGTTCAGGCAATCCTTATAAATATTCGGTACAAAAATGCCTGCACCAATGCTTCAACTTATTATATTTCTTCGTTCAACTGATGAGCAAAAAATTAAATGGTTCCTAAAAAAAAATTATAATAATATATTAACCAAAATTCTATTAAATCGAATTTACCTTCTTTTTTTTCTTTGGTCTGTGCGATGGCCTATCACCTAATCTGAGCGACGGCCATCGCCCAAAGAAAATTGGTGGTTGTTGGACCATCACATATTTTTAAATTAATTTTAATAAAAAATTAATTTCTATAATTTCGGTAAAGGGAATTTCGACCCCATAGATCAGTGTTCGATTAAAAAAAGAAGGAAAAAAAGATTCTACGAGATGCATGGTAAAGAAAAATGAATGTATCAGATAACATTACATTGAATGGCCCAAATGATTTGATTATGTAAAGGCCAACACTAAATTATGTAAAAAGAAGACAAGTATGGATTTTAATTTCTCTTTAGTGGTGGAGCTAGTGACAGTTTGATGCTCTGGAAACGTCAAAATCATGTCATCTACTTGTGATGCGTTTGCTATCGTTGGTTTTGGGTAATTTTTAACCTACCACCAAATAAATTAATATTTTGTACCGCGTCTCTAAAAAATTTGACTTATTGCACCGCACCCCCAATTCTGTTATTTTCTCAATTAAGTTTAACGGTGGAGGGGTAAAATTAAAAGTTCATTCTTTAAATTAATTTTAGTGGGAATTCTCTTTATTGCAATTGAAATAAAAATCTTTACAAAATTAAAGGAAAAATAATAGTGGTGACAATGTACATGTAACAAGAAATTTTTGTATTGCAATTGAAATAAAAACTTTTTAAAAAAATTAAATGAGCTAAAAATTTTGTATTTTTTCATATGGAGGGGCATTTTTGTCATCCAATCAAAAGTTAGACGGAACTATTAGAAATAACTAAAAAATTAACGGAATTAGGGACGCGGTGCAACACATCATTTTTTTTTGGTACGCGGTGCAAAATATCAATTTATTTGGGGTAGGTTAAAAATTTCCCGTTGGTTTTTGTGCTTCACGTTTTGTTAAAACAAAAATTAACCTCCGCTTGGTGGCTTCAATTATCAGCCTACTTTTGTTTTGGGCGAAAGCAATGTAGACGAGACGGGATCAAATGGATAGTGATATTTCTAAATTTGTATCCGCTATTTTTTTTTTTTTTTTTTGATACCTATACGCATTAATTGTCCGCTATTCTTTTTTTTTTTTTTTAATAATACTAAACCTATTAAATATCTGTTATAGTACGGACATTTGACAGATTTTGTGGGTAATTCTCGCCACTCGATCGCCTCTCCAAAATTTAGTAGACAACATTGCACATCAGTTATAAATCTAATATATATATCACCAACTCAACCAAATAAATTTAAATTTTTTACATAAATTTAAATTTTCAATAGTTAAAAATTAATGTCAATCATAATTTTATAAACTATCAATGCAATATTAGGTTCAAACTCACACATCGCACCATGAAATAAATAAAATTTCTCTTTAAAAAACTTCTCATAAAATAATCGTGCAAATATAAGTGTTTATTTCTTACAAAGAATCAATATTATATCTTCTTGTGGTTTCTTTCTAAAAATTAAGTTTTAAAAAAATTATTAGCTTTAATAAATATAATATAAATTTATACAAATATGTCTATTACGAATATTTAGATCAACATACATTCAATCAATTACAGAATATAATTAATAAAAGTGACAAATCGTGTATTGTGACATCTACAATGAATATCATCACCCAACATGCACAAGGTACATCAGAGCTCTACAACAAAAATCCTCTCAAAGTCATCACAGATCTAGACCAAGACGGAAATAAAATTACCACTTACTAAAAACCTGATTTTAATGATTTTGAAATATCCAATTTTTATGGTAGCTAGTTTACTTTTGATGAAATGAAAGGAAAAGTGCTTGGAAATTTAGACTACAGGATACCTTTTTTTTTGGGCTGTAACCAACTAGGATCAACCCGACAACCCATATTCGACCCAGATTAACGCCTCAAAATTCTAAAATAAGAATTTATTTATAAATATAGTAAATAATCGAATTCAACATAATGAAACAATGACATTAAAAGGACTTGACTTCCCTAAGGAAACAGTAACACAGACGGGAATTCATTCAAACTTGTGGTTTGACAAGCTCAAAGTGATGCATCAACACCCAAACAAAAGTAATAAGCTCCCCACCACTGGTAACTTGTTGGGTATGTGCCCTTGTTCTGCAACGAATTGCTCCATAACACAACAACTCCACCCACACTTTGCTCACTAGCTCCCATCTCTTGTCCTCCTCGAATTTTTTAAGCTCCTGGACCAAATCTGCTGCATCATGCAGTTCTTTTATATCGTTGTCTTTGAGCATGATTTTTTCACAGATTTTCTTGACCGATCTTATTTTTCGGTCCGATAAATCAAATAAAATTTGCGCCACTAATTTCATCAAAGTTGCCGCAATATTCAGCATGGTAGGCTTCACTAGTAAAAGATAGAACATGTAATCAGAGAGGATCTTGCTGAATTCTCTAGCATCTTTTGTCTTTTGAATTGAGACTTCCTCATTAGTGTAGTAAAGGAGATCGGTAGCGAGGTGCCATAATACAACACTTGCAGGAAGTTCAGGTACATCTTCTGTTTTCCTTTCTGTGATTTCCTGGACACGAGCATTTGCCAATTTCTTCAGAGTACAACTGCCTGAAGCTGAACATATTCCACTATTCCCCGCCTCTGGATCATTTGCGTCGTCAGCTTTTTCCTTAATTTCAGAAAATATAAACTTCCACATTTCTTTCAATAATGGCTCATGGGATTGAGATCTTTTGATTCTTCTCAGAAGCACAACATCACCTAGGCCTAACAGAGCAATGAGTTTCTCTGTCAAAAAGCCTAATTCTGCCATGATTTTGTACAGAAAATAGATAACCTTGTTTGTGGCAAGGGCTATATTCTGAAAGATTTTATGGATGCCACAGCTATGAATGCAACCATCTATTGCATTGACCGTACATGCAATGATTCCATCAATGCCCAATTTACGAATGACATTCTGGCAGGCAAGTTGCCAACAACTCTTGACTTTGTGTACTCTGCCTGGACGTGCATTCAGCCAAAATGTCATCACGCTGATTCCTGATACAGAACCAGACCACCTGCGAAACGGGAAAGGTGTAGCCAACAACTCGTACTTGCCACTATCATGTGAATGCTGCCACCGTGGGTTCTTGAGAATAAGAAACCACCGGAGAACAGCAACTATGAGGTTGCTGAACTTTCCAAATCTTGATTTAACGTCATCATTCCGGAGAACAGTAAACGTCCAATCGGAGAAAATGAGCATGAAGAAAGCTATGATGTCAAGGGCAATGGCACCCAAGAACAAGGTATATGTAACTCGAACATCAAACTCATTGAAACGGCCATGCTTCTCAACTCGGAAATAGAAAATTGAAAGGGCTGCCACAACAGACCCAAGCGATGTGAACCGCAAAATAATTCCCAATAAAGAGCATATTACCTGGATCTTGGTGTGGAAAATTTCGTAAAACAAGTTGAGTTCAACTTCAATTATTCCCAAGGCCTTTTCTGGACCAAAACTACCAAATGATGGACCTATAATAGCAAGTCCATATGCATGGAAGTGGTGCAAGAGATCGACAACTATCCCTTTGAAAAATTGGAAGTATTGGCTAGCCGCATCCAGATAATCCGCGCCTTCCTTTATCACATTTAACCTGTGCTCCACGAATTTTCTAGCAGTTGAGTCTCGAAATTTCTCCTGGCTTGCAAGATGCAAAGTACGAATCCTCTCAAAACTTTTTATCATTCCAGCAATAAACACGAGTACTGTTGGAAACAAAAGCTTGTTTCCGGGAAGTGACAGGAGGAAGATATAAACAACGGCAACAGCCTGGAATGCGAGTCCAAACAAGTGCCTGAGCCAGAGTTCGTTATCTTCAAGTGCAAAAGCAGTTATAGTGTCTGGACCACCGACGTGTAACAGCAGAAATGGAGCCCAAAATGCTAAAAGCTCATTGTTCTCTGCAGGGATCGAAGGTTCAGGAGTATCTCTTGCTCTTTCAGTGATGAGTCCAACGCCAAAATTGGCAGCCCAGTCCGCGAGAAGGTAAGCTGACCAGATTACGGAGATGATCAGCTTACTGCCGGTGCCTTTTCGGAGGGGAGCAAACAGAATTAAGACCGTTTGTAATGAAAGACTGAACAAGATTACACCTCTTATGTTCCAGTTATCCCATAATTTCCTGAAAGTTTCAGGGATTGGATTAACCATTTTCTTGCTTTTTGCTTTGAATTTCAATAAAATTCTGTTGCAGAGTTTCTACAGCGATTAGGGCAGTTGATTTTGTGCTTTTTGTATGTGAAAAATTGAGGGGGAATTAATAAGGAGCTTTTGGAATCCTTCTCTATCTTCTTCCTTGACAACTTCTTGCCGAACGAAAGAATCATTTTCAGAACAAGAATTAAGACAAAGACATAGAAAGAGTAATGGTAAACAATATTCATATAGCAATAATCAAGAAAAGAATAACACTGCGGATTCAAACAATACTACTCTGACTGGCGACCGAATAACAGAGCTATATGGCGGTGTTTTACAAATTACGGTGACACTTTGTAAAAATATTTTTCCAGAAATAAATTTGTAAAAGTAATCACAAATAACAAATGACTAGCTATTTAAACCCAAATTACTAAATGCATCTATTTAATGCATGCAATTACTTCATTCGGTTATGACTTATGAGGGATCTTCTTAATAGAGGGCAACTTATGTTTATCAGGGAGCTAAATAGCGCATTCGTCGACCATTTTAATCCTACATATTCGAGATAAAATTACGAAAGAATGTTCAAGGCCAAATTACATGTTTTGTGAATTGCTTCCCGTTCAATTATGTAATGTTTATACTTTTTTTGGAATAATTGATATGTTGTTAATTTGATGCAAAAAAAATTACAAGGGTCTGAATCTGATTATCATTTAGAGAATGTTTGATTTCCATCTCATGATGAACTCCGACAAAATCTCACCATCCGAATACGAGTTACTACATACTAATAGAGTTGAAAAACTAGAGTTAATTGACATCTTTTTAAAACTTTATAGTTATGTACAATATCAAATTATATTAAAATTTCAATCACGAAATTCCGACAAATATATATGTATCATATAACCTATTTGTTAAAAAGTTTAAAAGACAAAAAAATAGTTATAGATGATAATGCAATTCTTGTCTTAAAGAAAAATCAGCAAAGCTAAAGATATAGGTTTTAGATATTGATAAAGATTGAGTTTCAATATAGAGATTTAAAAAACAATGGGTTTTATATAGTCTACTAAAAGTGAAAATTCTAAAGATAACGAAAACACGAGGTGGAGGAATGTTTGGCGTGATACTGAGTTTACTTCAACGTTAATGATCTGTATTTAGAATCTTTCTTTATCTTTTTCCCTGAAAACTGTGTGTACAAGGTAGGAACCATTTTAGCAAGAATTAATTAAGAAAGGGCAGCTGCTAAGTTACCGGCCACGTAACTTACACCAAACCAAAGTAATCATCCAATATAAAAAGATAATAATATTTAAAATAATTTGAGATTATCTGTAATTAAAATTAAATTCTTTGTAAGCTACATATAATGTAACTTAACAAGACCTTTAACAAAAAAGTAAAAGGAAGACAAAATAATTATGCAGTAGAATCAAGAAAAGAACCAAGAAAAAGAAAGAAATAACATTGCAGCAAGAATCAGGAAAAGCATGAACTTTCCATAATTTTGGCCGGGGTTAGGTTTTCTCTAAGCATCGAGTCTTGGAATTTCGCCAAGCTTGCAAGATAGAAGGCACGAATCCTATCAAAATACCTGATAATTCCAGCAATGAAAATGAGCACTGTTCAAATTTAGCAGCCCAGTCTGCCAGCAAGTAAGCTGGCTGTAGTGAATATATGTACACTTGCTCGCTTTATTAAATAAACTAAAACAGGCACTCAAGCTTGTTAAGACGGGTGCTCGGGTTTGTTAAGACAGGGGGTAAGGCTTGTTAGCCCAGGTGCCACGGCTTCAACATTTAAAAAGAATATTAAATTACACTATAAAAGCCACCAGAATGAGTTTTATTGATGATCCTAAGCGATTTTACAGAGCTTAGACAGAAATTTATAAGAAGTAAAATCGCTTACACAGAGAAATTTATAAGAAACAAGATGGCTCTTTCTCTCTCTTAATTCTCTCTACAAAATTCTCTCAATCTTGCTGAAACTGCCTCAATAATCAGCTTATCTAATAGTCGTTTATAAACCCAGATTGCGCCAGATTCATCCACGTGAATAACAGCTTTGTAAATTGTAACTAACTTGATTCTCCTCTCACGTGCTTCGATGCATCACTGAAACCTTTGCCGAAACGCCTTCATGTCTTGCCATTTTGATATTATTGAGTAGCTTATAGGTAAAACGGTGCCGTTTAACATTATCAAGTTTTGAATTCAGCAAATTCGTCCACAACTATGAAGCAAATATTAGTGGCTATAGAGACTGGACTTTAGCGTCTTGTAAGTCATAAATTAAGATGAATTTTTAGCTTATTGAGTTTTATTGGATGTTAATTAATTGTTTGTGAATCCTTCTTTATATATCTTCTTCCTCGAAACTTGGTGCATAATGAAAGGATCACAGATCACTACAGAACGTAAACTACGAAAAGACAGAGGTGGAGTAAAGGAAAACAATATTCATGTAGCCAGAATAGAGAAAAGAATTGAATAAATAAAAGATGGAATCAAGAAAAGGAAAAAAAAATTCCACAATTTCTGGACTCATTGGCTCAAAATATTGTGTTTATTTTTATTCATTTGCATTCTTACAGCAGATTAATGCAAATTAACAATAAGAATATCGAACACAAGTTTATACTAGATTGGTACCATTGGCAAATTGGTAACATAATATTTATAACTATGTACAAATTTCAGAAAATAATCAAATAAGCAAATCAGAGAAAGGAAATCAATTAAAACAGACAGTGCAGGGAGGATCAACGCCAGTTTCTCTGTACAAAATTACTTCCCAAGTAATTCCCAGAACAGACTACTTTTAAGAATGTTGATGTACTGCTGAATTTTAGGCTTTAGGCAAGGATAAATCAAATAGTGACACTTTTAAGATTAATTTTAAAGCATTAGAACTAAAACATGTAAGCCCAAAAAAAGGAAATTATTAATGCACTAAAATTAGGGGTGGGCAGAAACTCACAACTCATGGGTTTACCCAAATTCAAATCAATTAATGCACTGAAATGATTTGGGTTGGATAAATAATGAAAATGGGTTCAATTTGGGCTTTTATGTAAGAAACCATTTTATAAACTAGTGCAAAAATATGAACTAGATTCTAGCATGAGGAAGAGAGCACATAGCCGGATCATAGGAGCGCAAATCAGCTCAACGGCAAGATATTCAGGAGCCAGCCTGTCAACCATCCCCATGCTATTCAAAATCTGTTTAAAATCAGGCTGCCCTGGCTTTAGAAGTAGAAAAGGCCCTGCACTTTCCTTTGTTAATTATGATTACCTGAGAAGAGAATGAGAGCTGGAAATCGTGATGGGTAATAAATTTAGCACCTAATCTTGACCTTGACAAAACCCCACCACCCGCAAGTCTGCAACCCATTAACCTTGTCACCTATTCTCTTCCGCATCCACAAACTCTTCAAGCTTTCGTTTTCTTTATTGGCGCCAAGCTGCCCAAGTCCTCCACTGCTGCGAATATGCGTACCATTTAGCTGGTTCAATAATAGATTGGCATTTGGCAATAATATATTTCTCGTAAACATGAAGGCAATATACTGCTACAAAACATCGCGAAGAAGCAAATAATCAATCACTGCAACAATGGTTCCAATTCAGTTGCTTTTTCCATGCCTTATCAAAGACGATTGGTCGTCTACTATCAAACGACATTTCATTCAATTATTACAGACAGATCCGACATGTCGCTTATAGTTTTAATAGACGACAGTAGCATGGGCTGGCGCATACTATTGACGACTTGTCGTCTAACAAATACGACAATTCGTCCAATGTACATTGTAAAAATGACATGTAGTTATAATAATTTTTTATGAACAAATGATAGATCACTAAATTTTTCGTATATTGAAGGTTTGTTTGGTAGTGGCTATAGAAACAATAGACTTTAGCGTCTTGTATGTGATATATTGAGATGAATTTTTGGCTTATTCAGTTTTACTTGGATGTTAATTAATTGCTTTTGGAATCATATATCTTCTTCTTATCACATACTTAAGATCACCTAGGCCAAAGAAAGCAATGATTTTGTAAATGTGCAGAAAATGGATGACCTTGTTTGTGGCAAGGGCTATATTCTGAATGATTTTATGGATGACACAAAGCTGAAAGTAACCACTGATTGCATTGACCGTACATGGAATCAGACGATCAATGCCCAAATAATGAATGACAATCTGGCAGGCAAGATGCAAACAGCTCGTGTACTCTGCTTGGACGTGCCCTGGGCCAATATCTTATCCAGCTTATTCCTGAGACAGAACAAGACCACCTGCGTGTTAGGAAATTGAGTTTCCTCCCAAGATCTCTCCAAGTAATTTATTAAGCAACAAATTAATAAGAAAAATTAAATGGAGAATATACCAATCACACAACACAAGATTTACGTGGAAAACTCTAAATTCGGAGAAAAACCACGGTTGTTGTCAAAAAGACAACCAGAGAAAAAATATTCACTATGTGGAAAATTATTACAACCACACTCTCATAAATTTTCTCTCACCCAAGCCCCAGATACACCCAAAATACTAAAATTTCCTAATACTCACTTAATACTTAACTTGCATTAGATTTTACAACTTTGAATGTTTCTCTCTAGGATGATTAGAATGAAGGAAGGGCATCTCCTATTTATAGGCAAAAAAACTTGCCTAAAAGTCTTCAAGTTTGATCAAATTTGGTGGCTTACCCACCAAATTTGATCAACAAATTTGGTCATGTTCAACCATGGAGGCTAAAGTCTTTACTTTGACATTCTCCCACTTGGAGATTTGATTGAGAATCAATCAATCTCTGCACCACCCTTGTTGTCTTCACCGTTAGTCATAATTCTCAACATAGAGAATTATCATACTCCACCATAAAGAGTATACCACTTAGAATTAATTACCAATTCTAAGAATTTTACATCGGCACATGTTGAAATATCCTGCTGAAATTTATGGTGCAACTTCCATGTTGGCTTTCCTGAAAATTCATCAGCCATCGACATAAATTCCACCACACACCCTGCATCAATGCCAACCATGCCTTGTGTGTAAATCTTGTGGACCCGCTAGTAGTAAAACATCCCCTTTCATGGTACTAGCAGTATACCATGAGGATGTCATCATCATTTATTTTACAAGGGATCATCGTCTCCTACGATGATGAGAGACTTACCACTAGCAATACTATCAGTATCTGATCTGGAGCCACTTGCCGATCCTGCTCCATTTCTACTATGACAATCTCTTTTTAAGTGCCCCAATTGTCCACACCCCCAGCAGACTCCTTTCTTTTTAGATTTATCTTTCTACCAATTCCCTACAACTGCCAAAGCCGAGACATCCGTAGTTTTAGTGCTTGCACCACTCAGTCTTCTTTCTTCTGAGAGTAAAGTACTAGTAACTTCTTCAAGATCTACTGTCTCCTTCCCGTACATCAAAGTAGGTAACAAGTGTTTGTAGGAAGTTGGAAGTGACCATAGTAACCTAAGCGCCTTGTCCTCATCTTCAATTTTAACTCCAATGGCTTCTAGTTCTGACACAATACCATTGAGAACACTGAGGTGATCGGAAATTTTTGTACCTTCAGCCATTCGCAGTGTGTGAAATCGCTCCTTCAGGTACAATCGATTTAAGATGCTCTTTGTCTGATACAACTTTTCTAGCTTCTCCTAAAGTTCTTTCGCTGTAGGAATTTTTCCTACATTTGCAAGAACATTCTTTGCTAGACACAGTCGTATGGCACTTGCAGCTCGATCATCTAATTCTTCCCAATCTTCATCACTTATACTAGTTTTTCCAGAGCCACTACTGGAAGCAGGGGATGGCTTCCCCTTTAATGCCTTGTGTAACCCAGATTGAATCAATACATCTTTGACTTGAACTTGCCACAAGCCAAAGTTAATTCTCTCATCGAATTTTTCTATTTCAAATTTCACCGGACTTGAAAATTTCAATCCTGACATATTTGCTTTGCAGATCAGCTTTTACTCTTCACCACGGACTGTTTGGATTGGCTCCCACTGCTTCACGTGAATAGTACCATATACATGAACAGTACCGTATACGTGAACAGTGCCCCGACACCAAAACTTCAATCAATGACTCTGATACCACTGTTAGGAAATTGAGTTTCCTCCCAAGATCTCTCCAAGCAATTTATCAAGCAACAAATTAATAAGAAAAATTAAATGGAGAATATGCCAATCACACAACACAAGATTTACGTGGAAAACTCCAAATCCGGAGAAAAACCACGGCTGTTGTCAAAAAGACAACCAGAGAAAAAATATTCACTATGTGGAAAATTATTACAACCACACTCTCATAAATTTTCTCTCACCTAAGCCCCGGATACACCCAAAATACTAAAATTTCCTAATACTCACTTAATACTTAACTTGCATTAGATTTTACAACTTTGAATGTTTCTCTCTAGGATGATTAGAATGAAGGAAGGGCATCTCCTATTTATAGGCAAAAAACTTGCCTAAAAGTCTTCAAGTTTGATCAAATTTGGTGGCTTACCCATCAAATTTGATCAACAAATTTGGTCATGTTCAACCATGGCTTCAACCATGGCTGCTCCCATGGTTCAAGAATGGAGGCTAAAGTCTTTACTTTGACACTGCGAAACAGGAATGGTGTAGCCAACACCTCGTACTTGCCACCACCATGTGAATGCCGCAACCGTGGGCTTTTGAGAATGAGAAACCGATGGATGACAGCGGCTATGTGGTTTTTGAGCTTTCCAAGTGTTGATGCATTGTGGTCATCCTTGTCGGATGAAGCTGATGGCGCTGCCGTCGTGGTCGTCGGACGAAGCTGCTGCGGCGCGTGACACCATCTAGCTTCTGCTCACTGTGCTGCTACTACTGCTTACCAGTATCCTCTTTGCATTGTTTTGGTTATTTTCATCTTTTGATCTCAAATGGCACCTTGCTTCTTTTGATTGCTGTGTTTGTGATGTGTTTATTATGATTTTGTGATGATTCATAAAACTTTGCAGATGATAAGTTTAAATTAGGAAAAAAAAATTAAATGAGGCCCAAATGGCGTTTCGGTTTAATTCTTTTTTATATTCGGTTCTAATTCGGAATTTTTTTTTTAATATAAAGTAACTTACTTTAATCGGTTTTGTTTGATTTGTAATTGAACCGAACCCGCCCTCCCCAATATGTCTCTATGGTGCATATTTGGCGCATCTTATTATATAGTATCAGAGGCCTACATTGTATTGAAGTATCATAATCTCATGTTTGGCAATTCCACCGCATTGTATAAACAAAAATTTTAATGTGGTAAAATCCCAAATTAACAAAACCCATGTGAGGTGTCAGAGTTACATGGGTTTACATTACATCTAAAAATAAATAAAAAATAAAACTAAAAAACTTTTCTTTGTATTTTCAAATCACACTCTTAGAGTCTTAGGCAATTCCACCGCTAGATGATGTTTTTGATAAAAAAAATTGCTGCATTTTGATTATCAAACTGTATCTCTACAATTTTGACTGTGTTTTTTCTTTCTTTCTTTCTTTTGATTAACTGTGGATCAAAATTAGTGTTTTAAGCTTTTACACAATAGTGATAAATAAGATATTTGACAAAACAAATTCTAAAAAAAACATATTTGACAAAATTGCGAAAAAGAAGAAGAAGAAGAAGAAGATTATAGTTATAGAATTCGATAAAAAAAAAATAGTAATATCCCATTTTGTTTGTTTGAGAAATGTCAAAAATGATAGAATTTATTAGTTTTATAATTAATAGGAGATGGTAATATTTTATATTTATAATATTTCTCCAAAAAACATATGATAAAAAATTAATAGCACCAAATATAGGATAAATAAAAATTAATACAATATAAATGTAATACCCCCTGCATTAGATAATGTGATACATCCAAATACAGTCAAATGCACCCAGTATCCATTAACTCTAAAATTTGACTTTGGAAGTTATAATATATATATATATAGAGAGAGAGAGAGGCGGGGAGTAAATTATTTTTAATCTTAATTTCAATTATTTAAGTATTATTAATATGCTAAACAGTTTTTATTAATCTTAGAATAAATCTAACAAATTAATTATTTATTATGGTAATTTATTAAATATTCAAAACAATTTATATAAAAAGTGCATTATCTTATAGAGTATGTTGTTTTAACATTATATTTTTATTTATTATAAATGTTTAAAATCAATTTTTGGATTAAAGGGTATAATATTGGGTTTCTGGGTGTTCTTTTTACTTTTCTTTAATTTTTTTATCCTGAAAAAATTGGAGAAAAAAAAAACATTGTTTTGGATGCACAACGGGTATGGTAGTAGAAAGACATTCTTTATTTCATAGATAATATTCCCAACTTGACTCATTTATTTGTGGATTATATGGTAACCTATAACAGAATGAAACGCCGATAACGTAATGAATTCAATCTTTTGGTTCGACAAGATGAAAATGAAGCATCAGTAGCCAAGCAAAAGTAATAAGCTCTCCACCATTGGTAACATACTGGGCGTGTGCCATTGGTGTGCAATGACTTGCTCCGTCTGACAAAATCTCCATCCATATTCTGCTAACTGTCTCCCATTTCTTATCCTCATCCAGCTTTTGAAGCCCGTTGGCCAATTTTATCGCATCCTCAAGTGCAGAGTCAGATGACTCAGGAACCGGTCCATCCATGATCTTTTTACAGGCAGCCTTCGCCGGTCTTGATTTTATACCATTTTTTTCAAGTAATTTGTCAGCCGCACTATTGGTTCGTCGCAATATGTGTTTCGTATAACTTGGCGAAGAATTCATCATGGTAGGCTTCAATAGTAAAAGATAGAACATGTAATCCGAGAGGATCTTGCTGAGCTGTCTAGCATTGTTAGTCTGCTGACTCTGCTCATTCGAGACTTCCTCGGCAGTGTTGTAAAGGAGTTCGGTAGCAAGATGCCATACTGGGACGGTTACATTAATACTAAAATACACATAATTCTTTGAAATCTTCTTCATGATTTCGATGAGATGATATCCATTTGTACCCAAGTCGTGGAGAGTACAGTCGCCTGAAGATGAATATACAGTTCTCTTGACACCCGCCTCTGGATCCTCTGCATACTGAGATTTCCGTTTGATTTCATGAAATATAAACTGCCATAATTTCTTTGTTAATGGCTGATGGGATAGGGATCTTTGGATCCTTATGTCATCAATGATTTTAGAAATGTGCAGAAACCGGGTGACATTGTCCGCGGCAATGGCCTTACGTGGAATCAGTCGACCAATGCGCAGATAATGAATGGCTTTCTGCCAGGCTGGATGAAAACCATTCTTGACTTCGTTTACCCTGCTTGGAGGCACCTTGAGCCAATATCCTGTCCAGCTGATTCCTGAGACAGAACCAGACCACCTGCGAAACAGGAAAGGCACAGCCAACACCTTGTGCTTGTCATCAGCATGCGGACGCTGCCAACGTGGGCTTTTGAGAATGAGAAAGCGGTGGATAACAGCAGCTATGCCGTTTTTGAACCTTCCAAGTTTTGATTTGTCGCCATAATTCCGGAGTGCAACAAACGTCCAATCGGAGGAAACGAGAATGAAGAAAGCTATGATGTCCAGGGCTATGGCACCCAAAAACAGGGTGTATATAAGGCGAACATCAAACTCGTTGAAACCATGCTTGTTGTCACAAGGCTATTTTCTTCGATGCGGCAAGCCCGTGATGGCGCTAAGTTTTCCGCTTAGCCAGCCACTCGACAATTCGCAACGGAGGCTACGTGTGTGAAACACACCCTAAGATTTTGATGGGTGTCGAAGCCAACAAAAATAAATTCCTACTCTAAATAAATTGTGTATAGTGATTGAGCAGGGTCGTGTCCACAGAGATCGGTAATTATTTAAATCCTTTTGAAACGTAAAACGTAAAATGGGGGAATTGTTGACAATAATAAAAATCAAATCAAAATAACAAGAATGCAAATTAAAGTTGTAATTCAAATTGGAGAAAGCTCTGGTTGAAGGAATTAACTCAGCTTGATTCAACTACTGATCATTGATTCAAATATAGATTATTATTATTAATTATGAATAGACCGGTTATAGCTACTGAGACCCTCTAATAGCCAATCTCTCCTTAACTAGTCGATAACCAAGGTACGACCGTTGGTTATTTCCCTAATCAATAGACAACCCTAGATACGATCATAGGATTTAATTAATTGACAGCCTGAAAAACCAGAGAGACCCAAATCCTAATCAACACATATGATGACTCATTTAAATTAGATTGTTTATTCTCACAACACAACTCTCTGCTATGTTATTTGTCACAAACATTAAATTCTTCATACGATGAATCCTTTAAATGACAATAGATTAAGTTGATAATTAAATAGTGGCCAATTACCTAATTAACAAACATAATCATGAAACTAATTCAGAGAATAAACAAATACCCAAAAAGTAATAAAACAATTAAAGCATAAGAAAGATCTCACAGTAGTGATGAATCAAAGCTTCATTATCCTTCAACCAGAAAAATAGGTTTAGCTCTTCATAGAGAGAAGAGAAAAATTAGATCTAGGGTTTCTTTCTTTTTCTCCAATCCAAAAATCCCACTTTTTCACAATAGATTCCTCCCTTAAATACTCTCTCTCTCTTCTCTTTTAGAGTTCTATTTAAAATAAAATACTAATATCTAAAATATTAAATTCGTAATTACAAAAATAGCCAAAAATATAAAACACGTTAAACTAAAAACTGCAGGTCCGCAATTGACAGCACGCGTCCACGCCTTATTAACAAAATTCTTCTGCCGCTCATAATTTCTCCAAGGGAACAATCATCCCTAAACATCATCTTGTAGCTCAATTTTATCACCAATCAATAGAATTGCACCTACAAAAGTAAATCACAAGTAAATCACTATTATTAAATGCAAAACATCGATATTAAGGGAAGTAAACAATGCAAAACTAGTGCATAAATTGCACTCTAACAAATTCCCCCACACCAAGATGATGCTTGTCCTCAAGCATATAACTCAAGATTAATCTCAAATTTCCACTCAATTCTCATCTCAACTCATCCAAAAACAATTTTAAGCAAGCATACCTCAAGAAATTAAGTCGTTCAACGTTCGAGCGACAAGGATTTTAAAGCATAGAATTTCGTAAGATAGAATAAGAACATTCAACCACCAAGAAGATCCATTCAAAATTCAAGTGCAGCAAGATTTAATAGCCCTCTCAATAACTTCACTCCAGGCACTCAAAGTGTTTAGGGTGTCATTTATCCACTCAAATCAAATCAAAGAATGCTATTACCATAAGCTTGCTCATATATCACATCTCAATCCACAAAACATGAATAAAATGCAAAAATCTAAGGGTCTTAAAAGGGTTGTAATGGGGTTAAATTGGAGAAATGAAAAAGAAAGGTTTATGAAAGAAAAAGAGATCAAAATGAGAAGAATGAACTCATTGAATGAACTTATGATATCAAAATGCTTATTTCTACTCAAGTCACCAAGAATGTAAACTTTTTTTTTTCGATTTTTCTTTTTCTTTTTTTTTCTTTTTTTTCTTTTTTTTCTTTTTTTTTCTTTTTTTTCTTTTTTTTTCTTTTTTTTCTGAATCAAACAAAAGAAACGAACCTTGCACAATTTAATTCAAGCATAATGCTTGTTGATCTAATTGAGAAACTTTAATACAAGGTAGAAAAAGTAACAAAATATATCCACACAATGAGTCCAAAAATCTCCTTAAATTGAGGCTCAAAAAGAAGAAAAATGGTTAAGTCGACGGAGAGAATTAGATGGGTAATGGTTAAGGCTCAAACAAAGGTAGCAAATAAAGGTCTTCGGGTAGAGAAGAAAAAAAAATGCGAGAATAGAAAAATGGAATATGGTTTGCCCTTATCATTTTAATGCATAAAATCCCGTAATGTGGCTTCAACATGCATAACAAAGCAAGTTCTAGAATAAACAAACTAGGATTGATATTCACATAACAAAAATAATTAGAGCAAAGTGGTTGCTCATAGGCTCAAATCCTCACAAAGTTGGTAAATTTGCCATCAAATCATGTACACTCTTCAAATGAATCAACCATCAATAGTGGTGTAGAATGAGAAGAAGGTATGAGTAAGATATAAAAGGAAAGGTAAAAAGGATAATAAGCGAGAAAGATGTATGTAGTAAAAAAAAATGAAAGATAAAATATGAGTGATGACAGAGTATGATAGAAAAAAAAATAAATATAAATAATTTGAGATATATGGGAAAAGAGTAGTGACAGAGAAAGAAAAAGAAAATTAATAATATATGAAGCATACTAACTCAAAAATTATTTAAGGATGAGTAGAGTGAAAAAAAAAAAGATAAGTAGAGTGAAAACAATAATTTCAGATATCAATAATGCAAAAATCCCTCCCCCACACCAAGAACTTACATTGTCCCCAATGTAAGATAATCAAAGCTCACATAAAAATTAAAGCGTAAGGATAAAAGATTAAAGGCAAAAACTTCCATGAATTGTGAGCTTTAATCCTCATAACGTCTATGGGCTTGGCGGGAATGGTGGGATAAATCCCACACTCTTGAAGTATGCGGCCAAATTCTGCTCCATCTTGTCACGGATTTCGATTCATGCGGCTGGAATGCAAGTCGTAGGCTGGTTACGGACTATTGCTGCTCGACTGGAGCTTGCGGGTACACGGCTGGTGGTTCAGTTGCGCGCGGATGGGACTGATGCTACGAACTGGTGACGTTGGATCTGCGTGCTGCGGCTGTTGCTGCGCGCTGGGGGATTGCTGGTGCGCGCGCTGGTGACGCTTGTTGCGTTGCGTGCTCGGCTGGAGCTTGCTGCGCAGCTTGGGGCTGGTTGCGCACTGCTGGTTGCGTGCAGGATGCTGTCTGCGTGGCTGCGTTGCGCGCGAGAGCTGCTGCGTGGCTGTGTTGCTGCGGGACTGTTGCGCGCGAGAGCTGGTTATGAGTTGCGTTGCGGGGCGTGCTCGTTGCTGGTGCTTGCGTTGCGCGCGACTGATGCTGCATTCTCCGGCTGGCTGGTTTGCTGCTGGCGTGCTGCAAACGGCTGGAGAAGAAAACAATTTCTGGAAAATTAGAGATTTTGTGAACAGTAAATATATATATATTTTTTTAACAATGATTTTTTTTATTTTTTTTAAATAAATAAAAATATATATATATAAAAGAAAGAACAAAAGAAATAAATAAATAAAATAAAATGAAATAAAATAAATTAAAATTAATTTTTTATTTTTTTTTAGTGATGAATCACTTTGAGACACTAAAAATTTCAGAAGTACTTTTCTAATAAGCACGTGGGCACGCCTTATCAAAAATTTTCTTCTGACCAAAATAAGCAAACACATTATTTAAAAAAATCTGAATCAAAATTAAAAGAAGATATAACAAAAACCAAAATAAATAAATCACTTGGGTTGCCTCCCAAAAAGCGCCTTTGTTTTATGTCTTTGGCTACACATTTATGCATGAATCTCCATAATTTGGACTTTCGAGAGCCACATCCTCCACAATATTCACCGAAAAACCTTCATAAAAAGGTTTTAAGCGATGACCATTAACCTTAAGAACTCTGTCAGAGGTCGGGCTCCGAATCTCAACTGCACCATGAGGAAAAACATTAGTAACAATAAAAGGTCCAACCCAACAAGAACGTAATTTACCCGGAAAAAGTTTAAGCTTAGAATGAAAAAGAAGAACTTTTTGACCAACAGAGAACTCCTTTCTCAAAATCATTCTATCATGAAATGTCTTCGTCTTTTCCTTGTAAAAAATTTCCTGCGCTATAGGGTTAATAACATCCACAGAAAATACCGAATGTTCCTCACTAGGATATTTCATGGCATCATTCATATTGAATTCTATAACCTCTCCATCAAACTCCATAGTGAGAGTCCCTTTATGTATATCCATTTTAGTCATAGCAGTCTTAAGAAAAGGTCTTCCTAGCAAAATTGGGATAGAATTAGAGGAGTTATCATCTTCCATATCAAGTACATAAAAATCAGCAGGAAAAACCAACTCATTAACTTGTACTAAGAAATCTTCTAATACCCATCAGGATATGCATTAGACCTATCAGCTAGTTGAATTATCACACCAGTTTCTTTTAATGGACCAATATTCAAAGATGAATAAATGGAACGAGGCATGACATTAATAGAAGCTCCTAGATCTAACAAAGCCTTTTCAACTCTAACACTACCAATTTTACAAGGGATAGTAAACATACCTGGATCCTTGCACTTAGGAGGTAGTTTCTTTTGGAGAACTGCTGAAACATTCTCCCCCATGTGAACTTTTTCATCTCCTCTTAATTTTCTCTTGGAGGTGCACAGTTCCTTAAGGACTTTAGCATATCGAGGTATTTGTTTTATAGCATCTAATAAAGGAATATTTACCTCAACCTTGCGAAATATCTCAAGGATGTCTTTCTCTTGTTCCTCTTTCTTGGATTTTGCAAATCGGCTTGGAAAAGGAGGGAGGTATCACAATAGGTAGGGGTTTCGCTTTGGTGGGTTGCGCATATTGAGATTTAGGTATCAATTCATTCTTCTCAAGCTCATCTTCTACATGCTTTGTCACTTTCTTACTAGGCTCTTGCAACTCCTTCCCACTTCTAAGGATGACAGCACTAACGTTTTGCTTTGGATTCACCTCAGATTGCGAAGGCAATCTCCCTAATACTTGAGACTCCAGACGGCTCACTGTAGTCGCCAATTGACTCATTTGGTTCTCCAAGTTCTGAATGCTTGTTGTAGTTGCCTGCTGAAATTGTTGAGTGTTAGTCGCAAGTGATTTAACAATTTCTTCAAGAGATATACCTGACTTGGAGTTTAACTGTGGAGGTGCTGGTTGTCTTGGTGGATACTGTTGTGGGAATCTTGATTGCCTAACTTCATAGCTGAAGTTGGGATGATCCTTCCATCCCGGATTGTATGTTTGTGCATAAGGATCATACCTCCTCTGAGGCATGCCTGGAAATCCTCCAACTGCATTGGCTTGTTCAACGGGTTCTTCTTGAAATGTAGGACACATATCGGTTGAATGACCCATATTGTAATAAATGCCACAAGTTTTCACCTGTTGTACATTACCTACAATAAACTTTTTCTACAAGAGAAGTAAGTTTATCTAAACGTTGTTCAACAGAAGAAATATTTACCTCATTCACCTTCCTTGAAGTAGGATCTTGCATGCTGCCAAATTGTTGTGCATTGGCAGCCATATTTGATATCAACTCCCTTGCTTGAGTAGGGGTCTTGTTCACCAACACGCCTCCACTAGCAGCATCTATCATACTCCTATCCATCAATGATAGTCCTTCGTAAAAATATTGAATAAGAAGTTGATTAGAAATCTGATGCTGAGGACAGCTGGCACACAATTGTTTGATCGCTCCCAATACTCATACAAAGTCTCCCTAGGAAGTTGTCTGATCCCACAAATGTCTTTTTTGATGTTGGCAGCTCTTGAAGCAGGAAAGTACTTCTCGAGGAATTGCTTCTTCAAACCATTCCATGTTGTAATCGATCCAGGAGGCAAGTAGTACAACCAATCTTTAGCTAACCCATCTAAAGAGAATGGAAAAGCACGCAGCTTAATCTGCTCTTCAGTCACGCCTTGTGGTCTCATAGTTGAACATACAACATGAAACTCCTTAAGATGTTTATGAGGATCTTCACCTGCAAAACGATGAAACTTGGGTAATAAATGAATAAGACCAGACTTTAATTCAAAATTTACCTCCAAATCTATATATTGAATGCAGAGTGGTTGCTGATTCAAGTCTGGTTCAGCTAACTCTCTAAGAGTTCTTTCTATAGGTGCAGGTCTATCCATCACTTGTTCTTCTGAATCGCTAGATGATTCAACTAAATCTGGCACTGTATCTGTTTCAGAAAGAAAAGGCGATGAGGATCGTTGCTTAGCTCGCTTCGTCTGCTGTCTCAGCTGGCGAACTGTCTTCTCAATTTCAGGATCAAACGAAAGTGTACCTGTACGAGAAGAACGAACCATACACCAAGTAAAACGTAAAAAGGATTAAATAAATGACACCAATCCCCGGCAACGGCGCCAAAATTTGATGGGTGTCGAAGCCAACAAAAATAAATTCCTACTCTAAATAAATTGTGTATAGTGATTGAGCAGGGTCGTGTCCACAGAGATCGGTAATTATTTAAATCCTTTTGAAACGTAAAACGTAAAATGGGGGAATTGTTGACAATAATAAAAATCAAATCAAAATAACAAGAATGCAAATTAAAGTTGTAATTCAAATTGGAGAAAGCTCTGGTTGAAGGAATTAACTCAGCTTGATTCAACTACTGATCATTGATTCAAATATAGATTATTATTATTAATTATGAATAGACCGGTTATAGCTACTGAGACCCTCTAATAGCCAATCTCTCCTTAACTAGTCGATAACCAAGGTACGACCGTTGGTTATTTCCCTAATCAATAGACAACCCTAGATACGATCATAGGATTTAATTAATTGACAGCCTGAAAAACCAGAGAGACCCAAATCCTAATCAACACATATGATGACTCATTTAAATTAGATTGTTTATTCTCACAACACAACTCTCTGCTATGTTATTTGTCACAAACATTAAATTCTTCATACGATGAATCCTTTAAATGACAATAGATTAAGTTGATAATTAAATAGTGGCCAATTACCTAATTAACAAACATAATCATGAAACTAATTCAGAGAATAAACAAATACCCAAAAAGTAATAAAACAATTAAAGCATAAGAAAGATCTCACAGTAGTGATGAATCAAAGCTTCATTATCCTTCAACCAGAAAAATAGGTTTAGCTCTTCATAGAGAGAAGAGAAAAATTAGATCTAGGGTTTCTTTCTTTTTCTCCAATCCAAAAATCCCACTTTTTCACAATAGATTCCTCCCTTAAATACTCTCTCTCTCTTCTCTTTTAGAGTTCTATTTAAAATAAAATACTAATATCTAAAATATTAAATTCGTAATTACAAAAATAGCCAAAAATATAAAACATGTTAAACTAAAAACTGCAGGTCCGCAATTGACAGCACGCGCCCACGCCTTATTAACAAAGTTCTTCTGCCTCTCATAATTTCTCCAAGGGAACAATCATCCCTAAACATCATCTTGTAGCTCAATTTTATCACCAATCAATAGAATTGCACCTACAAAAGTAAATCACAAGTAAATCACTATTATTAAATGCAAAACATCGATATTAAGGGAAGTAAACAATGCAAAACTAGTGCATAAATTGCACTCTAACAGATTTTCAACGATACAACAACCGAAACACAACACAAACACAAGGCACACGAGATTTACGGAAGCACCGACTTCCAACCTTTTCTTATTAATCAAGAACAAGGAACTAAAAATAGCTTCCAGCAAGAATGCTTGCAGAATACCACTCACTGTCTACAAAACTTGGCTCCCCAAGCTCTCCCCCCATAATGCTACTTATAGCATTTGTAAGTGACAGCCCCACTTACTAGGATAGTATAGATTATTCCCAACCCATACCTTGTTTGCCACCAGCACACATAAACAAATAAGCCCACTACCTAAGTGCATTGCCCATACACTATTGTTTAGGTTACATTGAATAGTGGCGGACCATCCCCACTTAGACAAGATCCCCATTATAGGTAGTGCCCATGCAGTGGCGGGCCTCCGCCACTAAGAATTGCTCCAACAATCCTCTTGGCCTGATGCTTGTGTGCGGAACATGTTCTGTGCGTGTGCGCTCCATTGGCGCGCCTGTCCGCTATCCGTTAGCGTGCGCGCTGCCTGGCACGCTTTGTGTGCGCGCATGCTGCTTGGCGCGCTCTTGCGTCCGCGCTTGCCCGCTGCATACGCTCGCTCACTGCCCATCAGCGTGCACATGCCTTGCGCGCATTTGCGTGCACGCTATACCCTCGGAGCACTTGTGCGCTGCCTCGCGCATATCCCGCGCGCGCTGCCCATCAGCCCGCTAGTTGCTGCCACTCCCCAGCCCGCGTGCAGACTTGCCTTGTTTCCTCACACATCCGTTGCCTCATTATGCTTGGCACAAGGCCGCAAGCCAAGCATTGGCGTGCCTCGAGTTTTAAGGCTGTAACACTTGTCCACTTGGAAATAGAAAATTGAAAAGGCTGCCACCACAGAACCAAAACTTATGAACCGCAAAACAATTCCCAATACACCCTGTGTTACCTGGATCTTGGTGTGAAAAACTTCATAAACCAAGTTGAGTTCAACCTCAATTATTCCCAAGGCTTCTGCTGGACTAAAATCATCAATGGAAGGTTCTTCAAGTTTAACGTCTTTGAAGCTGGGGACGAGATCAACAAGAATCAATCTGAAGAGATTGAAGTATTGACAACCCACCTCGACATAATCTCTGCCTTCCTGTATCGGAATAACACGATCATTTTCACGAGACAAAGCACGAAGCCTCTTAAAATGCTCCAGTTGTATTTTAAGGGATAAGTCCCGAAATTTCTCCAGGCTTGCAAGATACAAAGCACGAATCCTCTCAAAATACTTTATCATAGCGGCAATAAACACGAGCACTGTTGGAAACAACAGCTTGTTTCCGTGAAGCGACTGGAAGAAGATATAAACAGCAGCAACAACCTGGACTACGAGTCCAAGCAATTGCCTGATCCAGAGTTCGTTATCTTCAAGAGCAAACGCAGTTATAGTGTCTGGACCACCAAGGTGTAACAACAGAAATGGAGCCCAAAACGCTAAAAGCTCCTTCTCCGTGGGCATCGAGAGCTCAGGATTATCTCTTGCTCTTTCAGTGATGAGGCCAATGCCAAAATTAGCAGCCCAATCTGCGAGCAAGTAAGCGGACCAGATTATCAAGATGATCAGTTTATGGCCCGTGGTTTTTCGGAGGGGAGCAAAAAAAACCAAGACGGTTTGTAATGAAAGACTGAACAAGATTACACCTCGTATGTTCCAGTCGTTCCATAATTTCTTGACAAGTTCAGGGATTCGATTAAGCATTTCCTCGCTTTTCGCTTTTCAAGGTATAGAGATTAAAAACAGTGGACTTCTAGCGTTTTGAAGCTTAAAAATTGACAGGGAACAAGAACACGAGAGATAAATTGATGAGGAATTTTTGGAATCCTTCTTTCTCTTCTTCCTTGACAACTTCTTGTCGGACGAATGAATCATTTTTTAAAAATTTAGAAAACACATTAAAATAAGAGGATTAAAGGTCAGCAATATTCAAATAGCAAGAATCAAGAAAAGAATTTAAGAAAAAGAAGACAAATCGCGGATTCAAGACAGAATAATGCAGTATCGCGCTGTTTCACAAATTATAATGACGCTTTCTCAAAATATTGTTCCAGAAATACATTTGTAAAAGCAATTGCAAATAGTAAGTGACTAGCTATTTAAACCCAAATGATTAAATGCATCCATTTATGCTCTGATGCTTGCAATTAAGTCATTTGGTTATGATGAAGGGTCTTCTTAATAGAGAGCAACATATGTATATCCGGAAGTTAAATGCAATTCCTGCCTTCTAGAAAAATATCAGCCCAAGTTAAGATGTAGGGTTTACGTATTGAAAAAGAGTGAGTTCAATAAAGAGATTAAAAACAATGGACTTTAGAGTCTTCAATAAGTGAAAAATTTTGAGATAACAAAAGCACGAGATAGAGGATAATTCGGCTTCTTACTTAGTTTACTTCAATGTTAAAGTAATATTTAGAATTCCTTGGAAACTTTGTCTAAAAGGCAAAAGCAAGGATCCGCTTCATTGCAAGGATTGATTAAGAAATGACATGAAGGAAACAATATTCATATAGCAACAATTAAGAAAAGAATAAAAAAAAGATAGAATCCCAAAAAAAAAAAACATTATCCACATATTGACTTATGAAATAAGAAAAATTATGGATTAATAAAAGAAATTACTCCATTGGAAAACCCTAATGAGCTACGGGAAAGCTTCTCCACCGCCGCTGGCGAGCGACCGTTTCACCAAAAAGACAAAGTTTAGGGCTGAAGGGGCTGATGGAGATAACCCTAAGCCCTTATCCTACCGTGATATTGCCATGGAGGCGAATGGGGGTTCTGCAAATATGGGGTTTGGCATGAGGGACGAGTGGGAACTGGAAGAGGAGGATGTCTGTTGCAAGGAGGACGAATCTATGCCCTATATTGCTTTCTCACAAAGGGTTCACGATCGACTAGCAAAACCTTGGGCGAACTCAGTTGTCGTTAAAACTCTTGGACGAAACTTGGGATATAGAGTTATCAGTGAGCGTTTGAAGAGACTCTGGAGTTCTACAATGGGTTTCTCCATCATTGACTTAGCTAATGATTACTACTTGGTCCGTTTTCAGAACGAGGGAGATGTGGAATATGCTCTTACTGAGGGGCCTTGGACCATCATGGGGCATTATCTTTTTGTTCAGCAATGGACGCCGGAGTTTGATGCTACCACGAATAGAGTTGATCGGATTGTGGCTTGGATTCGTTTGTCTGGCATGAATATTCACTTTTATCATAAAACTATTATTCGGCGGTTAGGGCAAATTGTTGGCCCGGTCATCAAGATAGACTATCTCACTGCCGCAGCCCAAAGGGGAAAATTCGCTCGCATTGCGGTTCAACTAGACCTTGACAAGCCGCTGGTTTCTCAATTTAATTTTGAGGGAAGAATCCAAAAGGTGGAGTATGAAAATCTGCCCATGATTTGTTTTTGTTGTGGCAAGTTTGGCCATTATCAAGATGCTTGCCCTGACGGTGGTACCACGCATGTGGAAGCGGCACAGCCAACTTCTTGTCCTGTTGCTGCAAACCAGAATATTGTGGTGGAGGAGGGTTCTAACCAAAATGAGTCTAAGTTTGGATCGTGGATGGTGGTAACCCGTAAACCTCGCCCTCGTAGATCTACAGAAAGGGTTTCTTCTAAGGTCTGGGTTCAGGATCAACAGGGGCTGAATGTTCGTGTGTCGCGGTTTGATGTTTTAGGCAAAGTGATGGATGACGAAAGTGTACCACAAAATCAGGACAACACTTCGGTAGTCCATCAGGAAATCCTGGAGCCAACAGTAGAAAACCCCAACACATTAGCCCCAAAATCCAGGAGCATGAAAAAGAAACAAGTGAGTCACTTTATGCGGAAATATCCTACCAAGAAAATTTCAGTTTCGGCAAACAACTCCATAGCTGAAAATATCAACCCAAACAATCACAGCCGTAACCAGACTTTCCAACCACATAAGCCTACCCTAGCCATGCAAGGCATGCACGCACATCTCAAGGTTCTTACAACATCTGAACCAAGTGCCACCTCCGATGTTCCCTGTAGCTCCATGCATGGCATGCATGCCCATCCCAACACACTGGCTGCTTCTCCGATGCCTGTTCATGTAACCCTTAACCCGTTAAACCACAGTGCAGTTTCTTTCCCCAACCTTCAGCTACAATTTCCTCATCCTCGGTCTCATCATGAACACTTGCCTGAGGGAGTTTTGGCCCTAAATTTGGATAAAGAGCCTCCCGATGAGGATGGAATGGAGAGCCCTAATTTCCGGGGGGGAGATGTTAGGGAGCTTGATTCAGATGTTGCGGGTAGGATTTTGCCTTCAACTGATGACGATAATTCAGGGGTTCCTGACACCTTCATGGATGATGAAGCTGAAGCCATAGGGCTGTCTTAGTTTCGCCCCCGTTCCCCTTTTAAAATATTTTTGTTATGTGTATTACAACTATGTTTTGGAATGCTCAAGGTGCTGCCTCACCGTCCTTTCGTCGTTCTTTCTCTGCTGTGGTTACCAATTACAAGCCCATAATGGTGGTGTTAATGGAGCCTCGCATCAGTGGGTCCAAGGCGGATAACTTCATCAAGAATAGTGGTTTTGAAAAGTCTCACCGAGTGGAAGCTGAGGGTTTTTCGGGCGGCATTTGGATCCTTTGGAAAAATTTATTTGATGTTGAGATAGTGGAGAATCATACTCAATTCATTCACCTCAAGATTTCAAGGAACAATAATCTTCTAACTTGGATGACGGCAATCTACGCTAGTCCTAATCCAAGCATTAGGCGACATCTTTGGAATGAGTTGGCAAAGATTGCTTTGACTGTCCAGGGCCCTTGGCTGTTAGGTGGAGATTTTAATACTATTCTGTATAATTCTGAGAAGAAAGGAGGATCTCCGATGGGCGCAGGAGTGTGCAGACTTTTTCAGTCTTGGTTTCATAGTCACGGCATGCATGACCTTCCTTTTCATGGGCCACGTTTTACTTGGTCTCGCGGCAATCTTTTCAAACGTCTTGATAGAGTGATTTGCAATGGAGATTGGGCTCAGACTTATGCTGCCTCTACTGTCCTTCACCTTCCAAAGTTTATTTCTGATCATCGGCCTCTTCTAGTGAAAGAGAATATTAATCCTCCGAGAAATTTGAATTCTAGGCCGTTTCGTTTTCAGGCGGCTTGGCTCACGAATGATGGTTTCAAGGATTTTGTGGCCACTTCATGGGATCGGAACGTCACCTATATGGAGGCGGCAAATCTTTTTCGGCTTAAAGTCATGGATTGGAATAGGCAGCAATTTGGGAATATTTTTTGGCGGAAACGACGATTAATGGCTCGGCTGGGGGGAATTCAGCGGGCCTTGGAGAAGTATAGTTCTCAAGGGCTCCTTGAGCTTGAATTAAAGTTGAGAACCGAGCTTGAAGAAGTGCTTACTCAGGAAGAAATTTTCTGGCTTCAAAAGTCGCGCAAAGATTGGCTCCTTTTAGGTGATCGTAACACTTACAGCCATTAAAAATAATGCGGGCACTTGGATTTATGATAAAGAGGAAATTACGCAGCATGTGATTCAGTTCTATTCATCCCTGTATTCTTGCGACTCGCCAAATTTCCGGGCATATCCGCATCCGAACTCTTTTCCTATTATTAATGATGAGGAGCTTCAATATCTTCAGGGGAATGTGGATGATGATGAAATTAAAAGAACCATCCTTGGCATGCACCCTCTCAAGGCCCCGGGTCCGGATGGCCTCCATGCCATTTTCTATCAAACACAGTGGGATACGGTTGGCCCATCTCTTTGCTGCTTAGTGAAAGATGTTTTTAAGCATAAACGTTTGCCGGGGGATCTAAATACTACATTGCTTGCGCTTATTCCAAAGATTGAGAATCCCTCTTCTTTGAAGTTGTACCGTCCCATCTCTCTCTGCAATGTAGCGTACAAGACCATTACCAAGATTATTGCTAATCGGCTCCAATCGATTTTACCTCATCTGATTGGCCCCCACCAAACTAGCTTTGTTCCCGGTCGTCACATAACGGAAAATATTGTGATCGCTCAAGAAGTCATCCATTCCATGAGGAAAAAGACTGGTGCTAAAGGTTTTATGGCGATCAAGGTTGATCTTGAGAAGGCGTATGATCGCCTTAGTTGGGAATTTATCAATGATACTTTGTGCGAAGCTCAAATTCCCCCCGATCTCATTCAGACTATTATGGCTTGTATTACCTCAGTCAAAATGCGGGTTTTGTGGAATGGGGAAGTGACGGATGAATTCGTTCCTTCCCGTGGAATTCGCCAGGGTGATCCGTTGTCTCCTTATCTTTTTGTTCTCTGCATCGAACGCTTGAGCCATGGGATTCATAATGCCGTGACTGCTGATAAGTGGAAACCGATTCATTTGGCTCGCAATGGTATCCCTCTCTCTCATCTTTTCTTTGCGGATGATCTCCTGTTGTTGGCTGAAGCTTCTATTGAGCAAGCTCGTATTCTATCGGCAGTCTTGGATGCTTATTGTTACAGTTCAGAAGCTAAGGTTAATGTTAACAAGACTATGTTATACTTTTCCAAGAATGTAAGGGGTATAGATGTGGCCAGGATCTCGGGTATTCTTGGTTATTCTGTCACGCAGGATCTTGGGAAGTATCTTGGGGTCCCTCTCCACCACTCACGGGTCACCAATAAAATGTTCCAGGATATTATTGATAAAGTTGAAAAGCGGCTCTCTGGCTGGAACGCTTCCCATTTGTCTCTGGCTGGCCGCATTACTCTGGCTCAGTCGGTCCTTCAGGCTATTCCCATTTACGTCATGCAAACTGTTTCTATTCCGGCTGGTATCAGAGAGAAGATTGATAGGGCATGCAGGCGCTTTATTTGGAGCGGCTCTTCACCTAATCAAAGCCTTAGCATGATCAGCTGGAAGGATATTTGTAAGCCAAAGTCAGCCGGGGGGTTGGGGTTCAAATCCTTGGCTATCATGAACCGGGCCCTTCATATGAAACTTGCTTGGGGTCTCCTCTCTTCCCCAAACAGCTTCTGGGTTCAGGTCCTTGTCTCTAAATATGGGGTTGACATTCGCAATCCGCCTCTTTTGCTTCCAACGCGCTATGGTTCTCACTTGTGGAAGTCTATCGGAAATGTGTGGAGTGATGTTTTGGCAAGCCGACGCTGGTGCTTGGGAGATGGTAAATCCGTTTGGTTTTGGTGGGATCTTTGGGTGACTAAGGATGTCCCTCTTGCGGCTTATACAACCAATAATCTTCCTAGCAATATCTTAAACGGTAAAGTGGCTGATTTTGTTAAAGAAGATGGTTCCTGGCTCTGGGAGCGTTTTGAACAATTTCTTCCTGCTAATATCATTATTCAGATTGCGGCTTTTCATCCCCCATCCCCTGATAAGGGTACGGATTCTTTGTTTTGGACTCACTCCAAATCTGGGCGTTTCACTACTCACTCGGCCTACTTGGCCTTTTCGAATGATACTCCCATGCATGATGACAGGCTCTGGCGTACGGTTTGGAGTTGGAAGGGTCCCCAAAGTGTGAGGATCTTCTTATGGCAAGCATTTCACGATCGTCTGAAAACTAAGGCCGAATTAGTTCGTCGTCACATCCCGGTATCAACCTCCTGCGACCGGTGTGGGGCTGCGACTGAGGATGCTATGCATGTCTTGCGGGACTGTGCTTTGGTTAAGCGTTTCTGGCTCCTGATTCTCCCAGAAAATAAACGACAACAATTCTTCAATTGGCGGCTCCATGATTGGCTTCGTACGAACCTGGGAATGGTCGGAGGGCTAGGGAGTGTTTCTAATTGGGCCATCTTCTTTGGTATTGCTCTCTGGAGACTTTGGTTTTGGAGGAACCAATTCATCTTTAATCAAGTTTCTATGGATCCGAATACTGTTTTAATGGATGTTTTTATGCGCACTGCGGAAATGCATAAGATTCATTCTCATCCGCTTACCTCAGGACATACAAGAGTGATGAGATGGATTTCTTGGAAACCTCCAGATTGGCCTTGGTGCTCTCTGAACACGGATGGTGCCCATAACAGGGAGGGAATTTCTTCTGCTGGGGGATTGATTCGCGATCACATGGGTCGCTGGATAAGTGGTTTTGGGATGATGATAGGTTCCTGCTCTGTTACAGTAGCGGAGCTTTGGGGTTTGTATCAAGGGTTGCAGCTAGCCTGGAATTCTGGTATAAGAAAGCTTAAAGTGGAAATAGATAGTTGTTGTGTGCTGCAGTTGGTGACCAAGCCAACATTGGAAATCAATCACTATACTCCTCTGATTCGAGCTATCAAGGATTATCTAAAGATGGATTCCTCTTGGTCTTACTATCTACCATACTCCCCCGTTGGGTGCTAGACCCTTTTTGTTTAAGGATGCTTATGGGGTTGCCCATTCTCGCTCGATTGTTCTTTAGCTCTGCCTAGAGCCCCTTTTTACCAAAAAAAAAAAAAAAAAACATTATCCACAGTTCCTAGACTCATTGGCACGTGATAGCAATTGTTGATTCATCTTGATTGGACTGTATGAAATTAATAACAAATTTGTTTAAGTTTAATAATTTAACAACGTCTATTCAATTGACATTGGCATATGACAAAGAAAAACTGGATACAAACAATTTTTTTTCCTATATTTTATGTCAACGATGACATTTTCATTCAACCAATAAGTACACGACATTTTCATTTCGTCAAAATGTCTCTAATTGGGCAATTTTCAGAAACCTCCCCTAAGGTTTGATATAATTTCACTTAGATGGCGAGTTTGATTGTATTCTCACTTACCTCCCCTGCCGTTAGTATACATACGGTTTGACCGTTAGTGGACGAGGGTAAATATGTAAAAGGCAAGGTGAAATTATAAAAAAATCAAATAACAATAAAAAAATGGTTTAAAATCTATTGGACAATTGTATTAACCGATTAGACACAATATCCATTGTGTAAAAGAGTGCATTTCTCTTTCTCTTCTCTTTCCCCAGCACAAAAAAGCAGTGGCTGTCAATGTCTCACCATTTTCACTCCACTCACCTACTCTCATCTGCTAGAACAAAAAGAAATACACATTAAGCGCATACATAACCCATGAAGAAGAAAAACGTAGGTGGTCGGAGAATGCCACCGACCGGTGACGATCAACAGCGACCGAAAGATGCCACTGTTATTGAAGTTTGTAAGAGGTTAATTACTTTATGAAAGTCTAAAATTTATAAATACCTTTGGTTTTCTTGTTTTTGGAGTTTTATAAGTGGTTATTGGTTGTGTTTCATTTGTCTTGTTCATGGGTTGGTGGTGGAAAAATTGATTAAAAGGAAAATGAGTTTAGCCATATGTGGCCATAAGTTGAAAAAAATTTAATTATTAGTTATTTTATGTTTATGATTTACACCATACATAGTGCAATAAGGCTATAAAGCCAAAAATTTGTTATTGTTATGCAAATGGGTGTGTAAAATAGAAGTAGTCTTAACTGCAATTTTTATTTTTCCTGCCAAAGTTTGCTTAAGTTGATATGTTTATGAATTTGCAGTGTTTGTGTGCGCCCGTCGCAGAAACACAGTTTCTGCGTTTTTAGGTGACAATTTTGTCTCATGTGCGACAAGTTTGAGAGATTTGATGATACAACACCTTTTCAGTACGAGCAAGGCAATTGAGATGTCGTATCATCTTTTTGTACTCAGTCATATGCACAAGATTGAGTTTTTGTATATTTTGTATAAATGTTATACTAACATAGTGACAATACCATGTATAAAGTATAACTCAACTATCTATCATGACCACTGTTACTGTAGTTATTATTTTTGTTCTTTTTGTATATATGGGCGACTGCTAGATGTATAGGCTGATGAAATTCAGTCAAATTATAATTGTGATCAACTGTAAGCTGCAGAAATGCACATGTAACTATTATTTAAGTGATAGTGTCAGTTCTTATTAGTGTTATTTTTCAATTTAATTAACTGATATTAATGTTTTTTAGGTTTCAGCATAAATTAAAATATTTGTTATTTGTATTGTCGGTTGGGTGACAAACAACTTGATGAAGAGTATAGTATATTGCTGAAAGAAGTAAATTATGTTTTTGTAGTTTTTTATTTCACCTCCAGGCAAACATTCTGAAATTTGGGGAGACAACATTGTCGCACAGGAGACAACAGCTTGTCTCCCTAAATTTCAGAATACTTGTTTCAAAATTGCAAAAACAAACATTCTGAAATTTGGGGAGACAAGCATTGTCGCACAGGAGACAACCGCTTGTCTCCTCAAATTTCAGAATGCTTGTTTTTGCAATATCGACAATGTTGTCTCCCATGCGACAATGTTGTCTCCCATGCGACAATGTTGTCTCCCATGCGACAATGTTGTCTCCTCAAATTTCAGAATGTTTGCCTGGAGGTGAAATAAAAACTACAAAAACATAATTTACTTCTCTCAGTAATAGACTATACTCTCCATCAAGTTGTTTGTCACCCAACCGACAATACAAATAACAAACATTTTAATTTATGCTGAAACCTAAAAAACATTAATATCAGTTAATTAAATTGGAAAATAACACTAATAAGAACTGACATTATCACTTAAATAATAGTTACATGTGCATTTCCGCAGCTTACAGTTGATCACAATTACAATTTGACTGAATTTCATCAGCCTATACATCTAGCAGTCGCCCATATATACAAAAAGAACAAAAATAATAACTACAGTAACAATGTGCCATGATAGATAGTTGAGTTATACTTTATACATGGTATTGTCACTATGTTAGTATAACATTTTTACAAAATATACAAAAACTCAATCTTGTGCATATGACTGAGTACAAAAAGATGATACGACATCTCAATTGCCTTGCTCGTACTGAAAAGGTGTTGTATCATCAAATCCCTCAAACTTGTCGCACGGGAGACAAACTTGTCACCCAAAAACGCAGAAACTGTGTTTCTGCGACGGGCGCACACAAACACTGCAAATTCATAAACATATCAACTTAAGCAAACTTTGGCGGGAAAATTAAAAATTGCAGCTAAGACTACTTATATTTTACACACTCATTTGCATAACAATAACAAATTTTTGGCTTTATAGCCTTATTACACTATGTATGGTGTAAATCACAAACATAAAATAATTAATAATTAAATTTTTTCAACTCATGGCCACATATGGCTAAACTCATTCTCCTTTTAATCAATTTTTCCACCACCAACCCATGAACAAGACAAATGAAACACAACCAACAACCACTTATAAAACTCCAAAAACAAGAAAACCAAAGGTATTTATAAAATTTAGACTTTCATAAAGTAACTAACCTCTTACAAACTCTAATAACAGTGGCATCTTCCGGTCTCTGTTGATCGTCACCGGTCGGTGGCCTTCTCCAACTACCTACGTTTTTCTTCTTCATGGGTTATGTATGCTCTTGATGTGTATTTCTTTTTGTTCCAACAGATGAGAGTAGGTGAGTGGAGTGAAAATGGTGAGAGATTGACAGCCACTACTTTTTTGTGCTGGGAAAAGAGAAGAGAAAGAAAAATGCACTCTTTTACACAATGAATATTGTGTCTAATCAGTTAATACAATTGTCCAATAGATTTTAAACTATTTTTTTATTGTTATTTGATTTTTTTATAATTTTACCTTGTCTTTTACATATTTACCCTCATCAACTAACGGTCAAACCGTACGTATACTAACGGCAGGAGAGGTAAGTGAGAATACAATCAAACTCGCCATCTAAGTGAAATTATATCAAACCTCAGGGGAGGTTTCTGAAAATTGCCCGTCTCTAATTAGAAGGGGAAAAAAAATAGTGAAGTGTCAATCCGCATAAATAGAAGCCACATAGTGTGTCCGTTTTTATTAGCGAATTTAACTCACAATTGGTGGGAAATATGCTTTTCATTTAGTTTCGAAAACGGGGATGACAAATGGGCTAGGCCTAGCCTAGGACCAAGTGTAGGCCTAGTTTCTTAAGAAATCCAGAACCCTGAAAAGCCTAGGCCCAATATAGAGGAGGTGGGGATCTTGAGCCCGCCATAGGCAAATTCGGTCAAATTTATGCACAACACTTGACAGCACTGAGCAAATCCTCCAATACTTTGGCATCAGAACGGCAGTGCATTGATGTGGGACAAGCATTTTAAATTTAATTATTTTTAACAACTACTAGAGATGCCCAACAAGGTGGGCGCCGTGGCATGACAAGAGCATGGCACGGCATAAGCACACTTTGATGGGGCAGGTGGCATGGCAGGCACGCACGCGGGTTAGGCCGAGTTTAGAATTTTAAGCACGCGAGCCTTAAAAGAACAACACAATTAGAGATGGGTTTAAACAAGACATGTGAAAAGGTCGCAATAAGCACATTTTACTTTTTGATGGAAGTAAAATTAAAATTTTATGATTTTATAAATAATTTAAAATTAAACCTTTTAATATATTTTATTAGCACAAATTTTTTAACTTCAATTAATTCTTAGTTTTAAAAAAAATACTCTAATTGATTTATGTTTATAATTTATTAAATGAACAATTGACATCATGATTTTAATAAATAAAATTATAAATATCATGATTTTATAAATATAAATATGTATTAATGCTATTACAGACTATGATCTATAACTCTTTGTAAGTCCAAGTTAACAATTAAGTTAACCATTCAGAAAAATTTATTATTATTGTTGTTGTTGTTGTTAAGTATTAAAAAAGAATTCGATTACGGTAAGGTCTAACTTGATAATTAGTATTACATTCTCTTACTATTATTAGTTTATTATTGTTGAATATATACTTGAATTTTTAATTTTTAATTCTATTAAATTTGATTAGAGGTACATGGATCCAATATATATATATATATATAGGCTTGTAAAAGTACGCCAACAATTTGGCATGCCCCATTAAAAATTTAAAAAAACAAAGAAAAAAATTTATCATGCTTTTTTTTTTTTTTTTGCACGGAAATTGTGCTTCACTTGTGTCATGCCAAGCCTAAGCCGAAAAAAATAAGGCACGACAAGGTGCACGAAGCACATGATGGGCTCGACATGACATAAGCACAAGTACGCATATGCCTTCCTTCGTCGGCCCAACCCGTTGGCCATCTCTAACAACTATTTCAACTATTGTCAATTAGATTTTATTGGAGTTGTATTTTAGTATGTTATTAAAGTCTTTTTATTTGTATTTAGGTGGGATTCTATTTCACATTTGAGTTTTCTTAGACTAGTGGATTTGCTCCATTATAAATATGTAATTTGTTAGAAAAAAAACTTCAATAAATAAAAATTTCTCTTTTCTAATTCTATTTTAAACTAGAGCGTTATCTAATGGCTCTTTGAAGCATCATTATTTATATATCCATCACCTTTGTGTATTACTATTTCCCTTCGAAGAAAATTTTCAATGTCCATGTAGTGTTTTTTTCACCGAAAGAAAGTCTTTTTGTTGTCAAGTTTAAAAATAATCTATGTAAAACGTTAATTGGAGATTTATATGCACATACATTTTTAGATTTAAAGTTATTAACTTTGTTATATTTATGTAATTGTAGAAGCAAAGAGCTAGAAAACTGAGGATGAAAAGAGGCGAAAGAGGCCCAAATTGAGGAGAAAATTTTAATATCTTTTTTGTTTTGTCGAGAAGACAAAAACTCAAGACTCGTATTTTCATTTTTTTACTTTTTACATATATTTCAAAAAGGTCGGAACGTGTCAACTCAGTGGCCAACTAAAAAAAGCCCCTATCTTCTAAACAGTTGAAACACCGGTGGCATGTCAAAGAAGGAAAAGCAAAATTTTTATGTTCTTCTTATGGTGTTTTATTTATGTATTTGAAAATTATCTAAACTTATCATTTCTACATTGAGATATTTCAGAAAATAATTCAACATGAAACACTGACATTAAAAGGATCTGATTTCCGGAACACGAATTCAATAACATGATTGATCAGCTGCCACAATCAGTTTTTTTCCGCTCTTCGCCGACCGTTGCTAATATGGAACTGCTCTCCAAGGCCAAAATGAGTCATCAATACCCAGACAAAAGTAATAAGCTCTCCACCAATACTAACTTGTTGGGCATGTGTCCTTGCACTGCATTGACTTGCTGCTGCACTCGACAACAATTCCACCCACACTTTGCTTACTAAGTCCCATTTCTTCTCCTCCTCCAACTTTTCAAGCTCTTTGGCCAGCATGCTTCCGTCAAATAATACTGATTTGGTTTTATCTTCCTTCACATCCTGTGGTAATTCAATAGATGCATCCATGTTAAGAATGCTTTCACAGGCCTTCTTCACCTCCTTTGGTTTTATACTCTTTTCTTTAAACAATCTTTCAGCCTCAGCACTCGTATCTTGCAATCTTATTTTCGCAATACTTGCCACAGAATTCATCACTGTAGGCTTCAGTACTAAAAGATAGAGCATGTAATCAGAGAGCATCTTGCTGAATTCTCTAGCATTGTAAGTCTTTTCATCGGCAACTTCTTCTGTAGTGTAGTAAAGGACTTGGGTAGCAATGTGCCACAAAAGGAGGCTTTCATCATAAGAAACATCCGCACTGTAACTCATTAATTTGACGAGATCATCACCTTCTGTGCCCAATTCCTGCAGAGTCCCTTCACCTTTAGCTGAACATATTCTCTTGTTAGCCTCTGCATTATGTGCTGCAAACCGAGCTTTTCTTTTAATTTCTTCAAATATAAACACCCACAATTCTTTGGTTAATGGCTGATGAGATAACGATGCATTGATTCTTATCTTATCCACAATATCAGCTAGGCCTAACAAATCAATGAGTTTCATGGTTATAAAACCTAAAAGACTAATGATCTTGGAAATGTGTAGAAACTGGACGGCCTTGTTTGTGATATTGGCTATGTTGAGAATGATTCTGCCAATGCCATGATTATGAATGAAATCGTAGATCGCAGTCTTCTTATTTTGAATCAGTTGATCAATTCCCAAGTAATGAATGATGTTCTCGCAAGCAAGATGCAAACAACTCTTCACTTTGTGTACTCTGCTTGGACGTGCCTTGAGCCAATATCTTATCAAGCTGTGTCCTGAGACAGAACCAGACCACCGGCGAAACAAGAAAGGCGTAGCCAACACCTCATGCTTGATTCCGCGGTGTGAATGCTGCGCATGACATTCTTGCCACTGTGGGTTCTTGAGAACGAGACACCAACGGAGAGTAGCGGCTATGCTACTTTTGATCTCCCCAAGTCTTGACACATTCTTATGATTCCCGAGAGCAACAAATGTCCAATCCGAGAAAACAAGCATGAAGAGAGCTACGACATCCTGGGCTATGGCACCCAAGAACAAGGTGTATGTAATTCCAACATCAATCCCAACAAAACGATACTTATCCACTGCAAAATAGAAATACGAAAGCGCAGCCACAATTGAGCCAAAAGAGATGAACCGGAAAATGCATCCGAATACAGAATGCATCACCCGGATCTTGGTATGCAAAACTCCATAAATGAAGTTGAGTTGAACCTCAATTATTCTCAAGGCATCTTCAGGACTTAGCTTATCAAAGAAAGCTCTGCTCTGTTCACGCTCGTTGAAGCTGAAGATGAGGTCAACAATGAACCCTTTGAAAAGATTGAAGTATAGATAAGCAAAGTGCACCACCTCCAGATAGTCCAAGTTATATCCTGAGTGAAGTATTTGTGCTGAAACTTTGGCCTCAACCTTCGAGTCGGGTTTTTTAAGCATTGAGTCTCGGAATTTGTCCAAGCTTGCTAGATACAGAGCACGAGTCCTCTCAACATACTTGATAGTTCCAGCAATGAACAAGAGTATCGTTGGGATAGAAACACTGTCGTTGGGAAGTGCCATGAAGAAGATATAAACAGCAGCAGCAGCCTGGAATACGTATCCAAGCAAGTGCCTGAGCCAGAGTTCGTTATCTTCAAGGCCAAATGAAGTTATGGTGTCCGAACCACCGAGGTGTAGCAAAAGAAATGAAGGCCAAAGTGCTAAAAGCTCAATGTTCCCCGCATACACAGCCGTATACGATTGATTTTCAGAGATGACTCCGACACAATAAGTAGCAGACCAGTGTGCGAGTAAGTACGCTAGCCAGATGAACAAGGTTATCAGCTTGTGCCCTGTGCCTTTTCGGAAGGGAGCAAATAGAAGTAAAACGGTTTGTATTGAAAGACTTAGCAAGATTGCAACCCGTAAATTCCATGTATAAAATATTTTGGTGAGTCCTCCAAGGCTAAAATTAACCATTTTCTCTTCCTTTTGTTTCTTTTGATTTTCCCTTCGCTCTGGCGAAAGAAAACTTCATCTCAGAGTTGCTATAGGCTGCAGCTCTTTGAAGGCTGATATATACAACAATAGCATTTGGGTCACTCTACTTTTATGATTTCTCAATTAATGACTGAACTTTCTTAATCTATATCAACTGGATCCCCAACTCACCCTTTAATGACTGGAACATCCTTCAGTGGTAAGTTTAGTTACCATCATAACTCTTACATTGTGAAATACGATTGTCAAGACTCAAAATTTAGGATAGTTTGGGATTAGTGCGGCCAATTAAATAAGTTACTTTGTTATGTTGATAAAATAAACTGCTAAAAAAATAAATTTTTAAATATTTACCCATAATTTTTTGTTAAAACTTACTAAATAAAATACTTTTATTTTTTTAACTTCAATCCTAAATATTGCCTCAATATAATGACATTAATTTAGTCATTTAATTATGATTAGAATGTAGGACATATTGATAAAAATTAGACTAACTATCATCATTTTGAAACTTATAAAATTTATGGAGTCGAATGTTATTACTCAATTAATATATATTTTCTGTAACTCTTATCGTGTGAAAGGATGAACGTGTGAACAAAAGAAAGGGCTGTTGTTTGTAAAATGTCAAAGCAATTTTTTTTTTTAAATTTTTATACAATTAATTTCAACCATGATTAGGATTTCAATGTTCAGTTAGCATTGAATTGTTAAATTAAATATTACCCTAATGGAAACTTCTCTATTTTTCAATTAATAGAACCAGTAGTAGGAAAGAGACAATGTTGAATGAATATCAAAATGCTAATTTCTTCTTTCTAGAGTTATTAGCACATGTTACCAAAGACTTGTTATACTTGTGCAATAGATCCACTTACCTTTTTCTATATAAGAAAATAGAAAGCAATAGTTTCTTATTTCTTTGACTTCACGAATTTTAATAAGTTGATACGTTGGGGAATAAAGAGAGAAAAAGAAACCAATTGATTTTTAGAGACTAGAATTATTGGCACATGATACCAATTTTCTTTTAAATTATTATGCATAACAACTTTCTTCTTGTACTTTTTTTAAACGTCCAACTTTTGTAATTATTATAATGAAATTTCTCTGGGGTTGGTGCTCAATAAGATATAATGAGTCCCCATCTTCTTTGTTAAGAGGACAGCCGTTGTCATCTACCAAATGATCTGGATAATTTTCAAAAATATTAGAATGACTTAATTTTAGAACAAAATTATATTTTTAGTCTAATAATTTTAGAACAAAACTATATATTGAAGGTACGTACTAATTTAAGCCTCCATTGAGTTTCTGTATTATTTTTCATAAATTATAATGTATCAGTAGATTATAGTGATAAAAAATGGGATGATAGGCAAGAATGACTTGTCAAAATTGGAGATCTGTCACTGTGGGGTTAAAAAGTTACATGGACAACTCTATGGGCCAAATTTTCAAAATGAATAACATTATAAGGGCCAAATGATAAATACCTCAATTTACCGGAGTCACCACAAAAGACCAGCAGTCTCAAATTCAAACATCGAAGTTCCCAAAATACATTCGCCAAATTCCCGCTCAACACTCACAGTGAGTGAGGGGATCCGCAATTCCTCCCTTGATTGGCCCATAAACGACGACGGATCACGTTAAATTATCGCCGCCGTCATAAAAAGGTGAGTCTTTTTTGGGAAATTCGTCATGTGCGCGTATAATTTGTTTGTAAAATTATTAGTTGAGGTAATTTTGAAATTTAAGCCAAACTTTTGTTAGATTTTTATACAAATGCCGCCAAAGCGAAGAGGAAGACCTGCTAAAAAAGCTTTGTCTTCAAATGCCGAAGAGGCTAAAGAGTCCCAAGTTGAAGATAAAGATGCTGAATTGTTTTACCGAGAAGGTAAATTTGGGAATCCCCAACCTTTAATTAATTTTTATTTTTCTTCAAAACCCTAATTTAGTTTTTTGCTCAGTTGAACGACAGTGTGCTGCAGTTAGAGCAATTCGTGACGTGGAGCTTGAACAGACTCTCACTGGGTTGCGCTTGCTCCGCTCATATTTCAATGAGGAACAAATGCAAACCCCTGTGCTTCAGTTTTTCGAAGAGAATCTTCCAAACCTTACGGTTCTAAGAGATGATAAAAATGGAAAATTTGAAGTACGGTGGAAGGATGAAGATGGTAATTTCTATATGGACAATGCTGATGGAAAAGATATACATGCTTCTCTTTTACATCGAATGTCCATAGGTTATCCTTACTGCTCTGGCGCTCCATCATTTAGTGGCTATGGATTCTCAAGCAAAGCAGGTATTGTGTGATATATATATTTTTTCTCCCACTTGATGCATTCGACACGAGTTGGGATGTATTTTCATCATTACTGTTTTTGACATTGAGTTTCCTTATTCTTTGCAGTGAAAACAAACCTCCTAGGTGTTGATAATTTGCAGATCGGAGACTTTGTATGTTCTTTCCATCTCACCTTTATACTTTTACTTCGGTTCCTCGTGAAATGTTGCTTAACTGAAGATTAAAAAGTAGAAAACAAGCATATATGAAAAGAGCATAGAGAATTGTTTGAGTTGAATTTCAATTGTTAGTCAAGAAAATCATGGTTTGTTATGCATTTGAACTGATGTGTTTTTCTTCTTGTTGAAATCTGAATATAAAATGACTGCCCTTCGCCATATGCTTGATATGTGAAGTGTTTTTCTTTTCGTAGTAAAAAATTTCACGATAAATATTCTGCCTTTAAATTGAGAAATGCTTGATTTTATGGTTAGATTGCTTCGAATATATGTTATTTGAACAGATTAGTTTAGTCCAGGCAAAAGGACCTCGTGCAACAGACTCATGAGAGTAAATTCTAGAAGTTTTTCCGAATGCTTTTTCAAACTAACTAAAGATTAAAGAAAAGCTTTCATATGTTTATTGTTTTTCTAGTTTGACATTTCTGTTTTGTAGGTTTTGGAGGAGCCATCCAATTCTCAAATGTTTGGAATGCATGAAGCCCTCCGAACTCCTGGGGTTTGTGGCCTCTTCTTCATATCATTATTTGAATTAACAGTTTTAAATTCAATGAAAAGTTCAAATCTAATGGTACAATTCTGGGTTTTGAGAAAATGATTTAGCTGTCTTATAGTCTCCCAGCTATCTGCATCCTGCGTATGATTCAGTGAAATTGAACAAAAATCCCTGCACTGCTAAGACTTTCTACCATAAAAAATTTTGAAGTTAAATCAGTTTGATGTCTGTTAACGGAAGAACAATGCAATAAGGCCAATGATTTTGTGATGAAATCATGAGGGTGATTAAAGCTAGTGTGCTTCAGTCACTTTTTATTTGTCACAAAGTGCCTAAATTCCTTGAGCCATATGGCTGCTGAAACCCCCCACTGATATTATGAGCTTTGACGTCGCAGGTGACCAGCCAAAGGCTGTCTGTTGGGGTGACACCCAAAACTCTAAGGCAGCCAAAGCGTGGTGAGATGCTTCTTTCTGTTCATGGCTCGCCCCTTGGGGTGTATGAAGAGGATAACATGGGAGCCATACAAGGTATGCCTTTAAATCAGAAATTTCACTTTCTGATTCTTGATCTTGAAACTGTTGGGAGAAGAAATACTTTTATTGTGTTCTGAAAATAGAAGTACTCTGAATCCCTTTGGATAAACAATGTAACCTACCCTAACAAAGTGACAGATGTATCTGCTTCATCTTGTGATTTGTATACAGAAACTTGGCTTAAATGGAGGATGTAATATATCCTTGATTCTTATAATATGTCTTAGTTTTGCTCTGATTTTTGAATTCTTGATTGCAGAATCTGAAGAAGGTTGATCATAATCCAAGAATCTGCAATGGTTGCCCATTTAAGGCTGCTCTAAATGTACTTTCATCATTGTACATGTAATTGTTCTTTTGTTCAAATGTGCTGTTACCTTGACACTGATCTTTAGCTAAAGTTAGTGTTACATTTTAACAACTAATGTGACTTTGTTTTTCCCTGCCGTAGTTATGTAAGAGATGGAGCTCTTTTGCCACTTCATTTGTTAGAATGTGGGTATTGACTATTGAGACCAAGACTTGATGATAAAAAATAGAATAGAGCCTTGATAAAATAATAATATTGTGGCCAAAATAAATTTATTAATTAAGCAAATATTAATTAATTGAATTATAATTTAATACATTGACCCTAAGTCGATTAGCAAAGCCTATTATTCAATTGAAGTTTTAATTTTATTGAGTATTAATTTAATTGAGATTGCGTTCTCATAATTCATAGAGGGTTTTATTTCTCCTACAATAGAGTAGAGTTAGAAATGACATTGTTTGATAATGATATTAACTACAAATAATTTTGTGAGATTGCAATACTACAGCCAATGAATCTTGGGGAAGTATTCAATTGGTCATGCAAATAAAATAGAACATAAATTTTGGCTACAATTTTTTCATCTATGTATCTCGGCAGCAGTATCTTGAATCCATCGATCTGATCATATATGTCAAACAGCTATCGAAAAATCCAATTTCATGCTCAAAGATGCCCATGCCGCCAAAAGTAACCAATTTCAAAGATAAATCCCGCTAATTGAACAACGACTGCAATTAGATTTAACTTTTACCCCATTCATTCTAAAGCATGGACAGTATTGAAAGAATCTGGGTAAAATGGCAGGAAATATTAAAAGGCAAAGAGACATGAGAGCATATATTACTTCAATGGACCCTGTTTCAGTTCAGCAAAATGGAAAGTGCACTTACTGTTGCATTATTATAAGTACATACCCTTGAAAGACTACTAAAAAAAATGCATCAAAAAATTTATCTTAACTTAATGATGTGAAGAAATCAGGTTAATAGTGAGGATCTGAGAGCAGCTTTTGTCAACCCTGAAGAGCAGATGGAATACAAAGTGAGGTACAGGGAGGATCGCCACCAAAATTAATTCCCAAATAATCCCCAGCACAGAATACGTTTAAGAGTGTTTTATATTCCACTGACTTTTGGCAAGGAGAAACCAGAGAGTGGCACTTTAAGATAAATTTTAAAGCCACAGAACTGCAATATGTCAGCAATAAACTGAAATTATTAAAGTCATGATATATTGAAAACAACTAGATAAAATGTCTCAAAAATATGAAATAGATTCTATTATGAGGAAGAAAGTAAATACCGGATCATAGGAGGGCAAATCAGCCAACGGCAAAATATTCAGGAGCCAGCCAGTCAACCATCCCTATACTATACACAAACTCTGTTTTGAATCCAGGCCTGATTGGAAGGAATCAGAAGAATGCAAAAATGAGTCATTTAATTTCTTCAACCTAACTCTTTGCAGTGCTCAGTGACCTGGTCAAATCAGTTTTGGCACTTCCAGATTGTGAACCAGCCAGAGAAGAACTGAAAGTTTCCAAAGCCTCAAGGAAGAATCTTTTATTAGGAACTATACCATTTTGTTCCATACGCTTCAGTAACTTCTGCACAAGCTCCTTCATATTGGCTTTAGTGTAGGCCTTATAAAGAAGTTTATATGTTGATGAATCTGGGGTCACCCCCATGTTATGTGAATTCTCAAAGAGCAAATCTGCTTCCGTTGGCAAACCGTTCATGCAGTAAGCCTCAAGCATTGCATTCAAGGTTGAAACTTTCATATCCTTCCCTAATTTAGACAGCTCATCAAATATTTCTCTGGCCCTTGAAACATTGTCACAATACCCATACATCGTAATGATACACTCATATGTGATGAAGCTGGGCGTGTACTTCATTGCAGTCATCTTTTGAAAAACATATTCAGCTTTCCCTTGAAGCCTTGCTTTCCCATAGTTTATGATCATTGAATTAAATGTAGGCAGTGTTGGTTTCTCTTTGGAGTGCATCAAGCTCTTAAAAACTTGCTCCATCTTATCAAAAGCTTGCCTCTTCCCATATGAATCAATCAGCAGATTAAATGTGATAATATCAGGTTTACACTGGTTACTTTTCATGCGAGAAAGTACAGATTCCATTTCTTTTATCATCCCATTTTTCCCATATGCATCCATCACACCATTATATGTATAGATATCAGGAGCAAGGATGCTCTCATCAAGTTCTTTGAACAAAGCATTGACCTGATCTACATTTCGAGCTTGGGCACAAGCTCTCAAAAGAATGTTGTATGTCACAATGTTTGGCTTGCACCGTTCCATTCCCTTCATCTTCTGAAAATAACCTAGTGCTTTGGCCAATGCCTTTGCTTTATCCCGGGTGTGGAGATGTGCGGTGATGAGAGCATTATAAACAGAAGGGTCAGGCCGGCACCCACTATTACGCATCTCAGAGAAAAGCCACATGGCCAACCTAGTTTGGCCCTTCTTCCCCATAACTGCTATTAACTTCGAATAAATACCAGTATCAGCAATGTACCAACGTTGTTTCTGCATCCATCTGAACACCTAAAAATGCAATATTTAAGTCAGGCAAACTGTTTGCTTGAAGAAATTCACCATGGCAATGCCAACTTCCACATTGACACACCTTAGATCTAAACCCATTTTCCCTTTGCACAAAATAAGTCAAATTGTATTAACTCAATGCCATCACAGATTAATACTCATTATGTTGCATTTCTATGAGTTAATCTTAATATGATCACAATGCTCATGTATAAGGCCCGAATAAACATCTCTCTCTAGGACTAAAATGAAATATGGAACCACAAACGGAAGGTATTGACATTGCTAAAAAGCATTCCACTTAAAAACATCACATACTAAGTGCTTCCCAAGAAAACAATTCAGGGGCGTTTCTTTTTTTTTTTTTTCCCCCATCTAAAAGTACTTCTCCAGAAAACAGTCCCATTGTTTTTTAATGAAAAAAGAGCTTGTGCCTATTTCAACAAGTCAGTAAAAGCAGACATTACAATTTTGATACTTGAAAGCGCTTATAGTGGCGTCAAAAGCACTTCAAAACACGCCATAAGAAAACTCAAACGCACAATTCAGAATCATAATTATAGAAAACATACACACAAGCGACAGCACAAGAAACTCAACAAACTCCAACTACCCAGAAGCCAAAATTGCACAAAAACAGCATAAAAAATTGAAATTGAACCAAAAAAAAAAAAACCTCAAGGCACTGAAGCCACTTATCAGACTTGCCAAGCTCTTCAAAGAGAAGAAAGCAATGCTCACTCCTCACCACCTTCACATACTTATTAAGTGTCCTCACAAGCGGCTCTTTGTCACTAAAACTTCTCATTAAAACCCTTACAAGCTCCTTGGACTCCAGCTCTTCGCTCTTTCGACCCCTTTTACTTCTGGGTCGGGTCCAAACGCAGCATATTCCGGTCCTCGGTCGGGTTCTGAGGCTGAGAGGGATGTGTCGATGGGTAAAGTTGTAATTTTGAGATGAGCTTTGGTTGAATGAAGAAGAAGAAGAAGAAGAAGAAGAAGAAGCAGAAGAAGAAGAGAGTGTGGATAGTCGCAGAGAGTAAGGCGATAAGTTTGTCAAGGCCATGTTTGGCAATTGGAGTTTATCTTTTCTTGGTGGCGCGATATGTTTGTGGGTGAATTTCCACTTTTCCAGATTATGAGGAGGGCTTATGTGAGAAATATGGTCAAGATTTAGGGCCACTATCGTATTAGAGAGTATGGAGGGGGATTTTGCAAAATTTAATTGAAATGACAAAAATACCCATATAATTGGAAGTGAAAGTACGGATTGAGCCGATGCGAGTCGAACGCGCAATCTTCTAATCTGGAGCCGGCAATTCAATTGCGCCACGGGCACACTAGTAGTTAATAATATTTATTAAATTTAATTGGATGACATTGGAAGATTTTTTTAAAAAAAAATTAGAATTTGTGATTTTTTTTATTTTATAAATGTACGAGAATATATAAGGTGAATTTTGGTTAAGAAAAAAAATGTATTGAGTGATTTTGTTAAGTTGAAATTTATATCTTTCGAGTTAGAAAAACATTCAGTTATTGTTCAAATTTTTCGTATTAGTAGTCTTGTCATAAAGTACTCTTATAGAAATTGAGTACTTTTCTACCCTTTAATTTTAGTTTTTATTTTATAATTATTCTTAAATGAACAGAAGAAAAAGAAACGTTAGGGTTGCGTTGAAAATATAAAAAAGAAAAAAGCAAAATAGTTTAAAGCTATGAAAAAGAATTGAATCCTAACCATATAGTAAGTGTGAAATGGGATTTAGTTAATAATGTTTGAAACAGCAGTGCTAGGCTGCTAGCGGCAGTCGATGCTTCTAAGGGGGACAAGTGTCCCTTTTCTGTTTTTGTGCCTTATTAAATGCTTTTGTTATTGTTTTAGTTTTTAGTTGTAGCATGGATTATCAACATACTCTTTGTAACAGTTATAATTTTATTTTTACCCGCACAACTTTTGATGAAAAAAGTCTTTCGCCCCGACAATAGTCTTTATTCTTTATGTTTAATTACTATATTATCATTTTTTTTCAGTTTTTTTAAAGTAATATTTATTTAAGAATTTAAATTGACTGCAACATTTGTTTAACATGACAATAACAACTTTACATAAATTTTTTTCACTCTAAATTTTATTTTTCTCAAATAAGATTTAAAAAAGAAACACTAATGCACCATTATTACTTTTCAACTTCTTTTTTTAACCCCTCTCTTTTATTATGATATCTACAAATAATTTGAGGTTAATATGTCCTCTTAATTATCAGTAGAGTGGATTTAACTTATTTTGAACTTAGATTTTGATTTATATATTCAAATTACTTCGTATCATTGATTTAGTAGATTCAAATAATTTTTTAATTATAAATATTAATATTTTGTTAAGTAATTCAGTGACTAAAATTTATTTTTACTTGTATAATTTTTTTAATAAATTTAATGTATAGTAATGACTCCATAATTTTGTTCATAAACCTTTATTTTTTTTGGTTAATTATTTTCTTAGGAAAAAGATTAAACAAATATATAAAGGGTGATTGTGTTACAACTTACAAAGAGAATTTAATAAAGCACAAAAGAAGAAAAGGGACACTTATCCCCCTTAGAAGACGACTCACACTAGCACTGCTCATGTTTGAAAATATTAATAAAGAAGAAAAAAATTAAAATCTACGAGACAACTGAAGAAAATAGTTATTAGCAAGGAAGAGGGTATTGAGAATGTCATAAAAATTCAAAGAGCTATTTGAAAAATAAGAAAAACAAACTCAAATACGTACGATTAATAGACAACTAACTTCATAATTAGTAAACATAGTTGTAGTAGTTAACTAGTTGTGTTGTAAACGAATTATTCTGGAAAGTTTCGATAATTTTTTTCATTGCAAGTATTAATAGATTAGAACGATATTAAAAATAATGTTATTCAACAACTTGCAATGTTTTTAATTTACTGGTGGTCAAAATTAACCTGTCTTCACGTGACTCTTTCTGTTCCTCCGGCAGCACTTTAGAATCTTTTCACATAATTATCATCTGATTTTATTAATTAGTGTTCGGATTATCCTAGTGACCTAATTTTAGTATCGATTTCGAATAAGTTAATTTACATGAACCAGGAACAATAGGAAGAGCCGACGAGGGGAGTTATTTTCTTGATGTCTTCTAGTTGTCTTCAATTTCATTGTCAATTTGGCTTGAAAATTTTTGTTTTTATTATATATTAAAAGCAACCTGATTCCCTCTCCATCTACGAGGTTCAGAGATCTAGGCTATTTATTTTCACACAAGAAATTTTACTAAATAGCACCCACAGGCTTGAATCTTGAAACACATGAAAACAAATAAGTTTTCATTCTTCTCTAGCTAGTTCAATATGCATTGGAATTGAAAACCCCTCTTTAGCTCAATGGTTGACACCATTTTTTCTTGTACTTTTGACCAATGATTCAAATCTTGTGGTAGCAAGAATAAAATTTTTCTTTTGAGTTAATACTAAGTATCTCTCAATATTTATTTTTTTTGATACAAAAAGGGCTAAGTTAAAAACTAAGCAATGACCATTCGTGGATAAGCAGTCCCAGATACATCATGCAGCAGCCACTCTTCAGTTCCGGACGGAGGCGTGGGAAACACATGGACCCCAAGAGGCAAAAGAAGAGCTTGGTTGGCAAGATAATCAGCTGCAAAATTTGTTTCTCTATAGCTGTGAGACAGAGATACCTGCCACTCCATGTTAAGAAGTCTTTTTATACCCTGAATGAGAGAGGAGTTAGCATTGGGATGATTGGACTCTGTGGCTAGGATCACAGTAATGCATCGACTATCAACTTCAGCAAGTAACTGTCTAATCCCAATATTCCAGGCAAGCTGCAACCCTTGAAACAGACCCCAAAGCTCCGCCCCAGTAATAGTACAATTGCCAATATTCATACCAAAGCCGTGAACCCATTCTCCGCAATAATTTCTAATGAGGCCACCTGCACCTGCATTTCCTGCAATTTTCCGAGCACCATCTGTATTTAGTTTAAAAAAAGGCCAAGGTGGGGCCAACCATTTCAACCATTTGACTATCCTTTCATGGCCTGGTCTCAATATTTAAGTCTAAAATTGAATCACATCTAATATGTCATTCAACTCTTAGATGCTAAGTAAATTAATAACTAATTTAAAAAAATTATGAGATTCATCATCAAATAAGTGAATGTAAGTTCTTGACATACTCTTATTGTAATATTAAAAGAAAATAATATACTTGGATTTAGTTGAATTGGATCTCTGATTCAGTCAATGACTCATCAGTAAACTAAAACATAATAAAGTAAAATAAAACTCTAGAAAATTCTAACAGTTTTAACAATGCAACTGCTTAACCTTAACGAACACAGTACCCATACACAGCGCCAAAAACAAAGCAACTACTAGGAATTCAGACACCCATTAGTCCCATATTGAACTTATCTCCATTTTTGTTTTTTCTTTTGCCTTCAGTTATCCAACAAAAGAATAAATATCCCAGTTGCATCATTTCTGCCTCTTCATCACTTAAACCTAGGAGTCTTAATTTTCCTAGATTTGATATATCATTATGTCGTGGTTGTGGACTTCACTTGCTCTAGTTACAATTTTCTTTTTCCTCCAAGCATTTTCATGGAAAACAAGCACAAAGACCAATAAGAAATTGCCTCCTGGGCCAAAAGGGTTTCCAATTTTCGGATGCCTTCATTTGTTGGGCCAATTTCCTCATAGAGCTTTGCATAAACTCGCCGAAAGATATGGCCCCATCATGCACTTACGCTTAGGCTTAACGCCTACAATTGTCGTCTCCTCACCTCAAGCAGCTGAGCTTTTTCTAAAAACACATGACCTTATCTTTGCGAGCAGGCCTCCCCTTAAAGCAGCTAAGCATATTTCTTATGAGCAAAAGGGTTTAGCACTTTCTCCATACGGGTCTTATTGGCGAACAATCCGAAAAATATGCACTCTAGAGCTGTTGAGTAGCTTCAAGATCAATTCTTTTCAGGCGATGAGAAAAGAAGAGCTTGATCTTTTGATTGCATCCATCAAAGAGGCGGCGTGTGCTCGTTGTGTTGTAGATTTAAGTACCAAGGTTTCCGCTATGAGTGCTGACATGACTTGTAGAATGGTGTTTGGGAAGAAATATTCGGACGATGAATTCGATGAGAGAGGGTTTAAGACTGTGATTCAAGAGGGCATGGAATTGGCTGCAAAGCCAAATCTGGGTGATTACATTCCGCAAATTGCAGGACTTGATCTTCAGGGCCTGACAAAGCGTATGAAGTCTGTTGCCAAGGTGTTTGATGGGTTTCTAGAGAAGATTATTGATGAACATGTTCAATCTAAGGATGAAAATAGAACCAAGGATTTTGTTGATGTGATGTTGAGCTTTGAGGGATCGGAAGAAACCGAGCACAAGATAGAACGAGAGCATATTAAAGCCATAATCTTGGTAAGCAATATCAAATTGGCACCATTAACGTATCTTTGTCAATCAGGATGCTTTATACTATGGGTCGAGATTATTAACAGTAGAACACCGATGAACTGGACCTCCCGGTTCGGGTTGCTTTTTTTTTTTTTTTAACACTGATTTCCGGTCCTTGATGCGGTCTTTAAAGAATTGAATTATTTGGTCGGTTTTTATAATTGAAAAATTACGAACACATAGAACACATAGAAAGGGCACCGAGGGTTTTTTAATTACTAGCTAGTTTAAGTTATCTTGTTTTGAAATTGTAACAATTATTTGCATTTTGTTTATTTCATTTTTGTCTCCATTTTAGCTTGTTTATTGACTGAAGAATCCTATTTATTTTGCACGTTAAAGGGCATGTACGTTTAAATAATTCTTTAAAACTATATATCATAACTTCAACTTTTAGGTAAACCAATGATCCTCTTTATGTGTTGAGCTTATGTATTATCAAGGACCTAAATCCTCTCTTCGTGTGAGCTTTCGCATCAATAAATATAGATATGTGATTGATAGTAAATAACGGAATAGTTCTTGACTAAACATGACTGACAAAAGCCTGTGACAAAAGGATCAATCCTCAAAAGATTATGAAAACACAAACAAGAAGATTATCCTGATTCATTAATAGTTCTAAACATTAATTTTTGTGATACATGTTTACTTTATTTTCAGGACATGCTCTCAGCTGCAATGGACACTTCAGCAACAGCAGTCGAGTGGGCACTTTCAGAACTCATCAAGCATCCTAAAGTAATGAAGAAACTTCAAAAGGAGCTAGAAAAAATTGTGGGCTTATGCAGAATGGTTGAAGAATCAGATTTAGAAAACCTCGAATACCTTGACATGGTTGTCAAGGAAACCCTGAGGCTTCATCCTGTAGCGCCATTGCTAATTCCACACGAATCTACAGAAGACTGCACAGTTAACGGATTCTACATTCCTAAAAATTCACGAGTAATTGTAAACGTTTGGGCAATTGGAAGGGATACTGAATCTTGGAGTGATCCTGAAATATTTTTTCCAGAAAGGTTTGTTGGAAGTAGTATTGATCTACGTGGACACGACTTTCAGCTTTTGCCATTTGGTTCTGGCCGGAGAGGGTGCCCTGGAATGCAATTAGGACTCACCATCGTTAAGCAAGTGATTGCACAACTTGTGCATTGCTTTGATTGGGAGCTTCCCGGGGGGATGTTGCCAACTGAATTGGACTTGACAGAAGAGTTTAGTCTTGTCACTCCTAAGGCCAAACATCTTTTGGCTATTCCAAGTTATCGCCTTAACATTTAATTACAATGTTGTTTGTTTAATTATGGGTTAACATAAAATAGTTGTTAAGAAAACAAAAACAAAACAAAAAAATAAAATCATTTGTTACTCAACAATTACTTGAAAGAAGATTGTTCTTAATATTTGAAAGATTGTATCTAACTATTTGAGTGTGGGTTATAAAATGCGTGGCTATGTAAGATTTGTTCGAACAATTTAGAGGTGCCATAACCCTAGAAGACGACATGATGGAGCTTATGAGTCTCAAACAGGGCAAGGGCCGAGGAGATAACCCTTAGAGATTTTGTGAAAAGATACCATAGAATAGTTTTGGAGCTTGGTGTTTTCAATCATCCTCAAGCCTTAAAGGGATTAAAAGAAGGAGTGAAGATAGGTAGATCATGGTATAACTTGAGGGTGCCAACAATAAACTATTACTTAGCAGCCTATAGATAGATATACAGATTGAAGAAGAGAAAGTACTCAGAGTCAGAGGCAAGCAGCTTGAAGAATTAAGAATATGGGAAAGAAGAGCTCAAAAGGGAAGTATGCTATTTAGGTATTATAATACAATGATATCAAGCAAAAGCAAAGCCATAGGACCTACCCCCGTACTCACGGTAAAATGCGCATAGTAGATCTTCTTTATTTCACCAAACAGAAATCGGTTGAGATCCAATCATCAAAAGAATGCTCTTTCAAATTGTAAACTGATCATACTTGCTTGTTGATGGCGTGGTGAGCAGAAAAAACAAAATACATTATTTAAGGCAAGTAAAAGTTTCAAGTCTCAAAATCTGCTCGAGGTGAGACAAGAAGCCTAAAGTTGCCAATAAGCTCAACCAAAAGTAGACGTGCAGAAATATAATAGCACAAAATCTTTTCAAAGCAAGCACAAGTTTGAAGTCTCAAAACTACCCAGGTGAGATAAAGGGACTAAACTTGCTAATTTAGCTTGGCCATGAGTAGGTGATAACTCTATGAAATGAGAGTTATCATGGCATTTGTAAACTTAAATCATGATTACTTAGAGAGCAAATGACATGTTTTCATTGCATTTTAGTTATATTTTGCATAAACATCTATTTTAGTTTATCTTTAATCAATTTTGTTTGATTTAGAATAATTTGTGTGCTTAAATCTGATACATAATTATAGGTGACTAGAAGCTCAAATTTCAAGGAAGGAATGCTGCTACAATAGGCTTGCAAAAATGGGAAAAGAACTTGGCTACAGATTGAAACAAGTCTAAAACAATACAGATGTTGTAGCCGTTGCTTAGCACCCGTTGATGGAACAATCCTAGAGCATTGACAGAGAAAATTTTGTGTGAGATATTTAGAAAATTATGATCAGGAGTTTCCAAATTTGGAAGATTCGCGCTCTGTTGCTCTAATACTCAACTATAAAAAGAGCACACATACAAGGAAAAAAAGGAGCCGTCAACCAAGGAGAAAAACTGAAAAGAAACAATAAGAAAACAAAATTCAAGAGAGAGATTGAGGACTCTCACAGAAGAAAAATTACAGAGATCAACTAGAAAATCAGTCATTCTTCTTATTTTCGTGTTTTCTATATTATTATGCGAATGTATTTGATGGTTGAAATTCTTTCATTTATTTTTCTAATGGAAGTCATGAACTAAATTTGATTGTAGTTGAGTGATAAATGAACTTAATGGATGTTTGACTTACATAAGTGTGTTGCTCGGTGTTTGCTATTGTATTTTATCTTAATTGATTTATTTTCATTCTCTATTTTGGCTGACCACCCATTTAAGGATACTAGCTAAGAAAGAGCCTTAAAAATGTCTGACTTAGTGGATCTCATTAAGACAATACTTGGTTTTAGATTGAGTTTCTCAAGTTGAGTAATCTCAATTTGAATAGGGTCATGCTTAATATAAAATTAGTGATGAACTAGATATAAGGATTCACCTTGTAGGACAAATAAAACCTAGATCGTTTAATGTTATATTTAATGTTGGCATAACAATTGGTTACTGTTAGGTTGCATTAAATTAAAGATATTCAATAAGCGACAGCTGAGGATGCATGAATGATTCTATCCAGTGCTGTAGTAGATGATGTAGCAACGGTATTGTAAGTGAAATAATAGTCAACACCATTAAATGAGTTTATTCACTCAACCACTCTATTTCCATTGGTTTTATCCTTATGTTTGACGTGATAATTTTCTTTACTGCATTTTTTTATTGCATTTTTATTTTAATTAGTTTATTAGTTTTATTAGTCTCTTTATTTCCAATTAAAATAAAATTGCACTGTTAAGATTGCTGTAGCAAATCTAATAACATTAATTCATGTGGAGACGATCTGAATACTCATTAATATATTACTTACACTTGCATTGACACCAATAACATTAGAAATTACACACACTATAACGGCATGAAATCTTTCTAGGGAAAATGAAGGTTTCAAGTCTCAAATTCTACTTGAGTGAGACAAAGAACCCAAACTTTCTAATTTAGCTCGGCCAAGATTAGATGAGCAGAAATATAAAAGCATGAAACCTTTTTAAAGCAAGGGTTTAAAGTCAAAACTAGTTGGGTGACACAAGAAGTCTAAATTTGCTAAGTTTAATCGGCCTTGAATAGGCGAGTAAAAAGTTCCAGCTCCTTAAGCCTTTTCTACAAACTCTCTTTCTCCACTAAATCAACTTCTGCCCTCTTATCAAATTAAGCCCTGAGGGTCTCTATCTCTTTCTAAAACTTGTTTCCCATGGCTGGAACTTCTTCTCCTTGCTTAATTAGCTGGTTGAGTTGCTTTTTGAATTTGTAATGTAGATATTTGGCCTAACAAAATATACGGGCTGTTAAATGTTTTAATCTATGAGTAATATTTTAGTTAGGTAACATGATGCCTTACCTCTTGGTCGTGCTCCATCAATCGTTCTCAAGCCCCTATGGTAGATGACTTGTTCAGTTCCTCTGCCTTCTCTTTGGTCATATAAGCCTCTACATAATGCACCACATGCTGAGTATGTTCAATCCTCTCTCCTTTTTCTCTTCTTTCTACTTCTATAAAGTTCTGAACTGGACTTGTTGACGCAACACTGGGGATCAAGAGTTGGAAGAATTGTTACTGTTGTAGTCGAGCGAGCAATGATTGAAGATTTTTGTGTTGATGTCCCCGAGATCGGTAGAAATACGTTCTGATCTCTTTCTTCTAATTCCTTTCTACTTTTTTCTTCTTTTTTCTTTTGCTTTTCAACCTTTCTAGAATTCTAATGACATCTTGCCTACCTCATGGAAATAGTATTAGTCATATAAAAATCAAAGATTGAAATTTACTTTAAGAAAATTTTACCTTTTCTTTTTCTTTGAATAACTTGTTGCACTCTAGCCTCGTGCAAAGGGACTAATCTACATCCTGGAAGCTTTCTAACCTTAGAAGATCTATCGATATTGTCTTCGACTCATCCCCCTCACAAACCTGTGCAGGGCATTGAACAAGTCATTTCCTAAATACATTTTTGTTAAAATTAAAAGAAAAGAATTTATTTTTATAAGAATCAGACTTGGCTGCCCAAAAATACATGGTACCCCATACTTCAGATCCTCCGAAAACCAGCCCCATTCTTCATAAACCTAGAACCATCGATCTTTGAAGTCTTTGTTGGTAGTCGATAAATCAAGGATCAACTTTTTGGCTTTAGGTCATGCTGATAAGTAAAACTGGCCATTGTGCTTCTTCAGGTTACTTTTCAGTTTAAAGCATCTTTTTAGCTCCTGAAATGTGAGTTCGAGTAGACTACTTCTTGCCCGTAATACATACATACCACCTAAAACTCTCCACCCATTTAAAGCTAGCTGACAGAGAACTAAACCTAATAAACTTAGCATTTTCGCAAATATTGCATAGGTAATCTCAACCCACAGTCAAAGAATTTTCTGCAAATAGCTACTGTGTCATTCAAGGGGTTACTTGGTTTCTCTCCTCTCCTTGGTAATCTTATTTCTACCTCACTAGGGATGTGGTATTTCTCCTTTAGGACATATTGGTCACACTCCTGAAGGATAGACTCTATCTTATCCGCATAATAATAGTCTATGGGTTTAGTTTTAACGATAGGCACTAGATCTCGTTTTACTCGTCTTTTCTTTTTTCTCCGCCTCTTATTACCCTCATTGGTTCTTCATCCTCTTCTGTCGTGGTATCGTTAATTTCGTCTGTATATCATTTGTCTAAACATAGGGCCATCCTCGATTCCTTTAGAATCTAACTCCGTCCTACTTTCTATGGTTTCTTCACCAAAACCTCTCTTGTCAAAATCTCCAAAAGCCTAATCTGAGCACTATCCCAATATATTCTAGGAATCACTGCGTATAGAATCTCTATCGCTGTCATCCTATTAGCGAAAGCTGACAGTTTTTCCCAAATGGCACCCAAACACCCTTAGTATCTAAAATTGCACTATATCTTTCTCTATGATTTGAAATCAGAACAAAAAGGAGAGTAATATCCATAGGCTGAAATAGAAATTGGGAAGAAAGAAAACGGCACCAGTGAGTTCCATTAAGATTGATCCTCTCTATCTAAGTTGTTGAACACTTTTGATTTTCTCTGTTGTTCTTCCTTATCTTTCAATTGTATTTGAAATTCGAACTAATTTGGGTAACAAAAAAAAAAAAAAATGAAAGTAAATCGAGCCCTCTCGTTTTGAACATGTTTAGTTGTTTACTTCCAATGACCGGTTGAATTTTTAAATTAAATCGGCGTCTCTCGGTTACTTCCCCCCATTTTACTCTAGCCACTTGATTTTCAGTTATCGTTTAAGAACCTTCCACGTGGACATTATAATAGGATATGACATGTTCAAAGACGTGTTCATGTCATTTCATATTAGTGCGCACAAGTCCCAAAGTTCATGCCGCCTGATTTGTCCCACGTTACTTTTTCTCTGCCAAGTTTATTCCATGATGATTAAAATCTCTCTGGATTCTTCGTCTTGATAATCAATTTCTAACTTATCTTATCTGACTATTGCATCAGGTTATTAGTTTACTTGTCCTCGTACTCCGGGCATAGAACGGGCAATCCAAGGGACTAATTGTTGCATCTATTTTCCTGAACACTTTTGTTGGGTTCAAAAACCTAATATGATCATAATTGAAATATCATTCTTCGACTTTGATTATACATGTGTCGTATCCTCAAAGTGTTCCAACACGACATGGATTTAGAGAAATCTCCCTATAAGAGGTCATCCTGCTTATGAGGTAAGGTCATTAATCAATAATCAGGCATCCTATTTATTTTGCACGTTAAAGGGCATGTACGTTTAAAGAATTCTTTAAAACTATTTCAACTTTTAGGTAAACCAATGATCCTCTTTATGTGTTGAGCTTATGTATTATCAAGGACCTAAATCCTCTCTTCGCGTGAGCTTTCGCATCAATAAATATAGATATGTGATTGATAGTAAATAACGGAATAGTTCTTGACTAAACATGACTGACAAAAGCCTGTGACAAAAGGATCAATCCTCAAAAGATTATGAAAACACAAACAAGAAGATTATCCTGATTCATTAATAGTTCTAAACATTAATTTTTGTGATACATGTTTACTTTATTTTCAGGACATGCTCTCAGCTGCAATGGACACTTCAGCAACAGCAGTCGAGTGGGCACTTTCAGAACTCATCAAGCATCCAAAAGTAATGAAGAAACTACAAAACGAGCTAGAAAAAATTGTGGGCTTATGCAGAATGGTTGAAGAATCAGATTTAGAAAACCTCGAATACCTTGACATGGTTGTTAAGGAAACCCTGAGGCTTCATCCTGCAGGGCCATTGCTAATTCCACACGAATCTACCGAAGACTGCACAGTTAACAGATTCCACATTCCCAAAAAATCAAGAGTAATCATAAACGTTTGGGCAATTGGAAGAGATCCTGAAGCCTGGAATGATCCTGAAATATTTTTCCGGAAAGGTTTATTGGAAGTAGTATTGATCTACGTGGACACGACTTTCAGCTTTTGCCATTTGGTTCTGGCCGGAGAGGGTGCCCTGGAATGCAATTGGGACTCACCATTTTTAAGCAAGTGATTGCACAGCTTGTGCATTGCTTTGATTGGGAGCTTCCTGGGGGAATGTTGCTAACTGAATTGGACATGACAGAAGAGTTTGGTCTTGTTACTCCCAGGGCCAAACATCTTTTGGCCATTCCAAGTTATCGCCTTAAGACTTATAATTTTGTTTGTTTGATTTCTGGATTAATACAAAGTAGTTTTAAGAAAACAAAACAAAACAAATTAACACATAAAATCATTTGTTACTCAACAATTATTTCAAAGAAGATTGTTTCGTAATATTTGAAAGTAGATTTTGTACCTAGATATTTGAATTTTGCAGCATCATAATTATTCTACGAGGTTTTCATCAATTTTTAATATAAGTAGCAGTAGATTAAAATAATAGGCGGCCCCAAGCTTTTTTTTTTTTAATTTAAAAAGATTTAAAGACCAAATTAATTTCTTGGTCCCTATCTCTCCCAATTCTCAACCTTGGATAGCTAGTCAACTAAAACAACTTGATCACTCAGAGCTCAAACGTATTATTCATTCAATAAGCTTAAGCTTATTAAATAAATAATACGATTATCGGTTAACAATTTTTAGTGTTAGGGCCAATTTGTTGCTATTGGGAAACTTAAAACTGATTCTGAGATGTTAATGGTTAATTTTGAAAAGCAGTAGAGGATCTTCACATTTGTTACATTTAAAAGAAATATATATCCTTATCTAAATAGGAAATAAACTCAATGAACTAATGAGAATTAATTAATTTTTTATTATCAATTCTTTTAAGATAAAAAAATAAAAGAAATATAATTAACAATATACAAATATCAAACGTTACATAAAAATAATCGAAACTATTACATGCATACATGTTTACATTTTTTAGTTTTTTTAAAAGGTAAACGGGTTGGCATAGCCCGTAGCCCAAATCTATTGTTAAACAAAATTCCTTCAAAATCCACTTGGCCAACCCTGGGGACATATATATATATATATTTATTAATTTATAAATAAATTTTATTCAGCATTATATATATTTTAACTGTTTGCAATCTTACAACTATTTAATAATAAAATTTATCAATTATGTTTAATTATTTTTAAAACTCATATCACTTTTAAAAATAAAATTTATTTTATAAACAACTAATATTTTTCACATCTAATTATTTCTATAACACTAGTAAAATCAATTATTTTAGAAGCCATTATCACACTCACACTTATTTCATTTTTACAGGCGAGCTAAAAATCAATCTGTTTTCACATGACTATTTCCGTTTCTCCGGCAGCAATTAGAATCCTTTCACATAATTATCATCTAATGTTATTAAATAGCGCTTTGGATTTTCCTAGTGACCAAATTCAAGTATCGTTTTCGAGTAAATTAATTTACATGAAATGGGTCTCAATTTCATTGTCAATTAATTTGACTTGAAAGATACAAAAGGAAACAAGTTTAAAATATGGCTTGGAAGTTCAAGACAGGTTTCAACAGACTTCTTATTGTAATATTATGAAAAATATGCTTAGATTAATTCAGTGACTTAGGTGATAAGACTAAATAAAATAAAATAAAATAAAACTTGAGAAAATTCAATAATTGTGACAATGCAGCCGCGTTACCTTAATAAATATTGATACAGTGCAATATATACATTGATTCAAAAGACACCATTATTCACATGTTGAACTTATCGTCATCTTATCATCATTTTTGTTTCCTTTTTTCTTGTATCTTGAATTCTATTAAGAAACTGAAATTGATGGATGATGCAACTAAAGAGAAATTGAGGAAAATTTGGAAATGTAATGTCACACAAAGGGACATGAAAATTTATTTATGTCTACAAGCAAAGACAGAAGAAACCACTATTTAATTGAGGATTACAATACTTCTCCTAAATATAAGGAGAGAATAATTACATTACTTCTTATACTGGGAGAAAACAGCTCTATGATTTAAAACTAGAAGAATAAACCTTAAGGAGAGACTGATTTTTTTTTTTTAGATAAATGCTCGAATAGTCCCTATATTTTAGTTAAATTATCGGTTTAGTTTCTATATTTTAAAAAATATATGTTCAATCACTTTGGCATACTTACAAGAATGAATTAGAAGTATATTCATCATTATTATCAGAACTTAATGTTTTAATCTTTCTACCAATTTGAGTCTACAATAGTTTCTTACATTTTATGAAATCTATAAAACCTCATCATTTGCTCGCATGTTGTACACCCACACATGTCTAGACAAATCATCAACAAATAGAAGAAAATAATGGCTTTCAACCATTGATGCAGTTTTGGTTGGTCCACATACATTACTATGAACATATTTAAGGATCTTATGAGTATCGTAATTAGTTGAACCAAACTTAACCCTTGTTTTCTTGCCTCCCACACAATGCTCACAAAACTTCATTTTACAAGTATTGGTACATTTAAAAGGCCTCATTAAAGTTTGTAGATTTTTTTTCCAGCACGTCCTAGTCGTACATACCATAACTTAGTGGTGTCACTGTGTGCCTCAAAAACATTAGTTTTATCAGTTGTACTTCATTTCAAATAGTATAAATTATGACGTCAAACTCCTTATAGAATCACCATAGCTCTGTATGTAAATTTCATTGTGTCATCTTCAATGGTAACTTTTTATCCTTTAGCTTTTGAAGCACTTATAGAAATTAGATTTTTTCTTAATGCTGGAATCTATCAAACTTCTTTTAATTCTCTAACTATTCTATTGAACATTTTTAAGTCGAATTGTTCTTATCCCCATCATGCGGTAAGGTTGATCATTCCCTATTATAACTGCACTAGATTCTAAATTACAAAAATCCGTAAACCTTTCCCTCATGGAATACAAATGATAAATTGCTTCGGTATCAAGTATTTACTTGTTCAAATTAACCACATATGATGCAGGCATGATACTTAGTGCATAGTCATAATCTTTATCTTTACTTGCCATATTTACTGCCACTTGTTTCCTATCTCTCTTCTGAGCTTTAAGATAATCTTTCCTCCAATGACCCCTTTCATGACAAGAGGCACACTTGAGTTATATTTATGCTTTTTAGACTGCGAATTCTTTCTACCATCTTCTTCCTTTTCTCTACCGTCCTTTCTCTTATTAACAAAACCTCAAATGATGCTCTTTTGAAATGTTTATCATTATTACAAATTTTCAAATTGGTCAGTGTTGTGCAAACATCCATGAAGATGATTATGTTTTTCTCGTATAACAAAGTAGTCACAAAATGGTAATATTCTTCTAGAAGTAAGTGTAGTAGAATTATAACATTAACTTTATCATTAATATATTCATCAAGATTCTTCGAATCTGCAAGAAACTTTTCAAATCTTGAGATATGGTCGTGCATTTACACCCTAGGCTTTATTAAAAAGCCATATACCTAGCTTATTATATGAAGGCGATTTTCAAGACTTTTCAGTAGGTACTTTTCCTCTAATGTACGCCACAAAGTCATTGCACACTCCTTATTTTTCACCACATATTTTACCTCCTATGTCAAACAATATCTTATCTAACCACAGGCTTCCTTGTTCATACAATCTCAAGTTTTTTTTATCTTAGAAGTATCTTTCATTTTCAAAATAGCATCAAGATCGATTTAAATAAAGGCATCCATAACTTCACGCCTCAAACTTTTCAACATCGATCTTTTGGCCTCCTATAACATGTGTTGAATGGTAACGTGACAAGTCTCACCTTTCACCTGACATGTTTCCTGAAATAGTCTGAGTAGATCTCTGTCCACTTTTAGAAGTTTTACCTTCTACGATTTTCTTAATAAACTATTCCCACTTGATAAATCAGTACATATGGAAAAATGCAACAGGAAAGTTCTTAAGAAAGACAGTTGGAATCACACTAGTCCCACTTAAAACCCAAAATCCATAGCCTTTTATCGCCTTTGTGACAGAACTTTCACAAACATGCACAAGTCCACACCACTATATAAGCTACTAATCCTCCTAGGTACAAGCTCTCCGAATTCGTGAACAGTACCGTACACCCCAAGTATGAACCTTTCTCTGATACCACTTGTAGGCTCTAATGCAACTTATTGTGTGTGTAATGTGGAATCAAACGCACCAAATAATCACAAAAATAAAGGACACAAGAATTTAACATTGTTCAACAATTATACCTACGTGCATGGGAGCAAGATGAAATAATTGTATTACTAACAATTATTAAAGTATAATATTTGAGTAAAGAAACCTCACTTTCCAGAATTCAAATACACTCAGTACTCCACACACACTTGAAAGGAAAATCTCTCAATTGCTCGTACTTTCCAATTGCTCACTATAAAAAAATTCTTCACTTGAATTATTTCTTTTAAATTTGGGATACTTAGAATGAAAGAAGTGTCTTCTATTTATAGGAAAAATAATGACACTATTGCACCAACCTCGCCCTTGTCAATTTGACAAATCCACCAATATTTGGCTGATTTGTCAACAATGTTATGCACCGAATTTGGTCTACAATATTCTTGACTTCATAAGATGATTATGTCGTGATTATGGACTTTGCTTGTTCATGTCGCACTTATGGAACTTTGGTTGTTCTAGCTACAATTTTCTTTTTCCTCCAAGCATTTTCTTGGAAAACAAACACAAAGAACAGAAGGATAGTACCTCTAGGGCCAAAAGTTTTCTAATATTTTGATGCCTTCATTTGTGAGGCCAATTTCCTCATAGAGCTTTGCATAAACTAGCCAAAATATATGGCCCCATCATGCACTTACGCTTGGTCTTAGTGACTACAATTGTTGTTTTTTTACTACAAGCAGCTAAGAAATTACCCAAAACACATGACCTTATTGTTGCCAACAGGCCTCATCTTCAAGCTTCTAAGCATGTTTCTTATGACCCAAAGAATTTTGCAATTTCCCCATATGCATCTTATTGGAGAACAATCTAAAAAATATGTACTCTAAAATTGTTAAGTATTGAATAAGTTGAAGATATCTGACTAGCATGCAACCTTTGACTTTGGCACCAAAGTAGAATGTTGAATGAAAATTTATATTCTCTTTTAAAGCCCACCATTGTTGATTTGTGGACGTTACTTGGTCTATAGATTGGAGTGCAAAGGAAGAGTATTCGATCCCATTTTCTTGAGTTCCCAATCTATTTGAGAAGTGATAAAGTCAATGGTTAAAGATTGAGAGTATGTTGAGAGCTTTAAACTCTTGGTTTAATGAATGAGAGATTGGGTGTATTGGGGTTTTAGTGGTAAGCTAAAATACTCTAATATTTGTAATCTCCATTTAACTAGTAAGGCTTTACTTTTCTATCTTTGCCCATAGACGTAGGCAAAAAGGCAAACCATGTAAATTCTGGTGTCAATGTATGATTATAATTTCTCAATTTCAGTTTAATTGTGTGTCTGCTTCATCCATTAATTTCTTTACATTAAATAGTGTCAAGATCAATTATTTCCAACTTATAAGAAAAGAAGAGCTTGATGTTTTAACTGAGTACACGAAAGAGGCAACGTGTGCCCAATGTGTCGTCTACATAAGTGGCAAAGATTCCATTATAAATGCTAACATGACTAGTAAAATGGTCCTCAGGAAGATATATTAGAATGATGAATTCGAAGAGAGATGGTTTAAGAATGTGATTCAAGAGAGCATGGAATTGGCTGTAAAGCCTAACTTAGGTAATCCTCAAATTATAAGACATCATTTTCAAGGCATGAAAAAGCGTAAAAAGGTTGTTGCCAAGGTGTTTGATGCTTTTTTAGGGAAGATTATTGATGAATATTTTCAATCCAATGATGAAAATGGAACCAACGATTTTGTTGATGTTATGCTGGGCTATGAGGGATCAAAAGAAACCGAGCGCATGATCGAACGAGAGCAAACTAAAGCCACTATCTTGGTAAGTACAAAGTAAATCACATTCTTTAAGTAAATTAAATTTTCCCTTGCTAGGTATAAAGGTTTTGCCACATTTAAACAACTTGTGCATTGCTTTGATTGAGAGCTTCCTGAGGGAATATTGCCAACTAAATTAGACATGACAGAAAAGTTTAGTTCTATGACTCATCAATTGAGCCAAACATCTTTTGGCTATTCCAAGTTTTTTTTTTCACTCTATGGGGGGTTAGGCGAGACCCCTACCTGCCATTTAGAATATATAAAGAAAATACATGTGGAGGGGGACATAAACCAAAATCTCCAATCAAGAGAAATAAATATAACAGTAAATGAAATGATTTAGACATAACCTAACATAAGAAAAAAGACTAATGCAGACGGTGATAATATTTTTTACGATACTTGCGGCCGACAAGTAATTTAATGCCTTTTTTTGAATGACCGACAATGTTAAAATCAAGGCTAGAGTCAATTCTCTCAGAATTCTTAAGAGCAGACAAAAAAATTGTCATTATTCGCTAAGTGATCGTGAGAACTATCATCATTATCAGTATGAGAATTATAAAGCCTAAAATCTGTGTTGGATGCTCGATGAAGATGTGTATTGTACTCACCTGGTTCTTGGATCCTAGAATCATGAGTCGTGACATCTTGGCGAATCGGCTCCTGAATGGAAGTAGAGTTTATAGCGTTAGCTCAGCTCTCTGTAGGTACAATTGGAGACCCGTGTCAGCAATCTGCTTAGTGATGGATAGCTCAGGTCGTGGAGTATCCAAGGTTTGGGGAGTATGTGACGACAAAAATTCTAACTTCTTATTATCTATTCTGGTCTGCCAATTCCCACTGGGCCGCTGGAGACGGAGTCCCAGATTGGCCATGTAACACGTCTCAATGGTATGGCCAAGGTGTTTGCAGGAAGCATAGTACAATGGAATTTTCTCAAAAATTACACTCTGCCAAAATCTAGAATCTCCTATACCAATTCATATTCTTGGCAACAGAAGTTGAGTGACATCATACTCCACTAACACCCTGGCTACATAAGGGCGAGCTAAAGAGGCAATAGCTTGGTCAATTCACAATGGCTTACCAATAGCAGATGCAATAGAAAATAATGTTTCCTTACAATGCATGAGTGGATAGGCAAGTAAGGAAATGAAATCCAAACTGGGACTATAGGGGACTCCTCGGAACATCGAAAATCGGTGGTCCATTTAAAAATTCTCATGGCACTCCCATTGATGTATCATGTTTGCCTAACCCATAGGCGGGAGTAGTCCTCCTCAATATCCAATTGAATTAACACATGTCGATTATCTAAAGGGGACACCTTGAAAGTTCCCTTTAACCTCAAAGTATTAAAAAATTTATGAATTAATTCCATACTTGGTCTATTATAGGAAAATTTACCTACCAATATCAGCTTGAAAGGAATGACCATCGCTTGAATTTCTGTAGTGGAAAATTGCACATTAGGCTCTCCCTCGAACAAAGTGACGGTCTTGATCGGAATCCTCGAGTTGGATAGGCCGTTCATAATATCTACCAAAGATATTTTAGTGGGTTTATTTTGATTCAGATTAGGGACATATTTCAAATCTGAGGCATAGGAGAGTGCAGATGTGGGCTGATTGGTATTTTGGATTAATGGATCATTTTGGAGGTTATTTAATAAAAGTGTAGAGGGCATTCGTGAGGGCTGGGTGTTGGGATTTATTTTGGAAATGGATTGGGCTTGGGTTTGACTAGTAGGAAAAGTGTGTGGGGCATGGAAAGTGCTAGTTGGAGACATACATGGGGAACACAAATCTTGTGTTGCCGAAAGTGTTCCATGGGCATGGGAATTACCACCCACGTGCAGACTTTTGAGCTGGTGTTGGTTAGATGTTTGATGACTTTGGCTGGGTTCTGTGGTGGTTGTATGCAACTGGCTTTCGGTTGGTAGTTGTAGTTGGCCGTGAGCACTGTCCCAAATGCTTGCTTGTGATTTGCATGTGGTTTTTTGTCGTGTGGGAGTTGTTTGTGTATGTGGTGATTGTTGTTGGTTGGTGGTTGTAGCTTGAACCAAATCTTGAGGCAAATAGCCATAGAGTATAGGCTGGTTTTGATGGTGTATAGGGGCTGTGACAATAGGGTGATCTCCCGAATGGTGTGTGGCTTGTGTTGGTTGCGGGCTGGAGGCTGGTGGCTGGTTGGCTTGAGGTGAAAATCCATTCACCAAATCTGGTGCGACAGTAGGGTGCTCTCCCGAATGGTGTATGGCTTGTATTGGTTGCGGGCTGGAGGCTGGTGGCTGGTTGGCTTGAGATGAAAGCTTGGAGTTGGCTGTTGAAGGGGTGGCGATGACGGTTGGAGATGGCTGTTGAGGGGATGACAATGGCGGTGTGTTTGCGGAAGTTGGGGGCTGTTGGGGTTGGGCTAGCGTTTGACTCTTGTATTTTGATTGAGTTTGCCTTTGGGATCTCCTAAGAAATGGAGGTTCATTTCTGGAAGTGGGGGGAGGAGCCGGTGGTGGATGGTTGCCATTTTCGTTAGCCGGCGAGATGAGAATCAGCTTGTCTCGAGCAATGCTTTCTCCTCCATTTTCAAGTGAATGGAGAGGAGATTTTGCTATCTCACGGCAGCATTCATGGTCATTGATGTCACAAGTGATTGCCATTTCTTTTTGTTCACTTACGGCATTAGATGTGAGTGAAGGTTGTTGAATTTTCAAGAGGATAGCGGCAGTGGACGTTGGTGGTTGGTGTGCATGGGGTTGAATTTGAGATGGAGGGTCTGTATGAGAGTGGTTTGGTTTGATTCGCGGTGATGGCAATTGGACATCCGGCGGTGGTTTGTTGTTGAATTTTGGGGGTTGTCTAAATGATTTCTTAGGAGGGTACAAACTCCTGATAATTCATTCTTCGGCGGAGAGGGTGTAGACTAGTGATGGCTGGTTGCCATCACCGGCGGCCGGGGAGGCCATTAAGGCCGGTTAAGGCTTTTTGGTGGGGGGGGGGGGGGGGGGGGCATGTGGGCTTTACAACTATTTTTGGCTATTCCAAGTTATTGTCTGAACATTTAGTGATAATGTTGTTTGTTTGATCTCTAGATTAGCATAAGGTAGGTGTTAAGAGAAACAAAAACAAAACAAATTAATAAATTAAATCATTTGCGACCCAACAATTATTTTAAAGAAGATTCCTTACTAATATTTGAAAGTAGATATTGTACCTAAATAGTTAAGTTGTTCGGCATCATAATTATTATAGAAGGTTTTGGTAAATTTTTAATTTCATAAAATCATGTAACTCCCGCGAGTCGAACTAAGGTGGCCAGCCAAATTAAACCACTTGAACTTAGAACTTTAACAATATAATTCATTCAATAAACTTAAAGCTTATGAAATAATTTATACGATTGTTACTCAATAATTTTTAATGTTAGGGCCCATTTGTGACTGCTATTGAAAAATTCAAAAATGATTTTAAGAAGTAAAAAATCATTTTAATAGTTATTTTTCTTGTCTATCATTTTTTGAAAAAAAAAAAAAAAGATAAGAGGGGTAGGCAAAGTCAAAATCCATTTTTAAATCGGGTGACTAGCTAAATAAAGCTACTTAGAAGTCACCTAGCCAAGCTCCTCAAGACTTATATTTGCATGCTTATTTATGTTTGTAAGTCGATTTCTTTTGACATTATGTCCTTATTAACCATTTGTGATTTTACAATAATAAAATAATAAGATTTACTAAATATATGTAATTACTTTCAAAACTCACGATACCTTTAAAATAAAATTTATTTAACACATAACGAATACTTTTCACTTTTAATTATTGTTATGACACAGCTAACAACAATAATTTTAAAAATTATTATCAAACTCTCACCCTTGTTTCATATATACAGGTGAGCAATCTATCTGTCTTTACATTACTTCTTTCCCTTTCTCCAGCAGCAATTAGAATCTTTTCACATAATTATCATCTAATGTAATTAACTGGCGTTTTGGATTTTCTTAGCGACGAGTTCAAGTACCGGTTTCCAATAAATTGATTTACATGAAATGTGACCAATAGGAAAAGAAGAGCCATTATCAAACTCACCCCTAGGATTTGGCTTGAAACATATAACAAAAATAATAAATTGAAAATATGGCTTTGAACTATCGATCATTCCTTATCCTAATAGTTGACACCTCTATTCATTACTGTTAAGAATGATCGTTCAAATTACTAGGTTGTCATAGTAAAACTTTTCTTCGGTTACAGCCCAGTAAAATGTTAGGGAAATTGATGGGTGAAGTAGAGTTACAGTTAAAATGAAATTGGAAGAAAATAAAGAATAAGCATAAGGAGGACACTAGAAAATTACGTGGTTTGGCTTTTAGCTTACGTCCATGAGCGAAGACAGAATAAAAATATTTTACTAATGAAATGAGAATTACAAGTATTGTAATATTGTAACTCACTTCCCAAAACCCCAATATACCCAATCTCTCACTCACTAATTACACAAAAGTATTAGAGCTTTTAATCTCTCACACAACTCATAATTTTTTTTCTCTCTCTCACAAAATGGAATTTCTCTCAAATCTTGGATGCAGGAACCAAAATGGGAGCTTCCTTCATATAGCCAAAATTGAATATTATTTTAATATTTTGTTCACTCTTCTCGTGGCTTCTTTAAAGCCGTGTTCCATCCCTCTTTTTTTCTTTCCATTTTAGCGTGCCAACCACCATTTGTCGAGATCAACTTTTGCAGCATCTTCTTCATTCTTTTTTCTTCTTCTTTCTAAAATGCATCTTCAACGTCAAAGTCGTGTGCCACCACTTTTGCTTCTTCAAAGTTCCTACAGCTCTCTTTGATTTTTCATTGTTGACAGCCACTTTTCTTGACAACCAACAGGAAAAGAAGAGCCATTATCAAACTCACCCCTATGATTTGGCTTGAAACATATAACAAAAATAATAAATTGAAAATGTCTTGGAACTATCGACCATTCCTTATCCCAATAGTTGACGCCTCTATTCATTACTGTTAACAATGATAATTCAAATTACTAGGTTGTCGTAGTAAAACGTCTCTTCGGTTAGAAATGGGCTTCTCCATAATTTTTTGGAATTAATCTTTAAACTGAGTTTCAGATGAACTACATATCAAGATAGGTTTCCACAAACTTCTTACTGTAATATTAACAAGAATAGGCTTGGAATTAGTTTTATTGGAAATGTGATTAATTTAATGACTAGTAATAAAAAAAATAAAATAAAGTAAAACTTGATAAAACTCAATTATTGTAACAACGCAGCCGGGCGCTTCACCTTAATGAATATTAATACAACGCTATATGTACATTGCTTCGGAGGTCACCAGTCACCATACTAATATTTCCCTCTCTCACTTAAAACTGGGGAAAAAATTTTTATAAAAGAGGAACTAATTTTTCCCTCTTTGTAAGCTCACAGCCCTCTCTGCTTTTCTTGTCTCTCTGTCGACTATAAAGAATTGGAATGCAGAGCTCTGAAAAGAGCCGTCCTTCATAGCCAAAGCGTTGGCTTCAATTTCAATAATTTCAGCTTCATGATTCAAAGGATGCGGCACCCTGGGGCAGAATTTTGATTTGGTAGTTGCTAAAAAGTTATAATGTAAGTTCAGAATTTTGGTTAGGGGGCTAATTCGATCATGGCACAAAAATTGAAGTTTATGTTAAATATTTTTAATATATAAACAAAAAGATTTTGCAACATAAATAAAATAAATACTATTCAAATCTCAAATGTATAAAAGTAAAAAATAATTATATCTTTTACCATCTAATTCAATCATAGATCAAGAACGATTTAAAGAAATAAGTGCAAATAATATAAACTTTAAAAAAGATGAAAAGAATAAGACAAGGTAACCAAACCTTGAATCTTGAGGTGCAATTGGTGATCTTGTGTGGGAGAATCAGAAATTGTTAATTTATGTGAAATGAACTTGAAAAAAGAAATAGAAATGAAGATGAAGACGCCAAATCTAGAGTCTTGATTTTCATTGAAGCTTTGTCATTGCCTGATTGAGGAGAAAAAAAAAGTTGGATAATTTTATATAAATAAAAAGTAAAATATAAGGCAAATTTTTTCCAAGGGGTTGCCAGTCATTAATGGGTACTTACTTTCTATCATTTAGGATGTGTTTGAGATTGAGGTGTTGTAGCTTTTAAGTTGCAGCTACTGTGAAAAAAAAGATATAACTATGAAACAAAAATTAATAAAATATGTAGTAAATATAAATTTTAAATAATAATTTTAACAAAATTATTAAAGATATAAAAAATTTTCATGATACAAGTGAAAAAATACATTAACATAGTTTACAAGGTACAACAGTTAGTGTTTACCAAACACTTTAGCACTGTAACTTGGAAGCTACAACTGCCTAACCTCAATCTCAAATGTACCCTTAATCTATTATTTTAAAATTTTCCGAAAATTTGGGTACAAGAGTAGTTATGCCTCTCGCTGCAACTCTTTCTTTAAAATTGTCACTTTCTCCTATGAAGTCCGACAAAAACGGCAACAAATAACAACAATGGAAGCAAAAGAAGGATATCACAAAAGCTAAACACCTTCACTAACTCTCTTGACTGCAAACAAATTCTCCAACTATAAAAATAAATGTCCCAGTTGCACCATTTCTGCATCTTCATCAATGAAAACTGGAGTCTCAATTTCCTAGCATTAATAGATCATCATGTCGTGGTTATCGACTTTACTTGCTCTAGCTGCAACTTTCTTTTTCCTCCAAGCATTTTATTCGAAAGCAAACAAAAAGAATAGAAAAATATTACCTCCAGGGCCAAAAGGGTTCCCAATTTTCGGATGCCTTCATTTGTTAGGCAAATTTCCTCCCAGAGCTTTGCATAAACTAGCCAAAATATATGGCCCCATCATGCACCTACGCTTGGGCTTAATGACTACAATTGTTGTCTCTTCACCACAAGCAGCTGAGCAATTTCTCAAAACACATGACCTTATCTTTGCCAGCAGGCCTCCCCTTCAAGCTAGTAAGTATATGTCTTATCAGCAAAAGAATTTTGCAATGGCCCCATATGGGTCTTACTGGAGAAAAGTCCGAAAAATTTGCACCCAAAATCTGTTGAGTAATGCCAAGATCAATTATTTTCAGCCTATAAGAAAAGAAGAGCTTGATCTTTTGATTGAGTACTTCAAAGAGGCGGTGCGTGCCCGTTGTGTGGTTGACATAAGTGCCAAGCTTTCGGCTTTGAGTGCTAACATGACCTGTAGAATGGTACTTGGGAAGAAATGTTCGGATGATGAATTCGATGAGAGAGGGTTTGAGAATGTGGTTCAAGAGGGCATGGAATTGGTTGGAAAGCCTAATTTGGGTGATTACATTCCTCAAATTACAGGACTTGATCTTCAGGGCCTCACAAAGCGTTCGAAGGCTGTTGCCAAGGCATATGATGCGTTTTTAGAGAAGATTATTGATGAGCATGTTCAATCTAAGGATGAAAATAGAACCGAGGATTTCGTTGATGTGATGTTGAGCTTCGAGGGATCAGAAGACACCGAGAAAAAGATCGAACGAGAGCATATCAAAGCCATACTCTTGGTAAGCACATCAAATCGCATTCTTCAAGTAAATTAAATTTGCCCCGCTATGTATAAAATCTGGCTACGCCTAGGACACTGGATTTTCGTACAATTAAGTAATTCTTTAATCCCATAACCAACATAAGTTTCAAGAGAACCGATGATTTCTAGACTCTTGCTGCACATATTTTGAATAATTTTTCCCCCTGCTTGAGGGGACCCATTATAAGCTCTTAGATTAAGTCTAAAACGAAAAGGTATTTTTATTTTAGCTACAAAATTATCCGATTCACGTTTCTTTCGAAGGAGAATTAATTGTCAAATTTTGGGTCATCTATTTTTTTATCAGTTTCTTGGATGTTCTACGTACTTTATTAACAAACCGATATTTCCTCTTCATATGAGATAATAGAACCAGAATCCATCTTCGTGTTGGCTTTCACATGAGTAAATACAGACATGTGATTCATACATAATATCAGAATTGATCTTGACCAGTAAACATGAATAGCAAAATACATATGACAGAAGATCATCTGCATGAGTCATTTTTAACCCTAAACATCTGCTTCATTTATTTATGGTTTCCTCAATTTCAGGACATGCTTGCGGGAGCGATGGACACTTCACCAACGGTAGTCGAGTGGGCACTTTCAGAACTCATCAAGCATCCTGCTGTGATGAAGAAACTACAAAGAGAGCTAGAAAATATTGTGGGCTTAAAAAGAATGGTTGAAGAATCAGATTTGGAAATCCTAGAATACCTAGACATGGTTGTCAAGGAAACCCTGCGACTTCATCCTGTAGCGCCATTGATGGCTCCACACGAATCTATGGAAGACTGCACGGTTAATGGATTCCACATACCCAAAAAATCGCGAGTAATTGTAAACGCTTGGGCAATTGGAAGGGATCCTAAAGCCTGGAATGATCCTGAGAAGTTTTTTCCGGAAAGATTTATTGGGAGTAGTGTTGATGTTCGCGGACGTGACTTCCAGCTTTTGCCATTTGGTTCTGGCCGCAGGGCTTGCCCTGGAATGCAATTGGCACTCACCGTCGTTAAGCAAGTGACCGCACAGCTGGTGCATTGCTTTGATTGGGAGCTTCCCGAGGGAATGTTGCCAACTGAATTGGACATGACAGAAGAGTTTGGTCTTGTGACTTATCGGGCCAAACATCTTTTGGCCGTTCCAAGCTATCGCCTTAGCACTTAATGATAATGTTGTTTGTTCCATCTCTGGATTAGCCTAACGCAGTTGTTAATAAATAAAATTAAAATAAAACAAACTCAAATATAAAAGGTAATAAAGTTTTTATTTTGTTTTTATTATTTTTCCGCCACAGTGTATTCACAAGCAAAAGTGAGGGATCTAGCAGTTGGTAATAAAGAAAATTAAAATAAAGCAAACAACTAAAATATAAAAGGTAATAAAGTTTTTATTTTGTTTTTATTATTTTTCCGCCACAGTGTATTTACAAGCAAAAGTGAGGGATCTATTCAGAGCCTACTCCCAAGCCATTTCCTCAGCATTCTGAGGAAGAACAATAACATAGTAAACGAGATGAAAACACCAAAAGACTAGTGCATCCCATTTTGTATGTGTGTGGGGTTGGGGTCAGGTAACCTAGATAAAAATAATAATAACAATAATAAAAAATTCATGTTCATATCATGATAGAATCACATGTCAATTTCATTTTCCCCTTAAAGGTTTGAATAGGATGAGAAATTTTAGCCACTTAATATCTTCTACTGTTACTAGAATTCAAGTAATCATGACGGCAAAGCATCCCCGGGCTAAATCACGGTGTTTCCAAGTCAATACTCACACACAAAATATAAATATTTTTTATTCTAGAATCCCAACAGAGATAATGAAACAAACACTTCCTGTCAAGAAGATAGGTCATGAATTTAATGACTGATTCTAAAAACTTCTAGAGAACAAGTAATATGTTGTTGCATGGGGAAAAAAATCAGCGTTATAAATCAGCGTTATATAATACAAACAGATGACCTAAAAGAAAAGCGAAAGCTAGACTTTTTCAAACCCGAAAACCATGCTTCTTGAGAAAGACCCCCCCTCCACCGATAATTGACGGTCGTTCAACTAAGAAAGCAAGGTTTAGGGCTCAAGGTGAAGATGGAGATAAACCGGAGACCCTCTCCTTTCGAGATAAGTTGATGGAGTCACAGAAATTTATTAAAGAGGATTTGGTGGGACGGACGGACGATCTTGATTTCGAACCTGAGGATCCATCTCTTTCTCTCAAAAGGTCCATGCCCAGTTAGTTAAGCCGTGCCAGAACTCGGTTGTGATCAAGCTTTTAGGAAGACGCATAGGGTATAGAGCACTTGCGTCTCGACTGGAATCGCTTTGGAGTTCAACCCTAAGATTCCATATCATTGACCTGGAGAATGTTTACTTTCTAGTCAGATTTAAATCGGAAGGGGATGTTGATTTTGTTCTGGCACAAGGACCATGGACAATCATGGGACACTATCTTATTGTTAAACCATGGAACCCTCACTTTGATTGTTCTACGGAGGAAATTGAGTCGGTCATAGCTTGGATCCGGTTGCCTGGGATGGCTCTCCACTACTACCACAAGAGCATTCTAAGGATGCTTGGCCAAATCATCGATTCAGTTGTTAGAATAGATTATAACACCGAACCTGCGGCACGAGGGAAATTCACTCTCATTACGGTGGAGGTTGCACTTAATAAACCCCTGGTTGCACAGTTCCTTCTGGATGGCAAAATCCAAAAGGTGGAATATGAGTGCCACTCAAATATATGTTTTACTTGTGGAAAATATGGACAAAACAAAGATTTGTGCGTCGGATAACTTTAAGGACGGGTGAAACTTGGAGGATATGGCTGGTGATGCTCAGACTATCAATAATTGCACACGGCCATTAACGGTGGCCGGAAATGTTACCCAAGGTAGCCTAAAGTTTGGCCCTTGGATGGTGGTAACCAAAAAAGGGAGGTCTCGAACTGAGAAAGGCAAGAAGATTTTGCGAGATGTGACATGCGGCCATCAGGAAAGTTTCGGTAAGGAATCCCGGTTCGAAATTTTGGCTACCATGAATGAGGGGGTGACGGATCCCGATGAGAATATGGCATTATCTGCTTCCATTACTGAAACCCACGTACCAACAAATAAAATCCCTAGAAAAGCGACCTTCCCAAAGAACCAGCCTCTAAAAATGAAATCCCCACCTCATAAGCCCACTGTTGACATTCTAGAGAGAGATCACCTTCCCCAAGACAAGTCCAACACAGATACCCTGCCAAATAAAATTTTTGACCACACCCATGCAATTTCCACGTCAAGCGACCAAGCCCCATGCACCAAGCTAACCCAAGGGTTACCACTTCGGCATCCACTACCCTGAATCCCATGTAACATTCACGTAAGTCTACCAAGTCCCACGCAACGCAAACCAACTCACCTGTTTCCATTTCCAACATCCCCAGTAGCCTCAATCCCATGATCATACGGCCATCTCTTTTGCCGATAGTTGACCAAAAGTTGACTCGAGTCTTTCCCAAAGTTTTTTGACGTGCCGGATCCATCCGTGCATTCAGAATCTCAAAATTCTTACTCAATTTGGGAGTTATGGCAAATGGTGGTATGATGTCATTTCAAGTTCCATAATTAAAAGGAAGTAAGTTTGACAATTGGAGTGTTAAAATGAAGGCTCTATTGGGTGCACATAACGTATGAGATGTCGTGAAGAAAGGCTTTATTGTGCCAGAAAATGAAGCCACTTTAACTGCGGCGCAGAAGGAGAATTTAAAAGACTTGAAGAAGAAAGATAATAAAGTAAAGTATCTCATTTTTCAATCATTAGATGAAAATACTTTTGAAAAAATTGCTGGTACAACATCCTCAAAAGAAGTATAGGAGAAACTAGAGACCTCTTACAAAGGAGCAAAGCAAGTAAAAAATGTTCGTCTCCAAACATTACGAGGAGAATTTGAGTCCTTACACATGAAGGCGTCGTAGTCAATTTCTGACTATTTTACTCAGGTTTTGACTATTTCCTATGAATTAAAAAGAAATGGCGAGGAGTTAAAAGAGATAAGGATCTTTGAAAAAATACTTCGATCAGTAGACTCGAAGTTTGACCATATTGTTGTGACAATTGAGGAAACAAGAGATCTAGAGGATATGACAATCGAGCAACTTCAAGGAAGGTTGCAAGCCTATAAAGAAAAACTAAAAAAGAAGCAAGGAATCGAAGAACAACTTGTCAAGATGGAAGTCAATCCAAAGAAAAGAGAAGAAAGTTCCGACAATGAGAGAAGACATTATGTCCGAGGTAGAGGTCAAGGACGAGATAGATGACATGGTCATGGTCATGGACGAGGTGGGAATTTCAACAACTCCAATTATGCCAAAGGAGAAAGCTCAAGCAGAGGATGAGGTAGAGGCAATCCAAGATCGAGGTATGACAAATCCCAAGTACAGTGCTATAATTGTCAAAAGTTTGGGCATTATGCTTCAGAATGTAGAGCTCCAAGCACCAGAATTGAGAAGAGGGTGAACTATACTGAAGAGAAAAATGGTGAAGATGTCACACTTTTACTAGCACGCAATGATACAAGTGGAGGTCAAGAAAATACATGGTATCTTGATACAGGTGCTAGCAATCATATGAGTGGAAACAGAAGCATGTTCGTGCAACTAAGTAAATATGTGAATGGTAGTGTCGCTTTTGGAGATGATTCAAAAGTACCAGTGAAGGGTAGAGGTAACATTCTTTTTCGTACAAAAGATGGTAGTCACCAAATAATTTCGAATGTTTACTATATGCCCAATATGAAAAACAACATCCTTAGTTTGGGTCAACTTTTAGAAAAAGGCTATGATATTCACTTAAAAGATTATAGTCTTTTCCTAAGAGATAACAAAGGAAATCTAATTAAAAAGGTGAAAATGTCGAAGAATAAAATATTTCCTTTAAATATTCAAAATGATGTTGCAAAATGTCTCAAAGCCTGTCGCAAAGATCTATCCTGGATTTGACATCTTCGATATGGGCATCTTAACTTTGGAGGATTAGAGCTACTATTCAAGAAAAACATGGTGAAAGACTTACCATACATCAATCACCCTGATCAACTTTGTGAAGGATGTTTACTTGGCAAGCAGTTCAGAAAGAGCTTTCCAAAGAAGTCAAACTCAAGAGCTCAGAAGCCACTCGAGCTCATTCATACTGATGTGTGTGGTCCATTCAAACCAAACTCTTTTGGTAAAAGTAACTACTTCCTTCTCTTCGTAGATGATTTTTCAAGAAAAACTTGGGTGTATTTTTTTAAGTAGAAATCAGAAGTCTTTAAAGTTTTCAAGAAGTTTAAAGCTGCAGTGAAAAAAGAAAGTGGATACCAAATTAAAGCCATAAGATCTTATTGAAGTGGAGAGTTCACTTCTAAAGAATTTTTAGAGTTTTGTGAAGCAAATGGAATTCGACGCCCTTTGACGGTTCCAAGATCCCCTCAACAAAATGGTATTGCAGAAAAGAAGAACATAACCATCTTCAACATGACAAGAAGCATGCTCAAGAGTAAGAGGCTACCTAAAGAATTTTGGGCCGAAACTATTGCATGTGCAGTCTACATATCCAATCGATCTCCAACAAAAAGCGTGTGGGGCAAGACACCACAAAAAGCTTGGAGTGGAAGAAAACCTAGCATCACCTATCTAAGAGTTTTCGGAAGCATTGGCCATATACATGTACCGGACGAGAGTAGAGCGAAGCTGGATGACAAAAGTGAGAAGTTCATCTTCATTGGCTACGACAACAACTCTAAAGGATACAAGCTTTACAATCCAAACAACGGGAAGATCGTGATCAGTCGAGATGTAGTTTTTGATAAAGAAGGAAAATGAGATTTTGGCTCTGGTGTGGATGACTTCAACTTCTTTCCCATTGAAGAAAATGATTATACACAAATAAAATAAGTAGAAGAACAACAAGAGCTAGCTACTCGACCTATGTCACCAGCATTAAACACATGCGGAGATTCATCGCCATCTTTCTTAAATGAAAGAACTGAAGAACGTATAATGAGTCTTCAAGATCTCTATGAGATAACTGAAAAACATGATAATCTCACTCTTTTTTGCCTTTTTGCTAATTGTGAGCCAGTCAACTTCCAAGAAGTTGCACTAGATGAGAAGTGGAGAATTGCAATGGAGGAAGAAATCAAAGCCATTGTGAAGAATGATACTTGGGAGCTTACTACTCTTCCCAAAGGTTACAAGGCGATCGGTGTCAAATGGGTGTACAAAATAAAAAGAAATGTGAAGGGAGAAATTGAAAGGCACGAGGCGAGGCTAGTTGCAAAAGGCTATAGTTAAAAGGATGGCATAAACTACGACGAGGTATTTGCTCTTATAGCCAGACTTGAAACTATTAGACTTATTATTTCTTTGGCTGCTCAGAACAAAAGGAGGATTTTTCAAATGGATGTAAAGTCTGCTTTCTTGAATGGATTCCTTGAAGAAGAAGTTTACATTGAACAATCATTAGGCTATTTGGTGAAAGGACATGAAGACAAAGTTTTAAGATTGAAGAAAGCTCTTTACGGGTTAAAGCAAGCACCAAGGGTATGGAATAGCATAATTGACAAGTATTTTCAAGAGAAAGGCTTCACCAAATGCCCATATGAACATGCTCTCTACGTCAAAGAAAATTATGGAGACATTTTGATTGTGTACCTGTATGTGGATGATCTCATCTTCACTGGAAGTAATCCAAGCTTGTTTGAAGAGTTCAAGAGAGTGATGATCAAAGAGTTCGAGATGACTGACATCGGACTGATGGCATATTACCTCGGCATTGAAATCAAGCACAAGGAAGAAGGCATATTTATCTCCCAAGAAAGCTATGCAAAGGAGACTCTCAAAAGGTTCAAGATGAATGATTGCAATCCTATAAGCACACCAGTGGAATGCGGAGTCAAGTTATCAAAACATGATGAAGGCGAAGATATAGATCCAACATTCTTTAAAAGTTTAGTTGGAAGCCTATGTTATTTGACATGCACGAGACCAGATATCCTTCATGCTGTTGGACTTGTGAGTCGATACATGGAGAATCCAAAAACCATTCATTTTAAAGCTGCAAAAAGAATCATTCGCTACATCAAAGGTATAATTAATTTCGACTTGTTATACTCATTTTCTAATGACTACAAGCTTGTTGGATATAGCGATAGTGATTGGGGTGGAGATGTAGATGATCGAAAAAGCACTACATGATTTGTGTTCTTCATGGGAGATACTGCTTTCACATGGATGTCAAAGAAGCAACCTATTGTCATGATATCCACTTGTGAAGCTGAGTATGTAGCTGCCACATCAAGTGTTTGTCATGCAATTTGGCTCAGAAATTTACTGAAGGAGTTGGGTTTGACACAAGAAGAGCCAACCGAGATTTGTGTTGATAACAAATCAGCAATTGCCCTATCCAAGAATCCAATCTTTCATGATCGAAGCAAACACATAAACACTCGCTATCATTTCATAAAAGTGTATTGCAAGAAAAGAAGTGCAAATCAAGTATGTAAAATCACAATATCAAGCAGCTGATATCTTTACTAAGTCACTCAACCAAGATGACTTCGTAAAATTCAGAAGTTTGCTTGGTGTGGGTTGTTGGGTCATAAACTTGATCCAAAATGAATAAATTCAAGCCCAACTCATGGAAAATTCCATGAGTAGGTATGGTTGGTGAGGTTTGAATTACTTGTGGTAGGTGTGGTTAGTGAAGTAGGTGAGTGGTAGATTTTAATGAATGGTGATGATTTATGTAGTAGTTAAATAAATGAATGGTTGTGATTAATTTGTATCATGTATAATACCCCCTCTCCCCTTTGGTTTAAGCATCAAGTGAAGTAACAAAATCTCTAAGGTGTAGAGAGTGAAAAATAAGAGTTGTAATTGGTGAGGAGTGTTATTGAATAAATAAAATAGTGTGTTTTTTGTGTGTTTTATTTATTAATTCTCCAACACCCACACCACTCTTTTCTCAGCCCCCTTTTCTAAAATGAGTTTCATCACAAAACATTCATTTTTGTCCATTAAATATCCAATATATTATTTTTTGCACGAGCAATATATTGTTTCTTTGTAGCCTTGCAACATTTAAGAGTATTTTGATTTGCTTTCGTTGATACACAATACAAGTAAACAAACAATTGCTTCATTATATCCTAGAGACATATTTGCTTAACCCATGTACATCACTCAATTGGTAGGGGTGAAACAACGTCTTAAGGAAAGTGACATTTGTACCGTGCCTTGAAATACACATATTTTCTATAGTTTACCTATTACTATTATTTTCTTCCTACATAAAGAGTTGTAAACACAATACTTTACACAATAAAGTTCCGCCAATATTATTATTGTAATTATCTACATTTGCCATTTGTTGTGAAAAAAAATTTAATATACTCGCAAGTGCACGAATATAAAAATAGAATAGTGATAACGAGGTCGAACTCATAAGGATTACTATAAATTGAAAAGTCTAATTTAAATCTAAAATTAATATTCATCATAACCTAGTTGAGCAAATTGAGTTTTTAAGGGAAATAAAACTAATTAAAATAAGAAAACAATTAATTGAAGCAAAGAAGGATTCAATAAGATAAAAATTACTAAAGTTTCAGAATCTACCACTATTCAATTAATAATTATCTAATTGTTAATTAATTTCCAATTTTAGAGTGACAATTCAAAATCAATCTATATCATCCCATGGATATAACAATTAAGATCAATTAAAATTAATCTTGTGTAGGTTCTTTTTTTGCTTAATAGTATGATATCTAAACATCTCATGTAAACATATTGAATAATAAAGAGTTAAAGTTTTACTAAGCACTCTGTGTAAACCATTTAATAAAAGACATAGAATCAAAGATAATCATTTATCAACTTTATAGATCCAAGCATAGATTTCGTCAAATATTAATCCTAACAATAAAAAATGCATGACAGAATTGGTGAAAAAATTCCAACAAATCATGTGAAACAAGAATCATAAACATTAAAGAATATGTGTAGGGAATTAATTAAATGAATTTCATTGAATAGAATTTCATCCTTAACCTCAGTAAAAAAAAATTAGCTACATATATTTGAATTGGGAGCAACGCAAAACAAAAATTCAGCCATGGGGAATTAAACTGCTACTGCCGTTATTTTCTTCTCTACCGAATGCTCCTCTCTCTTTTGGCTTCCACGTTTCTCTTGCTTCCTCCGGTGGCTACTCCCCCTCAAAAGCCAAAGTTTCGTTTTCTTTTTATAGTCTCCAAAATGGGCCACCGACCTTTTCAATTCTAAAGCCGAAAGGCTTGGTCTTTTAATTTGTTTTGTTCTCACTCACGTGCTCACCACTTGGAATTGTAATAACCCATTTAATTTAGCTAATATTTCTCATGTCATTTAGCTATTAATTCGGCTAATGGATTTAATTTTTTTTTTGGACTTTATCATTGCGGCAACGAGCATAAGTAATCTTCAACTCTCTCCAGTTTTGATCCCTTTAAGCACAAATTATTCTCAACCATCAATTTATTACCCTGTTCCATAAACTAAATTAATTAATTAAAAATAACTAGAAAACATATAATAAAGATAAATTATGTCCTATCACCACTCCCCACAAGCACATACGACCAACAATTTATACATAAAACTCACTTTATTAAACATTAACAAGTTTTGAAACTCATATATCTGAGTTTTATAATTGTCCACACTATCTTTTCGTTTTGGCAAACCTCGAGAAAGTTTATTTAAAAATTATCAAAACAATAAAACTTTATTTAGATCCTATATATGACTAGTTTGAGCTTGTTACAGGTGAAAGCCAGAGATGGTTGCATGTATGCAAAAATGAGAAGGTATCAGGCTCACCCTCTCCATGCGACCAACCAGAATGTCATCAATTTTGCACTCATTTGCATCCCAAAACAACTGCTTGGGGTGCATGCCATCAACCAAATTGCCATTGTTATTATCTTTGCAAGGAAGGTGCTCATCCTCCAAAATATTCCAAGACAGCTAACCAGCTTCCTCTTAATCCTTAGGATTAGAAACATGTTAAAAATAAACTTCCTTACATGGGTGGGAAGACTTTTTGTCATGCTACTAATAATTGAAAGACTCAGAAGAAAATTGAATGTGATTTGATTCGTTACTGAATTTTGTTAGCGGTTCTATTTTTCTTCCTTTTGTAAGTTTAATGAAGATGATCTATACTTCCCTTCGTTATACTTTTATTTATCCTACAAAAGAATGTAACTTAAAAAAAAAATAGCTGCAATACTATCATATTTTTAATGGATGAAGCCATAGAAATGCCCTCGTATAAATGACTGTAATTGTACGTGCTATACAGTAGTAATACTGTACACTTCAATCTCCCCAAAGAAACTGGAAGTGTAGTAATACTATAAAACATCAGAAATAATTCAATTATACTTCTTCTGTAATTGTACGAGCTATAAAATCCGATCATAAAATTCCTTTAACATCAGAATGTGAAATGAAACATGGTTCACAAGCAATTTTCTACATGTATCTATCTCCAAAATCCAGATGCTAAATTTCCAATGCCTAAGGTATACCGGTCAAAATGATAAAAGAGTCATCCTGCTTCATGTTCTGGTCTCCTTTCTGAGCATATCCCCTAATCATTGCAGTCCAAGGAAAACCAGTTGTGGCACACATGCCATCAAACAAAAATCTAGCGGAATCAATATGTCCACACTTGCAATACATTGAAATCAGTGTAATAATCACAGATACATCTAAATCAAAGCCAAAATGAATTCCATGAGAGTGAACCAACCTTCGTTGCACTAACGCCTCTAGGCACACACATGATGAAAGTATGCTAACAACTGTAGTTACATCAGGACTAAATCCATCATACATCATGTCCCTATAAAATTTAAGAGAATCATCAAACTCATCACCATACGTGCATCAGGCAATAATAGAATTCCATGAAACAATAGTCCTTAAACCTTCTTCTATCACACGAAACACCAACTCCGCCGTCTTCAAATCATCACATTTAACATAGGCAGAAATCCATCTATTACAAACTGACACATCAGCATCAACTTCGATACGAATGCCAAACGAATGAACGCTTTTCAAAGGTTCAAATGCTTTGCATGTATGGCCGCCTGTGTCAACCCCATAACCGTGACAAAATCAGCTTGGATTCCAACAAGCCTCATATTATGAAAAAGACACAATACTTTTTCAAGAAACCCATCTGAGCAAACCCCACAAGCATCGCATTCCACGACGCCACGTCTCTATAAGGCATTTCGTCAAATATATTAAACGTGCAATCTAACCGATTACGTTTCACATACATATCCACCATTGTTGTTTGCACAAGGATATCGGACCAAAAGGGTGATTTCACGATGTGGCCGTGAATCATTTGGAAGCATATAAGATCAGAGAGCTTAGCACAAGCCTTGGCTATGAAGGGAAATGTTAAGTTGTTTGGTTCGATGTCGTTTTGTTTCAATTGGCGAAAGAGAAGAAGGGCTTTGTGGGCTTCGTTTTTGTTCACAGCTTCTCTTATTTGTGAGGTCCACTGATTAATCGTTGAACTTCTCTAAATTTTGTTGAGACGTGGTGGAAGTGAAGATGCGGCCATCATTCATTGTGCTGGCGGTAAAATTAAGTCTGTTACTAACCGCTTCTAAACGTTTGGGATCTTAAAGTGTGGGAAAAATTCGGAAAAATTTTAAAACTGCAAGGTTTTAAAAACTTACAACTTAAAGCGTTTAAACCGTACGGTTTATGTGTTTTCCCAACGCTCCCCACTTTATACTTTCGGATTAGAGCATTTATATATATATATATATATATAGGACAAGGTTTTTCTGATTTTAATTATTTCGCTTAAAACATTTTGACCCATAATTTTAGCCATTGATTATTTTAAATCTAATGGCGGTGATAGAGCAATATCAAATTAGCATTATAAGTTTGTCTTTGTTAATTAGGATGCTTAATAATATGGTTCTAGCTGATTACCTGGGGGTGAGTTGAAAAGCGATGAACTAGTCTGAACCTGCCGGTTCGGTCGTTTTTCAATGATTTTAGTCAGGTCGTTGTTCGGTTCTTGAAGAATCGAACTCCTTGGTCGGTTTTTATAATTGAAATATTGCCAACACATAAAAGGGCACTAAAGATTTATTGATTGCTAGTTTCATTTTTTTTTTTAAACAGTAATTATTATTTACATTTTTTTAATTCATTTTAGTCTCTGCAATAACTTGGTTGCTTTACCAACCCTTTTAATTTGAAATCAATTTCTCACGCTGGAATGCACATTTAACTAATTCATACAAAACCATATATCATACCTTAACTTTTAGGTGAAACCAATGATCCCTCTTTTATATGAGCTTATGAATCATTAAAGGACCAAATCTTCTCATGTTTCGAGCCTTCACATCGACAAATATAGATATGTGATTGATAGTAAATAACAGAATAGATCTTGAGTACACATGATCAATTAAAAATATGTGACAAAAAGCATATTGTTAAAAGATTTTGTTAACACATATAAGAAGATGATCCCGATTCATTAATAACTCTAAACATTAGTTTTTGTGTTTTCTTTATTTTCAGGACATGCTTGCAGTAGCAATGGACACTTCAGCAACAACAGTCGAGTGGGCACTTTCAGAACTCCTCCAGCATCCTAAAGTAATGAAGAAACTACAAAAGGAGCTAGAAAAAAATTGTGGGCCTAAGCAGAATGATTGAAGAATCAGATTTAGAAAACCTCTAATACCTTGACATGGTTGTCAAGGAAACCCTGAGGCTTTATCCTATAGCGCCATTGCTAATTCCACACGAATCTACCGAAGACTGCATAGTTAACGGATTCCACATTCCCAAAAAATCAAGAGTAATTACATACGTTTGAGCAATTAGAAGAGATCCTGAAGCTTGGAATGATCCTGAATTTATTTATTTTTTTTTTTCCGGAAAGATTTGTTGGGAGAAGTATTGATCTCCGTGGACGCGACTTTCAGCTTTTGCCATTTGGTTCTGGCCGCAGAGTGTGCCCTGGAATGCAATTGGGACTCACCATTGTAAAGCAAGTGATTGCACAGCTTGTGCATTGCTTTGAATGGGAGCTTCCTAGGGGAATGTTGCCAATTGAATTGGACATGACAGAAGAGTTTGGCCTTATAACACTTAGGGCCAAACATCTTTTGGCTATTGCAAGTTATTGCCTTAAGATTTAATTATAATTTTGTTTGTTTGATTTCTGGATTAATACAAAGTACTTTTAGGAGAAAAAAGTTAAACAAATTAACATGTAAAATCATTTTTCACTCAACAATTACTTCAAAGAAGATTCTTTTGTAATATTTGAAAGTAGATTTATTACCCAGATATTTGAGTTTTGTAGCATTATAATTATTCTAGAAGGTTTTCATAAAATTTTAATTATAAGTAGCAGCAAATTAAAATAATATTAAAAATAATTGGACAGCTGAGAGCTTTATATATATTTTTTTAAAGTTTAGAAAGGTAAGGGAATGGGCAAACACCAAATTAATTTTTTGGCACCAATATTCTCTCCCAATTTTAAAATTTGGATTGCTAGTTAAAAAAAAAAAAACAACCTGATCACTCAGAGCATCAATGTTATTATTCATTCAATAAACCTAAGCTTATTAAATAATTGATATGATTATTACTTAATAATTTTTAGTGATAGGGCCCATTTTTTATTATTGGGAAGCTTAAAAATGATTTTGATAAGTTAATGGTTAATTTTGAAAACCAGTAGAGAATCTTCACATTTGTTACATTTAAAAAAAAAATATCCTTATTTAAATAGAAATAAACTCAGTGAATTAACGAAAATCAGTTAATCTTTTAGAGTGATGATACAGCCACAAATTCTTGTACAAACTAATGTGGTATTAATTCATTGGTTGAATGAAAATATAAAATAATAGAAATAAATCATGTGGGTCAAGAGATATTTAATTCAACCAATGAATTAATGTCACAACAGTTTATACAAATTAAATTTATACAAGAGTTTGTGGCTATATCATTACTCAATCTTTTATTATCAATTCTTTTAAGATGAAAAAATAAAAGAACTATAATTAACAAAATAAAAAAATCATATTTTTTTTTTTCAAATGTTATATAAAAATAATCAAAAGTATTACATACATACATGGTTACATTTTTTAAATTTTTTTTTTAAATGTATAGGGGCTGGCATGGCATAAATCTATTGTTAACCATCTGTCTCCCCGGGATTTGAAAAGGATGGTCGGCTAAATTAAATTTCTTGAAATCTAATTGGGCTAGCCCCTGGGAACATATAAATATGTATATAAATCTGTAAATAAAATTTGTTTAACATTATATACATTTTAATCGTTTGCAATCTTACAATAGTTTAATAGTAAAATTTATGAAATATATTTAGTTATTTTTAAAATTCACAGCACTTTTAAAGACAATTTATTTTAAAACTGTTAAAAAGTCAAAGCCGTATGGTGGCTTTGCCACGCACACGGTTTGGACACTTTTTGCACGCGGTTTGAATGTGTTTTGAACGTGGTTGGGACACATTTGGGACGCAGTTTTCTTGATATTTGTTTCATGAATAGTGCCAACATTTTTTTCTATAAATAACTAAGCATTCTTTATTTGTTTAGTATCCCAAAAATTTGTTAAGCTTATAAATCTCTAAGCTTTTGAGAGAAGTATGTCTGGGGAATTTATTTTTCCTGCAGAGTGTGAGAGAACTAGGTATATTTGGATTTTTGGGAAGTGAGATTTGTTAGTCAAATATTTTTACTCTATTAATTGTTAAATAAACAATTATTCTTTTTTGCCTCCGTGTATGTAGGTTTAATTACCGAACCACATTAAATAATTGTGTCCTTTATTTTTCTGTAATTAGTTGGTGCGCTTAATTCCGCATTCTGTGCACAATAAGTGGTATCAGAGCTGACGGTTCGTACTTGGGGGATATGGTATTGTTCACGTAAACAATATTGTTCACGTAGATGAAACTATTGCCATATACATTACTGTTCATGTATGGTACTAGTCACGAATACGATGGAGACGACCATTTGTACTTGGGAGACAGTCTATTGTAAAGTAGTGTGTAGTTTTGCATGTTTAGGAAAGTTCTGTCAACAAAGCGATAAGAGCCAAAGGAGTCTGGGTTTTAAGTGGGATCATTGTGACCCCTCCATTCTCCTACGAAATTTCCAAATGCATTTATTCATGCAAAATTAACATCATAGAGGTTGTTTTTCAAGTGAAATAGTTCGTTGAGAAAATGGTAGAATGTGAAACTTCCAGAACTAGGGAGAGATCTACTGAAACTATTTCAGGAGACACTTTAGGTGGGAGGTGAGATTTGTCAAATCATCATTCAACATCTGTTATAAGAGGCCAAAAGATCAATGTTGAAAAATTTGATGGGAAAATCAACTTCGGCATGTGGAGGAGCGAAGTTATGGATGTCCTTATTCAAATCGATCACGATATTGTTCTAAAAAATAAAAGACACTTGTATGATGAAGAAACTTGGGATCGTATGAACAAGAAAGTTTGTCGTCAGATCAGATCTGGTTTGACCAAGGAGGTGAAATACTTGGTGAAAAATGAGGAGTCTGCGATGACTTTGTAAGGTACATTGGAGAAGAAGTACCTATATGGCTTTCGAATGAAGCCAGGGGTGTCAATGCACGATCATGTCTCAAGATTTGAAAAGTTACTTGCTGATTTGAAAAATCTTGATGAAGATATTAAAGATGAAGTCAAGGCTATGACTCTGTTACACTCACTACCAAATGAATATAGTCATTTTGTGAGTACCTTAATATATAAAAAAAGCGTGATCATCTTCAAAGATGTTTGCACAGCATTGACCAATTTAGAAATTCAGAATAATGATAAACATTCTGAAAGTGCATCGTCTGAAGCTTTGTTTGCTAAAGAAATGACGATAGAGAAAAAGAAGAAGCGTGGTGGAAAGAATTCTGGATCCAAATCGAGAAGTAGAAATTAGCTTGGGATTAGTGTGCCTTTGGTCATGAAAAGAGTCATTGGAGGAAAGATTGTCCAAAGGCTCAAAAGAGAGATGGGAAGAAACCAGTAGCAGCAAACATGGGACGTGAGGATGGAGACTTAGACTACTCACTATCTATTACATTTCGGCATATGTTGCAAGTTCAAGCGAATAGATACTTGATACCGGAGCAACCTACCATTTGTGTCCCGATAGGGAATGGTTTACAGATTTCAGCGAATTGGAATATGGTGTAGTTGTGATAGGGAATTATTAACTTTGTCGCACGATAGGGATAAGTACAGTTCGACTCAAGTTATTCGATGGAATGGTCAAAGAACTTAAAGAGGTTAGATTTATTCCAGATTTAAAGAAAAATCTAATTTCTGTGGGTGTTTTGAAAGGTAAAGGTTACAAGATTACTATCGAAAATGGCACAATAAAGTTTACCCATGGGGCTATGGTTATTCTGCAAGGAGTTCGACGTAACAATTTGTACTATTTGAAGGAGGTACAACTGGTGAAGCAAATGTTGTTAAAGAGCACAGTGACACCACTAAGCTATGACATGTACAATTAGGACATACTGCAAAGAAATTTTTGCAAACTCTGATGAGGTATGGACTCTTAAAATGTACCAAAACCTGTAAATTAAAGTTTTATGAGCATTGTGTAATAGGCAAGAAAACAATTGTCAAAATTTGGTACGGCTAATCACGATACTTGTGAGATCCTTGAATATGTTTTTAGTGATGTATAAGGACCAACCAAAACTGCATCAATTGGTGGAAGCCATTATTTTGTTACATTTGTTGATAATTTCTCTAGACATGTGTGGGTGTATACCATGCGAGCAAAGGATGAGGTTCTAGAGATTTTCATGAAATAGAAGAAACTGGTGGAGATTCAAACTAGCAGAAAGATCAAAGTATTGCATTCTGACAATGGGGGTGAATATACTTCTGATCCATTTCTTACAAGTATGCTAGAGTGAGGGTATAAAAAGACATTTAACGGTGAGACATACTCCGCAACAGAACAGTGTGGCTGAGCGTATGAATCGTACTTTGCTGGAGAAAGTACGGTGTATGTTATCTAATACTGGTTTAGATAAAAAGTTTTAGGCTGAGGTTGTGAGTTACACAAGTCATTTAATAAATCGGTTGCCTTTTGCTGCAATTGGATGTAAAACTCCTATGCAAATGTGGTCTGGTAAATATGCACAAGACTATGATTTCCTTCGTATATTTAGGTGTCCAAGTTTTTATTATGTCAAAGATGGTAAACTAGATCCTCGTGCTAGAAAAGCTATCTTTGTGGGATTTAAATGTGCAGTAAAAGGCTTCAAGCTATTTAGGATCTCGAAAATAAAAAGTTTGTGTATAGCAGAGATGTCACGTTTGATGAAACTTCAATGATGAAAGCTTCAAGTTCTCAACAGGTGGATAAGAAGACCACAAAGGTATTGCAGCGGTAGAGTTTGATGCAACTCCATATGTACCAGTTAGTACTACATTAGAGAAGGGTTCAACTATAGATGTGACACACAGAGTTTAAGAATAGATTGTTTATTCTAATGTCCCACAAAATAAAGAAATAATTGGTGATGTAGATAATGATGATTCTATAGCAACAAGGAGGCTAAGAAGAGAGATAAAGAAACTCGAATGGCTTACTAAAGACATGATGATAGCCTATACACTTCTAGTCATTGAAGATGACATCTCCAATACTTTTGGTGAAGCATTACGTAGCAGTGAAAGTAATTAGTGGAAGTTAACCATGGAGGAAGAGATGAAATCTCTCCATCAAAATCAGACTTAGGAACTTGCAAAGTTACCAAAGGGGAAAATGGTTATTGGCAACAAATAGGTCTGCACTAAAAAGTAAGGATCTCCAAATTAATCAACTCTTCGATACAAGGCAAGGCTCGTTGAAAAAGGTTTTGCTCAAAATAAAGATATTGATTACAATGAAGTTTTCTCTCTAATTGTGAAACATATTTCCATTTATATCCTACTTGCCTTAACTGTAGAATATGAGTTAGAGTTGGCTTAATTAGATGTTAAGACGGCGTTCTTACATGAAGATTTAAAGGAGGAAATCTATACGACTCAGCCTTGTGGTTTCAAAGTTGCTGAAAAGGAGAATCATGTATGTAGATTGATTAAATCTTTGTACGGACTGAAACATTCACTAAGGCAGTAGTACAAGAGATTTGATCAATTCATACAAGGGCAGAAATTCACCAGAAGTGAACACGATCACTGTGTTTACTTTAAAAGACTACTAGATAGAGCTTTCATCTATTTGTTATTCTATGTCTACGATATGCTTATAACTTCGAAGAATAGAGATGAGATTTAAAGACTGAAGAAGCAATTGGCTTATGAGTTCGAGATGAAGGACTTGGGTGATGCACAAAGAATAATTGGGATGGAGATTTGTAGAGACAAGAAGAATATGAGCATGTGATTGACTCAAAAGCCTTATTTGAAGAAAGTGCTAGAAAGATTCGATATGGGTGACAAAACTAACTCGGTGTGTACACCTCTAACTCCTCACTTTAAATTGAGCTCTTCTTCATGTCCTTCTTCCCAAGAGGAGCACGATTACATGGCTCGTGTTCCATATGCTAGTGCTGTGGGTAGTCTTATGTATGTTATGGTTTGTATAAGGCCTGATATATCTCAAGCAGTGAACATGGTTAGTAGACACATGCACAATTCGGGTAAAAACTATTGGCTTGCAGTAAAGTGGATTCTTTGGTATTTGTATGGCACAATTAATATTGGGTTATGGTTTAAGAATGATGGTGGTCAACAATGTATTGAGTATTGTGATTCTGATTTCACTGGAGACCTAGACAAGCGAAGATCAATAACAAACTACGTGTTCACATTTTGTGGAGGTCTGATTAACTGGAGGTCAGTTTTGCAATCGACAATTGCTCTGTCCTCTACGGAAGTACAATATATGGCAGCAACTGAGGCTGTCAAGGAGGCTATATGGTTGAGAAGCTTGTTGGGTGATTTTGGAAAGATCCAAAAAAACATTGAGGTCTTTGTGATAACCAAAGTGCGATATTCCTTACAAAGAATTAGACGTATCATGCTCGAACGAAGTACATAGATGTGAGATATCATTATGTTAGGGAGATTATCAAGAGCGGTAATGTGTTATTAAAGAAGATCGATGCCAGAGATAACCCATTAGATATGTTGACAAAGGTGATTTCGAGAATTAAGTTTCAACATAGCTTGAAATTGATTTAAATCCATGGATTATGTTGAGGTGTTTCCTTTGGGAAACAAGAACTACGGCAGGCTTGATCCCAACTATTGGGTACGTAAGCAGTCGGATAGATGCAGCCAATGTAGATCCTTTTGAGGATCATGTGAGAGATGAAGTTTGGAGGATTATTGTCAATCGGCTTATATTTGGATAAATTTTTGCCGAGATGGAGATTTGTTGAAAAGTCAAAGCCGCATGGTGGCTTTGCCACACACACGGTTTGGACACTTTTTGCATGCGGTTTGAATGCATTTTGAACGCTGTTTTCTTGATATTTGTTTCATGATTAGTGCCAACATTTTTCCTATAAATAACTAAGCATTCTTCATTTGTTTAGTATCCTAAAAATTTGTTAAGCTTATAAGTTTCTAAACTTTTGAGAGAAGTAAGAAAAGTATGTTTAGGGAATTTATCTTTCTTGCAGAGTGTGAGAGAACTAGGTATATTTGGATTTTTGGGAAGTGAGATTCGTTACTCAAATATTTGTACTCTATTTATTGTTAAATAAACAATTATTCTTTCTTACCTCCGTGGATATAGGTTTAATTACCGAACCACGCTAAATAATTGTGTCCTTTATTTTTTTGTAATTAGTTGGTGCGCTTGATTCCGCATTCCGTGCACAACAAAAACAACCAATACTTTTCACATCTAATTATTCTATAGCACTAATAAAATCAATTATTTTAAAAGACATGATCAAACTCACACTTATTTCACATTTACAGGTGAGCTAAAAATCAATCTGTTTTCACATGATTATTTCCGTTTCTCCGGCACCACTTAGATCCGTTCACATAATTATCATCTAATGTTATTAAATAGCTTTTTGGATTTTCCTAGCGACCAAATTCAAGTATTAAATTAATTTACATGAAATGGGACCAACGAGAAGAGAAGAGTAATTTCATTGTCAATTAATTTGACTTGAAAGATACAAAAGTAAATAAGTTGAAAATATGGCTTGGAAGTTCAATACAGGTTTCAACAGACTTGTTATTGTGATATTAGCAAAAAAAAATGTTTAGAATTGTGATTAATTCAATGAGTTAGGTAATAAGACAAAATAAAATGAAATAAAACAAAACTTGAGAAAATTCAATAATTGTAACAATGCAGCCGCTTTACCTTAAGAAATATTGAAACAGTGCCATATATCCAATGCTTCAAAAGACAGCATTATCCACATGTTGAACTTATCGCCATCTTATCGTCATTTTTGTTTCTTTTTTTTTTCCTTGTATCTTCAATTATATTAGGAAATTGAAACTGATGGGTGATGTAGTTGAAGAGAAATTTAATTAGGAAAATCTGGAGAAGCAATGCCATACATAGGGATACAAAAACTTATCTATGCCTACGGGTAAAGATAGAAAGATTTATTATTTAATTAACGATTACAATACTTCTTCCAAATACAAGGAGAGAACAACTGCACTATTTCTCATTTTAGGAGAAACAACTTTATTATTTAAAACTAGAAGAATAAACCTTACAAAGCAGAAATTGATTCTTTTATCAGGTAAAAGCTCGAATAGTCTCTATATTTTAGTTTAAATACTTTTAGTTTCTATATTTTGGAAAATATCTCAAGACACACTTACTAGTAAATATATGACACCCTGAACCTTATTTTTTCTTTTCTTTTACAATAATACCCTTACTACAATTTTGAGGACATAATAATTAATCAATGGAAAATTTTAATTAACATAATAATCCATAATTATTTATTCCTAAATTAACCAATAATTGTTAATCTGCATGAACTGTATTTTTCAAACCCTTACAGCAATCTTCTAATTATTTAAAATAAATTAATTGTAGCTAACTTAAAGTAATGTTTAATACTCTTACAATTATAATCTTGCTAATAATTATTTATAAAAAATAATTTACCAAATTAATTTTAAAAGTAAAATAGTAAAAAATTACATTATTTTACTTTAATTTTTATTGATAAATTAATTAATATCCCCAAGAATATTGTTGCAAGAGTATTATTATAAAAGAAAAGAAAAAGTAAGGGCATGAGTGTAATATATTTAATAGTAGGGGTCTCTGTGATATTTTTTAAAATATAGGGACTAGACCAACACTTAAGTTAAAATATTTAAGTTAAAATATAAAGACTAAATGAGCATTTACCTTTTTTTTTTTTTTTAGAAGCTCACAACTCTCTGCTTTCTTCTCTCTTTATCGAATATATATAAAAAAAAAATTGGGATGCAAAGCTCTCAAGAGAGCCTTCCTTTTATAGCGAAAATATTGGCTTCAATTTCTTCAGCTTCATAACTCAAAGAATGCGGCACCTAGAGCAGAACAAAGATTTTGATTTGATGTTTGTTCAAATGTATATTGCAACTTTTGATTTTCAGTTAGTATAAAATTTGAAGTCCATGTTAAAATTTATGAATATATAAAAAAAAAACTATTGCAATAAAAATAAAATAAATGCTATTCAAATCTTAAATATATGAAAATACAAAATAAGTGTATCTTATGTCGTGTAATTCAATTACATAGAAAAAAAAATTATAAATAAGTAAAAATAATATAAATTCAATTATAAGAATAAAGGAGAAGACAAGGAAACCAAACGTTGAATCTGAAGGTACAAGGCTTTGTAGGAGAGAATCAAAGAGAAAATTGAATGGCTCGTCAGTTTATGTGAAGTAAACTTGAAATAAAAAATAGAGATGAAGACGACAAATCTTGAGACTTGAGTTGCAATAAGGATCTTTGATTGTAGAGAAAAATGTTAGATCATTTACTTTTTGTATTAGTAAGAAGTAAAATAATAAAGACGACTATAAAATATAAGGTAAAATTTTCAAATTGAAGGACTTGCCAGTCATTAATGTGTAATCTCACTTTGTAATATTTTATCTAATATTTTAAAATTTTCCAAAATTTTGGGCTCTAGAGTAGTTTACGCCTCTGGTAGTAACTCTCTTTCTTTAAAATTAACAAAATGTGGCTCCACTTTCTCTTTAAAATTCAGCAAAGACAGCAACAAATGATAAGAGTGGAAGCAAAAGAAAGAGATCACGAAAGCTTACCACCTTCACTAACTCCTCTTGACTACCAAGAAATTATCCAAACATAAAAAGAAATGTCCTAATTGCATCATTTCTGCATCTTCATCACTGGAAGCTGGAGTCTTAACTTTCCTAGCACTGATAGATCTGTTGTGCTTTGATACGAATTGCTCTGTGCATAATGTGGAATCAAACGCACTAAATAATCACAAAAATAAAGGACACATGAATTTAACATGGTTCGGTAATTATGTCTACGTCCACAGGAGCAAGAGGAAATAATTGTATTATTAACAATTATTAGAGCAAAATATTTAAGTAAAGAAACTTGACTTGCCAGAACCCAAATACACAAAGTACACTCTCACACCACTACTACAATAAGTGAGATAGATGACATTCAATAGACGACTCACATCTAAACAATTGTTATCTTTTCTTTTAGATGACTTTTTCTATAGTTAGAGAGTCATCTATAATAATTTTAATTTGATAGGAAGTTAAAAGATGACTCATTATACAAAAACACGTCATATTTTATAAGGTAAACATATGACTCGTAATTTAAAAAACGTCATTTTTATATAGATGCATAAATAAAAAAATCACCCTAAGTTCCCTCAAATCCCTAATTTCTTCGAGTTGTACCTCTTTCTCTCTCTCTCTCTCTCTCTCTCTTTCGTCTTTCTCTTCTCAAAATTCCTTCTCAAAACTTATCACTAAAAATACCACCTTTTACAACTGTCCCCAAATAATCAACCCTAATTTCATCTCTTCTACCGTTACTATTCTAAATTTACAGCCGCCGCTCTTGAAGAGTGAAGAAACGCAAAGTGGGAGTGAAGAGAGAGAAAATGGTGAAGTAAATCTCAATCACGAACCGTGAAGAACAAGTCAAAAATTGAAGATTGGGAAGTTTGGGTTCACATCTTCCAGAAAAGAAATAAAGCATTTGACACTTTTGTTTTTAAAAAGCTTGGATCTTTACAATGAGGTGTTTTCTATTTCTTTAATTTGTTTAATTCATTGAAAAATAATGATGATTCGTTTATTTGGGGATAGTCACGTGAATGAGATCTTTGTTTTTCCTTTCTTCATGATTCATGTTTGAATGTTAGATCTGGAATCAATACAGTGAAATAGAAATAGTAGATTTTGAAAATTTGAGTAAATGTCGGGTATTTCAAGGATGGGGTTTTTCATTTATTAGTATAGTTATTGTTGTTGCTATAATTATTATTATTTAGATTGATTGAAATTTGGATATATATTTAAAGGGAAAGGAGAAAATTGGATATTTAGATATTTATTTTACTGTAGTAAAAATTGATTAATTGTTTATAAATTATAACAATCAATATGTTGATTCTTTAGTGTAAGTAGTCATAGTTTCATAAAAATGAAATCTACTTTGATTTAGTACATGATTTGTGACTCTCGAGATGATGAAATCCTTGCTAAGAATAGTTTTATAATGCCATTGTTATCACTTAAGTTGATAAGAGAAACAAAAATTATGAAGGCTAGTTGAATTACTAACTTCGCAATACTAGAAAAAATTAAATTCAGGTTACTAATGATTATCGGATTTGGTAAGTCTAGTCTCTAAAAGGTAAGAGCAAGAAATCGCATTATAACAATATCAAGTTTATTAATTATGCTTAGCATTTAAATTTTTGTTATAAAGAAATGCTATTATATTTTGACATATATAGTGCACATCTCTTTATGAACTTAACCAATGTTTGAAGAACTTTGTATTACTGTAAGTTCTAATCATCCCTTCTTCTTTTTTTTTTTAATAATTATATTGTTAATCGTAATGCACTTTTATGTATATTGTACATGGTTGGATAAGGTATTTATTTAAAATGTTTTGAAAACTTTAATAGTGTTGTGTCCATTGATATTGGCTATTTTGCATATGGTAGTTGGTTGGATAAGATGCTTGCACCTAAAGACAATGTTCATAAAGTCAATAGCAACTTAACGAGCAAAGTAGATATAGAAGAATAGTTTTGCCTAAATTCAACAGATAGCTCAATGAGTTTGGCAAGATATGTATATAAATTATAAGTAATTTTTATTTATTTGTATCTTTCATATTGGTTATGTGCACACATAATTGTTGTATTATTTTTAACTATTTTAATTTAGTGTTGCAGTATTGTTGCTGGATTAAGAATGTTGATAGTTGCCTCGGAGATGGAGTTTTGATGCTTGTGAAGAATGTACTTTTCTTTGTAAAGAATTTTTTTTTTAATGTACAATGTAATGGATACCCAATTTGGGATGTGTCAAAATGATAGACTTTTTATTGTGATACAGGAATTATTAGTAATTTGAATTTTAAATACTATTTGTTGTACAATAAATTTATGTACTTCTCCAGAGGCTTGATAATGCAGTTTTTGCTAATCCATATTAGCTTAATACGAAAATTAGGCAGTAGATTCAGATATTTCAAAATATTTTATAATTTAAAATGACATTAATTAATTTAAAAATATTACCTTTATTATTCAAAGATGACCCCCAATACAAAAGCTAGTCATTTGTTCAAATAAAGTTGACAGCTGCTAAAAAAAAGAGTCATCTCTTTAGGAATTATGGAGTACAAATATATTATTTGATGACTGCTATTTTATATAATGAGTCATCTATAAAGCAATATAGATAACTCATAAAAGACGTCATCTATTATTATCCACTTTAGATGACTGTTATAAAGATGACTTTTTTTATTAGGTCATTTAATACTTATTTTAAAAGTCATATGTATCGTTTATTGTAGTAGTGCACACTTGAAAGAAAAATCTCTCAATCACTCGCACTCTCCAATTGCTCACCATAAAAAATTCTTCACTTGAATTGTTTCTCTCAAATGTGGGATAATTAAAATAAAAGAAGTGCCTTCTATTTATAAGGAAAAAAATAGCACTATTGCACCAACCTCACCCCTGTCAATTTGACAAATTCGCCAACATTTGGCTAATTTTCAACAATATCATGCACCGAATTCGGTCTACAATATTCGTGACTTCACAAGATCATTATGTCGTGGTTATGGACTTTGCTTGTTCATGTCGTACTTATGGACTTTGCTTGTTCTAGCTACAATTTTCTTTTTCCTCCAAGCATTTTCTTGGAAACAAATGCAAAGAACATAAGGATATTATCTCCAAGGCCAAAAGTTTTTCAATTTTTGGATGCCTTCATTTGTTAGGCCAATTTCCTCCTAGAGCTTTGCATAAACTAGCCAAAACATATGGCCCCATCATGCACTTACGCTTGGTCATGATGACTATAATTGTTATTTTTTCACCACAAGCAGCTAAGTAGTTTCTCAAAATACATGACCTTATTGTTGCCAGCAGGCATCCGATTCAAGCTTCTAAGCATGTTTCTTATGACCCAATGAATTTTGCAATTACCCTATATGGATCTTATTGGAGAACAATCTAAAAAATATGCACTCTAGAATTGTTAAGTATTTAGTAAGTTGAAGACGTGTGGCTAGCATGTAATACTTTGGCACCAAAGTAGGATGTTGAAGAAAAATTTATATTCATTTTTAAAGCCCATCATTGTTGATTTGTGGGCATTGTTTGGTCTAAGAATTGGAGTGCAAAGGAAGAGTATTCAATCCCATTTTCTTGAATTCTCGATCTATTTGAGAAGTGATAGAGCCAATAGTTGGAAATTAAGAGAATGTTGAGAGCTTTAAGCTCATGGTTTACTAAATGAGAGATTAGGTGTATTGGGGTTTTGGTGGTAAGATAAAATACTCTAATTTTTGTAATTTTTGTTTAACTAGTAAGGTTTTACTCTTTTATCTTTGCCCATAGACAGAGGCTAAAAGGCAAATCACGTAAATTCTGGTGTCAATTGATTATAATTTCTCAATTTCATTTTAGTTGTGTGCCTGCTTCATTTATTAATTTCTTAATATTAAGTAGTGTCAAGATCAATTATTTCCATCTTATAAGAAAAGAAGAGCTTGATCTTTTAATTGAGTACACCAAAGAGGCGACGTGTACCTGATGTTTCGTTGACATAAGTGGCAAGGATTCTGCAATGAATGCTAACATGACTAGTAAAACGGTCCTCACAAAGAGATATTTTATTGATGAATTCATTGAGAGTGGGTTTAAGACTCTGATTCAAGAGAGCATGAAATTGGTTGTAAAGCCTAACTTAGGTGATTACACTCCTCAAATTGCAGGACTTCATCTTCAAGGCATGACAAAGCATAAAAAGGATGTTGCCAAGGTGTTTGATGCATTTTTAGAGAAGATTATTGATTAATATGTTCAATCCAAGGATGAAAATAGAACTAAGGATTTTGTTGATGTTATGTTGAGCTTTGAGGAATAAGAAGAAACCCAGTGCATGATCGAATGAGAGCAAACTAAAGCCCCAATCTTGGTAAATACACATCAAATTACATTTTTTAAGTAAATTAAATTTGCCTCTATTAGATATAAAGGTTTTAACACATTTAAGTAACTCTTTAAGCCATAATCTACATTATAATTTAAAATTTCAAGAGAACTAACGATTTCTAAACATTTGCTTATGTTATTTATGCTTTCCATAATTTCAAGACATGCTTTCAGTAGCAATAGACACTTTATCAATGGTAATTGAGTAGGCACTTTCAAAACTCATCAAGCATCCTACAGCCTGCAAAGAGAGGTGTTGCGGAAGACGGGTTGAGTAATTACCAATATTCTGGTGACTGGGACTTCTAGAGAAATATAAGCAAATTTCAAGAGAACTAATGATTTCTAAACATTTGCTTATGTTATTTATGGTTTCCATAATTTCAAGACATGCTTTCAGTAGCAATAGACACTTTATCAATGGTAATTGAGTAGGCACTTTCAAAACTCATCAAGCATCCTACAGCATGCAAAGAGAGGTGTTGCGGAAGACAGGTTGAGTAATTACCAATATTCTGGTGACTGGGACTTCTAGAGAAATATAAGTATGGTAATAAACAAATGCAAAGAAAATATGACATAGTAATTTACGTGGTTTGGCGTAATGCCTACGTCCACGGGCAAAGACTGCAAGATAAGTTTACTAACAAATAGGAATTTACAATAGTGAAAAAAGCTCTCAAAACCCACAACCCCAATACACCCAAGTAGAAACCTTACTAGAACACTAAGTGGAAGCTCTCTCAAATCTCTCAAATTGCTTCACTTGTAATTGCTCTCAACACTCTCAATCAGGATGTGTAACAAATGAAGAATGATCATTTTATTTATATGGAACATTGCCCACCTAACACAAGTTTCAATTTGGCTTCAATTTGCCAAATTAAAAAAATTTGGCAATCGGTGCCAACTTTGTCATGGAATTGTAGTCAAAGTCTACATGCTAGCTCAATAAGTATATGCTTGAAATTTGCATGCTAGCTGTCTCATGCAACTACTCAACAATTGTATTCTTGAAGCTTGACTTTTCAACAATTCTCCACCTCAGTGAAAATTTTTAAATTTGCCTTCAGTCTCTACTTTCTCCAACTACTTTTAAACTCGTAAGATATTGATCAAGTTTAGACAATGCTAAAACTTGCTCACTGTCACTACCTTGATCAAGATATATGTGGGATTCTCTACAGTCATGATTTTCTGAAGAAGCATCTTTCCCTTATCAATAATTTCCCGCATAAAGTGAAATTGTACATCAATATGCTTCATATGTGCATGATTAACTTGGTGTTTTGTTAAGTGAATATCACTTTGACTCTCAAATTATACATTAATGTACTCTTATACCAATCTTAAGTTCTCAAGCAAGCCTTGTAACCAAATAGCCTCTTTAACAGCCTCTGTAATTGCCATGTACTTGGTCTCTATGTGGTCGATAGTACAATTATAGATTGTAGTGAAGACTTCCAATTGATTGGCCCTCCAACAAAAGTAAATACATATCCAGTGATTGACCGTCATTTGTCCAAATTACCAATATAATGAAAATCAACGTATCCAATCACACGTTGACCAAGTTTATCATTTCGTTTAAATAGTAAGGCAACATCCATTGTCTTCTGAATGTACCGCAAAATCCATTTCACAACTTGCCAATATCTTTTACCAGGATTATGCATAAACCAGCTCACTCTACCAACTGCATCTGAAATGTTAGGGCTTGTACACACCATTGCATACATCAAGCTGCTCATTGCATTTGAATAAGGAACTTGTAACATGTATTCTTGTTCCACATCTGTCGAAGGAGATAATTGTGTAGAAAGCTTGAAATAAGAAGCCAACAGAGTATTCACAGGTTTTATTTGCTCAATCATTCCAAACTATTGTAGTACCTTCTTCAAATATTACTTCTGAGACAAGCTAATTTTGCTACAATCTCTGCATATCTCCATGCCAAGATCTTTTATCTCAAATTCTTGATTGAGTTTGAGTCTTCAACTTTTCAATCCCAATCTTTGCTCTTGGATGCTATTAGTACACCACCGACATACAATAGCAAATATATAAAGGATCCCTTTTGTGGCTTGCGAAAATAGTGCATACCTCTCAAAATAATGCATACCTCCTAAAGAAACTGTTTTGGTAAGTCCCCGTACATCACTATGAACATAGTCCAGAATCCCTTTTGAATCGTGAATTGTAGAACCAAACTTCACATATGTCTGCTTGTCCATAACACAATGTTCAAAAACTTCTAATTTGCAAGAATTTACACTTTTTAATAAGGTTTGATTCACTAAAATCTGTAAAGCTTTTTCACCAGCATGTCCCAAACGCATATACTACAACTTGGTTGCTTCTGAATCTACATCATTTTTAGTAATTGTTGATATTGATCTAATAATTGTATTATTTGGAAATAGTATAAGTTATTTCTTCTTGTGCCTTTCAGTTATTACTTTTAAAAATCCATCTCTCAGAGTAATTATAAGCCATTGAGATTTTAGGACTCCTAACGAGATGAGATTTTTCTTCGAACTTGGTATGTAGCGAACGCCTGTCAAGACTTGGATTGAGTCACCATGATTCTTCAACTCGATTAAACCTATTCTCATGGTTTTACAGGCATTGTCATTGCCCATAAAAGCAACTCCACTGTCCAGCTCTTTGAAGCTAGAAAATCAGCCCTTGTTAGGATACGTATGATAAGTACAACCTGAATCCAAAATCCACTCTTTTGAGTGACATGTCAACGTCATGCCAACCAGACTAAAGTCTGACTCCTCATCATGATTTGCCACACATGCATCAGAAGTTGTCTTGCCCTTTTGTAACTTAGGACAATTCTTTTTCTAATATTCTTTCTCACAACAAAAAACACACTCATCTTTGGCATGCCTCCCTTTAAACTTGCTTATTTTTTCAAGTTTGTGGCTTTATAAAGGACCTCGTGCTGTCAATGCTTCTGTAACTATAACTCTATGATCCTTTCAATCTTTCTTTTTTGTCTCAGAATTGTACAACGCACCACTTAGAACATCGAATGTGGCACTGTTCTTCCCATGAAGCAAAGTGGTAGTGAGATGATCATATTCATCGGGAAAGGAATTCAACAGCAATAATGCATTATCTTCATCCTCAAATTTCTCATCGAAATTTAGTGAATCCACTAATATCTTGTTGAATGAGTTCACATGGTCATTCATCGACACGTCAGGTGCATACGTAAATCGATAGAGTTTTTTCTTCATATAAAGCTTATTTTCAAAGCATTTCTTCATGTATTTTTCTTCCAACGCCTCCCATAATTTCTTTGCTAATATCTCCCTCATGACAGAGTACTTCTGATCTTTAGCCAGACATAAGCGAATAATATCATATGCCTGTCAATTAATTTTTATCCACTCCTTACCATCCATCTTGTTAGATTTTTCTTCAAGAGCAATTTCCAACTCTTACTAACATAAGACATCCAACACCTCACATTGCCACATACCAAAATTATTGGTACCATCGAATTTCATCACTTCAAACTTTACATTAGTCATAGTAGTCCACGTTGATGAAGATGATGACGACGGCTTTGCCATCCTTCTTAACTCAAATAATAAGTGCCTTCAACAACTATTTACACTTGAAAAACACCCTCTATGATGTTAATTTCACTTGAACAAAGTCCCCAGGAGAATGGAGGGGTCACAACGGTCCCACTTAAAACCCAGACTCCTTAGGTTCTTATCGCTTTGTTGACAGAACTTTCTTAGACATGCAAAAAATACACACTACTTACAATAGACAGCCTCTCAAGTATAAATGGTTGTTTGTACCGTATCAATGAACAGTACCGTAAACATAAACAATACCGCATCTATGAAAAGTTTCGTATATGTGAACAATGTCGTATGCCCCAAGCATGAACCTTCGACTCTGGTACCAATTGTTGCAGAAGCGCGGGTTGAACAATTACCAATTTTTTGGTGACTACGACTTTTGGAGAAATATGAATGCAGTAATAAACAAATGCAAATAAAATAAGACACAATAATTTATTTGGTTCAACATTATGCCTACGTCTACGGGCAAAGACTGAAAGATAATTTTACTAACAAATGAAAATTTACAATTGTGGGAAAAGCTCACAAAACCTAATACACCTAAATGGAACCTCACTAGAACACTCAAGTGAAAGGTCTCTCAAATCTCTCAAATTGTTTCACTTGTAATTACTCGCAACACTCTCAACTGGGATGTGTAACAAATGAAGAATGACTCTTTTATTTATAGGGAGCATTGCCCACCTACAACAAGTTTCAATTTGGCTTCAATTTGCCAAATTAGAAAATTTTGGCAATTAGTGCCAACTTTGTCATGGAATTATAGTCAAACTCCACATGCTAGCTCAACAATTGCATACTTGAAATTTGCATGCTAGCTGTCTCATGCAACTACTCAACAATTGCAAGCTTGAAACTTGGCTTTTCAACAAGAGGTATGAAATATTGTGGGCTTAAAAAGAATGGTTGAAGAGTCAAATTTAGAAACAAAACCTCGAATAATTGTAAGTGGTTGTCAAGGAAACCATGCGGCTTCATCTAGTAGTGCCATTGTTAGTTCCACGTGAATCTACTGAGACTGAACAATTAATGGATTCCATATACCCAAAAAATTGCAAGTAATTATAAATGATTGACAATTGAAAGAGATCCTGAATCCTGGAATTATCCTGAGAAGTTTTTTTTTTTTGGAAAGATTTGTTTGGAGTAATGTTGATGTTTGAGTGCAATTTATGCACTAGTTTTGTAATGTTTACTTCCTTTAATATCGATGTTTTGTACTTAATAATAGTGATTTACTTGTGTCTTATTTTTGTAGGTGCAATTCTATTGATTGGTGCTAAAATTGAGATACAACATGATTTTTTAGGATGATTGTTTTCCTTGAGAAATTATGAGTTTCAGAAGAACTTCATTGATAAGGCTTGGGCGCGTGCTGTCAACTAAGGACCTGCAGTTTTTAGTTTAACGTGTTTTGTCTTTTTGGGTATTTTTGTAATTTTGAATCTAATATTTAGATAATATTTTAGATATTAGTATTTCATTTTAGGAAAAACTCTATAAGAGAGAGGAGACGTGAAAAATGGGTAGGGGTAGATTTTTGAAAAAGGAAGAAAAAGAAACCCTAAATCTAAATTTTTCTCCTCTCTATGAAGAACTAAACCTATTATTTTGGTTGAAAGTTAATGAAGCTTTGATTCAACATTACTGTGAGATCTTTCTTATATTTTAATTGTTTTATTACTTTTTGGGTATTTGTTTATTCTCTAAATTATTGTCATGATTATGTTTGTTAATTAGATAATTGGCCACTATTTAATTATCAACTTAATCTATTGTCAATTAAAAGATTTATCATGTGAAGATTTTAATGTTTGTGACAAATAGCATAGCAGTGCGTTGTGTTATGAGAATAAACAATCTAATTTAAATGAACCATCGTATGCGTTTGTTGATTAGGATTTGGGTCTCTCTAGTTTTTCAGACTGTCAATTGATTAAATCCTATAATCATATCTAGGGTTGTCTATTGATTAGGGAAATAACCAATGGTCGTACCTTGGTTATCGACTAGTTAAGGAGAGATTGGCTATTAAAAGGTCTCAATAGCTATAACCGGTCTATTCATAAGTAGTAATGATTTATATTTGAATCAATAATCAATAGTCGAATCAAGTTGAGTTAATTCCTTCAACCAGAGCTTCTCCCAATTTGAATTACAATTTTAATTTGTATTCTTGTTATTTTAATTTGATTTTATTATTGTCAACAATCCCCCCATTTTGCATTTTTCATTTTAAAATGATTTAAATAATTATCGATCTCTGTGGATACGACCCTGTTCAATCACTATACATAATTTATTTAGAGTATGTATTTATTTTTACTAGCTTCGACAACCATCAGTTGATCTTCGTGGATGTGACTTTCGACTTTTGCCATTTTTTGTTGGCCTCAGCTTGGACTCACCATCGTTAAGCAAGTGACTACACAGCTTGTTCATTGCTTTGATTGGGAGCTTCCTGAGGGAATGTTGCCAACTGAATTGGACATGACAGAAGAGTTTAGTCTTGTGACTCCTTGGACCAAACATCTTTTGGCTATTCCAAGTTATTGCCTGAACATTTAGTGATAATGTTATTTGTTCAATTTTTGGATTAGCATAGAGAAGCCGTTAAGAGAAACAAAAACAAAAGTATATTGTTGTGCAAATTTTATTTAAAGAAGATTGCTTACTGTTATGCAAATTTTATTGAACTCGCAAGTGCACGAATCTTTTGTAGAATAGAGTAATGGAGACAAATGTCGATCCCACGAGGAGGTGGATTTTAATTGTGTATAGAATTAATTTTGTAAATGGGTGGTTGGATTTGTGGTGAAAATGATTTGGATTATCCTAAAATTGGAATTGAAATGGCGAAAATAAATTCTAAAATTGGAATTGAAATGGCGAGAATAAATTGAAGAGAAATCTATTGAGATGACGTACTTGGGTATCTGGATCCGTATCAACATGCATCATGGGCTAAATAATCCTTATTAATGCCAATTAAATCATGAGGGGGGAATCCACACCTCATGAACCATGCTCTAATCAATATGGTGCTAAGGGCTTATCGTGCCAAATAATAATAACATTGTACTAGGGGGCCGGTGAAACTAAGGCGGTACTAGACAAGATTAGTATTATTTATCGACGAGAAGTCAAAACATCCACAAAAATTAGAGGGGAAGAGAAAGTAAATTTACCAAATAAAGCCCATGACACATGTTGAGACTTCACCTTCAACCCAAACTTGAAAGAAAATTAGCTACTCATAATTGAACTATGGGTAAAATAGAAATTTATTAAAATACATAGAAAATACAAGATGGAGAAGGAATTACAGAAAATGGATCCCAAAAATAGATTCAGAGATATCAAATTAGGGGGGGAGGGCCCTTTTTTATAGATACATGGAGTAAATCATGGCCATCGGATTAAAAACAGTTTAGACGCTCAGGATTGCACCACGTCATCAGTCAACAGTACGCGGTTTGACCATGTGGATGAACAGTAACACGGTTTGACCCAGGTTAAACAGTGACGCAGTTTGGTTAAAAATAATTCTGTGTGATGCATGTATCGTACGCAAGATTTTTGGTCCACCGATATGCTGCCATGTCACCATCAACAGTACATAAGAATTTTAGTCCAACAGGATCGTGACACCTCATCAGTCAATGCCATATCATCAGTCAATGCCACATCATCGATCTGTCTATGTGAACAATGTCGTGAACAGTAACGTAGACAGTACCGTACACGTGAATAGTACCGTACATGTGAACAGTGCCATTTTTCCTTTTATGCCCCTCTTAAGGTTTTCGACCGTCCTGAGTTCAAAAGTGATGTCCGTTTTGCCGTCTGATCTCTCGTTTATTGTGAAATGACTATGATGCCCCTAAAATACATAAAATACTTAATTAAAATATACACGGAATTAAATCAAAAGAAGGTTAAATACATAAAAGTAAAGGTGTTAGTAAAACTTGAAATGTAAAATGACGATTTTCTCCTTTATAAATATACATTTTCTAACACTCAACACTTACTAATATTTGAAAGTAGATATTGAACCTAAATATTTGAGTTGTGCGGCATCATAATTATTATAGAAGGCTTTGGTAAATTTTTAATTTCATATAATCTTGTAACTCTTGCGAGTCAAACTAAGGTGGCCAGACAAATTAAACTATTTGAACTTAGAACTTTAAAAATATAATTCATTCAATGAGCTTAAAGCTTATGAAATAATTTGTACGATTGTTACTCAATAATTTTTAATGTTGGGGCTGTTTGTGACTGCAATTGAGAAATTCAAAAATGATTTTGAGAAGTTAAAAATGATTTCAATAGTTAGTACTCTTTTAGATCATTTTTTGAAAAATTATCTCATTTTGTAGTAGATTTAAGAAGGGGGGGGGGGGGAGACATAGGGGTAGGCAAAGTCAAAATCAAATTTTAAATCGGGTGACTAGCTAAATAAAGTTGTTTAGAAATCACTTGGCCAGGCTTTTGGAGACTTATATATGCATGTTTATTTGTGTTTGTAAGTAGATTTCATTTAACATTATGTCCTTATTAACCATTTGCAATCTTACAATAATAAAATAGTAAGATTTATGAAATCTATGGAGTCACTTTCAAAACTCACAATACTTTTAAAATAAAATTTATTTAACGCATAACAAATACTTTTCACTTCTAGTTATTGTTATAGCACAACTAACAATAATAATTTTAAAAATTATTATCAAACACCCACCCTTGTTTCATATTTACAGGTGAGCTATCTATCTATCTTTAGATGACTTCTTCCCTTTCTCCAACAGCAATTAGAATCTTTTCACATAATTATCATCTAGACTAATTAACTAGCGTTTTGGATTTTCTTAACGACCAAGTTCAATTACCGGTTTCGAATAAATTGATTTACATAAAATGTGACCAACAGGAAAAGAAGAGCCATTATCAAACTCACCCCTATGATTTGGCTTGAAACATATAACAAAAATAATAAAGTGAAAATATGGCTTGGAACTATCGACCATTCCTTATCCTAATAGTTGACACCTCTATTCATTACTGTTAAGAATGATAGTTCAAATTACTAGGTTATCATAGTAAAACTTCTCTTCGGTTAGAAATGGGCTTCTCCATATTTTTTTGGAATTAATCTCTAAACTGAGTTTCAGATGAACTACATATCAAGATAGGTTTCCGCAAACTTCTTGCTGTAATATTATTAACAAGAATAGGCTTGGAATTAGTTTAATTGGAACTTTGATTAATTTAATGACTAGTAATAATAAAAAATAAAATAAAGTAACACTTGATAAAACTCAACTATTGTAACAACGCGCAGCCGCGCGCTTCACCTTAATAAATATTAATACAATGCCATATATACGTTTCTTCACAGGACACCATTCTAATATTCCCCTCTCTCACTTAAAACTGGGAAAGTAAAATTTATAAAAGAGGAACTAATTTTTCCCTCTTTATAAGATCACAGCCCTCTCTACTTTTCTTGTCTCTCTGTCGAGAAAAAAGAATTGGAATGCTGAGCTCTGAAAAGAGCCGTCCTTCATAGCCAAAATGTTGGCTTCAATTTCAATAACTTCAGCTTCGTGATTCAAAGGATGCGGCACCTTGGGGCAGAATTTTGATTTGGTAGGTTCTAAAAAGTTATGTTGTAAGTTCAGAATTTTGGTTAGGGGGCTAATTCGATCATAGCACAAAATTTGAAGTTTATGATAAAAAAATTTAATACATAAACAAAAAAGAGTTGGCAACATTAATAAAATAAATACTATTCAAATCTTAATTGTATGAAAATAAAAAAAATAATTATATCTTATACCATCTAATTCAAGGAATAAGATCCTCTCCTAATCTGAGCTTTTAAAGATCTTCTGTCATGTGTCTTTTAGTGATAGTGTATGGGTAAAATTTAACTTCTTTTAATTTTTTATTTATTAATAATCAATCAGCAATTGAGTTATTTTTTCAAGAGAGAATCTTAATCCCTAATTCAATCATAAATCAATAACGATTTAAAGAAATAAGTACAAATAATAAAAACTTTAAAAAAGATGAAAAGAATAAGACAGGGTAACCAAACCTTGAATCTTGAGGTACGATTGGCAGTCCTGTGTGGGAGAATCAGAAATTGTTAATTTATGTGAAATGAACTTGAAAAAAAAAAGCCACTAGGCTTTATCCTAGTGGTTACAACCCATACCTCACAATTGTGAGGTAATGGGTTCGAACCCCCACAATACATTGTGGGAGTTTAATTTTCTTTCTCAATTTAAGTGAAGACAGTCTTCTCCCCTTCAAAATATGGAGTAGAAGTCCTTCGAATATTAGAGAGAGTAAAAATATGGGCGGGTTTCATAAGAATTTATGTAAATTAGTCACAGTAATAGTCTAATTTTTAAATATCAGTTGTAATCTCATGTAATATAAGTTATACTCTTGAGTAGGGATGGCAATTTCCGAGTCCAAGTCTGGGTTCTGCTGTTCCGGATCCGGACCCGGACACAAAATTCTCATAACCGGACCCGTATTAAACCCGGTTATTTTTAATCCGGGTCCAGTCCGGGCTCAACCCGAAAAAATCTGGGTTTCCGGATTCTGGGTTTTGAACCCAGATTGTTTTACTTAAGCTGCTGGAAAAAACACAAAAAAACAGAACACAAATAAGATTTCTAGAACCAGATTGCTTACTTTATCCTCCTTTCCAACAAACAAACAAACAAGCAGACCTTTTCATCCAAATTGCACATACAACAATTGGAAACTAAAATCTACGAAAGTAAAAGCGCTACAAACTTAAAAAGATTAGAATGCTAAAGCACCATTATTATCAACAAGAGGGCAGTACAGTTCTCATTAAATTAGCACTAAATTTACAGTAACCAACAACTAAAGCAAAGCCGAGACTCACAAATATTCACAGCGGTAGCTTAAGGATATGCTGATGAACACAGAACACAACCGCGACTGAGGTGGATTTCAACCACTTTTGCTGGCCGCGACAGAGTGAGAGATGAGACGAGTGATGCTGATGAGTGATGACAGCCGCACCATAAAGGTGATGACAGGCCACGCCGTGAAGGATCTGATCTAATCTAAAGAAGAGAAATTACGGAGAGTTGAAGAGAGAGTGAGAGAGATTAAGTGAGGAACGGGTGAGAGAGATTGAGAGAGGATTAGAGGAACATATGAGAGATTGAGAGAAGAGAAATTACAGTTGAAGAGAGTGAGAGATCGAGAGAGGAACCGAACGAGAGAGATTGAGAGATCTAGGGCTCCATTTTGTTTTTTTTTTCTATTTATATTTAATAAATAATATCCGGATCCGGGTTCCAGATTTGCGAGTTCACCTGAAACCGGACCCGGACCCGGAAGTATGCGGGTTCTCAAAAACTGATTCGGATTCTGCATAAAAATTATTGCGGTGCGGGTTGAATCCGGACCGAATTTTCCGGGTTCAGTCTGGGTCCGGGTTTGGTTGCCATCCCTACTCTTGAGTAATAGTCTCATGCAATAAAAACAAAACTTGAAAAAAGAAATAGAATTGAAGATGAAGACACCAAATATCTAGGCGGACTTCATAAGAAATAATGTAAACTAGTCATAGTAATAGTCTAATTTGTAATCTCATGTAATAGGAGTTGTACTCTTAAACAATAGTCTCATGTAATAAAAAAAACTTGAAAAAAGAAATAGAACTGAAGATGAAAATGCCAAATCTAAAGTCCTGATTGAAGTAAAAAAAAGTTGGATAATTTTATATAAATAAAAGGAAAATTATCATTGCACCACTTTTATTTTGTCTTATGTTCATCCAACCACTACAAAATTCTGGCCACTTTTGCATTAACACTATTAAATAATTTTAATAAAATGATAATTTTATCCCCAAATAAATTAAAAGATCATTTTATTTTATAAAAACTTCAAAAAATAAAAAAATATATAATGATAAAAACATCCCTAAATTTAATAAAAATAAATCCCAAAATTAGAATTTTATTTTTAATATAAAAATATAATTATAAAACTAATTACAAAATTTTGGGGTTTAATAAAAATCACCTAAGTTATTAAAATTTTAGGATTTATTCTTTTAAGAAATAAATTCAGTTATTTTAATAAAATTTTACAAAATTATAATTTTCAATAAATAAATTCATTTATTTTTATTAAAATTTTGTAAAATTATAATTTTTAATCAAAATAATTGTTAAAATTTTATAAAATCTAAATTTAGTAAAAATCCATTGAGCACCTCTATTTGGGATTTATTTTTTTATGAAATTTAGGGATATTTTTATGATTATAATTTTTAATTTTAAAAGTTTTTATAAGATAAAATAGTCTTTTAATTTATTTAGGGGTAAAATTATCATTTTATTAAAATTATTTAATAGTATTAATGCAAGAGTGACTAGTTGATACAAATGTGAAAAGAAATGTGGTGCAAAATTCATGTTAAAACTTTATAATGGTTGAATAAACATAAGATAAAATAAAGGTGGTGCAATGATAATTTTTCAAAATAAAAAATAAAATAATAAGGACGCGAGACTAAAATATAAGGGAAATTTTTTCGAAGGGGTTGCCAGTCATTAATGGGCACTTACTTTCTATTATTTAATCTATTATTTTAAAATTTTCTGAAATTTTGGGTACAAGTGTAATCATGCCTCTCGCTGCAACTCTTTCTTTAAAATTGTCTCTTTGAAGTCCAACAAATAACAACAATGGAAGCAAAAGAAGCATATCACAAAAGCTAAACACCTTCACTACTAAACACCTTCACTAAGGGATATCACAAAAGCTAAGCACCTTCACTAAACCCCTTCACTAAGGGATATCACAAAAGTTAAACACCTTCACTACTAAACCGCTTCACTAACTCTCTTGACTGCGAACAAATTCTCCAACTATAAAAATAAACGTCCCGGTTGCACCAATTCTGCATCTTCATCACTGAAAACTGGAGTCTCAATTTTCTAGCATTACTAGATCATCATTTCATGGTTATGGACTTTGCTTACTCTAGCTGCAATTTTCTTTTTCCTCCAAGCATTTTCTTCGAAACCACACACAAAGAACAGAAAGATATTGCCTCCAGGGCCAAAAGGGTTTCCAATTGTCGGATGCCTTCATTTGTTAGGCAAATTTCCTCCCAGAGCTTTGCATAAACTAGCCAAAATATATGGCCCCATCATGCACTTACGCTTGGGCTTAATGACTACAATTGTTGTCTCTTCACCACAAGCAGCTGAATTTCTCAAAACACATGACCTTATCTTTGCCAGCAGGCCTCCCCTTCAAGCTACCAAGTATATTTCTTATCAGCAAAAGAATTTTGCAATGGCCCCATATGGGTCTTATTGGAGAAAAATCCGAAAACTTTGCACCCAAAATCTGTTGACTAATGCCAAGATCAATTATTTTCAGCCTATAAGAAAAGAAGAGCTTGATCTTTTGATTGAGTACTTCAAAGAGGCGGCGCGTGCCCCTTGTGTGGTTGACATAAGTGCCAAGCTTTCGGCTGTGAGTGCTAACATGACCTGTAGAATGGTACTTGGGAAGAAACGTTCGGATGATGAATTCGATGAGAGAGGGTTTGAGACTGTGATTCAAGAGGACTTCGAATTGGTTGGAAAGCCTAATTTGGGTGATTACATTCCTCAAATTGCAGGACTTGATCTTCAGGGCCTGACAAAGCGTTTGAAGGCTGTTGCCAAGGTGTTTGATGCGTTTATGGAGAAGATTATCGATGAGCATATTCAATCTAAGGATGAAAATAGAACCCAGGATTTCGTTGATGTGATGTTGAGCTTCGAGGGATCAGAAGACACCGAGAAAAAAGATCGAACGAGAGCATATCAAAGCCGTAGTTATGGTAAGCACATCAAATCGCATTCTTTAAGTAAATTAAATTTGCCCTCGCTATGTATAAAATATGGCCACGCCTACGCCACTGGGTTTTCGTACGATTAAGCAATTCTTTAATCCCATAACCAACATAAGTTTCAAGAGAACCTATGATTTCTAGACTCTTGCTGCACATATTTAGCTTGTAAAAAAAAAAAAAAATCCTGGTTTCCGGATTCCGGGTTTTGAACCCGGATTGCTTTGCTTAAATTAAACAATAATGTCTTGGTTAGCTAATTTAGCTTGATAAATTTATTTAGAATGATAAAAGAAATTTGAAATTGATTTTTTTTTTATTTATGCACTGAAGATTCATTTTTAATAATAAAATGGATAAGGGAAGTATGAGGGGGTTTGAAAGTTGGGAAGCCAAAATTTTCAAAACCGTGTGGGCATGTCTTGTGCTGGACAGAAGACAGCTGCGATTGAGAGGATTTCAACCCTTTTTGCTGGTCGCGACAAAGAAGGCTAGTGATGCTGACGAGACAAAGAGAGCCGCGTCCCGAAAGTGGTGACAGCCACGTCGCAAAGGTGGTGACAGCCGCGCCGCGAAGGTGGTGATAGCCATGCGATTTGAAGAAGAGAAATCAGAGGAGAGTTGAAGAGAGAGTGAGAGATGCTAGGCGGCTAGGGCTTCTTTTTGTTTTTTTAATTTTTCTATTTATATTTAATAATTTCCAAAAAATTAATATTAAAATAAATAATATTCGGATCCAGGTTCCGGATTTACGGGTTCACCGAAACCCGGATCCAGACTTGGAAGTCTGCAAAATTTCATTCGGATTCCGCATGAAAATTGTTCCGGTGCGGGTTGAACCCGGTCAAGATTTTGCGGGTTCAGTCTGGGTCCGGGCGGGGTCCTGGTTTGGTTGTCATCCCTATCTGCATGAGTCAATTTTAACCCTAAATATCTGCTTCAGTTATTTATGGTTTCCTCAATTTCAGGACTTGCTTGCGGGAGCGATAGACACTTCACCAACGGTAGTCGAGTGGGCACTTTCAGAACTCATCAAGCATCCTACGGTGATGAAGAAACTACAAAGAGAGCTAGAAAATATTGTGGGCTTAAAAAGAATGGTTGAAGAATAAGATTTGGAAAACCTAGAATACCTAGACATGGTTGTCAAGGAAACTCTGCGGCTTCATCCTGTAACGCCATTGTTAGTTCCATGCGAATCTATGGAAGACTGCACAGTTAACGGATTCCACATACCCAGAAAATCGCGAGTAATTATAAATGCTTGGGCAATTGGAAGGGATCCTAAAGCCTGGAATGATCCTGAGAAGTTTTTTCCAGAAAGATTTGTTGGGAGTAGTGTTGATGTTCGCGGACGTAACTTCCAGCTTTTGCCATTTGGTTCTGGCCGCAGGGGTTGCCCTGGAATACAATTGGGACTCACCGTCGTTAAGCAAGTGACCGCACAGCTGGTACATTGCTTTGATTGGGAGCTTCCTGAGGGAATGTTGCCAACTGAATTGGACATGACAAAAGAGTTTGGTTTGGTGACTCCTCGGGCCAAACATCTTTTGGTTGTTCCAAGCTATCGCCTTAGCACTTAATAGTAATGTTGTTTGTTCGATCTCTGGATTAGCCTAAAGCAGTTGTTAATAAATAAAACAAACGAATAAAATATATATGGTAATGAAGTTTTTATTTTGTTTTAATTATTTTTCCGCCACAGTGTATGCACAAGCACAAGTAATGGATCTATTCAGAGTCTACTCCCAAGCTATTTCCTCAGCATTTTGAGGAAGAACAATAACATAGTCAACGAGATGACAACACCAAAAGACTAGTGCATCCCATTTTGTATGTGTGTGGGGTTAGTTGGGGTCTGGTAACCTAAATAAAAATAATAAAAATAATAATTAAAAATTCATGTTGATATCATGGTAGAATCACATGTCAGAATTTTAATTTCTTTTTTCCCTTAAAAGGTTTGAATAGGATGAGAAATTTTAGCCACTTGATATCTTCTATGGTTACTAGAATTCAACTTGTCATGAGGGCAAAGTACCCCGGGGCTAACATCACGGTGTTTCCAAGTCAATACTCACACAAAATATAAATAATCTTTGTGTTACTCAAATGATCTCTAAGCAGGTGGTCGTTCCCAACATTTTCTATGCTTTAGTTGTTGCTGTTAGGGAATTATTAAGTAGAAACTGACAGATTGCTATCACTCACATCTTTCGGGAAGCAAATTCAGCTGCGGACTTCATGGCTAATATGGCTCATTCAATTCCTCTTGGATTGCACGTATTCTCTAGTCCACCTGTAAGTATTGATTCTATTATTTCGCAAGACATGTTTGAGGTTACTCAACCCCGTTTTGTTCCTGTTTAGCTCGTCTTGACGAGCCCCCTCTAATAAAAAAAATGTATATAAACATTTTTTTTATTTTAGCACTTCCTGTCAAGTAGATAGGTCATGAACTTAATGATTGATTCTAAAAACTTCTAGAGAACAAGTAATATGTTATTACACGGGGAAAAAATCAGCGTTATATAAATTATTGCAGCAATTTAGGCACTAGAACTTCAAGATATGCTACGCCAGATCATTTTCATAAATTTCTCGGATTTGCCTTCCTTTAATAAATATAATTTACTCGAAGCCAAAGCACGCACTCGCCCTTGTATATAAGGGAACGCTTTCTCTTAATTTCTTCAATTTTATCCGGAATAATTCAAATTCGTTTCAATCAAAGATGAGGCCTCTTTCTGTAGCTTTAATCCTCTTCATCACTTTCATCTCCTTTAATCAAGGTAATTATTTATACATAAAACTCACTTTATTAAACATTAACACGTTTTGAAACTCATATATCTGAGCTTTATACTTGTCGACACTATCTTTCCGTTTTGGAAAACCTGGAGAAAGTTTGTTTAAAAATTATCAAAACAATAAACTTATTTAGATCCTATATATGACTAGTTTGAGGTGTTGTTACAGGTGAAAGCCATAGATGGTTGCATGTATGCCAAAATGAGAAAGTACCAGGCTCACCCTCTCCATACAAGCAACCAGAATGCCATCAATTTTGCACTCATTTGCATCCCACAACACCTGCTTGGGGTGCATGTCATCAACTAAATTGCCATTGTTATTATCTTTGCAAGGAAGGTGCTTGTTGATGCTGAAATCTGCTCGTCCTTAGACCGACCAGATTCTTTCACCAACGTTTACGTTATTGACTGTTGCTCGAACCACTCAGGCTGGAATCACCTTCTTTTCCCTCGCTAGACCTGCGTTCACCAAAAACGGATCAGAGACGCCGGTGGTTTTGCCGGCGTAAACCCTCCGATGCCTAAGTTAGCACAAGGTGTTTACGGGAAAACAGTGTAATATGATTTCAAGAAATTTGTAAGGAAATGGCCTGGTTGCAATTTGGCAGCGTTTCCCCTCTCTCCCTTTTTTTTTTTCTATCTTCTTCGATGTCTTTCTCTTTTATAGCCGCCCTTTGTCCCACGTTTTCCGTTTGCCCCTGATTCCTCCTTTTTCGGGTGGTGGTAGCCCCTCATGGGACTCTAACTGTTAGATTGTGGGCAAACGTGGATCTCGCGTGTCCTTCAACCGTTCTGGGAGAAACGCAACTACCGCGGTTTTGTGGGATCGTGTTCCCGCTTTCCTGGGGATGAGTATTGGCTCGGCATATATTTCTGGTCGGTATGTTTCCCTGGTTGTTCTCTCCTCTGATCGGCTCATGCTTGCCCATATGCTCTGCTCGTATATAAGAGATGAAGCAATCCGTTCTGGGATGGAACTAGTTGCATGGCCGACCTGGTGTTCTTCATGCACTCAACACCAGTCCCCCAGTTTCTGGTCTGGCGAGTGAAATGAGTTAAGAGTAGAAACTGATGGTCAAATCACACCAGCCCAGGGAGCTTCTCATCTGACCCTCTTTTTACTGAGACGGGCCTGACCTGATGTATTATTTTTCTACTGAGGAGGCCCCGATCTGAGCATGGGCCTAAGTGACCTGTACATAGCATATCTGGGCTTACATCTAACCTGGCCCCTTGTAACGGTTGGTGACGCGGCATCTCCAGACTCTTCGTATTTGAAATTTGAAACGACGGGCTATCCGTCCTCGATATATGGGGGGGGTGAGCTGGCATATCCCATCACTTAAATGCTTCCCTTTTCCCCTTTTCGTTTTAAATCCCTAAACTGGGGTCTTCATCATTTTGTTATTCGTTTCTCCGCCGTCAACCAAATTCTCTCTGTACTTTGCTCACACTTCCAGCGTCTGGAGTATCCATTCGCCGGGTGTTTTCTGTGTCACGGCGGCGCTATCAGTGTCAGTCTATTCCAGGTATAGTCCTTTTAACTTCTCCTCTGGTTGTTGTTGATTGGGTTCTGTGTTGCCTTCTTTGTGTCCATATACTCGAGTTTTCTCTGTTTCCTTTCTGGGATTCCGGTATGTCAAATCGGAAGAGGAAGTTGATTGTTGATGAGGGTGATGAAGAGTCAGGGGACTCAGGCTTCGATGTGCCAATACCCACTGATAACTTAGGACCCTCCAGTAGTGTAGGTCATTCCCATGGCAGGAGTACCCTTGAATACCCACGCCCTTTGGTTATCTCTCCTTCCCCCGAATTAGAGCTTGTAGGGAATAGAGGTGGACCTGCGTCGGGCTCTGGTGAGAATCACAGTTCTGGTGGGGTTGGGTTCCCTGAAGGAGTAGGTGATGGTGAGGGAAGCAGCTCCGGACCGAGCCGACCTGCTCAGAAAAGGCACCTAGGTCATAGGGTGGAGGCTGATTCCTACCCTATTGATTTCCTGGCTTGCGCCACTACCCCCACCGATTTATTTAAACTTAGGAATCTCTACAACATCCCCAACGAGATTCTTCTTGTAGTTCCTGGAAAAGGGGATGTCCCCAGTCGGCCTCCGAAAGGGTATGTGACGATGCACTTGGAGAGTTTCAAACTAGGAGCTCGGCTGCCCCTCCAACCTTATTTTGCTAAGATACTGAGCGGTATGCACCTGGCCCCAGGTCAGCTACACCCAAATGGGTGGAGGGTTCTCTCGGCAATGTTTGTGTTGTGGGAGAGGTGCGGGTTGGAGGAGCCTTCCCTTGTTGAAGTGCAATATCTGTATCAGCTGCGGAGTAGCCCGAAGGAGGCGGGCTGGTACTACTTTATGTCCAGTTCTGCAAAGAGGAAACCGATCACTGGGTTTCCATCTTCTTGCAAAAATTGGAAGAACAAATTCTTCTTTGCTGGAGGGAAATGGTGCCCAGCAGTTCGGTCGCTTGGTGGGGATCTTTATCTTCCCACCCATTTTGTCACCCCAGGTCGCTCATTTTTGCCTATATTCTTAATTAAATTGCTACTTATTGGGTTCTTTAACCTTTTGTGCTATTTCAGAGTCGTGGGGTCTGATCGGGGGGCTTGAAGATCGACCCTTGCTTCAGGTGGAAACTGCTCTGGTGAACGCTTCTACCTGCCAAGACCTCCTGTCTCCAACAAACCTGGTCGGTTCGGGCCTAGTGGATTTAGCCGCTGGAATGGATAACAAGATCCTCAGCGCGATGAGCAGGAAGCGTGGTCGGGCTCCGAGCAGCTCTAGCAACCCTCCTCCTCCTCCGAAGAAACCTAGCGTTGGTCCTTCTAAGGCGTCTATTCCTGCTCTGCCTCCTCCTCCACCTCGTAAGAGTGGTGGGGATAAAACCTCCGACAAGGGCCCTGAGGTCAGCTTGCAGTCTGGGGACCGATCTTCTCCTCTCCCGTCTCGGGATCAAGGTGACTACCTGAGTCCATATCAGAAAGACTATAAAAGATCGGTTGGGCCCAAGATGGTGAAGGACATCGAGAGCATGAGCCTCTCCGAGTTGGCTGCTTCTGTTCAGAGAGTTTCCTTCAGGCTGGCCACAATGGTCTCGTGCTACAAGACCGGGTCCGCGCGTCATGAGAAGAAGCTTCAAGCCGACAATCAGGAGTTGAAGAAGAAGGCTGACTCTGCTGATCGCTCCAAGGAGAAGCTGGCTGAGCTGAACAAGCTGAATATGGAGCTAGAGGAGAAAGTTGCAGTTGCTGAGTCCACTTCCTCCCAGCTTGAGGGCGAGTTGGGTGACCTGAGATCTGATCTTCAGGCTACTCAAGTTGAAAGGGATACTCTGAGGGCCACCCTTGAGGAGGAAATTAAATCCTTGGGTGAGCAGCTGGCTGAGGAGAAAGGCAAATCCGCTGATGTGGACGACCGGCTGGATGCCGAGTATGATTCTGGGGTTGCCTTCTCCTATAAGTGTATCATGTCTGTGCTTAAGGATGAATATCCCGAGCTGGACATGAGCAAGCTGGAGGCCGGAGTGCAGCGGTATATGGCGGGGGTCGACCAAGCAGATAAGGAGCAAGGTGAGCAGGAACAGGTGGATGCTCCTTCGGATGGGGTGCAGGAGGGAGAAGCTGGGCTGCGTGTCTTTGAAGTGGGACAGGGGTCCGTGCCCCCTCCTCCCGAGATTGCTGACCTCCCACCTCCCGGGACAACAGATCCTTCACCTGCTGAAGCCGCTGTCCCTCCTAATCCTTAGGTCTATTTTTGTATAGACTTTAGATTTTCATTAGTTTTGTAACCAACTGAACATTAATAAATTTTTAGATGTTCTTTATTGGCTCCCTTGTTTAATGTCTACTCATAGACTGCTTCTGCAAAATAATTGCACGACTTATCTGATCTTGCCTGCTGGTTTCTTAGTGGACCGAGTAGGTGTAGGTATTTACTTGCCTTAGTAAACTTCTCGTAGAATTAGCTGCTGGTCTTTCGTTGACCGAGCAGAAACAGGCACTTTGTTGCCTTAGTGGAATTTTCGAAGCTTTAGCTGCTGGTCTTCGTTGACCGAGCAGAAGTAGGCACTCGCTTGCCTTAGTAAAATTAGCTGCTGGTCTTCACTGACCGAACAGAAATAGGCACTCGCTGGCCTTAGTAAAATTAGCTGCTGGTCTTCACTGACCGAACAGAAGTAGGCACTCACTGGCCTTAGTAAAATTAGCTGCTGGTCTTCACTGACCGAACAGAAATAGGCACTCGCTGGCCTTAGGAAAATTAGCTGCTGGTCTTTGCTGACCGAACAGAAATAGGCACTCGCTGGCCTTAGGAAAATTAGCTGCTGGTCTTCACTGACCGAACAGAAATAGGCACTCGCTGGCCTTAGGAGAATTAGCTGCTGGTCTTCACTGACCGAACAGAAATAGGCACTCGCTGGCCTTAGTAAAATTCTTGTTGAGCTTGTTAGCAAAGGGATTTCGTGCTGAATTCATCTTTATTTCAAATTTGAGTGTATTACAAAACTACTGAATATTTGCATGCGCATCAAGCCGTCATGCGGTTAACAGAAATAACTTATCAAAATGGGAATTCAGTAGAGGACTCTGCTTACTGGAAATATTTCTTCAAGTGTTCGGCGTTCCACGACCTTTTCACGTCTCGTCCATCCTGGTACGCTAACTTATAAGCTCCCGGTCCAGTGGCTCGTATCACCCTGTACGGACCTTCCCACTTTGGGCCAAGAGCGCCATGGTTAGGATTTCTGGTGTTCTGGTTCACCCTCCTAAGTACCCAATCTCCTGCTCGGAACTGCCTTACGCGTACGTTCTTGTTGTAATAACGCATGACCCTTTGCTGGCACTGGGCCACTTTCTGTGCTGCTCCTTCCCTTCTCTCCTCCAGCAGGTCCAGACTTAAGCAAATCTGCTCGTCATTTTGCTCCTCAATGAAATATTCCGTCCGATGTGTTCCCACTCCAATCTCTGCTGGGATTACCGCCTCATGACCAAAGGCTAAAGCGAACGGTGTTTCTCCTGTGGCGGTTTTGTGAGTTGTCCTGTAGGCCCACAGTACTCCTGCTAGCTCGTCGACCCAAGCTCCCTTCTTCTCTCCCAATCTAGTCTTTAGGAGCTTCTTTATCACCTTGTTGGCCGCTTCCACTTGTCCGTTTGCCTGGGGGTGTGCGGGGGTGCAAAACTTCAGGTCCACCCCCAGGTTTCGGCAAAATTCCCTGAAGTTGCCGTTGTCAAATTGCCTCCCATTGTCTGTGATGATGGCGTAGGGGATCCCATATCTGCAGATGATATTTTTCCAAATGAAATCTGTTGTCTTCCTCTCTGTGATTTGGCTGAGGACTCCTACTTCCACCCATTTGGTGAAGTAATCTATTGCCACAATTGCATATGTCGCCGCTCCTCGTCCCTTAGGCAATGGACCAATCAAATCGATTCCCCATTGGGCGAAAGGCCATGGGGATGTCATCGCCGTCAGCTTTTCCGGGGGTTGTGCAGGAACCTCGGAGAAGCTTTGGCATGTTTTACAATTCTTTGCCATCCTTTTGGCGTCCTGGTGTATGGTTGGCCAGAAGTATCCTTGCCGGAGTGCCTTGAAGGCTAAAGTTCTTGCTCCCGAGTGATTGCCGCATATTCCCTCATGAATCTCTCTCAGCACATAATCCGCCTCCTCATCATCCAAACATCTCAAAAGGGGCAAGGTGAACCCTCGGCGGTACAGCACTCCATCCAGTAGCGTATACCTTGCTGCTCGGCATTTTAATTTCCTTGCTTGCCTTTTGTCCTCTGGTAAAACTCCATCGCGGACATATGCGCGAATCGGGTCCATCCAGGACTCTCCAATACTTACTCTCATCACCTCTGCTTCTTCCTCAATACTTGGTGAGGTCCTTACCTCTAATGGAACCGATTTCGGTAATTTTGGGTCTGCAATGGCTGCCATCCTAGCCAGCATATCTGCTCGGAAATTTTCATTCCGGGATATCTGCTTTACCTCCACTGCTTGGAAAAGCCTAACCATCTGCTTCGCCTTCTTCAAATAAAGGCCCATCTTTTCTCCCCTCGCTTGAAACTGATCATTGAGCTGATTACACACCAATTGGGAATCTGCTCGAATTTCAACTCTTTCTGCTCTGAGAGCGTGTGCAAGTCCGAGCCCGGTGATAAAGGCTTCATACTCAGCTTGGTTGTTTGTGAGTTGAAATTCGAACTTCACCGCATATGTTATCTCGGTTCCCTCTGGGCTCCGTATTACCACTCCTGCTCCGGACCCTTGCTCACTACATGACCCGTCAACCATTACCAGCCATGTCCCCTTTGAATCCTCTTGCTCCTCCGGTTGTTCCTCTTGGACCTCTTCCCCCGGTTCAACACAATCCACCATAAAATCTACCAGGGCTTGCGCCTTGGTTGCTCCTCGGGGCCTATAGGACAGGTCAAATTCGCTCAGCTCCACGGACCATTTTACTAACCGACCAGACGCATCTGGTTTTTGGAGTACTTGCCGAAGTGGCTGGTCGGTCATTACAACGATCTGGTGGGCTTGGAAGTATGGTCGGAGTTTACGTGCTGCTGTTATCAGAGCCAACGCCCACTTCTCCATTGGTGGATATCGGGTTTCTGCGTCCACCAGGGCCTTGCTCGTGTAGTATACCGGGTGTTGCTTCCCTTCTTCCTCCCTCACTAAGACCGAGCTGGTAGCCCGCTTGGAGATTGCTAAGTACAAAAGCAGCTGGTCACCCTCTCTCGGAGTTGATAGTAACGGGGCGCGGGCTAGGTATTCCTTCAACTGTCCAAATGCCTCCTCGCATTCTGGTGTCCATTCCATCTTGTTTCCTTTCTTTATGATTTGGAAGAAAGGGTGGCACTTATCAGTGGCTCGTGAAATGAATCGGTTCAATGCTGCCAGCTTCCCCGTAAGGCTCTGCACCTCCTTAACTGTTCGTGGGGACCTCATTTCTATCACCGCCCGTATCTTCTCCGGGTTGGCCTCAATACCTCGATGGCTCACCAGGTATCCCAAGAATTTGCCCGAGCTGACCCCAAATGCACATTTCTCCGGGTTCAGCTTCATTTTGTACCTCCTCAGCAATTCGAAAGTCTCTTCCAAGTGCTTCACATGATCCCTCGGTTCTCTTGACTTGGTGATCATATCGTCCACATATACTTCCATAGTGCGACCGATCAATGGTTTGAAGACCTTGTTCACCAACCTTTGATAGGTAGCTCCTGCATTTTTCAGGCCAAAGGGCATCACCCTGTAACAAAATAAACCCATGTTAGTTATAAAGGTGGTGCTTTCCTCATCCTGCTCGTTCATGGGTATCTGGTTGTATCCGGAGAATGCATCCATGAAACTGAGCAGACTATGACCCGCGGTTGAGTCCACCAGCTGATCTATTTTCGGCAGGGGGAAGCTGTCCTTCGGGCATGCCTTATTGAGGTCCGTGAAGTCTACACACATTCTCCACTTCCCATTGGCCTTCTTTACCAGTACCACATTGGAAATCCACTCCGGGTACTTAGCTTCCCTTATAAATCCTGCTTTCAGTAGCTTTTCCACCTCGGCATTTATGGCCTCGTACCTTTCGTGGTTGAAGCACCTCCTTTTCTGCCTCACCGGCCTTGCCCCTCTTTTGACCGCCAGCTTGTGACAAGCTATCCCGCGGTCAATACCTGGCATATCCTCATGAGACCAGGCAAATATGTCCGCATGGGACTGTAGACACTTCACCAGCTCGCCTTTTATTGCTTCGCCTAATTCTGATCCGACCTTAACCACTTTGCTAGGGTCGCTCCTGCTTACAACAACTTCCTTCAGCTTCTCAACAGGTTCCTGGCGGCCATTTTTTGAATCCCCTCGATTATCCAGAGAGGTCACCTGCAGCGTTTCCTTGGCCGCTGTAGCATAACAGCTCCTGGCCATTCTCTGGTCGCCCTTCACTACACCCACAACTCCATTTATTCGGTACTTCAGCGCCAGATAATGCGTGGATATTACGCATTGGCTTATCCTCATGAATGGTCTCCCCAATATCATCTGATAAGGACTTCTTTCCTCTACCACTACAAAGTCCAGCATCATCGTTCTTTCAAATGGCTTTGTCCCCACAGTAATCGGGAGTTCAATGACCCCCATGGGAGTTAACCGTCCCCCTCCAAATCCCTTCAAGGATGTATTCGTTCGCTCCAGCTTTAAGTCTGAAATCCCCATATCATCTAAGGCCGACTTAAACAGAATGTCTACTGAGCTGCCCGTATCTACCAGTATTCGCCGTAATTCTGTACTGGCCACCAACGCTTTAATTACCAGTGCATCCTCGTGAGGGTACAAAATGCCCTCTTCGTCATTCTCTGTCCACATAATAGGAACTTGCCGTACTTTTGCCCTCTTGGCTGCTGGCAAATTGAAAAGCACTTCTTTGCTAGTCAGGGCGTATCTCCCATAGTTCTTCCGCGCCCTGTTCGAATCTCCGGCCAATGTTGGCCCTCCTGCTATCACACGGACGGTCGGCTGCTCACGTTCTAAACTCCTCTCAACTCCTTCATCCCGTGTGTACTGTGATTCCGTGGCAGGGGATATTCCATCTACATACTCGTCCAAGTATCGGTTCCTCACTAAATCCTCCACCTGAGTCTTCAGGTCACGGCATTGGTTGATAGTGTGACCGTGAGTGTCGTGGAACTTGCAGAATCTGCTCTTATCCCGTCGGTGAGTTGGTTTTGTTATTGGGGCCGGGGGGTATAGCAGGCCTCGTCCCTCAATCCTCTCATACAATTCCTCCATGGAGATCTTTAGTGGAGTGTGTTGTCTATATGTCAAGCTCTGGTCTACCAGCTGAACGGCTCGGCTATCATGAACGTCATCTCGGGCTGGCATAGTTGCTAACTGATCTGGTCGTCTGGCCCTGGGATTGGTTGCATGTGATGCTCTGGGAGTGTTATGATAGGGGTCGGCAGCTATCTGCCGGAATTCTCGCTGCCGATCTGGGAATGGGAGACGTGGAGGCTGAGCCCGATTGTGCTGGAACTGTTGTGATCTTGTAGCTATGGGGTAAGGGCGGGATCTAGCTGATGTTCCGCCCCTTTCTGAGGGTTCCCCAGCTCGCTTTCCCGACCTGCTCCCATTGGGAGTTCTCCTTTCCCTTCGTCTTAGCTCCTCCAGCTGTTCACTCTTTATCTTTGCCGATTTTTCTTCCTCTATTTCGATATCTCTCTTTGCCTGCTCATATCCTGCTGAATAATTCTGCACCAGGGGGCTTCTCAGGTTATACCATAGCCGGCCTATCCTCACACCCTCCTTTAAACCCTTCAACGCCTGCGGGTGATTGAAAGCTCCCAAATCAAGTACGGCTCGGTGGTATCGCTTTATAAAATCTCGTAGGGACTCGTGCTCCTCCTGTCTCATCCCCATCAATTCCATCATGTCATCCTCTGGGGCCACTGCCCCCCGAAACTGCTCGGCCAACTCCTGGCATATCTGCTCATACCCCTTTATTCCTCCTCGGGGCAGCTTGCGGTACCATTCTCGGGCTCGTCCCTCTAGGGTCAACGGGAGCACCCTACATCTCTGAGCTGGTGTCAGCCCCTGCACACCCGTCATGTCGTTGAAACGCTCAATGTGTACCAACGGGTCACTTCGCCCGGAGTATTTGAGGTCGGGGAAGCGGAAATCCTTTAGGATTATGGTACTCATGATCTCCGTTGACAACGGAGATTCTTCATCTAGCATTATCCTCCAGCTCGGGGGCTTTCTCTTGCCCTGCATCTCCTCTATCACCTGCGCCAATCTGCGCACCTCCCCCTCCAATTCTACAGCACGATCAGGATCACGTGCAGCTATCTGGTCTCGCTCCTGCTCGGCGTTCTGCAATCGCTGTCTGAGCTCTCCTTCATCAACACTGGCCCCTCGGCCATTTATTTCCAGTGTCCGTCCGGGGCGAGGTTGGTCTCTCCCTTCATCAACGTGTTCCCCTAGGACCCGACCAGTACTTCGGTGGGGATGCACCCCGTTAGGTTGGTCTCCGTACGGGGGGATTTCCCCGACTCTACGCCCCCGGAGGCTGGGTTCTGCTCCAACTCCATCTCTTCCCACGGGGGTTTCGCAATCTCTTCTCCGCTCGTCCCTCAGCTCAAACAATACGGCCGCAAGAGTCTCCATTTGTTTCTCCATCCGCTCCAGTCTATCTTGCGTCATCCTCTCTCGGGCTTCATTTGCAATTTCCCGAAGAGTGATTGTCTCCCCAGCTTCGTTATCCTCCCTCAGAGCGTCCTTCCTCGTCACATCCATGTTTAACCGTTCGCTGTTTCTCCGGTACTTCCTAATTCGGTGGTAGCTTTTTATCCAGCTCCCCACAGACGGCGCCAAAATGTTGATGCTGAAATCTGCTCGTCCTTAGACCGACCAGATTCTTTCACCAACGTTTACGTTATTGACTGTTGCTCGAACCACTCAGGCTGGAATCACCTTCTTTTCCCTCGCTAGACCTGCGTTCACCAAAAACGGATCAGAGACGCCGGTGGTTTTGCCGGCGTAAACCCTCCGATGCCTAAGTTAGCACAAGGTGTTTACGGGAAAACAGTGTAATATGATTTCAGGAAATTTGTAAGGAAATGGCCTGGTTGCAATTTGGCAGCGTTTCCCCTCTCTCCCTTTTTTTTTTTCTATCTTCTTCGATGTCTTTCTCTTTTATAGCCGCCCTTTGTCCCACGTTTTCCGTTTGCCCCTGATTCCTCCTTTTTCGGGTGGTGGTAGCCCCTCATGGGACTCTAACTGTTAGATTGTGGGCAAACGTGGATCTCGCGTGTCCTTCAACCGTTCTGGGAGAAACGCAACTACCGCGGTTTTGTGGGATCGTGTTCCCGCTTTCCTGGGGATGAGTATTGGCTCGGCATATATTTCTGGTCGGTATGTTTCCCTGGTTGTTCTCTCCTCTGATCGGCTCATGCTTGCCCATATGCTCTGCTCGTATATAAGAGATGAAGCAATCCGTTCTGGGATGGAACTAGTTGCATGGCCGACCTGGTGTTCTTCATGCACTCAACAGTGCTCATCCTCCAAAATATACCAAGACAGCTAACCATTTTCCTCTTAATCCTTAGGATTAAAAACATGTTAAAAATAAACTTCCTTACATAGGTGGGAAGAAGATTTGTCATGCTACTAATAATTGAAAGAATGAGAAGAAAATTGAATGTGATTATTGTCTATTGATTCGTTTCTGAATTTTGATAGCGGTTTTATTTTTCTTCCTTATGTAAGTTTAATGAAGATGATCTGTATCTGAACTTCCCTTCGTATACTTTTATTTATCCTACAAAAGAATGTAACTTAAAAAAATAAATAAATAAATAAATAGCTGCAATACTATCATATTTTTAATGGATGAAGCTATAGAAATGCCCCTATATATATGACTTTCTACACTTCAATCTCCCGAAAGAAACCAGAAGTGTGATAATACTATAAAACATCTGAAATAATTCAATTATATTTCTTCTGTAATTGTACGTGCTATAAAATTTCATCCTAAAATTCCTTTAACATCAGAATGTGAAATGAAAAATGGTTCATAAGCAATTTTCTACATGAATCTCTCTCCAAAATCCAGATTCTAAATTTCCAATGCCTAATTTGTACGGGTCAAAATGATAAAGGAGTCATCCTGCTTCATGTTCTGGAATCCACTTTAAATGCGATGAATATGCTTCCCCCCTAGAGTGCAATGCTAAACAATCTAATACTGGGTATGTTAGTTCAGATTCAGCATGATATCTATCCTCAGCTGTAAACGTACAAGTCTTCCCATTAATATGAACAAGGCTTTGCCCTGGAAACTTCTTCACCTGGTTGCGTTTCATCATCGTTCTTATATTTGCTACTCCATCCCATCTTCCTCCCAAAGCATATTTATTGGCCATTTCCACATATGGAGCTGCAGGGTGGGGCTCCAATTTGAACAGGCGATAAGCCACGTATTCACCAATCTCTATGTTTCGGTGAATCTTGCAAGCACAAAGCAATGTACCCCATATTCCAGCATCAGATTTGATAGGCATGCTTTGAACAAAATCTAATGCTTCCTTCAGCTTCCCTTTTCTTCCAAGAAGGTCTGCCATGCAAGAGTAATGGTCTAATTCCGGATTATATGATATACCTTTGTCATCATATTGAATTATTGAAATAGCCCATCCTTTCTCAAGGAAGCCTGTGTGAGTGCAAGCTTGAAGCACAGCCAAAAATGTTACGCGATTTGGTCTCAAATCCAATTCCATCATCTGATGGAAAAGGTCTAAAGCTTCTACGAATTCTCCATTTAAAGCACAACCGGCAATCATTGTTGTCCAAGAGACAACAGTTTTCTCAGGTAAAGCGTAGAAGAGCTCTCGAGCATCGCCAATACTTCCACATTTAGAGTACATGTCTATCAATGCATTACAGACCAATACATTGTCTTTTAATCCACCAGAACAGGCATAATTGTCAAACCACTTTCCAAGCTCAAGTGCACCGCTTTGCCCACAGCCTGAAATCATTGACAGCACAGTGACCAAATCAGGTAATTCACCTGCAGCTTCCATAGCGAAAAACAATCTCAACGCTTCATCCAGGTATCGTTTCTGAGCATACCCACTAATCATTGCAGTCCAAGAAACACGAGTCCTGTCACATATGCCATCAAACAAAACTCTAGCGGAATCAATATCTCCACACTTGGAATACATTGAAATCAGTGTATTAATCACCGATACATCTAAATCAAAGCCATAATGAATTCCATGAGAGTGAACCAACCTACCTTGCACTAATGCCTCTGGGCACACAAATGATGAAAGAAGGCTAACAACTGTAGTTACATCAAGCCTAAATCCATTATACATCATGTGCCTATAAAAATTAAGAGAATCATCAAACTTATCACCATACGTGCATCCGGCGACCATAGAATTCCATGAAACTACAGTCCTTAAACGTTCTTCTATCCCACAAAACACCAACTCCGCCATCTTCAAATCATCACATTTAGCATAGGAAGAAATCCATGTATTACAAACTGACACATCAGCATCAACCCCAATATGAATGCCAAACGAATGAACGCTTTTCAGAAGGCTCAAATGCTTTGCATGTATGGCCGCCTGCGTCAACCCCATAACCGTGACAAAATCAGCTTGGATTCCAACAAGCCTCATATTATAAAAAAGACGCAAAACGTTTTCAAGAAACCCCATCTGAGCAAACCCCACAAGCATCGCATTCCACGACGCGACGTCTCTGACAGCCATTTCGTCAAATATTTTATACGCGCAATCTAACCGATCACATTTCACTTACATATCCACCATTGTTGTTTGCTCAAAGATATCGGACCAAAGGGTGATTTCACGATGTGGCCATGAATCATTTGGGAGTATATAAGGTCAGAGAGCTTAGCACAAGCTTTGGCTATGAAGGGAAATGTTAAGTTGTTTGGTTCGATGTCGTTTTGTTTCATTTGGCGAAAGAGAAGAAGAGTTTTGTGGGCTTCGTTTTTGTTCACTGCTTCTCTTATTTGTGAGTTCCACTGATTAATCGTTGAACTTCTATAAATTCTGTTGAGACGTGGTGGAAGTGAAGATACGGCCATCACTCATTGTGTTGGCGGTAAAATTAAGTCCGTTACTAACCGCTTCTAAAAGTTTTGATTTTATTGTACTTTTTATTGATAGAGAATCATTGAAGCATTTTGTGCTGCTGGCCAACCCAAAATTCTTTACCTACTAACCATTTCATTCCATCCATAGCCCAATTTTTTTGGGCTGAAAAAGGTCCAATTTATTTTAACATTTTTCGGAAGTAGGATTAACAGAAGAGTTGGACTATTGACATCCTTCATTAATCTCATAAAATTTTTGTTATATTACAATTACATTTAAGGATAAATATAAATATAATTAAAATCATTTATATTTTCTTTTTCTCCTCAATTTTCTTTTGCTAGCACAATATAAATTTTTTATTATCATTAAAATAATTTAAGAAGTAATCCTCTAAGCCAAAATATAGTTCTTGTAACCAAAAAGAAAAAAAAAACAACTTAATTAAGATACAACATAGTGAAAAAATAAATTAAATAAAATTTTACCCCAATTTAACTAATTTCTTAAAGATTCTCAAACTAGTTTTTGAATCCAATTAACCCAAAATTTATAAGTAAGATAATTATATTAAACTCATAAAATATTCAGAAATATGGGTACTGTTGGCCCAACACAAATTCTTTACCTAGCCTAATTGTTTTGGGCTGCAAAAGGCTCAATGTATTTTAACCTTTTTCAGAAGTGGGATTAACAAAAGAATTGGACTATTGGCACCCCTTCATTAATCTCATAGTTCATAAATAAGGGTACTGCTGGCCCAACCCAAAATTCTTTATCTACCAACCATTTCATTCCATCCAATAGCCCAATTATTTTGGGCTGAAAAAGGCCCAAGTTATTTTAACCTTTTTTTGAAGTAATTTTTGAAAATAAAATTTTTATTATCATTAAAATAATTTAAGAAGTAATCTTCTAAGCCAAAATATAATTCTTGTAACCAAAAAGAAAAAAAAAAGAACTTAATAAGATACAACATAGTGAAAAAATAAATTAAATAAAATTTTACCCCAATTTAACTAATTTCTTAAAAATTCTCAAACTAATTTTTGAACCCAATGAACTCAAAATTTATAGGTAAGATAATTGTATTAAACTCATAAAATATTCATTATTTTGTAAGTATGAGTTTTTCTTACTTTTTCTTTTAGTTTTTCTTTTAGATTTTATAATTTTTTTCTTACTCTTTCGTTTAGTTTTTCTTTTAGATTTTTTGCTTTAGAAATTAAATAATAAAGAAAGTTTGAAGAGAGGAAACTGAAAAATCCATAAATGAAAAGAGTGTTAAATTAAAAAAAGGATAGTTTTGGTATTACATGGAATAAAATTGAAAAAACAATTTCAATAGGATTTTGGAGGTGTGCTAATAGTCTGACTCTTAACAAAAACATCCGGGCTAACCGGCCTTTCACATAACGACTTGGGTAAGGGTTTAAAAAGAAAAAGAAAAAAAATCAAGACCTCTATTTTTTAAAATTATAAATTTATGAATTTAAATTTAAAAAATAGTAAAAAATTAAAAAACTTAAAATTATAACAACTAAACTCTCTCTTAAGCTATAATTAATTAAGAACATCTGCTTGAACTATAGTATTAATAATAAATTAAATTTATAAACTTTTATTTACGTTATTTTTTATTTTATTTTAAAATAATCATTTTTTTCTAATTCGTTATCGATGATTAACTCGTTAAAAGTTTATAATAATTTCAAAAAAATAATTAAAAAATATGTGAAAACCCAGACCCAACCTACACATAACTCTTTGTATTCTTCCTGATATGAACTTACGCTTAGAATCGAAAAAGTCCACCCAGACTCATCAATTCACTATCACTCTAAAGTCTAATCATCAGAAATAAGAAGAGCCCCTGTGCTGTAGTTGGATCCCGCACGTTATTGCGGATGACAAATTAAGGACCATACTTGTTGATAGTTGACGCTCCTTCTCCGCCGCGTCCCAAATCCAACTAACGCATGATATGATGATCAGTTCACACCAAACTCTGAAAGAGTTCGATTCCGTTTTCTTTTTGTGTGTAAATTTATCTCTTATAACGCCGTTCATTGGCATTGCTTGTTATAATTATTTTGTGCTCACTGCTTCAATGCTTCAGGAACGATCGAATTGTCGGAATTTATAGATATATGGGGTAAGGTTTTCCTGACTTTAATATTAGCCATTGATTATATTGAATCTAATGGTGATGATAGATTAGTTGATGTGTGGCGTACTTTTGTGTGGGATTAACAATGCATATTAAATTAAAGTTATGATCCAACCTGATATCTCTTATCAAAACAAAGAAAAAAAGTGTCGAACATAGAAAATTTTTAAACAACCATTTAGTCATTTATGTGTCAAATTATTCTACAAATTTCTACACCTTTTCAAATGCAAAATTGGCCTATATTATTGGGAATCTTCATTTTTCATTAAACACTTTCTCAAGCCCAAACACTGAAAAATACAATTTTGATCAACAAGTTTTTTCAATTTTTATCCTTTTTTGTTAAACAATAACCGGTTCTGGGAATAAGAAAAAAATAATCTCCTTACAGGGCAGTTCACTATTTGATTGATGCTTTCATCTCTTCCAATACGTAGCCAGATATGACCATAAACTAGCTCTGAAAAACTTGGCTGCTCAAACACATAGCATACCCATTAATCATTGCAGTCTAAGAAACATGAGTTCTATCATACACAGAAATGGCGGGCACCGCCCGCTGAGGTGTTACCATTGTTAAACTTACTCCCACAAAAAAATTAAATTACCAAACTCGCCGCAACCTATAATGGGTTTTTATTTTTTTAAAAAACCTGTCTGCTGTGGGTTTTAACAATTACCAAACCCACCTCATTTAAAATCAATAATATAAAAAATATTTTTAATAGTACATAAAAACTTAAATTATATAATTCAAACTATAAATATATAATAATAGCTTAAAATATTGGCAAACAATATTCAATTCTAGATTTTATCAATGTAAATAAGAAATTAAAATTTCAACATTAAAAAATACATAAAAAATATTAATCCAACACAAAAATATTTCTATTGTAGGCAAATCATCATCACTAATATCAATACTTTGCTTCATTTTTTAATCAATAAATAAGTATTATCAATAATATTAACAAGTAGATTTTATACAATTATTGTTAAGGCTTATACAATTATTGTTAAGGCAAAACAAACAAAATGAATTAAAGTAAAATAAAATATTAGTAATAAAAATTATAAAATTTCGACTTATTAAAAGTTTATTGTATATATGTTGCAGTGAGATAAGTTACGTCTAGAAATTAGAAACTTTAATTTAATATATTTATGATTAAATTTTTTAATGTAATTTTTGTGATTAAAATAAAAATATAAATAATTAAAATAAAGAATGGAGGTTGGTGGATCCTCGCGTTGGTATCCAGCGGAATTGCTTCCAACACCAAACCCACCAGCAATTCACAATGGATCGATTTAAGTTTGCAATACAAAAGCCGCTCGCAACCTGCAAAATTACCCGCAGCGGGCAGATTTTTGCGAATGGGTTTGGGTTGGTTTATGAATTGGTGGGTAATTTTTTCATCCCTAAAGACTCATACATGCCATCAAACAAAAATATGGCAGAATCAATATCTCCACACTTGGAATACATTGAAATCAGCGTAATAACCACAAATATATCTAAATCAAAGCTACAATGAAAACTATGCTGCTCAAACACATAGCAGCAAGAACATTTGAAATGCCCAAAAATCACTTCATGAATGGTGAAACAAACCAATGGGTGTTACATTGCATACTATCACCCACTCTCAAAACCTTCTGTTACTGTGCCAAAAAATACATCAGACTTAGAGGTTTATGTTAGGCAAAACAACCGTCCTCATTGCAATAGTTGGTCTCTAGAAAAAGAACCCAACTTGTGGCCCTTGTAAGCATGGAACAACTCCTCTGCATCATCTTCAAAACTAAGCACAAACTTCTTCAAGAAATTCTCCTCACTCAAAATCAGAAACAATGGAAAACTTCATCCTTTCTTCAACATCTCCCTTGACATAACAATTTGAAAAACCCTATGTCGAGGAATCACTCAATTTTCTATACTAAGCGTTAAACAAACCGGAATATGAAACACGGCCTTTCCAAATTCAATCTTTTTTAGAAAAAACTCAAGTTCACAGATGTTGCAGGCAAAATACTTAGTGAATAGTTAAAATCTTCATCTTTACATGCCATATTCACTGCTACTGGTTTCTTCTCATCTCTCTTCTAAGCTTTCAGACAATCTTGCCTCCAATGGCCCCTTTCATGACAAAAGGCACACTTAAGCTATATTTTTGCTTTTTAGACTAAGAATTCTTTCCACTGCCTTTTTCCTTTTCTCCATCATCCAATGTCTTATTAACAAAGCCTTAAATGATGGTCTTTCGGAATGTTTACCATTATTCTAAATTTTCAAATTGATAAGTACTGTGCAAACATCCTTGAAAATGATTATATTTTTCCCATATAAAAAAGTAGTCACAAAATAGTTATATTCTTCTAGAAGTGAGTGCAGTAGAATTATAGCATTGACTTCATCCTTCATATCTTTATCAAGATTCTTCGAATATAGAAGTAACTTTTCAAAGCTTGAGATATTGTGGTGCATTTGAAACCCTGGGCTTCATTCAAAAACCATATACCTAGCTGATTACATGAAGACGATTTTTAAGACTTTTTAGTAGGTATTTTTCCTCTAATGTACACCGTAAAATCATTGCACACTCCTAATTTTTCATCAGATATTTTACCTCCTTGGTCAAGTAAGATCTGATCTAACCACAGGCTTTCTTGTTCATACGATCCTAAATTTCTTTATTTTACAAGTGTCTTTTATTTTTTAAAACAACATCAAAATCGATTTGAATAAAGGCATCCATAACCTCACGCCTCTACATGCCGAAGTTAATTTTTCCATCAAACTTTTCAACATCAATCTTCTGGCCTCCTATAACAGGTGTTGAATAGTGATATGACAAGTTTCACCTCCCATCTGAAGTGCCTCTTAGAATAATCTGAGTAGATCTCTCTCCACTTTTGGAAGTTTCATTTTTTACCATTTTCTTAATAAACTATTCTCACTTGGGAGATCAATACATATGGAAAAACGTGCAAGGAAAGTTCCTAGGAAAGATTGTAGGAGTCATAGTAGTCCCTCTTAAAACCTAGACTCTTTAAACTCTTATTGCCATTGTGACATAACTTTCCTAAACATGCACAAATCTACACCACTATATAAGCTACTAATCCTCGTAAGTACAAACTCCCTAAATTCGTGAACAGTACCGTATCTGTGAACAGTATTGTACACCCCAAGTGCAAACCTGTCTCTGACACCACATGTAGGCTCTGGTGCCACTTATTCTATGTGTAATGTGGAATCAAACGCACTAAATAATCACAAAAATAAAGGACACGAGAATTTAACGTGGTTCGATAATTATGCCTACGTCCACGAAAGCGAGAGAAAATAATTGTATTACTAACAATTATTAAAGTATAATATTTGAGTAAAGAAACTTCACTTTTTAGAACCCAAATACACCCAATAATCTCACACATACTTGAAAGAAAATTCTCTCAATTGCTCACTATAGAAAATTCTTCATTTGAAATATTTCTCTCAAATTTAAGATACTTAAAATGAAAGAAGTGTCTTCTATTTATAGGAAAAACAATGGCACTATTGCATTAAGCTCACCCTTGTCAATTTGAAAAATTGGGCAACATTTGGCTAATTTGTCAACATTGTTATGCACCAAATTCGGTCCACAACATTCTTGACTTCACAAGATCATTAAGTTGTGGTTATGGACTTTACTTGTTCTAGCTGCAATTTTCTTTTTCCTCCAAGCATTTTCTTAGAAAACAAACACAAAGAATAGAAGGATATTACCTCCAGGGCCAAAAGTTTTCCAATTTTCGGATGCCTTCATTTGTTAGGCCAATTTCCACCTAGAGCTTTGCATAAACTAGCCAAAGTATATGGCCACATCATGCACTTACGCTTGGTCTTAGTGACTACAATTGTTGTTTTTTCACCATAAGCAACCAAGTAATTTCTCAAAACACGTGACCTTATTATTGCCATCAGGCCTCCTCTTTAAGCTTCTAAGCATGTTTCTTATTACCTAAAGAATTTTACAATTTCCCCATATGGGTCTTATTGGAGAACAATCTAAAAAATATGCACTCTAGAATTATTAAGTGTTGAGTAAATTGGAGACGTGTGGCTAGCATGCAACATTTGACTTTGGCACCAAACGAGAATGTTAGTGAAAAATTATATTCTCTTTTAAAGCCCATCATTGTTGATTTGCATCCCTAGATAAGAGGGACATTCTTTCTCAGTTATGATTATCCGCCAATGAAAACTAGGAAAGTGGGCATTGCTTGGTCTATAGATTGGAGTGCAAAGGAAGAGTATCCGATCCCATTTTCTTGAATTCCCAATCTATTTGATAAGTGATAGAGCCAATAGTTGGAGATTGAGAGTATCGTAAGAGCTTTAAGCTCTTGGTTTAATGAATGAGAGATTAGGTGTATTGGGGTTTTGGCGGTAAGCTAAAATACTTTAACATTTGTAATCTCCATTTAACTAGTAAACTTTTACCTTTATATCTTGCCCATAGACGTAGGCTAAAAGACAAACCACGTAAATTCCAATGTCAATAGATGATTATTATTTCTCAATTTCACTTTAGTTGTGTCTACGTCATCCATTAATTTCCTAACATTAGGTATAGTCAAGATAAATTATTTCCATCTTATGACAAAAGAAGCGCTTGATCTTTTAACTGAGTACACCAAAGAGGCAACGTGCGTCCAATGTGTCGTTGACATAAGTGGTAAGGATTCTGCTATGAATGCTGACATGGCTAGTAAAATGGTCCTCAGGAAGAGATATTAGAGTGATGAATTCGATGAGAAAGGGTTTAAGACTATGATTCAAGAGAGAATGGAATTGGCTATAAAGCCTAACTTAGGTGATTACACTTTTCAAATTCCAAGACTTCATCTTCAAGGCATGAAAAAGCATAAAAAGGTTGTTGCCAAGGTGTTTGATGCATTTTTAGAGAAGATTATTAATGAATATATTCAATCCAAGGATGAAAATAGAACCAAATATTTTGTTGACGTTACGTTGTGCTTTAAGGGATCAGAAGAAACCGAGCGCATGATTGAACGAGAGCAAACTAAAGGCACAATCTTGGTAAGTACACATCAAATCACATTCTTTAAGTAAATTAATTTTGCCCCCACTAGGTATAAAGGTTTTGGCACATTTAAGTAACTCTTTAAGGCATAATCTACGTTATAATTTAAAATTTCAAGAGAACTGATGATTTCTAAACATCTGCTTCTGTTATTTATGGTTTCCTTAATTTTTGCACATGCTTTCGAAGGCAATAAACACTTTACCAATGGTAATCAAGTAGGCACTTTCAGCACTTATAGAGCATCCCACAGTTTGCAAAGAGAGGTAGAAAATATTATGTGCTTAAAAAGAATGGTTGAACAATTAGATTTAGATAAAACTTCAAATAATTGGACGTGGTTGTCAAGGAAACCATGCAGTTTTTATCAAGTAGCACCATTGCTAATTCCACACGAATCTATTGAGACTACACAATTAACGGATTCCAAATACCCAATAAATCGCAAGTAATTATAAATGATTGGGCAATTGAAAGATATCCTGAAGCTTAGAGTGATCCTGAGAAATTGTTTTTTTGGAAAGATTTGCTGGGAGTAATGTTGATCTTTGTGGATGTGACTTTCCACTTTTGCCATTTGTTGTTGGCCGTAGCTGGGACTCACCATCGTTAAGCAAGGGACTGCACATCTTGTGCATTGCTTTGATTGGGAGCTTCATGAGGGAATGTTGCCAACTGGATTGGACATGTTAGAAGAGTTTAGTCTGGTGACTCCTTGGGCCAAACATCTTTCGGCTATTCCAAGTTATTGCCTAAACATTTAGTGATAATGTTGTTTGTTCAATCTCTGGATTAGCATAGAGGAGGTGTTAAGAGAAACAAAAAAAAAACAAATTAATAAATTAAATCATTTGCGACCCAACAATTATTTTAAAGAAGATTGCTTACTAATATTTGAAAGTAGATATTGTACCTCAATATTTGATTTGTGCGGTATCATAATTATTCTAAAAGGTTTTGGTAAATTTTTAATTTCATATAATCTTGTAATTCCCGCGAGTCGAACTAAGGTGGTCAGCCAAATTAAACTTTTTGAACTTAGAACTTTAACAATAAAATTTATTCAATAAGCTTAAAGCTTATGAAATAATTTATATGATCGTTACTCAATAATTTTTAACATTAGGGCCTGTTTGTGACTGCTATTGAGAAATTCAAAAATGATTTTGAGAAGTTAAAAATCATTTCAATAGTTAGTATTCTTTTAGATCATTTTTTGAAAAATTATCCCATTTGGTAGTAGATTTAAGGAAAAAAAGATAGAGGGGTACCAAAGCCAAAATCAATTTTTAAATCAGGTGACTAGCTAAATTAAGTTACTTAAAAATCAACTGGCCTGGCTCCTGGAGACTTATATATGCATGTTTATTTGAATCTTTAAGTAGATTTCATTTAACATTATGTCCCCATTAACCATTTGCAATCTTACAATAATAAAATAGTAAGATTTACTAAATATATGCAATTACTTTTAAAACTCACGATACTTTTAAAATAAAATTTGTTTAACACATAACGAGTACTTTTCACTTCTAATTATTGCTATAGCGCAGCTAACAACAATAATTTTAAAAACAGTTATCAAACACTCACTCTTTTCTCATATTTACAGGTGAGCTATCTATCTGTCTCTACATGACTTCTTTCCCTTTCTCCAGCAGCAATTAGAATTTTTTTTCACATAATTATCATCTAATGTAATTAAGTAGCGTTTTGGATTTTCTTAGCGACCAAGTTCAAGTACCGGTTTCGAATAAATTGATTTACATGAAATGTGACCAACAAGAAAAAAAGAGCCATTATCAAACTCACCCCTATGATTTGGCTTGAAACATATAACAAAAATAATAAATTGAAAAAATGGCTTTGAACTATCGACCATTCCTTATCCTAATGGTTGACACCTCTATTCATTACTGTTAAGAGTGATAGTTCAAATTACTAGGTTGTCATAGTAAAACTTCTCTTCGGTTACAACCTAGTAAAACTTCTCTTAGGTTAGAAATGGGCTTCTCCATAATTTTTTGGAATTAATCTCTAAACTGAGTTTCAGATGAACTACATATCAAGATAGGTTTCCACAAACTTCTTCCTGTAATATTAACAAGAGTAGGCTTGGAATTAGTTTAATTGGAATAGTGATTAATTTAATGACTAGTAATAATAAAAAATAAAATAAAGTAAAACTTGATAAAACTCAATTATTGTAACAACGCAGCCGCGCGCTTCACCTTAACGAATATTAATACAATGCCATATGTACATTGCTTCGTAGGACCCCATACTAATATTTCCCTCTCTCACTTAAAACTGGGGGAAAAAAAATTTATAAAAGAGGAACTAATTTTTCTCTCTTTATAAGCTCACAGCCCTCTCTGCTTTTCTTGTCTCTCTGTCGAGAATAAAGAATTGGAATGCAGAGCTCTGAAAAGAGCCGTCCTTCATAGCACAAGATTTGATTTGGTAGTTGCTAAAAAGTTATGTTGTAAGTTCAGAATTTTGGTTAGGGGACTAATTCGATCATAGCACAAGATTTGAAGTTTATGTTAAAATTTTTAATACATAAACAAAAAAAGATTTTGCAACATAAATAAAATAAATACTATTCAAATCTTAAATGTATGAAAATAAAAAATAATTATATCTTATACCATCTAATTCAATCATAGATCAATAACGGTTTAAAGAAACAAGCACAAATAATATAAACTTTAAAAAAGATGAAAAGGATAAGACAGGGTAACCAAACCTTCAATCTTGAGGTACAGTTGGCGGTCTTGTGTGGGAGAATCAGAAATTGTTAATTTATGTGAAATGAACTTGAAAAAAGAAATAGAAATGAAGAGGAAGACGCCAAATCTAGAGTCTCGATTTACAGTGAAGCTTTGTCACTGCCTGATTGGGAGAAAAAAAAAAGTTGGATAATTTTATATCAATAAAAAGTAGAATAATAAAGACGCGCGACTAAAACGTAAGTCAAATTAATTTTTTCCAAGGGGTTGCCAGTCATTAATGGGCACTCACTTTCTATCATTTAATCTATTATTTTAAAACGGCAACCGATAACAACGGAAGCAAAAGAAGGATATCACAAAAGCTAAACACCTTCACTAATTCTCTTGACTGCGAACAAATTCTCCATCTATAAAAATAAATTAAACGAAGACGCGCGACTAAAACATAAGGCAATTTTTTTCCAAGGGGTTGCCAGTCATTAATGGGCACTCACTTTCTATCACTTAATCTATTATTTCAAAATTTTCCGAAATTTTGGGTACGAGTGTCGTGACGACACTGCAACTCTTTCTTTTAAACTTGTCACTTTCTCTTGTGAAGTCCGACAAAAACGGCAACCAATAACAACAATGGAAGCAAAAGAAGGATATCACAAAAGCTAAATGTCGTGAAAAATTTTTATATACTCACAAACGCACGAATTTAGAAATAGAGTAGTGGTAACGAGATCGATCTTACGAGAATTGTTATAAATTAAAAAGTCTAATTTAAATCTAAAATTAATATTAATGCTAACCTAGTTGACCAAATTGAGTTTCTAAGAAAATTAAACCAATTAAACTAAGGAAACAATTAAAATAAAGGAGAATTCAATAAGATAAAAATTACCAAGGTTTCAGAATTTACCACTATTCAACTAGTAATTATCTAATTATTAATTAATCCCCAATTTTAGAGTGACAACTTGAAATCAATCTATGTCATCTCATGGATATAACAATTAAGCCCAAGTAATTAAATCTAATGTAGATTCTTTTTCTGCTTAATAGTATGATATTTAAGCATCCCATGTAAGCATCTTAAATAACAAAGAGTCAAAGTTTCCCTAAGCACTCTATGTAAACAATTTAATAAAAGATATAGAATCAAAGATAATCATGTATAAACTTTATAGATCCAAACATAGATTTAATCGAATATTAATCCTAACAATCAACAATGCATGACAGAATTGATGAAAAGACTTTAATAACATCCAACTAATCATGTGAAATAAAAACCACAATCATCAAAAATATATATATAGGGAATTAATTAAATAAAAAGATAATTATTTCATTGAATATGGTTTCATCCTTAACCTCAGTATAAGAAAATTAGCTAGATATACTTGAATTGAGAGCAACAAAAAAAATAAAATCAGCCATGGAAAAAGTAAATTGCTGCAGCTCTTCGTTTTCCTCTCTACCGAATCGCCTTTGCTTCCTTTTTCTTCCTCTAGCGGCCGCCCTCCTTTTATAATGCAAATTGACCGAATTCTTCTCCAACAATTCTAAAGAAATCATTTTTCAATTCTAATTGAAATCTTTTTTCCAATTTAACGCTACCATAAGCCATTAATTCTAACTTTTGAAAGTCAACTGCGGGCCCCTTTAACATAGTGCAATGCCAAAATGCCATGCACGTGCAACTAAATTGGAGAATTGAAATTCCTTTTAAATGCAAATTGCTCTTGGCTTCACATGCTTGGCTTTCATATGCTCTTGGTTCTTAACTCTATCACGGCTTCGACTAATACTCCCTTAAATTGTTATTCTTTTTGTACTTTTTATTTCTAATCCCCAATTAATTCCCTATTCAATAAAATCATTCAATTAATTAAAAATAATAAATAAACATAACTAGCAATTATATAATTAAGGGTAAAATATGTATGTATTATATGCTCATCACTAAACACCTTCACTAACTCTCTTGACTGCGAACAAATTCTCCAACTATAAAAATAAATGTCCCAGTTGCACCATTTCTGCATCTTCATCACTGAAAACTGGATTCTCAACTTCCTAGCATTAATAGATCATCATGTCGTGGTTATCGACTTTACTTGCTCTAGCTGCAATTTTCTTTTTCCTCCAAGCATTTTCTTCGAAAACAAACAAAAAGAACAGAAAATTATTACCTCCAGGGCCAAAAGGGTTTCCAATTTTCGGATGCCTTCATTTGTTGGGCAAATTTCCTCCCAGAGCTTTACATAAACTAGCCAAAATATATGGCCCCATCATGCACTTACGCTTGGGCTTAATGACTACAATTGTTGTCTCTTCACCACAAGCAGCTGAGCAATTTCTCAAAACACATGACCTTATCTTTGCCAGCAGGCCTCCCCTTCAAGCTACTAAGTATATGTCTTATCAGCAAAAGAATTTTGCAATGGCCCCATATGGGTCTTATTGGAGAAAAATCCGAAAAATTTGCACCCAAAATCTGTTGAGTAATGCCAAGATCAATTATTTTCAACCAACAAGAAAAGAAGACCTTGATCTTTTGATTGAGTACTTCAAAGAGGCGGCGCATGCCCGTTGTGTGGTTGACATAAGTGCCAAGCTTTCGGCTTTGAGTACTAACATGACCTGTAGAATGGTACTTGGGAAGAAACGTTCGGATAATGAATTCGATTCGGGAGGGTTTGAGACTGTGATTCGAGAGGGCTTCGAATTGGTTGGGAAGCCTAATTTGGGTGATTACATTCCTCAAATTGCAGGACTTGATCTTCAGGGCCTGACAAAGCGTTCGAAGGCTGTTGCCAAGGTGTTTGATGCGTTTATGGAGAAGATTATCGATGAGCATATTCAATCTAAGGATGAAAATAGAACCGAGGATTTCGTTGACGTGATGTTGAGCTTCGAGGGATCAGAAGACACTGAGAAAAAGATCGATCGAGAGCATATCAAAGCCGTAGTTATGGTAAGCACATCAAATCGCATTCTTTAAGTATATTAAATTTGCCCTCGCTATGTATAAAATATGGCCACGCCTACGCCACTGGGTTTTCGTACGATTAAGTAATTCTTTAATCCCATAACCAACATAAGTTTCAAGAGAACCGATGATTTCTAGACTCTTGCTGCACATATTTTGAATAATTTGTCCCCCCTTCTAGAGGGGACCCATTATAAGTTCTTAGATTAAGTGTAAAACGAAAAGGTATCAGAGACTGAATTTTGTATTTTAGCTACAAAATTATCCGATTCATGTTTCTTACGAAGGAGTATTAATTGTCAATTTTTGGGTCATCTATTTTTTAATCAGTTTCTTGGATGTTCTACGTACTTTATTAGCAAACCGATATTTCCTCTTTTTATTTGTATTTCATTCTTTTAGGTTTTTAATTTTACCAAGAGTAATTAAATTTACAAGAAAAAAATTTGCCAAGTACGCTACTCCAAAGAAAAAAATTATTGGAAGTTATGGCTGTGGGCTTGTGGTTTTAGTACTCTACTTCAAAGACCGAAGTGTGTAAATTTTGGGGTGCTTCTAGTTAAGTCTAGCAAGCATTTTCGACAAAGCATTCATTATCATCAAGGGCAAATTGCCCTCGGGAATATTGATTATATTTTCATCCTTATCCGACGGCCATCTTACACCTTAGGAAAAAGTATTTATTATCAAAGGTATTTTACGCCCTCGGATATATTTCATCGGTGATATAACTGTTTGTTGTAGTGTTCGTGTTGGCTTTCACATGAGTAAATATAGACATGTGATTGATACATAATATCAGAATTGATCTTGGCCAGTAAACATAAATAGCAATATACATGCCATAGAAGATCATCTGCATGAGTCATTTTTAACCCTAGATATATGCTTCAGTCATTTATGGTTTCCTCAATTTCAGGACATGCTTGCGGGAGCAATAGACACTTCACCAACGGTAGTCGAGTGGGCACTTTCAGAACTCATCAAGCATCCTACGGTGATGAAGAAACTACAAAGAGAGCTAGAAAATATTGTGGGCTTAAAAAGAATGGTTGAAGAATCAGATTTGGAAAACCTAGAATACCTAGACATGGTTGTCAGGGAAACCCTGCGGCTTCATCCTGTAACGCCATTGATGGCTCCACACGAATCTATGGAAGATTGCACAGTTAACGGATTCCACATACCCAAAAAATCGCGAGTAATTGTAAACGCTTGGGCAATTGGAAGAGATCCTGAAGCCTGGACTGATCCTGAGACGTTTTTTCCGGAAAGATTTGTTGGGAGTAGTGTTGATGTTCTCGGACATGACTTCCAGCTTTTGCCATTTGGTTCTGGCCGCAGGGGTTGCCCTGGAATCCAATTGGCACTCACCGTCGTTAAGCAAGTGACCGCACAGCTGGTGCATTGCTTTGATTGGGAGCTTCCTGAGGGAATGTTGCCAACTGAATTGGACATGACAGAAGAGTTTGGTCTTGTGACTCCTCGGGCCAAACATCTTTTGGCTGTTCCAAGCTATCGCCTTAGCACTTAATGGTAATGTTGTTTGTTCGATCTCTGGATTAGCCTAAAGCAGTTACTAATAAATAAAATTAAAATAAAACAAACAAATAAAATATATATGGTAATAAAGTTTTTATTTGTTTTTATTATTTTTCCGCCACAGTGTATGCACAGGCAAAAGCAAGGGATCTATTCAGAGTCTACTCCCAAGCCATTTCCTCAGCATTTTGAGGAAGAACAAAAACATAGTCAACGAGATGACAACACCAAAAGACTAGTGCATCCCATTTTGTATGTGTGTGGGGTTGGTTGGGGTCTGGTAACCTAAATAAAAATAATAATTAAAAATTCATGTCGATATCGTGATAGAATCACATGTCAGAATTTTAATTTCTTTTTTTCCTTAAAGGTTTGAATAGGATGAGAAATTTTAGCCACTTAATACCTTCTATTGTTACTAGAGTTCAACTTATCATGAGGGTAAGGCACCCCGGGGCTAAAGTCACGGTGTTTCCAAGTCAATACTCACACACAAAATATAAATATTTTTTATTTCAGAATCCCAACAAAGGTCATGAAACAAGCACTTCCTGTCGAGTAGATTGGTCATGAACTTAATGACTGATTCTAAAACTAATATGTTATTGCACGGGGAAAAAAATCAGCGTTATATAAATTATTGCAGCAATTTAGGCACTAGAACTTCAATAAATTTTCATAAATTTCTCAGATTTACCTTCCTTTAATAAATATAATTTACTCGAAGCCAAAGCACGCACTCGCCCTTGTATGTAAGGGAACTCTTTCTCTTAATTTCTTCAATTTTATCCGGAATAATTCAAATTCGTTTCAATCAAAGATGAGGCCTCTTTCTGTAGCTTTAATCCTCTTCATCACTTTTATCTCCTTTAATCAAGGTAATTATTTATACATAAAACTCACTTTATTAAACATTAACACGTTTTGAAACTCATATATCTGAGCTTTATAATTGTCGACACTATCTTTCCGTTTTGGAAAACCTGGAGAAAGTTTGTTTAAAAATTATCAAAACAATAAAACTTATTTAGATCCTATATATGACTAGTTTGAGGTGTTGTTACAGGTGAAAGCCATAGATGGTTGCATGTATGCAAAAATGAGAAGGTACCAGGCTCACCCTCTCCATGCAAGCAACCAGAATGCCATCAATTTTGCACTCATTTGCATCCCACAACACCTGCCTGGGGTGCATGCCATCAACCAAATTGTCATTGTTATTATCTTTGCAAGGAAGGTGCTCATCCTCCAAAATATACCAAGACAGCTAACCAGTTTCCTCTTAATCCTGAGGATTAAAAACATGTCAAAAATAAACTTCCTTACATAGGTGGGAAGAAGATTTGTCATGCTACTAATAATTGAAAGAATGAGAAGGAAATTGAATGTGATTGTTGTCTATTGATTTGTTTCTGAATTTTGTTAGTGGTTTTATTTTTCTTCCTTATGTAAGTTTAATGAAGATGATCTATACTTCCCTTCGTTATACTTTTATTTATCCTACAAAAGAATGTAACTTAAAAAAATAAATAAATAGCTGCAGTACTATCATATAGAAATGCCCCTATATATATGACTTTCTACACTTCAATCTCCCCAAAGAAACCAGAAGTGTGATAATACTAAAAAACATCTGAAATAATTCAATTATATTTCTTCTGTAATTGTACGTGCTATAAAATTTCATCCTAAAATTCCTTTAACATCAGAATGTGAAATGAAAAATGGTTCATAAGAAATTTTCTACATGTATCTCCCTCCAAAATCCAGATACTAAAATTCCAATGCCTAATGTATGCGGGTCAAAATGATAAAAGTGTCATCCAGCTTCATGCTCCGGAATCCCCTTTAAATGTGATGAATATGCTTCCTCCTTAGAGTGCAATGCTAAACAATCTAATATTGGGTATGTTAGTTCAGATTCAGAGTGATACCTATCTTCAACTGTAAACGTACAAGTCTTCCCATTAATATGAACAAGGCTTTGCCCTGGAAACTTTTTCACCTGGTTACGTTTCATCATCGTTCTTAAATTTGCTACTCCATCCCATCTTCCTCCCAAAGCATATATATTGGCCATTTCCACATATGGGGCTGCAGAGTGGGGCTCCAATTCGAACAGACGATAAGCCACGTATTCACCTATCTCTATGTTTCGGTGAATCTTGCAAGCACAAAGCAATGTACCCCATATACCAGCATCAGATTTGATAGGCATGCTTTGAACAAAATCTAATGCTTCCTTCAGCTTCCCTTTTCTTCCAAGAAGGTCTGCCATACAAGAGTAATGGTTTAATTCAGGATTTACCTGATATACCTTTGTCATCAGATTGAAATAGCCCCATCCTTTCTCAAGGAAGCCTGCGTGAGTGCAAGCTTGAAGCACAGCCAAAAATGTTACGCGATTTGGTCTCAAATCCAATTCCATCATCTGATGGAAAAGGTCTAAAGCTTCTACGAATTCTCCATTTAAAGCACAACCGGCAATCATTGTTGTCCAAGAAACAACAGTTTTCTCAGGTAAAGCATAGAAGAGCTCTCGAGCATCACCAATACTTCCACATTTAGAGTACATGTCTATCAATGCATTACAGACCATTACATTGTCTTTTAATCCACCAGAACAGGCATAATTGTCAAACCACTTTCCAAGTTCAAGTGCACCACTTTGCCCACAGCCTGAAATCATTGACAGCACAGTGACCAAATCAGGTATTTCACCTGCTGCTTCCATAACAAAAAACAATCTCAACGCTTCATCCAGGTCTCCTTTCTGAGCATACCCACTAATCATTGCAGTCCAAGAAACACGAGTTCTGTCACACATGCCATCAAACAAAAATCTAGCGGAATCAATATCTCCACACTTGGAATACATTGAAATCAGTGTATTAATCACCGATACATCTAAATCAAAGCCATAATGAATTCCATGAGAGTGAACCAACCTACCTTGCACTAATGCCTCTGGGCACACACATGATGAAAGAAGGCTAACAACTGTAGTTACATCAGGCCTAAATCCATCATAGATCATGTGCCTGTAAAAATTAAGAGAATCATCAAACTTATCACCATACGTGCATCCGCCGATAATAGAATTCCATGAAACTACAGTCCTTAAACCTTCTTCTATCCCACGAAACACCAACTCCGCCATCTTCAAATCATTACATTTAGCATAGGCGGAAATCCATGTATTACAAACTGACACATCAGCATCAACCCCAATATGAATGCCAAACGAATGAACGCTTTTCAGAAGGCTCAAATGCTTTGCATGTATGGCCGCCTGCGTCAACCCCATAACCGTGACAAAATCAGCTTGGATTCCAACAAGCCTCATATTATAAAAAAGACACAAAACTTTTTCAAGAAACCCCATCTGAGCAAACCCCACAATCATCGCATTCCACGAGGCGACATCTCTGTCAGGCATTTTGTCAAATAGTTTATACGCGCAATCTAACCGATCACATTTCGCATACATATCCACCATTGTTGTTTGCACAAAGATATCGGACCAAAAGGGTGATTTCACGATGTGGCCATGAATCATTTGGGAGTATAAAAAGTCAGAGAGCTTAGCACAAGCTTTGGCTATGAAGGGAAATGTTAAGTTGTTTGGTTCGATGTCGTTTTTTTTCATTCGGCGAAAGAGAAGAAGGGCTTTGTGGGCTTCGTTTTTGTCCACTGCCTCTCTTATTTGTGAGTTCCATTGATTAATCGTTGAACTTCTATAAATTTTGTTGAGACGTGGTGGAAGTGAAGATGCGGCCATCACTCAATGTGTTGGCGGTAAAATTAAGTCCGTTACTAACCGCTTCAAAGAGTTTTGATTTTATTATACTTTTTATTGATAGAATTGTGCGTTAATATATATATATATATTTTATATATTGGGAAAGGTTTTTCTAACTTTAATTATTTCGCTTAAAAATTTTTGACCCATAATTTTAGCCATTGATTGTATTAAATCTAATGGTGATGATAAGAAAATAAAATTGTTAAAAAAAAAAGACTTTTTAGGATTAACAATAGATAGAGGAACAATAGAATTACAACCGCATATAGTCAGTAAAATATTAGAATTTCCAGATAAAATAAAAGACATAAAAGAATTGTAAAAAATTTTAGGATTATTAAATTATAGTAGAAAATTTATACCAAATCTTAGTACATTAACAAGGCGGTCCTTGTTATCATTCAGGGGCAATGAGTATTTGGAGAGAAACTTTTTAATGAAAATTAAGGTTTTTGTTTTTGACAAAAATAATAAGAACTTAATAAAAATTCCTGCTGATTTTCTGAAAGCTTCTTTTTAAACAGGGTATCCATTGGCCCGTTTAGCCGTTGATGTGTTGAGAAGACGTTTTTAGGGCGTTGATCAGGAGTTGAAAGTGTTTTTGATTTGCATGTTTTCAGAAACAGTTAAATGAATTTTGAAATGCCAGTTTTTGGCAAAGCATCTTCCACAATTTTCATAAAGCTTTTTTAGGAAATACTCTGTATATAGGCGGGAAACCAGCGATGTATATTCTGATGGTCAATCTGAATGGGGACTAGATCAGTTTGCACTACTGATATAACAAGCCACGTACAAGTTTTCCTTAGACAGAACCTAAGGTCCTTTAAACACTACGCATTTACAAATTTACCAGTATTTAATTATAGAAGAAATAATTTGCAATATTATAATATAAATAAACAGAATAGATTATTAGACAAATACGAGACGTTAGCATTAAAAATTAGGAATAAATTAGAAGACTTAGCAAATTAGTTTATGATTTTTTAGAGATTAGATTATTTAGACTTAGAAATTAGTCATCATAAAAAGCAAAAATTAAATTTTTCAGAAAGAATAAAAATTAGTTGTAACATCGAACACTTAGAAAATCAGTATAAACATATTCCACACACTAGCAATAGTCAACAAAACTTCATAGTAGATTTATTAATCAATTTACGACAACACTAACAAGCCACGTACAAGTTTCCCTTGGACATAACCTAGCGTCCTTTTTCTCTTGAGAAAATATCCACCGTCCACCCGTTTTTTCCGACTTTATCAAAAATACACAATTCTTCTTTTTTTTTTTGTCTGAAATCCACCTAAAATTACGTTTCGTTTCACTTATCCACTTCCATTTACAGTCCGTTATAACATTACTAATGTCGTAGGGGTAAATCGGTTATTTCAGCAGAGCATTCCTTTCAACAACTCTAAATCACCCACATCACTCTCGAAATTCTTCTCCCTTTTCACTTCCTCCACTTTCTCAACCTCTCAATCCCAATCTTGTTCACGATCAAACATGGCATTTTAACCTCAGAATCCACAGGCAAATTCACTCCCCACCTCAAATTCATCATTATCCTTTTAGTCACCGGCAACACTGTTCTTGCTTTTACAGCAATCCCACCTTTTTTATCATCATCTTTCAACAATGACATTATATCTCTAACAAACCCAATTCCATCACTACGAATTGAATCAACCCCATTAAAGAAACTACCATTCCCATGGCCAATACGCGGCTCCAATTTCAAATCTTGCCACCTGCACGATTCATCCGAAATCGACCTATTTGCAAACTCAGTATTGGAAGGCGACCCAGATTGCAAATGGGGCCCAAAATTTGCAGGATTAGGGTTTGAAGATGACGTAGTTTTGTGAAGAGAAAAGTTGCCAAATTGAGGCTTGAAATGGAGCAAAAACGTAGGAGTGAAATTGGTTAGGTTTGTGTAGGAAAGAGAGAAGTGGGCAGAGAAGATAAGAGGAGAGTCCTAGGGTTAACCAAATAAACCAAGGCCTAATTTCAAAGAAAAAGAGAAAGGGGTTGTGCTTGTGCACGTTGTAGAGAGAGGTGTATAGTTGAGTTTGAAAGAAGGGCCTGATGGAAAGTTAGTGCTAAGAGAAAAGGAAAGGTGTTGACTGCCGGCGGCAACGGTTTTGGTGGTGGTAGTAGTGGTGGTGAGAGAAGAAATGAAAGGTTGATTGAAAATGGTGATGGGTATTTTGACCTTTAGGATTGGTGGGTTTTGGGAATCATCTGGGAGTTTCAGAGACAGCTTCATCTCTCTGTGACTGTGTGTGTGACTGAGGATTGTGGAAGATGGTGATGGCTTTCAGTGATGAGGATAGTGGGTTAATTTTTTTTTAATATTTCTTATGCTTGTTTGCTTTTTTAGGGTAAAATTGTAATTTTTGCATTGGAGCCAAAATAGTCATTTCACTAAATTTCCGTTAGATTTCGTAACAAGCTGCAAAACAGAAGTGGAGAAGTGAAACAAAACGTAATTTTAGGTAGATTTCAGACAAAAAAAAAGAGGAATTGTGTATTTTTGATAAAGTCGAAAAAAACGAGTGGACAGTGAATATTTTCCCTTTTCTCTTTCCTTCTCTTTGGTATTAGAGCACCTCTTTTGTTCTTGTTTTAAATATTTTTTATATGAGTAGTTACACGGCAGACTTCATTTGTTATATGATATTTTTCCACGATTGCTAATTTTGACCAAAATCTTGATAGTTATTATAAAAATCCTCTTGCTGTACTAGAAAAAGATGCTGATATTTGGATAGAAAACAACCCTTACGTAGAAATTTTAGAAAGTGCTTTAGAGATTCTAGAAATAGAATTAAATAGAATTAATACTGAACAAGTTTTTTTAGACACTGCAATAGAAGAAAGGTTAGGAAATTTAAAACTCCTAGTAGATTACACATCTCCTGGTAGTGTCGTTAAGGTGCACCAAATTTAAAACCTTACCACTAATATAAATAATTAGCACAGAGCGAGTAAGGATCGATCCCACAGAGACTATGCTAGTTATATTTATTATTAACTCCAAAGCAAGATTTAAAATAAAATAATAGTAATAGTAATAATAATATAAATTAATCTAACTAAAGAAAATGTCAATTAAAAATAAAAGGGGGTTTATGAATTTTTAACTAAATAGTAAGAAGTAAATAAATTAAAACTACGAACAAGAATTTAATAAAAACTCTAATTAAATGAGAAAGAAATAATAATGATAAACACTTTGGTTAAAGGATCATTCGCCACCACCAAACATGCACATAATATATCAATTTATATTGAAATTATCAACTGTCGACAAAAAAAAGCTCTGGTAGTCTCAATATATCCTTAGTGTGTTGAATGATAGAATTTAAATTTAATTGCATATTATGTTTAGGGTTTTGAATTCACCCTTAACCAAATAAAAATCTAGCCTAACATAATTGAATTGGGAATAAGAGAATTGGCAAAACCAATCATGGAGATTAATTCAAACGGCTGCCTTTTTTCTTCAATTGAATTCCTTCTGGCGTCTTCCTTGTTTTTTTTTTCCTTCTTGCAACTGCAATCTCAAATTCTCTTGCTCCAATTGCGTCTGCCCTCCTCTGTTTCCATCCAGCGGCTGTTGGCTTTTTTCTTTTCTTTTCCTTGCATCTGCCCTCTTTTATATTGTGCCTTAAATCCTCACATGAAAAGGATTAAAGACAAAAGTCAAGCCCCCACTTTTCTTTGGATTCACGTGCAAGGCAATTTTCCCTTTTTGTTTCACTTTGCTTTCCATAATTCAATGCCATGCACGTGACATATTTAATTAATAAGCCAATAACAATTTGGCCAAAGTCCATCACAAGAAGTGTTTGCCTTATTAATTAAATTATTTCCAATGCTAATTCTTCTCATCTTCACGTATGAACTTCAATTAGGCATTGGCTGCTTTGATTTTCTTCCATTTTAACTCTCATTACTTTCTTTAAATTTCTAATTAGTTTCTTCTTTAAGCTCTCCTTACTTGAATATTCTGATTTAATTCCTCTTTATTCCCAAAATGCACCTAAAATAACAAAATATAAAAATTAACATAAAATTAACATAATAAAATATAATTTACTAAATTAAAAATTAACTAAAATAACTAGAATATTTAAGACCAAAACAAGAAAAAGATAGAGAAATTAATAGCAAAATATATGGAAAATATGCACTTATCAAATTCCCCCACACTTACCCTTTGCTCGTCCTCGAGTAAACCTAGAACAAAAATAAAAAGAAAACCTCAACTAGTCCACTTTCGTAGGAAATCACGATTGCATTTACCGTATGTAACAAGCCTTTAAACCCCTAGGCGGCCCTAGTGGACGAGTTATAGTCTCGTGAGGGCTTCAGCGATGATACCCACAAACATCATTGCAAATTTTTTTTTCTTAGAACAAAGAACAAAAGAATTTAAAATAAAAATAGCCTCAAATATTGTATAAGTCATATAGCTCAAAGAAAATTTCAAATATTATCGAAGTTCTAACTTTAATTCAATAGTCAATCACATCTCTCTTTTGATTCTCATAGTGTGTGTGTGAATCAATTCAATTAAAATTCATTCCCAAAATCTTCAATATCAACAGTTTTTGCCTCGAACAAAGAAAAGAGTAGGTCAAACTAATCTTATCATTTTGATCTCCAATTTTTTTTCTTCTTTTACAGGCATTTGTGTGCATTTTTTTTTTTTAGTCAGGAGCTTTCACTCTACCCCTTAAGGTAGCCTTCTTCTCATGGTAGATTATCCTCTATATACTGGTGGTACATAGGCCCAAATTACTCAAGGATAGCTTCACTCTTAAAGGTTATAGGTAGCTATTTCTGACTATGGTGCCTGTGTATACTACACTGTAATGTGGAGATAAGAATCAAGACAAACAGTCATTTACTTAATCTAAAATTCTTAACTCAGACTGCGTCAATCTCAAATTCTAAGTCAAAATTATGAAAGAATTGATATTAGTGCTCATGGTTTAAAAAATCTCAATTAAGAGGAAATCAACACAAGAATCAAGTATAAACTAAGGTAATATTCAACCCTTTCTAAGAACCATATTCATTGTCAATCAAATTCTTATCACTGGCTAATATTCAAAACAATATTTTTTTTTTAGAAAAAGTAAAAGACGAAGTAACAAAAACTAAGTTCGAAATCCACCCCCCACACTTAATTCTTACATTGTCCTCAATGGAAGCCTAAGCTAACAAAAGACAGAATTAAACATGGGAAAATGAGATGAGACACACAAACAAAAACAAACAAAATTCAACACAACGTAGGTAAAGTAAATGAGAAGGAGAAGGAGAAAAATCAAATTTGTTATGGCGTGCTCTCAAAATCTTTTCTCCAGCCATTGGTTTTGCCTCCCAATAAGCGCTTAGTTTATTGTCCTCAACCTGACCTGGTTCTCAAGTTTCACTCATCAACGTACGCAGGTTCATAAAGTGGAGCCTCATCTACATTGAGTGCCTGAAAGTTTTCATAGTAAGGCTTCAACCTATGACCATTAACTTTGAACTCTTAACCTATCTTTAAGCTCCTGATCGCAACTGCACCATGAGAAAAAACATTAATAACAACAAAATGCCCAACCCATCGAGAACGTAACTTACCTGGAAACAACTTAAGGCGAGAATGGAATATCAGAACTTTCTGTCCAACTTCAAAATTCTTTCTCAAGATCTGCTTGTCATGAAAAGCCTTAGTCTTTTCCTTATAGATTCATGAACTCTCATAGGCATCATTTCGAATTTCCTCTAATTCTTGCAATTGGAGCTATCTATGTTGACCGGCGACGTCCAGTTCCATGTTACATTGTTTCACAGCCCACCATGCTTTATGTTCAAGTTCCACTGGAAGATGACAAGGCTTACCATATACCAACCTGTAGGGTGATATACCTACCGATAAGAGTTTTGTATGCGGTCCTATATGCCCAAAGTGCATCATCAAGTCGTAAGCTCCAGTCCTTTCTATTTGGATTAACTGTCTTTTCAAGGATTGATTTCACTTCCCTATTAGACACCTCAACTTGCCCACTAGTTTGTGGATGGTAGGATGTAGACACCTTGTGAGTGATGTTGTATTTTCGAAAGAGGGCTTCTACTGACCTGTTACAAAAGTGAGTGCCTCTGTCGCTGATAATTGCCTTTGGTGTTCCAAACCTTATAAAGATGTTACTTTTTATAAAATCTACCACAACCTTAGAATCGTTAGTTCGGGTGGCTTTTGCTTTTACCCATTTTGAAACATAATCAACCGTAAGAACAATATAGAGATTATCAAACGATGAAGGAAATGGTCCCATGAAGTCGATGCCCCAAACATCAAAAATCTCAACTATAAGAATGGGAGATTGTGGCATCTGATTTCTAGGTCCTAAATTACCTGTTCTCTGACAACGATCACAAGATTTGCAAAACAAATATGCATCCTTACATAGTGATGGCCAATAAAAACCGCTTGCAAGTACCTTAAGGGCTGTTCTCTTTGGTCCAAAATGTCCTCCACAAGCCAAAGTATGACAAAAGGTGAGAATAGAAGTAAATTCAGTTTCGGGGACGCACCTTCTAATAACTTGATCAGAACAATGCTTCCACAAGTATAGCTCATCCCACACATAGTACTTGGCATCACTCTTGATCTTGGCCTTTTGTGCACGGGTTATCTCTTTCGGTACTGTCCTGGTAACCAAGTAATTGACAATATTTGCATACCAAGGAGTAACTATACCTACATGTAATAACTGCTCATCTGGAAAGTTCTCATGCAATGGAAGTGCATCTTCGTTATAGGTAAGTCGACTCAAATGATCTGCCACCAAATTCTCAGAACCTCTCTTATCTAGAATCTCTATGTCAAATTCTTGCAATAGAAGTATCCATCGTATAAGGCGCGGTTTGGCATCCTTTTTGGTGAGCAAGTACCTAATAGCTGCATGGTTAGAGTAAACGATTACCTTAGATCCAATTAAATAAGAACGAAATTTCTCTAAGGCAAAGATAACTGCTAAAAGTTCTTTCTCTGTGATGGAGTAGTTAAGTTGTGCATCATTTAATGTACGAAAGGCATAATAGATGACATGAGGAAGCTTGCCCACACGCTGGCCCAACACGGCTCCAACAGCATAGTCACTGGCATCGCACATAATCTCAAATGGTAAATCCCAGTTTGGTGGTTGAATCACAGGGGCCGATGTCAAAACTTCTTTTAACGTCTTAAAAGCTCTTTGGCACTCTTTATTGAAGTCAAACATTGCATCCTTTTGAAGTAAATTGCAGAGAGGTAAAGCTATCTTGGAGAAGTCCTTGATAAACTTGCGATAGAAACCTGCATGACCAAGAAAAGAACGAATCTCCCTCACACTAGTGGGAGGTGGTAAGGAGCGTATAAGATCTATCTTAAATTTATCAACTTCAATCCCCCTTTTCAGAAATAACATGGCCTAGTACAATACCTTGATTAACCATAAAATGACATTTTTCCCAAATAAGCACAAGGTTAGTGTCAATGCATCGTTTAAGAACAAGTGTAAGGTTATCTAAACATTTATCAAAAGAATCACCATAAACTGTAAAATCATCCATAAATACCTCAATGATGTTCTCCACATAATCAGAAAAAATACTCATCATACACCTTTGGAAAGTGGCAGGAGCGTTACAGAGACCAAACGGCATGCGTCGGTAAGCAAATGTTCCAAAGGGGCATGTGAAGGTCGTTTTCTCTTGGTCTTCCGGAGTGATAACGATCTGATTATAACCTGAGTAACCATCAAGAAAACAATAATGAGAGTGACCACTTAACCTTTCAAGCATTTGATCAATGAATGGCAGAGGAAAATGATCCTTGCGAGTGGCTGCATTCAGTTTACGATAGTCAATACAAACTCTCCACCCAGTTTGAACTCTAGTTGGCACAAGCTCGTTTTCTTCATTCTTGACCACTGTGATACCTGATTTTTTCGGAACTACCTGCACAGGACTCACCCATTTACTATCAGAAATGGGATAAATAATCCCCACATTAAGGAGTTTCAGTATCTCCTTTTTTACTACTTCCATCATTGGTGGATTAAGGCGGCGTTGTGCATCTCTCGTTGGTTTAGACCCTTCCTCTAGCAAAATGCGATGCATGCACATGGAAGGACTAATTCCCTTAATGTCGGCAATGGTCCAGCCAATCATCGTCTTGTGATCCCGAAGCACCCGAATTAACTTTTCTTGTTGAACTGGGGTGAGAGTTTTAGCAATTATGACTGGAAGTGTTTCATTCTCACCCAAGTAAATATATTGCAGGTGTTCTGGGAGTGGTTTAAGTTCTAAGGTAGGTGCCTGCACAATTGAAGGTAAAAGTTTCTCGTTTAATAAAGGCAATTCAAGGTAAGAAACACTATACCCATTAGTGCGTAATGTGATTGCTCCATCTAAGATCGCCATAGCTTCCTCTACCTCATCATCCAACTTTATCAAATTTGCATGTTCCTTAGAAATATCTTTCGTAAGATTTTTGCTTATGGCAATTTCAAAACTGTCATTACTAAATAATTCAAAGAAATCCTGCACCAAAGTATTAATATCATCTATGGCAAAGATAGAATGTACATCACTAGGATACCTTATTGCCTTAAAAATATTGAAGCGGATCACTTCACCATCGAATTCCATTGTGAGGGTTCCATCATGAACATCAATCTTGGTTCGGGCTATCTTAAGAAATGGCCGCCCCAACAGAATAGGAGTGGGATTGGGCGACAACTCATCCTCCATTTTAAGGATATAAAAATCAGCTGGAAAGACTAATTCATTGACCTGCACAAGAACATCTTCCATAACCCCCTTCGGGTAAGCATTAGATCTGTCAGCCAATTGAATAATTATACAAGTTTCTTCCATTGGACCTAAATTCAAGGAGTTATAAATTGAATATGGCATAACATTAATTGAGGCCCCTAAATCTAGCATACATCTTTTGAATCTGGTATTACCAATAGTGCAGGGGATAGTGAAAGTACCTGGATCCTTGCACTTAGGCGGAAGTTTTCTTTGAAGTACAGCAGAAACATTCTCTCCAACACTTACCTTTTCGTTACCGCTCAACTTTCGCTTGTTGCTGCATAATTTCTTCAAAAACTTTGCATAACGCGGCACTTGTTTAATAGCATCAAGTAGAGGAATATTTACCTCTACTTTACGAAAGGTCTCAAGGATCCCTTTTTCTTGCTCCTCTTTCTTGGGTTGTTTAAATCTGCTAGGAAATGGTGGAGGAATGGAGAGAGTCTTAATTCGAGGTGAGGGGATACTTACCTGGCCAGATGGATCGACTGGCAATGCCGAGTGGGAATCATCTTTCCTTGTTAAAGGAAGAGCCTCAGGTGAGGAATTGGTCACAGAGGGCGCTGATGTTGTGGATACTTTTGATGGTTTAGCTAATAATGGTTCCAATTGCTTTCCGCTCCTAAGAGACATAACACTAGCATTCTCCTTTGGATTAATTTCTGGTTGAGAAGGTAACTTTCCTGAAGTTCTACCCTCTATCCTACTCATAGATGTAGGCAGTTGGCCAATTTGATTCTCTAAATGTTGGAGCTGTGTCTGGGTAGTCTGTTGGAATTGCATAGAGTTAGTAGCGAGAGTTTTTACAAAATCTTCCAAAGACGTACCTTGATTTTGAGGAGGTGGAGGTGGCCGAACTTGGTAAGGCTGTTGCACCCGGTGTTGGGGGTAGCCCGGTGGTCGAGACGGTGCCACATTAGAAATGCCATGTTGTTGGTTCCCATACCTAAAATTAGGGTAATCATTCCACCCTTCATTGTAAAAATTAGAGTAAGGATCATACCTTTGTCTTGGTTGGCCTAGGAACCCCTCAACTGCGTTGGCCTGCTCATGTGAATCCTCTTGGATGGCAGGGCACATGTCAGTCGCATGTCCGACCATAGAACATACGCCACACGGTCTCATTTGTTGCCCTAGAGCTAATTGTTGCACTAAAGAAGTAAGATTTGAAACTTGTTTTTCTAGAGAAGTAGTACTTACTTCATTGACTCGCTTAGGTGGCGGCAGTAGATCGTTCCTAGTGTTGAACTGTTGGGAATTAACAGCCATGTTAGCAATGAGATTTCGGGCTGCTTCTGGTGTCTTATCCACGTGTGCTCCTCCACTAGCAGCATCAATCATACTCTTATCCATAGGCAGTAGACCCTCATAAAAGTATTGAATAAGAAATTGATCACTTATTTGATGGTGGGGGCAACCAGCACATAGCTTTTTGAATCGTTCCCAATAGTCGTAGAGTGGCTCTCCATTATACTGTCGGATTCCACAAATTTCTTTTCGAATGCTGCCAGCTTTTGATGCTGGAAAATATTTCTCCAAAAATAGCTGACGCATCTCATTCCATGTAGTGACAGTACCGGAGGGAAGATAGTACAACCATTCCTTGGCTGAATCCGCCAAAGAGAATGGGAAGGCCATTAGCTTAACTTGCTCTTCAGAAACTCCGGCTAGTTTCATTGTGGAGCATACCACATGGAACTCCTTCAAGTGCTTATTTGGATCCTCTCCTGCAAGACCATGAAAAGTAGGAAGAAGATGAATCATCCCAGATTTGAGTTCAAAGTTTACCTGAGGGTTTGGATTCTCAATGCATAAGGGTTGCTGGTCCAAGTTAGGAGCTGCCAACTCTTTAAGTGTTCGGTTGTTATTTTGAGCCATTGGTTCGGGTTCTGGGCTGCTTGGCTCTGTCTTCGGGAGTGGAATGTGGATGGCAAAATCGAGTTCTGAATATGATGAGGTTGCTCTAAGTTGTTCGAGTTTCAATCGAATGTCCTCTATGCTCATGAAAATCTAAATATAGAACAAAAACATAACTAATTAAAATAAAATAAATAAATAAAATGAGAAAAGAAATAAAAAAATAAAAATAAAAAAATGAAAATAAAACGAGTGATAATAAACAAACTAGACGCTAGTCCCCGACAACGGCGCCAAAAATTTGGTAGTGTCGTTAAGGTGCACCAAATTTAAAACCTTACCACTAATATAAATAATTAGTACAGAGCGAGTAAGGATCGATCCCACAGAGACTATGCTAGTTATATTTATTATTAACTCCAAAGCAAGATTTAAAATAAAATAATAGTAATAGTAATAATAATATAAATTAATCTAACTAAAGAAAATGTCAATTAAAAATAAAAGGGGGTTTATGAATTTTTAACTAAATAGTAAGAAGTAAAGAAATTAAAACTATGAACAAGAATTTAATAAAAACTCTAATTAAATGAGAAAGAAATAATAATGATAAACACTTTGGTTAAAGGATCATTCGCCACCACCAAACATGCACATAATATATCAATTCTATTATCAATTTATATTGAAATTATCAACTGTAGACAAAAATAAGCTATGTTAGTCTCAATATATCCTTAGTGTGTTGAATGATAGAATTTAAATTTAATTGCATATCATGTTTAGGGTTTTGAATTCACCCTTAACCAAATAAAAATCTAGCCTAACATAATTGAATTGGGAATAAGAGAATTGACAAAACCAATCATGGAGATTAATTCAAACGGCTGCCTTTTTTCTTCAATTGAATTCCTTCTAGCGTCTTCCTTGTTTTTTTTTCCTTCTTGCGGCTGCAATCTCAAATTCTCTTGCTCCAATTGCGTCTGCCCTCCTCTGTTTCCATCCAGCGGCTGTTGGCTTTTTTCTTTTCTTTTCCTTGCATCTGCCCTCTTTATATTGTGCCTTAAATCCTCACATGAAAAGGATTAAAGACAAAAGTCAAGCCCCCACTTTTCTTTGGATTCACGTGCAAGACAATTTTCCCTTTTTGTTTCACTTTGCTTTCCATAATTCAATGCCATGCACGTGACATATTTAATTAATAAGCCAATAACAATTTGGCCAAAGCCCATCACAAGAAGTGTTTGCCTTATTAATTAAATTATTTCCAATGCTAATTCTTCTCATCTTCACGTATGAACTTCAATTAGGCATTGGCTGCTTTGATTTTCTTCCATTTTAACTCCCATTACTTTCTTTAAATTTCTAATTAGTTTCTTCTTTAAACTCTCCTTACTTGAATATTCTGATTTAATTCCTCTTTATTCCCAAAATGCATCTAAAATAACAAAATATAAAAATTAACATAAAATTAACATAATAAAATATAATTTACTAAATTAAAAATTAACTAAAATAACTAGAATATTTAAGACCAAAACAAGAAAAAGATAGAGAAATTAATAGCAAAATATATGGAAAATATGCACTTATCATCTCCTTTACCACCTAAAATAGAAAGAAGAATTAATATTAAACACTACACATTTACAAATTTACCAGTATTTAATTTTAGAAGAAATAATTTGCAATATTATAATATAAATAAACAAAATAGATTATTAGACAAATACGAGACGTTAGCATTAAAAATTAGGAATAAATTAGAAGACTTAGCAAATTAGTTTATGAATTTTCAGAGATTAGATTATTTAGACTTAGAAATTAGTCATCATAAAAAGCAAAAATTAAATTTGATAGAAAGAATAAAAATTAGTTGTAACATCGAACACTTAGAAAATCAGTATAAACATATTCCACACGCTAGCAATAGTCAACAAAACTTCATAGTAGATTCACTAATTAGGACAACACTTAGAAGTCAACATAGAAAGGCTGAAAGAGGTAGCATTAGGACTAGGCAAATTCTTCGAGACAAGTAATACAAATATGCTAAGAAATTAAAGAATTATTAACAGAATTTAATAGTCAAGTTAAAAGATTCCCTAGCAAGAAAGAAATAGTAGAATTAATTCATTTATTAGACATAAAAACACCCAATCCTATAGAATTAGAAATTAAACAAATCGTAGAAAGTTTAAAATTAGAAATAGAAAATATTAAATATACACAATGCGATTTACAAGTCCAATTAGACGCTATAAAAATAATAGTTAGTGAATGAATTCAAACAAAATAGTAGTCGAGTCGTTAGCAGAATTAAAAGGAGAAATTCCACACCTAAACCCAGTAGGATATAGTAGTAGAAATTTAGTCAAGAGAGTAACAATATTCAACAAGCGCAAGCTAACACAATAGTCAAATTATCAGTCAAAATCAATAATAGACTAGAAGACTTAGACAATAGACTTAATAAACTAGAAGACAATTTAGAAACCCTTACAAAAAATAAAGAATTCGTATCTCACCTAGAGCTTAGTGACATTTTAAATAATTTAGACAAAGAACTAGACAAACTGACAAACCGAGTAGAAAAGTTAAATTTGAGTGGACCAGTCTTAACACATAGGATAATAGACATTAAAGACATTTTAGGACCAAAAGTCATATTAAAAAGTAATGGATCTAGTAAGAAACATTAGAGTAGACTTAAACATGGCAGAAAGAATTAGAAGATCACTTTCATTTTCTAACAAAGGTAAATAAATAATAGAAAGGACAGAAGACATAATAGACGAACAAGATCCTGATAAATTATTAGAAAAAGGCTTTGAACAAATTAAAAGAAAAAGATTATATAATGAAGGATTAAAATCAAAATTAAACAATAGCTTATATATTTACACAGATGAAACTAAATTATATATTTACACAGATGAAACTAAATTATCAGTAGTAAACAGACGAGAAGAATTAACTTTAATCAGTCCAGTAGGAAGAGACTACCTTAGAAAACAAAATTACACAGACATACACATGAGAATAATAATAATAGGCATACTTAGTCAAGCTAGAGAGGGACTAGACACAAAAGCACATTTATATTTATATGATAGTAGATTTTATGATCATGAGCAAGCCCAAATAGCCAGTGCAGAAGTAGATTTAAAAAATAAAGTAGTAGTAGGATGCATTCCCAATATAGATATAGACATAAATGAATTTTGAAAGGCCAGTTTTTGGCAAAACAGCTTCCGCAATTTTCATAAAGCTTTTTTGGGAAATACTCTGTATATAAGCGGGAAACCAGCGACGTATATTCAGATGGTCAACTCCAATGTGGACTAGATCAGTTTGCACTACTGGTATAATAAGTCACGTACAAGTTTCCCCTGGTATAACATTGTATAAAATATTCATTCTTTAATTTTATTCTTTTTATAAAATATTCATTGTTGATGAAAACATTGTACAATTTGTAATAAAAATTTGAATTAGGACACAAAGACACAGACACAAGAAAAATCTTTTGTAATATTTGTAAAGATAAACAAATAGAAGATGGAACAATAGAAATAAATAGAGCAGGCAGTGAATTAATAAATATAGATGTAGAATTATTATTTAAAAAGAAATTGTTTATACAAAAGCAATGATAGACACATGTGCAAATAAATGTATTATACATGATAGCTTAGTACCCAAAGAAAATCATAATAAACTTAGAAACCCTGTAAATATTAGCCAATTTAATGGAGAACTGATGCAAATTACAGAATGTGTAAATAATATACCAATAAGAATTAATGGTGAAACACATGTTTTGCCGCAAACATTTATTTCAAACCAAAAAGTAGGATATAAATTTATTCTAGGATTAAATTTTATATTAGGAAATAATGGTAGTATATTAATAACTCCAAATAGAGTAAACTTCTTTAAAAAATCAACATTCATTCAACCAAAATACGAAACACATATCTTACCATATGAAAAGAAATCACTAGTAGTAGAGAAAGACATAGATGTAGAATTTTTTGATTCTTTATTAAAAGAAGAAAAAGACAAAGCCAGCCGTAGTGGACAAAAATTAGACAATGACGAGAATGTGAAAGCACTCGACTTGTACTCAAAATCAATATCAATAAAATTTTCTTTACATAAACACTTTGTAATTTCTTTAGACAGCAACTAGCAAGGAAGCAAGGAAGCAAGTAACTAGTTTTACTTTTTTTTATTTAGCTTTCGGGTTTAGAAGCCTCGCCAAGTTAACGAAAGTATAAATTATATTTAAAGCATTAACAAAATGCGGTCCTTGTTATCATTCAGGAGCAATGAGCTTTTGGAGGGAAAGTTTTTAATGAAAATTAAGGTTTTTGTTTTTGACAAAAATAATAACTTAGTAAAAATTCCTGTTGATTTTCTGAAAGCTTTTTTTTAAACACGGTCTCCGTTGGCCCGTTTAGCTGTTGATGTGTTGAGAAGGCGTTTTAGGGCGTTGATTAGGAGTTGAAAGTGTTTTTGATTTGCATGTTTTCAGAAGCAGTTAAATGAATTTTGAAAGGCCAGTTTTTGGCAAAGCATCTTCCGCAATTTTCATAAAGCTTTTTTGGGAAATACTCTGTATATAGGTGGGAAACCAGCGACGTATATTTTGATGGTCAACCCGAATGGGGACTAGATCAGTTTACACTGCTGGTCTAACAAGCCATGTACAAGTTTCCCCTGGACATAACCTAGCGTTTAGACAGCCAACAATGCATATTAGACAATTTGTGGTGTGTTAACAACCCACAAGATAAATTAAAAGTAGTCAATGCACTCATGCATTATTTTAGATAGATTAATGAACGTGTAGACAGTAAATATTTTGCATTTTTTGTATTAGTTAGAGATAGACATCCAGGAATTTATAGTCAGTGGAAAGAGGTAGTTGATTTGATGATCAATTATCCCGATCCATATGTTAAGGGTTTTTACACATTTCATGAAGCAATAGAATATGCTAGACATGAAATAGGACCAAATTATCATGTTAGCCAGTAGATAAATACTTTAAACAGTACATCAACTTCATCATCTAGACAGTCAAATAAGCTAGTAGACAATGCATCAGTAGCATCAGCATCATCATCATCCATACAATTTTGTGATCATTGTGAAGCAATGACACGAGCCATTAAAAATCTTAATGAGACTAAATATCATTTAGACAGTGTAGTAACTTCATGTAGTCAAAGGATAACTGCATTAGAAAGTGTTAATATAGAATTAACTTGTACGTGGCTTGTTATACCAGCAATGTAAATTGATCTAGTCCCCATTTTGGTTGACCATCAGAATATACGTCGCTGGTTTCCCGCCTATATACAGAGTATTTCCCAAAAAAACTTTATAAAAATTGCGGAAGATGCTTTCCCAAAAACTGGCCTTTCAAAATTCATTTAACTGCTTCTGAAAACATGCAAATCAAAAACACTTTCAACTCCTGATCAACGCCCTAAAACGCCTTCTCAACACATCAACGGCTAAACAGGCCAACGGAGACTATATTTAAAAAGAAGCTTTCAGAAAATCAACAGGAATTTTCACTAAGTTCTTATTATTTTTGTCAAAAACAAAAACCTTAATTTTTATATCCTACTTTTTGTTTTGAAATAAATGTTTGCGGCAAAACATGCGTTTCACCATTAATTCTTATTGGTATATTGTTTACACATTCTGTAATTTGCATCAGTTCTCCATTAAATTGTCTAACTAGTACTTTTATAGTGACTCACTATCTATAAATAGTGACTGACTACTATTTTAAGTGATGACTCACTGTCGGTAAGAAAAGACAAAATGAAAAAGGTATTTTTATAATTTTTCCTTTATCGAGTAGCGAGTAAAGATTATCTGTAAAACCACGTGACTCTGTCTATTTTAGAATTAACAATAGACAGAGGAACAATAGAATTACAGCCGCATATAGTCAGTAAAATATTAGAATTTTTAGATAAAATAGAAGACACAAAAGAATTGCAAAAATTTTTTAGGATTATTAAATTATAGTAGAAAATTTATACCAAATCTTAGTACATTAATAAGACCCTTGTATAATCAATTAAGTAAAAATGGACAAAAATAATTTAATAGTGAAGATATAAAATTAATTCGAAAACTTAAAGGAATAGTTAAAAATCTCAAACCCTTAGCATTACCAATAGACAGTTATTATAAAATTATACAAACAGATGCCAGTAGTTTAGGATGGGCAGGTATATTAATCCAAAGATTAGTTGATGTGTGGCGACTTGTGTGTGGGATTAACAATGCATATTGAATTAATGCAAATGAGATACCCAAACACTGCTGCTCAAACACATAGCATACCCATTAATCATGGCAGTCCAAGAAACATGAGTTCTGTCATACATGCCATCAAACAAAAATCTAGCGGAATCAGTATCTCCACACTTGAAATACATTGAAATCCGTGCAGTAACCACAGATATTATCTAAATCAAAGCAACAATGAAAACTATGCTGCTCAAACACATAGCAGCAAGAACATTTTAAATGCCCAGAAACCACTTCATGAATGGTGAAACAAACCACTTGATGTTATCCTTGCATACTATGAGCCACTCTCAGTTACAGACCCTAAAAATACATCAGCCTTAAAGGTTTATGTTAGGCAAAACAACCGCCCTCAATGCAATAGTTGTTCTCCAAAAGAAGAACCCAACTTGTGGCCCTTGTAAGCTCGCAACAACTCCTCTGCATCATCTCCAAAACTGAGCACAAACTTCTTCAAGAAATTCTCCTCACTCGAAATCAGGAACGATGGAAAACTCCATCCTTTCTTCAACATCCCCCTTGACGTGACAATTTGAAAAACCCTATATCGAGGAATCACTCGATTTTCTATACTTAGCGTTAAACAAACCGGAATATGAACCAACACGGCCTTTTCAAATTCAATCTCTTTCAGAAAGAACTCAAGTCCCGACTTTAACCTCTCCTCAGACGACTTAAGTATTCCAGGTGCCCTCCGAAACATTTCCATGAACTCTTCTTTTGAGAATCCATAACTCCTAAATAATTCCAATTTTCTGTCAAATGTTTCTTCACTCAAGCAACTAAGGGCATGCAATCCATAAACAAACATCCTTGAGTTAGTTGAAAATCCCATTTCTAAAAGCCGTGAAACAAGGTGTCTAAGTTTCGGTTCCTTGAAACAAAATAGCCTAGTTTGCCTCACTAATAACCTCGAAAGCTGAGACCCAACAATGCCACAACTTTTCACGTATTCAATGTTTCTTAATAAACCTGATTTCTCTGTGTCCATTACAAGATTCCAACTCATTCTACGAATGACACGAATCAAATCTTCATTATTATAGTCCTCCGCTAAAATTTTCTTAAGAATTTCAACACATGGAATCAATTTTCTCTCTAAACTAGCAGTTTAAAACCGTTGGATAATTGGAAATAAACTTACCCAAATCAGAACCCACAAGACCCAGCTGCTGGAAATATCCGATCTTTGGTTTAAGGGTTTTGTTAACATCAGCGAAGAGAATAGTGGGTTTTGTATAAACTGCCAATTGAATGTGGGTGTCAGAGAATCCAACACTGTGCAAAAATTGACGTACATTCTGCGGATTCTGAAGGGATTTAATGCGAGGGCATTTGTTTGAGATCACAAGGGCTCGTGATTTGGGAATATTTACGTTTTCGATTAAATAATTGAGGAAGATGGAGTTTGTATTTGGGGTTTTCGAAACGGAAGAGAAGAATGAGAAGAAGGATTTGATTGCAAAGTTTTGGGAATTTCGGAATGAATTTGACTCTCTGCATTTTGGGATTGTCTTGAGTGGAGTCAGAAAGGTTTTAGGGTTTAAAGTACAAACAAAGAGATTAGGATTTCCATAATTCGAATCTCAAATCACATATTGCCTCGCCCATTTACACTTAACAACTACACCCATGTGGGCTGTGTTTCGTTACTTCCTTGTCCTCATCTCCATACATGCTACTTATCCTTATTTTTGTCAAAGGATAAATTTTAATTTATGTCATGTTAGTTCTAAAATAAAGTATAAATTATAATTCCATGTACAAAGTAATAAATAGTAAAAGGATATATTATAAGTTTAATAATATGAATATGAAAGAGTGTCCTGCCGTTAATTTAAAGTTATAATCATCGATCTATTCTTTAAAATTGTGAAAACATTAGTTTATTATGAATTGTGCAAAAGTTTTCTGATGTAATTTAATGTGACCCTCTGGAGTGGGTTTGGTATTGTCATTGGCTAAACACTTTTCGTTTTGCGTCCTCTCTTCCCGTCATTTAAACATATTGAGAACACAAAGAATTGGAATCATTTTCGATTGAAGATCAAACTCAAACCGTGAGAAAAACTACTGAAAATAATCAATTGAGGTATTTCCTTGCAGGAAATTTTATTTGAAAAAAAATGATCGATGAATAAACAAGATTTGGGTCAAGGAACAACGAACAGATATAAATCCAAGAAACACCAGCAAAATTTCAAGCAGATACATAACCGAGATCATCAAAGACATATCTGATATCGGTACAGAACTTACGCTCATCGCCGGCAGAGCTATTTTACAGGGTAGTTCAGTTTTTGTTCGATGCTTCGATCTCTTCTTCAATATGCTACCTAGCCAAATAAGCAGTAAAACTATCTACGAAATCTCTGGTGCTCAAACGCATGGCCGAAGGAACATTGAAATGCCCAGAAACCAATTCATGATAGGTGAAGAAATCCATTTGATGTTATCATTGCATACTATCAGCTACCCTCGGACCCTTCTATTACAGGGCCTGAAAATACACCGGCCTTAGAGGTTTGGTTAACACAGAACAACTACCCTCACTGCAATAGTTCCTCTCCAGATCAAGAACCCAACTTGTGGCCCTTGTAAGATAGCAACAACTCCTCTGCATCATCTCCAAAACTCAGCACAAATTTCTGCAAGAAATTACCCTCACTCAAAAGCAGCATCGAAGGAAAACTACAATCCTTCTTAAACATCCCCCTTGACATAATAATTTGAAAAACCCTATATCGAGGAATCACCCGGTTTTCAATACTACACGCTAAACAAATCGGAATACGAACCAACACTGACTTTTCACATTCAATCTCTTTCAGAAAGAACTCAAGTCCCAACTGTAACCTCTCTTCAGACGCCTTAAGTATTAAAGGTGCCTTCCGAAACATTTGTAGAACTTCCTCTTTTGAGAACCCGTAACTCCTAAATAATTCCAATTTCCTACCAAATGTTTCTTCATTCAAGCAACTAAGTACAACCAATCCATAAACAAACATCCTCGAGTTAGTTGAAAATCCCATATCTAAAAGCCGCGAAACAAGGTGTCTAATTTTCAATTCCTTGTAACAGAATAGCCTAGGTTGCCACACTAATAACATTGAGAGCTGAGACCCAACAATGCCACAACTTTTCAGGTATTCAATGTTCCTTAACAACCCTGATTTCTCTGTGTCCATTATCAGATTCCAACAGCATCTACGAAAAACACGAGTCAAATCTTCATTATTAGAGTCATCCACTAAAATTTTCTTAAGAATTTCGACACAAGGAATCAATTTCCTCTCTAAACTAGCAGCGAAAAGAGATGGATTTTTGGAAATAAACTTACCCAAATCAGATCCCACAAGACCCAGATGCTGGAAAAATTCAATCTTTGGTTTTAGCGTTTTGTCAACATCAGAGAATAGAATTGTAGGTCTTGAAGTAACAGTCAATTGAATGTGGGTATCAGAGAATCCAACATTGTGCAAAAATTGACGCACGGTTTCCGGTTTTTCAAGGGATTTAATGCGTGAGAATTTGTTCGAGATCGGAAGAGCTCGTGATTTTGGAATGTTTAGGGTTTTGATTAGGAAATTGAGGAAGATGAAGTTTGTCGAGTTTGGGGTCTTCGAAAGAGAAGCGAAAAAGGAGAAAAGGGATTTGATCGCAAAGTTTTGGGAATTTGGAAATGGATTGAGTTTGAGTCTCTGCATTTTGGGACTGTTTCCGCTGGAGAGCGGGATTAGGATGTTAGGGCTTTCCTTGTTTTTTGTTTTTCTTTTCTTTTCATTATTATTATTATTATTATTATTATTTTTGGGTTAAAAATCAGGAGAGAAAAAAATACATATTATAGTTAACTTAATTGAAAATATTAGCACACAATTTTAATTAATTAATTTTTAGAAAAGTACAAAAACTCCTTAAAAAATTATATAAGATGTAAATTTTGATCTCACATAAGCCTTTCTGTAAGTTAAAAAAACCCGGTACTTCAAAAGTTTTTTAATCTGGCAATTAAAATGGGAGTTACCGACTTAATTTACTACACACACATGATGGTTCTCCAATTCTCCATTCCTGAACCCCAACTTACATCATCACGTAGATCTTGAATCAATATTTGACGGTATGTTCAAAATTCAAAATTTAGCTTCACTGTATGAAATTTTATTATCAGAAAATAAAAACCAAACTATAAACTAACTAATTAAAAATTGCAACTCAATCTCAAGTTATAGGAAACACTTACAAGATCTAAACATCATGAGAACTAGGGAAAGCATTTTAAAAGTGACAATTTCAGGTACCATAAAATTTCTTTACTGCTGATGTTATACGGCCACATTAGGCAGGATAGTGTTAGTTATGCAACTGAAAAATAACTTCTTGTTACTTGCGCAGTCTTCAAAATGTCCCAGAGAGGAAAGTTGCATGAAGATTCTTCATTTGGAGAAGTAGATGAATCAAATAATGTGACGATGAATCAATAATGTGACATCTTTAAGCTACCATAGTTCCTTACTACCCATTTGCCATTAGGAACTATGCCTCTCTCTCAGCATTAAACACATTTGAGTACACAAAAGAATTAGAATCATTTTCAATTGAAGATCAAACTCAAACAACATCAAAATAATCAATTTAAGTGTTTGCCTGCAAGAAAATTTTCAGTTGAAAAGAAAATGATTAACACGAAATTGGAAGTTTTCAGTTGGAAAAAAGAAAAGAGAGAGAGAGAGAGAGATTAACCCGAAACAGGAAGGCTCAAACGAGATGAATTAACAAGAATTGGGTCAAGGAAGAAAAAGTGTAATTCCAAGACATACAAGCAAAATTTCAAGCAGGTATAGAACAGAGATCATCAAAGACTTGTCTAATATTGGCACCGAGCTTACATTTATCTCCAGCAGTGCTCTTTTAAAGGAAATTCACCATTCATTTGATGCCAGCAAACACAAAGCAGCAAGAACGTTGAAATGCCCAGAAGAAACCACTTTATGATTGTGAAACAAGCCACTTGATATTGTTCTTGCATACCATAAGCTACTCTTGGATAGTCCTGTTATAGGGCCTGAAAAAACATCAGACCTGTGGATTTGCGTCAGGCAGAAAAACCACCCTCACTGAAATAGTTGTTTTTTAGAAGAAGAACCCAACTTGTGGCCCTTGTAAGCTAGCAACAACTCCTCTGCATCATCTCCAAAACTCAGCACATACTTGTTCAAGAAATTCTCCTCACTCAAAACCAGTACTGAAGGAAAACTCCAATCCTTCTTCAACATCCTCCTCACCATAACAATTTGAAAAACCCTATATCGAGGAATCACTCGATTTTCAATGCTGTACATCATGCAGCAGGGCATACGAACCAGCACCGCCTTTCCAAATTCAATCTTTTTCAAGAAGAAATCAAGTCCAGACTTCAACCTCTCCTCCGACGCACTAAGCAATCTAGGTGCTGTCCTAATCATTTCAATGCACTCTTCTTTTGAGAATCCATAGCTCCTAAATAAATCCAATTTTCTATCAAATGTTTTTTCACTCAAGCGGCAAAGTGCATCCAATCCATGAACAAACATCCTAGAGTCAGTCGTAAAGCCCATATCTAAAACCCGCAAAACAAGCTGTCTAAGTTTCAAATCATTAAAACAAAATAGCCTAGGTAGCCTCACTAATAACATTGACAGCTGAGACCCAACAATGCCACAGCTTTTCAAGTATTCAATGTTTCTTAACAACCCCGATTTCTCCGGGTCTATTACCACAAGATCCCAACTCATTCTACGAATAACACGAATCAAATCTTCATTATTAGAGTCCTCCGCTAAAATTTTCTTAAGAATTTCAACACATGGAATCAATTTTCTCTCTAAACTAGCAGTTAAAACATTTGGATACTTGGAAATAAACTTACCCAAATCAGAACCCACGAGGCCCAGCTGCTGGAAATATGCGATCTTTGGTTTAAGGGTTTTGTTAACATCAGCGAAGAGAATAGTGGGTTTTGTATGAACTGCCAATTGAATGTGGGTGTCAGAGAATCCAACACTGTGCAAAAATTGAGACACAGTTTGCGGTTTTTCAAGGGTTTTAATGCGTGAGAATTGGTTTGAGATCACAAGGGCTCGTGATTTGGGAATATTTACGGTTTCGATTAAATAATTGAGGAAGATGGAGTTTGTATTTGGGGTTTTCGAAACGGAAGAGAAGAATGAGAAGAAGGATTTGATTGCAAAGTTTTGGGAATTTCGGAATGAATTGAGTCTCTGCATTTTGGGACTACAGTCTTTTCAGTATTGACTTTCGAAAGTTTAGGGTTTTTGGGCTTAAATTAACGACAAATAGCTTAAGGATTTCGGAAGGGCAATTAGATTTAGAATTTGGCCAAACGAACATGGCCAAACGAACAAGGCCAAAATGTGAATGTGACGTTGGGTAGAATGTCAAGTGCGAAAGACGTGCCATGGAGCAAGGCAAATTTCGATGATCGATACAGGTTTTAACATTAGATTTTACAAGTATTTATTGTTCAAATATATCAAGCCTTCTGATAGGTTTCGGGCATATTTAGCTATTCTGTTGGTTATTTGGGGGTATGGCCGGATGATTCGACTCATGCTATTCATCCATATTTGTAACTGAACTTCTTCGGTTATGGAATGCAGTGTTCTAAAAGTGTATGTTTTAGGGTGCAAATAGCCCCCACCCACTTGCCATTAGCAACTATGCCTCTCTCGGCATTAAACATGTTTGAGAACACACAAATAAAATTTAAAAAAGAAAAATCGTAATCATTTTCATCTGAAGATCAAACTCAAACAACATCAAAATAATCAATGGAGATCTCTCCTTGCAAGAAAATTTTCAGTGAGGGAAAAAGAAAAAAGGAACAGAGATACAGAACAGAGATCATCTAAGACTTGTCTGATTTTGGTACAGAACTTATCTCCAGCAGAGCTCTTTTACGGTAATTCACTTCTCGTTTAATGCTTTGATCTCTTCTCCAACACACCACCTAACCAAAAGTAAACTATCCGCGTAAACTCTGCTGCTCAAACACATAGCAGAAAGAACATTAAAATGCCCAGAAACCGCTTCATGATGATGAAACAAACCACTAGATGTTTTCAGTGCATAGTACCAGCTACCCTCAGATCCTTCTGTCACAGGGCCTTAAAATGCCCAGGACCACAAGGTTTGTGCAAGGAAAAACAAAAACCCTCATTGTAATTGTTGTTCTCCAGAAGAACCCAACTTGTGGCCCTTGTAAGCTAGCAACAACTCCTCTGCATCTTCTCCAAAACTCAACACAAACTTCTCCAAGAAATTCTCCTCACTCAAGAGCAGCATTGAACGAAAACTCAATTCCTTCTTCAACATTCCCCTTGACATAACAATCTGAAAAACCCTATATCGAGGAATCACTCGATTTTCTACACTTAGCGTTAAACAAACTGGATTATGAACCAACACCGACTTTTTAAATTTGATCTCTTTCAGAAAGAACTCAAGTCTCGACTTTAAACTCTCCTCAGACGACCTAATTATTCCAGGTGCCCTCCGAAACATTTCCATGAACTCTTCTTTGGAAAATCCATAGCTCCTAAATAAATCCAATTTTCTATCAACTGTTTCTTCGCTAAAGCAGCAAAGTGCATCCAATCCATGAACAAACATCCTAGAGTCAGTCGAAAAGCCCATATCTAAAAGCCGCAAAACAAGCTGTCTAAGTTTCAATTCCTCAAAACAAAATAGCCTAGTTTGCCTCACTAATAAAGCAGACAACTGAGAACCAACAATGCCACAACTCTTCAAGTATTCAATGTTTCTTAATAGCCCTGATTTCTCTGGGTCTCTTGTGAGAATCCAGTTGCATCTACTAACAACACGAATCAAATTTTCATTAGTAGTACGATCTGCTAATATTTTCTGAATAATTTTAACACATGGAATCAATTTTTTCTCCAAACTAACAGCTAAAAGGAATGAATTTTTGGAAACAAACTTACCCAAATCAGAACCCACAAAACCCAAACGTTGAAAAAGCTCAATCTTTGGTTTAAGGGTCTTGTTAATATCGGAGAATAGAATTTTGGGTGTTGCACTAACTGCCAGCTGAATGTGGTTATCGGATAACCCAACATTGCGGAAAAATTGACGCACAGTTTGCTGTTTTTCTAGGGATTTAATGTGAGAGTATTTGTTTGAGATCACAAGGGCTCGTGATTCGGGAATTTTTAGGGTTTCGATTAGGTAATTAAGGAGGATGGGGTTTGTATTATGGGTCTTCGAAAGTGAAGAGAAGAATGAGAAAATGGATTTGATTGCGAAGTTTTGGAAATTTGGAAATGAATTGAGTCTCCGCATTTTGGGACTAGCGGTGTTCTCAGTTTTGGCTTTTAAGAGACTCGGGTTTCTAGGGTTTAAATGAACAAAAAACAGAAGAAGGGCGAAGGGTTTTATCAGAACGGCGGCTAATTTGACCAAATGTTCACTATATAGCCAAAAATACGGCCCAAGATGTTCCTCAACACGGGTCGCTTGACACGGCCTGATAGCGGCGGCGCGCTCAAGAGTCGCCACTTCTGCAGTTGACACGTGTATTAATGATTAATTTCAAACTTTCATATCACAGGTTTGTTGATTGATTCATGATAAGTGGACTTGTTAGCTTACGTAATAATAATAATAATATAATGTATAAAAGTGTCCTACAACCCGTAAATAAAAATCAAATAATTATAAAAATATAAAGTAACATAATTTTAATTTTTTACGGTCGTTGTATTTTCATCAAACGATCATAAAATAGTTATTTAATATAAGATGACAAGCTCCGCAAACTAAAACCAACTTGCAAAGGCTAAGGGCAAATTTAAAGTTCAAATAAAATAGACACAACAAGATCATTGAAGGCTTCCATGTTTCCTTATTTAAACATTTACCAGCAAGTGATTTCAGGTCCAATTGAGAGAATTATGATTAGTTGCGCGACTACACACGTGTCAAACTTTTGTAGGGAGGAGTTGAGTTGTGGAGACCACATCTTCCAATGAGAAATGTATGTAATCTCGCACTATAAGGTGCAAGACTCCGCAATCAGCCCCCTATTGGGAATAACAATAAATTAGCTTGATTTTCAAGCACTTGCAAAAATTCTTTAACACAAAAATAGTATAACGACAGTGTCTCTTATTTCTTCCATCTAAGTGCCGCAGTGACCATGGCTCAAATATTTTGTAGTGAGGGTGAAAGTTTCATTCTTGCCATTAATGAGATCTTCGGCTGACTTAGCCTCTTCCTCATACTTCTTCTTCTTCTTCTTAATGATAAATTATAATTAATAAATTATTAGATATTAATGTTAATATTATTATTATCTTTATTGTTAATGATAAAATTTTTATAATTAATATATTATTAGCTATAATTAATAATAATAATAAGACTGATAATAATTCTTGAATAGATAATCACGATAATTAAAATATAAAATAATAATTATAACAATAATTAATAAATGATATTTTAGTAATTTGTAACAATTCAACTCATTCCAGATCCAATATAAAGTAAACACATTCCAGATCCAATATAAAGTAAACACATTAATGAGAATTCAGTTCATTCTACTTCTGATTCTTATAATTCAAGTAAAAAACTTATTTTTATTCCGACTCTTTATTTTCATTTCGACTCTTGCTCATTATGATTTCATCTCATTCTTATTCACATTTAGTAAATACATCGTAAGAGATTTAATTAGTGTGCAGATAAATATGGGGCGTCAGGGTCTAAGGTGACAATATCAAGAGCTCGAACAACTCTACTAAAAAATTTTGAAATAAAAATCCATAATTTGTTGCATAGTAGGGAAGCTTTTTTGGGCATGTACAAATTTTAAAGCTGAACTAGAACAGAGATCATCAAATTAGACTCGCCTGATATTAGCAACATAACTTACGCTTCTCAAAATCCATTTTGCTAGTTCATTGGGTAATTCACTTTTAGTTCGTACTTTGTTCTCTTCTTCTACATGATACCACACCAAACGACCAGTGAACTATCCATGAACATTGTTGATATGAATTGGAAGAAAAAACACAAGAATATTAAATTAGCATCCCACTTCCAAGGGGATTTCCTCTTTATTGAAATTGAAATATTAAGATAGTTGTCTTTCACGCCTCTGCTTTTGGCAGATACATATAAATAATAAAAAGTTGTTGTAGATTTAGCTTTATTACACACTCCTACTCAAACACAAAGTCTAAACTATTTCCCCCAACAAACTTATCTTAATAGCCCATCCTTATCCGGCCTTTTCTCTAATGAATTTTTATCCCCACAATTCATACTTATTCCACCACTTTATTCAGTCATATCACTCCATCCCCCTCAAGTTAGACTTGTCCTCAAGGCGAAAAATTCGGATACTTTTGTCTGAGGTCATACAGTGTTTCCCAGGTAGCATCTTCTGGACTTGCATTTGACCACTAAACCAAGACTTGAGTGACAAGCTTATTATTTTTTGTAACCATGCATCCGTCCAGTACTGCTACAGGCTCGATACGAAAGCGCCCATCAGCATCCACCAGTGGAAGATGTGGAAGCGAAGATAACCAGCTACCCAACTTCTTTTTGAGACATGAAACATGAAATACTGGGTGAATTGATGAACCTGTTGGTAACTGTAATTTGTAAGCCACATGTCCGACTCGGGCTTGGACTGGAAAAGGTCCATAGTATTTTGGAGCTAACTTTCTATTGCCCCTCAAAGCAATCGAGGCTTGGCGAAACAGTTGCAAACAGAGGAAGACTAGATCACTAACTTTGAACTCTCGATCCTTGCGTTTGGCATCTGCAATCTGCTTCATTCGATGTTGGGACTGAATTAGATTTTCTCTGAGTAACCGTATCATCTTATCACGATCTTGCAAACTCCAATCCAGTGAGTTTACATTTGAATCTCATGGATTATACATAACATATGAAGGTGGAACTCTTCCATACACCGCTTCGAATGGTGTGATCTTTGTAGCAGTGTGAAAATTTGTATTGAACCAATACTTAGCCATGGGTAGCCAATAAACCCATTCCTTTGGCTTGTCTCCTGTCATACATCTTAAATACTGCTCCAAACAACGATTGATCACTTTAGTTTGGCCATCCGTTTGGGGATGGTATGCAGAACTCATTAAAAGTTTAGTGTCATAGATGTTGAAAAGTCTCTGCCAAAATTTGCTAGTGAAAATGGGATCACGGTCACTTACTATTGTTTTTGGGAGCCCGTGTAGCTTGAAAACATTGTCCATAAAGACTTGAGCTACTTCTAAGGTAGTGTAAGGATGCTTGAGTGGAATGAAATGAGAGTATTTGCTGAGTCGATCAACTACTACAAATATTACATCCTTACCATGTGAAAGGGGGAGTCCTTCTATAAAATCCATGGAAATATTAGTCCATGGGCACTCTAGTATAGGTAATGGCTGAAGTAGGCCAGGCACAGCCACTGTTTCATTTTTATTTCTCTGGCATGTATCACATTCAATAACATACTTGTAGACATCTTGGTGGAGACCCTTCCAACAGAAACTTCGTCTGATTCGGTGCAATGTCTTTTAAACTCCAGAATGACCTCTACAAGGATCATTATGTGCCTCAAATAAGATTTGAGATCTGAGGGGAGAGTTCGGTCCAACCCATAACCGCCCTTTATAGAGGATCCAATCTTGATCTAGAGTGAAACCAGGTACTGCTTTTGGGTTAGTTTGCACACGTCTAATTAGCTCAATGGCTTGCTGATCAACTTGCCATTCATGCTTCAATTGTTCCAGCCAGTCAGAGACTAGGAAAGTTATAGCTAATGCTAACACTTGATCTTTAAATTTTCGAGATAAAGCATCTGCCACCTTGTTTTCTTGACCACTTCGATATATAATCTCAAAATCATATTCTAGCAATTTGGTTAGCCATTTTTGTTGTACAGGTGTAGTAATTCTTGACTCAAGCAAATGTGATCGGACTTTACCTTGAAATGTTGCCCCATCAAGTAAGGTCTCCATTTGGTAATTGTAAATACTACTGCCAATAATTCTTTTTCGTAAGTTGAGAGGCCTAGATTTTTGTTAGAATGGGCCTTACTGATAAAAGCAATGGGTTTTGCTTCTTGCATCAGTATTGCGCCGATTCCGCTTTCAGATGCGTCACATTCCACCACAAAAACCTTATTGAAATCAGGCATGGCTAAAACTGATGTAGTTGTCATAGCACGCTTTAATTGTTCAAATGATTCTGTAGTTGCAGGTGTGCACACAAAATTGTCTTTTTTAAGCAAATCAGTGAGAGACTTACTTATCTTATCGTAGTCTCTGACAAATCTCCTGTAGTATCCTGTTAACCCCAAAAATCCTCTTAATGACTTCAAACTTGTAGGCTGAGGCCAGGCTTGCATACCAGCAACTTTTTTCGGATCCGCAGTAATCCCTTCATGAGAAATTATGTGTCCCAAATATTCTAGTTGTTGTTGCCCAAACATACATTTTGACCGCTTAACAAAAAACTGTTGGTGTTGTAATAATGAAAGAGTTGTCTGGAGGTGGCATATATGGCTTTCCCAATCCTTACTGTACACCAAAATATCGTCAAAAAACACCAATATAAACTTGTGAAGGTGGGGGCGAAATACCTCATTCATAACACTCTGAAATGTTGATGGCACGTTTGCTAGCCCAAATGGCATTACTAGAAACTTATAATGGCCTTCATGAGTTCGACGAGCTGTTTTTTTAATGTCACTAGAGTGCATGCGAATTTGGTGATATCCAGACTGTAAGTCCAATTTAGAGAAGTATCCGGCACTATTAAGTTCATCCAATAGTTCATCAATCACCAGAATTGAAAATTTGTCTTTAATTGTTTCCTTATTGAGGGCTCTGTAATCGACACACGTGCACCACGTACCATCTTTTTTTTTCACTAGGAGCACTGGTTAAGAGAAATGACTCACACTTGTTCGAATGGTACCTGCTTCAAGCATCTCTCAAACAATCTTCTCAATTTCATTCTTTAGAAAATAAGGATATCTATAAGGCCGTACATTTACTGTTGAACAGCCTGGCTTCAATGGAATTTTATGATCTTGTGCTCTTGTTGGTGGTAAGCCTCTAGGTTCTGAAAAAATAAATTCAAATTAACTTAGTAATTTTTCCAAGTCAGGTTTAAGGCATACCTCAGAGTGAACAGTTCCAAATGCCGAATTTAGGTAGATGGAACATAACTGTGCCATAGCCCATGACTGTATCATAGTAACAAATGCCTCACTCGATTTGTCTCCACCAATTTCATAGGTCCAGCTGTTGACCCCCGTAGCACATGTCTCTTTCCTTTTGTCGTAAATTCCATTTTCAAAATTTTAAAATCCCACACGATTGGTCCCAACTCAGCCAACCATTCTACACCAAGCACTAAGTCACACCCACCAAGAGGCAACAATCTCATATCGGCTTCAAATATAGTGCCATACATAACCCATTGCATTTTTTTGCAAATGGCTGAACTTGTTATTTGTGCACCATCTGCAGCAGTCACTGAAAAATGATTGGTTTGTTCCACTAAACAGCTTGTCCGCTTTGCAACCACCGGGTTAAGAAAATTATGTGTACTACCCGAGTCAATAAGTATTATCACTGGCTTTCGGCTAATATACCCTTTAACTCGTATTGCTTGATAAGAGTTTAAACCAACCAAGGCATGTGAGGATATTATGGGTTCAGTCAGTTCTTCTATGGATGGTTCTGATTCTATTTCTTTTTGTACAACTCCAACTTTGTCTTCATCTCCAAAAGACTATTCTCCTTCAATGATAAACAACAACAACTTTTTACAACGATGGCCATGAAAATACTTTTCATCACAAGTGTAGCACAATCCTTTTGCCATTCGCTCATTCATTTTTGCCTGTGAAATCCGCCGTACAGCGGGTATTCTTTCTTTAAGGTTGGTCTTGGGATGGACGAATTAGTCTGACATATGATTTGTTTTAATGGTCGCATTTGAATTGGAAAGCTTTACACGACTAACTATTGCATTCATTGTCTCTTCCTGCATACGTGTCAAACTCATGGCTTAAACTAAAGTTGTTGGTTCAAATAGTAATACCCCATTCCGCAGCTCCTCACGTAATCCACTTGCAAAACAACTCACAAAAAACTCTTTAAATAAACCTTGTGTTTTGACCACCAAAGCCTCGAATTACTGTTGATACTGTTGTATTGTGCCTGACTGTCTTAGCTTTGTGAGTTGACCGACTGGATCATCATATCTCCTAGGACTAAAGCGCAATATAAGATCTTTAATAAATCCCTTCCAAGTGATCTTAGGCTTAGAGGTTTCGTACCCTTGGAACCAATCCAAAGCTCTTCCCTCCATATAAATAGAAGCCACGGATAATTTGTCATCTTCCTCTATGGCATAAAAATTAAAGAATCTTTCACATTTGTAAATCCACCCACTTGGATCATCACCATCAAACCGTGGAAAATCCAACTTAGCATATTTTGTTGAAATGTATTATCGGTGCCCTTCAGTTCATTTTGCGGAATTGGCAGAAGATTCACATATGTTGTCCCCTGTCACGAACGAAGCAAGCTCTTCGTACTTTGTAATTACGGTACTCATCATCTGCTTCAATTCCTTGATGTCAGTAGTTGTCTTCTTTAGCTCTTTCAAATCAGCAGCCTGTCTATCTTAATTTTCTTTTAATTGTCGAATAGCTTCATCTATGCGTTGAACCTCTTGTGTTATAGTCCCATCAGCCATTATCACCTTCACTCAGGGCAGAATGAACCGCTCTGATACCAATGATATGAATTGGAAGAAAAAACACAAGAATATTAAACTAGCATCCCACTTCCAAGGTGATTTCCTCTTTCTTGAAATTGAAATATTAAGATAGTTGTCTTTCACGCCTCTACTTTTGTCAGATACATATAAATAATAAAAAGTTATTGTAGAGTCAGCTTTATTACACACTCCTACTCAAACACAAAGTCTAAACTATTTCCCCAACAAACTTATCTTGATAGCCCATCCTTATCCGACCCTTTCTCTAATGAATTTTTATCCCCACAATTTATACTTATCCCACCACTTTATTCAGTCATATCAACTGTCATCTTAACTCATCAAGCGAAAATCACCGAAGGGCATTGTTGAATGTAAAAAAATTTCCTTTTTCGTCAACTATCAGCCACACACAGATCCTTCTCTGTCAGATCTCGAAATACAACAGCATTGAGAGTTTGTGTGGGGGCAAAACAACTACTTTCATTGCAATAGCTAATGCTAATGACCCAAAGACCCAATAGGCCATAGTTAGCATATTGAAACTTGTATAATTGTATCAAGATTGCTCTTTCAAAGAAGAACCCAAACTGTGGCCCTCGTACGTTAGCAACAACTCCTCTGCATCATCTTCAAATCTCAACACAAACTTCCTAAAGAAATTCTCCTCACTCAAAAGCAGCCTTTTACATTCTTTCTTCAACATCCCTCTTGACATGATAATTTGAAAAACCCTATATCGAGGAATCACCCGATCTTCAATGTTACATGCTAAACAAATAGGAAAACGAACCAACACCGCCTTTTCCAATTCAATCTTTCTAAACATTTCAACGAACTCTTCTCTGGAGAAATCCATAACTCCTAAATAATTCCAATTTTATATCAAATGTTTCTTCACTCATGCAACTAAGTGCACACAATCCATGAACAAACATCCCCGATTTAGTTGATAATCCCATATCTGAAACCCGTGAATTAAGGTGTCTAATTTTCAATTCCTCATAACAAAATGCCACAATTTTTGAAGAATTCAATGTCTCTTAGCAACCCCGATTTATCGGTAAGAATCCCGTTCTATCTACCAACAACACGAAAGATATCTCCATTATTAGTATCATTCACTAATATTTCCTTAAGAACTTCAATGCATGGAATCATTTTTCCCCCTTTAAACTAGCAGTTAAAAGACATGGATTTTTGGAAACAAAATTACCCAAATCAGAACCCATGAAACCCGAATGCTGGAAAAGTTCAATCTTTGGTTTAAGGGTTTTGTCCACATCAGAGAATAGAATTTGGGGTTCTGCATTAACTGTCACTTGAATGTGAGTATCAGAGAACCCAACATTTTGCGAAAACTGACTTACAATTTGTGGTTTCTCAAGGGCTTTAACGCGAGAGTATTTGTTTGAGATTACAAGGACTCGAGGTTTGGGAATGTTTAGGGTTTCGATGAGGTAATTGAGGAGGAAAGTGTTAGAATTTTGGGTTTCCGAAAGAGAAGAGAAAAATGAGAAATGGGGTTTGATTGCAAAGCTTTTGGAATTTGGAAATGAATTGATTCTCTGCATTTTGGGGACAAGTGTGTTTCAGTTTGAGAGATTGAGGGCTTAAAATGAACAGGAAATAAGTAGAATTAAGGATTTCATCAGAAGGCGGCATATTTTGTCCAAATTTTTATTTTTTCATAGCCAAAACTCCTTGATTCTCCTTTTCTATAAGGACAAGAAGAGGAGAGAGTACATATAATTTGCGTATCTTTTTGGGTTTTTCTTATGGAAAAATCTAGGGGTGGGCAAAAAAATACCGTGGTCTTAAAAAAACCGAACCGAACCGACGGTTTTTTCTAATTCGGATCGGTTTTTATTTTTAAAAAAATCAAAATATATCATTTATAAAAAAATGAAATGTCGGTTCGGTATTTGGTTCACTTAGTTTAACCGAAAAACCGAATTATTTTTAGATTTTATTCAAATCAACATGTATTAATTTTTAACTGATTGTGTAAGATAACTAACATAAACTTGCATACACACAATTCGGAGTATATATACGTTACAATTTCGTAAATCTTCATTTCCCCCAAAATAAACCCTAAAGCTAAAATCAAAGATTCAAAATCAAAACCAAATCCAAATCACCCACCCCAATCACACAATCAGGAGTACATAAACTTGTTGGCGTTTGTTTCTAAATTTTCTTTTTATTTTATATTGTAAGTTGTAATAGTTGTTATTTTTATTTGCCTTTACAACATTATGATTATGTTTATATAGATAGAGTATTGGAGTTTGGTTATGTATTTTGAAATTTTAATATTTCATATTTTGTGAGTATCTTATTAATAGTTAGTTAGATATTAGTGATAAAATGTGTTTTGAATACTTTGTATTTATTGTTAATATTTGTAATGAAATTAGGATGAACTAATTGTTGAAAAAAATTATTACATTCATAAGGTCCAATGGGCTAAAAATTTGAAAATTCAAAATAGGCCCAGAACTGAAAAAATCGAACCGAACCGAACTGATCCGTTTGAGTTCGGTTCTTATTGAGTTTGGTTCTTATTCAGTTCTTTTTATAAAATAACTGATTTAAATCGGTTCTACTTAATTTCGATCCGAACCGAACCGAATCGTGTCCACCCCTAGAAAAATCTCTTATCATTCCTACAGTATTTTTCGTTAGGAAAAAAAAAAAATCCAACACATTCTTGCTTTTGATTTTTGCACAAATGGACAATTTGACAATGTCTTGACATAATTGAAAAATAATTTACAGTTTATTCTCCAATGGTAAACGTGAATAGCATTGACGTTCAAGTTATTTAGTTTGAGCATATTTTAAGTTATTCATTGTTACAAATTAGATCTCTCAAATTTGATAATACGGATGTAGATTTAAAGATGATGTGCAAAAAAAGTACTCCATCAGATTCAAATCGATAACTTTTGGGAAGCACATTTAAATTTAGTTCAGTACCATTGAAAAACCACGGCTATGTGATTTTGTCCCACATTTATTTGATGAAAAGTTTGCAATACCCGTACTATTTTTGTCACAATTATTACTTAAAAATCATATTTTACCAAACACTATAAATTTTTATTTCTAGAGCTAGCAGCTATGATTTAAGAGTCACAGCACTACACTACCAAACAACTGAACATTTATTTAAAGGTAAAAAGAATAAGAAAAAAATTTCACAAATAATAATATAACAAAACCTATGCCAGAACAAAATAAGTAGAGTAACATAAATTTGCTTAATTTTCAATCACGTACAAAAAATCTGTAACCCCACTCTCCTAATTTCTTCTGTCTTGCTCGCTGGCACGAGCAAAATTGGTTATTGCCCAAAAATTTCGTAGTCAGGGTGCATTCACGAACAATTCAGCTGGTTCAGTCTTATCTTTCTACTGCAACTAGGATAGGAATAATTTGGAAAATTAAAATGATCTAAGAGATTTAAATGATGTGCATACAGACGTCCCATGAGACAAAATAATTTTGAAGGAAAATATCCATAATCATTTACCGCAGCAGGGAAACTTTCTTATGCTTGTACAAATTCTCTAGCAAATAGATACACATATCATAAAATTAGACTTGTCTGATGTTAGTAACAGAACTTACTCTCCTCAAAATTTCTTTCGCTTGTTTAAGGGTAATTGACTTCTCGTTCAATGCTTTGATCTCTTCTTCTATATGCTACCACACAGAAAGGCCAGTGAACCTTCGCCAAAACTCTCATGCAACCTCATTAAGTGAAACCACTGGAGATTTCCCATTTTTCATCAACTTTTAACTACGCTCTCAAATCCTTCTCTGCCCGATCTCGAAATAGAACAGCAACTCTCATTGAAATAGTTAATGCTAATGACCCAAAGATTGCAAAAGCCGATAGTTAATTTATTGAAACTTATATGGTTGTCTCAAGATTCTCTTTATGAGAAGAGCCCAAACCGTGGCCCTTGTAAGCTAGCAACAACTCCTCTGCATCATCTCCAAACCTCAACACAAACTTCTTCAAGAAGTTCTCCTCACTCAAGAGCAGCATTGAACCAAAACTCAATTTCTTATTCAACATTCCCCTTGGCATAACAATCTGAAAAACCCTATATCGAGGAATCACTCGATTTTCTATACTTAGCGTTAAACAAACCGGATTATGAACCAACACCGACTTTTTAAATTCAATATCTTTCAGAAAGAACTCAAGTCCCAACTTTAACCTCTCCTCCGACGATGCAAGTATACCAGGTGCCTTCCGAAACATTTCAATGAACTCTTCTTTGGAAATTCCGTAGCTCCTAAATAATTCCAATTTTCTATCAAATGTTTCTTCACTCAGGTAACTAACTGCTTGCAATCCATAAACAAACATCCTCGAGTTAGTTGAAAATCCCATATCTAAAACCCGTGAAACAAGGTGTCTAAGTTTTGATTCCTCATAACAAAATAGCCTAGGTTGCCTCACCAATAGCACTGACAGCTGAGACCCAACAATGCCACAATTTCTGAGGTATTCAATGTTTCTTAGCAACCCTGATTTATCTGTAGGAATCCATTTCCATCTACTAAAAACACGAATGAAATCTTCATTATTAGTATCATTCACTAATATTTTCTTAAGAATTTCAACACATGGAATCAATTTCTCTAAACTAACAGTTAGAAGACTTGGAGTTTTGGAAATAATCTTACCCAAATCAGAACCCTCAAGACCAAGGTGCTGGAAAAATTCAATCTTTGGTTTTAGGGTTTTGTCAACATCAGAGAAGAGAATTTGGGGTGATACACTAACTGCCAATTGAATTTCGGTATCTGAGAATCCAACATTATGGAAATATTGACGCACATTTTCTGGTTTTTCGGGTGACTTAATGTGAGAGTATCGGTTTGAGTTTGAGATCACAAGGGCTCGTGATTTGGGAATGTTTAGGGTTTCTGTTAGGTAATTGAGGAGGAATGCGTTTGAATTTTGGGTTTCCGAAAGCGAAGAGAAAAATGAGAAAAGGGATTTGATTGCAAGGTTTTGGGAATTTGGAGACGAATTGATTCTCTGCATTTTGGGGTTGTTTTGAATGGACACGGGGATTAGGGTTTAGGCCATCAAAGCGACTCCGGGGTTTTCATTTTCTGATTCTCTCCATTACAACTACAGAGCATTTGTATTTTTTTTTAAATTTTTTTTGAGAAGTGGAGAGAAAATGCATAAAGTTGTTTTTTAAATAAAAAATTGTAAAATTTTTGTCTATTTGAAAAAAAAAATTTAGTTTATATAAGATTTATGTGTCTATTCTTAAAACGATGGAGCCTCGCGTTTTGCTTTTATTTATAATGGAAAATAAATTTTTATTTTTTTTATTTTTCAAAAAACTTAGATGTAATAAGAAATCTCATCCAATAAACAAAAACCTTTCTTTATGTTATTAAACGAACTTGAGTACCAGATGATTTTCACTATTTACTTACTTCCGAGTAATTTTTATAATTATTTTTATGAAATTTCATTTTTTATTATTGTTTTCATAATTTCTGGTGGAGTAATCGAGTTTCCAGGAGTTTCCGGTTTACTTGTGAGAATTTATTTTATCATAATTTCCTTTGTTGGCCTGTCGGGCCTGCATTGAGCTCTAATTATTATAATCAAAAGAACGTGCCTTCAAATTTTAAAAATGCTAAATTTGATTTGCTATTAAACAGTGTTTAGATCAATAATTAGATGAGCAACAAGAAAACAGAATTAATATTGCAAAACTGAGCAAATAATTTTGCCCATCTATTTGGCACAAGGAATTATGATGCCTCTCCTGTCATTGAACAAAGCGAGCACGCTGAGACTTGGAACCATTTTCAATTGAAGATCAAACTCAAAACACTACTAAAATAATCAATGGGGATGTTTCTTTACAAGAAAATTTTCGGCGAGACCCCAAAAAAAAAAAAAAGGGAGACATGATTAGCCTGTAATCGAAAGGCCAGAAACCAATTAATGGGAGGAAAAAATAAGGGATAAAAAACAAGGATTGGTCAAGGATCAAGGTAAAAAAATAATTCCAAGACACATGTAAAAAATTTCATGCAGATATAGAACAAAGACCATCAGACTTGTTTGCTGTTAGGCCTTTCATTTACAGGGAGAATGCACCTGATAGATATGGCTAGCAAATCATCCATTGCTTTTGAGGGTTCTTCACCACCAGCAATGTCGCTGTCCGTACAGTCCATTCCACGCCCTTCTTGATCACAGAGCCGAACCCAGTCGGTGAGATCCACAGCTCCCGACTGGCCAGAGATTATGTCACCGGCACTTCTTCTTGTTAACAATTCCATCAGGATTACACCGAGTGCATACACATCAGCCTTAAATGAGGGATCTGGCTTTGATGCAGTAGTGAGTTCCGGGGCACGGTACCTAAGTGCTCCCAGATTCAGTATCTGCTCCGCAATGCCAGCTGGGGTCATAAGGCGGTGTAGGCCGTAATCCGTTAGGCGAACGTCATAATCAGGACCTGCCAGGAGTATGTGTGTAGGCTTTAGGTTTCCATGTGGCAGGCCTCTATCATGAAGGTATAACAGACATCGAGCAACATCCACAGCCACTTTTAGCCTTTGAATGAATGACAATGGGGAGTACCTCCAAGGAGTAGTCTCTGCATTGCCACATATGTGGATCAAATAATACAAAATGTTAGAGAGAAGTCCATGTACATTATGAAGCACATGTATATAAATCAGCTAGGAAAAACGGTTATTCCCCATGAAAGAAGTAAAATGAAAGTTAAACCAATATAACTATCCAACTTCATCACAGCTTGCAATGTCCCCCATTAGAGAAATAGAGGCTCTCTATGTAAAGACCATATTCAAGAAGCTTGTATATGACATTCACCCTGAGGGTTGAGACTGTGGAAGGTTCAACAAAACGAGCAATTAACTTAACAAAAACCTAATATGCCAACTCCGCTTCAAGCTCTCAAGCCTTCTTTAACTAGACTTGCCACGATAATGAAATCCAACATCTATTTAAACCATTTTGACATGAATGTCACACTACAGAGTAAAGAAAAACGATACGCCATGCAGCATCAACATGCATTTAGAGCAAAGCATCCTCATTCAGAACTCAGACAATAGTTATAACAAAGAAAGTTGGCTGAACTATGACAAAAGAACTCCGGAAAGTTGGTAGGGAATAATGATTAAAAGACAAGATAAAAATGTCCTTTGAATTCTTACCGTAAAGATGTAGGGCCAAGCTGTCTCCCTGGATATAATCTGCAAGAAGAAGCCTCTCCTGTTCTCCAGGCCCCCAATAATACGCGCGCAACGGAACAATATTTGAATGCCTCATAGATCTTTTTTTTTTTAACTTCCTTAGCAAATTCTTTCTTATGTCTTACCAGTCCCACCCGCCACCATTTCACAGTCAACATATGCCCACTATCTAGAGTGGCTTTATAGAGAGTTCCATGGCTGCTTCTGCCAAGCACTTCTGCAGGGGCTCGAGATAATTCTTCAGCAGTGAATGCTAGTGAAGCATCCAGGAAGAACAGTTCCCCAGCCAACCGATCTGGTGAACACACATCCAACCTCACAGGCTGCTCGCAGACCTCAATGAAATGGGGTGAGGAAGACAATGGGGAACCTAGAGACGACTTTCTTCCAGAAGTTACAGGATGATTATCAAGCAAATTAGGATTCACGGATGCCGAACTGGCAGCCCCTCCATCAGTTTGCTCAATAATTTCTGTTATAAACTCTGCCTGCCCATATAATGATCTTGAATTTGAAGTAAGCAAGTGATCATTTGAGAAGCTCGGGGAAGTTGGTGGGCGTTGAACATTTGAGTTGAAATTTAAAAGGGAAGGCCATTGAAACCTGAAAAAACCTATATCGAGGAATCACTTGATTTTCTATACTTAGCGTTAAACAAACCGGATTATGAACCAACACCGACTTTTTAAATTCATCTCTGTCAGAAAGAACTCAAGTCTCGACTTTAAACTCTCCTCAGACGACCTTAGTATTCCAGGTGCCCTCCGAAACATTTCCATGAACTCTTCTTTGGAAAATCCATAACTCTAAAATAAATCCAATTTTCTATCAAATGTTTCTTCGCTAAAGCAACAAAGAGCATCCAGTCCATAAACAAACATCCTTGAGTTAATTGAAAATCTCATATCTAAAACCCGCAAAACAAGCTGTCCAAGTTTCAATTCCTCAAAACAAAATAGCCTAGTTTGCCTCATTAATAAAGTAGACAACCGAGAACCAACAATGCCACAACTTTTCAAGTATTCAATGTTTCCTAATAGCCCTGATTTCTCCGGGTCCCTTGTGAGAATCCAGTTGCATCTACTAACAACACAATCAAATTTTGATTAGTAGTACGATCCGCTAATATTTTCTGAATAATTTCAACACATGGAATCAATTTTTTCTCCAAACTAACAGCAAAAAAGGAATGAATTTTTGGAAACAAACTTACCCAAATCAGAACCCACAAAACCCAAACGTTGAAAAAGCTCAATCTTTGGTTTAAGGGTCCTGTTAATATCGGAGAATAGAATTGTGGGTGTTGCATTAACTGCCAGCTGAATGTGGATATCCGATAATCCGACATTGTGGAAAAATTGACGCACAGTTTGCGGTTTATCTAGGGATTTAATGTGAGAGTATTTGTTTGAGATCACAAGGGCTCGTGATTCGGGGATTTTTAGAGTTTCGATTAGGTAATTAAGGAGGATGGGGGTTGTATTCTGGGTCTTCGAAAGTGAAGAGAAGAATGAGAAAAGGGATTTGATTGCAAAGTTTTGGGTATTTGGAAATGAATTGAGTCTCCGCATTTTGGGGCTAGCGGTGTTTTCAGTTTTGGCTTTTAAGAGACTGGGGTTTCTAGGGTTTAAATGAACAAAAAACAGAAGAAGGGTGAAGGGTTTTTACGGCGGCAAATTTGACCAAATGTTCATTATATAGCCAAAAACTCTTTTACGGACCAAAATGTTCCTCAACACGGGTAGTTTTACAGGACCGATGGCGGCGATAGCGCTTAAAAATCGCCACTTTCGCAGTTGACACGTCTATTAATGATTAATTTCAAACTTTCATGTCACAGGTTTGTTGATTGATTCGTGACAAGCAGACTAAAACCAACTTGCAAAGGGCAAGGGCAGATTTACAGTTCAAATAAAATAGACACAACAAGAAGATCATTGAAGGCTTATTTTTGTTTTCTTGTTTAAACATTACCAAAACATTAGCAAATGCTAAATGCCAACTTAAGAGATTCCCTTCAAGATTTACTAGCAAGTGATACCAGGTCCAATTGTGAGAAGCGCGATCACGTGCGCGACTACACACGTGTTAAACTTTTATGGGGAGGAATTGAGCAGTAGAGCTAGAGCCCACATCTTCCAATGAGAAACGCATGTAATCTTTTTTTTTTTTTTTGAAAAGAAAAGAAAAGTAAACGCATGTAATCTGGCACTATCAGGTGCATGACTCCACAATCAACCCCCTATTGAGAATAACAATAATTTAGCATGATTTTCAAGCACATGCAAAAATTAAACTATAACAACAGTGTCTCTTGTTTCTTCCATCTCAGCAAGAAATGGTTATGGCTCAAGTATTTTGTAGTGAGGGTGAAAGTTTCATTCTTGTCATTAATGAGCTCTTCGGCTGACTTAGCCTCTTCCTCATACTTCTTCTTCGCTTCTTCTTGATGATAAATTATAATTAATAAATTATTAATGTTAATATTATTATTATCTTCATTGTCAATGATAAAAAATTTATAATTAATTCATAAATTAATATATTATTAATAATAATTAATAATAATACTAATAGTAATAGTAATAGTAATTCTTGAGTAGATATTCACGATAATTAAAATATAAAATAATTATTATAATAATAATTAATTAAAGATTTTTTAATAATTTGTAACAATTTAACTCATTTGTAAACACATTAATAACAATTCATCTCATTCTGATTCTGATTCTTATAGTTCAAGTAAAAAATTTATTTATATTCCTACTCTCTTCTCTCATTTCAATCCATTCTGATTTCTGCCCATTCTGATTTCATCTCATTTCTATTCTCATTTAATAAATGCACCATAAGAGATTTAATTGGTATGCAGATAGATATGGGCCGTCAGGGTCTGATGTGACAAACTAAAGAGCTCGAATAGCACCAATGGGCCTTTGACGGAGAGTCCTTACACTTATAATGTTGAGAGTAAGGGGTTCGAGCCTCCATAAAAGCATTATGGAGGTTAGTTTCATTCCTCCCTTAATTATTAAATAATGAGTAATGATACAGCCACAAACTCTTGTACAAACTTATTTTGTACAAACTGATGTGGCATGATAAGATTGGTTGAATTAAATATCACTTGGCCCACATGATTTGTTTTTATTAATTTATATTTTCATTCAACCAATGAATTAATGCCACGTCAGTTTGTACAAGAGTTTGTGGCTGTATCATTACTCTTAAATAATTGAGTGGAAACAATTTCTTTCTCAAGAAATGTGAGTGGGATGGACACCCTCAAATATTAGAAAATATTTAAAAAAATCTACGCATAGGTTCAGAAAAGTACATGCCAAGAAGAATGCTTCAGTTGTATAATCTGTTTGTAAACATTAATTGTAATATCTGATGTAATACCAATAATAATGAGGTTTAGAAGAGTACATGCCAAGAAAAAGGTCTCAGTTGTATAATCTGTTTGTAAACATTAATTGTAATATCAGTAACAATCATGTATAACAATATTAAAAAAAAAAAAAGAGCTCGAAGAGCTCTACTAAAAAAATTTTGAAAGAAAAATCCATAATTTGTATGCGTAGCAGGGAAGCTTTTTTAGGCATGTACAAATTTTAAAGCTATACCAGAACAGAGATCATCAAATTAGACTTGTTCGATGTTAGCAACATAACTTACACTTCTCAATATCCCTTTTGCTAGTTCATTGGGTAATTCACTTTTGGTTCGATGCTTTGATCTCTTCTTCTACATGCTAACACACCAAACGACCAGTGAACTGTCTACGAACACTCTCATCGTAACTCATCAAGCGAAAATCAACGAAGGGCATCATTGAATGTAAAAAAAATTTCCCTTTTCGTCAACTATCGACTACACATAGATCCTTCTTTGTCAGATCTCGAAATACAACAACATTGAGAGTTTGTGTGGGGGCAAAACAACTACTTTCATTACGATAGTTAATGCTAATGACCCAAAGACCCAATAGGCCATAGTTAGCATATTGAAACTTGTATAATTGTATCAAGATTCCTCTTTCAAAGAAGAACCCAAACTGTGGCCCTCGTACGTTAGCAACAACTCCTCTGCATCATCTTCAAGCTTCCTAAAGAAATTCTCCTCACTCAAAAGCAGCATTCTACATTCCTTCTTCAACATCCCTCTTGATATAATAATTTGAAAAACCCTATATCGAGGAATCACCCGATCTTCAATGTTACATGCTAAACAAATAGGAAAACGAACCAACACTGCCTTTTCAAATTCAATCTTTTTCAAACAGAACTCCAGCCCCGTCTTTAACCTCCCCTCGGAGAACCTAATCAATTTTAGGTGTCTTTCTAAACATTTCAACGAACTCTTCGCTGGAAAAATCCATAACTCCTAAATAATTCCAATTTTATATCAAATGTTTCTTCACTCATGCAACTAAGTGCATGCAATCCATGAACAAACATCCTCGATTTTGTTGATAATCCCATATCTGAAACCCGTGAATTAAGGTGTCTAAATTCCTCATAACAAAATAGCCTAGGTTGCACTACAAAATAAATTTGACAGCTGAGACCCAACAATGCCACAATTTTTTAAGAATTCAATGTTTCGTTGGTATCTTCATTATTAGTATCATTCACTAATATTTCCTTAAGAACTTCAATGCATGGAATCATTTTTTTTTCCTGTAAACTAGCAGTTAAAAGACATGGATTTTTGGAAACAAAATTACCCAAATCAAAAACCATGAAACCCAGATGCCGGAAAAATTCAATCTTTGGTTTAAGGGTTTTGTCAAATATCAGAGAATAGAATTCGGGGTTCTGCATTAACTGTCACTTGAATGTGAGTATCAGAGAATCCAACATTTTACTAAAAACTGACGTACAATTTGTGGTTTTTCTAGGGATTTAACGCGAGAGTATTTTTTTTGAGATTACAAGGGCTCGTGGTTTGGGAATTTTTAGGGTTTCGATGAGGTAATTGAGGAGGAATGTGTTAGAATTTTGGGTTTCCGAAAGAGGAGAAAAAAAATGAGAAATGGGATTTGATTGCAAAGCTTTTGGAATTTGGGCATTTTGGGGACAGGTGTGTTTCAGTTTTGAGAGTTGCAATACCCTTACTATTTTTGTCACAATTATGACTTAAAAATCATATTTTACCAAACACTATACATTTTTATTTCTAGAGCTAGCTGCTATGATTTAGGAATTACAGCACTGCAATACCAAATTGAACATTTGTTTAAAGGTAAAAAGAATAAGGAAAAAATTTCACAAATAATAATATAAAAAAAACCTATGCCAGAACAAAACACGTAGAATAACCTAAATTTGCTTAATTTTCAAGCACGTGCAAAAAATCTGTAACCCCACTCTCCTAATTTCTTCTTTTTTGCTAGCTGGCACGAGCAAAATTGGTTATTGCCCAAAAATTTCGTAGTCAGGGTGCATTCACAAACAATTCAGTTGGTTCAGTCTTATCTTTCTACTGCGACTAGGATAGGAATAATTTGGAAAATTAAAATGATCTAAGAGATCGAAATGATGTGCATACAGACAACGTCCCATGAGACAAAACAATTTTGAAGGAATATATCCATAATCATTTACCGCAGTAGGGAAACTTTCTTATGCTTGTACAAATTCTCTAGCAAATAGATACACATATCATAAAATTAGACTTGTCTGATGTTAGTACCAGAACTTACGCTTCTCAAAATTTCTTTTGCTTGTTTAAGGGTAATTGACTTCTCGTTCAAGGCTTTAATCTCTTCTTCTATATGCTACCACATAGAACGGCCAGTGAACCTTCGCCAAACTCTCATGCAACCTCATTAAGTGAAACCACTGGAGATTTCCCCTTGTTCATCAACTTTTAACTACACTCTCAAATCCTTCTCTGTCTGATCTCGAAATAGAACAGCAACTCTCATTGAAACAGTTAATGCTAATGACTCAAAGATTCCAATAGGCGATAGTTAACTTATGCCCAAACTTATGCCCAAACCGTGGCCCTTGTAAGCTAGCAACAACTCCTCTGCATCATCTCCAAACCTCAACACAAACTTCTTCAAGAAGTTTTTCTCACTTAAAAGCAGTGTTGAAGGAAAACTAGATTCCTTCCTCAACATCCCCCTGGACATAATAATTTGAAAAACCCTATATCGAGGAATTGCCCGATTTTCAATACTACATGCTAAACAAATCGGAACGCGAACCAACACTGACTTTTCACATTCAATCTCTTTCAGAAAGAACTCAAGTCCCAACTTTAACCTCTCCTCTGACAACTTAGGTATACCAGGTGCCTTTCGAAACATTTCAATGAATTCTTCTTTGGAAAATCCATAGCTCCTAACCAATTCCAATTTTCTATCAAATGTTTCTTCACTCACGCAACTAAGTGCATGAAATCCATAAACAAACATCCTCGATTTGGTTGAAAATCCCATATCTAAAACCCGTGAAACAAGGTGTCTAAGTTTCAATTCCTCATAAAAAAATAGCCTAGGTTGCCTCACCAATAGCACTGACAGCTGAGACCCAACAATGCCACAATTTCTGAAGTATTCAATGTTTCTTAGCAACCCCGATTTCTCAGGGTGAATTTTAAGAATCCCGTTCCATCTACTAACAACACGGATGAGATATTCATCATTAGTATCATTCACTAATATTTTCTTAAGAATTTCAACAATTGGAATCAAATTTTTTCTCTAAACTAACAGCTAGAATACTTGGAGTTTTGGAAATAATCTTACCCAAATCAGAACCCTCAAGACCAAGGTGCTGGAAAAATTCAATCTTTGGTTTTAGGGTTTTGTCAACATCAGAGAAGAGAATATGGGGTGATGCACTAACTGCCAATTGAATTTCGGTATCTGAGAATCCAACGTTATGGAAATATTGACGCACAGTTTCTGGTTTTTCGGGTGACTTAATGTAAGAGTATTTGTTTGAAATCACAAGGGCTCGTGATTTGGGAATGTTTAGGGTTTCTGTTAGGTAATTGAGGAGGAATGCGTTTGAATTTTGGGTTTCCGAAAGCGAAGAGAAAAATGAGAAAAGGGATTTGATTGCAAGGTTTTGGGAATTTGGAGACGAATTGATTCTCTGCATTTTGGGGTTGTTTTGAATGGACACGGGGATTAGGGTTTAGGCCATCAAAGCGACTCCGGGGTTTTCATTTTCTGATTCTCTCCATCACAACTACAGAGCATTTGTATTTTTTTTTTTTTTTTTTTTGAGAAGTGGAGAGAAAATGCATAAAGTTGTTTTTTAAATAAAAAATTGTAAAATTTTTGTCTATTTTTAAAAAAAAATGCAAACACTATTAAAAGAGCCACAAAAACTTCTTAAAATAAAGTTTTAATAAATACAAATATCATTTTGGTTTGTGTAAGATTTATGTGTCTATTCTTAAAACGATGGAGCCTCACATTTTACTTTTATTTATAACGGAAAATAAATATTTATTATTTTATTATTTTTGCAAAAAAACTTGGACGTAATAAAAAATCTCATCCAAAAAAAAATTTCTTTCTTTATGTTATTAATCGAACTTGAGTACGAGATGATTTTTACTATTTACTTATTTTCAAATAATTTTTATAATTACTTTTATAAATTTCATTTCTTATTATTATTTTCATAATTTCGTTGAAGCGATCGAGTTTCCGGTTTGGTTGAGAGAATTTATTTTATCATCATTTCCTCTGCTGACCTGTTGGGCTTGCATTGAGCTCTAATTGTAATAATCAAAAGAACGTGCCTTAAAATCTCAAGAATGCTAGATTCGATTGGCTAATGAACAGTGTTTAGATCAATAATTAGATGAGTAACAAGAAAACAGAATGAATATTGCAGAATGTGCAAATAATTTTGGAAATTTTGCCCCTTTGTTTCGCACAAGGAACTATGATGCCTCTCCTGTCATTGAACAAAGTGAGCACACTCAGACCATTTTCAATGGAGGATCAAACTCAAAACACTGTTAAAATAATCAATGGGGATGTTTCTTTACAAGAAAATTTTCGGTGAGACCCAAAAAAAAAACAAAAGAGTAGATGATTAGCCTGTAATCGAAAGGCCAGAAACCAATTAATGGGAGGAAAAAAATAGGGGATAAAAAAACAAGGATTGGTCAAGGAACAAGGTAAAAAAATAATTCCAAGACACATGTACAAAATTTCATGCAGATATAGAACAGAGATCATCATAGACTTGTTTGATGTTAGGCCTTTCATTTACAGGGAGAATGCACCGGATAGATATGGCTAGCAAATCATCCATTGCTTTTGAGGGTTCTTCACCGGCAGCAATGTCTCTGTCGATACAGTCCATTCCACGCCCTTCTTGATCACAGAGCCGAACCCAGTCGGTGAGATCCACAGCTCCCGACTGGCCAGATATTATGTCACCGGCACTTCTTCTTGTTAACAATTCCATTAGGATTACACCGAGTGCATACACATCAGCCTTAAATGAGGGAGCTGGCCTTGATGCAGTAGTGAGTTCCGGGGCACGGTACCCAAGTGCTCCCAGATTCAGTATCTGCTCCGCAATGCCAGCTGCGGTCATAAGGCGGTGTAGACCGTAATCCGTGAGGCGAACATCATAATCAGGACCTGCCAGGAGTATGTTTGTAGGCTTTAGGTTTCCATGTGGCAGGCCTCTATCATGAAGGTATAACAGACATTGAGCAACATCCACAGCCACTTTTAGTCTTTGAATGAATGACAATGGGGAGTACCTCCGAGGAGTAGTCTCTGCATTGCCACATATGCGGATCAAATAATAAAAAATAAAAGTTCATGTATATTATGAAGCACGTGTATATATATCTACTAGGAAAAACGGTATTCCTCATGAAAGCAAGTAAAATGAAAGTTAAACCAATATGGTAAAACTATCCAACTTCATCACAGCTTGCAATGTCGCCCATTAGAGAAATAGAGGCTCTCTATGTAAAGACCATATTCAAGAAGCTTGTATATGACATACACCCTGGGGATTGGGACTGACGAAGGTTCAACAAAACGAGCAAATAACTTAACGAAAACCTAATATGCCAAATCGGACTCAAGCTCTCAAGCCTTCTTAACTAGATTTGCCATGATAATGACATCCAACATTTATTTAAACCATTTTTGACATGAATGTCACACTACATAGTAAAGAAAAACGATACACCATGCAACATCAACATGCATTTAGAGCAAAGCATCTTCATTCAGAACTTAAACAATACTTATAACACAAGGTTGGCTGGAATATGACAAAAGAACTCCAGAAAGTTGGTAGGGAATGATGATTAAAAGACAAGATAAAAATGCCCTTAGAATTCTTACCGTAAAGATGTAGGGCCAAGCTGTCTCCCTGGATATAATCTGCAAGGAGAAGTCTCTCTTGTTCTCGGGGCCCCCAATAATATGCGCGCAATGGAACAATATTTGGATGCCTCATAGATCCTATCTTTTTAACTTCCTTAGCAAATTCTTTCTTATGTCTTACCAGTCCCACCCGCAACCATTTCACAGTCAACATATGCCCACTATCTAGAGTGGCTTTATAGAGAGTTCCATGGCTGCTTCTGCCAAGCACTTCTGCTGGGGCTCGAGATAATTCTTCAGCGGTGAATGCTAGTGAAGCATCCAGGAAGAACAGTTCCCCAGCCAACCGATCTGGTGAATACACATCCAACCTCACAGGCTGTTCGCAGACCTCAATGAAACGAGGTGAGGAAGACAATGGGGAACCTGGAGACGACTTTCTTCCAGAAGTTGCAGGATGATTATCAAGCAAATTAGGATTCATAGATGCTGAACTGGGAGCCCCTCCCTCAGTTCGCTCAATAATTTCTGTTATAAACTCTGCCTGCCCAGATAATGATCTTGAATTTGAAGTAAGCAAGTGATCATTTGAGAAGCTCGAGGAATTTGGTGGGCGTTGAACATTTGAGTTGAAATTGAAAAGGGAAGGCCGCTGAAATCTTCCTTCCTTAACATCTCTCCCCGTGGTTTGGCCACTAAATTTAGTTCTTCCATGAAATTCTTTGAGTTGAGCCCTATGATAGGCCAGCAAAACAAAAACAATCATCACAGCAGCTCCAACCGAGGCAACAATTATCGCTACTCTAATACTGCTTTTTGAACTATGATGTTTCCCTCTAGCAGAATTCTGACCTTGAGAATTAGTTGCTGATGATGGCACACCATCTGGGAAGATTAACAAAGCATTTCCGGGATGAAATGAAGACTTGGGAAAGTTCCTCAAATTTTCTGGAATAGGGCCTGATAGATCATTATATGACACATTAAATTCATTAAGTTTCAATGAAAGCTTATCGGGTATTTCACCCTTGAATTGGTTTCCAGATAAATCAAGGTATTCCAAGGCACCAAGTTTGCTCAATTCACTCGGCATCTTTCCTGATAAGTGATTGTTTGCAAGATTCAGCAACCTCAGTCTCCCCATGTTACCAATGTCTGAGGGCAAGACACCTGTTAAGGCATTACCGGAGAGGTCAAGAGACTCCATAGGTGGATAAGAAGGGAGAACTAATAATTCGCTTGCATGTGAGCTTCGAAGAGGAATAGCACCACTAAAACCATTTCCCGAAAGGTTCAGATTTGTCAAGGCCATTGAGGAGAAAAAATTATCAGGAATGGGCCCCTTTAGTTGATTCGAACTCACATCAAGAGTGACCAATCTCGGAGAGATCTCCAGTAGAGAAGGCAAGGTGCCTGTTACAGAATTATTCCTGATATTGAATGTACTTAATCGATCAAACTGAGAAGTCAAGTTTGGTAAACTCCCAGACAATTTGTTTGAACTTAAATCAAGAATCTCCAAATTGGCTTCCCAATTCTGCATATCGGAGATGTCACCAGAGATCATATTTCTGCTCAAATCCAAGATTACACAGCTTTTCAAAGAAGTGGGCAAAGTGCCTGACAAACTGTTTGATGATAGATTCAAAACACTTAACGTCGTAGAATTAATTCCATGAATTGAACCTGTACAAATGACTTGAGAATATTAGATACTTCGATCAAACAAAAATGCGGCGATTTCATAGAATAACAGAACTGCAAACAGGCAACTGCTCAAAGTTTGTTGTTGTAAATACCATAGTCTTCAGCCAATATAACTAGGACACGACTAACATCATAATGAACAATATTTTTAATCCTTATCGGTATAAGCAAGACATGAAAAGTGAGAATACATAACTGAACTACATATTTGCAATGCAAATAACCAAAACAAGTAGAAGCTCCTTGTATGTGCAATACGTTATTTTTATACATTAAAAAAATAAGTGCCAAAATATTTCAATACTTGACACAGGATCAACAGTAAATTTAGCATTCTTCTCCAGAAGAAACTGTAACCATTCACACATCCAAAAATATAGAAATACCCAGGATCAATCAAAATATAAACCAACATAAATCTACTTATAAACTACACAAAATATGGCTATATTTTAAAAGATTCTACTGGTAAAGGGAAAAATGAAAAGACAGGAGTGAGCTAGAGAGCAATGTAAATTGCAAGGATTTCTTCTGTTCATGGTCAATGAGTTTATCGAGCAATTAAATCTGCTGTTCAAAGCCACTCAAGTAAAATTGTTCACGGAGGAATAAATAAACACTAAAACTTAGGTCACACTTCTTCAATTCAAAGCATTCTAATGTTTCTAACAAATCTACATTGCTAGTTCAGGGTCATCCTATGGCACAAAGAAACATATAACATTTAGAGAAGAGAATTTAGAGGCCTCCCCAAATAGCAAATGAAGATAAACATCAATGATCCATCTTTTCAAGGACCACACTGACAGGATTCTGAGATCTTCTCCAAGAAATATGGGATCCATGGTATTTTGATTTCTCTAAATAGCCATGTGGTTCACAGGCATCCAGAGGGAGATTTTTGCTTTACACAACATACAGGGAATAAGAACAGGGACATAGTTCTTGATGTTCAAAGTTCGCAACTATATCCATTCGATATGATGGAGAATCTGCCACGATACCAACAATTTTAGCGACTCAATCTTGATTGATCACAGATACCGAATCAACTCCAAGAACAACACACTATAGCTGCGCAGGCCCGTAAAAGATCTCTTTTTTGTGAAATACATATGGCTCTGTTTCCTTTTGCCTCGTTATACGCTTCAAATTTATCAACTATTTTATCTTTGTCACAACTTTTCAAATTTATCAACTATTCTCTCATTGTCACAACTTTTCGCCTTTATGGAAAATCTCCTCTGCACCATTTTGAATTAATTTGACCATGGCTAGTGAGACAGATTCCCAAGCAAGATGAATGTCAGCAATCAGAAAGCTGACCAGGTATTCACGGTAACCATAGTCCAAGTCAAAAAATGTCCACCCAATGCTGCCCATTAAAAATCTCACTACGTCAACCAAAAATAACAACATGGAGGCCTTATGTGTCCTTAAAACAGCATAGAATCTATTTCCTCTTAGTTCTAACATAAATTCATATTGAACTTTGAACACATCAGAAGTTTTAAATAAGCCTCTTTCGTCTACACAAATTTCAGTCACATAAACGATGCAATCCAAAAAAGTCCAGGCTATTTTTCTTGAACTTTTACAACATATTTTCACTCCAAACTTCTATTATTGCTTAAGCATCTACACAACTAACAAGTGTTTCTAAAGTACGGTTAACTAACATAAAGCCAGACATTTTCATCAAAATTGGGTATATAACACAACTTTCGTACGAAAAAACTATGGCAAATGAAATTCTAGATCCCTATCGTGGACAACATCAGTAACATGACTATTTATATCATAACACATTCTACTTATGGCAATAGTCAAATGAGAACATTCATTGGCTAAATATTCCACCAATAAATACAATGCCCTGCAAAGAAATTGCTCTAGACAAAATATATATCTTTATAAACAAATTCCCAAAAAAAAAAAAAAACTAAACTTTATTTGGTTACCTGTAAATCCGTTGCCACTGAGATCCAACTCCTGAATTGGAATCACACTCTCCAATAACTCCTCTGGTATCATTCCAAACAACTGATTACTCCCCAGCCTCAAGACCTTCAAATTCGGCAACATCCCAAAAGATGGCAACTCACCAGTAATCCCATTATCACCCAAATCCAAAACCTCCAAATTCCTAAACAACCCAATAACATCGCCCTTGAAAAATCCTCCATTCAACACGTTATGACTCAAGTTCATAATACGCAACGTATTAGCAATACTCGAAACATTGTCTGCACCAACTCCTAAACCTCCGTGAAACCTATTAAAACTCAAGTCAACGAATTCAACATTCTTAAGCTCACTCATTATTCCACCAATATCGCCCCATAATTTATTTTTACGCAAATCCAACACTTTCAGCTGCTGCAAATTCCTCAAATTACCTGGAAACCCGCCTTTGAAACCATTCATCGACAAATTAAGATAATTCAATCCCCATAAATCCGTGATCCGGCCCGGGATCGGACCAATAAACTTGTTGTTAGACAGATCCAAGTACTGCAACGAACTTATGGATCCCAATGCAGGTACTATCCGACCAGTAAAGTTATTACCCGACAAAGAAAGATTCTGCAAATACTTCAAGTTAATCAAAGTGTTGAATTTCAGCTCTCCACTTAAACCCAATCCATTCAAGTTGATAGAGACCACCGAACCGGATTCCGGGTCGCAGCTGACGCCGGTCCACGAAACGGGGCACGATTTCGTGTCAGGCAACGACGTAATGTTCCATGTAGAGTGGATTCTACCAAGCGGGTCGTCTTGGATTCCCTTCTTGAACTCGATTAAAGATCCGAGTTCAGATTCGGAGCCCAAAACGACGACGAACAGAAGATGAAGTGAGAAGAAAAAGAAAGCTACTGAAAAAAGATGCAGAGTCATTTAGTTAACCGAAACTGATTTTTTTTTTTTATAGAAAAAATAAGCAAGACCCAGTTAAGAACGAGGCATTGGGTGGGTGGGAAACCCGAGAAATTGGGAACTAGTGAAGGTATCAGAAATTGGAGAAACTAGGGTTCCATTGAAAATGGAAAAAGAAGATGAAGAAAGAAGCAGAGAGTAAGAGAGAAGAGGAGTGTTTTGTGTTTGTCTGGTTGTTGGGTACGAGTCAGAGTAACTACACGCTGTAAAGGACAAGTTTTGATATGCTTGCTTAATGCTTGTTATTATTTGTTTGTGTTTTTTAATTTTTGATTGCTACTGCTGCTGCTGCTTGCTCGGTGCTGGTGTTTCCACTGTCTTTTTCTCTTTCTTTTTCACTGCGACTTGCGAGCGGGGTCTTCACCGTTTGTTGACGGCGTCAAGTGGTTTCAACTTGGCCTGGTTTCTTTTTTTTTTTCTTTTTCGTTTCGGTCCCCAAATTCTGTCTTAAATAGACAAATACAACACAAGTTTCCTAGAAAGAACGTTGAAATCTATTTCCTATTTTCCGAAAACAAAAAAATGGCAGAAACAAATTTAATCTAGATACTTTAGGAAACGATCACGGTTTTAAAAATATCAACATTTGCTTTTACAAATTTTCAAGTTTTGTCCCATTTCTCTCTCACTTCAAATGTTTTATTTATTTTCTTTTCATAATTTTAAAAGTACGGATATTTTGAAGTTTCAAAACAGACATCATAGTTCAATTTCTAAAAAAATTCAAAAACATGATTTTTGAAAAATAATATCATACCTGCCATAAATTATTATAAAATCATCATAGATATTTAATGACACTTTCATCCTCATTATGAATTTTAAGAAGGCGCGTGAAATTGATCGTTAAGGGTATGTTTGGATATAATGGGGGATTAGGAAGCCAATGTCCTAGGGTCTCGGAGACTCGTTCTACCTGAAACAAGGGTAGATCTTTACCAACTTAAATATATTTGATCTTGGTTGAAAAAAGGCCGTGTACTTGTTAGGACTAATAAATTAGTTCAAAATTTATCGGATAAATGTTCTCTATTTTCACATGATTAAGGTAGGATTAAATATCTTATTATAATTTAAATTGTCTACTAACATCAAAATTTTATTCAATAATTTTTTTTAAATTGTATTTAGTTTAAGATTAATATCAAAATTTTAATTCAACAATTTATTTTTACTAGTAGAGTATAGTCAATAATCGGAGACCACTCTCGCGTTCCACGAAAATTTTGAGGTCCTTTAATGATATTTTAGCTAATAAGTTAGTGTCTGTAAAATTAGAAGAACACTAAGAAATTTCCGGTAAGACTTGTTCTTTTTTTGGCATGCAATTAAATGTATTTCCATATTAAGATTGTTATTATGATAAATATGGCAAGTAAATCCGATATTTGTATATGGCAATTAGTTTATATATGGTGTATCACCAACTGGTTTTATTGCTAATTGCAAATTTAGACACAAGAGAACTACAAGACTCATTCGGTATTTTGTATTGGCTGACAATTATATAACTCATAATATCCCCTATCTCGTTTAAGTTAAAAAGAAAAAAGAAAAATAAGATCTATTATAGTATGTAGGTATAATTTCATTTGAAACCTTCCTAAAAAGTTAATCAATCTTACAGTAATGTTATGTCTCAATTATATATTAGATGATGAATCTAAAATTATTTATTACTCTATTATATTATCAAATAGTTTCATGCAACATTGACTAAGATTTAGATTAGAACTCAAATATTAGGATTCCAAACATTATTTTAAATATCAAGAGTACAGCTGCTTATAGCTCGACCAAATCTTAACCAATGTAAATAAATTATATCCTTATAGCTAATAAATATTATTCATCTTTGTTCTTACCTCCTATATTGTAAATATTGTAAAGATAATTCTTACCTCCTATATTGGATTAATGGGTTGTATACCAAGTCGATTTATAAATCAAGCACAACATAAATTCAACAGGAATGTCTTCAAGGTTAAGTGGTTTTTAAATATATTTTTTTAATAAACACATAAATTTATATTCTTCGGACAATATGGAATTTACTAAACGAAGAATGTGTTGAAATGGGGATGGAGAATGGAGATCAAAATAAGTTATTTACTTGAACTGTAATAATTAAAATTAGAATGTGTTGTATTCATATTAATGTGTTTACTTTGTTTCAAAATAGGAATGGATAGTTTTAATTTACTAAAATGTTCTTAGTTAATTGTTATTATCATTATTATTATTTACTATAGCGATTATTATTATTATTTTCTATTGTTATTAATAATTATCGTCAATAATAATAATAATACATGTGATAATTATTATTATTATATTTATATCAATAAAAGCAAATATTAATGATTATTATTATTTAATGATAATAACAACAACAAAAAAAAATCACCGGCGAGCGGCGGCAGCTACTGGAGAATCGGCAAGCGGCAGCGAAGTTCGGAGAGTGGTAGCGACAATTAACAGGTACTGTATGCAACCGACAATGATCAGTGGCATGAGGCTAACGATCTGCATCACATACGACGATGATGTGATAACCGGCTCTGTTGCGTTTGACAACGAGCATGTAATAATCATGGCTTCTGCTTCTCATCAGCAACAAATTGATTCGTTCAAGTAATCACATTTTTTTTTAATTAAGGACAAGATTGGAGTTATTGATTTTGTTGGGAGCAAAATCGTCACTCTTGAAAATGAGAGATTGATTCCAAACCTTAGCCAAACTCGGGTGGATCTTACGATTCGAATTTCGATTCTCACCTCTATATTTTTGAGAAACAAACGTTGTTAATAATTTTGATTTTCCAATTTAAAAAGTAAACACACCAAATATGAAATTGAAAATTCAATCTGAAGTTTTACCTATCAATCCGAAGTTTTACCTATCTTTCTTATCTTAAAAAAAATAAAAAAATAAATTCAACATGAAGCACAAACAAACCTAATTTTTTTGGCAAATCGGCATTGCATGACACGGTTGACAGTGACACCTCCACTTTTAAACATAATTCTCTTTCATTTGTCTTCTTTTACGTTTGTAGGATTCAATAATAAATGGGATTATTGCATTCAATTCGGAGGAATTTTTGTCTGAGAAACAGAAAAATAAAGTTGAAAACAATCTGCATATTTTAATAATTCACGTCACAAATTGATTGGAAAAATTATTCGTTCAAATTTTTTAATTATTCTTTGGATGCCAGACAAAATTGCTCTATTATTATATTTGTTTAGATCTGTCCAATTGATTTGATTAAACATGAAATCATTAATTAATCAAATTAGTGTGGCATTTTCTGTTTAGAAATAGAATCAAACCTCTACCGCTTTGACGGTTTAACCCTTCATTTACGAAGGGCTTTATCGTACTTGAACGGAGCCTGGAATTAATAGTTTGAAAATGAAAAAAAAAATACACTAATTTTGATATTTGTTAAAAATATTTGTGATTTTTTTTAAATGGTGGAGGAGTGGGTAAAGCATAAATTAAAATTTCATCCTCTATCTTTTCTAAATTCAAATTCGAGTGGTCAATTAAATAAAGATATTTGTGATTGATTGACGACAGATTCAAATAAAGAATAATTACTTAAATCTAATTGAAAATAATACTAGGCTTAGGTCCCATTTGGAAGTGTTTTTAGAAGCTAAAAGTAATTTTACAAAGTAAAAAGTTAATTTTAGTATTTGATAATTTTTTTATAAATTTTTTGTAGTAAAATCACCTTGTCAAAATTTAATTTTCATAATTATTTTTACACTTAATATAATTTCATATATATCCTCATATATATTATAACAATCTAAAATTATCCTTATTAATTAAGAAATAAAATCATTAACTATAGAGAGATATTGTTATTACCAATTATATTAAGATCATAAAATAAAATAATAAAATTAATAATATAAATATTTATTTTAGTTATTAATTATTATATGTACACAATAAAAAATATTTTATGTACATGGAAGTAAACGTTTAGAAAAATTTTCTTTAATATTATGTCTAATTTAGTCATTTATATTTTTGCAGCAATTTAACACTAAAATTTACCAAACATATATGATTACTTTAAAACTGCTTTTAAAATTCATAGCACCTTTAAAATAAATTTGACCAAACATTTAATTGATTCTTTTCACACCTGATTATTTTTATAGCACAACTAATAACAATTATTTTAAAATGTACAGAATACCAAACTGGCTCTTATTCTTTTGTATAAAAATATATATAAAAAAAAAAGATATGTTAGTAAATTTGGTTACGTTGACCTAAAGGATTTTATAAACTTTAATTTTTATAATAAAAAACAAGTTCAAACTCAATCTTTAATGACAAATATTTAGAAAGTTTTATGATTTCTATATTTTATGTAAGGGTTTTTTTGGGGGGAGGGGCTATATTAAGTACAAATAGTTAAAATTCTTTTAGAGATAATGAAATAGTTAATTACCTCTTATTTATTAATTGAAGAATAATTGGATTTTAGTTCAGTATACTTTTGTATCAGCTATGATATCATATGTTAAGGTCAAAATTTGCCAGCTCAATTGAAACTTGATTAGGAGACACTAAAAGGGGCTAAAGTGTAGTATATTTTAAATATTGTCAGCCTATATAAAGTTTACATCCTACTTCACTAACAACAACAACAACAACGATAATAATAGTACATTCTCATTTTAACTAAGTAGCAATGCAACAGATAAAAACGTACATATTTTAATGTACTCACAGATAAACAAATACAATCTAAAAAGTATTGAATTTTTTTTTAATATTTTAATGAAATTCTCACTTTGTTAAAATGAGAATGTTACTGTTAGAGAAGATACACACACACACACACATGTTTATCGATTCAATTTACCATGACATTGATGAACTTGGGTAAAATATTTTAAAAAAAATCGAATGATTAAAATAAACAAAAGGAGTAGAACATAATTTTGACTGTCATATTGGATTAACATTATTACTTAATTTAATTGTAACTTAAAACCTAATCTAGCAATAAAAAATACACACACACACATATGTTTATCGATTCAATTTACCACGACATTGATGAACTTGGGTAAAATATTTAAAAAAAAAATCGAATGATTAAAATAAGCAAAAGGAGTAGAACATAATTTTGACTGTCATATTGGATTAACATTATTACTTAATTTAATTGTAACTTAAAACCTAATCTAGGAATAAAAAATTTATATTTTAAAATTTATATAAACTAGAATCTGATAGAGTGACAGATGTTTCGGAAAATATCAAAGATGACAAGTTAATTAGGTCAAGACGTGGGTGAACAAAAAGTGGCATCGTTTGATGGATTTATTAAAAAATTCAATATATATACACTGAGAGAGAGAGAGCAATACAAATATGAGGAATTTTAAAATACATAAGAAATAATATAATAAATTAATGCGTATGTAACACTCATAATTGAATTTACCAATAAATATTATTTGTTTGTTCTATGACTAGCATGATATCTCTTATATATTTCAGAATATCTTTACAAATAAATATGTAAGTGCATTAGAATTCATAACTAGACCTAACATAGAGAAGGTCATGGAAGAAAATAAATTCTCACTATCTGTCACACCACATTGGAAGATTTAAAGTGTCTTCCTTCAGGAATTCATAACTAGACCCAAGTAGATGCCATTTACTCTACTTAGAAATAAGTATATGGATTATCTATAAAATATAGTGGGTATTTAATGTGCAGAGAGTATCTAAAAAAATTCAATTTGAAACTCCTAATTAACTGAATATAATTTGTGAAGGCTTAATTTTATATTGTGGATTATGATCTTGTGTAAAAAGATTTGCAGATTAATTTTTGTTAATTAATTTTGTTGCTGATGATGCCAACTTTATAAGTTTACCTGCAAGCCATACTTTGGCAGCTGAGTATTGTTTAATCTAGCTTATATAATATATATATATATATATATATATAAGCAAGCAACTTTACAATACGATTTCATACTCGATTTTTTTTTTTTTGAAAAGTTAAATTGATCATGAGAAGTTATTCAATCATGTCATCATGTGGACCAAAAAGATGGAGCGATAATAGTAGAAAATATACAATTAGTTAAACTTTAATAGATGATTATACAGTTGGCTTTCAGCTTATTAAATTAACTTTATAGTTCAATTATTCATCAAATTTCAACCTAATTAATTAGGCACGCAGCAGCTAAAGCTAAGTTTTTTTCTATATACAGACTAAGTTCTATTTCATTTTAAGAGTTTTTATTCCTCTCGATACTCTAATTTCTTTCTTTAGCAACCACATGTTTAATATGTTTATTTTTATAATTTTTTTATTAGTGGAACAACTTATAAAAGCATATACAGTTTAGTAAACAAAAAATGATCCACCATATAATTAATAATACTTTTAGAATTTTTAATATATCCTTATTATTATTATTATAAAAACGTAATTATGTCTTATTTGTATGTAAATATTATATAAAATTTTGATAGAAATTTTAAGCTATTGATGATACGTAGTCCAATGGTAATCAGTGAATTAATATAAGCCTATTAATTATTAATAAACCCCTATTTAATTAGTCTAATAGTTGGTCCACTGAGTAATAACTCTCTAATAGTTTCCTTAAAAATGCAAGAGAATAAAAATAAATCACATTTCTAGGGCCATTCTATGATGCCATGATTAAAATTATGGCATCAATATCTTATTTTAACATGAGTTATGTAAATAAAACATAGAACATGTAAATTTAATATAAAACTTGTAAATCAACATTAAATATAAAATAAAACAGAAATTATGTAAATGAAGTATAAGACTTGTAAATAAAAAGTAAAATAAATTAATTAATATAAGAGTGGTAAATTGATGTATCAATATTAATTATTAAACAAAACAAAAACTTACACATATACATAAAACTTGTGAATCGACAATAAGTACATCAAATAAAGCATAAATTAAGTAGATGATACATAAGGCTTATAAATGGGAGGTAAAACCAAGTGCATTAACAAAGGAATGGTAAATTGGTATATTATTAATAAAGAAAACAAAAACTTATAAATTTAACATAAAACTTATAAACTAACATTAAGTATAAAATAAAACATAAGACATGTAAATGAAACATAATACTTGTAAATGAAGGATAAAACAAGTAAATTAACATATGAATGATAAATAGTGTATTATCAGTAAACAAAATAAAAACTTACAAATGTAAAATAAAACTTATAAATCAACATTAAGTATAAAATAAAACATAAATTTTGTAATTGGAACATAAGACTTGTAAATGAAAAATAAAAGAAGTAAATTAACATAAAACTGCTAAAATGGTGTATTATTTGTAAATAAAACAAAAACTTACAAATATAACATAAAAAATTAGTAAAATACAAGTATAAAATAGAATATAAATAATGTAAATGGAACATAAGACTTGTAAACATTAGGTAAAATAAGTAAATTAATATAAGAGTGGTAAATTGTTGTATTATTGGTAAACAAAACAAAAACTTGTAAATATAATATAAAACTTGTAAATCAACAATAAGAGTAAAATAAAACATCAATTAAATAAATGAAACATAAGACTTCTAAATGGAAGAAAAAATAAGTAAATTAACATAGGAGTGGTAAATTGGAGTATTATTGGTCAACAAAATAAAAACTTACAGATATAATATAAAACATGTAAATCACCATTAAGTGTAAAATAAAATAAAAATTATGTACATGAAATATAAAACTTGTAAATAGAAAGTAAAACAAGTAATTGAATATAAGAATTATTGAAAAAAATAAAAACTCATTATAATACTGATTTCCTATAAATTCTTTGATTTTATTTCTAAATTAAATAATGATAATTTTGGATTTTATGGAATACATGCAGTGATATACGTGACATTTTATTAATGATAAAACTTATTATCAAAATATGATTTTGAAAGCCTATTCTTTTCATGTTTTCAAAGTTTTTTTTTTGTAAGATAAGATATTTTATATCTTTTTAAACCTCCTCAACATTAATCCCAAATGATCTTTAAGTGCAAGTAGAAAATAAAGTTTAAAAATTATATGAAGTACGTATAAAACATAAAATTAAATCTAATTTTATTTATATATCATCTATATAGTAATATAAGAATGTCTTTATATTTTGTTTTCACTTGATCCACATCAAGAAAAATGATTTTGCTTAATTAACATGTATATTAAACAACACTATGATAGAAAAGGAAAAAAGAAAATTATGAATGCTTAGAATGAGTACAAAATTTATGGTTAAACAAGTTCAATAAAATTGTTCTAATTGGTTTCTAATACATTTTTTAATTTATTTTTAATTGATGATTGACTTTTTTTTGGTTTAATTAAATTAAATGAATAAATTATTTTTTGTTTATTGATAGTTCAACAATGATTTACAAGTTTTGTATTATTTTAACAAGTGTTTGTTTTGTTTGTAATTTTAAAATACTAATATACCATTCTTATATTAATTTACTTGTTTTACCTTTCATTTACTAGTTTTATATATAATTTATAAAAGGGTAAAAGCTCGTTTAGTCCCTATATTTTGAAGTTAGTACCCGTTTAGTCCCTATATTTTTAAAAATATCTCAAATCATCCCTACCATTAAATTATTGACACTTTTGCCATTATCTTTTGTTCCTTTTAACTTATTTTTATAATATTGCCCTATTATAATAATTTTTTAGATATTATTAAAAAGAAAAAAATAACCCTATTATAATAATTTTTTTAGACATTATTAAAAAGAAAAAAATAAATTACCAGTTTAACACCAAAAAATAAAATAAAATAAAATAATATATATTAATTTTTGTGGAACACACTCTTGAGATAAAATATTAATTTTTCTAAAAAAATTGATAATGTAATTTTTTAAGATATTAATTTTTTAGACATACGTGAGCTTCCACAAAAATTAATATATACATTTTTTGTTTTTATTTTATTTTTGAGTTTAATTTGATAATTTAATTTTTTATTAATATCCAAAAAAGAAACTTTATTGTAAAAATGTAATATTGTAAAAGCAAGTTAAAAATAATAAAAAATAATGGCATAAGGGTCAATATTTAGTAGCAGGGATGTTTTGAGGTGTTTTTAAAAATACAGGGACTAAATGAACATTAACCTCATAATATAGGGACTAAACAAGCTTTTACCCTTTATAAAATTCATGTTGATCATAACCTTGATGCCGTAATTTCAATCACTCATGGATTTTTTTCCTCTAATAAATAAATATTAATTGTGGTACTAATTAATTAATTGTACTAGATCATTAATCGTAGCTTATATGTGGCCTCACCAAGATCGATTTCTAAAATCAACTTGAGTAAAGCTCCACAAAAGAAACTAATTGAGATTGAAATAATTTCCGAAGAATGTATCAAGCCCTCTTCTCCAGCATCCCATCATCTCAGAAATTATAAGGTCTCTCCATTGGATCAGTCTAATCATTACTCTTATTTTTCCCATGATCCTATACTACCACTTCAATCAAGCCACCGAGGTTTCTAACCTTATTGATGTTAATGATCATATCATCTCCAAAAGATAGCAACTGCTAAAAAAAATCACTGCCTGAAACCGTTGCCCGTTTTCACCCGTTTGGCGGGAAAAAATGAAAGACAATAATCTTTCGATTTATTGCAACGATGAGTGATTTATTTTGGTGAGGCTCAAATTACAAGTCCTATCAATGAATTTCTAAAGCAAGCTAATCTCTCTTTGATCAATAAATCCATTCCATTTGATGCTAGTGAGCAAGGCGGACCAATTTCAGGACTTTATGTAGCTGAAGTACAAGTAACAATATTTGCATGTGGATGGCCTTGCCATTTGTGCATGTCTTTCACATTGTTTGGTGATGGCACAACATTGGGTTCCTTTTTAGAAATTGGGCTGCTACAGTTTGCGAAAATGATGAAGGAATAATAGCAAACCCTAAAAATTGATCTTCGTCTCCTCCACATCCCCCCCCCCCCCCCCTACTTCTCTTTCTCAAAATGAAGCATCTTGAAAAGAGGCAACAACACGGGCGGCAATGATCACCCCATTTGTTAATAAAGGTAGCAGAGGTGTTGCAAGGAGATTTGTGCTTGATGCAAAAGCAATTGCATGCCTCTTAGGCTAGGCTAGCTGTTGATTCAAATAATTTTTTCTAGCTACAGATTTCGTTGACTTTCTTCTTGTTTTAGTATGCATATCTTTTTTTAATTCTTTTCTCACTTACTTTCAACATTTTATTTTTTATTTATGCATATATTAAAAGGTAAATTATTATATCCTCCTACTAGATATGATTTTCCAACCCTTTTGAAGCTTATAAAAAGCAATAAATATACACAATTAATGTATTTCAGGATTTTCCAGGTTTACAAATTATAATAAAGATTTAGATTTAGTGTTAGATTTGATTCTTACGCTTAACTTTTAAATTAAATGAAATTGAATATAGTACACATAACAGAAAATCATTAAAAATATGATCATTCACTTAAAATTTGAATTCAACTTCTTACAATAAATTATCAAGAGCGTGACATGGTAGGTTATAAATTTAACATAAACATATTTATGTTTGCAAATTTAAGATATTCGAACAATACCGGTATCGTAACCATTCTTCATAATCCCAGCCGGAAGGATTAAAATTAAGTTAATATTCCCTAATAATTGATGGTAAAAATCAAGTAAAAAAATTTGGAATAACACCACAATACTGTAACGACACAAACAAATTAAATAGCAAGACCCTTGTCCCCCCTCTTTCTTTTTATTCTCTATTTCTATGCAAAAATAATTATTAACTAGGAAGAAATCAAAACAGCCAACCCATGCTCTTGAGACTCGAGCTTACTGCCAAGGTATCAGCAGACAAGTCAAATGAGCATCCTTGTATTTAAATTTTAAAACTACAAATCCATCACTTGCATTTCTTCAATAATATTGTAGTTTCAATTTCTTGCTTGGTCATCTCATCTTCTCAAATTTAGTTCACAATGAGAATTTCAAGCTTCTCTCTCTTTCTGTCTCTTGTTTTATTTTTCTACTTCGTTTTCATTACTCAAGCCAAAGAAGATACCAATACGTTGCTGGTTGATGCTGGGGATAATTCTATCAAAATGGTAAGTTTTCCTATAGACATTGGTACTCCTAAAAATTCGAACTATATGCAAAAAACTTTCATTAGTTTTTTTTTTTTAAAAAAAAAGAAAAAAAAATTATGGTGATTTTTATTTTTTAAAACAAAGATATAGAACTTTTTGCTTGCGATTTTACCTTTTTGATGAGCTCTAATAATGGAAATGAATAATGCAGGAAAGAGATAAAGTTGTTGAGTGTGGAAAGGAGAGGGTTGAGTGCAAGGAAGGAAAAAATGGGGCACAAGAAAGTGCCTTTATGCATGAGGATTACATCTACACCCAACTCTCTCCCTTAGATACCAATCTTCCTTAATTATAATGTTTTTTTTTTTGGGGTTCTATAAGCAATAATAAAATTTCTCTACTTTTATTGAGTTTGAAGAATAACGTATTGATTGAGCTACTTGCTTGCTTGTATGTGTGTGTATATATATATATATGTATGATAGTGAAAGCTAGCTATATGGTTTCTAACCAATCAAACAATTTCATGTAGTTCACAAAAGCACTTCCCTTAGTAGCATTTTGAGTAATGATGTAATTTCTAGTTACGCATTTGCTTCAAATATTTAACGAACGATATGCTTAAAATTGGTGTGCTCAGTTTAATCTTAAAAGTAAAATAAATGAAGTTTTTGTCAAAAATATATACTCAATTTTTATTAATAATTTGACAGTGAACGTTAAATAAGAGAAACCATTCAATTATGTGTATCAAATTAAAAGGTGGGGTGATGGCTACGTTGTACAAATAATTAAAAAAACAATTAATTGCTGGTTCTAGACTTATAACCTTAAGATAAATCTTGATTCTTGAATATGTGCAATTACCATGAGTCAAACTTGATATTTATATAAATTAAAGTTTTTTTTTATTATTCTAATTGAACCAAACTTAATTATATGTGCAAGTTGACTCACATCGAATCAATAAATATCATGATCAAACTCAGTCAATTAATTATTTTTGGCCAAAAAATCGACTAAAAAGAATCCATCAGCTTATCTTAATTCATTCACTATTGCAACATACTTGTTGGATTTTGTGAATTAAAATAAATAAGATTATGCTAATTGTCCTCAGATTTGAGTATGGTTCACCTAATCTGGCTCAGAGCTCTAGAAATGGGTGGCTGCTTGGTTAAGTGAATTCAATTGGGTTGCTTGGTTCATGGAAGATTCTTACTCATCACGTAGTGTTTGCGGGAGATAGGGTTTCTTTTATAATAATTTTAGAAATACATCTAATTAAGGAGATTCTTTCACAAAAAAAAAAAAAAAAGAGATTTTATAAATCCTAAATGAAACAGAAATAAATTTAAATTCGAAATTTCGAATCCTGAACATAACTTCAGCTCGGATAGTAGGCTCGCGGTATATATATATCATCTAACTTTAGCTCTTTGACGATTTAGGCCCTTATTTTCGCAACATTTTATTCTTTGGCCCATGAAACTTTACAAATATAATGTTTTGGCCCCTCAGATTTTCGCGTCTGTTCCCCTCTTGTCTCTTATACTTGTGTTTTTTTAATGGTAAACTTCAATTCATCCTCAATCGGTAGTGGCTCAATCCTTAGCTACATAAGACAATTGCCTAGGGTTTCATCTAAAATTAATACCCTAATTTAGGATAAATTAATTTTTTTACATGTTGTCTTTGCTTTAAAAGTAAAATTTTCAAGTGAAATAAGTTTTATTTTCTTCTCCAATATATCATTAAGGTCCATCTGAATTCTTTCTAAATATATTTTAATGGCCCATTAAAATTTAAAAAGAAGCATATTTCTATTTCAATATATTAAAACTCAAAAGATAGTTTAAAAAGCACAAAAATTAGATTAATACTGAATTCTCGTCCAATCTCATGACCCATTAATTTGTTTCAATTTTTTTTAAAGTTGTTACATTACAATTCTAAAAACTTATTATAATCTAAAATTTACTGATATTTTAGATCTATACACTTGTGATATAATCGAGAGATCTGTTGAGCACTAACTAGAAAGTCCACTCTCACAATAATTGAGAAAAAAATAATTTTACTTCTAATCTATTAGAGTTTTAAATCCATACACTTTTAATATAGTCTAGAGATCAGTCAAGCACTAAATTGAAAATATACTCTTACAAATAAATGAAAAAAAATTTATTCCTAACCTTTATTTTTCAAAGCTATACTCACAAAATTGAACATACACCTCTTTTTATTTTTATTTTTAACTTGTTATCATAAGCATTAGTTTCTAGTTGTATACGTAAAGCAAAATAAGTTTTAATTGCAATATTTTTTTTTTTTGAAATTTTTGCCTAAGGACATTATCTTGAGTCGACCCTGTACTCAATATAGAATAAGAACCTTCAACTTATCTTTCAAAAATACAAAAGTTTTAATTTACCACCATCTTCGTTTTCGAATATGATGACAAATAACCGGGTGCATTGATTACCTTTTTTTTTCTTTAATTTTCTTAACAATAAATGAGGGTAAATTGATATTTTCATACCTTTAAGGATGGATAAATTAAAGATTGTCATTGTAAGTAAAGAGTAAATTGGAATTTATTCTTTATTTAGCCATTGGGTTAAAAGGATATACAATAACACAATCTTATATTAATTATAGTGCCAGCTTCTTGATCACAAATGGTGGAATCATTAATAAATTATTTATGGCATCTTCCGGGGAAACATTACAAAGCTAGCCTCTTCTAACATTCACTGTCATATTCAAAGAGATAATTATTAAATAAAATTGCAAATTAATTAGAAGTACAAATGCTGGCTTGTGTTTGACTTATGTTCATGGTATTATTTAATTTGCATGTTCTGTAAACCAGATCACAACTAATACTAAAAAGAAAAAAAGATTATAATTCTGTGGGTCTGTTCAATGAACTGGCAATATACAAAATAAAAAAATAAGGATTTGATAGCTACCAATTAAATCCAGAAATTTTTATTCAAAACTTTCTCTATGTTACAGCAATTATACAAAAGCTTACGGACATCCCATCTAGTAGGATGATGGCCATGGGTGGCTAAATGATAGATCCAATATTTTGGCCATAAAATTGGCACAAACACAAACTCTACGCTAAGGCTGTAAAAACTGTTATTATATATAACTTGATCAACTAGCCCAGCAGCGCGAGACCCACACCCCCCCCAACAAAAAAAAAATTAAAAATACACAGCAAGATACTCATTTAATGAAATAATTTGTGGAAAATTCATTCTAATCTAAGCTTTGAAAATGGAGGGATGTGGATGAGTTGTAGACTTTGCCCCAGTTTCTTGTTAAAAAAGAAAACATTCATATGGCTCTCAGGATTTTTGAGTCGGCAAGGAAATTCGAGTTTCAAAACTAGAGCTTCCAAAGGAGATGAACTTCCAACATTACAGTCGTAACGAGTCTGCAGAAAAGGAATAGCAATATGATTGCATATTTGAATGAAAAGATTAAAAGGATTAAACAAGCATGCTAGGAGCGAGATACAGGCAAAGTTCTACTAACCAACTGGTTATGCAGTTCCTGTTATCAACTTTTCCCGTTGGTCTAATTTCTTGACCTTTATGATTCCAAAGAGGACTTGGAAACCGAAGAATGCACAACTGACATATGCTAGAATGGCTGGTACCTAAGATAGATAATCAATTGAAACATTGATTAGATGAAATTTTCAAACCAAATGGCGCACAATACTTTGACAAAAAAAAAAAAAACAACGGATGACTTACTCGAATGGAATTGAGATACAAAATTGTTGCAAGGTTTACCAAGCTTCCAGCAGCTACAGCCTGTTGATTGGTCAAAGAAATAACCATTAAGTGGATTTCCTGGCTTAAGAGATCATTCTCACAAAATGAAGTTATCAAATCAAAGCAATGACTATAGAGAGATGAAAGAACATTTCCAAGAGCGAAGAAAAGAATTTGTACTAGTACGATTTGTCCATAAGGTTATGAGCCAGAATAACTCACACTTCCCACTGTCTTCTGAACAGCTGCAACACGTTGGAATGCCCTTTCAGACTCTAATGTTCGAACCCGAAGCTTCAGATCACCTTGCTCCTACAAATAGAGTTAAACAAAATTAGAAGAATATGACAAGACATGTAATATAAGTGATATGAGTACAGTAAACAACACTACACCCTACCAATCGTTGGATAGTTTCTGCAAGCTTTTCAACTCTGTCAGCCTGCCTAAATAAGTTGTAGAATGCACGGGTTTGCCGGTCCCACCTGTTTCTGAAATCCTGAAACATTTAAAAGACAGATAATGAAAATGGAACCATATACAGCAGTATACAAAATCACAGCAGAATCCAGATAACTCGAGCTTGCCTTCAAGATAACTTCAACTCCAGCCTCACGAAATTTGAGCAATTCCATTGCATAACTATAGAGAAAAGCAGGCATAATGTGTCAGTTACACATTCAAATAAAAGATTGAAAAGTTCTCAGGATCTCAGATAAAATGATTTTGAAAGGACTGAGGCAGCTTAGACACAATTACGGTTTAGCAATCTCAGTGATGTCAAACCGAGGATCAAGGCCCTTCCCAATGCCATCTAAAACTGCAGAAAAGTATTCCCTTCTCAGTATTCTGAGGTCATTGTTGAATAAAGTGACATAAGGCAACAAATCCACCTAACTACTTAAACATTACCTGAAAATGCTCTGACAACAAATGTGAATGTTGCTGGAAATCGGAAAGGTTGATCAGCTGCAATGGCCAATAAATCTTCCCCTGGTAAGAGGTTACAACAATTGTGAGTAGCAACTCCAATAGCAAAGAAGTCCAAAGAACTAGAGGATGCTATAATACTAGGAAAAAAAAAGTTTGTGGAAATTTTTTTTTTGTGGGGGGTTGTGTGTTCAGAAACAAAGTTTGCAGAATTGACTGATATAAATCCTTCGGTGCACATTTGCAGTATATCAAAGTTCAGAAATCTAAACTAAATCAAGGCAGACAACGCAATTAATTTAAAAATTACTTTCTGCATTTGCACTCTTCATTTAGATACAATAAGATACTCAATGGTCAATGCAATAAAATGTGGAAGGCTTTTAGCAGATTTACTACAATAATATACCACTCGTAACAGCTGTCATAAATACTGGACAAATAGCAACCTAAGATTTCAGTTACTGTGCTGCGCTATTCCCAACATCTTGATATAAAAAGAGCCACAGTTGGTCCCAGCTACAAGAGCAAAAACATTGTTTACCAAACTGTCAAAGCTGACAGCTGAAGAAAGCCGACTTATTCTTCACTCACTGTGTTCAGTAAGAAGAAAACTACAAGAATTCATGGAGCAGGTTAAATGCATTAAGATTTGAGACTAACATATGACCAGCCAGCATGGTAAATGATGAATGGGTTTGGCCAAATGCAAATATAAACAGGCCCCATATATTTCGGCACCTATTTTCTACAACTAGTCCAGATAACCAGTCAAATCATATCATAAAGATAAAATGAAGAAAGGTGAATTACCTATTGCAGCAAGGCGTTGCTTCTTTTTCTCAATCTTTTCCTCCTTGCTCAATGGCTTTTTAAAGCCAAGTTCTTGGGTCGTTATTTCTCTTTCTTTTCTTTGTGCAGCAAGACGCTCTTCAAAACTGTAATAAGTTGTATGAATTGCAATGTCACAAAAACACTTAAATTAATGGAACATCTACACTGCACATAATCTTGTTATTTTGGTATATTCAATACATTAATTGGTTGAGAATGCATGATCACTATATTGATTACATCTTGCTTACAATTATTTGTCTAAAGCTTCGTCTATTTTTGTGATTAGTTTAACATCGAGGAAATGATTGCCAAAGAAAAGAATGTAAACTGTTCATTAACTTCAGCCATTGTTTTTATGTAAACAAAAAAATCAATCGAGGAAAGAAAACAGGCAATTATCTTTTTTTCATCAAGAACACCTGTTAAGGAAGAACTGTGCTGTTCGCCTGACAGCTGTTGTATCTCCAGTAGGGACAAGAACACCCATTTGAACCATTGCCTGAAGGACCTGCACTAAGGTAAAAGTTTCCGGGAAGAAGTAAACCACAGCCAACCATGGCAACTACAAAGTTAACAACGAAGTACCATAGAAATAATCTTGAACCTAGGATATTTGTCTACCTTGTCTGCATCCTTCTCGTAAACTCCGTAAAATGTTTCAAGCAGACCTTCTCTAATGTTTGGACTAATACTGCATGGAGCCATTGGAGAGTATACTTTAACAAAGGGAGGTAACCAAAGAAAAATTCAAAAAGTACTTGTGAATATTTAGAGTAAGTATTTAACAAAAAGTCTAGAAAGTACCTTCCCATCATACCAAAATCATAGAAGATCAATCTTCCACCATTTACATCATCTACAGCGATATTTCCAGGATGCTGCAGAATGGGAGAAGGGAGAGACGTCCATGTTACAGACCGGTATTAGCATAGATGCCATCATGTAATCATGATACATTTGTATAGGTTGTCTTTATATTAGACAGAAAAAGAAAGAAACAGTATGTTCATATAGAAGAGCTTAAGAGTTTGAGAATCAAAGGTCTGCAGCAAGATTTTTGGAGCCCTCCCTTCTGTAAGGTAAAAATAAACATATGCACCGAGCATCTTGATTTCAATAATGCAAGCAAATATATGCTGTTTTCAGCTATAAAACTACAAAAAGCTTAGAGTTTATGCTTCAGTTTCTAATTCTACAAGTTTGTTGGACTAGAAAGTTGCAAGTTACCGATTTAAGCATTTATTTACATCACAAAAAAGTGAATAATAAAAACTTACAGGGTCAGCATGAAAAAAACCATGTGAAAGAATTTGTTCCAAGTAAGATTCAACCGCATATCGACCCAACCTGCACAACGCAATAAGAGAGAAGAAAGTTTAGTTGAGTGGCTTAGCATTGAAAGCAGAAGGGAAAGTACCACACTATATCATGATATGACTAGAACTTGTGATGGGATTGTCTGGACCTTTTTCGATCAACACCCAATTCATCTAAAGATTGTATCCTGTTTATTTTGATCCCCGGCACATACTCCATGGTCAAAATCTACACATAAATACATGAATAAATACAAAATGAGGTAGTGAGATACTATGGGTGATCTAAAAAGGAATGAAAGGAGAAAGGCAGAGGAGATGAAAGAAGGCCAATTCTCTGAAGGATGAACCTGTGGTGTGGTGTATTCCCAAAATATCGTTGGGACTTTTACGTAATCCATGTCTTTGAAATTACTAGCAAAAAGTTCAGCATTAGCAGCTTCCTGGGTGTAATCAATTTCCTGAAAGTGTTAAATATTATTAGCTTGACAAACAGAAGCAATGAAAAGAGAGCCAAAAAAGCTGCAAAAATTAAAATTTTTAAAAAATTCTATACCTGATATAACACACTAGCACATTCATCATATATGGCAACCCAATCTCTCTTTGCACCATCTGATTTTGGGTCAATCTTTTGAAGATATTCAGCTATTACCTGGAAGTATAACATATAATAACAGTCTATGAGTCATAACACATGGCAGAAGTTTCAACTTTCAAGCACCATGCAGCGCACTAAGACGATGAACTGCACATAGAATTCTGAAAGAATAAATCCTCACCCTCAGGTTTTTTAGATCAATATCAAAAAGATCTTTGAGACCTGGCCTTTGTACTTTAACAACAACTTCTTCTCCCTTCAGTCTTGCTCGATGGACTTGGCCTGCAAAGAAAAGATGAATATTTGGATTCTTCAGTCGAAATGAGTTACTTGGAATGCTTCAACAAATTTGGTCCACTGATTTCAGAAAGCTTGCCCATAAAAATGCATTTAAAAAGGAAATTAAAGCTACCAAGACTAGCAGCAGCTATTGGTTCAACATCAAAACGTTCAAATACATCATCCAGGGGAGCTCCAAGTTCTTCTTCAACTATAGATACAGCAGTCTCTGATGGGAAAGGAGGGACTTGATCCTGCATAAAGTTAGCATTCAGTATCAACTCAATTAATTACCAAATGATAATGGTTTTCTAGATTTGAAAAACTACAAAAGACGTTGATACAAAACATGTGACTAGTGCAACAATTGCCATATAGAAAAAATTAATAGTCTACATAAAGTTTTAATGAAAATCATCCATCATATCAGGCATAGTTTGAATGAAATAATGAAATAATTTCCAACTGACATAATATTGATTACGCTGAAAAATATGCATCGCCATATAGGCTGTAAAGTTATGATACCAAGATAAGAAGCATGAGTAGCGATGACGCATCAATAAATTTACATTTCAATTGAATATAATTCAACCTGAAGTTCGGACAACTCATCCACATATTCTTGAGCAAGAATGTCTACTCTTGTAGAAAACTGCTGGCCAATTTTGATAAAGGTAGGACCCAATCTCAAAATACTTTCCTTCAACCACTTGGCAAGGGACTTCCGCCTTAGGACTTTTTTTTCCTCAGTCATTCCTCCTGCTTATATTATAAATCTACTGTCAGGATTAAATACAGACTATCCACTGAAAAGACTTAAAAACTGAATATAAATAGTCTTAGAGGTTTGATTGACCTGAAGCCTCAGGAGTAAGCGAGGAAAAAGGAAAAGAATTGGGATAAAAAATCTTGGTATTAGTCATGATATGTGGGCTCAGTATCAGATAGATCTCTTGACCAAACTTGAAACAATCATGTAACGTATAGGATACATGGGGACACTTTATTAGTTAGGATGTTCTTTAGCCACAGTACAGTCATGACAACAGAGAATACAAAATCACTCAAGCTAACTAAAATTAATTTGCTCTGCAACGTTGGCAGAAGTCCAATCTATATTAGTTTATGCCCAAGACCAATCAACTAGAAATGACTGACCTCGATAAGAAAACTTCTGATTGTTCAACCATGCTCTGAAGACAAATGTCAGAACAAATCCCCATATTTCCAAGGTCCTTTGAATCGTCGAGTAGGTTTTGAATCTACTCCAGCGGCCCCCCGGCGCAACAGAAACCTGTAACATGTAATCCACTACTATTTATGATGCCACCAAACCTAGAATTCTTTTTCCTCAATTATGCCTCCTTCTAAAATAGGACCATAGAAGCAACTAATACACATAAAGGTAAAATAGTAACTCCTGATGTGAGAAACTAAGAGAAATGATTTCAATTTTAAACTACAAGATGCCCCGTTACTTGCAAGACTGGATTTTCTCAAAATGCATGTCATGTGGATCAAACAAATATATAAACACATGCAGAAACAAGAAACTCTAACATCTGAACTGTTCATCAATTTGACACTAATACCACATTAGGTAACTATGTCTAGGCCAAAATTAGTATCTAAATTCCAACCAAAACACTTTAGGAGAGATCGAATCTGCATTTTGGCTAAAAAGAGCAAGAACCACTTGATTCCCAACCTGGTACCAAAGATTAACACTCTACACAAAAGATAAATGGACAACTAAGTTCAAAGGAAACAAATCAAAACCACCATTAACATGATCAAATTCATCATAAATTCACACCTCAACTTTCTCTTGGCCACTTTTCTTAAACCAAGCGTCTTCTTTCCCAATCTCCTCAACCTTCTTTTTCCTTTCAATTTCCTTATTCAACTTTTCCTCCTCTTCAACTTGCCCCACTACTTCAACTGCAACTCCTCCATTCCCATTCCCATTCACATACTTCACCAAACTCCCATTTGCATACCCATTAACACCACCATTAACACTACCGACACTATCACTCCTACTAGCAGAGCCATTTCCATTAACCTCAAAATCATTCAGTCCTTTGATGAACTCAGGTTCCCTCTTTTCTTCAACTACCACACTCCCATCTTGTTTCCCAGCAGCAACTCTAATCCTACGGCCAAGATTGCATCTGGGGTAGTTCTTATACAAAAAACTTCTATAAAGAGACTGTTTCGAGAGTGAAAGATGGTATCTCGAAGCGGCTTTAGGAGACAAAAATCTGAGTTCTGGCAAAGCCAATGAAGAAGAACAAGAACAAGAAGCCATTTCCTTTCAGGTGGGTATGTCTAAAAACTTATCAAAATCAGAACCCTAATTCCTAATTTTGATTCATCATTGATTTTTTTGACAGAGACTCAGTGGCTTTGTGGTGTGTGGGAGACAAGAAGAGTAAAAGAATAAGACAATGAACTGAAAAATTCAAGAGAAAATAAATATAAAAAAAAAAAAAAGGGAGGGAAGGGGTGGAGGTGGATGGGACACGTGGCATTAGGATATCAGTGAAGCAAATTTCGGAGGCGCCTGATTGGTTGAAAAGTTTCTGTGTGTGCCTTGGCCACAAAATCTGTTTCATCGTTTGTCTGTATATTTGTTTGGAATATATTTTCGAAACTTTTCTGGGCTTACGTGTTAAAAGAATGGTTTTTTTTAAATATAAATATATTTATAATGCAAATATGCCTTCGAAAATTACAAATATTAAAATATGACAATTAAAATTTAGAGGCGTCTGAGAATCGTCTTGGAACTTTGATCTGCACTGCATGCATTGACATGATTCAAAAATAAAATGATGAAAAAATGGATCCCCGATTCCAGCTTTAAGTAAATAATAAGGTCTATTTACTTATAGCTTTTATATATATATATAAGTGGGAACGCTCTTTTTTTTTTATGTGAACATATTTTAAAATCGTACAGTTTAAAAAAATTAATATTTTTAATGAATTATAAAATTATGGAGTTTAAAAGGATTAAAAACAAACTCTTTTAAATTTTACGATTTTAAAATGTATCAGCACGAAAATAAAATGAGTACGTTCACATTAGAAAAGAATTATATATATATATATATATATATATATATATATATATATAACTTGAGGATATCGCTTATATGAGAGCGATTGATTTAGGATAATTAACCAGTAAGATTGCGAGAATTGCAGGAAAGATAAGAGCTTTGGGCTTTGAGGAGTGTACCTTAGAGACAAATTTGTTCATAACCTACCCTAGAGAAATTTATGTGCATAACCAATGATGTACAGATTATATGATGAACTTCACAGCATATGAATCAAATTGCAAAAACAAGGACGGATTAAACCCCTTAATAATGGTGAACGAAAGGATTTATGATTTCCTTGTCTGCCAAGCTAATACTGTCATCTCGGACCAGATAAATGCATATTAGAAAGATTGTCGGTAGAGTAAACTATCTTTTCAAAATTCTGCCGTGGACCAAATTGAAGTTCATTGTGGCGGATAACCTCAGCAGTCTGCCACTGTCCCCATCTTTCTGCCAAGCCATCGCCTTCAAGCATTTTGACAACTTCCGACATCTTCGGCCTGTCGACTGGGGTGCTTTGTGTGCAAAGGAGTGCCACTTGGATGAGTTCCTCCACTTCAGTTTCATCATAATCAGTCTGCAGGTCTTTATCAACAAGTACATCAAATTTCTTCTCTCTTAGGTATCCTTTAACCTGACATAATGGATTATAAGTCATCAGTTATTAATCTAAAAACTTTTACCAAGAGAAGCTCGGAAACAGCATTTTGCTTAAGTTGGTGTATTAAGCCTTACTCTATCAAGGAGCATAACATCTTCATCGTTTGCAAGCATAGCAAGATCAAATGCCCTTTGTCCGGTAATTAGCTCTAACAGCATGATACCGTAACCAAAAACATCCGTTTTCTCTGATGACCTCCCTGTGGAGAGATACTCTGGGGCTATATGCCCAACGGTGCCATGCACAGCAGTGGTTATGTGGGTGTCCTTGTAGTCCATTAGTTTAGCTAAACCAAAGTCACCAACGACAGCCTCAAACTCTTCATCCAACAATATGTTTGCAGCTTTGACATCTCGATGAATGATCTTTGGGTCACAATGCTCGTGCAAATATGAAAGGCCCCTCGCTGAACCTAAAGCAATTTTCTTCCTAGTTGGCCAGTCAAGAGGCGGGAGTGATGATTGCCGCTCTACAAGAACATATCAGAACGGTCATCAGTTCACATAATTATACAGAATGAACAAATTAAGTTGAAAGTGTAACTGAAATAGCCCTACAGCAGAGCAATGTAATAAGAAGTATCATCACAATGACATTAGCGATAGATATTCTTGGCACAGTGCACTTCATTCTTGTTGCCTCAGATAAATTGCTCTAGTATCAAACAAAAGCTAAATGATGAAGAAGAACCACTTACCTCTTAGGCGTGATGCAACACTTCCATTGGCCATGTATCGATAAACAAGCAGTTTCTCAGTGACAGTCGTGCAAAACCCACATAATCCCAGAAGATTCCGATGCACAGCCATGCTGATTATCTTCACTTCTGTTTGAAACTGCAACTCCCCTCCAGATGTCCTCTCTTCCTTAAGTCTTTTGACTGCCACCAATTTGCCATCAGCCAAGCGTCCCTTATACACCTTGCCAAATCCACCTCTTCCCAGGATGTTCTTGTTGCTAAAACCATCTGTAGCAACTTGTAGTTCTCGCAAAGAAAACCTTTTCAACTGTCCCAACTGGAGTTCTGAATCATCTTCAGCTGAAGAATGTAACCCGATTAAAAGTGCATTCCTAATGAAACAAAAAAATGAATTCATTTTGGAGATTGAAAACTAACCAGGTACGTCAAAGAAAAATTCGTGTGGTCTTGTTCGCCGCCAATATGCAAACCCAATAACTGGTACAGCAAAAAGTAAAGCAGCGCCAAGAGCAACTCCCACAGGAATTGCTGCATTTGACTTATTTCTTCCTGAAATGACAATGAAGACAGAATGCAGTTCAGTGAACTCCTATTTCATAAAATGGGTTTAGGCCTATAGATGCATGTCTGAACAAAATGCACCATTGTACTCTTTAAGCATGTTTGCACTCCCTGACTCCCAAATAAAAATTTGACCTCACCATATCCGTGGTGCTTTTGCTAATAATGCATGACCGGATAATTTTTGGGCACTCTGTTGAAAAACAGCAGCAGAGGAAAGCAAGATCCTTTTTTCTTTTTTTTTTTCTTTTTTTTTTGTTTTTTGGGTGAAGATAAGCAAAAATCTTTGAAACAATCTGAATCGTAAATTTTTGTTCTGCCAATTTTCTTAAAAAAAATTTAAGAAAAACTTGCAAATAGTAAGTGTTTTAACTTTCCCACGCTCCATTTTCAAACTACATTACCAGGTCAAATTCTAGAAAATATCAGATACTTCCATAACTGTTATGGTAATAAAAACTAATACCGATTATACTGATAAGGTAAGCTAAGAAATATGAGAGATTACCTGGAGAAGATGTTGGACCAAATGGAGGTGGAGGAGAAAATGGTGGAGATCCAGAGCAAGGCTTTTTAGTATTTGGACCACACAGATTTAAGTTGTTTTCAAAACTGCATTTGGCAAATGAAATATTACTTCATATTTTGTCATCATATAATTGGGGAAAAAATGAGTACATCATTTATCAGCAAGAAACCTGATAGGGGTAAATTGTGAAAAGGAACCATTGTCTGGAACAGGCCCTGATAGACGGTTGTTCGAGAAATCCCTGAGAGCCGTCATTATAAAATCCAAATTTCAAATCACTATAACCATGATAATACTGATGGGAGAAATAAAAAATAAGAAGAAAGGGGAAAAACATATTACATAGGCACTCACAAGATATTCAGGCTTGTGATAGTAGTCAAGGACGTAGGAATTGAACCTGACAGGCTGTTGTTGTTGAGTCGGCTATCCTTATATAGAAGTACAAGTTGAAACACTTTTAGTTTTCAATAATAAAAATTTTAGAAAATAAGAAAAAAACATCTTGAAGATTTAATGCCTCTATATCTGCAAATCAAATCTGGAAATAGAGGTCGGTCCTAGTTTGGTACCGATATAATCTAAAGTGACTGATAGAGTACAAGGTATTTCCAAAAACACAAGATGTACATAATTTCGCATAAATTTCTTGCTTCTAGGTAAGAAATGAGTCTCCTGATAAAAATCAAAAACAGTTATAACCAAATAGAAAAGAATGAACTATAGTAAGCAATCATTCTAATACTAGGGGAAAAGATCATACAGGTATTTCAATTGCTTCAGGTTGGCCAATGTGTCTGGAATAGTTCCATTGAACAAGTTCGAGTAAAGATCCAAGCTCTTCAATTTTGTCAGATTCCCAAGAGCACTAGGAATATGTCCACGTAGGTTGTTACCATAAAGCTCCCTGTAATAGACAAATGGAAGAATATACTGGCAAAGTAGGAATCCCCATGGTAACAACAACAAACTAGACCTTCCAAAGACTAGAACGGAAGTGTTTGTTGCCAGAGATAATTGATTAATAGACAGCCAATAAAATGACAATATTTTACATTCAGATGAGACTTGAAATGAGAAGGAAATGGTTCAGTTGAAGTTATATCGGGAACATTCATTATTGATGTTGAAATGAGGGGCAGTTCATCATTACGAGTAAAGCAATCAACAGCCGTTTCACAGAAAACTTGAAAAAAGTGATCAGATGAATTAAAATCACACTAGCCAGCCAAAACATTAAACATTCAAAAAATGGATTTATGGTTAGCACTTGTTCTAACTTACTAAACAGCCGTTTTTACTGTCAGTAATAGCCATTCATTTTATCTTCGTGCATAAACATGAGGAACACTGCCTAGTAAAGCCAACTGGTTTACCATTCATGATTCAGAACTTCAGACACCTAAGAAAACTTGTCTAGATAGAGAGAGGAAGAAGTTGAACTTGAGCTGAGCTGAGTACTAGTGTAGCACTGCTATATCTCTTTTCCTAACGTTACAATTAGCTATATCGATTGTTAAAGGTAACTTACAGGAGCTCTAAATTTTTGAGCTGGCCAAGTTCTGGTGCCAATTCACCAGATAATGCTGCATTTCCGAGATCACTGATAAGGTAAACAAACAGATTTGAGGAAGATTGCAACACTCTAATGAATATTAAAAAGGATATCAACAGATGAAGTTGCTCACACTCTTGTAACACTGCCTTCAGGGTTACAAGTAATGTGAAACCACGTGCACAGATTCCCAGGCAAATTATCCCAACTCTGCAGACTATTGTTAGGATCTTGTAACTTCGACTTAAAAATATACAGAGCATCAACTGCTAAGAAAGAAAGCAACAATTACAAAAACCAAGCTTATACTCCATAGCAAAGGAAAGAGGGAGGGAAATATATCTTGATTTCGGAAAACCATTTGCATAAATCAAATGAAAATAGTGGACGATATATACTCAAAATTCTTAAAACTCTATAACAGCTCAAATTTACGTAACTGTAGAACCTCAGCATGGAAATTCAAGGAGTTTCTTATTAATCATCTATCTAGAAACCAATTAGTTTTGCAAATTCTCTAATGTTACCACTTCTTCCCCTGCCAACTGAGGTAGTACAAACTCTCTACCAACTTGATCTCTTAAATATTATCCAAGCCTTAACAAGTTGAAGCAAAGCCCAATACCAGAAAAGGAAAGTACTCAATTCTCCTATCACCCAAACCTCCAAAACAAGATTAGTGAATTGCTAATGAGAGCAGAACTTTTTTTTATCTCTCTTCAGAAATGAATACATGACGCTACATCAAACACAAGCATTAAGTACCTAAAATACCAAGCTTGATGTGAAGAACATCACCACCATCTTGCCAAACTTATTCATTAGAATTAACTAACCTATAGTATCCTAGCTAATTTGAAATGGAACAGATGGTATGACAACATTGTTCTCATTTGATTTGAATATAAATAGCTTATGGGTTAAACAGTATTGGCGTAGCAACATATTCACATCAATGAAAAACAAAATCCTCAAATTGCTCTAAAAACAAATGAAATTGAACAATATAATTATGAATATAATAAACCAACCAGCAAGCGAAAAGTTAAAAACCTTCAGCATTAGCAGAGATCATTGGTAAAGCTACCAGCACAATGGTCGAGACCAGATAGAAAACAAGAACCCTTTTCTCCATTGATCTTCAGAATCAAATTAAGCGTTGCGCTTGCCCTCAAATCATGATAATTTCTTCATCTTCCTCCATTTTTCACCAATCCAAAACCAGTTAGTTTCTTCAAAAGATTCCCAGAAACTTCCCATTTCAAGATAATAATGATTAAAACTTAATGTTATGAGAAACCTACATGCTAGATTCTTGAATGCTTATGTGTACTTTTTTCCACGAAAATACATGTTTCTTTGACTTCAACACATTGCGCTAAGTGAGTAAATTTCCCAGCATTCACAAAGAAGCTGGCGGGATGTGGCTGAGTAGCTCATTGCCTCATTGACTGGGCCAAGTCAAAGCGCGTACAGTAAGTAAAATAGGAAAATGAGACGCACCATAATACAGTTTCAGGGTCAATGTCAATAGTCTTCGTCATTAAACTACTTTTGATTGCGACCAACATGCCTAAGCCAAGACTTGGCATGTCGCTTATAATTGTAAGCAAGCATTCTGTCTCTCCTTAAAAATTTGGTTGTTTAGATAAATTTGGCTTATTGATTTAATAACTTAATACATGCTTAAAAATTAATAGAGCAAACTTTTTTTTCCCCAAAAATTTTCTCACAAGTTTATTTGGAGTGGGCACATAAAAGCATCACATCAATTTGTACCAACAAAGAATTTGAATCCCTAGTGTTTTTCGATATTAGTTTAAAGCATACAATCTTACAATATAAGATTTAAATTCTACACTTTGAACTTTTCCAAAGTTTAGTTCCATTTGTCTTAAAGAGACAATCTGTAATTGATTGTAAATAGGTTTTCAAATTAAGGGCTAATTTGAGAATGTTGTAACTTGTAAAATAATTATTGTTAGTTGTACTGTAAAAATAATTAATTGTGTGAATAGAATTATTTAAGTGTTTCCCAAATTTTATTTTCAGAAGTACTATTAATTTTTAAAGCAATTATGGACGTTTGGTAAATTTTATTATTAAATTTGCTTAAAGAAAGCAAATGACTAAAATTCACACAACTAAAATGTCTTAAAGAGACAATATGTAATTGATTGTAAATAGGTTTTCAAATTAAGGGCTAATTTGAGAATGTTGTAATTTGTAAAATAATTATTGTTCGTTGTACTGTAAAAATAATTAATTGTGTGAATAAAATTATTTAAGTGTTTCGTAAATTTTATTTTCAGAAGTACTGTTAGTTTTTAAAGCAATTATGGACGTTTGGTAAATTTTATTATTAAATTTGCTTAAAGAAAGCAAATGACTAAAATGTACATAAAGTAGTATAAAATTTACTTATACATATAAAAACATATACATGTAATATTTTTAATTGTGTATTATAATAATTTTTACTATAAATAAATTTTATAATATATTAATTTTATTTTTTATTTTTTTTATTTTTAAACAATTGATAATTGAATTTATAATATAGAGAAACAAATTAAATAGTAATTTGACCAACAAACTGATATTAATAAATTGATATTAATGAGTTATAATAAACATTTATTAAAATGTTGATTTTTTTTCAATTTTAATAAGGATAATTTTGGGTTTAGGTAATAATTTTAAAGATATTTATAAAATTGTATTAAAGGATAAAATTGATTCTTAAAATCAGAATTTAAAAGCTACTCTTCCCTTACTTTTCAAAATCAACAGTAGGTGAGCTCATTTTGACAAAAGTGATTTTGAATTTTTTTTACAAAATACTAAAATTACCTTTTATATTTTAAAAATCACTTTTAAACCTCCGAAAAATAATTTCAAACAGGCCCTAAGTATAGAAGTCTAGTTAACTTTAACTCATGAATTAACTTTTGCGTTTAAGTTTTGTTAATGAACTTTTGTATATTATATCATAGGAGGTTTGAAAGTCCTTAAACTTGGACTTTATTTGATATAACTCATTAAATAGAGTTTATTTCATTAGAACTTTTGTTGGTATAAATTTTATTAGATTTAAAAAAAAATAGTTATTTGATTGTCAATGAGAGATTTTATTTAAAATTATAAAATTATTTTCATATATAAACTTTTTTAAAGTTATGCTATGATAGAAATAAAATAAAATAATGAAATAAATAATAGATATTTCAAACATTTTAATATTTTAAAAAGCTTTTTAACCTCTCTTCTTTCTTAAAAGCTCAAAATTTAAACTTAGTAGAGATAAAATATATTATTTAATCTTAAAAAAACCTTACTAAAAAGGTAACCAAACCAAAAAAAAAAAACTTCTGGAATTAAATGAACACTTATAGATATTAGATAAATGATAGCAAACATGCACTTAATAAGCCACCGTATCAATGACAGGCTAGCAAAGCATATTCGATATCAGCAGAGTGATTATAAAATAGAAAAAAGAGGGTGTTAAATTATGTCTTCTCAGTTTCTATCATGGTATTGATTTGTAAGTAGGGCAAAGATCAAGACTTTTATGGCATACAAATAAAAAAAACTATGACCATACATGTTGCACGGAAGGCAAAAGATACAATATTATAATTATGATTTGCACGTTTGTCAAGATATACATTATATACAGATAATAAGATGACCTTAACAACAGATGAATCAAATTGCTACCGCGAACTGGAAAAATAAAGATAAAGAAAACACCATATATATATAAATGGTGAACAAAAGCTTACTATATGATTTCCTTGACTCCCAAGTTAAGACTGTCATCTCGGACCAGATAAATGCATATTAGAAAGGTTTTCGGTAGAGTAGGTTTCAAAATTCTGCAGTGAAGCCAATTCAAGTTCATTGCGGCGGTTTACCGCAGCATCCTGCCACTGTCCCCATCTTTCTGCCAAGCCATCGCCTTCCAGCATTTTGACAACTTCTGACATCTTAGGCCTGTCGACTGGGGTGCTTTGTGTGCAAAGGAGTGCTACTTGGATGAGTTCCTCCACTTCAGTTTCATCATAATTGTTCTGCAGGTCTTTGTCAACAAGCATATCAAATTTCTTCTCTCTTAGGTATCCTTTAACCTGACATAATGGATTATAAGTCATCAGTTATTAATCTAAAAACTTTTACCAAGAGAAGCTTGGAAACAGCATTTTGCTTAAGTTGGTGGATTAAGCCTTACTCTATCAAGGAGCATAACATCTTCATCGTTTGCAAGCATAGCAAGATCAAATGCCCTCTGTCCGGTAATTAGCTCTAACAGCATGATACCGTAACCAAAAACATCCGTTTTCTCTGATGACCTCCCTGTGGAGAGATACTCTGGGGCTATATGCCCAACGGTGCCATGCACAGCAGTGGTTACGTGGGTGTCCTTGTAGTCCATTAGTTTAGCCAAACCAAAGTCACCAACGACAGCCTCAAACTCTTCATCCAACAATATGTTTGCAGCTTTGACATCTCGATGAATGATCTTTGGGTCACAATGCTCGTGCAAATATGAAAGGCCCCTCGCTGACCCTAAAGCAATTTTCTTCCTAGTTGGCCAGTCAAGAGGCGGGAGTGATGATTGCCGCTCTACAAGAACATATCAGAATGGTCATCAGTTCACACAATCATACAGAATGAACAAATTAAGTTGAAAGTGTAACTGAAATAGCCCTACAGCAGAGCAATGTAATAAGAAGTATCATCACAATGACATTAGCGATAGGTATTCTTGGCACGGTGCACTTCATTCTGGTTGCCTCCGATAAATTGCTCTAGTATCAAACAAAAGCTAAATGATGAAGAAGAACCACTTACCTCTTAGGAGTGATGCAACACTTCCATTGGCCATGTATTTATAAACAAGCAGCTTCTCAGTGACAGTCGTGCAAAACCCACATAATCCCAGAAGATTCCGATGCACAGCCATGCTGATTATCTTCACTTCTGTTTGAAACTGCAACTCCCCTCCAGATGTCCTCTCTTCTTTAAGTCTTTTTACTGCCACCAATTTGCCATCAGCCAAGCGTCCCTTATACACCTTGCCAAATCCACCTCTTCCCAGGATGTTCTTGTTGCTAAAACCATCTGTAGCAACTTGTAGTTCTCGCAAAGAAAACCTTTTCAACTGTCCCAACTGGAGTTCTGAATCATCTTCGGCTGAAGAAATGTACACCAAATAAAAGAGAATTCCAAAATAAAACATCAACATGAATTTATTTTAGCAACTGCAAACTTACCAGGTACGTCAAAGAAAAATTCGTGTGGTTTTCTCCGCCGCCAATATGCAAACCCAAAAACTGGGACAGCAAAAAGTAAAGCAGCCCCTACAGCAACTCCTATGGCAATCACGGCATTTGAATTTCTTCCTGAAGTGACAATGATGGCATAAAGTTGTTCAGTCCTTTAATGCTCATTTCATGAAATGGAATTGGCCATACAAAGCATGCTTGAACAAGATGCACCGCTCTACTCTTTCAAGCATTTTTGCAATCCCAAATAAAAAGTCAATGTCAACAATGTCATTAGTGCGTTTGCAAATAAGAGCAGAGCCTATGGTGCGTGCCCTGATTTCTTTCGGGCACTCTGCTCAAAACCAGTAGCAGAATAGAGTAACAAAGCTTTCAAGCAAAGATCTTTGAAACAGCCTGAATTATAAAGGTTTTACTCTGACGGTTTCGTCAAAAAAAAAAAGAAAGAAAGAAAAACTGGTAAAAATGTAAGCAGTTTTGGTTCCCCATGTCCCATTTTCAAACTAAGTTACCAGGTCGTATGCTAGACTCATTATCTGATACATTCACAGTAGTTATGGCAATAAAAACTGATATCGTTAAGATCGATAAAGTGAGTTACGATCTACAAGAGATTACCTGGAGAAGATGTTGGGCCGAACGGAGGTGGAGGAGAAAATGGAGGAGATCCAGGGCAAGGCTTTCCAATAATTGGACCACACAGATTTGAGTTGTTATTAAAGCTGCAATTAGCAAATAAAAAATAACTTCATTTTTGCATTCATTTAAGTGGGGAAAAAATCAGTACATTACTTATCAGCAAGAAACCTGATGGGGGTAAATTGTGAAAAGGAGCCGTCGTATGGAACACGACCTGATAGAAAGTTGTTTGATAAATCCCTGAGAACCGACATTACAAAATGCAATTGTCAGATCACTACAACCAAATAACACTGATGGAGAAAGAAGAATAAGAAGAAAGGAGAAAAACATATTACTTAGGCACTCACAAGACTTTCAGGCCTGAAATACCAGTCAAGGATGTAGGTATTGAACCTGATAGGCTGTTGTTGTTGAGTCGACTATCCTTAGACAGAAGTATAAGAAGAAACACTTTTAACTTTCAAGCAGTTACAGATTTAGCAAATAAGCCAAAACATACTTGAAGATTTAGTGCCTCTATATCTTTAATGAAATCCGGAAATGAAGGTTGGTCCTACTCAATATCTTCAATTTTTCTTATTGGCATCAATGTAGTTTACTTCCGATATGATCTAAAATGACTGATAGAGCACTAATAGTTTCCAAATTCACTAAAGATTGCAAGCTGTCCTGTAAAAGCAGAAATAACAAGCCTTTGGTCCATAAACTTGCCTCATTGAAGCTAACAAGTGAAAAAAAAAAAAAAAAAAAAAAAAGTTTGTAGATCAAAAGTTTTAAACAACTTAAAATCCACTTAACAATCCAGAAGCTAGTGCGAATCTACTTCTTTAGTCTTACTGCAAAAACTCAAAGGATTAATTGGAAGTTCTCTTTCTGAAGATGATTTTACAAGATTCTAATAAAGTATGCATAAATATCCTGCTTCTAGTGAGAAATGAATATCCTGATAAACAACTAATTAAAGTTAACAACCAGAAAGAAGGAATGAACTGTAATAGACAATCATTTTAATACTAGGGAAAATGATCATACAGGAATTGCAATTGCTTCAGCTCACCCAATGTGTCTGGAATCAAACCATTGATATTGTTCATGTAAAGATCCAAGCTCTGCAAATTCATTAGATTCCCGAGAGCACTGGGGATTTTCCCACTTAGCTTGTTACCATAAAGCTCCCTGTCGTAGATGTATGGAAAGAAATAAATTCACAAAACTATGAAACCTTTGGAAACAGCAACTTATGAGACCTTGCACAAACTAAAAAGAATATGCAACAAGTGACCTATTCTTTAATTTGTGTTTGTATGTATGTATACAGAGATAAACCAGATTACTGGTCTAAAATAACATAACGATATTTCATATTTGAATTTGTATAGATTTGAAATAAGAAGGAAGTGGTTCAGTCCAAGTTAAATCTGCAAGTGTTTAAAGTGCTGTTGACACATGAGTGAGAGTTCAGCATCAGAAGCAAAGCAATCAACAACCGTCTCCCTGAAAACTTGAGAAAAGCAACAAGATGAACTAAAATTCACTAACCAGCTCCAGGAATATGAAGGTATTTTTACAAATTTCGAAAAGAAGCCTGGATAGCATTCGTTATAACTTGCAGAATTGCCGGATTTTAGTGTTAGTAGTAGCAGTTCATTTTATCTTTGTGCCTAAAGATAAAGGAAAAGTGCATGGTAAAAGCCAGCAATTATACCATTCATGACTCAAAACTTCAAACTTAATAAAAAATATGTGTATGTGGTGATAGTAAGTTAAGAGATCAGTAAACTTAAACAGTTGAGTATTAGAACAGCGATGGGTATATTAACATGATTGTTCTTCCGGTAATGTAACAGTTAGTTACATAAATTGTTAAAGGTAACTTACAGGTATGTTAAGTTTTTGAGCTGACCAAGTTCTGGCACCAATTCACCAGCTAATCCTGCATTCCCGAGATCACTGGTAGATACACAAACATATTTGAGGAAGATTGCCAAGACTTTCATCTGTGCATAAAAGAGATCAACAAATGAAGTAGCTTACACTCTAGTAACACTGTTTTCTTTGTTACAGGTTACATGAAACCACGTGCATGGTGAATCCAGCGCGGGATCCCAACTCTCCAGAGTATTGTTAGGATCTTGTAACTTCAACTTAAAATTATTCAGAGCTTCACCTGCTCAGAAAGAAAGTAATAAATACAACTCTGTAGCAAAGGAAAGAGGAAGGAAAAAACTAAAACACCTTGATTTTGGAAAACCATCTGCAGCAGTCAAGTGAAACCAATGGAAGATATATACTTAAAAATTCTTAAAATCTAAACAACTCAACTTTCACTTGGATTCAAACAGCTTGTGGGCTACACACTAATATAGAATAACATGGAAGCCATAATCATCACAGTCCAAATTAATCATAAATAGATGTCATATTTATTAACTTTTCCAAGTAAGCAATGAAATTAAACATAGTACCTTAACAAGCAATAAAAAATAGCTATGCATATGAAAATCCCGTAAGAAGCAAGCAATAGAGAGAAAGAGAGAAAAAAAGAAAATAAAAAGAAACCTTCAGCATTAGCGGAGACCATTGGTGAAGCCACCACCAGCATCATCCAGGCCAGACAAAGAAAAAGAACAGGGACCCTTTTCTCCATTGATCTTCAAAATCTAATTAAGTTTAGCCCTTGGACTCAAAACAAGATAAATCTCTTACTCTTCCTCCATTTTTTACCAAGCCAAAGCCAGTAGTTTCTTCAAAAGATGGTCCTTCAGACATCCCATTTCAAGATGACAGAAATTATGAGAAACAGACAAAGGAAGATTCTTTGAATTTCATCTACCTAAAAATCCCAATTTTCGGGTACTTCATTTTTCCACAAGATGAATACATGTTTCTTTTCCCCTTGACTTGACATACTACATTAACAAGTCAGTCAATTTCACAGCAAAGACAAAGAAGCTGCTTTGATGTGGCTCATTGGTTGAGCCTAGTCAAAGCATTCACATTACTTAGAATAGAAAACAAGGGCAGCGACACGACACAACACAGCATAACGCGGTTTCCTGGTCAGCATCGGCGACAAGAAGGTTTGTCATTAACGGGAAATACGAGAATTGCATACGGTGTGTTGATAGCTAGTTCAGCTGGGGCGTGATTATCTACAGTATACACTTTCACACAACATAATCTTTCGATGGAACCAAGTGATTTTGGTGATAGGAAAATGTAGTGATTCAGCAAGCCTATAACCAAGCTAAACTGACCACTGCCCTAGGATGCTTGTGATTTAGTCAATACAAGTTGCACACCCCCAAGATTTACTTAGACGAATTCACCCAAGAACAACAAAGAACAATAGCTAAGAACACAAACAAGAAACTGAAACAAGAACCAAGAAAAGAACCACAGACACCAATTGTAACGTGGTTCAGCTGAGCATGGAATGCTCAGCTTACATCCACGGGAGAAGTCTCAAGATGAGCTTTATTGATATTACAATGGAGATTGTTACAGAGCCTTTCAACAGACGTTACAGAGAACAGATTAACCCTTTGTCTCTCTACAAACCCTTTCTGCAAGACTCACTCAATCGTTCTTGAATCACCCCAGAAAACCAGCCTTTATATTCTGTTCTGGGCAGCCAGCTTGAATTCCAGAATAAGCAGCTCGATGACACGTGGTTTAACAAACTTAACGAACTTTGATAACCTTCGTCACATGCTTCCTCACGTGGTTACTTAAACTGATGTGCAAAACGCGCTCAAGTCCTGTCGTTTTGATCAGTTCGTTTTCTGTTGATAACCAGCTGAGAAGCACGTGAGTTTAGTGAAGCTTTACAGCTCCAAAACGTGGTCGTTTCTGGAACCAAACTTGATTCATTCATCTCACAATTCTCCACCTTGAATCAAAGTTTATCCTCACTCTAAATCCTTCTCCAACCCTTATGCATATCACTGACTGCACAAGCCAGCTAGGTCCAGACAGGCTCTGAACTTAGCCACAGGAATCACCTTTGTAAAAGCATCTGCAGGATTCTCATCAGTATGAATCTTCACCATTTTTACAGCACCCCTTGACACTTCATTTCTGATAAAATGGAGCTTAATGTCTATATGCTTTGTCTTCTCATGGTGTGCAGGGTTTTTGCTCAAGTGTATGGTACTTGAGCTGTCACAATAGACTGATACTGACTTCTGATTTAATCCCAACTCTGTCACCAACCCCTTGAGCCAAAGTGCTTCCTTTACAGCTTCTGTAGCAGCTGTATACTCAGCTTCAATAGTTGAAAGGGCTACTACACTTTGTAGTGTTGCCTTCTAATTTACAGCACAACCATTTAACATGAACAAATATCCTGTAAGAGACCTTCTCCTATCTAAATCTCCTGCATAATCTGAGTCAACATACCCCTTCAGAACCTCATCACTTGCTTCTGTTTTGCCATACATCAGACCCCAATTTATAGTGCCATTTAGATACCTGAGTATCCATTTTACTGCCTTCCAATGGTCTTCCCCAGGCTGTGCCATGTATCTGCTGACTACACTGACAGCATGAGCTATGTCTGGCCTAGTTAAGACCATTGCATACATAAGGCAGCCTACTGCATTTGCATAGGGTACACTTGCCATATCTTGCTTCTCAGCTTCTGTTTGAGGGCATTGTAACTTGCTTAATCTGAAATGTGAAGCCAATGGTAGTTGCACAGGTTTAGCCTTGCTCATGTCAAATGTTTCTAACACCTTTCTCAAGTATTTTTCCTGTGACAGAAACATGATCCCTTTACTTCTATTCCTTCTGATCTCCATTCCTAGAATTTTTCTTGCATACCCCAGGTCTTTCATTTCGAATTCTGAATTCAGCAGCACCTTGAGCTTATCAATTTCTTCTCTATCTTTGCAAGCAACCAGCATGTCATCTACATATAGAATGAGGTATATGTACAAACCATCCTTGATTGTCTTGTAGTAAACACAGCAGTCATAGCTGCATTTGATGAACTCATGTAGTTGCATGAATTCATCAAATCTGAGGTACCACTGTCTGGGGGACTGCTTAAGCCCATAGAGTGACTTCTTTAGCTGACACACATGGTCTTCCTTGCCTGGGAACTCATACCCTTCAGGCTGGGACATCAGTATTTCTTCCTCAAGCCTTCCATGTAAAAATGATGTCTTGACATCGAGTTGATCAAGCTCCATGTCTTGCACAGCTGTTATGGCTAATATAACCCTAATTGAGGCATGTCTGACCACTGGAGAAAACACTTCTTTAAAATCTATCCCCTCCTTTTGTGTATAACCCTTGGCCACAAGCCTGGCCTTGAATCTCCTTGGTTCAGATCCAACTGTGCCTTCCTTGATTTTAAAGATCCATTTGCAACCAACCACTCTCCTATTTCCAGGCTTCTTGACTAGCTCCCATGTGTTGTTTTTGTAGAGGGAGGCCATTTCATCATCCATAGCTCTCTGCCATTCTTCTTTGAACAAGCTCTGGGTTGCTTCCTTAAAATTCTTTGGTTCCTCATCATCTATATCTTTTGCAGCTGCAAGAGCAAAGCCTATTAAATCTGCATAGCCATATCTCCTTGTTGGTTTAATCTGCCTTTTCTTTCTATCTCTGGTGAGTTGGTATTCTTTGATTTGCTCCTGAGAACTTGACTGATCTTGAGGTGCCTGTGTGTCATCAGTAATTTCAGGAACAATATCTGATTCTGCAGCTTCAGTTGTGTTTCTGGAAGTAGATGACTCCACCTCAAACTCTAGCTTCTCTGTTAGTCTTGAATTTTCAGTTTCCAGATCAGGTTCATGATTTATCTTCATCAAACTGCCCTCATTAAACACCACATCCCTGCTTACTATACATTTTGGTGGCTTAAGGTCAGTGCACCAAATTTTAAACCCTTTGACTCCTTCTGGATAGCCTATGAAAATACCTCTCAAGGCTCTAGCAGCTAGCTTACCTTGACTGACATGAATATAAGCTGGGCAGCCAAATGCTTTAAGAATCCCATAGTCAGCAGTTTTCCCTGACCACATTTCGAAGGGTGTTTTGAAATTGATTCCAGTAGAGGGGCTTAGGTTGACAAGGTAACAAGCTGTGAGTAAGATTTCTACCCACAATGTTTTTAGGAGCTTGGACTGAATCAGCATACATCTTACCCTCTCCATAAGGGTCCTGTTCATCCTCTCAGCTAACCCATTCTGTTGTGGGGTCATCCTTACTGTCCTGTGTCTAGATATACCCTCATTTGCACAAAAGTTGTCAAATGGCTGGTTGCAGAATTCAAGACCATTATTAGTCCTCAGCTTTGTCAATCTTTTTCCAGTTTGGTTTTCTACCATCTGTTTCCATTCTTTAAACTTTTCAAAAGTCTGATCCTTGTTCTTTAACACATACACCCAGACTTTCCTAGAGAAATCATCTATGATGGATAAAAAATACATATTCCCTCCCAGAGATACACACTGTGCAGGTCCCCACAAGTCTAAGTGTGCATAATCCAGCCTCTCATTTGATTTCTGACTAGACCTTTTGAAGCTCCCTCTTGAAGACTTCCCTAGAACACAATCTTCACAAAACTCCAGATTTCTAATCTTGTCAGAACTAAACAACCCTTGTTTTGCTAACTCTTTTAACCCTCTCTCAGTCATGTGCCCCAGCCTTAGATGCCATAACCTGGTTTTATCTTCAGTATGCTTAATGGATACATCAGCTACTCCAGATATCACCTCACCATCTAAGATGTAAACCCCATTCTTCCTAGTCCCTGTCATGACTAGATTTGAACCATTCAGAACACTCAATTCACCAGATTCAAGCTTAATTCTACACCCTATTTGGTCCAATACTCCAAGAGAAATTAGATTTCTTTTCAAGTCTGGTACATGTCTGACTTGCCTAAGTACTCTTATAGAACCATCATGTAGCTTAAGACTTACATCCCCAATTCCAATGATTTTACAAATAGAGTTATTACCCATCATCACTCTACCTCCATCAAATGCTTGATATTCATTAAAGTAATTTCTAAAAGGGCACATGTGAAAGGTACATCCAGAGTCCAGAACCCATTTACCTTTTTGGCTGTCTTTTGTTGCCACACATACACCAGCAGACTCATATCCTTCCTCTTCTACTACAGCAGCATCTCCACTTTGATTTCTTGAATCTTTTGTCTTGAATTTCTTTTCTGGGCAATCCCTCTTAAAATGGCCTTCTTTGTGACACTGAAAGCATTTTAGATTTCTTTCTTTGTTCTTGAATTTGCCTTTCTTCTTTTTCTTGTCAGTTTTCACATTTGCTGTCAATCCTTCACTTCCACTATTTTCCAAATGCCCTTGTTTAGTTTGAAGTTCCCTGGTATTCAGGGCAGACTTTACTTCATCAAGTGTTAGGGTTTGTCTTCCATACATCAGGGCATCAACTAAATTTTCATAGGACTTTGGTAATGAACTGATAAGCAGAAGAGCCTTTCCTTCATCATCCAGAGCTGCATCAATGGTTTCCAGGGTATCACATACCTTGTTAAACTCATCAATGTGTTCTTCCAGTGAAGCACCTTCTGCCATTTTCAGTGTAAACATCCTCTTCTTGATGTAGAGTCTGTTTGCAAGAGACTTGGTCATATAAAGACTTTCCAGTTTGCTCCATAATCCAGCTACTATCTTCTCTTTGGCCACTTCTCTAATGACAGAATCACCAAGACTCAAGATTATTGTACTCCTGGCCTTTCTGTGAATTTCAGCAAATTCCTCTGGAGTCTTTGATGAAGAAACCCCTTTACCTTCCTTCATTTCAGGCTCAAATGCATCTCCCAAACCCTGAGTGATCAGCAAGGCTTCCATTTTTATCTTCCACATATTGAAATCATTCTTGCCTGTGAATTTTTCTATATCGACCTTAGAGGACACCATACTTGGACTTGATCACAAAACACCACAGCTCTGATACCAATTGTAGTGATTCAGCAAGCCTATAACCAAGCTAAACTGACCACTGCCCTAGGATGCTTGTGATTTAGTCAATGCAAGTTGCACACCCCCAAGATTTACTTAGACGAATTCACCCAAGAACAACAAAGAACAATAGCTAAGAACACAAACAAGAAATTGAAACAAGAACCAAGAAAAGAACCACAGACACCAATTGTAACGTGGTTCAGCTGAGCATGGAATGCTCAGCTTACATCCACGGGAGAAGCCTCAAGATGAGCTTTATTGATATTACAATAGAGATTGTTACAGAGCCTTTCAACAGACGTTACAGAGAACATATTAACCCTTTGTCTCTCTACAAACCCTCTCTGCAAGACTCACTCAATCGTTCTTGAATCACCCCAGAAAACCAGCCTTTATACTCTGTTCTGGGCAGCTAGCTTGAATTCTAGAATAAGCAGCTCGATGACACGTGGTTTAACAACCTTAACGAACTTTGATAACCTTCGTCACATGCTTCCTCACGTGGTTACTTAAACTGATGTGCAAAACGCACTCAAGTCCTATCGTTTTGATCAGTTCGTTTTCTGTTGATAACCAGCTGAGAAGCACGTGAGTTTAGTGAAGCTTTACAGCTCCAAAACGTGGTCGTTTCTGGTGGGGGTGGGCAAAATCGGGTTCGGATCAACCCGATCGGGTTTCGGGTTGGTCGGGTTGGGTAAAAATTGATCCGAACTTCACCCGAACTTAAAACCCGATCCGATCCGATCCGAATTAATTCGGATCGGATTGGATCAGGTTAAAAAGTCGGGTGGAGTTCGGATTGGATCAGATGCGGGTTAAGTCGGGTTCGGATTAAATTCGGGTTATTCGGATGAAATCGGGTTAATTCGGGTCGGGTGAAATCGGATCGGATTCGGGTTAATTCGGGTTCGGATTAAATTCGGGTTATTCGGATCAATTCGGGTCAATTCGGGTTAAAATTAATTAATTTGGCAATTTGACAATTGGGGATCAAACGTAACTTTAATTGAATTACTCCATTAATTATCTTTAATTAGAGGGAAGAGAGTGAAAGGGAGGAAAAAGAAATTGTATGACTTTTAATAAAATAACTTATAAATTTAGAAATTATGTACATATGTTAAAATATTATTTGTTAATGGTTTCATATTAGATTATAAAGACCTAAAACATCACGCTAGAATTTCTCCAGTCCAAAATTTTTTCACAATCAAAAAATAAATTATTTTTTACAAATTTTAATCTTATCCTATGGTCATGTTTGTTCAAAATTCAAAGAAAACCTTAACAACTTGCTATGTGGCACAATAATAAGTCTTAAACTCTTAATGTCTTATAGTAAAAGATAAAACCCATTAAATCTAATATTAAAATATAATAAATCACAAAAAAAGAAAACCCTCTACCAAATGGCATAACTCAATCAGTGGACTAGAATCCACATTAATTTTGTCCTGGGGCCACACGTTGATACTTGATAAGGAAACATTTTTTTTTTCTATTTTTTTTTCTTTTTGGCTTTTTGCCATGGGGACCTCTGGAGAAGTGGAGATACAGCCGTTTAAAAGAAAACTTACATACACTTTGCAATTTGCATACACTTTATCTAATCCAAAAGACAAACACAACAAACGTAAGGGATTGATTCATTTTCATTCTGGCAATAACAACATGAACGTGCATGTCCTTTATAAAACAAGGACATTTCTCTTTCACTATTGTCACCTTGCTAACTAAGATATTTCTTTCCCACCTTCCTTGTCCTCCCTCATTCATTCATCCATTCATTTCAACCAACAAAAAAAGAAAACTACTATAGAATTAAATTCAAATGATTCAAAATTAAAAATTAACACAAAGCATAAAATTAAAATTAACACAAAGTTTAAATTTAATAGTCTCCATCCAAAGCGCAATGTCCAATTCTAAAATCTAAACATTAATCTTTAGAACACAAAATTAAACATAATTAAATAGTTTCCATTTTCCAAAACACAAATGACAAAGTTCCAAAATCCAAAACACAACAAAATTTAAATGTAAATCTAGATCAACTTCCTCTACGACTCCACCGTTCCTCGCAAGCACTTTGACAACTTTTAACTTCAATTTCTTCTACTCCAAGTCGAAGAATTGAAGCATATATCCCCTAGGAAAAAATTGAAAAAATAATAGATAATCATTTAACTACTTTCTTTAAGCCACATGACAAATAAAGGGACATTAAACACAAACACATATGCCCAATTCATGTGTGTACTTGATTAAATATAAGAAAAAAAATTAAGTCAATTGTGGCTTATTTCATGGCATTCATCATCAAGTAAATTTAATAATAATCTTAATTCCTAGGTAATACCATTCCAACAATTTCAATGTGTCTAAAATAAATGAAACAATTATAAATTAAAACTATAACAACTATTATCTATTATTATAGTGTAAATTACAACCTAAACATATAATATGAAATTATAAATAATAATATATATTAAGAATTACCTTTCAAATATCCATAACACCCATATCAGCGCTCACTGTTTCCACCGTTGAAGCTTGTGATCTTACAAACTCTTTAAAATGTTAAAAAAAAATGAAATTAGTAAGTAACTTAAGTACATGTAGATGCTATTTATAAAGTTATAATACATCTTAAATTTATAAAATATGAGAAAAATATTACCTTCTTGTAGCTCCATATGGAATATCTGCTCTTTAATATCTTCCTGAAGGTTATAGACAGGATTAGCAAAAAGTTTAGTTTGTAACCAATTTTCGGTACATATCAATGCCTCAACCATACAAGGGGTCAAAGAACTCCGATATTCGTCAATGACGCGATGCCCTGTGCTAAAGGCAGATTCAGATGCCACTGTGGAAACAGGAACAGCGAGGACATCCCTTGCAATTTTCTCTAATATTGGATACTTCGATCCATTAACCTTCCACCAAAGCAAAACATTGAGCTTAAGATTGCTTGGATCTTCAACTGGGTCACTCAAATATCGTTCCACCTCAGATACTACTCTCTTGCCCTCATTCTGAACAAACACTTTCTGAGCATACCCAAAGAAAGGGCGAGAAACTCGGAAAATGTCATCACCATCACCACTAGGACCCTCCGGCAAACCAACCTTATTTGTAAAATAAGGAGAATAACTTGTACCACCATAACTGCCACTAGGAGCACTCTCACTACACATCGATGGTGTGGAACTAGAGCACATTGCACTATATGCATCATAAAGCTCATTCAACAAATCTTTCACTGCTTTGGTCATTTCTTCAACTTTCCAACCATCATTGGCAAAAATGATCTCAAAAATATGTTTGGCAAAGTCCATTTTAGCTCGTGGATCAAGAATAGAGGCAACAATCAACATTTTATTTATCTTCCCCGAAGACTCCCAATATTTATCAAATTTTTCCCTCATTTGATAAGCCATAGCCACCACCCAAGGATCTCTACTTCCTTCTAATGCAGTCAATGAGCTCTCAATTAAGCCAATGGTATCATAACAAAGATTAGAAGTCACACTCAAAGAAGCAGAAAATAACAATGTGGCATCATAAAATACCTTCAAAAACTTCACAATTCGCCCTGCACTCTGTTGAGTATTAGAAAATGCATATTTATAAAGGAGAAAACCGTCATTTTACATTTTAAGTCTTACTAACAACCCTTACTTTTATATATTTAACCTTCTTGTGATTTAATTACATGTGTTTTATTTTAATTAAGTATTTTATGTATTTTAGGGGCATTATAGTCATTTCACAATAAAGGAGAGATCAGACGGCAAAACGGACATCACTTTTGAACTCAGGACGGTCGAAAACCTTAGGAGGAGCATAAAAGGAAAAATGGCACTATTCACATGTACGGTACTATTCACGTGTACGGTACTGTATACGTTACTGTTCACGACACTGTTCACATAGACGGATGATGACGTGGCATTGACCGATGATGTGGCATTGACTGATGAGGTGTCACGATCCTGTTGGACTAAAATTCTTATGTACTGTTGATGGTGACGTGGCAGCATATCAGTGGACGAAAAATCTCGCGTACGGTGCATGCATCACACAGGATTATTTTCAACCAAACCGCGTTACTGTTCATCCGGGTCAAACCGCGTTACTGTTCAAAGTCGGGTCAAACCGTGTTACTGTTCATCCGCGTGGTCAAACCGTGGACTGTTGACTGATGACGTGGCGCAATCCTGAGCGTCCAAACTGTTTTTAATCCGATGGCCATGATTTACTCCATGTATCTATAAAAAGGGGGCCTCCCCCCCTAATTTGATATCTCTGAATCCATTTTTGGGATCCATTTTCTGTAATTCCCTCTCCATCTTGTATTTTCTTCGTATTTTAATAAATTCCCATTTTGCCCCTAGTTCAACTATGAGTGGCTAATTTACTTTCAAGCTTGGGTTGAAGGTGAAGTCTCAACATGTGTCATGGGCTTAATTTGGTAAATTTATTTTCTCTTCCCCTCTAATTTTTGTGGATGTTTTGACTTCTCGTCGACAAATAATAATAGTCTTGTCTAGATACCGCCTTGGTTACACCGGCTCTCTAGTATAAGGTTATTATTATTTGGCACAATAAGCCCTTAGCACCATATTGATTAGAGCGTGGTTCATGAGGTGTGGATTCCCCCCTCATGATTTAATTGGCATTAATACGGATTATTTAGCCCATGATGCATGTTGATACGGATCCAGATACCCAAGTATGTCATTTCAATAGAATTCTCTTCAATTTCTTCTCGCCATTTCAATACCAATTTTAGAATTTATTCTCGTCATTTTAATTTAAGTTGTAGCATATTTCAAATCATTTCCACCATAATTCCAACCACCCATTTACAAAATTAATTCTATATATAATTAAAATCCACCTCCTCGTGGGATCGACACTCGTCACCATTGATCTACACTACAACAGATTCGTGCGCTTGCGAGTACATTAAAATTTGCACAACAAGTTTTTGGCGCCGTTGCCGGGGAGGTAAGTAATTTTAATTCATAGAATTAATTTTTTGTGAATAATTTCTTTTATTTGTTTTCTTGTATTTTTTTTTATTAAATTAAAAAAAAAAAAAAAAAGTGAATCTACATTTAAAGGTTAGTATTTCTTTTCTTTTTCTCTTCTTTAAAATTTTGTAATTTAATTTTCCATTTATTTTTCTTTGTAATTTTTTTTTTGTTTATCTTATTAATTTAATTTTTAGTTAATTTCTTTCACGTATTTATTTTTGTGTATTTTTATAGAAAGGTTGTAATAGCGCAATAAGGTTAGTATCGTAATTTCTCCCTCTTCTTTATTTTTATTTGTTTTGTTCCCATCTTTATTTTTATTTTATTTATTTTGCATGCATGGTCGTAGGTCATTATTACCTAATCTTGAACCTATAGACCTTGAATTAGAAAAAACACTTCGCACACACAAACACGTTAAAAATAAAATGGATTTACAAGCACCACAGGAGAGGCCATTTAAGGACTATTTTAGTCCCTTAGCTAATTTGAGCACGTCATGCATAAGATACCCAAATGTAGCTGCTAGGAGTTTTGAATTAAAACCTAGTGTGTTAAATTGTCTCCCTACATTTTATGGCCTAGAAAATGAGGATCCATATAATCATTTGAATGATTTTCATGCCATTTGTCAAACATTCAAATATGAGAATTTTTCAGATGATGATGTTAAACTTAGACTATTCCCATTTTCTTTAAAAGATAGAGCTCGTTCATGGCTTAATACATTGCCTGCTAATAGCATTGCATCATGGGAACAAATGGTTACAAAATTTTTAAATAAATATTTCCCAGTGCATAAAACCAATGCTATTCGCAGGGAAATCTCGGAGTTTACCCAGAAAGATGACGAGCAATTTTTCGAAACATGGGAGCGATTCAATGGGCTACTCTTGAAGTGTCCACATCATGGGTACGAGAAATGGCACCAATGCCAATACTTTTTGGAGGGATTACTACCAAATGTGCAAGAATGGCTAATGGCAACAAGTGGAGGAGAGCTAATGTCAAAAAGTGCATCAGAAATTTGGGAATTCTTCCAGCGACAAGCGGATAATTCCCAACAACGGAGTCGATCACTCAGGACTACTAGAAGAATTAAAGGAGTGAATGAGGTTCAAATTGGCGAATCAAGTTCAGAAATTAAAGAAGTCAAAGCGATAATTGAAGGTCTCTCTCGACAAATAGCATCATTATCGACTGCTAAATCAACAGAGCCACATGACCATGACTCATACTCAGATCAAGCCAATGCCATAGGTGTAATGAGAAAGCCATCAAATTACAACCCATACTCCAACACATATAACCCTGGATGGAGAGACCACCCCAATTTTTCATGGTCTCAAGGATTCCAACAGAATGGACCAATAGCTCCAGCTCCACCAATTCCACAAAATCCTCAAGCCTCTCAGCCCCCATTTAGACCATACAATCAAAACCAGAATTACTCTCAACCCAGACCATGGGAGGATTCATTCCAGAATCTCAAGAATCTTACTCACTCCACGATTGAGCAACAGAACCGCACCATTGATGGACTACGAAATGAGTTGAGAGCAGGCTTCAACTCACAAGCTCAATCAGTTTCAAGCCTGGAGAAGATGGTGGGACAACTCGCTTCTTCAGTTCAGACCTTGGCAATGACTGTTGAGAAAGGAAAATTTCCAAGTCAACCAGTGCCTAATCCTAAAGGAGTGCATGAAGCGAGTACCAGTTCACCACAGCAGCATGGAGAGGTCAAAGCAATAATGACCTTGCGAAAAGGAAAAGAAATCAACAATAAAGTGGAGATGCCGGTGACAAAGGAAAATCAAATTGTACCTGTGAACGTTGAGGACTCACCACCGGAGGAGAGAGAAGAAGCCAACCTACGAGAATACGTTCCCAAAGCTCCATTTCCTCAGAGGTTAGCGAAAGGAAAAAAGGGAAAATCTACAGGTGAGATTCTCGAAATCTTCAAACAGGTAAGTGTTAACATCCCTTTACTTGATGCTATAAAGCAAGTTCCATCTTATGCCAAGTTTCTTAAAGATTTGTGTACTAAAAAGAGAAACATGCATGTTCAAAAGAAGGCATTTTTAACAGAAAACGTTAGTTCTATACTCCAACATAAAATTCCTTTAAAATGCAAAGACCCAGGCTCCCCCACTATCTCATGTAGTATAGGGAACCACACAATTGAGAATGCTTTGTTGGATTTAGGAGCTAGTGTAAATCTGTTACCTTATTCAGTGTTTGTGAAACTTGGACTTGGAGAATTACACCCAACTCCAGTGGTGTTACAGCTTGCAGATCGGTCCACGAAAATACCTCGTGGTATTGTGGAGGACGTGCTTATCCAGGTAGACAAGTTTTATTTTCCTGTTGATTTCATTGTAATTGACACTCAACCAATACAGGATTCAAGGAAGCACATCCCCATTATTCTAGGCCGACCTTTCTTGGCAACTGCAGATGCTCACATTCAATGCAGGACTGGAAATATGCAGTTGTCTTTCGGCAACATGACTATGGAGCTGAACATCTTCAACATTGCCAAACAACCTCACAGTGCAGATGATGGAATTGTTGATGTGGATTTAATTGAAGCATTAGTTGATGACACTTTTCTTTCAAACCTTAGTGATGATCCCTTACAAACATGTTTAACTCACTTTGGTTTTGATTTTGATATTGACAGATCAGTTGATGAGGTCAACGCCCTGCTTGACTCAACACCATCCATGGACACTAATAAATGGAAGTCAAGAGTTGAACAACTAGCACCATCAGAGAAGAAACTCATCCCATCATCAGAATCACCACCGAAACTCGAGCTCAAACCATTGCCCAACACTTTGGAATATGCGTTTTTGGGAGAAAAAAGTACTCTGCCGGTAATCATCTCATCATCCCTAAATGACGAACAAAAAGGTAAGTTGTTGGATGTTTTAAAAGATCACAAAGGAGCATTAGGATGGACCATAGCAGACATAAAAGGTATAAATCCAGTAGACTGCATGCATTACATTCACCTTGATGAAAATGCTAAATCTACTAGGGAAATGCAACGTCGGTTAAATCCTAATATGAAAGAAGTGGTTAGAACTGAAGTCCTTAAGCTATTAGATGCATGTATCATTTACCCCATTTCTGATAGTTCATGGGTCAGTCCTGTACAAGTTGTCCCTAAAAAGTCAGGAGTCACAGTAGTTACCAATGCTGATAATGAATTGATACCCACTAGAGTGACTACAGGATGGCGTGTATGCATTGATTATAGAAAATTGAATTCTGTCACACGTAAAGACCATTTTCCTTTACCATTTATTGATCAAATGCTTGATAGATTAGCAGGTCATGAATTTTATTGCTTTCTAGATGGCTACTCAGGATATAATCAGATTCCCATAGCACCAAAAGATCAAGAGAAAACTACTTTCACTTGCCCTTTTGGCACATTTGCATATAGGAGAATGCCATTTGGATTATGTAATGCACCTGCTACATTTCAACGATGCATGCTAAGCATTTTTTATGATATGGTTGAACGATTTCTTGAAGTCTTTATGGATGACTTTTCTGTCTTTGGTGATTCATTTGATCAATGTTTACATCATCTAACACTAGTTCTGCAGAGATGTATCGAGAAGAACTTGGTCTTAAATTGGGAGAAATGCCATTTTATGGTAAAACAAGGTATTGTTCTCGGTCACATCATTTCGAGTAAAGGTATTGAGGTTGACAAAGCCAAGGTGGATCTCATTTCTAATCTTCCTCCACCCAAAACAGTCAGAGAAGTAAGATATTTCCTTGGGCATGCTGGTTTCTATAGACGTTTCATTAAAGATTTTAGCAAAGTTTCTAGACCCTTATGCAATTTACTTGCTAAGGATGTACCTTTTATCTTTAATGATTCATGTCTTATGGCGTTTGAAAAATTAAAACAGTTGTTGACATCATCACCCATCATTCAGGCCCCGAACTGGAAATTACCATTTGAGCTCATGTGTGATGCATCTGATTATGCAGTAGGAGCAGTATTAGGACAAAGAGTTGATCGAATTCCCCATGTTATTTACTATGCTAGTATGACATTAAATGATGCACAGTTGAACTATTCAACTACTGAAAAAGAAATGCTAGCAGTAGTGTTTGCATTAGAAAAATTTCGATCTTATCTCATTGGTTGTAAAATAATTGTGTTCACAGATCATGCTGCTCTTAAATATCTTCTCACAAAGAAAGATGCAAAAGCTAGACTAATTCGTTGGGTGTTACTTTTGCAGGAGTTTGACTTGGAATTCAAAGATAAGAAAGGGACAGAAAATGTTGTGGCGGACCACCTCTCTCGTCTCCATTTTGACACAATTACAGAATCATTACCATTGAATGAGTCATTTCCAGATGAACAATTAATGAATGTGGAAGTATTACCTTGGTATGCTGATATAGTTAATTATCTTGTTACAGGTAAACTTCCAGAGCATTGGACCAAGCAAGACAAGGCTAAATTCTTTGCAGAGATAAAGAATTTCTTTTGGGATGACCCGTATTTGTTCAAGTATTGTGCAGACCAAATTGTGTCAACGAATGGGGAGCATTACGCGAAGGAACATGATGCCACTAAATCCAATTTTAGTGGTTGAGATTTTTGACGTATGGGGTATCGACTTCATGGGACCCTTTCCCCCGTCTTTTGGTCATCAATACATATTGGTTGCTGTTGACTATGTATCAAAATGGGTAGAAGCAATTCCATGTAGGACCAATGATCACAAGGTGGTGATAGCATTTTTGAAAAGCAATATTGTTTCACGCTTTGGATTCCCTCGAGCGATAATCAGTGATGGTGGTGCCCACTTTTGTAACAAAGCATTCAAAGCTCTTTTGACAAAGTATTCAATCACACACAAAGTGGCAACTCCGTATCATCCGCAAACCAGTGGCCAAGTTGAGATATCCAATCGAGAAATAAAGCACATATTAGAAAAAACGGTGAGGCCAGACAGGAAAGATTGGTCATTAAGACTTGATGATGCATTATGGGCATATAGAACGGCTTTCAAGACCCCGATTGGGATGTCACCCTACAGGCTAGTGTATGGAAAAGCTTGCCACCTACCTGTGGAGCTCGAGCATCGTGCATATTGGGCCATCAAGAAATTCAATTTTGACATGCAGCAAGCCAGCTCAGAAAGAAGATTACAGCTGGCAGAACTTGAAGAAATTCGCAATGACGCGTACGAAAATGCCAAGATTTACAAGCAACGAATGAAAGTCTTCCATGATAAGCAAATTATGAGAAAATCGTTCACTCCAGGTCAGAAAGTGCTTTTATTCAATTCTCGCTTGCACCTATTCCCAGGTAAGTTACGCTCTCGTTGGTCTGGTCCCTTTATTGTTCATACTGTTTTTCCACATGGGGCAATTGAAATTAAAGACCCAAAGAATGGTGTCACGTTTAAAGTTAATGGTCAAAGATTAAAGTCATATCTAGAGTACCAACCACATGAAGAAGACACCGAAATAAATTTGAGTGACCCACCAAATTTGAATTGATTTTTTTTTTTCTCTTTTCGTTGATTTGATTTTTCTTTCTTTCTTTTTATTATTATTCTTTTGCTAATTGAAATTGTTTTTGCATAAGTGTGTTTATTTTACCATTAAGTTTTCTCTTATCATTGTTAATCATGAGTCTCATACTTAGACCGTTCCTCCTGAACATTCTTAAACCACTTCAACGTGTCAAAACTCATCTCAAAAGACAGATTCAATTTTGTAAAACACATCGCATTTGGACTCTACAACCACCAGAGTTAGTAGCCTATGTTGAGGGTTTAGAACACCAACTCAGAGACATTGAGAGAAGTGTTTACGACATCCAGTTGGAGCTTGAGGTAAATTCAATAAGAGGACGATTTTAATTTTCTTTGTGTGTTTTAATTTGTTTTTCTATTTGTGTGCTTTAGTTTGTTACCCCGGTGAAGTGGCGGATAACGGTACTCCGTGACAATCAAGTCGGTTACTTCAGTTTCCCATAATAACTGATATTCTGAGGCGAAGGTATGGACAGAAACGAGATTCTAGCGAAGCTTCACAAGCGATTCCCTTCACTTCCTCAGAATGCCCTCCTTACGATCTATAAAGCTCGGTCCGAACGCATGCGATTACTCATGAGGAATAACATACCTGCTGACATCCGTTGGTTAATCGAGGCTAAAGTACGATCGGCAGGTGAGTTACCTCCAAAATTTATTGCATACATGCCTGGTTGTGGTAAAGGAAATTATGCAAGAAAACGACGAGCTCGAAGAATTTCTGTTGCTTGTCATAAGTGTGCCAGAATGAGTTGCAATAAAAACCCATGTTCTTTAGGAATGGTGTCTGATAACAGGGAAGATAAGATTCAATTCATTAGGGATGGCTTGAATAAGGAGTCATTGGATGATATCCTTTTGTCTCTTGAAACGCATCCCAGTGGATATGTGCAAGGAGCGATTCTCCAGTTATGGCCGTTATTCCAGAAAGAGCATGCACGATATAGTCTCGGGAATCTGACTATAAACGACCCTGTTTGCCAGTTTATAAGAAAACTGGATAGGAAGCCTATCCTCGACCCATAGAGGGCGTTCAAGCCGTTTCTGGACGTAAAACCAGAGGAAGATGTGAGCCACAGTCGCAACTACCTGTAAATATCCTTTTACTTTATTGTTATTTTATTTCACTATTGTCTTATTGTTTGCATTATTGTCTTTAATAATTTTATTACTGTTTGCTTTTTCCTTTTTACTGTTTTCTTTTTGACTTGCGAGCCACGTGCTTTAGCGTTATTTGACACTGACATATTACCTCATACACAACCATGACCCACTATCACCAAGACTCTTAAATGTGATTTCTTTTTTGTCAAGCACTCACAAATTGTTTTCGAGAAGTATCACAATGGCAGCTACTCCCAATAGACAATTCAAGAACATTTGTGTGCTTTCTGGATTTACTATGGCAAACATAAAGAGTTCGTTGAGGCAGCCATAGATCTTGGTCGAAGCATAGCAGCGAGAAAATTACACTTGGTGTATGGAGGAGGTAATCGAGGGTTATCAAAAATGGTCTCAGAAGCAGCTTTTATCAGAGGAAGTCAAGTGTTAGGCATCATCCCAAGAGTCTTAAAACCTTTGGGCAGTTCGTCTGACTCATCAACTGGAGAAGAGTTAGTCGTCTCAGGTATGCAAGAAAGAATAACTGAAATGCTTAATCATGCTGATGCATTTATTTTCCTTCCAGGAGATCTTGCAACACTAGAGGCACTTATCACGCTAGCATCTTGGGCCCATCTGCACATCCACCAAAAACCCATCGGTTTGTTAAATGTCAATAACTTTTATGATGGCTTTATCGCATTTCTTAACCATGCAATAAAAAACTATTTCATTCCCGCTAATGTGAAAAAACTCTTTATTTGTGCTCACACTGCTAATGAGCTACTTGATATGTTACAAGCTTATCGACCGGAGCCAGACCCCTGGACCTTTGTGTTGGAGCGTCCAAATAATGATGGTAACAGTAGCCGCAGTAAGAAGTACAAATTAGATTTAACTCTCCGCCTGTAAATATTTTCTTCTGTGTTGCACCACCCAGGTGATGTCTTCTAAACTCTACTTCTTTCATTTCAAACATTGAGGACAATGTTTCGTTCTGGTTGGGGGGAGGGAATAGTCGACAATTGTGAAATTTTGGTTAAGTTTTTACTAATTTTTTGTTGTAGAAACTAACTGTTGCTAACTTTTTGTGTTGAAGATGGCTGAATATGGAGTGTAGTTACTCTAGAAACGCATCTTCATTGTTTGAAAAAAAAAATTCAAAAAAAAAAAAAAAAATTCAGACATTTTCTTTTTCTTTATTATGTGTTTATGTTTATTTTTCTTCTTTAATTTCTCCTCTATAAATATACATTTTCCAACTTTTGAGTCGAAGATGGCTGAATATGGAGTGTAGTTCCTCTAGAAACGCATCTTCTTTTTTAAAAAAAAAAAAAAATCATTTTCGTTTTCTATCATTTTACGTGTAACTTTTCTAATTAGTTTTTATACATCATTTTCACATTTCTGCATGCATATTTTCCTTTCATGTTTAGAATAGGTTGGGGGGTAGAATGATGTTTAAAAAAAAAAATGTGTGATTTGTTTTAACATTGGATGACATGATTAATTTCAAATTTTAGTATTTGTATTATCTTTGGTCTTAAGTGATGTTACGCTATGTTTGCTACTTTACATGTTGATGTCGGAGACAAATGTGAGTTGCTTGAAGGAATGAACATGTCATAATAAGTACCAAGTGAGTTTTTGAGCCTATTATTTTTCTTGGAGAATAACCCTTTTGCCCACTCTTTATACAGCTTAACAGTTTATTATTTTATACACGATCTCTAAATTACTTTTGAGTTAACCCTTAAAAAAAAAATTATAAAATAAAAAAAAAGAGAAAAAAGAAAAAGAAAAAAGAGTGTGTTGCTACATTTGGAGGCCCATCTAACTAGTAGATATGGAAGATTATTTAGAGCCCTAAAAGACGATGGAAAGGCCATCTTTGATCCGTTTGAGCCTTTCTAGCCATCCCTTTTATTAAATATCCATAGTTAACCCTTTTGAGCCTTTAAAAAAAAAAAAAAAAACATTTTCTTTGTCAACTTATCATCTTGACCCACTCCGATTTGGAGTATTACCCGATGTCTTATAAGTTCCATCACCTATTTATGTTTGAGAAAATGTAAATAATTATGTTGTTCAGTGAAGTTATGCCAAAAAAAAAAAAAACCAAAAAAAAAAAAAAAAAAAAAAAAAACAAAAGTTGTTGTTTCAAAAGAATAAAAATAAGTGAAATCCACCTTGCAACTTCCAAAAAAAAAAAAAAAAAAAATTTCTCTGCATTTTTTTCAAACATACACTTTGTTTTCCTTATTTTCCTTCTTTGTTAGCCATGTCCCTAGCCTACGTTTCATCCTAATAAAAGTCCTTCTTGATTTTAGGGAACTATAGTTTGAAGTAGAAGCTAGTTATATGGGCTAAAAAGATGTAGTGACGCATAATTAAAAAAAAAAAAAGATAAATAAAGTGGGTTGACTAACATTTTATTTGACTTGAGATCGTATTATTTCTAAGCTGAGGGCATATTTATTTCATCTTGGTGAGAGCATGTGATATCACTTCTTTATTATTTTCTCTCTCAATTACCATTCATTGGAGTGACTATTTTTATTGGGATTAATTTATTTGTGAGAGTGTCACTACTTCCAGTGAGATTTTGGGGTTTGACATGTCATTCTTGAGAGTAGCTAAAACAAAGTCTACTGGGCTAATTCATGTGGATGGTTGATGTGGGTGTGATGTTGCTTTAGACTGGAGATAATGCTTATACTTTTATTTGAGTGTTATCATTAATCTGATGGAATAAATACGAGTGTTTCTATTAAAACAAAAAAAAAAAAAAATTATTTTGAATTTGAATTTTGTTTTCGCTTTATTTGCTAGGGACTAGCAATAAGCTGGTTGGGGGGTGTGTTGAGTATTAGAAAATGCATATTTATAAAGGAGAAAACCGTCATTTTACATTTTAAGTCTTACTAACAACCCTTACTTTTATATATTTAACCTTCTTGTGATTTAATTACATGTGTTTTATTTTAATTAAGTATTTTATGTATTTTAGGGGCATTATAGTCATTTCACAATAAAGGAGAGATCAGACGGCAAAACGGACATCACTTTTGAACTCAGGACGGTCGAAAACCTTAGGAGGAGCATAAAAGGAAAAATGGCACTATTCACATGTACGGTACTATTCACGTGTACGGTACTGTATACGTTACTGTTCACGACACTGTTCACATAGACGGATGATGACGTGGCATTGACCGATGATGTGGCATTGACTGATGAGGTGTCACGATCCTGTTGGACTAAAATTCTTATGTACTGTTGATGGTGACGTGGCAGCATATCAGTGGACGAAAAATCTCGCGTACGGTGCATGCATCACACAGGATTATTTTCAACCAAACCGCGTTACTGTTCATCCGGGTCAAACCGCGTTACTGTTCAAAGTCGGGTCAAACCGTGTTACTGTTCATCCGCGTGGTCAAACCGTGGACTGTTGACTGATGACGTGGCGCAATCCTGAGCGTCCAAACTGTTTTTAATCCGATGGCCATGATTTACTCCATGTATCTATAAAAAGGGGGCCTCCCCCCCCTAATTTGATATCTCTGAATCCATTTTTGGGATCCATTTTCTGTAATTCCCTCTCCATCTTGTATTTTCTTCGTATTTTAATAAATTCCCATTTTGCCCCTAGTTCAACTATGAGTGGCTAATTTACTTTCAAGCTTGGGTTGAAGGTGAAGTCTCAACATGTGTCATGGGCTTAATTTGGTAAATTTATTTTCTCTTCCCCTCTAATTTTTGTGGATGTTTTGACTTCTCGTCGACAAATAATAATAGTCTTGTCTAGATACCGCCTTGGTTACACCGGCTCTCTAGTATAAGGTTATTATTATTTGGCACAATAAGCCCTTAGCACCATATTGATTAGAGCGTGGTTCATGAGGTGTGGATTCCCCCCTCATGATTTAATTGGCATTAATACGGATTATTTAGCCCATGATGCATGTTGATACGGATCCAGATACCCAAGTATGTCATTTCAATAGAATTCTCTTCAATTTCTTCTCGCCATTTCAATACCAATTTTAGAATTTATTCTCGTCATTTTAATTTAAGTTGTAGCATATTTCAAATCATTTCCACCATAATTCCAACCACCCATTTACAAAATTAATTCTATATATAATTAAAATCCACCTCCTCGTGGGATCGACACTCGTCACCATTGATCTACACTACAACAGATTCGTGCGCTTGCGAGTACATTAAAATTTGCACAACACACTCTCCCAATCCTCAGGTCCAGGCGGGCCCACCCTCTTAACGTTATTTTTTTTCTCAAGAAAATATGCCTCATACGGTTTATCCACCTCTGCCATTCTATCAAATGCTGCCTGAAACTTCAACGCAGTCATCAACATTAAATAGGTGGAATTCCACCTAGTAGGACAATCTAAAACAACCGTTTCATTTGGACATTTCACTTGTTGAGCACACTGTTTAAATGCCTGTAGCCTCGTTGTGGAGGATCTCACATACTTCACAGCATTCCGGATGGCGGCAACACTAGCATGCAATTCATTCAACCCTGAAACAACAATCAAGTTCAAAATATGTGCACAACAACGCACATGCATATACTGAACCGCCAATACAATTGCATCATCATTCCTCCAACCAAGTGATTGCATAGTCACATAATTAACAGCAACATCATTTGTACTGGCATTATCAACAGTTATTGCAAACAACCTCTCTATCCCCCAATCTTGTAAACAAGCTACAATCTTTTTACCGATCGTTTTCCCTCTATGATCTTCAATCACACTGAAACTAATAATCCTTCTGTTCAAACACCAGTCACTATCAATAAAATGAGCTGTGATCACCATGTAGCTCATGTTTTGAACAGAAGTACATAAATCAGTGGTAAGAGACACTCGCTGTTTGTTGTTGCAAATCAAACTCTTCAACATTATCTTTTCTTCCAAAAATAAATCCATAACATCCCTACTAACAGTTCTCCGAGATGGCATAACAAACTGTGGAATGGCTACACTACAGAAATGCCTGAACCCTTTGTTATCCACAAAACTAAGTGGCAACTCACCCATAATGATCATTTTGGTGACTGCCCTTCTACAAGCGTCTTGACTCCACCCTTTAGCCAAAACCATATTACTTGCATTTCCTTCCCCACCCTCAGTTGTCAAGTTTTGTTGACTTCCCTCTTGTTGTTCCCGGAATGTCTTGTATGCAAGGCAAGCCAGTATATGATTTCTCATATTTGTAATCCCATCACGCCTTGAATGACATTGATATTGTCTACCACAATAGTTGCACTTGCATTTGTTTGGATTGTCCTCGAGCAGAGTAAAATGATTCCACGTCGCAGATCTTTTCTTCATCGCTGGTCTTTTCCGCTTTGCCTTTTGAGTTCCTTCCATTTGAACACTTTGATTGTCATCATCACTCATTGAATTCGATCTTGAGTGTCCAGACATCTAAACATACAAATAAATAATTATTAATCATTAATTCATAAATTAAAACAAAAAAAGACTATTAAAAAAAATCTACTTAATATTAGTATTACAAATTGATTCAAATAATTGTTAATTTAATTTATGAAACTTTTTGAAATCGATATTTCCAATTTTCCACCATAATGTTTATATATGATCAAGAATTCAAGATGCATATTCCATAAAAGAAAACCAAGAAATTAAAGTAATTATTTAATTTATAAATCTAATTATCCATTGGCCAAAATAAATAATATTAATTACATATCCGTATCTTAAATTCTTAATTCTTATTATGCCCACATTATATGTGCTTAACCACTTAATATTTACTTATTGGTTAATGGTTATCATGCAATTAATTAAATTGATTAATTATTTGTTGAAGTTAAAACTTGAAACTACTGCAATTAAATTGGTTAATTTTTTGTTGAAGTTGAAACTATTCTACAAATACACATATCATATAACATATATAATTATAATTTATATTGTAACATAATATTTAATTTTAATTTTTAATCTAAAATTACTATTCATACAAAAAATCAATTATTAATAAGTAACAGAAAATTAATGCCGGATTATTTTCATTTTATTGATAACATTTAACAATATATAATTAACATCTACAATTAACATTTCTCAAATAACATATAAAAAATAACAATTATAATTAATCATTAATGCATATATAACTATATATTATATACGGATATACCATCACTTAAACAAGTTCAAACTTCAAAAGCCGGATTTGCTTATTCGGTTCGGGCTTCAAGAGTTCAAGTTCCAAATCCAAACTTTCAACTTCCAAAACAGAGAGTGAAGAGACCTTTTGAGTTTTGAGACTGGAGTCGTGACCCGTGACCGTGAGGCGTGACCGTGAGGGTGTGGTGGCCGGATGTCAACACTCAACAGGCGTGACTCGTGAATGCCAATGGTGGAGACTCGAGCGGATCGGAGGCAGCTTGCCGGGTGGATCTTCAATCGGACTGAGTGATGGTGGAGTGGAGGATTCAAGGCTTGGATCCGGAGCTTAGTTGCAGCAGATCTGTAGATCGAGTCACGATCTTCGCGAATCAGCTTCGGCTTCAGTTCGGGTCGTTCTCGGCAGCGGTTGCTGCGTGTGGTGGCCGATTGAAGGTAGCTCCGTGAACTGTGAGTGTGTATTTGCTGCGTGTGGTGAGCGACGGAGGTCGTGAGGCGGGAATGGGTGTGGGTTGACTGCTTGTGCTTAACGGCTTGAGTGCTGGTTTCAGACTTTCAGTGATTTGTGTGTGACAGTGAGGGTTTGTGATATCGTGAGGCAGTGACTGGTGAGTGTTTGACTGTTTGAGTGAGTGAGGGTTTGTGAGCCAAAATGAGACTTTGCTTTGCTCGTGTTCTGTTCTTGTGAATTATTGAATTATTTTGTTGCGGTGAGGTGAATACTTTGTGAATTACTGTAAAATGCAAATCCGTGAGTCTGTGTAAGTGTAACACTGTGAAGTCTGTGACTCTGTGATGTGTGATCTGTAGATTCTGTATTCTGTGAGTAAGTGAGTTACTGATTGTCTGATTCAGTGATTGTGTTGTATACTCATGTGAGTGTGTATTTGTATTTTGTATTCTGTTACTAATTTGTATTTGCCAAATTTTTTTTCTCAACCCGATCGGGTTTTCGGATCCGATCGGGTTGAGACAATTTCACCCGATCGGGTTTTGACAATTTCACCCGATCGGGTTTTGTTCACCACCCGAGCCGATCCGAACCCGAAATTTTTCGGATCGGATCGGGTCGGGTCGGATATTTTGCCCACCCCTAGTTTCTGGAACCAAACTTGATTCATTCATCTCACAAAAAATATCACCTTTCTCCAACTATGTGGGAAAGGCTAAAATGTAAAATTCATTCTTTTATTTTATTTTTTAATTTTTCTTATTTTAAAAATTAGTGGTGGGAAAGTTCAAAATTTTATCTTGGATGGTCAGGTTTTGAATCGATGTCTGGTAAAAATGGTGATTCTAAGCAGGCAACAATGGTTTAAGAAATTTCAAATTAATCTCTTATTTTGTTTATTTATTTATTTTTTTTAATTTGTTGTCCTAGTAGGTCTGTGCTTGTTTCATATAACCTTTCAAATCAAACTTATTTATATAGAATTTTTACAAATAGAGTTTTTGTAAAAAAAAAATTAGTTGTTTAGTTATCAATGTGAAATTTTATTTATAATTATAAAATTATTTTAATAGGAAAACTTTTTAAAATTATACTATGAAAAAAATGAAATAAAATTATCAATTAAATAAAGAATATTTAAATATTTTAAAAATATTTTTCAACCTTTACTCCAAAAGTCCAAAATTTTACTTTTGCTAATAGAAGCAAACTAGCTTACTTGATATTCAAAAACTCTACTAAAAAATCAACAAAAAATTAAACATAATTTATAGGATTAAATAAATACTTGTGACGATTAGATAAATCATACCAAACGGTCACTTATCGTGCATGAGTAATGATAGAGAATATATTATAATTCCACCTTAACTCTACACAACAATAAATAACAGTTAAAATAATAATAAAATTGTCCCCAATTTTATATTAATGATAAATTTATTCCAAAAAATTATCTTAGCGGGATTGAGGTAGGGTTCATTGGTGGGGCAAATCATTTTTCTATTATGCATTTTTTTGTGTTTACATAATTGGTGAAAGATCTATTGAGATCGCTTTTAAATCAAACTCTATTCTAACTCAACTCCAATTATTATTATTATATATATAATAACGGAGTGTTGGTGAAACAAGGTTGGTGGTGGGTGTATTAAAAAGCTTTGGACATTTTCATTATGTTGTTATTCGACCGACCTTTGTGAAAAAGGCCTGGTTCTTTCTCAATGTGGGTTGAGAAAGCTTTTAGAGCCTGCTATTATTCTTTTAGCCCAATTGTTTGGTATGTTCAATATGTGTGGTTATATGTACAAAAAAGTTTTGTTTTTATTTTTTATTTTTTTTTAATTTTAAAGGTACATAGGCATTTTGCTAAAATATCAAACATTCATGGGTTACATTGATTATAAAACTAAAGACATTCGGAGCTTTAGATGACAGGATTCAAAATATGCAAAAACTTCTAAATCAATATATAACATAAATTATGATGCAATTTGAGGGTCCATTTTTAATATTATATCAAAACAAAAATCTAGAAGCCCACCTTTTATGTTGGCGTACGTGCACTATAAACTTTATGTGCAAATTTATGCCTCAACTTTATGTATTGCGGTTTCTTTTTGTATTTAAGGCCTTTAATGCTTTTAAGAACTTGATTGAGTAATTTTTAAGTAATTTTATTTAATTAACCACCCAAATTTAAATTTTAAAAAAGATAAGAGATAACAAAAAATAAACTTAGGCTTTATCTATGATATAGAAAAATATCAATGACGACTTACCATTTAAAATTCAATTAGTTTGTTTAACTTATTACGGCACAAATATTCATGCATTAATTTGACTTCCAAAAATCCTTCCATTTATATTAAATATAAACATAACTTGACCTTTGACACAGATAAATGAAAAATAAACTCAAGCTTACGCACACAGTTGACCGAATCTTATCTTACTATTATCACACGATCAAGACAAAGAAATATTGTAAATTAACGATCTAAATATTTACATTATGAAGAAAAGTAATATTATAGGAGGTAAGTTCATGGAGTTTTATGCAAGTTGAAATTACAAATAATTATAATCAAATTTACTCAATATTGATACAAGAATCTGGTAGTGAATTATATACATGACCGTTTTATCAAAGCCACACATGCATGAATCTTTAAATCTTAAACCTTTATTAATTTCTTTCTGCAATTTTCAGATTCATATTCTGCAAAAAATTTACTAAATAAAAATAAAAACTTCCATTAGTTATTTGTAATATGTTTCATTTTCCTTAGAATAAACCTGGAAGCAGCAATAAAGTGATAAACCAATGTTGTATTAATTACTACATATGTGATCCCCCTCGGCATCTGAGATTACTTACTTTTTTAGCTTAGGTGATCAATATTATTTGTTTGGATGCTTTTGTTCACCAACATTCGGACAGTTTATATCCATAATTTCTAACAAAATATTTTATTAAATAATTTGGGCATGTTTCTTGAAGAACTATTAACAAGAAAAATTTATTAAATAATGGAGCCTCAAACTTTGACTGAGATATATTTTTTATTATCTTGAATTTTCAAATGTGTTGTGTTGGTAAATGAAGGGGAAAAAAAACCATTAAAAATACCCATTTGTAAATTAATATTGAGCAGACAGAAAGTTGGAGACATAGAGACAGCCCAAATTATTATTTTAATAGGATTTAGAAGAACAGGTAAAGGTAGTTGGAAAAGAAGCCATCTGGCGCAATTTGGTTCCTAAGGTTCTTTTTCTTAATTTTTTTTATTTTGAATTTTTTAGGGTTTGACTATAATTGTACAATATAATCTGAGATTGAGATGTTAAGATTTTGAATAATGATGAACCATGCTCAATTTGGCCAGCAATTAAAAAGAAGCAGGTCCAAGCGATGCGTGTTGATTATGCACAACTAGCTGTCAATACTTAATACAGAAGTCAAGAAGTAACTTTTGAAGCAATTATTTTTTAATTTCTCCTTTTGGCCTCTAATTGCAAGCAGCTAATTGTCTAATCCAACCGGAAATTAACAAGCATGCACCTTGAGACGATTTTTTTTTTTAATTACACGAGATTATTACTCAGAATAGGACATATTATATGATATTATAATTAATATTTATAATTACATAATATTTGAGGAATTTCATAACATTATTTAGATTTTAACTCTTTTTAATATTTGAGGAATTTCATAATATTATTTAGATTTTAACTCTTTTTAATATTCGAGAGATTTTAACCTTCACTCAAGAGGTGAGAAAAAAAAATATAAATTAAACTCCTACAATACTTTTATAGAAATTCCTAACACTTGTGAAAAAGTGATTCTAACCATTAGGCTAGGCTTAATAGTTATCTTGAGACGGCTTATTAGTAATGGATAAATAAGAATTGTGTTGTCAACTCAAATGTCTTCTACTTCTATTAATTAAGGGTTATATTTTAATCAAAATTGTAGGCTAAAATTGAGTTTTTTATATTGTACTGGCAAGCAAGTGTTGTAAGAGTCTCGTACATAAAATTTTTTGATGTGATGGAGATAAGAATCTCGAGTAGACGCCAAACAAAGAAGGGAAGAAAAGTGAAAAGCATATGTGCTAGCTAGTGCCCAACTTTTGATAAAAACTTTCTTTTTAATTTAATTAGCCGTACAAAAATACCATGCGTGTCCATCGGCAAATTAAATCTTTTCCTCCTTCATAGAACCCGACCTGCTATACATGCATACACCAAAATCAGATCAAAATATTTATTGATATCTCTGCATTAAGACAGGAGTGCGGGAAAATTTGCTAGCTTCCTTCCATGAAATGCCCAATCTAATTCAGGATTTATTCCTCTCCATTATTTAGTAGGCTTTGGGGCCTACGCTGTTTGGGTAGCTAGCTAGGATGGAACATGTAATTGATCTGATTCATCATTCATGGTTAGAAATAAGATTGATTTCATTGACCAACCAATTGAGCTTAAATGAAAAGCAAAAAAAAAGCATAGAAAAGTGAATGTGAAGCCAGTTCTTGGTGTGTCGAAGAATTCTTAGAAACCATTGTTTACCCATTATTGAACCCCATGTAGTTTATCAAAATGCTGCAATTATAGGTGAAACCCACCAAAATAAAGAGAAGCGATCCATTGTAGATATTATAAATGTGTATAATATCACACAAGTTAATTTTGTCTTCTGTGTAGCGTGTATTGATTCATCGAGATTCAAAACTTCAATTTTTTATACCACTTAAAAGAATTTATTAATTAAACCAACTATTCATCCATGTAAACTATTTTTTTTTAATTAACCCAAGCATATATTGAAATTCGAATTTAGAGCCTAAACCTTTAGAAAACTACTCTTATTATTGAAATTAGACCTTAACTTCATCGTTGTAGTGCAATTATAATTTTACTCTAATTTCTTTTTATATAACCTACTACTGTGTTAACTGTTTAAAACGATAACCTTTGCATATTGTGGAAAAAAATTCATCATTGTGGGTGGTCCAAAAGTATTTTTTTGACAAAGAAATATCAACAAGCAGGCATGCACACTCATGCTTCTACTTCAATTAGTCCCCACTTAAATTCAATGGAACAAGAGATAACGATGATCACTTCACTTCAATAATTCAATTTCTTCTTCTTGTTCTTTGTTTATTGATTTTGTTTTTTTGACTTTTCCCTCAAAGATTCCACTCTTCTCAAACCATCCTTTGAAATAATTCGAATCCCACAAGTGCTTGTTTCTTTCCTTTTCTGTCTACATCAAACCGCCTTTCCACTTTTTTATATTTTGGCTTCTAACTTCTTTTCCCTCACAGCCCTCGACTAATTATAAGTACAAACTACCTACATTAGATTCCTACAACAAGCACTTAATTTTTTTTTTACAAACACTTTCTCCCACTTCTTTTTCTCCTTAAAACACATTCATTCTCTTCCTCCTCCACCATGACCGGAAAAAGAAACCAAACAAGCCCTATTGGCAGTCCAACGTCCGGGAACATCTCGGATAAAGAGCAAGACCGGTTCCTGCCTATTGCTAACGTCAGCCGGATCATGAAAAAATCCCTTCCGGCGAATGCAAAAATTTCGAAAGAGGCTAAAGAAACTGTGCAAGAATGTGTGTCCGAGTTCATAAGCTTCATAACTGGTGAAGCATCGGATAAGTGTCAAAGAGAGAAAAGAAAAACTATCAACGGAGACGATCTTTTGTGGGCAATGACAACCCTAGGGTTTGAGAATTATGTTGGCCCTTTGAAAATTTATCTCAACAAGTATAGAGAGACTGAGGGGGAGAAGAATTCAATGGCTAGACAAGAAGATCAAGCAGCAAATCCTAACCCTAGCCATGCTGCTGCTGCTGAAATTAACAAAGCTAATAATTCATTTTCTTCGTCAGATAATAAGGCAGATTTTCAGAATTTTAATATGGGGTTTTACTCGCTTGGGGCACAAGTTGCCCCGAACAGTAACGGAGAGGGCACAAGAGTCATGGGCTATGGCGAGAATTTGGGAGTAGAAGCTTTTAATTTGAGTAGGATTTATGACAATAGAGATGGGAATGGAGGCAACAGGTCAGCCATGGCAGCTCATGTTCATGGAGTTGGCTGGTAGAGATTGAAATTGTGGACTAAGTCATTAATTTTCTTATACATACATATATGTGTGCGTGTGTATGAGTATGGACTGAGTCATTAATTTTCTTATATATGTGTGTGTGCGCGCGTGTGCGTAAGTTGTTAAATATTTTTTAATGTTTTTGTTCAATTATTAACAATTATTCTATGAGTATAACTATTGCCTATTGAAATTTTCTTTCTCAGCTTTTACTTATTCTTAATTAATTACTTGGAAAATTAGTAATTGGCATTTCCAGGAGCAAAAATGATATATTTAATGAGATCACAATTCAGAACAATGTCTTAAAGACATTATGGAATAGTTTTCTCTAAAATCTCCATGAAAGTGAACCAATTTCTATATTTTATAAACGTTATTTTTTAAAAAAAGAAATTATCTAATGAAATATGATTTATATATGGATAATATCAGTATTGAGCCATTAAAACTTTCAGAGTTAATACACAATGATATAGGATATTATTAGAAGATTTTAGGATCGTATTTGCCTTGTGCCATCCTTAGAACATAATCCAGTTTAGCACTTATGTTAGCTTGAGAAGGCGTTCCATCTGCTTTCGCTATCTAGCTGCATCATATATATATATATATATATATATATATATATATATATATATATATATATATAATATGTTTCATCGTGGCTTTTTTTTTTCTTGCCCCCAAATTCATCATGTCTTCTTTGAGAGAGGAGCTTGTAGCACCTCTCTAATATCCTTTTACACCCCTTTTGAGGGTTATTTTCTAAAATACCCCAAATTAATTGGTAAAATACATATCCAGAAATTAAAATCATCCATATTGCCATAAAATTTTACCATATGAAAAGTATTTTTTGTCAAGTTTTTATTTATAAGATATAAAAAAATCCTAAAACTTTAAATTATTTTCTTCATGTTGTATATAATTTCTATCTCAAAACACAAAATTCTTATGAATCTCTCAAACAATTTTCATTTAAAATCTAAAACATAAGTATAAATTATGAAATGGGGTAGATTTAAAAAAAATTTAATTTTTATTTAATTAAATTTTCATTCAAAACTAGAAATAAATTATCTCCAGTTACTGAAGTAATGTCCAATTACATAAAGGGGATTTTATGAAGAATTTAGTGGGCTGTTATTAGGCCCTGTTGTCATTCTCATGAGGCCCACAAGAGGTGGGTGGACGAAAAGCCCAAAACCAATGTCAAAGTAATTAGGTGAGAGTTTTGGGCTTGGATCATACCTGACTAATAAATTTAAGTTAAAAAGAGCCTGCAGCAAGTAAAAATATCACAGTGGAAGAGCCAGTAAGTATCCTGAATTCTGATTTGAGTTACAACTGATGTGATATTTTGCAAACTTGTACAAGACGTAACTTCTGATGATTTTTTTCTTCAATTTGTTTGAAGATTTAAACCCATCAGAAATCCCTTTGGACTTGCCATATTAAGTGGCGATGCTCTTTCATTTCCAGGAGTTAACACTTATGCATGGCAAATGGGCGAGCCCAAGATCGACCCGACAACATAAATAAAGGGTCCGAGTCCGATAAAAGTCTAAATTTTCACCATCGAGTCGGGCTTGGCCTGATCCTAATCGGTCCCGACCAAATATATTTTTTATTTTTTAATATTTAAATAATTTAAACTTACCTCCCTTAATATATTAAAATTAAATATAAAAATAACTCTAATTAATATCTCAATCATAAAATCATATAAATAACTAAATATAAAAAAAAAACATGTCTAATTCAAATAAAGAAACATAATTCAAATAAAAAATATTTTTTTTTATTAAGTAATTGGGTCGAGTCGGGTCGACTAAGGCTCGAATCCTGACCTGAATTTGATTAGACTTTTATTTTGACTTTTAAATTCAGGTCAAAACTTAAAAAAATTGGGTCGCGTCAATCGAGCCAAAATTCGGGTTAGATTGTTTTGCCATCTCTAATGATACTCAAGGAGTTTCAATAAGTCGAATTGAAATTGCTATCGATTCGAGGGAGCAAACTCACCTCATACACATCTTCGCACCACCGAGATTGGTGTTCTAATTAGAGGAACACTGCTTTTCTGCTTCGTAACATCTGATGTAAAATAAATTAGAAGAAGAACAATTGATGAAAGAAATGATTTTTTTGTGTCTCTTTCACTATTTGCAGGTACATATTTACAGTACAGGATTGATGATAAAAAAAGAAAGAGTACATGAGTTACGCATTTGTTATAGTAATTTCGTCAAACAGGTGATGTGCCAAAATTAAGTGCACAAGTTATGCTTCTAACGGGTAAAAGACATAGCCTACAATATTGCCAATAATCTTGGCTGATTGCCAATGATCATGGCTGAACCAGTTCCAAATATCTGATAATGTGTTTTACTCCAAAGTTACGACTCCTGGGATGGTGTTTGTTATTCCTAGAGCATCGGTTCTCTTTAGCATAAATGATGGAAAAGAAGAGGTGCTTTTATTCGCTTGATTGAACAGCCAATTACCTGGCACTCAGGCTATCCCCTCAACTATGTTTAATGCAACACCTCCTATTCCTAATGAAGTGTTAGCCAAAGCCTTCCTAGTACGCGATGATGTGGCCAATACCATCAGATCGACCATTGCATCAGCCTAGATAAGTTAATGTTCTTAATGCTAGTTGGACAACTTTTGCTATATGTTTGGGATTAGTAATAGTTATTGAATAAAGAATAAATCTGTGATTGTCAATAATTATCGAAATAAATAAAAAATAGTGTCATGTTTTGTTTACTTTTTTTTTTTCCTAAGAATGATTTTTTTTTTTTTTTGGGTACACAAAGACTCTTGAAGAGGAGTTAAGGTAAAACTAAACGGGGATAAACAACCCCATACATATCATGAAAAATTATTTGAGAAACACTAGCCAGGGAATTGTAAAAAATATGAAGGAAGAGAGGAGGCATAACTGGCAAGGAAATCAACAGCAAAATTAGCTTCTCGGTAGATATGATTAATGGTGATGTTCCAGTCACGAGTGGTAATCTCCTTAGTGGAAGAAACTAACGGGTACAACTCATTTACCTTTACCATGGGATTGTCCACCAGCTGCTTTACACATAAGCGATCAATCTTGACATTCAAGTAGCGAACACCATGATTCCAAGCCATGATCAACCCTTGATACAACCCCCAAAGCTCAACGATAGTAACAAAGCAATATCCAATGTTCATTCCAAATCCTCCAATCCAACTGTCGTTGTGATTGCGAAGGAGCCCAGCAGCACTAGAAATACTCGTACTTTTACAAGCACCATCAGTGTTTACTTTACACCAAGGCCAGACCGGTGGAGATCAGCCTATTCACCTTTTCATTTTGTTGGCTTTTTTGTTCAGAGGGGAATTACTAATGTGGTGAATTTCTTCTGCCCTTAATATCTTTAATCATGCTCACAATATCAATAGAGGATTGATTAAACTGGAACTGATTTCGCCAATACCACAAACACTAAATAGTAATTCCAAACACTCTACTCCAATCAAAGTTATTAGTAAGGCTCCAACTGTTGTGCAGATTTTCTATCATCCAATCCTTAAGATTTAAGGAGTAAAAACATTGTCGATATATCACTGGGACAAAATGATTCCATACCCTCTTGGTAGCCATATAATCACGAAGGACATGCAACGTCGATTCCGAGCTTGCCCCACAACGATCACATCCGTAATCGATTGGAATATGCCTTCTAGCTAATTTCGCTTTGGTTTTTAGTTTGTCACGCAGCACTAACCAAATAAAAGTACAAATACATTGGGGGCCATTCCATTTCCAAGCTAAGTTCCAAACTGGATCATGACTATTGATAGCATTGTACGTTGATTTAACAGTGAAATTACCCTACAGAGAATCGGCCCAAAAAATAAGATCATCCTGTCTCTCTTCCCTAGGAGGTTGAGAAGTAGTAATTTTAAGAATTATGCTATAAGGAAGCAAGTATCCAAAAGATTCACACTGCCAATTGCCTTTTCCATCCGTACACTCCGCCACAACTTTATCTAAAATATCCTTAGGAACTGCAGAAACGACATGGAAATACAGAGGTTGCTCATGGGTTGCCCAGCAATCCCACCAAAAATGGGCCCGCCCTTACCAATAGACCATCGAATTCCCATGAGAGTCTCTGTCCAAACTTTCCCAATAGCCTTCCATAAGTGAAATCCATATCCAATTGGCAAAACAGAAGGAAGGTTGGAAAGTGGGATCCCATACTTTTAACATAAAACCCGAGACCAAAGACTTATTGGCGAAGCAATGAGACCCCACCCCATTTTCATTAAAAGTGCTTTGTTCATTATCTGAAGATTTTTGAAACCTAACCCACCACAAACCTTTGGTTGGCAAACCGTCTGCCACTTAATCAGACTTATCTTTTGTGAAATGAAAGATTCACTCCAAATGAAATTCTTGCAATCTCGGTCAATTTTAGTCCTAACTTCTAAAGGAAGATTCGTCGTTTGCATGGCATAAACGGGGATAGCTTGCAGAACTGATTGAGCAAGAGTGATCCGACCAGCAATCCGACCAGCCAAAGAGAGATGAAAGGCTACCCAACCAGATAAGTGTTTTTCCACTTTTTCAATTATTTTATGACAAGTTTGATTAGAAACTCGAGAGTGAATAAGAGACATACGAAGGTAGTTTCCAAGGTCTTTGGTAATTGTACAGCCAAGTAATTTGCCAATATTATTGGCTTCCCCACGGGAAACATTTTTTGGAGAATAATGCATGGGTTTTTGTTTTATTCACTTTTGCCCCTGAGCTATGGCAAAAAACATCAAGGACAGAATTTAAAACTTTTGCTTGATTGCGAGAGTCAACTAGAAAGAGGAAAAAAAATCAGTAGTTTTTGGAGTTCACACAAAATTAGTTTTTGGACTATTATATCGAAGACTAGGGCATTTCCTTGGACCAATACAAGAAAATCCATTCCGATGACTCAAATATGTTAGGAAATCAATATTTCTCTCTCTCCTTTTCTTTTATGGTGTGTTTATTTCATGGAATAGGAATAGAGTGGAATGAGAATGGGCTGGGAATGAAAATGAGCTGAGAATGAGAATGAACTAGAATGAGAATGAGATTTCAATATTTACTTGGCAAAAATAAATGGGAATGAGGAATGAGAATGAGAATCAATTTACCAAAATACATATAGTATTAAATAATGTAATTTTCATTAACTAGATACATGTATAAATATTATTATAAAAATGATATTCATTAAAAAAATAAAAATAAAAATAAATGTTAATAATGATAATATTAATAAACATAATAATAGCAATAATTAATAATAACTAAAATAATAGAGTTAATAAAATTTAATAATAATAATAATGACATTTAAAGTAATAAATTTAATTGTGATTTGAACGAGGGTAATTAGGAAAATATGAAAAAATTAGAGGGATATAAAAGTCAGCTCAAGAAATAAGAATCCCCATTCCCAACCCCCCATGGGAATGAGATTCCCATTCCTTATTTCCAAATTGAGTGGGACCCACACATTTTATTCTCATTCCTAAATTATATTTTGACAAGTAAACATGAGTTTTATTCTCATTTCTTCATTCACATTCCCTAAACCCTCAAGTAAACACACAATTAGTAGTTTTCTTGTTTTGGGGAGGTTTCATATATGAGGAATAAGCAGTTTCCATTTCTAGTTGGATTTTCCTTATTCAAGGTAGAGTTCAAGTTATATTTAGAATTTGAATTCTACTTTAAAAAAATAAATCAGTATATCACTGTGCGAAGGTTTGAAAATCAATTCCGGGTTTGAAAAAAGAGATATGTAAGGGGTTACTGCCACTCAACATTCTTTTCTCGAGTGGGCAGCGGAAACATTTGGTTTAACTCTGCTAGGATTCCTTTTGTGTGGGACTGAGTTATTGGTATTTGTACTCTTTGTATCTTATGATAATGTCGTGGATTTCTCTCTCATCGTTTGACATAACATAATTTTGGTGAACTAAATTTCTACGGCTCCTTGTGTCGTGTGACTAGTGTTTTTTTTTTTTTCTAAATTTTACTTATTCGGGATCTTGGAAGAAACTAAAAAGTCCCTAGCTTTAGATTGTAAAACTTTTTAGTGAATCGACGGTGCGAAGAAAGTTTATTGAATGAAAATATAAAAGGTGCATGTGCACATAGCTAGAGATTAGGGAGGGGGAGTCTTAAAATTAGAGGTGGGTGTTTGGAGCAGGTCAACTTTAGCCGAACCAAACTAGAGATTTATTTTGGGTTTAGTTCTGTTCGGGCTAACCTTTAAAATTCGAACGGGTTCAAATTTAGAACCTGTTCAGTTTTGAAATCAAAACTCGATTGGGTTAGTAGAAAAAAGTAAAAAAAAAAAAAGAACTTATATGTATAGATAATAGTTTTCTGATCTGAAATTTTAAAGTGCGAGTTCTGCAGGAAAATTTGTGAAAACTTTAAAATCGTACGGTTTTAAAGTATTATGAAATTAACACTTTAAAATCGCAAGATTTTAAAATTTTCTCAAATTTTCCTGTACTTTAAAATCGTAAATTGGAATATATATATATATATATATATATATATATATATATATATTTATTTATTTATTTATGTATGTATATGTATATGTATGTATGTAAAAGGATAGAACGGCAAAATCAAAAGATTCAAAACAAAATCCCTAAATCCTAAATTCCTCTTCTACTCCACACTGCCTACAGCAACCATGCAAAACCCTAAGCCGGCAAGCCCAGAACACTATAGAGCACAGACACACTCAGTCTCACTCACACAGAGCCACACGATACAACCTCAATCCGAGCTGAAATTAAAACCCGATATGTAGAGAAAGAGAGAGAGAGAGAGAGAGAGAGGACAGAACGGCAAAATCAAAATATTCAAAACAAAATCTCTAAATCCGAAATTCCTCTTCTAGTCCACACTGCCTGCATCAGCCATGCACAACCTTAAGCCAGCAAGCCCAGCACACTACAGAGCATAGACATACTCAGTCTCACTCACACACAGCCATATAATGCCGCCACTGTCAGTTCCGTTCACGTGCACCAGCGTTGCAGCTTCTAGCTATTCCTTGAGCTATTGTTAGTTCCATTCAAGTGCATCGCTGTCAGTTTCAATCTAGCTGCTGTCGTCGCTGTCTCGCTGCCTTCTCCTCCGTTCACTATCATCAACCGCATAGGGTAATGACCTTAAGGTTATGTTTGCGATTTGGTGATGAATAGGACAAGGGAGATATTGTTAATTTAATTAAGTATGCTTTCTGCAATACATATGTATTTTTTTTTCATAATGGCATTGGTTGTTTTTATTTTGGAATTTAATTAGGCATGGCAAAGTAAGGACATCTGGGGACTGTAAATTGAAAAATAAACAATTGGGAATTGTTAAAATGTTGAGGATGTAGTTGATATTTGTTTTATTCTTTATTGATGTGGCTTGGGATTTGAGACTTTGGAATTATAAATTTATAAGTGGCTGGTTACTGGCAAATTTTTGGAAAATCGAACTGTTGTAACCCGAATTCAACCCAAGCTAAAATTGATATTCGAATTTTCAAACCGAACCAAACCAATTTTATTCACATTTTAAATTTGATTGGGTTAAATTCTCCAACTCAATCGAGTTACAATCCGAACCGAAACCCAAACAACCCGTACCAAAACTTGATTTGCCCGCCCCTACTTAAAATAGAAATAAACCCACGCAATGGACACATGCTGAAAGTGCAAGTCATATTGGACTTTTGGCTTTTGGTATGTTTAGTAAGGTTAACGTCCCTAAAGCTTGGTCCACAACATTTCCTATGGTCAAATTTATGTTTTTGTAGCAATTATTTAGTAACGAGTCACGTTGTGATGGCCAATAATTAATAAGTTAAATTAATAAAGAAAACTGTGATAGTTTTTAAGCTTCTTGACTACGTCTATTTGTAACAACTAAAAATGATAAATCAAATAATTACATTACTTTTATAGATCTCACTCTAGTACAATTATACCTTGGAGGGCATTCGCATTCACTCGTGGCACTGGGCATTAAACTTTTTTGTTTTAATTTTTTCAAAATAATTGATCATCCAGTAAAAAATATTACACATAACGGTAGAATAAGTACATAAAAATGAAAATGAATTAAAAATGAACTTTAATTTTAACATTAAACCAAAATAATTTATTATCAAATAAAAACATAGCCAATATGGAAATCACATTTGTCACCCGTAGCCACTAGCCGCTAATAACAGGCAATTTTTCCACAGCGAAAGGTTTACAGGAACAGGACGTTGAATATTCCATCAAAATATAAATTTTGAAATCTACACGATGGCATTGAAGAATTTACGAATGAAATAATGGCGATGTTGCACGTGTGGCATCACCCGTAGTACCCCAAACTCCCCAATTTTTGCTTCTTTTGTGTACCTGTTACCTGTAGAAGTTGTCTTTTATTGATGATCTATCAAATGTGAGGAACGCGGCACAATAACTCGCCGTCTTCTAATGGCAGCGAGTTTGGGCCACCAAAGGTGGAGAAGTAGTTCTCCTTATTTATTCACTATTGATCATGTGTGTATATATATCATCTTAATTGATTGAAGCATACATATAGTAAAGAATGAATGTAAAAAGAGCAATATTACAAGAGCACCCAAGAAATTTTCCCATAAAGTGATTTCCACATGTATTGTTACCGTTATCACATTCATAAATCCATCAACTCCATCATGTAAATCCCGAAAAATGAGATAAAATATCATGCTTCCTATTCAAATGTTCTCTAATTTAGATATAAGTTAGAAAAGTTAATTTTTTTTGTTTAAAGAAAAGTCTTATAATCAAATAAAAAAAGAATTATAATACCAGACTTTTCACATATTATGGCAATTCATCTTAAGTACAAATATGACAATCATTTATTGGATAATAGATAACGGTTTCTCATATAATAAGCAGAATTCAGGAGTAAGACAAAACAAAAGAAACAATAATCTAAGTACTTACCTGTTTCTAGGCAAAACCCAAATGTCTAGTTAAATTTAGGCCATATATACATTCAAATCAACAGTGCTGAAAAGTACTCCTAGTCAGTTAAGGGAGATGTGCCGTGTTAAATCTTTTCGAGAACCGTCAAAATCAGCTTAGATATTAGTTCTTAATACGAAATCACTACCCAGCTACAATCTAGGAGATATTAGTGAAGTTGTCAATTAATCTTCCATTCGATTATTATGCTAATCACAGCCATATTTCTTCATCAATCTCACTCTTCTGGCTTCTATGCTGCCAAATAGTGTTATCAATTCTCCCATTTCCTTCAATGCAGCTGATCCTAATCCTTTACAAGACAATTTGTGTCGCAGATTTGAATGCCGCCATCTTAGTCAATGGTTAATTTTCCTTGCAAATCTCTTACAGAAGTAAGATGATTTTTTCTGTGATTTGTCCGAAGAAGGCAACACATCAAGTGTCTTTGGTCTTGCAATAAATAGACGTGATGTTCTTACATTTCCAGAAGTCAATACTCAACGAACGTTGAGAAGTCGAGTTGCCATTGCTGTCGGCGGAATAAATCAGCCTCATAAGCATCCTCGAGCAATTGAGTTAGGTGTTGTCATTACAACTAGAGTTCTATATTTATATGCAGTCTAGAATACTCTAGAAATTACATTAATCATGCTTTAGATTTCCCAAGCCACAATGCACGCATATATGCTATCCTTTAATTCATGTTGAAAAGAAACTAGAGCACCCTTCAAACTTCTTACTCGATTTATTAGATTACTAATTAATTCTTTATCTTTTTTACAATTCGCAACTGAGTGATCTGCTAAAAAAATTTATCTGACAACCATTTAGACAAGACCGTTGGTAAATCACTTCTTTACACACGAAAAAATCAATTAATTAAACCATGTCCTCAGAGGCTAGCAGAAACGTCTTTGGACTAGTGACATGTACTTTGTCCGTTTCTTTTATTCAGGGTCACCGACCGAACTTTACATTATAAAATACTAAATCCCAATTTGCAAAATATTTTAACCAAAAACCGAAAACACGGCGTGAATCCGATCTTTGTGCATGTTACTTGTCTCAAATAAAGAGCAAAGTCAAACTACCAGCTACCAAGCATTTGGGATTGGGTATACGGGGTGTGTTAAACAGAAAGTGAGAAAACAGAAAGAGAGAGAAAAAGAAAGGCTTTGCTTATAAAACAGACAGGCGGAGCTGGGATTTATTAGGAAACATGAAGCGAGATATACTTGTAAGAGAAAGTGCGAGCTAGGCCTAAAAAAAAAAAAAAAAAAAAAACAGAGAAACGGATTTATCATCATAATTTGCGCCACCATTATCTATATCTCAAATTTTAGAAGAGTAGTGCTGCACATCCCACATTATTTATTCCAAAAAACTATTTCAAAGATATGGCATTCATTAGTTGATTAGTGAGAATAATATAATTAATTCACTTAGATCTTATAAATAATTATCAATCAATCAATGAATGACATATCATTTGCGATATAATTTGGAGAAAAAAAATTTGAGATGTCTATCATTACTCATTTCAAAAGAAAAGCACAACATGCAAAACCTGTGATAAGCCTTCAAATGGCTTCATATATTATTTTTGGTTTGTTGTGTAAATTTTAATATACTCACAAGCACACAAATCTATTTGAGTATAGACTAAGAATAACATGGTCGAACTCAGACAAGCCATCGATTTTATGAAAATTAAATCTAAAATAAGCTAGTTATAACTTTACCCTAGTTGAAAAGAAAATTTTTGTTTAAAAAATTTAAGCTAAGATGCAAGGAAAATTAAAGACAAATAAATTAACACAAGAGTTCAAGATATTGAAGTTGCTAAGTTTTAGAATCTATCACTATTCAACTTAAAAATTTTCTAATTGTCAATAAATTTCTAATTTTAGAGTAATAACTTGACATCAATCTCTGTCTACCTAAAACGATTAATCCCAATTAAAATTAATCTTATGTAGGTTCTTTTTGCTTAATAATGTGATGCCCAAGTATTTCATGTAAACAATAAGCGAATCAAAGTCTTCCTAAGAACTATATGTAAACAATTTCATAAAAGACACAAATTTAAAGAAATCACATATAAACTTTTATACACTTAAATATATGTTTAGTCAAATATTAATCTCAACAATCAGTAATGCAAGTCAGAATTAGTAAAAGGATTTAATAATATTTAGCCAAACATGTGAAACAAGAACCATAAACATTAAAGCACACATGTAGACAATTGATTAAATAAAAAGTAATTTATTTCATTCAACAGAATATCATCATTACCCTAGTATAAGAAAACTATAAAGATATAATCAAATTAGAGACAACAAGAAAAATTACACCAATTATAGTCTCGTTATTGTTGCTTTGCTTGTTGCGACTCCAATTCTGCACATTTCCTATCTACCCTTCGTGAAGGCCAACAACTCTTCTTTTACAATGCCCATCATGGTTCTTGTAAGTTTATCTTGATCTTGATTGTGTATCACAACATCATTATGATGTTAAAACTACAAACTACAATGATCAAGAAAGAACATTGTAGTCTCGAACACCATTTGATTAGCTTTGAGGCAGGGTTGTAAATTACAAGGTATGCAACAAAGACATTATCTCTATAATTCATGCAGTGAGTTGATGCAAGAAATCCAACATTCTTTTTATCCACGCCATTCATTGAAACTCTTGGTTGCAGAGGAGCCTAAATCTCAGTGTGTTGCTCGTTGGTTCTTTATAAAAGGTTTGAAATATATATGTGATAAGCGCAGCTTTCACTTACATCCTAAATGTATTTCTTTGAAGGCAAACATAAAGACAAAGACCATGAGCGTCTTCTCATTCTAGTAGAGAATATGTGTTGCGAAGGCGATTATTGTGAAGCATGCAACAACAGAGTTTTGGTACAATCGTTTACTCAATTTTCATGTACTCTATGGCCCTCTCCCACTATCATCAATTATTTTGCACAAAAAACACAGTTGTCGTCTCACTCTGAGGACTAAAAAAATTGTTGAAGATAACTCTAAATAGCTTTACTGAGAAACTTGTCGAAGAACTTGCTTGACAAGTATAGGGTTATAAGATGATTCTCGTTATGACACTAAGGTTATTCAAGACATGAGGAGGATATAATAATTTAAATATTGAGTGGTGGTTTATCTTAAAATTAATTTGTTTGATTTTGCCTTGGATTATCTCAAGAGAATTGTGGATGTTTCTTTTCTATTAGTAAATGAAAGATTCATTTGGAACAACCCCTTTTGCATACGAGCTTCATAAAGAGATAGATGAATGAAAGGAAAAAATTAAATATCTGAAGAAGCAAGCACAAGGTCAAATTAAGTAGATAGCTTTGGTTTTGAACAATTGAGATCAGAAGCAAAATGCCTTAATGAAGCCACGAGATTAAGGTGAAAAAAGTTGCCAAAACAGATATCTTGACAACATTTGAAAATTGCACTCATTATACGCTCATCATTACTTATATATTTCTTTAATTTATGGTTGTTAAATGATGAAACTCAAATCTCGGTTTGTGATTATGTTTAACAAATCAGTTGCGACTTCAAGATGTTTTCAACATGTCGACTTTGGCTAGATGACATGTCTGTTCTAGAGTTTTAAAGAAATTTATGATGCTTACATAATGTCTGTTGGATGGATAAGTAATATGCATGATTTAACACATGATTCACTTCCTTAATACGACAGCTTCATTTGCCATTTTATGAAACAAAAAGCATGATACCTTGACACATGTACATCAATTGGTTTAAATGGCTGTCAAAGCCATTATACATATAGGAAACTTTTGGGTTTTGGTAACAAACCCAGAAACAGATGAGCTGGTTTTTCAAGGGTTTATCCTAATAAATTTCTCTTAGTATATAAGGCCTTAGTAGTTGTTAAAAGTTGTGTGAAGTTTAGTTACATTTCCTCTTCAATATTGTATTTTGTAAAACTCTGAAATAGTAAAATCTCATCTCTCTTTTCACAGTAGATGCAGGTACCCTTCTGGCCAAACCATTATAAACCTTTAGTTCTGTTCTGGTTAAATTGCTTTATTTGTTTCCAATAACTTTCATCATAGACATCAATAATCATTTTATTTTGTTGTCATTCTTAGTTTATAGCGACTTAGTGTGGATCTTGGGAGATCAAATCAATTCTTTACTTGTTTGAGATCCAACAAATTGATATCAATGCCATTTTCTGAGTTCTTGATCTTAGAATGGCAACACCTAAGCTTGACATAGAGAAGTTTATACGTGAAAATGATTTTCATTTATAGAGGCTCAAGATGAGGGCTTTATTAGTGCATCAAGGTATGAATGAGGCACTTAGTGAGGCTTCTTTATCCAAGAAGGTAAGAAAGGTGTCTGATGAAGATATACCTAATGTGATGGATAAAGGCTATGGTGTAATGATTTTGAGTCTTGGGAATAGTGTTCTCATAAAAGTTGGCAATGAGATGATAGCAGCAGGGTTATAGAAAAGACCTGAGGATATGTACATCAAGGAATCAATGGCTAAGAGATTAGCCACTAAGAAGAAATTGTATATCCCACAAATGAAAGAAAGGTCATCTGTCTTAGATTATATTAATGTTTTTAACAAAATTATATTAGATCTTGAAGATATCAATGTGAAAAGTAATGATAAGAATAAAACTATGATCATATTATGCTCTCTACCCAGCTCTTATGAGCATCGTGTTGATACACTTATGTATAGGTGGTAAACACCTATTATGGTGGATGTAAAGGAGACACTGAGTTCAAAGGTTGTAACAAAGAAAGAATCTAAAGAAGATGAAGACTTGACAGAAAGGAAAAGACATGAAAAACTAGAAAGTGGCACAGGAAAGAAAAAGAGGTCTAAATACAGTCCAAATAACTTAAAATACTCTCAATGTCACAAGGAAATTCATTTCAAGAAAGATTGTTGTGAGAGGAAAAACAAGTATAAAGATTTAAATGAGAAGAGTGGTGATACTGATACTACTATTGCATCAAAGGTTTAAGAATATGATGGCTATGACTTAACTGGAGTTTTCATTGCAACAAATGGTTAAACAAGAGTTAATTAGGTCCTAGATTCTAGTTGTTCATTCCATATGTGTCCTAATAAGAGCTTATTCATGAACAATAAGGCTCATAATTGTAGGATAATTGTAATAGGTAATGATGCTAGTTGTAAGGTAGTTGGTAAAGGTACAATTAGGTTGAAAAACATTTGATGGCATAGTTAGAGAGGTAAGGGATGTAAGGCATACACCGAATATGAAAAGAAACCTTATTTCTCTTGGTATGCTTAATAAGATATTATGCCTAGTTAAACTTGAGTTAAGTTCCTTAAAGGTATTAAAGGGATATATGCTTTTAATGAAAGAATGCATGAATAGTAGCCTGCATGTTCTTTAAGGAAGTGCTATTACAGATGATATTGGGGTGTCAAAATAGAATTTAGATAAGACAATGTTGTGGCATTTGAGGTTAGGTTAAATGAGTGAAAAAATGGCCTAAGAGACCTATTAAAACATGGATTTTTAGGAGATGATAAGATAGAGACGTTGAAGTTCTCTAAAGAATGTGGTTTAGGCAAGTCTTTAAAAGTCAAATTCAATATTGGTGTTCATGTATCTAAAAGGACTTTAGATTATATCCATTTTGATATGTGGGGGGTTAGAATAGACAATTTCTTTAGAGGGAGCTAAGTTTTTCTTAACTCTCATTGATGATTTTTCTAGGATGGTTTGGGTGTATGTCTTGAAAAGTAAAAATGATGTGTTTGATTAGTTCAAAGCTTGAAAGACATTAGTTGAAACACAAACAAATAGAAAAGTTAAAAGTTTGAGAACTAACAAATGTTTAGAGTTTTGTAATAAGAGGTTTGACAGCTGAGAGGATGAATAAGACTTTGATTAATAAGGTAAGGTACATGCTTATTCATTGAAAGCTGTCTATAACATTGTGGGCTAAAGCCTTATTTACAACCTACTATATAGTAAATAAAAGTCCTTCATTAAGAATAAATTTCAAAACACCAATTGAACTATGGTCTGGTAAACTAGCAGACTATTCTTGTATGAGAATACACATGCACATATTAAACAAGGTAAACTAGAACATAAGGCTTTAAAGTGTGTATTTCTTGTCTATCTTGATGGAGTGAAGGGTTACAAGCTCTGATGCACATATTTAAAGTCATCTAGAAGCAGAGATATTGTATTTAATGAGTCTGAAATGTTCCAAAATTTGGCTTAATTGAAACAAAAAATCACAGGGCCTAATGATGAGGATTAGAATACTCATTTTGAGGTGAAGTTATCAAGTTTAAGTTCAAAAGAAAAGCAAGAGTTGAATCAAAGTCTATATTTAATACAGAGATTTATGAATCAGAGGATGAGTCAATTGGTGACCAAGGAATCAGAGACTATCAATTCGTTACAAATATAGAAAAGAGAGTAATCAAGCCATCAAAGAGATATGCCTATTCAGATTTAATTGCATTTGTATTAACAGCAGCATATGAAGTTTATAGTGATGAGCTAAGAACTTACTCGAAAGTTGTAATGAGTGATAAGTTAAAAGAATGAAATAAGGTTGTGGATGAAGAGATGTAATGATTACTTAAAAATCATACACGGGATCTAATTAAAAAAACCTATAAATAGAAAGATAGTTAGGTGTAAATGGATTTATTAATTTAAAGGGGGAATTGCAGGTGTTGAAACACAAAGATTCAAAGCCAAGCTAGTTGCTAAAGGCTTCACGCGAATAAGGGCATAGACTTTATAGAGGCATTTTCTCCAGTAGCTAGACATTGATATTTGAGGATCTTATTAGCACTTATTGCCATAAATGATAGGCATCTTGGGTAAATGGATATTAAGACTACTTTTCTGCATGGTGATTTAAATAAAATGATTATTATAGCTCAACTTGAAGGCTACGTAAATCCAAAGAGGTCTGATCATGCCTGTCATCTTAAAATGTCTTTATATAGTTAAGTAATCTCCAAGACAATGACATTTGAGATTTGATAGTTTCATGATTGAACGGAACTTTCAGAAGTGTAATTTTGATTGTTGTGTGTACTTTAAATACTTAAATTGCAAGATTTATCTATTGCTATATGTTAAGGACATGCTTTAACTTGTAGGCATATGGATTAGATAAATGACTTAAAACATAAATTGAAGAGTGCATTTAAAGTGAATGATCCAGGTGTAGTAAAGAAGATCTTTAGAGTAGAATTGATAAGAGATAGAAAGCAGGGTATGTTATACTTGTCACAACAGAAATATGTCAGAGTAGGTAATGAGTGTTGCGAGTAGGTATATGGTAGATTCAGGGAATGAGCATTAGAAGGTTGTGTAGATTTTAAGGTACCTTAGTGGTACAACTGATTATAGCTTGTTGCGTGGAGTAAAAAAGGAAGATGATGTCAGAGTGGTAGGCTTTGTGGATTCTGCTTATGCAAGGGATCTTGGCAAAAAGAGATCGTTGACTGGTTATTTTTTCATATTGAGCAATTGTACTATAAACTAGAAAGCTTCATTGCAAAGTGTTATTGCTTTGTCAATAACTGAAGCTGAATATAGTATATCTGTAAAAGCCATGAAAAAAGAAATTTGGCTAAAAAGGATGGTGACTGAGTTAGGGTACGAACATAAGCAAATGATGGTTCATTATAATAGTCAAAATGCCATCTATTTGAGCAAGAATCACATACACCATTAAAAGACAAAACACATTGATATAAACTTTACTTTATCAGGTTAAAAGTGTCAAAATAAGTGGCGAAGTTGGTAAAAATTCACATTAATGACAACCTTGCAGACATGGTGACCATTGTTGTACCAGGTGTTGAGTTTTAGTTCTGCCTGAACTTAGCTACTATATATAGAACGTAGATTATAGATATATGGTGAGAAGATGTAGATAAGGAGTAACTAATTTGAGTTCAAAGTGGAGAATGTTGAAGGGTGAAGCTCAAATCTTAGTTTGTAATCGTGTTGAACAAGTCGATTGTGATCTCAAGATGTTTCCAACATGTTGGCTTTGGCTTGATGACATGTCTATTCTAGAGTTTTAAAGAATGTATGACCTTTACATAATGCCGGCTAGAAAGATAAGTGACTCACATGATTTAACACATGATTCACTTTCTCAATATGGCAACTTCATTTACCATTTTATATAACAAAATGCATGTAGCCCTGACACATTTACATCAGCCGGTTCAAATGGCTATTAAGACTTTATGCATGCAGGAAACTTCTGGATTTTGGTAACAAACCCAGAAATAGATGAGCTAGTTTTTCATGGGTTTATCCTGATCAATTCTCTTATGCGAAGTTCAGATACATTTCTTCTACAATATTGTCTCTTGTAAAACTCTAAAATAGTGAAAGATCATTTCTCTTTTCACAATGGATGTACGCACTCTTCTGGCTGAACCAATATAAATTTTTAATGTCACATGGGTATGGTTCTGTTATAATTAAATTGTTTGATTTGTTTCCAATAACTTTCATTATAGACATCAAGATTCATTTCATTTTGTTGTCAATCTTAGTATATAGTGACCTAGAGTGGATCTTGGGAGATCAAATCGATTCTTTACTGGCTTGAGATCCAACAATAGTACTTATTTATTTATTTATTTTCTTTTTATAATTGAAGATTTTGCTTGCTTAGTTTCAGGAAATTTTTCTTTACGTTTACTAGCTAGTAATAATCAAACAGATCAATATTGTATCATACGACTGCAAAACCTTTTTCATATATGCATATGTGAGGCTCCCTTTAAAAAAATTTCTAGTGCAATCTATAGCTGTAATAAATGATAACCATTGGCTGAAAATGTAATTAGATTAATCTAATGAATTTAAAGAGTAAGATAATGGTTTCCTACACTAGTAGTGTCTTTTCTTTAATTTTCAAAATTATGAATTCTAAGTTACCCAAAAAGAGTCGTCTTTGAGGATTTCATCAAACAATTTTATCAAACATCTTCTTTTCTTTAAGTTTAAACGTAACATTCAGAGGTACTGCCTGTTGAAAAGTCCAAATAAAAATGTGGCTCACATGCAAATTAACGACAAGAGTAGGAACCAAAAATTGACAATTTGGAAGTTACATGCATAAGCCACAAAACTTGACTATTTGGAGGGGTTGGCACCGCATGTATGCATTTGTCAATTTTGAAGAATTTAGTTGCCGAATTGATTGACAATTTGACAAAGGATTTGGTGCAACAGTAAAACCATTTTGGCTATAAATAGAGAAGTAATTTTTCATTTATAAAAGGGTAAAAGTTCATTTAGTCCTTATATTTTAAGATTAGTGTCCATTTAGTCCCTATATTTTTAAAAATGTCTCGAAACATCCCTACTGTTAAAGTATTGATACCCCTACCCCTATTGTTACTTTTTATTTCTCTTGGCTTACTTTTACAATATTATCCTTTTATAATAATTTTTTGTTTGGACCTTAATTAAAAAATAATTAAATTACCAATTTAACCCTAAAAAATAAAAAAATTATATTAATTTTTAATTGTCAAAAAAGTAAAAAATTATATGCAAACTACCAAGCGTGCAAATGGTGTTTGCAAAAAAATTAATAAATTTTTTATTTTTATTTTTAGGGTTAAATTGATAATTTAATTATTTTCTTTTTATTAATGTTCAAACAAAAAAATTATTATAAAAGGGTAATATTGTAAAAGTAAGCCAAAAGAAATAAAAAGTAACGGTAGGGATATTAATACTTTAATAGTAGGGATGTTTCAAGGTATTTTTAAAAATACAGGGATTAAATAGACACTAATCATAAAATACAGGGACTAAATAGATTTTTACCCTTTATAAATCATCCCAAAATGTAGAGTGTAGAGAGAGTTCTCTGTGAGAGAGTGCAGAGAGAGGTAGTACCTGCAAGTAAGCTCTTAGAAAATTTAGGAGAGTGTTTCCTTGGATGCTCAATTGGGTTTTGTACTATTTGTAGAGATATGAGGGAATGTGTGTCTTGGGAAAAATGTTTCTTTCAAGAGTGTATGAGAGTACTGGATGTATTTGAGTATTTGGGAAGTGAGGTTTCGTTACTCAAATTTGTACTCTATTAATTATTAGTAAAACATTTATTCGCTCTTGCCTCCGTGGACTTAAGCTTTATTGCCAAATCACTTAAAATTATTGTGTCCTTTATTTTTCTATAAATATTTGGTGTGTATTGATTCCGCATTTGCGCACAAGTGATATCAAACCACAATGACGCTTCCACAACACAACAATGCTGATATTGTCACAATAAACAATAGGAGTAGGAAAGTTTACATGCGTGCACCAAGCTCAATAAAGGTTGTAGCCTCTTCCCTATTTCCCAAAATCTATTGTAGGATGAATTTCACTGCGGGCAATTTTAAACCAAGAGTAGTGCTATCGTCAATCACCTTTAGGAGCGAATGATGCAGTTGCTGCTTCTAAGGGACAAGTGTCCCTTTTCTTAATTTTTGTGTTTAATTAAACGCTTTCATTATAGTTTCAATTTTTGCCATTAGTATGGATTATCAGTAATACCATTTATAGCACAAGCACCCTTGTATATTTATTTAATCTATTTCTTGAGACAAAAAATTAACACATACCAGTGACACCCTTACATAAATATTTCTTAAAATTTTATTTTTTGGAGATAAGATTAAAAAAAAAAAACACCAATATTCCACTTCTTATTTTAACATTTCTCTTTTATTATGATATTTACAAATAACTTGATATTTTTTGTGAAGTTAATAGATCCTTTAATTATTAATAGAATATATTTAACAAATTTTGAGCTTAAGTTTTGATTTAGATATTCAAATTGCTTCGTATAATTGATTTAGGAGATTTAAGTAAAATTTTTATTATAAATATTAATATTTTTGTCAAGTAATTTGGTGACTAATAATGAAAATCATTTTTACTTGTATTATTTTTTAATAAATTTAATGTAGTAATGACTCCGTATTTTTATTCATAAACCTCTTTTTTTTTGTGGTTAATTGTTTGTTCCAGGAAATAGATTAAACAAATATATAAAGGGTGTTTGCGTTATAAGGGGTATTATTGATAATTCATACTAATGGCAAAAATTGAAACTATAATAAAAGCGTTTAATCATTAATCAAGCACAAAAAGCAAGGAAAGGGACACTTGTCCCCTTTGGAAGCGCGATTGCATCAGTCGTTCCCAAAGGCGACTGACACTAACATTGCTCTTAAACCAAATACCTAAATTCACTTTTAACTTTTAAGAATTACTTTTTATTTCTCTTACAAATTATTCCAAACAGGTATTAATTTCATTTACTAAAAAAAATTATAAATAAAGTAATAACTAAGGTTCGGTATAGTGTTGTTAAATCTGTACTTTTGAAGTTAAGTTAATTTTAGCTCACTACAAGATTAAAAAAAAAATTTATAAAATATTTTTTATTTAAAATTCATATTCATCACACATTATAATCATTTATCTCCTGGCTACAATTTTTTTTTTTCGCGATTACAACACTTTATTATCAAATTGGACTTAATAAACCAAATTGTGAAACAGCCAAAAACAAGGCGTGTGTAACCTTATTTTTCGTTAGTTTCTTACAAATATAAATTTCATATCTCATTGGAACAAAGTCAAAGTACCAAATATGGGTTGAGGATTTAAAAGTTGGAAATTGTACATCTCCAAAAACTTGATAATGGAAATCGAAGAGACACATGCCATGTTTGATACTTAAAACAAAAGTTTTTTGAATATCTAAAATGTACTGATTTTGTCCATTTTCTTCTAATTATTGGATCACCGACCGACCAAGTTTTGTAATACAATGAACTTAACCCCAATTTGCAGAATATTTTAACCAAAATTAGAACAGAAAACGAGGCGTAAATCCGATCGCTGTGCATGTTACTCGTCTCAAAAAATGAATAAAGTCAAACTAGCAGCAACCAAGTATTTGGTGATTGGTATAGGGGGTGTGTTAAACATTGAACGGAAAAAAAAAAAAAAAAGGGAGAGAAGAAGAAAAGATTTTCTTTGCTTTGCTTGTAAAAACAAAGAGGGAACTGGGAAACAGAGGGTGAGATGTACCTGTAAGAGAAAGAGTGAGCTAGCCAGGAAAACACAAAATAAAGAGAGATGAATATCAAAAATATTTTCCACGAACATCCTTTAACACTTCGTGATAATAACAATAAAAATCGGAAACTTCTTTGTCATCACTGCAGTAAACCTTTCTCTGCTGGTAAATTCGGAAGGTGCATCAACTGTAGACGTCCTGGAAAATTTTGCTATCTTTGCGACGAAACAGTTTCAGCCGAGGATAGTCTTTACATTTGTGAGCCCTGCTGGCCCCATTCTCCTCTCTGCCACGAATCATGTGTTGATTTACCGCGAGAGTTTCAAATCAGTTACTACCTCCCATGTTGTTTTTTCAAGCTTATAAACGAATATCAATCCAGTGAATTAGATCCACTGGTTTGCGACTTTTGTAAGGAAAGACACTGGGGGTTTAGGTACTGCTGTGAATTGTGCGATTTCCAGATTGGAGTTGGATGCGCTTCGAAGCTCGTCAAATACCATCAAGATCAACAACACGTCGAACATTTCAGTCATCACCATCCCTTGACCTTGCTGAAGCTGGATGACGTCATGAATTGCAGATTGTGCTTAAAAACAATTAGTGATGGTTCAAGCTACGGCTGTGCTCCGTGTAAGTTTTACATCCACAGCTCATGTCGTGAACTTCCTCAAGAAATCAAGCATCCATTTCACCCGCGCCATTGTCTAAAACTCTCCATCTCTAAGAAGAAGGTCAAATATCGGTGTGATGCTTGTCTCTTCGACATTCAAAATCTGAGGTACCGATGTGTAAAGTGTGGCTTTAACTTGCATCCGGAATGCGCTTCTCTGAAGCCAAGCATTACGTACAAGGGCCATCCACATCTTCTTATTCTTGTAGAGAATTTGTCCCACCATAGCAACTGTGAAGCATGCAGTTTCGATATCCAAGGTGTTCCCTTTATGCGTTGCGTGGCGTGTCACCTCAATTTTCACCTACAATGTGGCCCTCAGCCGCTACAACAAACTGTTTTGGTAGAGACTGAAGAGTCTGACTTTGACCTACATCCTGAATGTATATCTTTGAAGGCAACCATAGAGTACAAAGGTCATGAGCATCTTCTTACTCTTATTGAGGATATGTCCTACAATGCAGATTGTGAGGCATGCGATCGTACAACTTATGGTGCTTTCTTTATGCGTTGTGAGCAGTGTGAACTTAATTTTCACGTCCAGTGTGGCCCTCGCCCATTACCACCAACTGTTTTGGACAAGCAACACGGGCATCTTCTCACTCTAAGGACTGAAACACTTTCCGAAAATAATTTTGATCAACATCATTGTGCTGTTTGCAATGAAGATATGAATCAGGAGGATCCCACTTATTATTGTGCTGATTTTGACTATCAGGCGCATGTACGTTGCGTAATCAATGGGCTACGAATTGATGAAGCAGTGAAGATGAATCATTTCAGCCACCATCACTTATTGTTTCTCATTGAAAATGAGAGGAATAACGATGGTATTATTTGTCTTGCCTGCGAGGAAAATATCGGTACCAACCCAATATATGGTTGTGATGGGTGCAAATTTTATCTTCACAAGTCTTGTGCCGAGCTACCGAAAGAAAAACAGCATCCCTTCCACCGACATCCTCTCACCCTTCTAGACCATTCTTCTAGGAAACATCATCACTGCAATGCTTGTGGTAAGCACTACAAGGGCTTTAGTTATTGCTGTAAAGGCTGCAGTTTCAATCTAGATCTGGATTGTTCTTTACTCCTTCCTTCAATAAAACTTGAATCATCAGTTCATGACCACACTCTTACTCTGTTCAAGAAGTTATATGACACTCCAACATGTCATGGCTGTAAGCTTATCCCTCCCAATAGGGATACCTCTCTAAATCTAGATGCCTTCTACGTACGTTGTGTGAAATGCAACTTCAATCGCCATCTTTTGTGCTGTCCACTACCAAAAACCATTCAACGTGATGATATTCACTATCATCGTGTCACCATCAAGGATAATTTTGATGATATTTTTGATGATTTCGATGATGACGAGTATTGTTGTGATGCTTGCGAGACTAGACGACAAGCTGGAGAATGTGTTTATCATTGTGAAAAGTGCCACTTTGTTGTCGATCTACAGTGTGTTTTTTCTGAGGTATATATAATTCAATGGAGAGGCACATCACGTTTATTTATTCAGATTATCTAACTAATAATCTATATTTTTGCCTGTAGGTAATGCAGTTTCTTGAAGGAAAGTGCAAGGATGTCGATTCGAGAAACATAAATAGAGAGATTCCTAGAAAGAGAAGAGGCTTAAGTCACAAAGATATGGTGGAATCCTTGACTGAGGAGGATAAGAAATCCTTAACCGTATTGGAACAGCAGCTGGTAGAGGGCACTAAACTGGATATGTTTGATGAATTGAAAGAAATTAATCAAACAGTTATAGAAGCGTTATTAGTGAAGTATGATGAGGAGTGGTTGAAGTCAACAACAAGGGGAATGATACATAATATGATTCAAGTTGATGACCTTGTGCTTAAGGATTTGGATGTGTATGCAGATGAGATTGTGAATGTGGGAGCTTATAAAATCAGTCGTGGTTATGCCCAAGTTCTCAAAAACCTGCTTGACAAATTCGGAGATTTCGGTGCCAGTTGCCCCTGGACACAAAATGTGAAGACAATATTCCTTTCCTATCTCTGTTACGTTACGGATAAAATGAGCAACACTTTACTGATGGATATACAAGAGCACTCAATTATTACGTGGTGGCTTATGTTGAAAGTTGTTGACAGAGTAGGGTTTAGAGTTGATTTTGCCTTGGATCATGTCAAGAGCATAGCTGCCGTTGCATTTTTCCTGCGATATAATGAACGTTTGATCGAGGACAGCCCCTTTTTTGAGCCCCGTAAGGAGATAGCAGAGCATTCTACAGAGATCAATGAACGAAAGGCAAAAATTGAAAACCTGAAGAAGCGAGCACAGGACTCGTTATCTAGCTACGGTTCTGAACAATTGAGATCCGAAGCAAAGCGCTTTGATCAAGCCCTGGAATTGAAGTGGAAGAGTGCGGCCACTGGATTTCTTGATGATCATGAAATCCCAAAATTGTAGCCATGCTCATGCATTTACCCATCAATATTTTGATTTGCATTAATTCCCCCTTAATTTTCTTCTCCGTAAGTTTTCACCGACCTTTCCAATAATTTTCATTATTTGTATTGATTCAGATGCAGTTTAGTCCATTTCTCAATTTTTATGCAAATTTATTGCTAATTAAATGCATATGTTACTTGTCTAGTATAATGAACAATAAGTTGTAAATTACGAATTTCTTGACGACATCTGAAAATTGCACTCATTATATATCCATCATTCATTCATATTTTCCTTTAATTTGCTTGCTTAGTTTCCAGAATAGCTTCTCTACCCTTGCCAGTAATAATCAAACAGATCAACATTTTATTGGATGAAACACTTTTATATCAGTGAGGCTCCCTTTAACAAAAATTTCCATTGCGATCTACAGCCTTAAAAAAGACAAAAAAGTTTCGAATGGGATCTACAGACTATATACAATTAGGACCATGTTCTTGCGAGGACAGTCATTTGCTACATTTGCTGAGTGCTACTCATCATTAATTCTCTTATTTTCTTGAATGATCGAATGCACCTCAAACTCCAGTCGTAATGAACTCTGAGTTGTCTTAAAACGGAGTTCATTAACTAATAATGAAATCGTCGAATAATATACTTGATTCCAGTTGCAATATTTGAAAAAAAAAACCTAATAAAACGATCTGTCAAACTTTCAAAATCAATACGCGTAACCCGACCCTTGTTTAAAATTATACAAATTTATTTATTAAGTGCATATTTTACTTGTCTAGTGTTGAAGTGTGAGCTTGAAACTGGATTCCAGAAGGTGTTGCTTTGTCAGTTTGTGTTTGAAGGTGTGCAGGACTTGTCGGCTTTTAGAAATCGACACGCGGGTTGGAACAGCAAATGAAGCAAAACGACGGCCATGCGATGTCGGTTATTTTCAATAAGAGAAACTCCTGTCTATCACCTGTGTTTACTTATTAAGCTTCAGCTCAAAAGGACAGGTTTGGGGATCGTCTTGATTACTTATCCAAGTCACAAGTTCAGCACGTGCTAAAGGCCGTTATTGGCTGTTATAATGGCCGGAAGATTCTGGGTTTGTTATAACACGGCTGGCCAACTTGCAATCTTTCTAGAGTCCTCCACATCTGTGTATATAGTCTTAGAGGCTGTGGTTATCAGATTGAGAATGCTTGTAACTTATTCATGAGACTTGTATCTTGTTCTCTGTGATTGAAATAAAATTGCTGCTCTGTTCTTCAGTGGATGTAGGTCATCTCCAGGCTGAACCTCTATAATGATTTGAGTCTCTTGATTGCTTGTTTCTGCTTTTAGCCATTTGTGTGTTACAATTTGTTGTTCTTAAATCATTAATCAGAGAGTTTAGTGTGATCTTGGTGGTTCTAGATTGATCTTTAATCGATTTGGGGCTAACATTTAGTAAAGCGAGCAATGAGTTAGTCGCAGTCAAATTGTTAGCTACAGCTGAGATTCCCCACTTGATAAAACTATTCAATTTGCTTCGCTTATTAGTACATAGTGCTGGATTCACATGCCCCTACTCTCAGGTTGTTTTTTTTTCAAGTTTATCAAAGAATCGGAATCTAGTGATTCAGATACACCACATTTCGATTTCTGTAAGCAAACACACAGGGGGTTCAAACGATTTCCAGATTGGTGTTGGATGCGCTTCGATGCTTATCAAATATCACCAAGGCCTACAGCACGTCGACCATTTCAGTTATCGACACCATCCCCTGACCACGTTGAAGCTGGATGACGTCATCAAGGGTAAGATGTGCTTGGAAAGTATTGATGATGGTCCAATCAATGGCTGTGCTCCGTGCGAGTTTTAAGTCCATAAATCCGGTTTAGTAGATAAAATCTCGTAAAAGGGATTGGGAGCGTTTCGTTTAGCTTATATTTGAGAGAGTTGCGAAAGAACAATAAATATGGAAGATGCTCTTAATATGAAAACAAAAATTTTGACTAAATAAACTACTCTCATTCGTTTCTTGTTACCATTCTGATGTCAAAACTCTCACCGAAAACTCATCACTTTATTTTCTTAAAGATTTGACATCAAAAGAAAAATTGTAGGGAAAGTTGCAATTAATCTCCAGAAATCAAGTTAGAATTAGAGGATCCTGATCTTGTGAATGGAGTATTTTGAACTAACCAGAGTCATATAATGCTTGATATTAAATGTTCAAAAATTTAAATTTAAATTTAAATTTATGAACTTGTTAAACAAATAACTAATAAACAAGTCTTATTTAAGTTTTATCCATATTTGGATTTAATTCAATTTTATTTTATTATTTTTGATGCATTGTTTGGATATACTTTGAGTAGAGATTTTGGAAACTAAATGAACTATGGAATATGATCTTCTCCTGATCTAAGTTCTACTGAGTTTTTAAAGATCTTCTGTCACGTGTTTTTTAGTGGTAGTGTATGAGTAAAATTTAACTTTAATTTATTTACTTTTTTATTTATTAATTACCAATCAGCAATTGAATTATTTGCTCAGGATATGATTAGATCGTGAGAGAATCCTGATTCATAAACTATTTGGCCTCTGCTAAATAACTTAAATTTTAAACTTTTGAGAGTAGAGGTTAGCGAACCTTTTTTAAAAGTTAAATCCTCAAAATTTTTTATTTATTTTACGACCTTATTTTATTCCTTTCATAATATAATTATAAAAATTTATCTATTAAAATAATTTTATAATATTTGATAAAATCTTTTATTGACAACCAAGTAAAAATATTTTTTTTGATATAACTCTAATTATAAAAATTCTATTAATAAAAGTTGTACTTGAATCTATATCAAAGGGAGCATCGTCAATTTTCAATCACGCCACCTCCATGCAATTTTTGTTTTTCTACTTTTATTATACTCATACATAATTAGCAAGTAACGTTTAATGATACATGGAAGCACAATATTTAATTTATCGATGAGTCATGTGGGGTTTTTATATCTATGATCAGGAGACCAACTTTTTGTAACGTCACGTTTTTAAAATAAATTATTAATTGATCGTGTTTTTGGTTGTATTCTTTTTTTCAACAATGAACGGTTTTATATTAGAAAAATTAAATGTTTTGCATTAAAATCCTTTTTCCAATGGTTTTTTTTCTTTATCTTTTAGAGTTAAGGAGAGACTTTGAATAAATAAACAGAGAGAATAATCTAAAAAAAAAAAAGACATGGAAATGGGAAACAAAAATGGTGAGAGAAGATTGAAAACAGATGAAGACGGACAAGTAAAGTAGAAGAGAAGATGGCCACCGGATTGCATTTATCTATCATTTATTTTGCATTAATTCCCCCTTAATTTTCTCTTTTGCAATTCGTCCCCAACTTTCCAAGAATTATTTTTTCTGTGGATGTTTTGAATCTTTTGATACTGATTTAGACTCTAGCAGTCAAATTCTCAATGTTTAGTTTCTGTTACATTTAATTGATAATTGAAAGAGAATGTTGCGATTCTCAGACCACTAAAATTGAATCCTTCAAAAATATTCTTTTAAAAGTCAACTTGAGTCTGAATTAGCCAGTAGGTATATTTTCTGATAATTTGATTTAAGAACAATTTAAAAAAAAAATGTAACATAATTTTAAACTCAATTTATTTTCGAATATCTGAATATTTTTAATAAACTCGGAGATATCTTTGGAGGTTCTGAAGTATGGCATTGGTTTTGTAAATAGAAAAATCTCATACAAAGTTATTATTGAGCAATAAAATTAAAAAAAAACAGTAAAAGATGAATATTATCACGTCAAATATGATCTGGTCTCTCTTCCTCCCCCATTTCGGGGAAAAGGTAAGAAGGTGGGGAAGTCCAAATTCTTATTTGAAGAGCCACGTCAAAAGAGTTTTCAATAAACTCTTCAAATGTGATTGTCAGTCTCTGTATTTAATAAAAAAAAGTGACTTCTTCCTCTTTAAATAATATTATATTATTTTTTATATCATTATTATTGAATAAGGAAAAATGTTACAACTATATTATTTTAAAAAAAGAGGGTAGCTAAATTTGATGAGAGAGAATCTCATTAAAATAATATAAATTTATTTCCATTTGAAAAGTCTATTGAGAGTAAACTTATTTTTTCACTTGTTTATTTATCAAATAAGTAAATAAATAAATTTTAAAAGAAAATTAAATGTGTCTTTTGAAATGCTCATTGTCATAGAGCTGGCTTCAGATTTGGTATTGCGTCATTGCTTTGACTTAGTAATTAGGATACAAAGTATTTAATCTCGAAAAAGCCAAAAATCAATTTGTTGGCACCATTATTGATAAATCTTGTCCTTAATTACTTGTACCGTGGAAATTAATGCACTGCTAGACTACAAGCCATCCGGAATTCCGAATCAAATTTTGCTTGCATGTATTTGTGTATATATAAATCAGTATGCACCTGTCTGTTTGATGATTGGAACCTATATTATTTTATTACAAGTTGTTCTTATACTTTTGAGAAATTCATTGTCTTCATCTGTGAATAAAAGTTTCTTTCTCTCGTAAAATGCAAACTTATGTAATAAATATGCGTGACTGTGAAACCTCAAGTTAGGCACATTTAAATTAAAGAGTTCGAATCATGATTCATGGATTACTCAAGTCAAGTCATATTTGTTTAATTCTTTCTATCTACTTGTAATATTAGCATATCGCAATAAATTCACTAAAAACAATTAAGAGAGATTGTCAATTTTCCTCTATTGAAATCAATATATACCACTTATTCTTTATTGTTTTTATAACATCCAAAAATTCATATTGCACAAAAAAAAAGAAGAATAAATGGGTCATTTGCTTAATAATTTATCTTGAAAACATAAAATATATATTTATAATAGGAAAAATATTTTTTTTAAAGTACAAAAAATCTTATTACTAATTTTTTATTCATATCGAAACATATATTTCTTATTTTTAGTACTTAAATTTTTTTATTTTAATTTTGATTGATATGATTTATTTAATTTATAATAAATAAGAATAAAAGTGTGTTAAAAATAAGGATAATACTGTAAAATTATACTGATAGGAATTATTCTCTATCATGAAAACAATAAGAGATAAGAGATAGATATTGATTTTTAGTAAGAAAACTGGTAATCTCCCAACAATTAATTTGCCAATATCTTTTCAGTTAAGTTGGCAAACACTTCCTTGAATATTTATTAATAATTAAACTAGTATTCTTTTTCTTATACTAGTTGTATTCCTTATTGAATCAGTTAAGTTTCAAAGAAAAAATTACTTATTCCTTAAATAGGAATCTTACCAAATAACTATTAAGTAAGCAAAGCCTAGGAAATATCCTAATTTAGGATTTACAAATCCTATTGAAAAAAAAAAAGGAGACTTGTTTCCTAACAAAAATATAAATATAAATATAAATATAAAAAAACTTAAAAAATATAAAAATAAATTAATTTCTCTATTCATTAATTAATAATGGGATTACCGACCAAAAATTGCTTGCATGAAACTTGACTTTTCTTTTATTTCCTATAAATTATTAATTTTTTGACATGTGAAATGAAAAAGTCAAAGTACCAAATATTTTTTTTAAACCACTAAGAAGGTGGGCAGTTATGCCGAAATCCTACCTATAATAGAAATCGTATAATGAAGAAAATATAAGAAGGAGGACATAAACTAAAACCTCCCAATAAAAGTAAAATTATCAAGCAATTTACCAAAAAGTTCCCAAAACAAGCCAAAAAGGCAAAATTAGCGTCAAACATATGGGATCTCGAGAGTATTCAAATGAAAAATACTAGATAAAACAGTTGGAAGGTTCCTAGAACTACAAAATCATTGATGAGTCTAATGAGTACAAACCCAATTGGCCATGAAATCAATAGCCAATGTAGTCTCTTGAAAGACATGCCTAATAACGATAGAGAGACCAAAAGATAAAGCATGAATCCAGTCAAAGTACCAAAATAAAGCATTTAAAATATCGAAATTGTATATCAAAATGGTGAGTTTGATTAGATAGGAAACGATTTAAAAAAAAGGGAAAAAAAGAGAGATGTTAATTTTGCAGTTTTATGTCCTAACTTTGATTAATTATATTCCCATAAGAAAAAAAAATAGTCGTCTCTTTTGATAAACTTGGGCGACCTTAGGAGACAGGGACAGGATAAACCTCAAACTAATGAAAAAAAAAAAGGTTGAAATCCATTCAAACTCATAAAAAGGATTAGGAGTGTTTATTTTGTATTTGTGAGAGTAGGGAAAGAACAAAAAACAAGGAAGATGCTCTTAATATCAAATAAATGTTTTTTACTAAAAAAATTAGTATTTGTGTTCATTTGTCGTTACTTTTCTAACATCAAAATTTTCACTGAAAAATTCAAAAATTTGGTTACAAAATAATCACTTTATTTGGTTAAAGTTTTGATAGGAGAATAGCTCATTTATAAATAAATAAATAAATAAATATATATATATATAAGCTCGTCCAATCCAAATGAATATGGAATTGGAACAACATTGTAAAAATGAAATAAATGATCTTGAAACTAAAGGACTGATTGTAAAATCCAGATCACCTTGGTCTTGTGCCGCTTTTTATGTTAATAAAAATTCTGAAATTGAAAGAGGCGTACCTAGACTGGTGATAAACTACAAACCTTTGAATAAAGCTTTAAAATGGATTAGGTACCCAATACCTAATAAAAAAGATTTGCTCCAAAAACTTTGTTCAGCTTTCATTTTTTCTAAATTTGATATGAAGTCTGGTTTTTGGCAAATACAAATTCACCCTAAAGATCGATATAAAACAGCTTTTACTGTTCCCTTTGGACAATACGAATGGACAGTAATGCCTTTTGGTTTGAAAAATGCACCCTCAGAATTTCAAAGAATCATGAACGATATTTATAATCCCTATTCTGAGTTTTGCATCGTTTATATTGATGATGTGTTGATTTTTTCTCGAAGTATTGATCAACATTTCAAGCATTTAAAGACTTTTTATCTTGTTACAAAAAAAGGCTGGATTAGCCCTTTCTAGTTCAAAAATTTCTTTATTCCAAACAAAAGTCTGGTTCCTTGGTCATCATATTTCCAAAGGAACTATCACTCCAATAGAGAGATCACTTTTGTTTGCAGATAAATTCCCAGACAAAATTCTGGACAAAACCCAATTACAAAGATTTCTTGGTAGTTTAAATTATGTTCTCGATTTTTGCCCTAATATCAATAGGATGTGTAAACCTTTGCATGATAGGTTGAAAAAGAATCATGTTGCATGGTCAGAAGAACATACCAAAGTTGTTAGATTAATAAAGCAATCTGTGAAAAATATTCCATGCTTATTTCTTGCAAATCCTGCATTACCTAAAATTGTTGAAACTGATGCATCTGATATAGGTTATGAAGGTATATTAAAACAAAAGGAAAATGACAAGGAACAGATAGTACAATATGTTTCTGCACATTGGAATGATTGCCAGAAAAATTATTCTACTATCAAAAAAGAAATTCTTTCTATTGTTTTATACATATCTAAATTCCAAAGTGATTTACTAAATCAAAAATTTCTACTTAGAATTGATTGCAAAGCTGCAAAACATGTTTTAGAAAAATATGTTCAAAACATTGCATCAAAACAGATTTTTGCACGATGGCAAGCTATTTTAAGTGTTTTTGATTTTGATATTGAATTTATTAAAGGTGACAGAAATTTTGTTCCTGATTTTCTAACTCGGGAATTTCTTCAAAACAGATAATGCCGCCAAAGAAGAAAGACAAAGGTAAAACTGTTCTTAAAGATTCTGAATCTAGAGCAACCTCTAAAGAACCCCAAGCTACCCCTTCTAAAGACAAATTACTTTCCTCAGCTATGCCTATTAAATCTTGGATAGAAATGGTTGAAGAACATGGAGCCCAATACAAATCTATTTCTTCTGATGACCAAGTAAAGCAATGGATGAGTTCCATTACAAAATCTCCAGAGCTCATGCTCGCCCTACAAAACCTTTCTCAAAGCCAAACTTCTCCTAAAAAAGAAATTGATAAACCCTCTTCTCAAAATATTGTTGTGTCTGCTGAAAGCTCATCTTCCCAAATTGTGCTTTCTCAGCCAACACCTTCAAAGAAAACCTCCGTTTGGTTTGATAAAACCCATTTTCAAAACATTCTTTCTACGGAAGATGGATTTTACCATACTGATCCTTTTCAAAGCATTTCAAAGTTTTTTCCCAAAGGCTGGTTTTTCAAACCCTGGGATTTGACAAAACCCCAGTCTTATTATCAAAGCATTTTAGAAATAACTGAATCCGCTAAATTCAAGCATTTCTTTCTTGACAAAACCCATTCTGAGCCGGCTTATTCCACGGCCACAATCTTAAAAGTTTTGAGCCCAAACCAGTGGGGTGATCTACTCCACAATTTCAAAACCTTTCCTTTAAATTTTGAGACCCGTTTACCACATTGTCGGACTTTTTCCTACTGGGATTACCAACAAGCCTGGTATAACACTTTTTTTATCGAAAACCCTAAAAAATCTCATTCTTGGTTATTTTTCTTTAATTCAAAAATAACCGTCCAAAGCCTACCTAATTGGTTTCATCATTGGTGGAACTTCTTCGGACCAATACCTCAAATCCTAACTCCAAATGCCACAAATTGTTTAAACCTCTTTAAAACCCATTATAATCCTTCTAACTCAGAGAAAAGATTTCCCTCATTTCTCTGTTTTTGTACAAACTTCTTCCTACCATGGGTCTGGATGTGGAACCTCCGATTTCATACCCATGAGTCCCAAGTCATCCTTCAAAGAACCTTCAAAGTCAAATGGTGGTCAAAATTTGATGAACAGTCCAAATTGACTGTTAACATGATCAAAGATTGGCTCTCCTCTAAAAACCTCCTACAACCAACCCTAAAAGCCTCTAAAGCCCAACAGACCTTCCTAACCCAAAAATCCAAAGCCCAGTCTCTATTGGCAAGCGCCAAAACTGAAGATAAATATTTTAAAGCCATGGAACAACTCCTCGCCTCAAGATCAAAATCCTCAGTTGCAGACTCCTCTGAAGATGAAGATGATGATGAAGACGAAGAGCCATTCATTTCCCTTGGAGACGAAAACGAAGATGATTGTTTCGGCATTTTCTCTCCAGTAAAGCATTGTAAATGATTATTTGATTATTTACTTAAAAAAAAGAAAAAAGAAAAAGAGAGTAATTTTTATTCTAGTAATTTTTCGGGTGGTCCCCTGGACACAAGTGAGAGCGCACATGTCTCTTCACCTATATTGTATGTCAGTTTGTATTTCCGTATTTGTACAATGAGCCTACTATTCAAAACTACGATCCAAATATAATTGTGCACTCAAAGCCCCGCTACAGTGAACAATGCAGAGTTCCAGATGTTACTGTGCACTTAAAGTCCCGCTACAGTGAACAATTTAAAGATTTTTGTATATAAACCGAGAGGAAGACTTAGACTCCTCAGGTTTTTCATTTCTAAGTTTAGAACTTCTCTCTCTTCTCCTCTCCCTTCTCTCTAAAATTCTCTCCCTTCTCTCTACAATTCTCTCTCTCTCAGGGAATAGGAATCTGGAATCCGAAGACAAAAAGGAATTTCTCCTGTCTTCAGATTAATTTCCCATTATTTCCCTTTCTTCTCTACAAAGAAAACCAACCGATGTAAGCACTTCATTCCAATTTTATTAAAGCAATTTCATTTCCGCACTTTAAATTTCAGCAATTTAAATTTCTGCAATTCAATTTTACGTAGCATTTAAATTTCCGCAATTTACGTTTAAAGCATTTAAATTCCAGTCTTTTAAAGCTTTTTATGCATGCTCTGCAGACTGATCTGTATCAGATCTGCCATATAAATTGTACGTTCCTCTGAGGCAAAGAGACCAGATCTCGATCCTCAGTTATAAAATCTTCTCTTCTCCCTCCATTCCTTCAGAGCACCATTTCCGGGAACCGGATCTGGTACTGTGTTTGTACCCAAGCCTTTAGATGTATGTGTTGCTAGGCTTGCCAAAAAATTTAATAAAGAATTGGTAAATTGTTTAAAATCTGACAACCGCGTTTAAAGAACTTAATTATTATCTGGTAAAACAAAAGTGATTTGGTATATCAGCTGGAATACTCGAGAGTGCGGGCTACTGGTCCAAAGGGTTATTAAAAATCGGCTTTAAAATAACTAAGCCGGAACCATCTCTCAGATAACAACGCTACGTACCATATCAAGTTTAAAATTTTGACTAGCCGTGTTCCATCCAAAGCAAAGCAGTTCCATTTAAAGAATCTAAACATTATTCGGTAAAGCACTCTGTATAAAACGAATCAACCGCAATTCAATTTCATTATCAAAGCAATCCATAAAGAAGTATTTTGAAAGCACATCCATCCTTCGATCCTATTTCCTTCTGGCATATATATATATATATATATATATAAAAGGAAGTAAGGGGTAAATATTAAATTTCTCACTATACCTTTTTTTTAATAAAAATTTTTATTGTGAAAATATAATTTCACCAATTACTTATTTGACCTTATTTTCTCTTACTTCATTCCTTTCTTTTATTAAAAATTTCTTGTGTGAATTAAATATTGCATTTACCAAACAACTTATTCAAAAATTAACAAATTTGATCCTATTGTAATCTAAAACAAAATGAAAGGAACAATACCCATCATGTCAAAGTGAAAAATAAATGCTTCTATACCACCTTGAATCTATTACAAATACTTTGGTCAAATCTTAGAAGTACAAACTTTGAATGATAATAATAGGTAAAAAATAATAATGTTATAGTGAAAAATAAGAGAATTGATGGATTAAAGTAATAAGCCATAATTTCAAAATTATTTTAGTTAAAAAGTGAATGCTAAAAGAAAATTAGTGGATTCAAATAACTCCATCCAAATTAAAAATAAAAGTGTCAATATTCTCTTCCTCTCTTCTCTTTTGATCAAATCAAAATTAGGTGATCCTAATCTTGAATAAAAAATTAGTGTTAAGTTGAGTTTTTACTAAATACTAAATCACTCGTTGTTTGACAAGCATAAATGAAAAAGAAGAAAACAAAAAATAAATCCTGAACATTGATTAACTAATCAGTAAAAACTTAGTTTTTTTACTGATTCCAGCAGTGAAGTTTCGAATCTTCATAGTTATATCTTTTGGACTAATTGTAGTCTCGTAGAGTCAAATATCATTTGAACAAAGGTTTTTGACGTTCTATAACGTCCTTAATTTGTCCATTTATTTTAATTATTGGATAACCGACCGACCGATTGTTGTAATTCCATAAACCTAACGCCAACTTGCAGAATATTTTAACCAAATTAAAACAAAAAACGCGGCATGAATTCGGTTGTTGTGCATGCTACTTGTCCCCAAGAAAAATAAATGAGCAAAGTCAAACTAGCAGCCACCGAGAATTAGAAAACCTTTGCTGCTTTGCTTGTAAACCAGAGAGGGAAACAGGGAATTAATAGGGGAACAGAAAGTGAGAGAGACGTGCGTAAAAGAAAGTGATCTACTAGGGAAACACACACAAAGAGAGAAACTAAGAGAGATGGAGATGATCAAAAACATTTTTCACGAGCATCCTTTAACACTTTGCGAGAATGAAAAGAATAATGGTCAACTTGTTTGTCATGGCCGTGGAGAACCTTCTTTTGGCGAATCCTACAGTTGCACCAACTGTGGGTTTTATGCCAACACATGCTCTGCTTGCAACAAAGAAGTAACCTCGGGTAGTTACTACATTTGTGAGCTGTGCTCTCCCCAATCTCCGTTGTTCCATCAATCATGTGTTGACTTACCAGAGTAGTTTCAAATCACCTACTACCTCAAAGGTTGTTTTTTCTAGTTAATAAAAGAATCTAGTGGTGGTTCAGGTGCACTTCATTGCGATTTTTGTAATCAAGAGCACAGCGTTTGGTTATTCAAGTACTGATGTGAATTGTGCGATTACTAGATTTGTGTTGGATGCGCTTCAATGCTCATCAAATACCATCGAGATCAGCCGCACGTAGAGCATTTCATTCATCGGCATCCTTTGACCTTGTTGAAGCTGGATGACATCATGAATTGTAAAATGTGCTTAAAAGGTATTGATGACGGTCAAGGCTACGGCTGTGCTCCCTGTGAGTTTTAAATCCATAATCCATCATCTCGAGATGAATTGCCGCAGGCAATCAGGCATCCATTTCACCTGCGCCATCGTATAAAATTATCAGCGGTGGTGACGGGCGAGTATAAATGTACTGCTTGTACCTTCACTATTCAAGGTCTGAGGTACGGATGTGACAAGTGTCGCTTTGACTTGCATCCAGAATGTACATCTCTGAAGCCAAACATAAAGCAAAAAAGCCATCCACATCTTCTTATTCATGTCGAGAATTTGTCCTACCAGAGCAATTGTGAAGCATGCGGTTCTGGTATTCGAGGTGTACCATTTATACGCTGTGTCCAGTGTCGCCTCGATTTTCATATACAATGTGGCCCTGACCCAATACCACCAACTGCTTTGAAAGATAATGACGAGTGTAAATCCGATGAAAGCCAAGAAGGTATCGAACATTTTAGTCATGAGCATCCTTTGATTACCTCGGAGGTAGCAGATTTTAGCTGCAAGTTTTGCTACAAAAACATCAACGGTCGATGTTATGGTTGTGCTGTAGGATGTGAGTTTTATATCCATATTTCTTGTGGTGAGTTCCCGCAAGAAATTCCTCACGATCAATTTCGTCCCCCATATTTTTTTAAACTCTTGGCCGTTGAGAAGCCTACATACCAGTGTCGTGCCTGTTGCATCGAGATTCAAGGTTTTAGATATCGGTGTGACGTGTGTGACTTTGACTTACATCCTGAATGTACATCTATGAAGGCAACCATAGAGTACGAATGTCATGACCATATTCTAACTCTTATTGAGAATGAAACCTACGACGGGGAGTGTGAAGCATGAGGTAATACAACTTATGGTGCTTTCTTTATGCGTTGTGTGGCGTATTCTTTCAATTTTCATGTACTCTGCGGCCCTCGCCCACTACCACCAACTGTTTTGGTCAATCAACACGAGCACCGACTCAGAAGAATGAAACACTAACTGAAGATAATTTTATTCAACCTTATTGCACAATCTGCAAGACGGTAATAAACCAGAAGCACCATTCCATTTATTATTATGGTGATTGTGAGTCTTACGCACACATACGATGTGTAATCATTGAGTTCCAACTTGAAGAAACGGAGAAGATGATACATTTCACGCACAGACATCCGTTGTTTCTCCTTGAAAACAAGAGGAGTTATGATATCATTTGTATTGCGTGCGAGAAAAATATACAGGTCGACCTAGCATATGGTTGTTATCGATGCAAATTTTATCTTCACAAGTCCTGTGCCGAGCAACCGAGAAAAAAGAAGCATCCCTTCCACCGACATCCTCTCACCCTCGTAGACAATTCTTCCGGGAACTATCATTAATGCAATGCTTGTTATAAGCGTTACAAGGGCTTTAGTTATTGCTGCAAAGACTGCAACTTCAATCTCGATCTGGATTGCTCTGTACTCATTCCTTCGATAAAACTAGGATCATCAATTCATGACCACACTGTTGCTCTGTTCAAGCAGCTATATGGCAGAATTGAGTGTCATGGCTGTAAGCTTATCCCTCCCAATAGGGTAACCTCTCTAAAACTAGGTGCCTTGTACGTACGTTGCGTGAAATGCAATTTCAATCGCCATTGTCCACTATCAAAAACCATTCAACTTGATGATATTCACCATCATCGACTCACCCTCAAGGATAATTTTGATGATATTTTTGATGATTTTGATGATGGCGAGTATTGTTGTAATGTTTGCGAAATAAGACGAGATTCGGAAGAATGTGTTTATCATTGCGAGGAATGCCACTTCGTAGCTAGTTGATCTTGAGTGCATTTATTATGAGGTATGCCTAGCTATCATATGAAAGAATTATATTTAGCTTTACTAATAATTACAATATAACTACCAACAAAATGTTGGCTCCACTGGCAATGGAGTCCCTTTAAGTGGCTTGATTGGGTTTGCTCCCCAGTTCGCGAGTCGCAGGGAAGTCGCCTTTGTTGGGAGAACTTGTGCCTCTCGGTTCGAGCGGGGACTTCTAGTCTGGGTTGTGGTACGGGCTTAAAGGTGCCTCCCACACTTGGGGTCCTCCCCAGGATACCTCGTGGTCAAAACAAAAAAATAATAATTACAATATAACTTAGAACCACTCTCTCCCAAATGTGAGGGAAGTGGTTCGAGCCCCCGCAGACGCATTGCAGGGGTTTAATTTAAATTTCCTTCCTCGAATCTCCAGAACTTGAGTGAAGATAGTCTTTCTCTTAGGAGGGGAGTTGACGTCCCTCGAATATTCGAGGGTTAAAAATCTGAGCGGTGCTACATCAGAATTGATGTAAACGGGTCTCAGTATTTGTATGATTATAAATATCATGAGCAATAGTTCTCATTAAAATGATAATAATAATAATTACAATATAATTGAGTTCTACAATTGCATATAAAAAGTATCATGTTTAATTCATTTATTCAGGTTGTCTGACAAACTAGTTAATGCTTATATAGGTAGTGAAATTTCTTGAAGGAAAGCTCAAAGGTATGAATAGATCAATCAATAGAAAGATTTCTACGAAGAGAAAAGGTTTACCTTACAGTGATATGGTGAAGTGCTTAACTGAAGAGGAAAAGAAATCCTTAACTGCATTGGAGGAAAAGCTGGTCCAAGGCAATCTATTGAACTGCTTGATGAACTGAAGGTGATGAACATGCCGACTTTAAAAGATTGGACAGAGAAGACATTGAAGTCAGAGATAAAGGAATGGATGGACAAGATAATACGCGTGGATGAGAAGGTTGAGGATTATGAGCTTGACCAAGTGGGAGCTTATAAAATCAGTCAGATCTATGCCTCGACTCTCAAAAACTTGCTTGACAAATATAAAGATTTCGAAGCTAGTTCCCGTTGGCTCAAAGTTTGAAGTCAATGATCCTTCCCAAACTCTGTTGGATTATAAATGACATGAGTGAATTTTTATTGATGGAAATCGATGATTACTCAATCATCATGGGGTGGTTTTGGTTGAAAGTTGTTGAGAGGGCAGGGTTTGTGGTTGATTTCGCCTTGGACCATGTCAAGAGCATAGCCGCTGTTGCTTTTTTTATACGAGATAACAAATGTTCGATCGAGGACATCCCTTTTTATGAGCTTCATAAGGAGATTGAGGAGCATTCTAAAGAGATCGAGAGAAGAAAGGTGAAAATTGAAAACCTGAAGAAGTGAGCACAGGACTCATTATCTAGAAACGGTACTGAAAAATCGAGATCCGAAGCAAAAAGCTTTGATAAAGCCCTGGAATTGAACTGGAAGAGTGTGGCCGCCGGATTGCTTGACGATCACGAAATCCCAAAATTGTAGCCATGCATTTAACCATCATTTGTTTTGCAGTAATTCCCACTTTGCTTTTCTGTAATTTTTTTTAGATGGTTCGTAATTTGCCTTTTCTGTCCTTCCATTCTCCGAAATCCATCTCTCATGCTTGAATTCCAAGCAGTATTTGGTATCAAAGCTAAAGGTTCATGTTTGGGGCATATGACACTGTTCACGTATACGTATTGTTCACATATACGGAATTGTTCACGTATACGGTACTATTCATTGATACAGTGGAGACGACCATTTTTACTTGGGAGACAGTATATTGTAAGTAGTGTGTATTTTTACATATTTAGGAAAGTTCTGTTAATAAGGCGATAAGAGCATAAGGAGTCTGGGTTTTAAGTGGGACCGTTATGACACATCCATTCTCCTAAAAACTTTCCCGGTGCATTTATTTACGCGAAATAAACATCATGGAGGTTGTTTTTCAAGTGTAAATAGTTGTTGAAGAAACTGATCAACTTTGGAGAGGCAAATTTGAATGCATGCATGTGTATTTGAATTCCAATTTTGAATTTTTCAGCAATTATCCACCTCGACGAAGATTTTATCCAAATCTGAGTCGACTATTGTTGAATCTGATTCGCTGACTTTACACCTTGCAGAACCAGACCCTCCCAAGATCCTCAACCAAGGTTAATCAAGTTGCATTCACAGTTCAGATCATATTAGAGAATCAATTAAACCTAACTAGACTCGTAACAAAAGAGTAATTACAACCACAAAAACCAAGCAATAAAATAAATCAAAAACAATGAATAGAACACAAGTCTTACAAAGATTTTGAGAACAAGAACAAGTAAACATTCTCTCTTAGGATTCCCTCAATCTCACACACTCGATGCCCCCAATCCAGAAGGCCAGCAGCTTATATACCAGTCTTGTTAATAGCTTTAACAACCCAGATCATACAACCCTTTGACATGTGTGAATCAAGTCTGTTTATAACGAACTCAGCTGATGGTCACGTGATTGCTCCGTGATCTAACTAAAACTGAGTGTAACCAAAACAATCTCGCTTGATGCCGTTTCAGTCTAAAGGCTAGCTGTGCTTCTCACGTGAGTCACTTAAAGCTTGGAACAAACTTGGAAACACTGTCGTTTGCCTGTTAAAGTGTTTGAATTCACCTTACAGCCAACAATTATCAACAAACCATCCTTCAGTCTCTGTTTTTTTTTTTACTATTTTCAAAGTTGTAAGATATTAATCAAGTTTGGTTCAAAATTGGAATTCAAATTCACATGCATGCATTCAATTTTGGAGAGGCAAATTTGAAGACAAATTCCTAGCATGCAAATTTCAAGCACACCAATGTTGAGCTAGCATGATCCAATTGCAAGTGCTAGCATGATCTCTTCACCAAAAGTCACACACAAGCCATTAAAATTGAAAATGAATAAAGTTTTTTTTCATGCATTCATATTGTAAGCTTTGCCTATAAATAGAGGAGTGGAGTGCATTTGTAAAGCATCCCAATTTGAGAGAAGTAGAGAGCAATTGCAAGTGAGCTCTTTGAGAGAATTTGAGAGAGCTTCCACTTGAGTATTCTAGTGAAGTTCCATTTGGGTGTATTGGGGTTGTGGGTTTTGTGAGTTTTTTCCCACTTTTGTAAATTCTCATTATTAGTAAAATTATCTTCCAGTTTTTTCCCGTGAATGTAGGCTTTACGCCGAACCACGTAAAATTTATTGTGTTTTTTTTCTTTACATTTGTTTACACCATATTTATATTTCTCTAGAAATTATAGTCACTGTAATATTAGTAATTGCTCAACCTCTCGCTTCCGCAACAGTTTTATCCCCTACTTCATTTCATTCTCTCGGTTGCAAACAAAAGAACAAGATTTTAGCCTTCGGAAGGACACGATGTCCACTTGAAAGAATGTCTGTTAGCACTTAGCATATGAGTCCTGTGCTGGAAACAAGTATGCATTGGATGAAAAACGTTACTAAACTTCAACATATTTAATTGAACTAAAATGTGCTGCTGACTTACGTACAAATTTCAACATAATTAATTGGATTAAAACTTTTTTTTGGAGAATAGATTAAAACAATTCTGAATCATCATGATCGTGCTTAGTCGTTTGTCATCAATGTTATGAATTCTGAGATACCCACCAAGAATTGTTTCTGAATATTTTCATCGAACACTTCTGCCTTTTCGTCAAACACCTTGTTTTCTTCACGTTTTTGTCCTAGTTAAATCTCTAAGCTCTTTCTTCTATTTTCTTTGAATAAATCGAAATAGTTCTTCATCTATTATTATCTGATTATTATTCATTTTCAGCTTTTGTCCAAACTAGTGTAGCCTATGATGATTGATTAACACTATGCAACTAGTTTGAAAATTATATGTATATATATACAGACAGCCGTTCTCTCATGCGGACACCCGCAACTTAAAAAATATACGGGTGTTCACGTTTCAGCCGGTGGATCCCATCAACGGCTGGATTAAATTGTGAAAGTAAAAGCAACTCCGACATTTTCTCTTGTGTGGGCTCATCCTCAAAACTTTGGAAAAAAATTTATTTCTTTTATTTAATGGGGACCATGATATACTAGTTTTTTTTTTCCTAAGTTTTGAAGACGGGCCCACATAAGAGAAAATGTCGAAGTTGCTTTTACTTTCACAATTTAATCCAGCCGTTGATGGGATCCAACGGCCGAAACATGAGCACCCGCATATTTTTGAAGTTGCGGGTGTCCGCGTGAGAGAACGACTATGTATATATATATATATATATATATATACCTTTAATTTGCAGTTATATTTTGTTTGCTTAGTTTCAAGAATATTTTTCTCTTCATTTATTGTAAAACCTATATACATGAATAGTGTGTGCACCGTATAAAATCTTAATTTATAGAGTGTATTTACAATTTATAATAAACATACATGTTTAAAATTATGCAAGTTGAGAATTCAACCCCAAAACTTCTAGATGCAATATGCAAAAATAGAGATGAGATCCAACTATATTTAAATTTTAAAAAATAAAAATACAATTATATTATATTTAATAAAATATCATAACAATCATTTTTGTGATTTAGCAAATTATTAATTTATATATGATGGGATCACAAAGTTATGTAAGAGCTTTCAGAGAAAGCACTATCTTTTTAATTTGTTGAAATTATTAATTTAGCTTATTAGCCTAGTTGGGACCGTAATAAATTATTATAAAATAGAGGTTATTAATTTATCGAGTATTAATTTATAGAGATTATACTTGTAATTCAAACAAATCAATATCACATTAAATTAAATGAAAAATCTTCAATATTGTATTTTATCAGATTTTTGGTAGGATCTAATTTGAACTAATTAGCAGTTCTTATTGGATCTAGTTTGAATCCGAGTCAAACAAATATTTGAGTGTATATTGGGCTAACAAGGTTTTAAGTATGTTGTTGTGATGCTTGGGGCAAGTGGTATAGCGAAAGTGATAACTTGAGGTGATTATTTTGGGAATATGGAGAGTTCAGTGGAGCTCATGAAAGCTGATTTAGGGAGTTGATGATAAAGGAAGCTGAAGTAAGCTCAAAGGTAGCTTGGGCGAGCTCAAGGGATACTTGTTGGGATAGCTCAACTGAGCTCATATATGAAATATAAAAAATTCAATAAAGTAATGAAATATAATATATAATACTTGATCTTATTTGAAATATTTAAAATAATAATAACAACAATAACTAATAAAATTATCAGCACATAAGTTAGTCGAATTCAAATTGTTAGTTTCCCCACTTGATAAATTCAATAAACTAACAAAATATAATAATACATGATCCCATTTGAAATATTTAAATCGCCACTTGATAAATCCAATAAACTAATGAAATATAATAATAATACTTGACCCAACTGAAATATTTAAATCTCCGCTTGATAAATTCAATAAACTAATGAAATATAATAATAATAATACTTTATCCCATTTGAAATATTTAAAACTAACATTAATAATATTAACTAATAAAATGATCATCAATAACTTACGCTCTTTTTGGTATAGCTTTTTAAGTAGAGCTTATTTAAGTAGAGTTTTTGTTAATATAGTTTTTATAAATAAAACTTTTACTAAAAAAAAATTAGTTATTTGGTTGTCAATAAGAGCTTTTATTAAAAATTTATGAAATTATTTTGATAGGCAAGTTTTTTAAAGTTATGTTATGAAAAAAATAAAATAAGATTGTCAAATAAATAGAGAATATTTTAGATATTTTAACATTTAAAAAAAACTTTTCAACCTCTACTCCCAAAAGACCAAAATTTGAGTTTTTACTAATAAAGGCAAAATAACTTATTTAAGATTAAAAATCTCTATTAGAAAAACAAACAAACAACAAAAAAAGTTATGATAAGAGCTTATGAAATTAAATAAACATTTATACTTATTAAATAAGCCATACCAAATAGACACTTAGTTGAATTCAAATTGTTAACTAGATCGGAAAGCTTCCTCACTTGAAAATTAAATAAACTATAATAAGACTACTCTTACCCATAAATAATCAACCGTATTGTGATTTAAAAAAAAAAGGCTAAAAACCAGTTGGCTGGCACCATTATTATTAATTATACTAGGAAATAGAACCGCACTTCGTGTGGCTTTAAAAAAAAATAGTATTATTTTTTATTACTTTGCAATTGATGAAACTAATAAAAAAATATGAATTATTTTTTTTAAAGTTGAAGCAGTCTTATAAAACTAATGTTATTTATGAAAGTTAATTATTTTTTGTTAATATTAAAAATATATATTAATGTGTATAGTTAAGTGTACACAACCTTTTCATCAATAAAAATTATGTTCACACTAATCAACTCTCCATTTTTCTTAGTATTAACAGACTCTCACATCTTAAAAGTCTAACCCTTATTATCCAACTATTTTTGTCATTGTTTAACTCATGAAGAAAATAGTACTCCATGAAGCATACAATACTAAAAATTTAAATAAGTCAAAAAATAAAAACACAAAAACATTTCTAAAGAGAATGTTGGTTAAATAATTAAAAAAACTCAAACATAACAAATCTTAAATGCTTAATATTTATAGAGCTTGAAGAAGCCAAAAGATACTAAATAAGAGGTTGCATAATTAAATATAGGATTATGACATTAAAATTAGGCCATAGGGCATTGGTGAGGGAAGAGGAAGGAACCTTCCTTCCTATATTAATTAGTTGATGTATTTTAAACCACCAAAGTTTATTTGTTGGCTTAATAAAATAAATGAATGTTTCAAAACTTATAATTAATTTATTATTAATGGTTATATATTGTTGAATTTAAATAGAAAGAGGAAGAGACATGTAATCTTTTGTAATCTATTAATTATTTTATATTTTTAATATTTTGTAATGTAATTATTTTTTAATCTCAACCAATATATTAGATAATAGAGAATATAAAAAGATGAGAAATAATAATGCCACAAATCTTAACTACTTAATATTTATAGAGTTTTAAGAAGTCAAAAGGTACTAAACAAAAGGTTGCATAATTAAATATGAGATTATGGCATTAAAATTAGACCCTAATGGCATTATTGAGGGAAGATGAAGGAACATTCCTTCCTATATTAATTAATTGATATATTTAAGCCACTAAAATTTAATTGTTGGCATAATAAAATAAATAAATGTTTCAAGATTTATAATTAATTATTATTAATGGTTACATATTGTTGAATTTAAATAGAAAGAGGAAGAGACATGTAATCTTTTATAATCTAATAATTATTTTTATTTTTAATAGTTTATAATGTAATTATTTTTTTAATATCAACCAATTTATTAGATAATAAAGAATACAAGAAGATGAGAAATAGTGATGTCACATCACCTCCTCTAGTCTCAACTTTATATATATATATATATATATATATATATATAGATATAGATTTTTAATATTTTGTAATGTAATTATTTTTTAATCTCAACCAATATATTAGATAATAGAGAATAAAAAAAGATGAGAAATAATGATGCCACAAATCTTAAATATTTAATGTTTATGGAGTTTGAAGAAGCCAAAAGGTACTAAACAAAAGATTGAATAATTAAATATGAGATTATGACATTAAAATTAGGCTCTAATGGCATTGTTGAGGGAAGATGAAGGAACCTTCCTTCCTATATTAATTAATTAATGTATTTTAAGCCACTAAAATTTAATTGTTGGCATAATAAAATAAATGAATGTTTCAAGACTTATAATTAATTATTATTAATGGTTACATATTGTTGGATTTAAATAGAAAGAGGAAAAGACATGTAATCATTTATAATATAATAATTATTTTCTATTTTAATATTTTGTAATGTAATTATTTTTTAATTTCAACCAATTTATTAGATAATAGAGAATATGAAATGATGAGAAATGGTGATGCCACATCACCTCTTGTAATCCCAACTTTATATATATATATATATATTAATTCATGTATTTTATGCCACTAAAATTTAATTGCTAGCATAATAAAATAAATAAATGTTTCAAAAGACTTATAATTAATATTATTAATGATTACATATTGTTGAATTTAAATAGAAAGAGAAAAAAATTACAAAGAATATCCACCAATATTTTAGATATTTTAGATAATAGAAAATATAAAAAGATGAGGAATGATATATATTAATAAAGTTACTATTTATTAAATGAGTTAAATACAATCAAATTAATTATGAGAAGATGAAAAGCCAAATCTAAAAAAAAAATCTCTATTTATTAGATAATAGAAAATATACAAAGAAGTAAAATGGTGATGCCACATCACCTCCTCAAGTCCTAACTTTATATAGATATATAGATTGTCCTTTGTATCAGCAGGAAATTAATGTTTAGTAGACTACTAGCGATCTAATTGTTGTGGATCAAATAGGGAATTATCCAAATTATGGATGCAAAAAATACAAATGACAAGAAGCTAAAGACTTAAAGGGATACAAATGATATCGGACCGGTCAAATAATAAAAGAGAAACGTCGGTTTCACGTGCTTCCAACTTCCAAGCTTGGAATTTATGATTTTTCGAATGAATAATTTACAAAGCCATGCACTATATTTATAGCTTACAATTGAGAGGCTTTCAAGCGGTAGAAGTAGATTTAGCTTGCATTACACATTCTAATTCAGTGTGTGTGTGTTTGATGCGCCCTTTTGATTTGGTGGGTGTGTTTCATGTTAGGAAATTGGTGGGTAAAGTAGGACTGTAGTTAAAATGAAATTAGAAGAAAAATAAAGAACAAGCACAAAGAGGACAGCAGAAAATTACGTGGTTCAGCTTTTAACCTACGTCCACGGGCGAAGACAGAATGAAATATTTTATTAGGAAAAAAGGAGTTACAAATATTGTAGTATTTTAACTCACTTCCCAAAACTCTAATACACCCAAACTCTCAAATCACTAATCACACAAGAGTATTAAATATTGAAAACAAAAACTTATAAAGAGAAACTTTTTTTTCTCTTTTATAAACTCTCGGATGCACTCAAAATGAGATACAAAACTCATTTGCATGGCTCCGTTTATATAGCCAATTGTTGGCTAACAAATTCCACAAGTTAGGTTTGACAGCCACCTAACTCAACCACCTCCATTTCATTTTGTTCATGGTCGGCAATCACCAAATCAAAATGTCAATGTCGGTACCCATTTTTCTTCATTTTCTTTCCTTTTTTCTTCTTCCTCTTTTGTCTTCTTTTTTATTTTCTTTGCCATTTTTGGTGGATCCTTGACATTCTCCCACTTGGAGATTAGATTGGGAACTAATCAATCTACATATCATCCTTTCTGTTTCGTCATTGTCATGTTGCCTACGTTTCTGCTAGGCCATAAGAGGATCTACTCCAGATAAACATGTCAGTATTGATCGGCTTTGTTAAAACATCTGCTAGGTTCTCTTTGGTATGGATTTTCTGCAAATCCACACTTCCATCTTCCACTACTTTACGAACGAAGTGATACTGAACTCCTATGTGTTTTGTCCTGGAATGAAAGGCTGGATTCCTTGCAATGTATAAGGCACTCTGACTGTCACAAAATACAGAAATTTTCTCTTGTTTGTGCCCGAGCTCCTTCAATAACCTTTGTATCCAAACAGCTTCCTTGCAAGCTTGTGTAGCTGCCATGTATTCTGCTTCTGTTATAGATAAAGCCACAAGGGTCTGCAGTTTCGAAACCCAGCTTACAGCTCTTCTCGCAAGTGTAAACACATAGCCAGTAGTGGATTTCCTCTTATCAAGGTCTCCTGCAAAATCTAAATCCACATAGCCCCTGACAGTAAACTCTGATCCTTCATAACATAATGCAACATCGGAGGTTCCTCTGATGTACCTCAGAATCTTCTTTACAACTATCCAATGCTCGCCACCAGGATTCGCCATGTATCGACTAACTGCTCTCACTGCTTGTGTAATGTCCGGTCTAGTACATAACATGGCAAACATCAAACTTCCCACTGTTGATGCATACGGTACTCGAGACATCTCATTCCTCTCTGCTTCATTGCTAGGACACATACTTGAGGATAATTTGAAATAAACAGGAAATAGGATAGAAATTGACTTACAATCTTGCATGTTGAAGCGCTGCAAGATTTTCTTTAAGTAATTCTCCTGTGAAAGCCAAATCTTCCTGTTATTTCTGTCTCGGTGAATTTGCATCCCTAAAATCTTGTTTGCTGGTACCAAGTCCTTCATTTCAAACTCCCTAGCCAACTGTGCCTTCAATTCTTGGACTCGATCTTTGTTGGGGCCTGTTACCAACATGTCATCCACGTACAACAACAAAATGATGAAATCATTATCTTTAAACCTCTTGTAATATTCACAATGGTCTGAACTGAGTCTGTTGTATCCAAGGCTCATAATGAAGGAATCAAATCTCTTATACCAACACCTCGGCGCCTGTTTGAGACCGTATAGAGATTTGTTTAACCTGCAAACCAAGTTCTCCTTTCCTGTTTCTGTAAAACCTTATGATTAGAGCATAGATATTTCTTCTTCAAGTTCTCCATGAAGAAATGCAGTTTTCACATCTAACTGCTCTAGATGTAAGTCAAATAAAGCACACATCGCCAAAACTACTCTAACTGTTGTGAGTCGAACTACAGGAGAAAATATCCCGTTAAAATCAATACCTTCTTTCTGAGCATATCATTTCACCACCAATTTTGCACGATACCGCTCCACTTGATCATTGCCATAACGTTTGATCTTATAGACGCATTTGTTTCCAATGGTTTTTCTTCCGTGTGGTAGTGGTATAAGTTCCCATGTCTTGTTCTTGTGTAGAGCTTCAATTTCTTCCTGCATTGCTGTCATCTACAAAGTAACATCTGAGCTTTTTAAAGCTTCATGGAAAGTTGAAGGCTCTTCATCCTCTGTTAGAAGAGAGTATACAACATTGATCTCTGTGACATACTCCGAGTGCCACGTTGCGGTCGTTTCTCACGAGTTGACCGACGAACTTCTGGAGCCTCGGACTCGACTGATTCTTGTTCCTCGTGCTCTAGTGTTGCTTCAGAAGAATCTGAATCTTCTGGATTATTTTTCACATATACCAGTAGAGTCTCTGACTTTTCTTTTACACTGCTATCATCCTCATCTCTCTTTTGCAGTTGATCTTCTATAAAGATAACATCTCTGCTGATGACGATCCAGTGGGCAGTGGAGTCCCACAGACGATAACCCTTTATTCCATCAGCATACCCCAAGAAGATACATCTTCTAGATTTTGGATCCAACTTTGTTCTTTCTTGGGCATTGTACATCACGTATACAAGACATCTAAATGTATGTAGGTATGAGTAATCAGCTGGCTTTCCAGTCCACATCTCCATCGCTGTCTTCAACCCAATAAATGTAGATGGCGACCGATTTACTAAATAACAGGCAGTTTTGGCTGCTTCGGCCCAGAATGAATTGGGTAGACCAGCAGTCCTCAACATAGCTCTTATCTGTTCTGTAAGAGTTCTATTCATCCGCTCTGTCACTCCATTTTGTTGAGGAATGTATGCCACCGTGAACTGCCTCTGAATACCTTCTTGCTTATAGAAAGCAAGAAACTCACCGTCTGTATACTCTCAACCATTATCTGTTCTCAAGCACTTGATCTTTTTATCAGATTCAAGTTCCACCCGCGCTTTGTATTCTTTAAATACTGGAAATACATCTGACTTTTTCTTAATTGGATACACCCAACATCTTCTGGAATAATCATCAATGAAAGTCACCATGTACTTTGCACATCCCATGGATATATCTGGTGATTCCCAAACATCAGAATGAATCAAGTCTAGAATGCATTTACTTCTAGCAATAAATCTACTGAATTTTAATCTATACTGCTTACTTATAACACAATGCTCGCAAAATGGTAAACTTACCGATTTGAGCCCCGGAAGCAATTTTTGCTCAGAGAGAATCTTCAAACCTTATTCTGACATGTGGCCAAGTTTGAGATGTCACATCATCGTTGATTCTTTTTCATTTGATGCGACACACGCATCAGCCTCCAGTAGTATTTCTCCTTTAAGCATGAATAAATTAGCGCCGATCTTTTCTGCCTTCATTAATACAAGCGTGCCTTTAACGATCTTCATAATTTCATTCTCCACATGAGTTTTATACCCATGACTATCCATTTGTCCCAAAGACAATAGATTTTTCTTCAGGCCGTTGACATGTCGTACCTCCCCAATTGTGCAAATTGTACCATCAAATATTTTTGTTTTGATAGTATCAATACCAGCGATTACCAAGGCATGATCATTACCCATATATACAAATCCTCCTGAGATAGGTTCATATGTGTGGAACCATTCTCTCCGAGAGATCATGTGCCAGGTAGCTCCTGAGCCTATAAGCCAGATATCATATAGTCGTTTTCTGCCTTCTGAAACAATTATTGCCTCGCTGTAGAGAATTTTGCCATCATCCGAGGTACTTGCTACACACCCTTGAGCATTTGCTAACTCAAGTTCTTTGCCCTCTTTTCTCTTCTGGTTACTCCAACACTCTTTCTTGACGTGCCCTTTCTTGCCACAGTTGTAGCATTTAACATTCTTCTTACTTCTAAATTTTGATCTACCATGATTTTGACTCCCACTGAGGCCACGTTCCGTTGATCTCCCTCTCGTCACCGATAGCGCATCCGCTTGCTGCGAACTTGCTTGTCTGTTTTCCTTATTTTTTCGCATGCTCTCCTCATTTAATACAGAGGCTACAACATCGTCGAAAACTAGACTATCCACTGGATTGTTGTTCGTCAAGTTGATGATGAGTTGATCATATGAATCTGGTAGATTTTGAAGTAGAAGCTCTGAACGTTTATTCTCGTCTATATTATGACCCAACGTTGTGAGTTGTAAAAATAGAGTCTTCAAGGTGTTGATGCGGTCAGTCACCATTGTAGATTCCGCCATTCGAAGAGTATAGAGTTTCCTCTTCAAGAAGATTTTGTTGTGTAGTGACTTGGCCTCGTACAATTTTGTAAGAGTATCTCATATTTCCTTCGCTGTATTTTTCTCTACCACACTGGATAATACTCCATCTACAAGTGCCAAGTGTAGATCAGAAATGGCGTTGCCATCTATCTCATTCCACTTGTCATTAGTTATCCCCATGGGCCTTTCTCAAATTGCTGCCAAGCAATTATTTTTCCTCAATACAGCTTTCATCTTCATTTCCCACAACGAAAATTATTTCCGTTAAACTTCTCAATTTCATACTTTGCCGCCATTTTGTTGATAAATTCCGCACACAAGCTAGTGTACCACCTTGAATAGTTGTGAGTATGTGTGAGAATGCACACCAGGAAAGTTCCCAGGAAAGACTGGAGGGGTCACAATGGTCCCACTTAAAACTCAGACTCCTTAAACTCTTATCGTCTTTGTGACAGAACTTTCCTAGACATGTACAAAACCACACAGTTGTTTTACTCACACTATTATTCCCTGTTTTGCACCGCAAAATTCTTAGATCGCTCCCACCGTTTCACATGAACAGTACCGTATACGTGAACAGTACCGTATATGTGAATAGTACCATATACGTGAACAGTGCCCGACTCCAAAAAATACAACCAATAGCTCTGATACCACTGTTAGGAATTTGGTGGGTGAAGTAGGACCGCAACTAAAATGAAATTGGAAGAAAAATAAAGAACAAGCACAAAGAGGGCACCAGAAAATTACGTGGTTCGACTTTTAACCTACATCCACGGGCGAAAGCAGAAGGAAATATTTTACTAGTAAAAAAGGAGTTACAAGTATTGTAGTATTTTAGTTCACTTCTCAAAACCTCAATACACCCAAACTCTCAAATCACTAATTACACAAGAGTATTAAATATTGAAAACAAAAGCTTATAAAGATAAACTTATTTTTCTCTCTTTTATAAGCTCTCGGATGCACTCAAAATGGGATACAAAACTCATTTGCATGGCTCCCTTTATATAGCCAATTGTTGGCTAACAAATTCCACAAGTTAGGTTTGACAGCCACCTAACTCAACCACCTCCATTTCATTTTGTCCACGGTCGGCAATCACCAAATCAAAATGTCAATGTCGGCACCCATTTTTCTTCATTTTCTTTCCTTTTTTCTTCTTTCTCTATATTTTTATCATTGTGGACCAATCTGATTCATTTAATGTTTCAGATTTAAATAACAAGGAAGTTCAATCACCGTAATTAAAAAAGACGTTTATGATCGTTGACGAATTATACAGTGATAGGCACTGTTTTTTTTCTTTTTTAAAAAATTTGGAACCTATCATTTGTTCACAAGGTGATCTTATCCTTTCGAGAGATTCATAGTTTTCATTTTTCTTTATATTATGTACAGCCATCTCTCAATATATTTATTAAAAGTTTCTTTCTCTCTTTATCTCCATGTATACCTAAGACGATATTAGGTAATGGACTTACATAATTAGTCCATTTTTTAAATCATGGGACCGACCAACAGTTATAATTAATTATAATATACTTGTCACAATGTCGAGCAGAAAAAATAAAGCTTTGCTTTGCTTGATTTGTTTGTAAAACAAAGATCAGTGAACTGGGAAATATTAGCTATGGAAACAGAGTGGGATAGTTGTAAAAGAAAACATGATCAGAGATATTGTCCACGAACATCCTTTATCACATAGTGAGAATAATGGCCAACTTCGTTGCCGTGGCTGCGGTTTATCTTTGTTTGGTAACTATTGCTGCTGCTTCAGCTGTGGACTTTATCAAAACGTTTGCTCTGCTTGCGACAAAATAATTTCAGCCGAGGATAGTTTCTACATTTATGAGCTGTGCCGGCCCCAGTCTCATATCTTCCATCAATCATGTGTTGATCTACCAGCAGAGATTCAAATCATCACCTATCGTCCACATTGCTTACTCCACTTTGAAAAAGAATCTAGTGGTCCTGGTTCAGATACACTAGATTGTGATTTTTGTAAGCAAACACACAGGGGTTTCAAGTTCTACTGTGAATATTGTGATTTCCAGATTGGTGTTGGATGCGCTTCAAAGCTCATCAAGTACCACCAAGGTCATGGGCACGTGGAACATTTCAGACATCACCATCCCTTGACCTTGTTGAAGCCGGGTGACTTCATCAAGTGTAATATGTGCTTTAAAAGTATTAATGATGATCCAAGCTATGGCTGTGCTCCATGTGAATTTTACATCCACAACTCATGTCGTGAACTGAAGCAAGAAATCCGACATCCCTTTCACCCGCGCCATTCTGTAAAACTCGAGGTCGAAAAGACCTTTCCATGTTGGTGTGCTGCATGTGGCTTCGAAATTCAAAGTTTGAGGTACCAATGTGGAACTCGCCGGTGTACATTTGGCTTGCATTTAGAATGTACATCTCTGAAGCCAAACATTAAATACAAAGGCCATCCACTTCCTCTTATTCTTGTAGAGAACTTGTCCTACAAGAGCAACTGTGAATCATGCGGTTCTGATATTCAAGGTGCTCCCTTTATGCGTTGCGTGGAGTGTGACTTCGATTTTCATGTACATTGTGACCCTAAGCCACTACCACCGACTGTAGTGGAATCTAATGACTATAGCAAATCCCGTGAAGGCCAACAAAGGATCGAACACTTTAGTCATGGGCATACTTTGATTATCTCGGAGGTAGCAGATTTGAATTGCGAGATTTGCTACAAAGACATCAACGGTCGATGTTATGGTTGTGCAGCTGGATGTGAGTTTTTCATTCATAATTCATGTGGTACGTTGCCACAAGAAATTCGGCATTCGTTTCATCCACGGCATTCTTTGAAACTCGTGCTACCTGAAGAGCCTGGATATTCGTGTATAGCGTGTTGCTTAAGTGTTCATGGTTTCAGATACAGATGTGATAAGCGTGCCGTTAACTTACATCCAGGATGCATAAGTATGAAGGCAAACATAGCGTACGAAGGTCATGATGAGCATCTTCTTTTTCTTGTTGAGAATATGTCCTACCATGAAGAATGTGAAGCATGCGGTCTTACAACCGAGGGGGCATTCTTAATGTGTTGTGCGTAGTGTTACCTCGATTTTCACGTACAATGTGGTCCTCACCCACTACCACCAACTGTTATGGTCAAGCAACACGGCCATCGTCTCACTCTAAGGACTGAAACACCTGCCGAAGATAATTTTGATCAACCTCCTTGTACGGTCTGCAAGGGAGAAAGAAACCAGGCGCATCCCAGTTATTGTTGTACTGATTGTGATTACTACGCACATGTACGTTGCGTAATCACTGGGCTCCAACTAGATGAAACAGTGAAGATGAAACATTTCGGCCATGAACATTTATTGTTTCTCGTCGAAAATGAGAGGAATACTGATGATGTTTTTTGTTCTGCATGCGAGGAAAATATCAAGGCCGGCCCAACCTTTTAGTGTCATCAGTGCAAATATTATCTTCACAAATCATGTGCAGAGCTACCAAGAGGAAACCAACATCCCTTCCACCGACATCTTCTCTTCCTTCTAGACAATTTTTCCGGGGAACATCATGAATGCAATGCTTGTGGTAAGCATTTCAAGGGCTTCCGTTATTCCTGCGAAGACTGCGAATTCAATCTAGATTTGGATTGCTCTCTACTCATTCCTTCAATAAAACCTGAATCATTGTTGCTGCACAAACACACTCTTACTTTGTTCAAGCGGTTATATGGCTCTCTAGATCACTGTCATGGCTGTAAGCTTATCCCTCCCAATAGGGATACCTCTCTAAAGCAAGGTGCCTTGTATGTACGTTGTGTGAAATGCAATCTCAATTGCCATCTTTTGTGTTGTCCACTACCAAAATCCATTCAACGTGATGATATTCACCATCATCGTGTCACCCTCAAGGACAACTTTGATGACATTTTTGATGATATTGAGGATGATGAGTATTGTTGTGATGTTTGCGAAACCAGAAGACAAGCTGGAGAATGTGTTTATTATTGCGAAGAATGTAACTTTGTAGTTGATCTAGACTGCGTTTCCTGGGAGGTATATATGTGCCTCTATCATATTTTGGAAATCTCATGTTAATTTATTCATATTGCTTAACCGTAAGGCGTACATGTTGATGCCATTAACATTCAGATTAATTTCTTCCTTTTGGTTGATAGGTAATGCAATATCTTGAAGGAAAGCACAAAGATGTCGATACGAGAGTTATTAGTAGAGCGATTCCTAGAAAGAGAAAAGGCTTAAGTCTCAAAGATACGTTGGAATCATTAACTGAAGAGGATAAGAAATGCTTAACTATATTGAAACAGAAGCTGATGGAGGGCAGTCCAAGGGATATGTTTGATGAATTAATAGCAACTGATCAGCTGGTTCGTGAAACAATTACAAGAAGGCTTCAAGAAATGGACGACGAGTGGTTGAACGGAAGGATAACAAAAATGGCGGAAGTGATAATGGAAGTTCATCATTTTGAGGATGATGATGAGCTTGTCAAAGTGGGAGCTTATATAATTAGTCGGACTCATGCCCAAGTTCTCAGCAACTTGCTTAACAAATACGGAGATTTCGCCGTCAGTTGCCCCTTGACTCAAAACCTAAAGACAATGTTCCTTCGCTCTTTCTGTTCTGCTTTGCAGGAAATGAGCAACACTTCACTGATGGACATCGGAAATAACACCATTTTTTGGTGGTGGTTTGAGTTGAAAGTTGTCGAGAGAGCAGGGTTTAGAGTTGATTTCTCCTTGGATCATCTCAAGAGCACTGCGGCCGTTGCTTTGTTTTCGCTATATAAAAAAAGTGTGATCCAAAGCAGCCCCTTTTACTCGCGTCAAAAGGAGATGAGAAAATATTCGGAAGAGATGGATGAACTAAAGGCAAAAACTGATAAACTGAACCAAGGAAATGCAGGACATCTTATCTACCTACGCTTCTGAAGAATCGAAATCCGAAGCAAAGCGCATTAATCAAGCCCTGGAATTTCAGTGGAAGAAGGCGGCAATCGGATTGTTTGAGGGTCACCAAATCCTATTTTTTGTAACCCTTCAGTTACCCATCATTTGTTTAGTAATACTAATTCCTTCTTAATTTTAAAACTCGGTTGAAAAACTTGACCGCATTTCAACATACCATAGTTAACTAATTTGATTATAATGCATGTGATGCTCCTCTTATACAAATTTGCAGTAATAGAGTGTTTGCATTTACTTTATATTCAAAAAAAAAATTAAATTTATTTATATAGTTTAATAGAGTATTTGCATTGCCTAATAATGAATCTAAAGTAATCCAATCAATTCAAGGACATCGGATTGAAGAAAAGAGAGGAAAGGAGAGGAGCGCAAAGAAAATGAAGGAGTATAATATTCAATTTTATTTGATTACTTACTTTTTATTTGGACAAAATTTACCCTTGGGCATTAAAATTTCAATACTTGATGTTAAATATTCAAAAAAAATAAATTATTTACTTATTCAAAGGCTCATTATCCTTTTACTATTTAAGTTATTGGAAAATATCATTTAGGTTTAACAAATATTGTACCTCAATATTTTATTACAAAAAAATTATAAAATCTTTTTTTTACTACTTTTCTGTTAAAATTATTAGTTGACCGTTAGTTTACCTTTAAAATACATATTTTGCTGTTACTTTGAAGAAAAAAAAGTATATTAATAAATTTAAAAAACATTAATACAAAGTATAGTAACTTTTTTTTCCATCAATACTAATTGTATTTTGTTTCTAATGATAATTTTGCACTTTATATTTAATGAAATTACAATTTTAGAATTCTTTTATGTGTGACGATATTTATACTCTTATTACATCGGCATGATGTCAGCAGTCAACTAACAGTCAACTAAAAATTATGATAGAAAAATGGTAAATTGTAAGGTTTATAATTTTTTAATAGTAAAATGTTAGAGTACAATACTTGTTGCACGTAAAAGTTATTTCCCAATAACTTTAGTAAAAGGATAATAACAAATGATTTGATATATTAAATAAATAACTAATAAACGAAGTCTCGTTTAAATTATATTCATATTTATATTTGATTTTGCTTTATTTTGCTGTTATTAATATTATTTTATTTTGTCCATTAATTTAACTAATGATAGTTTATTTTAATAAACTCAGAGAGTGGAATGAATGTACCAATGCTAACCCAATAAATGTGACTGCGAGGAGTCCAATTCCAGCTATGATGTCCAATTCTTAATCACCATGATCGTGCTTACTCGTTGGTCATCAATATCATGAATTTTGGGTTATCCACCAAGAATTGTCTCTGAGGATTTCATCGAACACTTCTGCATTTCATGTTTTCTTCACGTTTTCACCGTAATTAATTCTCTAAGATCTTTCTTCTCTTTTCTTCGAATGATTTGAAATAATTCATCATCTATTGCAACCATGGATATGAGTAAGCGTCAAAAATCCCATCACTGGCAAAGTAAAAATTTGCTTGAATTTGTCCCCTTGGGAAAGTTTCAGACTTGTTTGAATTTTTGAATTATATCAAAAAAATATTATTTTATCTTGGAAAGTTAAATCCAACATCTGTAGAAGTAATAACAGCGACGTTTTCCAGTACAATCTATAGATGTAACCAATACCAGTCAATAGTTAAGAATGTATCTAGAGTAATCCAATAAATTGAAGGGCCAAACGGCCTTGCAAGGACAGCGCCTCTTCCTACTCTAACAGTGACTCGTCATTCTATCTTCTTATGCTGCCATTACTTTTTTGATTGGAGTGAAAATTTTGAGAAGTGAGAATCTTTGGATTAGGAGTGTGGAGTAGGAGTGGGAGTAGGGTGTTTATTTAGACTAAATGAAAGTATGGATTGTCAATCAGAATCCTAATTATTTGTTTACTTTGTCTTGGATTGGGAGTAAATTGTTTTAAATTATAATTTTATCCTTATGTACAGAATTATAATTTGTAATTAAAAAATTAATAAAAAATATTTGGAAAATAAAATAAATATTTTATTATATTTCTAAATTAATAATAATTACTAATATTCTTAATTATGTAAATCATAATTTTTATTAATTTTAATTTAAATTATGTGAATAAAAATTATTAATAATAGCAACACAAATGAAATATTATTATTGATAATATAGTACAAAATTAATATTTTTTTAGAATAAAATATTTATTATTATTAATTAAATAATTAATTAATATTTATTAAAATTAATGTTTAATATTATTAATTTAAATATAATATTTATTTATTTTTATTTTATTAAATTTAATAAAATAAATATGATATAATTATTATTTTTAATAAATATGATATTATTTATTTTATTAAATATTATTTATTTATTTAATTATAGGGATAAAATAGGAAGAGGGGGTAGTGAATTCTCACTCCCACCTCCCCCCATGGGAGTGGGAATCTCACTCCCCACTCCAAAATTGGGTGGGACCCACGGATTTCCATTCCCACTCCCCCCCTTTTTTAAGGTAAGTAAATATTGGAGTGGGAGGAATACACACTCCACACTCCCACTCCAGAAAGTAAACACTACCTTAAATGCTTGATTCTTCCTCACCTTAAATCTATAATCTTCAGTACCGAATCTCCATGATCATGCTCAGCCATTGCTCCGTCATTAATATTAGGGTCTTGCAAAGGGATCAGGATCCTCTCCTGAACTGATCTTAATCTAAGTAAATTTTATTAATGTGATTGGTGTTTAATAAATTCAAAATAAAAAATAGTTAAATCATAATTATTCACTAACACTAAAAGATAGATATCATAAAATCTATAAAAGATCAAGAGTGTTCAGATTAGGAGAGAATCTTGATCCTTTGCAAAGTTACAGTTGCTGTAACTTACACTCCATACAAAAATCATGCAGACCCCATGCATGTTACTACTTTTTGCATGTTTTTGAATGGGGTGTGAGTTACAACGGCTGTAACTTAACAATTGCCTTAATATTATGAATTCTGAATTACCCGTCAGAGATTTCTTTTCCATTTCAGGAAACTCCCTTTTTGTCTTTTAACTTTTTGCCCCAATTATATTGGATGAAAAACTTAAACATATATCAACATAATTAATTTGATTGCAATGTGACGCTTCCTTTTATACAAGTTTCTAGTGCAACCTGCAGCTTTAACAAATTAATACTAATCATTGGTTAAAAATGTATCTAGATGAATCCAGTGAACTCAAGGACCAGGCCCTTGCAAGTAGGGATGGCAATGGGGAGGGGAGGGGACCAATCTCCCTGTACCCATCCCCGATATTTTGCGTATGTCATCGTCCCCTCCCCGTCCCCGTCAGAATTACTTGAGAGAATCTTCATCCCCTCCCCGAATAATAACAGGAGATCCCCGAAGGTCCCCGATTAGGGATGGCAAATTAACCCGGACCCGGATAAACCCGGATAATCCGGTCCGGGTTTAACCCGCACCGGAAGGTAATACAATGCGGATCCGGAAAGGATATTTTGAACCTGGATACATTCCGGTCCGGATCCGGTTTTATCTTAACCCGGATGTCCGAAACCCGGACCCGGATAATTTAAATATAAAAGAAAAAAAAACCCTAATGCCTTAAGCCTTAACCTAGCAGCCGCTTCTTTTTTCTCCAATTTCTCTTTCTTTCTTCTCCATCTTCTCTTTTCATTAAAACAAACCCACTGCAGCTGCTTTCTTTCTTCTCCAATTTCTCTTTCATTCACTCAAATGACTTGGAAAAATCTTTGTATTGAAAGGAAGACAAAGAGTAATGCACCCATTAAGGCTGATCCTCATTTTTTGTCACTCTTGCTGGTTTTTGACAGCTGCTTTCCGCCACTCTTGCTGGTTTTTTGTCACCAGAAACTACTGAATCTCCACAGCAACTTTCTGACGATGCTCTCCTCGACACCGACGACAACACCAATGCCACCAAAAATCTGAAAACTCAGCAATCCTCCCTCAACATTCATTTAGCTATGATTTCGGGATTTTGGTGATTTGAGATTTGGAGATTTGAGGAAGTAACATCGAGAGAAAAAAAAAATTGTAATAGATATGCGGGTTTGGAACCCGCAATCCGAAAACACGGCTTTTTCCGGGTTCAACCCGGTCCGGACCCGGAATTAAAATATCCGGGTTATATCCGGGTCCGGTATAACAAAATTGTCATCCGGGTCCGGAACCGGAAAGACTGAACCCGGACCCGGATTTTGCCATCCCTATCCCCGATCCCCGAATAACTAATACATTTTTTTTGTTTTCGATTTTGAGTTAATCATATTAAAATAAAAAATTCAAATAAAAGTAAAGTTCGAAATATATCTTACATTAATATCCATTACAAAAATCACATACATTAAATTAGTAAGTAACGCAACATGTAAGGGATACAAACTTCTTTTACAAACTATCATGAACACATTAATAGTCTAATACAAAATTATTACAAATAAAATCGAATTTAGATTCAAAATATTAGTAAGTAACGCAACATGCAAGGGATACAAACTTCTTTTACAAACTATCATAAACACATTAATAGTCTAATACAAAATTGTTACAAATAAAATCGAATTTAGATTCAAAATTAACTTTTTCAATGGTGGCGTGGACACTTTATAAATGTGGACTATTCCCTTTACAACACAATAGTTAAATCGGAGCAAATCAAGAGCAAATATTAGATTAGATATTAAAATTGTGATTTGTTGTGGGCAATTATAACATCTAAAAATAAATAAAAAATAGATTTAAGTTTAAAATATTTAAAGAATATTAAAATAAAATAAAATAAAATAATTGGGCTAATAGAATCTACTCGGTCTTTTTAATGTCCTAAATAAAAATTTAGGACTTTAATTAGTTAATTAGGCCTAAAAGTTTAATAATATAAATATTTTGATATTTTTTATTTTTACCAATATTTATAATTTTATAATTTATTTACTAGTAATTTTAAAAAATTAAAATAAAATTAAAAATTAAAATGGGGAAATGAGTAGGGGATGGGGATTCCACCTCATCTACAAATAGAGCCAAGTTGATCTTATACTTTTGAGAAATTCATTGTATTCCTTCATCTACAAATAGAGCCACCTGTCAATATACGCTTGCCTACTACATACGTATACTCTTATCGGGATATATCAGCTCAAAGTCTTTGAGAATTATTACATCAATAATATAGTTGATCCCATTTGCCATTGACGTTTGGAATGTAATTAATAACTAATAAACCAAGAGCAAAAGATTTCTAAATTTATAAAATAATAATAATAACAGAATGGTGGCAGAAAGATGGTAAAATCGCAGTCAGTTTAATTACTCGCTTAATTAGAAAATAAGATAAACCAACATTGATAAATTATTAAAACGTTATTAGGTAATGGTTTTGTATCTATATAGTTGTCAAACGAAAGTTTTTACAGAGTAAATAGTCCATGCTTCTTAATTTGTTTGTAAAACATGAGAAATTCTAGAGTATAAAAAATGTACTACATCCAATGAATGCATGTATGTTGTGTGTGTATTTATTTTAAAAAATCACCATGTAATTAGTAATTATATTTATAAAAATACACTAGGTATATATGCATTAAATAGGTGTACTATCTCTAACGTACTCTAGAATCTCTCGTAAAATAAAGAGGTAAAGAGGAAGCCGGGAATTATTAGGAGGGAGTGAGACTGTGAGATATATATTTGTAAAAGAAAGACTTGAGCTTGTAGGGAAACACAAACAAAGAGGGAAATTAAGAGAGATGGAGATGATTCCAAGCAAACACAACCTTAGTCCTTTTTCTTAATCCTGGATACAAACTAGCAGGCACCAAAACGTTAACAGAAAAAAAAAAAAAAACACAGATTTTCTTTGCTTAATTTGTTTGTAAAACAGAGAGGGAACTCAGAATTATTAAGGAAACTGAGACTTAGATGCTTGTAAAAGAAAGAGCAATCGACTACGGAGTAAGGAAACAAAAACAAAGAGAATAATTAAGAGAGATGGAGATGATTCCAAAATATAGCCCACAAGAATCCATTAACACTTTGTGAGAATATAATGGCCAACTTCTTTGACATGACTGCGGTGAATCTTTGTTTGTTGACACTGTTGCTACTTCGACTGTGGATTTTTTCAAACATATGATCTGTTTGCAACAAAACAATTACAGCCGAAGATAGTTTCCACATCTGTGAGTTGTGGTGGCTCCAATCTGCTATCTTCCACGACTCGTGTTGGTTTACAAAAGAGTTTGAAATCACCTACTACCTCCCAGGTTGATTTGTCAAGTTTATAATCAAATTGTAATTTAATAAGTGCGATATGCATTATCTAATAGTCATAAATAGTTATTTAATTCTATAAGTTCTTATTAAAATTTTTTTTTTTGAATTTTTTTTTTTAATAGAACTTTTGAAGGTTAAATAAATTATTTTGTCTCTACTAGTAAAAATTCAAAATTTAGGCTTTTAAAAATAGAGGTTGAAATTTTTTTTGAATATTAAAATATCTAAAATATCATCTATTTATTTGACAATTTTATTTTATTAAACTTACCTATGAAACTAATTTTATAATTTTTAATAAAAATTCTTATTGACAACTAAACAATTAAATTTTTTTGAGTAAAAACTCTATTTATAATAGATCTGTTAACAATAGAGCTGGCAAAATTTGACACGACCCGATTACCCGACACGAACACGACACCAATAAATGAGTATGAGTCATCGAATTTAACACGATTATTAAATGGGTCAGGTCCGGGTCAACACGATTTTTTTCCGTGTCGGGTTAGGGTTAAAATTCTTGACCCATTTACCCGATCAATGACCCGATTATATTTTTTATTTTAAAATAATTTATAGATTCTTGTCATCAAAACTCAAATATTAGAGATGATTTTTTTAATTTTTTAAAAGGATGAATATAGACACAATATTTTATTTATAAAATTTTAAATACATTTAGAGCTTTAATAGTGTAAATATATAAAATATTGGTAGACATGCATATTTTATAATATTGATATATAATATTATTTACATATATATAATTAAAACCTCAATAGTGTGTGTAATATTTTAGTAGATATGTATATTTTATAATATTGATAAATTATGTATGTATGTATGGATGTATGTATGTATGTGCATACATATGTATGACAAAGTGTAAATATTTGATGTAACTTTTGTTTAATATATAGATATTAAGCGGGTTATTAGGTAACCCGATTATTTTTCCGTGTCGGGTTTGGGTCTCAATATTTTGACACGATTATTAAATAGGTCGGGTTTGGATCGACCTAAATTTGACACGACACGAAGCTGACACAATACGAACACGATCCGATGACCCGTTTTGCCAGCTCTAGTTAACAAAAGTTAAAATTAAATAAGTTCTATTTGAAACGTCGTTCCAAACAGAGCTTAAGAATAAGAAAAGACTAGTTCTGTAAATTGTAACAACAACAATGTCATGTTGTTTCGATGGAAAATTAAAAACCAACAAAACTTACAAAGGGAAAAAGACAAACCACATGTCATCTAGAGGAAAACGGTGGACAATCAAGAAGTCAACAAGTGCTACATAGGATGCGCCAGCGTATACTATTTAGGACATGTCGTTTACTAGCAAATAAAAACATGACATGCCGCACATAGTAGATAATCAGACGACATATTACTCAAACACCCAACTTTATCAAAATTTCGCGATTTAAAATGCTATTGTATAAAGTAAAAAGGAAAGTCCAAGCTACAATCTTTTTGCGACTCTTATGTCTATGCTCTCTATTACGAACGCAAAAGAGAATGAGGATTGAAAAGTGAAAACAAATTCGTCCGGATCCACCGTTCTTTTAATTTTTTTTCACAAAGCATCTTGAATGGATCATAAGAACTCATTATATACAAGTTATGTCTTTTCTCGACACCATCTACTACAAGAAGTCGCTTCCTTAAATATCTATGAATTATTTTCCTCCACATATTTTATCATTTAGTTTCATAATTTCATAAGTAAAGCATTACTTAAACAATGAAATTCGATAACTTATCCCTTAAGAGTTTTCTTTTGGACTATTAAATCCTTAAATAGATGTTTGTCTGAATTTTTGACAACACGAAAATAAATAATTTCGTATAAAAATAACAAGATGATTTTTACTGAAAATTAAATATCAAAATACTAAGAAGAAAATAAATCTACTAGTCTTACTCCGATTCAGATCCGAATTCAAACCCAACAAGTAAATAAGTTCAAATTTTAATAAAATTTAAATAACTAATTAATTCAAAGTCAATTTTACTTGTTGAAGAAGAGTAAAGTTTATTTTCGTAAACTGTAGCAAAAAATGACATGTTGTCGTAGAAGAAAATAAGAAGCTGACGAGACGTACATCTAGCGAAACAATAGACGACAATCCATCTTGATGAAAGTAGTGAACGACAAGTGCACTAGTGCATATATTAGGACATGTTTTCTAGAGAATGCTCATATTTCATCCACATCCAATGACATGTCACTCAAATACCCTACTTCATCAAAATTTCATGCATTAAAATACAATTGTATAAGATAGAAGAAAACTCCAAGCTATAACCTTGTTGGGGCTTTCATGTTCCGGTTACATTACAAACACAAAAGAAAAAGGGAGATTGAAAAGTAAATATTAATTCATTGTGGACCCACCATTCCTTTAATCTTTTTTTCACTAAGCATCTCAAATGGATCATAGTAACCCATTATTGAAGGCACAATTCAAAATAGTGGTATATTTTCTCGACATCATCTATGACAAGAAGGCCCTTAAATACATATCAACTATTTTCCTCAACATATTTCATCATTTAATTTCATAATTTCATGAATATAGCATTACTCAAACAACAAAATTCGATAGCTTGTTCCTTATAGTTTTCTTTTGGACTGTAAAATCCTTAAATAGATATTTATTCGAATTCTTGATCACATGAAGATAAACAATTTGGTAGGAAAATAAAAAGAGGATTTTATTGAAAAGTAAATATCAAATATTAAGAAGAAAATAAACTTAGTAGTCCTATTCCGATTGGGGTCCGGATCTAGACCCAAATAAGTATATAAGTTTAAATTTTAATAAAATTTAAATAATTAACTCAAGTCAACTTTACTTGTTCGAGAAGAATAAGTAAAGTCTCTTTTCATAAATTACAATAACCAAACGGCATGTCGTCGTGGAAGAAAATAAGAAGCCAACACGACGTACATCTAGAAAACCTCTAGACGACATGCAATCTTGATGAAAGCATCAAACGACAAGTCCTAATTGTATGAGCCAGTGCATGCTATTTGGGACATGTTATTTTCTAGGGAATGGGCATGCACCCGGTCATATGTTTAGTCCAGAGCAAAACGACATGTCACTCAAATACCTAACTTTATCAAAATTTCATGCATTAAAATACAATTGTATAAGATAAAGGAAAACTCCAAGTTGCAACTTTTTTGGGACTCTAATGTCCAAACTACCAAAAGAGAACGGGGTTTAAAAAGCAAAAATAAATTCATTGTGGATCCACCATTCTTTTAATCTTTTTTCAGTAAGCATCTTAAATGGATCATAAGAATCACTTATTGAATGCACAATTCAATCTAGTTGTATATTTTCTCGACATAATCTGCCATTAGAAATGCCCTTCCTTAAATACCAATGAATTATTTTCCTCCACATATTTCATCATTTAATTTTATAATTTCATAAGTATAGACTTACTTAAACAATAAAATTCGATAGATTGTTCCTTAGAGTTTTCTTTTGGACTAGTAATTCCTTAAACAGATATCTGTCTGAATTCTTTACCACACAAAGATAAATAAAAAGAGGGTTTTTACTAAAAATTAAACATCAAAATATTAAGTAGAAAATAAATTTGATAGTCTTCTTCTCATCCAAGTCTGAATCAAAATAAGTAAATAAGTTTAAATTATAATTAAATTGAAATAACTAATTAACTCAAATCAGTTTTACTTTTTTTTTTTGATAGATTGGTACGTGGGATCTCAAAATTCAAACTTGACTCAATTTGATTTTTTAGATAATTTTATCATTTTTGGTCAATTTTAACCTTAATTTTCTCAATAATCGTATCATTTTGAGTCAATTTGAAGCCTCAAATCGCACTGTGTTTATGTTGGATTCCTTGGTCGTGCCACAAACGCCCCCTGTAAACCATAGGTTTATGCTAAGAGAAAATATGGTAGAATAAAATTACAAAAAATAATTTTAAAAAATTAATAATTCCAAAAAAAATCAGGAATATTAAAATTTATAATAATTTTAGCATAAAAAAAGTGACAAATTAATTTTGAAAATGAATATGATCTTTCGCGGCCTTTAAAATTGTAATATATACAATTTTATTTGATAAAAAATATATGATATAATTTTTCCAAAATTTAATCATCTTATGAGCAGGTTAGCGAGTGGGGCCTCAAGATTCAAGCCTGATTCAATTAATAAACATGTGAGATTGATTTGATTGATTTGATAATATTGTCATTTAATGTCAATTTTAAACCTTAATTTGCTTAATAATTGTGTCATTTTAAGTTTATTTGAACCCTCAATTCGTATCACGTTTATGTTGGATTCATTGATTGCGTCACAAATGCAACATATAAGCTGTAGGTTCATGCTAAGAGAAAATATGGTAGAATAGTTTTGGGGTTTGATTTTTTTTCTCAAATCAAAATTGGAGAGAGTACATTTTGATTTATGGAAATATTAAAAAAATAAAAAAAGATAAATTGTTTGCAGAACCTTTCCAAAAAAATAATAATTTTTAAGAAGTTAATGATTCCATAAAAAAATCAAGAATTTTAAAATTTATAATAATTTTAAGCATAAAAAATAGTGATAAATAAATTTTGAAAAAGAATATCATACTTTTGTGGCCTGTAAATAGGAAAATTCCAAAAAAGAGTCACAAAGCAAACTGATGCTTCCGGTTTCCAATATCCAAAGGTAAGTTTTACGAAAGTCGAATATTTTTCAACCTCCCACGCTCCCTTATATTTGCATGATTCTAAAAAATGACCCCATCCGCGTTTCTCTTCTTTCATGGACACCCCTCGGCCGCCTTCTTCTTCTTCTTCTCCTCCTCCTCCCCCTTCTCCGCGATGCCAGCAATCCACTACATGCGTCTCCACAGAAAACCCTTTAAACCCATTTGCCATTGATCCCAATCCAACAGTCGACGGTTCTTCGGCCCCCGAAAAACGCGTCCGCTATGAAAAGAAGAAGAAAAATAGATTTTTTAAAGACGCGGCATCATCTTCGTCTTCTCGCCCTTCTTGTTTCGCGCGGAGCGGCACGCGCGTCGCGTCCAGAAGGCGAAGTATGAGAGTTGACCGGCTCGGTCCGATTCGAAGGAGCGAGGGCGGTGGTGTTGAGGCCATTGCGCTTCCTCTGGGAATGTCCTTTGCTGCTGTTGTTGCTCAGGTTACTTCAAGTTCCTATTCTTTTGAAGTTATTTTATGATTTTTGTTTGGCTATTTTATTGGTGATTTAAAGGTTGAGTCTTTACGGCAATTTAGAGTTTTGGGCAGCCAAAGTTATGTTACTGAGTTTGGAAGTCTTGATTTTTAGGGGATGATTATTGATAGATTTGGGTCATATTTGCTGATTGTTGGTTTGTTGAAATTTATGTTTAGAATTGTGACTTGGAGTTGGAGATCTCGAAAAAGTTTACATTTTGAGTTGATTTGAGGTTATTTAGCTTTACCTGCCTTTGAAGTTTTCTGCTAAATTGAGATAGAGCTATAAAATCCAAATGAGTAGCTTTAATGACAATGTAACTCTAAGAAGGGTAATGGAATACTTATTATTTGCTTTTTCTGTAGTTTATATATGATAATTAGTCATTAATATTCTCTACCTAATTTGATTAAAGGAAGTGAGTAACGACTAGCATCAATTTTATCATATGAGTAGAGTAGACCTTGTATGATACAGTGGATGTGTCCAGAATCTTGTGCAAGTCTTTTGCTTTTTGTTTATTTACTTTTTCATCCAGGGAAGAAGTTTTTTGGGGGGGGGGAGTGGTGGAAAGCTAAGTTTCAAATCTTCTTGCCATTTGCATTCGTCGTTTATTTTGTGGAGGAGATCATGAAAATGAGATCATTGACAGCAAGCATTTGCCATGAAATGTTTTCATCTTTCTACGGGTGTGGATTGTATGCAGAGGTTTAGATGAAGACTGTTGTGTTTTTGGAAACATGTTTCTGGTGAAGTAGCAGCTGCATAATATGTCTTCTCCGACATATTATGTTGAGTATAAAACTCATTCTGGTGCAAAATATCAAATATTATATTGTATGAGAGGTTAATCAAGTGGTCAAGCCTGTGGTTTGCTTCCACAAGGTCTGGGATTGATTTTTCAAGGCTATCTACCTAGTGAAAAGCCACGAGTTTCCTGTTCCCGAGAGTGTAGGGTTCACTGGGTGCCTAGCTTTAAACTTGAGTTAACTAAGTTGGTTCGGGGTAATTTCTGGGCTATCCAAAAAAAGTAAAAAATTTATTTTGGTAATCTACGATAATTGAAATCTTAGATGCTCCTTTTTCTTGTTAGTGATCTTCCTTAAAAGTTTGTGTATCTCTTATTTCTTTGAAAAACTTATTTATGATTTCTCTTATCACTGTATTTCCATTTTATGAAATGAAGACTGTTGGGGATTGGGTATTTCCATGCCTATTCTATTCCTGATTTAATGCGAATCAGTTTACAACTGCTCAGGTATAAAAGAAGTAGTGGAGCTTGACACTAGTGACTCAGATGTGCCTCACTCCTTGAAGCATCTGTGTTTGCATTTAGAACCAATGTCTGAGGCTCAAGCCATTGTTTTTGAATCTTGGCTCTGGGCAAGGCAGAGGTGTGAGTTTCACACAGTTCTTAAGTGCTAGTCGTAGTTGTCTTATGACTGCTGCAGACTAACATTTATTGTTTCTCAAAATTCTTATGTAAAAGACAATTTTGATTTCTTTACTTTTTACTTTTAGGATTGATGTTATTATTTTTCAATTAATATTGTAAATCTGGTACTTTTTTATTCTAGGTTCTGGAGAGAAAAGATGCGGCTGGTGATACGATGTCCATTGATCATCTTTCAAGGGTATAATTCCAGTTTCCAATGAGACTAAGAAGTTAAACTCTTTTAAGTTTTACTTTTGCAGTCATTTACCATAGTATCTTATAACTGTTATTTCACTTGCCAAGTCTATTTGAAAATTTTAGCGGAGCCTCATTTATATTCTTCACTCTTTTTTTTATCATTTGGTTTTTTGATGCTGTTGGTGTTCAGATAGTCACTAAAACGCTCTTAAATTTATGAACTTACTTGCAGGTCTGCACTTCAGCTGTCAGAGAATCTTTAACCAATGTAAGCAACAACTTATATTGCTGATTGAGAAGATCAAGATTCTTAAGTGATACAAATGTGCCCACGTTTTTTACCATCTTTGCGGTGGCAGGTGTTTGGGGACAAGTTTAATTATTTTGCAAGGAACTTTGAGAAATCATTTGGGAGCACATTGAGGACTCTTAGATTGATTAATGAGTCATCCACAAGTAAGGGGCGATACCACTTAAAGAACCAAGGTCTGTCGATTTTGGATGTGGCTTCAAATGAAGTTGGTAGCACAAGCCCTTGTGGTGTTAATTATTGTCACTCAGAGACAGAATTGCCTACTATTGAAACTGAAGATGTTTTGTCTGCGGCTGAAGAAGTACAAGAGCAAATAGCAGCGAACTTTATTAGTAAGGAACTTGCACTGCACGGTGAAAACAACCAACTGGCTTGTGCCTCTTCTGGCAGATTAGGTTCTGTAATCAATCAGAACGTGCTAAGTACAATGGAGAAATCTGTTGTGGAACAAGTCCGTTCAAATGACCTCAAGGCATTGGAACTCAATCTTGCAATGCAAAAAATGAAGTTGAAAGAGACCCAGTTGGCACTCAACCTTGATTCAAATCATTTGGAGAGGTCAAAACTAGCTATGGGTATATCCAAGGCATCCTTTAAAGCTGAAAAATTCAAGAATCAAGTAGAAGACACGAGACATGCGGAGCTGCTTACAAAATGCATAGACTGTCTTGTTGCTGGTATAGTGATCATGTCAGCCTCCCTCTCGTATGCTGCTTATGTCTATTCGTATAGAAAGATTTCTGAAGCTACGACTGCCTGTACACCTTCACCCCAGGTAAGGACTGTTTCTTCATTCTTGCTTCAACTGATTTACTGCTTCTGATTCAAACAATCATTTGTTTTCTATGTCATGAACATAATTAAATTTCATGCACTTGCTTTACTTTAGGCCTGTTTAACTGTTGATAAGCTTCAGATTTAGCCTTTAGGCCTGGTTACAAATTAGATTTTGATCTTGTAACTGCATTTTGATTTCATTTGGGAGATCCAGAATCCTGCTTTAGTTATATGCTGAATAACAAGTGCAGAATGTTTTAGAATTTCTTGCTCCTATACTCTCTCAAACTAATTAAGCAGCTCTTAGGCTTAGAGATGTCTCCCCCATTGCCTATAACAATTTTTATTCTTGTTAACGAAATGATGGTGCTTTTAATTTTTTGCAGGCAACCAAGTCTTGGTGGATCCCAATTACAGTCTCATCTTTCAATTCAGGGTTGAACACTCTCAAGTGCCAAGTTCAAGTAATGAGCCGAATGATATTTGGTTTCTTAATGATTCTTGCAATTGCATACTTGCTTCACCAGCGTGGAGCAACTTCAAGACACAGTATGCCGATCACTTCAATCCTGTTGCTCTTAGGAATTGTCTGTGGCTTTGCCGGCAAGCTTTGTGTAGACATGCTTGGAGGCAGCGGATATCTATGGCTCCTACACTGGGAGACTCTCTGCTTGCTGCATTTCTTTTCAAACAGCTGTACCTCACATTTGTTCCAAGTCCTTCATGGGCCGGTCAATGTCTGTCAAGGGGCAGAAAGAAAAACAATGGTTCCATACTGGGTACGAAGATCCCTGTTTTATTTTACTCTGCTTTTCATTATACCATTAGTATGCGGCCTCATGCCTTTTGCAAGCCCAAGTGAATGGAAAGAACACTTCTCACTGCTAGTTTTAGATTATCAGTCATCTATGCATGATTGAAGCTGGAGTTTGGTGTGATGCAAAGATCTATGTATTCTTTTACCATCTGAAAAGGTTGATTTATCAGTAATTGGTGTAAATTAGTCTTCTGTTCTTGTACTGTTTATCAGGATGCCCAATTTTGTTTGGCCTGATTAATGCCATGTGCGCAGCTTTGTTTCTTGTAACAGTAAATTATGAGATCTGTCTCATGTTTGAACTAAACTGGCACTAGCAAGGCCCCAGACAAGCTTGATATTGTAGTTCTTGGAATGCAGTTGTGTTAACTATTCAGATAGCGAACTCCATTTCATGTATCATTAATTTGTTTCAGTACGCTATAACATGAGATTGATTCAAACAGAAGTCCCAACAGTCAACAGAAACAGGGAAGAGAGTAGGCAATAAAGTTGAATCCCCGGTCCAAATCAATTGATGTTAACAAGCAGGCAGAATAATATGAACCGCACAGAAAATGCTCATACAATTTGCAGCAAAAAATTATTGAACCGGTTCTTTCATTTATTGTGTTCAAAATTTCAACTTAATGCATACATAGCAATTTTTCTAAGAGGGAACAAGAATAAGTAATGAACGGAAAACCCGAACAAATTTGAGCAAGAGGAAAATTCAACTCCTGAAGCTCAAGTAAACTTTAAAATTTGGAAAAGCCCCACCAATGCATCTTACAGATTTCTCCTATGGTAACATGAACGTTCTGAACTGGTTTATCTAAAAGCTCTGAAACTACAAATTTTACATATTTCTTCCGAGACAGCTAGAGTGACCTAAGAAATGATGTGATGGGGCACGAAGGCATGCCCCCAACGTCTTTGATGACAAACAAAATCGTTGAGCAATGGACACACTTTTTGGAAGCCAGAGAAGACTTCGATATCTGTGTTATACAATTGTTGAGAGAATGCTCAATCAATTATAGAACCTCGTGAGCTTTACCATAGTATCTGTTTATGAAAGGAGCCTGCAAAGAAAAATTATGACACAGCAAAAGAATTAATTGAAGACACCGGTAGTGTAGCATAGTTACTTCTGTAAAAACAGCAAAGGCAATGCATTCTAGCAGATCAAGAAGACTCAGTTCAAAAATGGTCGACAACAGTTTTGTGCACATTGAACATCAAAGAGGCCATCCCATAGTTTTGAAAAAAATGAAATAAATAATGAAAATGCATGTTTTCAAGAAAACTTCCTAATTTCAGGAGGTGTGAATCTATCTACTTAACAATGATTTCAGATGATAAAACAATGATTACTTGAATTTAAATAGGATGCAATATGAAATGTGTCACAAATGCAATGCATTAGATATATTTCATATAGCACAAGATATTTTTATCCTTCAGAAACAAAAGGGCAAGTGTGTGTCCCCTTCTTCATTTTCCCTTTGGGATTTTAGTTTAATACAAAAGTGGATCCCCTTTCTCCTCAATAACTAAATGGCATTATGAAAAAAATTCAAGTAAACTTCAAATCAAGCAGAAAATCCAAAGTTAAGAAAAGGATAATAAATAATTTGCTAGCAGGTTGCCTAAGGTACAATCTAAAAGCAAGATGTACCAAGGAAAAAATGGTCCTGAGGATTATATCAATGAGAAGACCATTTGAAGTAAAGGAGGTATCAAAAGCTATGTTTTTCCCCCCCTCTTTTTTCATCTTTTGGATCAAGTGCACAAGAGACTTAAAACTTTTTTCATCTAGAGCTGAACTCCATGTGTTATCGATTCTTAGAATCGCATTTCCAATGTGTGCAAAATATTGACATATTCAAGAAGTAAAAGGCAAAAAAGGTATAGAAATACTACGGGTAAAACTTAGGTACAGAATTTGATGAACAGACACACTCAAACTCAAGACTTCATAAAACAAGCTAGTCGACTACATTGACAGAAATCATCTGAATTGACCAGATTAACGTAAAACCACATCATGATTGGAAAATTTTCAACTGTGGAAATAAAATATCAAATTAAAGAAGCAATCTCCCTTGATATGCAAACATATCGTTACCAAACTCAACAAAGTATTATTGCATATAGAATCAATGTCACTTTTGAAGTTCAAAGAGCCAGAGACACGAGATTGAGAATCTAAAAGATTCTGTGCATGAGGTATATAAGAAGCAGCGATCTTACAACTTTACCTTAACATTTGATACATCTGGTGTATCCGGTGTCTTCACAGGATAGAACTTGTAAAACCTCATACTCTCAAAAGCTGCTTTAGTCTCCTCACTCATTTCTTCGATGGCTTTTCTCCGTGCCTCCTTTGCCTACAAAACATGAACTTTGAAAGACTTGGATAAACCAAGGAAACAGTTCTATATCACAAGAGTATCTACAAGCAATAAAATACCTCTCGATTAGCTTTCTTCGCTTCACGAACTTTCTCTTTTACAAAATCCTGACAACAAAAAGGAAAGAAACCATCAGCGACTCCATAAAAAAGTAAATCTATTAGTCACTTTCAAAAACATTATTAGAGTTACCTTAAAAGCATCCTTTTGATCTTCAGCTAATGCCTCTTCCTCAACCAGCTTATCAGTGAACTCCTACAGCTCATAGATACATTTACCAATCAGTTTTCTTCTATGTTTTCATCCTTTAAGGGAGAGGGAGCATAAAAATAACAAAAAGTATTTCAGCAATAACATTATGCTTAACTCCATCCTCCACATGTAGCAAAACCAAAGAAATAGAGCAAAAAACCCCAGGTTTGACCAGATCAGTAAACAAAATGCTGTGACAGGATTATGGCAAGAGATTAAATCAATGGCAACCCATCCAAGACCCTATGCTTTAAAGGGATCCCCACACTGAGAGGTAGACAAGTATCAATGGGTTGTTGAACTATGGCCATAATGTTAACCACTACACACTGCACCAACTTCACATCCAAAGTCATTCAGATTATGCCAAACAAAACCATAAAGGATAAGTCCATACATCAACTTCGTCGAATTCCCAATCAAACTCGCAGACAACCTGCAGGAATAAAGGGGTAAAAATGATCAAATTACATATATTTGCTTTATTCATTACCATAAAGGTAGCATGATGTATTTTCTAATATAATCACATGAATCATCAAAATCCAAAAATTGATGTCTATCGGTTATATTTTTCAACATAAACTTACAGGAGGTTCTACTGGAAACATTATCTGAACCACAGTGCTTTGCTCAAATTCATCTTCCTTGAATGGCTGGTAGAAATCTGTCAAAATATAATGATGTCAAGAAGCTGCTAAAGTGCCACACGAAGTAGCGGTAATATATAATGAATCACCATCAAAGCAATATATTCCTTGCCATATCAAAACAAATTACAGCTGATGTTAATTACAAGCATTTTCTCGAAACAGTGGTTGTCATATCAACAATTTTCACAGTACTACAAAGTAAATGTTGCCTTTTTCTTTTTCTTTTTTTCTCGTTTCTTCACTATCACTTGTCCTTTCAATGGTGGCAGCCCATTAGAGTAAAATTCACCACGTAGTCAACCACAATAAGTAGTCAAGCACCATAAAATCTATAATGCAGCAATGAACATCAAAGTTTAACTCTATACTCACAAGGTAGGCAATATTCAAATTTCTTAAGGCGGTCCACCTTCAAATGTCTCAAAGCAGACCTGCAGAATAGAAAGCAATTTAAATAAGTAATCATTATACAAACATGAAACATCCTAATATTTGCCAAAAGAATTCAGTAGTAGCAAACCAGAAGTCTATTCCTTATCAAACTGATAGACTTGATATGCATGAAAATTTTATATTGTTAAAATTAAGAAACAATTTTGAGAGAATAAAGTATGATATGATAAGTGAAACTTCGTATAGAGGAGTTATGTATTCTGAACGGGTGAACAATGTGGGAAAGTAAAAAAGTTACCTAGCTGAAAGAAAGCCTCTGGTGAATTAAAGAGCCAAGTCTGATAGGTTATTTCAGGATACAACATAAATGTAATAGCTTATTCTTTCAATGAATAGTGTAAACTAGCTCATGAAAGCTTCATAGTCTACTGCATATACAGTCAAATTATAATGAACATTAAACAAGATTTTTTTTTTCTATAAAATATGTTAACATCAATTTGTAGTCAAGTGTGTTGCAAAATCACATCCTTATACCTCTGTCCCATTTAAAAATCAGTCAATTCCTCTACAACATATTTAAAATAAATAAATAAAAGAGAGAAAGTGAAAACACAACTTTTTACCTTCTTTGAGTGCAGCTCAGAATAAAAATTTGAGATTTCAACCTTTCAACTTGTCGGTCTCTGCAGAGGAATTACATTATACAATGACATCAAAATTATATGAAATAATCCTTATGATGAGTAGAGAGAAACAGTTCAAAAAACTACTTCGAAATGAACGGCAAAAAAATGCTGTTTTAGATACCTCTTCTCAAGAGGTATATATGGAACCCAGTCCATCTTCATTTCTTTCATTGGAACTATTTCTTCCACCTCTCTCTGAACTGATTTAATACCTATCTTATCAGAAGGTGGGAAAGGAGATACAACCTGAAACAAGAAATACCAATATTCAAATACGCATGATAGCAAAATAGAGCTGTTTTTGGCAAACTTAACACACAAAAAGGCAGCCACATGAACAGACTTACAGCAACCACCACAGGTATGCAGACAATTTTGTTTTTATTCTCATATGGTACCAATTGAGCTGCAAGGACATAGAACTTGATCAAAATTTAGCATCTATAAACATAATTTCCATACTCCATTATGTACATTTGTGAACAGAATAGAAATGCCACCCAAAAAAGCCAACAAGTTGTCAGCCACTTACGCTCTGTACAACCGAAGAGATAAACTTTCTTCCCATAAAGTACTCCCCCTTCTTCAAAAGCATCCTGACCGCACAATTAAAAATAAATTCATCACATACTCTCCAATTGGTTCACCAAAAAAGAATACCCCAAAGAGCAAATCTATAAACATAAAAACGTAGAGAAATGATGGTTTAATGCCTTACTTCTAGATTTGAGAAGTTCCACTTGAATTGGTAGACTGAATCCAATTGATCCCACTGGCAAGCAAAAGTACTTACTAGATTATATAAAGAGAGCAAGTGAACAACGTTTGTAACGTGTAAACAAAATTATCAAACTAACCTCCGTTCCAACAGGGAACACCTCCTTCCACAAATCTTCCTACATAACATAAAACAAACAATTCCAATCAGTAAAAGAAAACATGGTAAAATGCAAAACCACTACGTACGAGTGCGTGAGCACACTTCTCTAGATTAAAGAGTAATAATACTTCCCTAGCTGAGAAATTACCTTAACTACATGGATACATAAAAGATAAGAAAACAAAATAATATCATATTTTCTAATTTAACTTCCCTTTTATTATTATTTTTTAACTTTTATGCTGCCTAATTTAATAAAAAAAGCACTTGCACAATAGCATTTAATTCACAAAGCCATTGAAACCTAATGCACATATTCACTTTCCAAACCTAACAAGCTTCCTAAATTTCTATTTTTCTGACTTCTCCTTTCATAAACATAAAACACAAGTCGACACTTAGTTCCAATGGCTTCATCCAATGTAACTTTTCTGATTGAAATTGTTTTATATCTTTTGCAGATACTAATTCATTAACAATGCACTTCAAGAACAGCAATCCAATTCACAGACATTGATACCTACACGCAACTGTTCCATTTCGAAAAGCTCAAAATATTTTTAACAGCCTTTAATTTCCTAAAATTTGTGTCAGAAACCTAATAATTACTCCAAAAAATACAAAACAAACAACAAACTTTTCACAGCGTCAAACGAATGCGTCACCGGAGAAAAAAAACGTCAGCACAGAACGAAACCAAACAGCGGCAAATGACAGCAAGAAACAACAAAATTTACCATGTTGCGTTGATCTTCGAAGTACTCAGGCTCGGTCTCCGGCTTGGAAGCCTTGACACGCTTAGCTCGATGAGCTTTGCTGGTCTTTTGCTGCTCGTCTTCCTCCTTGTGATTCTCTTGCGAAGAAGAAGAAGCTTTTGCTGCTGCTGCAGCCGCTCCCTTTCGCTTAGCTCCCTTCCTCATTGTGCTGTGAAGTTACGGAGAGAGAGAGAGAGAGAATCTATGCGTAGAGAGAGGAAGTAGGGTTTTTTAAAAATAGATCCGAATTTGAATTTTAGAGAGAGAAATGGAGAGTGAATTGGCTGTTTCTTGTTTATATAAAGGGTTTCATTTTAATTTTGATTTTGGGCGTGGAATTCACGCGGACTCTTCTTGGTTTGAAGAGCGAGACAGAGCAGAGAAGCGTGAAAATTTTTATTTTGGATAATAAAGTGTAGGTCCATGGCTTCTAATATATAATAATATCACCCTCTTCAAACAGCATTCTAAGTTTTTTCATCCCAAGCAATTATTAATGGCAAAAGTTTATACTACCCATTAATACGCATAAAACCCACACGATAAAAATGATTATTGGGTCGATCATATCATTGATGGATCAACTTATTAAAACTCATTCCATAAGGAGTCAGATTTAGAGTTTAAGATTAAAAATTCATTTCACCCCCGTTACCCATTAATATGTAATATTAATGAGTAACGGGTGAAATTTAAAATGTAATATTAAAATTGATTATTTATGTAAACTTATGACAAATCCTAATTTTTTTAATATTTATTGTAAAATTTATAACCTACATTTGTATCTTCTCATGAACATGATTTTATTTTTATAATTTTTTTCTTCTAGAATTTTAATCAATGATATCGGTGCCTATAACTAACGAAAAATGCTACGTGTAGAAAAAGATAAGAGAAAGATGATATAAATAAAGAAGAAATTGGAAGAGAGAGGGTGGGTGGGTAGAGAGAGAGAGGATAAATTTTTCTCATCTTTTTTCTCATTTTTCTCTACACCAAGCACAGTTCCTAACTAAATATTTGATTTTTTGTACATTATTTGATGATGTTAAACATTAAGCATATTAATAGTTTCTTTTATTTGGTATTATATTCTTAAGATATAATACCAAAAATAGCGGGTTAAATGGGTCAATTCAAAAAAGATGATAATGATAAAAAAAAAAAAATGGGTACGAATTCTCATTTTTCAACCCAATAAAATAATAGGTGGGTTCAAATATATGTAATTTAACACGACATGGTAAGAATACCACACAAAACTATTTAAACACGACCCATTGTCAAGGCCTACAAGTGATGAAACAAGGTGGCATATGCCTATTAAAATGTAAATTCAAAATTACTTATTATTATTTATTATCATCTCAATCAATAAATGTCATTTCTACTACTGTGGATACAAATCCATGATTAAAAAAAAAAAACACAAACCTTCCTCGGATTCATCATGAGTCTACATTTTTTGCCCAATAGTCATTCTTATAAAAGAATAAATAAATTAAAACAGAGATCTAGACTTTTACTAAATGATGAATTCATTTTAGATTGTAATTAGTATAATTAATTGAAATAAAAGAATTTTTCTTTAAATAAGCAAACAAGTACCTTAAAAAAAATTAACTATTTTTCTATGATGAGAGGTTCAAATATTGAAGAAGAATTAGTGGTGTAGAGTATGAGATAGAGATTAGAGATAGCGGGTAATGTGATTACGTTGATTTTAGTAATTTAGATGGTAGTAAAAAATATAAATATTTTTGGAATTAAATAAAATTATAAGGTTATTAAATGGTTATCGCTACTCTCTTAACATCACAAATATGAATATAATTTATTTTCTTTATTTTTATCATTTTAGAGGGATATTTGTTCCGAACTCTAAATCACAAAATTTATATTTTGTTCCTTAATTGTTCATTTTCAATGACCTATCAATATAATAGTAAGGGAACATATGAACAAGTTATAATAATATCATTTGAATTAGTTAAATCCCTTCAGTTGAAGTAAGAGATATAAAAAATTTAAACATAGCTCGCACGGGTAAAATTCAACACCGTATGTAATGTTTAAATTGAAGAAGAAAATTAATGATGCACTTATTTGTAATTTCTCAAAATCTCAGGGTAGAATGTTATTATACTATTTTGATTTATCTTTTGAAATTTCAAACAATGTTTCTATCTTTTGTATAAACAGTACGTGTGGCGGGTCTAAACAAAACCAGGCGGCGGGGGTTGAGGTGTGTCGGTATTGTTGAAAGGCTTGTGCTATGTGGATCCTAACTGGTCCCCGGCCTCAGCTTTTATCACTAATAAATTTCTCATTATCTAATTTCTCGTTATATTATTATATTTTTGTTATGAGTGATGATATGACCATAAATTTTTGTTATAAATTTATCTTGTATAAATTAATTTGACATTAATTCATTGGTTAAATGAAAATACAAAATAATAAAAATAGATAATATGGACCAAGAGATATTTAATTCAACTAATTTTGTAATGCCACATTAGTTTATACAAACTAAATTCGTACAAGAGTTTGTGATTATATTATTACTCTTTTGTTATTAATTAGTCTTTTTTTTTGTCATAAACTAGTATGTACACATAAAAAATAAAACTTGTCTCGTTTTCATAATACTTAATACATTTTGATACTATATTTTATAATACTATTCTCATTTTCAAATACTTTTTTATTTAGTTTTATTATAAATTAAATAAATCATAAATAAGAATATATGTTTTGATATAAATAAGAAATTAATAATAAGATATATTTCTTATACTTTTTCTTATTTTTAATTTTTTTTTCTTACATAAATATATAATTTATATTCACAAACTCAAATATCAATCAAATAACTTATTTATCCATCCTTTTGTTTAAATTTTTTGTACTTGAATATTATAAAAAATAGTATGAGGTAACAAGGATACAAAAATAATAGACATCAATAATTGGTTTATGTTGACAAATGAGAAACTAACTTTAGCATATAAAACAAGCCCATAAAAAGAAATGGCAGTGCCCATGAGACCAAACCCAATTTGGAAACTCCTCGCGTGGGGCCGCGCCGCCCTGCTTGCTTCTACACTCACTATACTCACACCAATCCGACCAGAAGTGAATGGAAATAATGAGAAGTGACTAAATTCGCATAATTTTTATTAAGTTTCTTGATATTGCTTATTATATTGTTAGATTCTTTTAAGGCACCAACTATGTTAGAAATATTATAAGGTAAATTGCGTTTTTATAACTACATGATTAAAATTATAATATATTTTTTTATTATTTATTATTTTACGTGTGGGGTTATAATTTGTTCTCTACCTTATAACAGCTTCAAGGTAGTCATTGCGTTCTTTTAATTGGGTTCGCTCCATTTGTCCTTTTGCCTTCATCTTTGTCACTTATTTGCTATTTCTTGGATGAGACCATGATGTTCAAAAAAACTTTTAACGAAAAAATTTTAATTGTTTGGTTGTTCGATGATATATTTTAGTAAAATTTATAAAAGTATTTTAGAAGATAAGTTTTTAAGTTATGTTATGAAACGAATGAAACAAGAATTTAATAAATAATTCAAATTTTAGACAATTTAATTTAAAAAAAAACTCTCTAACCTCTACTCTCAAAATTTAAAAATTTGAATTTTACTAGTAGACACAAAATAGCATAGTTTATTTAATCTCTCAAATTTCTATTGTTGTTTAGTTTTGTTTTAAGTAGAGTTTTTAAAGATTAAAAAAAAATGATCATTAGATAAGTCATATCAAATAAGCATCAATTATATTCCTCTTTCTTTCTCTTCAGATTTCAACACTTCATCCCCAACCATGACATTCTCAAAAAAAATTATATAATTTTCGTTGTTTCGTTCTCCTCCATTTTTTCTACATGAATATGATCAATATGATGGAAATAATGCATCTTAAAGATTAATCTTTATTAATGGTGCATTAAGTCACTGAATTATGGAAACGTAATCTCCTATGTTAAGATAATGCATATCTTAAAGGATTTGATTCTCTGTATCCAAACCGATTGTATAACAAATGTAACCAAATCAAAGTGAATTTTCATGATATCCCAAATTCTATCGGGAGAGTTCTCGTTCACACACGTGTGCTTATAGCATATGTCGAAGAAATTTTTTTGCACGTGGTCAAATTTCCAAAGTGAGGAAACAGACCAAAAGGTGAAATAGAGTTTCACTTGTAGCTAGTGCCGCTCTTACAGTAAAAAATGAGCAATTCTCAACGCATTAATTTGGAGGTATGATATGTCATTTTGACTTTTGAGTGTAAAATTTTTAGTGGACTTTTCATCAATTATGAAGGAGCATGCTTCCTTACAAACTTAGTCGTTGGTTCCACTTAAGCCCACGATCGGATACTGTTTATATGAGAGAACTGTACCTTACAGATGCTATAAGGTTGTCCTCTCCCAAATATAAATTATGAATTCAAAGTGATATTATAAGTCAGATAAAAATTATTACTTCTTGTAACAATAGAATAGAAAATATGCGAAAACCCTTTGATTGTTAAAAAGAATAATAAGGGTGCGCTTGAAATTGAGGTTGAGTAGCTGTATCTTAAAACTTACAGCATTAAAATATTTGATAAACACTAACTATTATAGTTTGAAAGTTATATTAATATGATTTTTCCCTTATACGATAGAAACTCTATTATATTTTTAATAATTTTGTCAAAATTACTATTTAAAATTTATAATTATTACATATTATTAACGTGTGCTTATTACATATGTCGAAGAAAAGTTTTTGCACGTGGTCAAATTTCCAAAGTGAGGAAACAAAGCAAAAGGTGAAAAAGAGTTTCACTTGTAGCTAGTGCCACTCTTACACTGAAAAATGAGCAATTCTCAACGCATTAACTGGAGGTATGATTTGTCATTTTGACTTTTAAGTGTAAAATTTTAGTACACTTTTCATCAATTATGAAGGAGCATGCTACCTTACAAATTTGGTTGTTGGTCCCATTTAAGTCCAAGATCGAGTACTATTTATATGAGAGGGTCGTACCGTAGAGATACAGTAAGGTAACTCTCTCCCAATTATGAATTATGAGTTCAAAGTTATATCATAAGTCGATAAAAATTATTACTTCTTATAACAATAGAACAAAAAACGTGTGAAACTTTGATTACTAAAAAGAATAATAAAGGTATGTTTGAAATTGAGATTGGTTAGCTATAACTTAAAAGTTACAGCATTAAAATGTTTGGTAAATATTAACTGCTATATCTCTGAGGCTATGTTAATATAATTTTTCACTTGTATGATGGAAACTCTATTATATCTTTAATAATTTTATCAAAATTATTATTTAAAATTTATAATTGAGTAATGATACAGCCACAAACTCTTGTACAAACTTATTTTGTACAAACTGACGTGGCATTAATTCATTGGTTGAATGAAAATATAAATTAATAAAAACAAATCATGTGGGCCAAGTGATGTTTAATTCAACCAATCTTATCATGCCACATCAGTTTGTACAAAATAAGTTTGTACAAGAGTTTGTGGCTGTATCATTACTCTTTATAATTACTACATAGGGAGATTGTCAATTTCCCCCTTACAGTAATCAACATATACTATTTATACCCCTACTGTTTTTATAATGGCCAAAAACCCCCTGATAACATAAGTTTACAATATTACCCTTATTTTCAACTACTCTTTTATTTATATTTATTATAAATTAAATAAATCACATGAATAGAAACTAAATAAAAAAATTAAGCATTAAAAACAAGAAATATATGTTTTGATATGAGAAAAAAATTAATAATAATTTTTTTTCTTGTACTTATTTATTTTGTAAAAATTTTCTTATAATAAATACATAAGAAATTTATTATAAAATGATAAAAAAACTATTATAAGAAAACTTGAATGACAAATAAAAAATTATTATAAGATAAATAATAAAATATTTTGCCTATACTTTTTACATTTAATTTTAAAATATTACAAAATATTATTATAAGAAAATGTTCACAAAATAAATAATTACAAGAAAAAAAATTATTATTAATTTTTTTGCTCATATCAAAATATATATTTCTTATTTTTAATACTTAATTTTTTTATTTAGTTTCTATTCATGTAATTTATTTAATTTATAATAAATGTAAATAAAAGAGTAGTTAAAAATAAGGGTAATATTGTAAACTTATACTGTCAGGGGGGTTTTTGGTCATTTTAAAAACAACAGAGGAGTAAATGGTATATGTTAATTACTGTAGGGAGGAAAGTAGCAATCCCCCTTACTACATATTATTAACTTTTATTTTATATTTACAGTTTTTTTTTCCACAACAACTATATCTTAACAGTTACAATACCTCAATTTCAAATAGTACCTAAATTGGTTGGTGCTCAGCTCTCTTATTTCATACGAAAGAAGAAAGAATATATTTGATTTGTAATTTAACATTCGAATTATGCTGTAACAGATTTGATTCGTATAATAAATAAATAAATAGAATTAAAGTCACGTAGAAACAACAATCCATTCGAGCCAAACTGTTAACTACTATTATTGAGTTGCCTATCCTATTGAGATAAGCAACGATATAGAACAAGCCTAACGCAAGTGCAGTTCAATTTAACGAATGGTTAAATATGAATTTGCACTCTTTCTATTACGTATGAAGGTATATATCCTTTTATTTTCTTTAGCTAATTAAGTTATGAGCGCCGTGGAACAAAAGCTGTTTCTTCGTAGTACTCCCAAACAGACCCTAAATCGACAGCTGACCTCCCTAATTCCTCATCTTGGTTATGATCCTTAGAGACCCCAACGCCCAAGCCGAACTGAAATGTGAACGTGACGTCGAGAAAATAAAGCAAGAAAACAAGAACGACGCAGCACAAGAACATGGGAATAGGCCCAAAAATCCACAGGAACAAAGGGAACGAAAAGTAGAATGCTCGAAGCCCCACTGACCAAAAGTAGCTTCCCCTGTTCACTGTTCTGGCCACAAACTCAGCTGTGAGCTGATGATGATGCACGTTTTCTGACATTTTCTTGAAGGGCACATTGATCAAAATGCCTGCGTGGCTGTAGTATCTGATTGATTGAACGTTGAGCAGGAACGCTACCAGGAAGCATACCAATATGAAGAAAAATTTTATGGAGTAAAAGAAATCGCTTCTGTCGCCAAACGTAAACCAAGTTGATCGGTCGCCGTCGCTGCTTGTCATCAAAATTGCGATCAGAGAGCTCAGCATGATTGCCGTTGATGCTAATAATGTTGATGCCATTATGTTGTTTCGTAGTGTCTGCACTGCAAGGACTCCATTCTTCGACGCGTCCTGTAGTGCAACATTTAAAGTTGTGATCGGTGGTTATTAAATTAAAAAGTTTTTTTCTTTTTAAATTCTCAATTTTTATCAGAGTTTTAGAAATGATGAGGTCAGATAAAGAAGAAAACACAAAAAAAAAAAAAGGAAAACTGAAACAACCCTAATTGACTCAATAATCCATCTCCTACATCGTGGCAACTAATTTACAAAGAAAGTTAAATAAAACAAATCTGAACCACGCACCATCATTTAAATAATCTCCCAGATCATACCCCATGCAAATATTTAAGTAAGATTTTTACAAATTCAAGAGAACTCAGATTACGAGAAAATCTTGAATCCATAGAGATGAATCTACCACAAATCGTCATACAATAAAAACAAAATTAATAAGAAGGTGAAAGGAAGTAATGAACAAAACCTCCATCATAGCTTGGACCCAGAATCGGCGATTGATGGCGTTGACACCAATAACAGTCTTAGTGGGGTGCTTTACAATTCGATAGAGAAGCCATACGTGATAAGCTGCCATTATCAGCAACCCAAATGGGACCAATATGTAATCAAGAAGCTGCTGTTCCCCCATTGATTTGATTAATTTGGGGATTCTTTCTTTCTTTCTTTCTTTCCTTTTTTTCAGCGAGCGATAGAGTTCAAATCTAATACGTTTTTTTTTTTTTCTTTTTTTCTGTTATTTGTGTGTGGACTGAGTAAAATGACAATAACACGAAAGGGATTTTATAGAAAGCGCTTTTGAGTTGTGTTGCGTAGTGTTGTGTTGTAAGTATGCATGCACTTGTAAGTAGTGAGATGAGTAGAGAGGTGGAGAGACTTTGGGATTTAATGGGATTCATACGCGTAGTTGGTTTTAATGAGCCACGATCACACTCTTTGCTTGCCCACTAAAATTTTTCACATGACTTCTTTGGCTTTTCAGTTTTGGTACTCGTGATTATTTATTATTTGATGCTTTATTCTAAATTTAATGATAGTTTTGACGAAAAAGTCTCACAGAACCACCAACTTTTAATTGCCAGTGATTTAATAAAATTTTATATTGCTTATTTATTTATTTGAAATCAAGAGCAGTGATAGAGGTGGCCAAAAATTTTATACAAATTTACTTTTCTACAAATTAATGCACCATACATAGTTGTATAGATTATCAGTTTGTCTAAAGTACTCTTATCGCTTGAGATTAATTGGGTGGCAATAAGTTTTCCCTCATGTAATCACGCTTCTAATAAGGCATTGGAGTTTCGTGTGTAATTATTTCCTATCTTTTGTTATACTACATAATCATACATGATTATGTAACAGTTATGTTATTTTCACAACCGTTGGATTTTCATCCAACGGCTGCTACACAATCATATCTGTTACATGATTATCTAACATAACAATTTTCTTATTTCCGCCTTGTAGATATGTCCCATAAATATCAGTGCCGTAAATTTTTGGCATGCATGATTTGAATTTCGATATTGGAATTGCAGTGCAAGATATTAATGCACTAGATTTTTAAGATATTCGAACTGTACCATAATTAATTAGATATGTTCTTTAAAATTAGTTGGGTAGATTCAATCTGTTCTGAATTTTGATAGTTGAACTGTGTAATATTAATCTAAGTTCTAAGAGGTGTGATATTAAAACAAAAAAGCAAGCATAATAGTGTTAATATAAGTAAATAAGAAATTAATAGTGCAAAACAAAAGAGAATGTAACAGTCACTTCTCCTCTCACTGTGGCTTCAGGCTTGTGCCATCCTCTTCCTTTGATTGGAGTATGGTTTGAAAAATGAGACAATTAGATACCGAATTCGCTGCCCTATTATATTTTAGCCATATTTATAATTGACACTTTGTTTTAATATATTTTCAATTTAACTTTCTCTAAAATTATAATTAGTTTACCTTAACACACACATTTGGTACATTTGTTTTCATAGATTAGACGTGGGAATATCACAAAAATTGAAAAGACAAAAGCCGTTGCATCCGAGAGTGTTCTTTTGAGGAAATAGAAATTGTTTATGGAAATCAAATCGCACCATCTGCTAGCTATGGAGTTCTGTTGAGAGTGTTCCAAGTTCATCTAATAAAACTAATGAGTTATATCTTGGGCACTGGGGAGCTCAAGATAAAGAAACTTAGCAAAGCTAGTATTTTTTAATTTTTGCCTTAATCGAGTCGCGTGTATATAAAAAAACCATGAGCCTAATTCATGACTAAAAGCTAGCTTAATTAAGATTCAAGAGGTCTAAAGCCTTTTTTTTAAAAGAATAAAATGAAATTTAGCTCAAGGATTAATCTCAGCGGACGTGGGGTTATCTCCTTGACAACCCTCTTTGACTGATAGGTACAGGTTAATTTTTTTTCAAATAATCATTGTCACAAAAAGATACATATATAGTATCGACCTTATTCGTGAATGAGACAACTCTCATAATATTTAAGTTTATTTATTAAAAATTAATACAGTATGATATTATACTAAACGTCGTACCGTATTAATATAATTTAGTGATAATAATGCATCCAAAATAAAAAGAGGATCGTGGAAGAAATTTTAATTTTGTCGTATAGCCATGAACTATATATTAAAGGAGTGTTAATTTTGTATTCCTTTTTTAAATAATTTTGAAGGTAGGTAAGTCGGCTGAGTTGAATAATAATAATAATCATAACTGGTGAGAGACGAACGAATTAATCAAATAAAATTACGTAACCATATGACATGCACATGTAGCCATGTGAGAGAAGAAACCTGGCTTTAGTTCAAGACAAAATTTTAATTAACTAATGCTTAATACTAGCCGATCGATCGAAATATTAATTAGTTGGGCACTAATCACTATTTCATGAATAAATTAAATATTAATTAATACGAGTACAATACGAACCATCTGTAATTTAAAATGTAAAATTTATTTTATGAGTTTTCTCATACGATAATAACTAGAGAAAATCATCATATTTTCGTTATCGACATAGTACTTTAACAACATAGAAATTAAAAGTTTGATAACAATAAACGTGGTGAATTTGTAACCTAATTTGTTTCTTGTGATATTAACACGAATTCGTAAGACTAGTATCGACTATTGACATTAAAGTTTCATAACCCAAAACATATAGAATCCATGAGTGTAAAAGTAATATTTAATATGTGTTTTACATTTTTCTATATTGACTATTATGTGCCAAATTGGCATGTTACGCAAATTCTTATTAAGTTCTTAGTGTCTGTTTCAATTATTCAGGTAATTCTTGTATTTAAAAGAGAATATCTAAAACGACCCTATTTGTAGATTGTATATATACCTTCATTAAAATTTTCTTAATTATTTTGTATTTTTCACCTATTGCATATTAATTTTCTTTAAACTGTAAGTTAGTTATATCCAACATAAATATTATTTAACCACTAAAAAGTTAGATTCAAGAAATATGAAAAAATCTAACATTCCTAAAAATACCATTTTACGGCCCTTGAAGAGTTAGGTCTGATAGATTTTTATATCAACAGGTTAGGAAACACGTCGTACAGCACAGGCACAACACTTGTTCCTACGACATGAGATAGCATGAGCAAGTTTTGGTAGGGCACACAAAACTTAGGGCACGCATGCGGGTTGGATTGGGCTTAGAATTTTAGGCACATAGGTCTTAAAAACACAACATGATCGGAGACGGGCTAAAGCACAACATTGAAAAGGCTTGCAATAAGTATGTTTCACTTTTTATGATTTATGAAGCAAACTTAAAATTTTATGATTTTACAAATAACTTAAAATTGATTTTTTTTTTAAATGCATTTTACTAGCGTAAGTTTTTTAAATTCATTTAACTCTTAGTTTAAAAAAATGCTCTAATAATTTTATGTTTATAATTTATTAAATGAATAGATAATATCATAATTTTATTAAATAAAATTATAAATATCATGATTTTATAAAATGCATGTACTAATGTTATTATAAACTATAATCTATTATTCTAAGTAAGTTCAAGTTAACAATTAAGTTAATCTTTAGGGAAAACTTATTGTTGTTGTTGTTGTTGGTAAGTATTAAAAAAAATTATAATTTCGGAGAGTTTAACTTAATAATTAGTATTGCATTTTCTTACGATTATTATTTATTATTATTGAATACGGACTTGAGTTTTAAACTTTTGATTATATTAAATTTGATTAAAGACACATAAACCCAAAAAAAGTACACGAGCTTAAAAAAACGCATCAATAACTTGGCATACCCTCATAAAAAAATGAGAAAAAAAAAGCTTATCGTCATTTTTTGTTAAGTATGGTCCATCGGCATGCGTAAACTCAACATGTGTGCCAGGCCTAAAAAAAAAAAAAAATTAGGCACGGCACAACATGAAGCATATGGTGAGCCATGCCCTGTCGGCCCACGGGCTCTCGTGGTCCTTCCTTTGATCTCGGCCTATTGACCATCTGATTAAGTATTAACAACTTTACATGAATGTTTTGAGCAATTATTTAGAATATAAAGAGTGAATGGGTAATTGGAGCAAATCCTAGGGACCTAAACAGAACTTACCCTCACTCATATGGCTTAGGTCGCAATTAATTAGAAAATCAAACCCCCCATCCCATTTTATTTTATAAATATACACTTATATATTAATGGACTAATGTTTACTTCTTAATTGTTTGCTTGAAATTAAGAACATTTTCCCTAGATTTGAGGATTTGAACATATGTACATTTGATGTCTATCAAATTAATGATATGATTTCCAGATCACAAGTCAGTATACCAGAAAGCAAACCAACAATAATTTTTTTTTTTTTAATATGAATTTGTTTCTAGCTCTAAACATGTACATGCAAGAAGAATATGAAGTTAGCCAGTGATACTATGAATATAATTGATCTTAATATGGTCGATGCATTATAATTATTAAAACACGTACAATCCACTAAGTTTGGCCAATTACAAAGGATTCGTTACTCTATATTAGGGATGGCAAAAATCCCTACGGGGACGGGTACCCTCGGGGATTTTCCCCATTCGGGGAGGGTACAGGGATAATTTTATACCCAATTTTTTATTCGGGGAGGGGACGGGGAAAATTTTTTACCCAATTTTTTATTCGGGAAAGGGACGGGGAAAATTTTTTACCTAATTTTTTATTCGGGGAGGGGACGGGGATGAGGTGGAATCCCCATCCCCTACCCATTTCCCCATTTTTATTTTTAATTTTATTTTTATTTTTAAAATTACTAATAAATAAATAACAAAATTATAAATATTGTTAAAAATAATAAATATCAAAATATTTATATTATTAAATGCTAATAGGTATCCTACATTAGCTCGAATTGCTAGAGATATTTTGGCAATTCCAATTACAACAGTTGCTTCTGAATCAGCTTTTAGCACCGGTGGTAGAGTTGTGAGCCCACACCATAACAAACTTCATCCAAGCACATTGGAGGCCTTAATGTGCTGTCAAAGTTGGTTACGAGCTTACAATAACAATATGAGTTTATTTTACATTGTGATTATATTATACAGTTATTAATATTTGCACTTATAAGTTATTTTACTTATATTATTTTCATTGTTTTATAATTATTTTAATAATTTATATTTTGAATGTGACTTTGTAATGGATCAATATTAATGTAAGATATATTTTGAACTTTATTTTTATCTGAATTTTTTATTTTAATATGATTAATTTAAAATCAAAAATAAAAACAATGTATTAGACTATTAGTTATTCGGAGATCGGGGACCCTCGGGGATCCCCTGTTATTATTTGGAGAGGGGATGGGGATTCTCTCAAGTAATTCTGACGGGGACGGGGAGGGGACGGGGACATATGCAAAATATCGGGGATGGGTATGGGGAGATTGGTCCCCTCCCCTCCCCTCCCCATTGCCATCCCTACTCTATATTTCAACCAATTATATGCCAAATTTAAATGTTCAAGGTAAAATTTCATGTTAATGAAATTACTAAAGGTATGTAACAAATAATCATGATACAAAGTTTGTATTTCAATTTTATAAAAAATATTCAAATATATAATTTTTATAAAAAAAGAAAAAAAAATCTATGTAGCATATTTAAGAAACTAGTAACAATTTCAACAAAAACGACCATCTAAGTTTGCATAAATTTTTCGAATTTTTTTATTACTTGTGTGCTTTATTTTATTTTCTATAGTATATTATCCACAATTTAAAAAGAATGAAAAATTAAACATAAATTTTGGTATCTTTATGGTCTTGTTGTAAAGAGAATATTGATTATTCATGATAATAAACATTTAGTTGTTTACTCCACACACTGTGGTTGAGTTGTCATAAGACGTTAGAAGACAAAAAATAAAAAAAAGCACTTAAACATACTTAGTTTTTTAATTAATCACAGAATTGGGTGTTAGTGTTGACTCAAAAACTAATTCTTCAGCAATTCCAGCAAATATTTCTGACAATCAAATCATTAACAACTTTGATCAAGTTCTTTGAATCTCGTGAAAACCTGATTTGAGGACATTCATTTTAAAAATCACGGGGAAATTTCAATAATCATAATAAAACTAAACATATGTGATTTATTATTATCATAACAAAAATTTGTTTAACATCTTCGCTTGATTATCACCTCCAATATATAGCTCTATTTTTTTTTTTTTTGTAATTTCTTAAGAAAATTATTTGAAAGTTCTAAATTTACTTTTTTTTATAAAAAAAAGTAAATTATTAGTGGATTAGTTCTGTAAAATTTGGATTTTTCAGCTACTATATCTCTTACAGATCTGACAAAATACTAAAAAAAAAAAACTTTAACAACGAACCAAGTTTTTAAAATTCAAAAGAAATCAATAATTTAAAGGAAAAACTAAAAACTTTTGGTATCAACATAATTTCAAAACTAAATTAAAAAACTTATATATTACAAATTATGTTCTTATTTTTTAAAAAAAAAATTTATTCCATATGTTTTTTTTTGTGATGGTGTATGATTAAGATTTAATTATTTTTATTTTTTAATTTATTAACTACCAATCACATTAATGAAATTTGCTCAAAAGAAGAAGATTAGATTATGAAAATTTTATTTATTTACGTGTTTTTTTTTTTTTTTTAAATTTTGGCATGCGTTATATAATGTACTAAATAAGCTAACTCAGACTTGTGGCCGCGCATGCATGTTGCAGCCAGCCCAGACTCGTACATTTTATAAACCCCAAAACAAAAAACACTTTGTCTTGTACAAATAGATTCTCTTATAAATATTACCAATCAATGAACTGATCATATGGAGAAGGCCAGAAAAATGAAAACAAATCTCTGCATTCCAAGGCTACGATCAGGCAACAACAAGAACAAAACTCCAGCCATGACTCTGCTCGAACGTTTTCGAGAAGCAGTTTTCCGTTTGATCATGCTATCAGCTCTGTCCAAGGCCGCCGCCGCCACCACCACCACCACCACCACACACAATAATTACCATCATCATCGTCACCAGGCACACGTGTCGCGGTCTTATTACAACCCGGCGGATCCTCACCATAGCGAGGCGGTGGCCGACTGCATTGAATTCATCAAGAAGAAGGCTTTGACTGACGATGAAGATTATGATCATAATAATTCTGCTAGTGACACTGACGACTCCATTTCCATTGATGCCACCAACACTACTGAGTTGGTCATGCAAGTTCCAGTTATGTAAGTGATGAAAGTATATTATCTCAGAATTATATGTCACATTTGGGGGAGAAAAAAAAAAAAAAAAAAGCCTATTGGGTTTGTCGAAAAGGGTGTGAGATTTAGATTTGTAAAGTAGTTTGTTTATTAAATTTATCATTAAGTTTCAGATTTTTATGTACTTGTAACTTGTAAGGTACCATCGATACCTTACAAGTTATATATAGTTATAGTAATTAATTTAAGGGTTTATATCATCGATATCTCGTATGTTTTAGTCGAAATTTTTAGATGAATTTAGACGTTTTTGCAGATGATTTTTACATTAACTAGAACGATTTGCATTTGCTTAAAATTCGAGCAATCAATAAAGAGTGCCCAAGTTGTTTGTTTATTTGAATCATGAAAAATTGGTATTATTTCTTCGTTTTGGTTGATGCTCAGTCGTTTTGCTAATTGAGTCAAAAGTGTGGAACCATCATTTTTATTTTATTTTATTTAGATTATAAATTGGTTTCACTGTTCATAACTTCATGTGAAAGGTGACATGTTGTTGAGTCAATAATTAGATCTTAAGAAAGCTTTGATTAGGTTCCAAATCATTTTTTTTTTACTCTCAATTTTTTGTCTCCACTTATCTTCTCTTAATTCTTCTAATACTTATTTCTTGATGACATTATCGATTTATGGACCATGACTTTTCTCTTTTAAATGAAAGATTAGGTATGGATCATTGTGTGTCACATGAATTGTCCTATATAATAACAACCTTATTAAAACAATTGATAATATTTCCTTGGTTTAAAAATTCTAAAGTAAAAGAAAATTAAAAAAGAAAAACAATTTTCTTTTACTTGCTTGACTCTTCATCTTGAATATGAGTTTTCACTGACTGAAACATAACAATCCAAAAATATTGCTTATGTATTATAAAAATAATTCATAAAACTATTCTTAAATGAAGTTTCTTCCTGCGGTTTGTCTTAGCATTACCAAAAATTAAGTTGATTGATTTTTTTTCTTTTTCCTATTTTATGTATAAAAACAAAAAAAAATGGTTTAATAAATAAATAATACCTTGTCAAGGAAAATGTACGTGTGGCATTCATTTCAGCTTCAAGAAAAGAGACATATGAATGAGTAGGCATCACAATTGTAATTTGGGCCATGATGAACTCCAAAAGAAAAGCCCAATAAGACACAAAAATATTTGGACCTTATAACATATTTGCAACTTGCAAGGTGTCACCGGGGATAATCTCAAAGATGTTGGCAACCCTGCGTGATGGCACTAAGTCCCTGTTAGCCAGCCACTCAACAACAGAAAGTAATTGAAGCAACAAGCACGGAAAGACCCATAATGGAGGTTCACCCGACAGATTAATTCCACCAACAACAAAGAACAAAACAACAAGGATTGAAGTACGCAAAACACACACTGTTTGCATTTTACGGAGGCTCAACCCCCAACTTTTCTATTTACGTGGATAAGAAAAGATTATAAATAGTTCAAGGTTTTGTATGCTCAAGAACACTACTTTTTTTTACCAACAATCGGATTCTCACATCATACATTCTCATTACCATGCGCGCGCGTGTGTGTATAAGTTTGCAAATAACACCTCATTTGCTAAGGCGAGGTGGCCTGCTGCCCTCGCGCCACCTCAAATCTTTCTTCTAAAGTTTAGGCACCATTAGTCATGATCTAGGGAGCACATCTCCATTTACCCCTTGAATAAAGCAACCACTACCCACTTAGCCTAATAGCAAGGATGTCATAGAGTGTAACCGTCGTTGCCCACATCTCTTGATGAGTAAGCCCACTTTCTTTGCCCTTATTTTCAAGGCATGTGATTCAGGGTCATGTTCTCCCACTAGTTGCACCTACAACTACCCACTTTATGATTGATTTTAAGCCCCACTTTCAGAGAATTTGTAGCCAACATGCTCCACAACGTATGCTTGCTGCTGCGCCCTAAACTACGCGTTAGTTTTGCCTTGCTTTCATGCTTGCCCACAAGCACGCCCATGCCATTGCCCTCGACTTGGCACAAGACCACAAGCCAAGCCTAGGCATTCGGTCATTATTACTCATGGCGGTGACACAAGGTTATTGCTACCAATGCCTGTTCACTGTTCTCTTAAGACCCTTTTCTATCCATCTCATCAACTAATAGAAAACATCATGTTATTTCCATTGACATTCTATTTTTACTCCACAAATAACAGTGGCTCATTATTTTTCCCTCGATAAATCCCTTGGGATGTGTTTGGCCTAATGCGATGCATTGAATTGTACTAGATTGTAGTGTATTAGAATATAATAATTTTAAAATAATATCATGTTTAGTGTATGATGAACTGTATTATATATTTTAATATTTTTTTATATTATTATTTATATTAAAATGATATTATTCTGAATTATTTATTAAAAAATAAAGTATTACCGTCAACCATCACTAACTATTACCGAGAAATTATAAATGTTATATGTTTAAATCATATTTAGAATTGTTGGAATACTTGTCTCTAGTTCTACAAAATATTACCAATAACTCCGCACGAAACTTTTGTTCGTCGCATATTTTTAGTCAAATTTTTTATTTTAAAATTTTGACTACAGATCTACAGCGAATGAAAGCTTCGTTGCCAAAACTATTGGTATCATCATGTAGAGCTCATGACGAGGATTTCAAAAATATTAAACTTGACATCAATTGATATTGGAAAAATAACGATGGCAATGGTGGGCGGCTAGTGATAGTGATATGACTATTGGTGGTTGGCCAGTGTTAGAACTATAAACTTTTAGTGAAAATTATCACCTATAATTTAGGAACATTTATATTGTATTATCAAGAATTAATAAACGAATATGTGTAAGCATACTTGAATCAATAATGCTTACTTGCTCTTAAGAGTTATGTGGTTTGTCCTTCAGATCGACACGTTCTCCTAGAGAATCCTTAGTTCTCTTTGTGCACTCTCTTTAATTATGGGATGTTAGAAAGAATAGAACTATACAAGTGACCTGGAGACCACAACCACTCATATAGACAACTCTTCATGTCGTCTTTAAATATTCCTATTTTGGCTCATTAGAGATATAAAAATTACTCTTAAGTCTCTACATATTAAAGGCTCACACCCTATCAGATACATTAAATCTCAAATTACTAAAAATCTTAATAGATCACTTTTAATTGGGTTTAACCCTATATAACAATGTGCAACATATAATTATTCACATACAAACCCAACATTGGATTAAAGATCCAATAGCCAGAAATGTCGAATGTGAAGGACTTACTTGAAATAATTATCAAGTATTAATTAACTGATTACGATAAATAAATTTATTATAATATTATTTGATTAAACAGAATAATAATAAAAAAAGAAAATGACTAGACCCGCTTAAATCCAGGGGGTAAGTTGTCTAGTTAACTAGGCAAATGTGGTTAAAATAACAATAAATTATGCCAAATATGACTCAACGCGTTAAATGCCAAGAGTATGACTCAATTGTTTACATGCCAAGAATATGACACAATAATAAGTGAAAGTACACAATACCCTTAGCAGTAGCTAACTTAAAAAATAAAAGAAAATTTGAGTTGGGAAGTTCAGAAAGATGATGTCATGAGGTTTAAAAGTCAGAGGGAAGGAGAATCAAGTTCTTTCACCATCAACCTCCATTATCATCAGCTGTTTAGGTGTGTCTCGTCGAAATAGACAAAATCGAGCATTATAACAAAAAATTTAAGGTTAGTTAACCATAGATTTGTGTATTTATTAGTTTTGACAATCTAGGGTTTGTTACTTTTGAATTTACCATAGATGTAAGGCTTTCAGAATTTATAGTTGAGGATGTTATTTTAGGATGATAAAGATGGTGTCTTGCTTTCGATAATTTATACTATGTTGCCAGTTGCCATTATAATTATTTGAATTCTGTAAAACAGATTGCTCGACTTCTAGACTTGTTTGGTTCAAAATTTGAGAACTTACAAAATTGGTTGGGCTTTTGCAAAGTGCTGTATTATTTTGATGACAAAATGCATATTTCCTTTTAGGATGACACCTATATTGAAAACAAAAATAAATAAAGCTGATCATTTCAAGGCCAAAGTGTCAACACTCTCCCAAATAAAAGTAATTAAGAATATCCAAGAGCGTCTTACCAAGAATAAGAATTAGATGGATATGTTTAAAGCATCTTGCTTTGGACATCTTATTAATATCTAACATTTACAAATTTCTAGTACCATTAGAGAGGTGCATTCCAATGATTTTTCTTTATGTCGTTTAAGGTGGGGAACAAGGTAAGTAGATTTTCTATGGAGGAGTTTGGTCTAGTTACTGGTTTAAATTGTAAACCGCTTTATAAACCCAACGCAGACAATGTGGATGATGATGGCTATGCTAGATTGTATGAAGAGTTAATGAATGGTCTTGAAAGACGTACCACCTTTGAGTTAGAGCAATTGTTCATGAATTCCAAATCAACCGATGATTGAAAAATTGTAAAGCTTACTATGTTGTACTTTTAGAGGCTATTCTCCTTGAACATATATGACACATGGACAATTTTGAGGTCTTTAATAGTTATCCTTAAGATCGTATTTGTTTCATGAAGACTTTAGAAAATTTGAAAAAAGCTATAGTAGATCGTGTAAGAATACATAAGAAGAAGATTATAGAAGACACAAATCACAAGAACGAGGCATACACCCTTGCTGGATTTCCAATGGCGTTTCAGGTAATCAGTTTCTTTTAAACTTTATCATTTAATTAAATAGCAAATCATTATTTTCCTAGCAATTTATTATTATGTTAACTATATAAATATGGGCTTACCAAGCAATGTCCAATTTTCGCGAAGAGTTTGCCATGCATAATAAAAATACGATTCCTCGAATTCTTAATTGAACTGTATCGCGTAATGTTCAATATAATGAGCTCCTGAAGTACATTTTCAATAATAAAAACATGTGATTTATAAGAGTGCAATATTAATACATATACATTATTTTGAAATTATTTTATTTTACTAATTTTATCATATGTTTTACATAGGTTACTATATTTGAAGAATTGCATGCTAGCCTACCTAGTGAGAAGGAACAAGATTATATAAGTTGTTTTTACAATAGTGATTGGCATGAAGAGGTTGGTGAAATTAAAATTGAAAATGGTGATGAATCAGGTAGTAATTCTGGTGACATCCAGTCAAAGTTTAACAATAGTGGTGCAATGGATAATTTTAAATTGAGCTCGGCCTCTCTTAGTAGTACGGATAAACAAAATATGAGAAACAAAATGGACAACAAAAATAGTGAAAAGGTAAGAATGTTGCCTCTTAATATCAATACAAATTTAATAAAAATTTTCTTGAATATTCAATTTTCTTTGTAGGATGGTATGTATTCTGCAAGTCTAAGCAACCATAATTTTAACATACATTATAACAATTGCCTGGATAAGATAGAAGTAGATGTGCAGAAAATGCAAGTTGAGGTTTCCCGTATTGGAGGCAAGATTGATAATCTTGAATGCAAATTTGATAAAATAATTAAGCTAATTGAAGATTTGAAATCTACGCAGCCTAAAACTTTTAAAATGAGGTAAGAAACTACAAAATTTCAGTACATATAACAAAAGAAAATAACTTAAGAAATCTTTATATGTTTTCATTGTAGGCAACTTACAACGTCAATGACAATTTTGATGTCACTCCTGCAAGAAACATCATGGAAATGACATTAATTCATGCTTCAAACACAAGAGGTGATAATTTGATCATCATACCATCTATACAAACTCCAGGTGTACAGCAATTGACAAACCCAGCTCTTAAAGTTTATGTCAGAAGGAAGAGAGTTAGGAAGGAATCCATTTACTTACGTTCTTTATATATTGACCCACTAAAGAAGCCTCAGATGCTAGTTGCCTTTGAAGTTAAACCATCGATTGAGGTAAATGATAGACTTGCATCAGAGAGATAGGTGACACAAGCAAATAATGTTGAACCGTAAGGTTTCTCTCTTTATTAATTAAAAAATCTTATAATTATTAGTTTATAATTTTATAATTTATAAAATTATAAACTAATATTGTATGACGGTTGATTTAGAAATTTTGTGAAATGACTTGTTGGCATAGTGATAGAAGTTTCTTCCGAGATTTGTACGAGTCAGGCGAGTGGCTGAGCAACTTGGTATTTTTCTAGATTTTCTTTTAAAAAACCCAATAAATAAGTTATAATTATTAGCCACTCATCACTTGATTTTTGTTTCTTCATATATGGTGAATAGCACATGGATGTCTTTTGCTATAAGCTAAGATTGGTCATGAGCAAATACACAACTCCCCATATACAACCTTGTGCTGTTATGAACTCTCATTACTCATAATGTTGTCGATACATTGATTTGCATCATTAGTACTTGCAATGTTACTACTTGCAAGAAACTAATTTTGCTTCTAGGCATATAAGTATTATTAGTGGTTGGCTCAATCTCATGCTCATTCATGGGCCCTATATTTTCTTGTGGTAAATCAAATCTAGGAGCAAAATGTTTGGGGCTAATCTCACCTTCTCGATTACTTTCCACGACTTCATTGAAAAATGTTGATGGCATAAATGTTGGATAGGCCTAACTTTTCTCTCACAAGCTATTCAAATGTTGGTTATCCTCTCCATTCAAATTTGCTTGCAGTATTGGAGTAGTTAACCTACGTTGATATGTGACGCGAATAGGTGTTATGTATACAATACCACCAAGATTTTCATGCAAAAAGAATTGCATGTCATCATCTGAGATAATTTCCATAGGTAGCACCAGATCTGTTGAATTGGCTTTGAACTTCATGATAATTTTGTACTCTAAAATGCTAATTCTAATAGTCTGAGCTACATTTTCAAGCAACTGGGATTATGTCGAAGAAGAATGCACTATTATTCCTTTTGTGGCTAAGGCATTAAACTTGTATTCATTGCTTTAATTAATCCATTCACTATTGAATAAGACAATAATGTGTACCATATCCATTTACCTAAAAATCATGTGATGACATAGTAAAATTATTAACAAAAAAAGCTGTTAAAAGTTCCAAACTTCTATGCTTTAGTTCTAAAGTTCTAGATTTATAAACTTAACTAGAGGCCTAGAAGTCTAGAAGTCAAGAATGCGATCTATAACCATTAATCAAATGAATTCAACTATTACAGATCAAACACCACAAATGTCTTAAAAAAAGATAAATAACATGTATTTTTAACTATAATCGATCACATTTTACCAAAAAAAGGCTCAATAACAATAGCCAATACTTTTAGGTAGTGTTTATATTTTGGATTGGAGTGAGAATCTTGAGGAGTGGGAATCCTAGGATTGATAGTGTGGAGTGGGAGTGAGAGTATGTTGTTTACTTACATTGGAATGGGAGAATAGAATTGAAACCAGAATCTAATTTATGTGTTTACATTGTCTTGGATTGTGAGTAAATAGTTTTAAATTATAATTTTACCCTTATTTAAAGAATTATAATTTGTAATTAAAAAATTAATAAAAAATAAAATAAATATTTTATTATATTTGTAAATTAATAATAATTATTAATATTCTTAATTATGTAAATCATAATTTTTTAATTAATTTTAATTTAAATTATGTGAATAAAAATTATTAATAATAGCAACACAAATGAAACATTATTATTGATAATATAGTAAAAAATTAATATTTTTTTAGAATAAAATATTTATTATTATTAATTAAATAAATAATTAATATTTATTAAAATTAATGTTCAATATTATTATTTTTAATGAATTTAATTTATAAAATAATATAATATTATTATTTAAATAAATATAATATTTATTTTTATTTTATTAAATTTAATAAAATAAATATGTTTATAATTATTATTTTTAATAAATATGATATTATTTATTTATTTTAATTATGAGGGTAAAAAGGGAAGAGGGGGGAGTGGATTCCCACTCCCACCTCCCCCCATGGGAGTGAGAATCCCACTCCTCACTCCAAAATTAGGTGGGACATACGGAGTGAGAATCCCACTCCCTCTTAAAAATGGTAAGTAAACAGTAAACACTGAAGTGGGAGGAATCCACACTCCAGTCCACACTCCCACTCCAGAAAGTAAACAGAACATAATTTTAAATAAACATCAAAACTAACCCTTATGATAAATATTAAAGACAATGTAGCCTCTTTCAAGAGCATGCAGCTTCATACAGCAGCAAATATGATGTATAAAGATTGTGTTGAAGAATTTCTTGAAACTGTTTGAATTTTTTTGAGGGAAGGTGATGATTTTAATAAGTGTTTGATAACATCTTAAGAGTGTTGGGTGCATACTTTTGTTGGAGATGATAAGGGTATTTTAGACTAAAGACCACCAAAATGTCATACACACTTAATTGAATAAAATTGTCATGTGTCTGTAAACTGTGCATGATTTTATCATATTTAAATAAAAATCCCTTAAAATGACAAGGCTCGTGTTTACTACTGCAAGCGCATCTTATGCCCTCAGCATAAAATATACAGTACGTACCCAACTAAACTAGGATGCCAAACATGCCCTTGATGCAACTTCCTTGTTAGTGCAAAAAATTTGTCTATACTAATCTTTTATTACTAACCCCTCATCTCATAAACAATGTTAATGGCTGAAAATCATTATCATAGATTATATTTATTGAAGTTTCTCTATCGTGTACTGGCACTCGAAACTGCTGGGCTTGTAATCTAATGGCGCGATTTGGACTATGCTTTTTTCCATCTTCAAATTGTTTGATCTCCTGAGATATTTTAATAAAATTTTTATTTTAATCTTTTTTTCAAATATTAGAATGGGTGTCAATATAGCACTCGAAATTTCCAAAACAAGACGAGGCAAAAAAAAAGAAAAAAAGAATAAAGATAGCGTGTGATTTTGTGAAATAAATGAATGGCTCACTTTTTTATGAAAGATTAAAAACCTACCTGCCACAAATTGGTGCCTTGTGCAATTTTATTATCACATAGAATCACACTACTTTTGTTATATTTGGTGCCACCTGTCCATTTTTAACCCCAAAAAATGTCATCAATTTCCACGTGTATCTCCTTGGAACCTTTAGTGTCAGTATTCCAGATCCACATATCACATGATCTGGCCTGTCCCGGAGCGTGCCACGTGTCCCTTCGACAGAGCGAGTACTATTTATTTTCGTACTCTTTAACATTTATGCGGTACTCATACTCATACGTAATGAAACTTCGTCCGCATTGCGAAATTTTGATTACAAAAAGTAAGATAGCATTAATTTATCAAACTCTCTTTGAATATGAAAAACATGTGGTTGATTTTTTGGGGGAAAAAAATATTTGATGGTTTTAAATAATTAAAATCATTTTCAGAATTAAATTAGTAATTTAAATCATTCTCATAATAGTGTTTGATTGATGCTTTTATTAAAGTAATAATATCGCTGATGCCACTTGCTTAAGATGCTGTCTCCAATAATTTCAATTATCAAACGCTATTAATCTAATTAAAAGTTTCTCCCCATTGTAATACCTGATTAAAAAAAATAAGATAGCATCACTCCACACACGCTCTTTAAATATGAAAAACACGTGATTGATTCTTTTTTTAAAAAATATTTGATGTTTTAAATAATTAAAAGTTATTTTTAAAATTAAAATAACAATTTAAATAATTCTTTGATTGATGCTTTTAAATAATTGTCATAATTCCCCCAATTTAAATGATTGATACTACTTCTAAATTTTATTAGATAAGCCCACAAATGATGTGGTTATCTATTTGTACCACCTAACTCCTTTCCATAATATGAAAATTGTTCTTTTGAAAGATGGATACATTAGATTATATTACTTTATATAAATCATATTTGCATCCACAACCAAAAAAGTCTCTTAAACACAATTTTCTTTTTTTTTCCCTGAAGATGATCATTATCACATTTTTCAATCACAATAAACCTAATTACGCCTATTGGCCCCCATGATTCTCATAATTTCTATCATTGTATGTGAAAGCCTTTACCCTCTCCTCCCTAGAGACTTAAAAAGAATCATGATATTTCTAGTAATTTAAAAGGCCAAATCCAAAACTCATCATTCCTAAAATTAATATTTGTTAAAAAAATTTGTATCTCTTCTCGTCTAAAATTGCACCCGTTAAATGAAATTTTTAAATCTTTTTCGAATTGAACATTATTATCATGGTACGTCTGTCTCATCTAATCTTTCTTAATTCATCTAAATCCTTGTTTTTCTAGATACATATTATTACGCCTGTCTCATCTAATCTTTCTTGATTCATCTAAATTTTTGTTTTTCCAAATACATATTATATAAAATATTACACTTTTTCTTCTAGAAAACATTTTTTTATATCCCCATATATGGAAAATTTTCACTTGAACAAAAGCTCTCCGAAAACGACCCCTTTCGATTTTCCCCGATCGCAGCCACAACCAGTGACAATAATCAAAGGCGGCTAAAGCCTGAAGCTTCCATAGAAAAAGGAACCGGACAAAACCCAAGAGAGAAAACAAAAATAAATTAATTAAAAAAAAAGAAGAAAAATGCCAAAGCTATCGGTCAGTTGACTTCAATCTTTTGCACATGAGATGGAAATGGAACAGTGGGCACTTTGGATGACTCATATCTCATAAGAGAGAATCGAATTTAGGCCGAATCATATAAAGTATGCTAAGCCTTAGTGCGCGCGCTGTAGCGTTGTTGTGTCTGGCGGTGAGGATAAAAATTCATTCTTAAGGTTTTTTTTTATTATTTTTTTCAGGTGCATATGGTCGAACACTTGGTGGGCACTTCTGTTTTTGGAATGTACTCTTCAACAAATAGAGGGAAAAAGGGAAAAATTAAGAACTTTATTTTGTTCGTGTGGAATCGATATCGGGATTGGGATTCTATGCCGTGTTTAATTTGAATTGGTTGATTCCTCTAACGAATTATTTTGATAAATTCAGTAGCAGTATTTGGCGGCAAAAGTATCATTAATTATTGGAAATGTGATACCGTTATTAATTATTTTGGCATTTTAAAAAGCCAATGATAATGTTGAAAATGCTCAAAACTAGAATACAAATCACAACCACACATGTAAAATTATAAATAATAAAAAAATACGTTATATCTTAGATTATGTGATTATAAAGATTTATTCTATCTTAAAAAAATTCTATCAAACAGATTCTTCTAAAAAAGCATATAATTTCTTTTTTATCATATTTGATAGCATGGCAAGAATTATTTTTATCCTAACGATTAAATCATTAAAAAGAAATTTTTAAGTCTTAATTTGGTTATTGACTTAAATAAGAAAAATGTACTTAATTTACTATTTATGTTTGATGTGTATTTTTTTTTTAATTTAAGTTTTAATTTTGTGTATCGTAAGAGTAAACATTTTTTACTTATGGTCAAAAGTCCCGACCTCTCTTTCTTTGAGTCGATTTTTCGGTTTAATTTTAAATATTCTCTGGAAAAACTCATAATATACACACATAGCTTACTGGTTTAGTGATGGGGGAAAGCTTCAATTAGAACAAAAAAGATAATTTATTACTATAATAAATTATAAAATTAATTATTTTTACTATTAATTTCCAGATTTAACGCACAAGACGTAAGGAACCGTTGACCGCGTTACAGTAACGGCACATGAAAAAAAAAAAAAAAAAATCGTTTTACAACAAACGGTGGAAGCAAATCCTCAAAAGATCGGTCCATTTTCTCTTCTCTTTATCTCTGGAGCTGCGGCGCGGTAAATAACATCACTCGCCACGTCATCACTGCGTAGGTTCCAAACAATCACCGCCACGTGTCCGTAGCCCCTCCCCAGCAGTCAGCTGTCTCGAGCACCAGAAACCTGGAAACCTGAACCCTCGGTTTGTTCGTTCGTTAGTTACTTAGCGTCGCGCTCTCTTCTCTTCGCTCCGGGCTTTTGGCGATTATAGAGTCCACACTCTCTCCTCGTAAAAAAAAAATAATAATAATAAAATAAATAAAAATGCAAAATTAATAAAAAGAGAACTCGCTTTCTCTCTCTACAGAGACTTTCTGTTTTGCTTTCGCTCTCTAAATTAAATGGCGTGTGGAAACCCTAGCTGCCTGGCACGAGTCGACTGCCGCCTTTGCCATTTCGAGTATTAATTACAACATGGAGATGCAGAGGTAATTTTTTTTCATATTTTAAAAATCAGTTTATTTGATATACGTTTTTTTGAGAAACAATTTTTTTTTAAGTGATTTGTTTTTGTTTTGTTTGAAAGATAAAAAAAAAAAAAGAAATTTTCATACGTTTGGCTTCGTAGGCTACGTGGAAATGAATATAAAAAGTTGTTATGTGTTCAAGTGATTGGTATTAGTATTGATTTGGTGTTTTGTTTTTGCTGTGAATGATGAAAATGGGGAAAGTTGTTTTATTTTGAATAATTTTTTTGTTTGCTAGTTTTCTTTTTGAAGCTGTGAAAATGGTATTATTTAGCTTTATTTTGTTGAAATGGAGTACTAAGTGCTCGAATTCTTAAACTTTCAGGGGTGAGGAGATGGAGGTGGTAGATTAGATTATTAGGTTCTTGAAACTTTTGTTTTGTTTGGAGAGGGGTTTTGGTTTTCTCTAGAGGTGTATTTGACTTTGGAATAGGTTGGAATATTTGAATTTTGAACAAACAGTTCATAATTGGGTATGGCGGAAGACGGCCTACGGATTGGTGGGCTTTCTTCTGGTTTGGCCTTGATATTGAACGGTGATGATGGAAAGGATAATTCGTCGAAATCACGTTTCGTTTCCTATTGCGATGATTTCGGCCATCAGTCTGTGGAGCAAACCCTTGAGTATATATTTGGTCTTCCCAACAAATCGCTTGGTCCTTTGACTTGTCCGGTTGACAACAATTTAATCCGCTCTATCATTAAGAATGATTTCTCAAAATGTTATTTGAATTCGGATGCTGTGGTTGCTAACAGGGATGGGATAGGTATTCTTGAAAATGGAAGTGGGCCCCATATTGTTGGTCTTGAAGAATCCAGCATTTGCGGGGATGTTCGAATTGCTAAGCTACCTTTGCTGGTTGAGAGCTTGGCAATGTTTAGTAGTGCAAGAGCTAATGTTTGTGTTTGGAAGGGGAAATGGATGTACGAAGTGACTTTAGAGACTTCAGGGGTACAACAGCTTGGATGGGCAACTCTTTCCTGCCCATTCACTGACCATAAGGGTGTAGGTGATGCTGATGATTCGTATGCCTTTGACGGGAGAAGGGTTAAGAAATGGAATAAAGAAGCAGAGCCATATGGTCAATCATGGGTCGCTGGTGATATCATTGGATGCTGTATAGATTTGGATTCTGACGAGATTTCATTTTATAGAAATGGTGTTTCACTTGGAGTAGCTTTTTCTGGTATCCGCAAGATGGGGCCCGGATTTGGGTATTATCCAGCTGTCTCTCTTTCTCAAGGTGAAAGGTGTGTGCTGAACTTTGGTGCCCGCCCCTTTAAATACCCAATCAACTGTTACCTTCCCCTTCAGGAATCACCACCTGTAAATGCTTTTGCCGCCCAGTTGCTCCAGTGCTTATCGAGACTGTTAGGAATGGATAAGGCTGAGCGTTCTTCAGTTGAGAAATCCAGGAGACTGAAGAGGTTCGTCTCACTTGAAAAAATATTCAATCCTGTTTCTCATGGGATATGCGAGGAGTTCTTCTCTCTGCTTGAAGCAGATGCAAGAATTATAGAGTATGTTGGATGGGGTATACTTCTGTCATTTATGATGGAGGTATTTGGACTGCAGGTGCCACATGACTATTCCAGTCTGGACAGAGTTGTTGATGTCTTTCTACAATTTCAAGGATCACGTTCGATTTTTGAGCATATCATACAGGCACTTTCCTGTGGTTGCAAAACAGCTTCAATGGTTCTGACAGAATGCCCATATTCAGGGTCATATCCTTACCTTGCTTTGGCATGCCATATCTTAAGACGGGAAGAGTTGATGGTCTTGTGGTGGAATTCATTAGATTTTGAATTCATTTTTGAAGGATTTCTGTCAAGGAAGAGCCCTAATAGACAGGATCTTCAGTGCATGATCCCTTCTGTTTGGTGGCCTGGTTCATGTGAGGATATATCCTATGAAAGTAGCATGATGTTGACAACAACTGCATTATCTGAGGCAGTCAGCAAGGTATGCCCTTATTCTGCAGAATGAAGTTCTAACTTTAGTGTTTCATAATTTTTGAGCTATGAATGACTTCATGTTTTTGAGGCCTTTGCTACCATAGATTTTATAACTGGGAAGATGAACTTCAAATTAGTGTTCAGTTTTATAACATCATTTTTAAAGTGAATAGTGAAGTATGCAGATATTAAGGTATTCTTGCAAAGCGTCTGTGAGACAAAAACACACATTTACTCTTGGTGCATATAATGTTTTTACCAAACTATTTCAGATGTTTATATCTGTTGAATGCTTTTTTGAATTCATATGTTACACAAGTGTAGTATTTGATATAAAAACTTGTTTCTTTGGAGGTTACTTGAATGGCTCGTGTGGGGGCAACATTAGTTGAATTATCTTTACATTGGGGTCTAGTTGTTTGTATTATCATTTTTATCCACTGCTTAGAACTCTTCCCTTTGTCAAGAAAACAATTTGTAATTTTGCAGATTGAGGAGAAGCATAGAGAGCTATGTCTATTAGTGATACAATTCATACCACCTATTTCACCCCCACAATTCCCGGGATCTGTGTTCAGGACATTTATACAGAACATTTTGTTGAAGAACAGAGGAGCAGATCGCAGTTTACCACCTCCTGGAGTTTCAAGTAACTCTGTTCTTGTTTCTTTGTATACTGTGATACTCCATTTTTTGTCAGAAGGGTTTGCCATAGGTGACACATGTAGCTGGTTGAAGAGATCTGAAAAAAATGGTTGCAATGTTGGTTTTTTGCATAGAGGTGGTCAACAAAGCTTTCCCATAGGGTTGTTTCTTAAGAATGATCTTCTTCGAGCTGACATTTCCAGGCTTGGCGGATCATTTAGTCATCTATTGAAATCTCACCCTGTAGATGATCAAGATGCTGAAGTGATCCGGTGGGAGGAAGGCTGTATGGATGATGAAGAAACTAGAGTGTGTCATTTATCTGAGCACAAACCATGCTGTTGCTCCAGTTACGATGCTGAATTTGTGAGAAGTTTGAAGTATCCAGTTAGAAATGCAACTAAAGGTTCTCGGGGCCATTGCAGCTCAGTGCCTGAAAGGTCTGCACATGTTGCTGCAGAGTGTAGTACAGGAAGTTTGAATGATGAGATAGCTGATAAACCTAGCACCAGTGATCAATCTGAATCTGACTTTGGTTATCATCCAGTACGGCACACGATGACTGTACTGAGAGAGAGTAATATGTCTGCAGCTACACTGAAAGAGGAGGAGCTTCTGGATGCATTGCTGTTGTTGTATCATATTGGTCTTGCACCGAACTTTAAGCAGGTGAGGTGATTGTGGGGTAAAAACTTTCTCAAAATTAATATTCAGTGTGCTCTGTTTTCTATTAAAGTTTTTAATTCTGTTATGTTGTGCTTTTTTGTTGCGTTGGATCTTACTGATTTTTCAACCTGGGTTTTATATGAAATTTGTAAAAGTCTGAAAAGAAGATGCAGTGCGAAAGTAACTATATTACAAAAAGCTGGAATAATGAATTTTTCAGACTCTCTCCTTTTTGCATTTCGTTATAATGTTAGCAATTGTTTCAGACCCTTTATTTACAGTTATCACCGACCATACTTGTGAATTTGAGCATGTAGTGATGTGTTGTGCATTGTTTTTAAGAAAAATATTACTGGGACTTAAAAGCATACAGAATGTTATGGGTGCATTTGTTTGTGTCATACCATTACATCTTGTGTTATTTGAGAAAAGAGAAGCATAATTGTTTGTGTCTATACACCAGAGGAGGAGCTTGTGATTAGTGGGTATTATATATGTGAAATGGGCAGGAAATCCTGGAATATCTTTTGCTTCTTTATATTTGTAATTTCAATAAAATTTTATTCTTTGTTCAGTTCTAATATTTGTCTCCGAGTTATGAAGTTGGAATTTATTTGCTGCCTGTGATTATGTAATGCTTCTCATCAATGTGAACTTAAGTTTCTTAAACTTTTCTGCATTCTCTGTTGGAAATTTGATTACACATGTAATTGTTGATGGGAACACGGTTCGGAATACAGAATAATGGTCCCCTTTATGATTGGATGACAAATCTGGAACCGAAGTTGAGAAGATTCAGCTAATGAACTACTGCTGAGTGTCATCTTTCAAGTAGCTGTTACAGTGTGATGGCTCTAACATAGAAAGAAAACAATCCATATGTGTCTATAACATAGAAAGAAAACACTGTCTGTGTTTTCTAATTCTATCTTCCAAGTTTGTAGGATTTGCGATGTTTGAGTTAGATTTTTTTGAAAAGCTGGGGAATTGTCTGTTTGAATCTCCTCAATCAGTCATCTTCTTGGAACAATTTTTGTTGTATTTCTGGATTTTGCTTAATGGGCCGGTTTGCATACTTCACATCCACCTGCATTTTTGCTTGCTTTGTGCATTGCTCCAAATATTGTTCAGGCAAACAGTTTTAAACTGGCAATTTTTTTATTCACATAGACCTCATTTTTTTTTTCTGATAGTTGTATTAGATCTAAAAGTAGTTCTTCCTTATTGTAGGCATCTTATTACATGTCTCATCAGTCTCAGTCAATATCTCTGCTGGAAGAAACTGATAAACAAATAAGAGAACGAGCTTGCAGTGAGCAATTAAAGCGGTTGAAGGAGGCTCGTAATAACTATCGTGAGGAAGTTATTGATTGCGTCAGGCATTGTGCATGGTAAGATGACCAGGAGGAATAGCTTGTAAAGTTGACTTAGTTTTCTCACATCTGTTGATGATTTAAGATTTTCTGTGCTGAGCTATAGGTTCTCTGATGAACTGATCAACAAACAGATCTAGGAGTGTTTGCAAGATGTTATTTGTTTATCGTTCTTCAGAATTTCTTTACCCATTCTGTCTGTAGTGTGGTTTTGCCTGGTTTTGGTCATATTAATAATCTACCATTTAGATATACTGAAGTTTTAGGTGCTTAAGAAGTTCTACAGTTTTATGTCACCGTATAGCTTCTAGAGGACTATTACTGCACTTGGTAAAGCTTTGTTGTGCTTCTTTGACCAGACGTGCTTATTTATTGCATTCTGTGTTCAATGTTGTATTATGGTGTCAGTTTTATTTTTATGGAGGAATTGCTTTTGTTTAAATATGTAAGTGGGATCAATGCAATTCCAAATTTATGTTTTATTCAGTTGGTTTAAACCCCACTTGTTAATTGCTTGCTAAATAAAGTTTAAGAGAATTCATTGGAGGTGACAAACTTCATTATGTTAAAAAACTGTTTTTTTCCCTTCTCAGTTGTACCCTGGCCAAGTGCTATCTGATTGCCTAGTCATATGCTCTTTTAAACAAGTAGCAGTTCCCTGCCAAGGTCTGTAGACCATGTGTTGAGCATTTCTACCGTTGTCATTGTCATTTCTAGCATTTTTCCCTCCATATGGTAGGCATCTTTTATATTTATCACTAAATTATAATGAAGAACAGTTGGAAAAGTGGTAAGAGCTTTGCATTGTATGAACTTGTTGTCCGTATGATGTTGTTTTATTCAGTTTTTTGACAATCTTGAAAGTTAAGTTTTCTGGGAAAAAAACTCGATTGAAACTTGCGATTTCTTTTCTGGCTATGAGAATTGTGTTTAATTCATTGCTTGTCTATGTTCTTAATTTCATTTTGTCCCTTTTTCATACCTGTACAGGTATCGCATTTCTCTATTTTCTCGGTGGAAACAAAGAGGCATGTATGCAACATGCGTGTGGGTTGTGCAGCTACTTCTGGTTCTTAGTAAAGTGGATTCGGTGTTCATTTATATCCCTGAATTTTACCTTGAAGCACTGGTAAGCTTTTCTTCTTGTATATGGTTAATTAAGTAACAAGAAACTATATGAAAACCATCTCCAACGAGAGTTTATAGTATGTATACATGTGCATTTAGACTTGTTTATGATCAAATAGCATGTCTCTTCCTGGATTTCACTTGCTATGACTGCTCGAATTAGATCAAACAGATGCAGTCTGTAGTGCATTTTGACAGAAATGTTTACAATTTCTGCAGGACATTATGGAATTAGTTGATGCAACTACAGAGTGAGATTTTAAGTTATGAATAAATCTCTGTTCCTGTTTTTTCGTGTCATAGCATTCAATCCTAATACAGGCTGTCGGTACATTATTCTGGCTATATTTTTTACTTGTGTCACTTTTCTGCTTTTGATTTTGTAGGCATGTGTGAATACAAAGCTCGGTTTTTTTTGGGGGGGGGGGGGCGGGGCAGTAAATGCTTTTCTGGTGTTATTAGTTTCATATTTTTGGAGCCAAAAGTATGTCGAAAATTCAGAAAAAGGAAATTGGGTTCTAGATGTTCTTCATATGGTTTTGAAGAATGAATTTTTATTGAGTCAGGTTTACTGAAGCATTTTACGTTTTTGGTTTGAATGTGGTGCTGTATCATGTCTACAATGTTTTGTGTTTTCTGCGCTGTTCACTTCTATTTCATGTTTAGTGAGTTTTTATTAACTAATAACTTGATGACACTGTCAGGTTGACTGCTTTCACGTCTTACGTAAAAGCGATCCTCCATTTGTTCCTTCTACAATATTTATCAAGCAAGGACTTGCTTCCTTTGTACGTCTCATCCTTAATCTCCCTGTTTTGTTTTTATTCTTGTTTTATTATTATATTTATGTGCGGTTTACTCCTTTTATGGTGTATTTAGTATTTACCAAGACACAAAGCATTATGAAAAATATGAACATGTGGGTTTGTAGGGGATTTCCATAATCTGTTGCTGGATATTGGGTAATGGGAAGTAAATGTTCGAGAATTCCATAATGGAGTTTGTTCGGTCATAAATTTTATCACTTCAAATAACTGTTCTCCTTATGTCAAGGCTTTCTTATAAAGCACAATGGATTATCTTTTGCATCGTACCATGGCAAATCAACCTCTGGCCTTATCTTCAAACACTTTACCTATTTTATCATGTTTATGTCATTGAATCAAAGCCAACTTTTCTGGATTTATTGTTCTCGTAGCAAATTAAATTTTACACCCTTCTGCTACCTTTATGAAAATACTTAATACAATCAAGAGGTTGAAATGTATTCTTTTCCTGTGATTTGGTCCTTGAGTGACTGAAGGGATAGTGAACTGGCCAGATTTTTGGGAAACAATTGTTTGCCTTTGCATTTAGCAGATCAAAATGTAAGGGAGCACTTCTTAATTGAGAGAATGGTTTGTCTCATATAATTTATCTGCCCACTTCTTAAGTTTTCTGTGTCTATTAGTAAGACAAGTAAGCTGCTGAATGCTTCATTAATTCTTTGTAAAAGGTTAGGTTGTCATTTAATAGTACTAATCTCTACCATTTTTGGTTATCAGAGATTCAGCTGCTGCTTTTTACTGTTTGTGATGTTTAAGATGTCCGTACTATCCATGGCTTCTTTCTAATATATGCTTTGCTCAAAATGTATTCTGCTCTGGGGTTCTGAGCTTGAGATTTTTGTTGATTAGGTCACTTTTGTGGTTACCCACTTCAATGATCCAAGGATATCAAGTGCAGATCTGAGGGATCTTCTTCTGCAATCTATATCGGTCCTGGTTCAGTATAAAGACTATTTGGCTGCTTTTGAGAGCAATGAGGCTGCTACTCTTAGACTTCCAAAGGCGTTAATTTCAGCATTTGATAATCGATCCTGGATTCCAGTAACTAATATTCTTCTGCGGCTGTGTAAGGGTCATGGCTTTGGTTCCTCAAAGCATGGAGAATCGTCATCATCATCAGTTATTTTTCAGGTGAACAATGGACCATTTCTTATTGCTTGTTTCTTCATCTTTTGTGTACTATAACTTCTGACGGTTGGTCCTCACTTGCCTTCAGAGACTGCTTCGTGAAGCTTGTATCAATGACGAGGGGCTATTCTCAACTTTTCTCAATCGTTTGTTTAACACGCTCAGCTGGACGATGACTGAATTCTCAATTTCCATTCGAGAAATGCAAGAAAAATACCAGGTATGATAGTCTTTACCCTCAAACACAATTAATCATAGAGCAATGAATTGTTAATTTCATGTCACATTCGCTCAATTTTTTGTTTTTAGTTTCTTCAAAACCTTGGTAAGACAACCAACTTCTGTTTTCTGCAATACTTGTGGCAAATAGTGTGTAAAGGGATCCATGACGATAGCATGAGAGGCATGTGATTTGGTGATAAGATCTGCGAATGAGGAATTACAGTAAAATGTTTGACGAGAATATTCGGCAAGTATTGACGGATGATTAATTGATGATATTATGGCTATATTACTAAATCAAGTGAGAGACGCATGGTCTCCTTGCACCATATCAACTTAGTTATGCAATTTGGTCTTCCTGATTATTTTAATTAATGTGGCACCATTGTTAATTACTGGACTTTTGTCAATTATTATATTGATGACTTGGGATGAAGATTTTATTGCTCATGAGTACTGTGATTTAGTCTGGCATTTATTAGTTGTACTGGTTGTTTTAACTGTGCTGTTATCTTGTGGTTTTGTTATTTTAATTAGACCGAAGCTATTTGCTACGCAATATTGTTTATCAATTAAATTATAAAGCTACTCTATCTTAATCGGCTGAATAGCTTATCACAGAAAGGATATATAGAAAAAGCTCAAACCAAACACATAGGTAGGAATGCGTCCTTGCTCTGATCTGGGGATTGGCTTTACTGTTATTTTCATTTCTATCTACACACAAGTAATATGTTACAGAAAATCTATACAAAAATTGATACGTAAATGTAACAGAATAGTGAAAAGTTCTAGTTTGTGGCCTTTTTTCCGAAACCTCCAGCTCCACCCATTTTTCTGTCTTGATCTTTTGTAATTGTTATCATATGTTCTTTTGCAGGTTTCTGAATTTCAGCAAAAGAAATGCTGTGTCATTTTTGATCTCTCATGCAATCTGAGTAGGGTTTTGGAATTTTGTACCCATGAGATCCCTCAAGCATTCCTGTCAGGAACTGATACAAACCTCCGGAGGCTAACAGAATTGATAGTTTTTATTCTAAATCACGTTACTTCAGCAGCTGATGCTGAGTTTTTTGACTTGTAAGTTCTTCTGCTAGTGAATTGAACTCATGGCTGCTTGTTTTTCCTCGATATTTGGTACTATTTTATTTTTTTTCCCGTCACTCATTATTCCTGTCAATATATTGTGTGGTGGTATTTACAATTGATTACCTATTGATAAGCCGCTTTTAAAGAATTTATTCATGGCTGGTTGATTTTTATTAAATTTTGATCATCTGCTTTATGGTATGTTATTTTGTAGGTCACTAAGACGACATGGTCAATCTTTAGAGAAAGTAAATCGAGGCATGATATTAGCCCCCCTTGTAGGTATCATCTTGAATTTGTTGGATGCTAGTGCAGAGTCGGAATGCGGAGTCCAGAACGATGTTGTGGCCGTCTTTTCAAGCATGGACTGCCCGGATACCATTCACTGTGGATTCCAGTACTTACTGGAGTATAACTGGGTTAGTACTCGTCTCTAATATCTCGCATTCCTAGAATATATTATGATTTGTATGCATGTGCATTAAAATCCCTTATTCTTTGATTACATTTTGCGTGCTGACTTGTTCTTAGAGAATCCCAGATTATTTTTGGTTTCGTATATTATTTTTTGTGCCTGCTTGTGTGTGTTATTTCGTGTATAATTTTTACTCCCCGACTTTCTAATGCTTTTACTGCAGCTTACTATTTTTTGTTTACTTCCAAACTTTCACACTCAAATTCAATTTCTTTACCTTCCTTTTACCATAATCTTTTACCAGGCTGGATCATTTAGAGGAGATACATATCTTTCTAAACTAGGACAACTGGAGTGCTTCTTGAGCCTCGTTCTTTGCCACATTGAGGCTCAAGAAATGGAGAGAACAAGATGTGGGAGAGAGACAGATGCTGATGATGGCATGTGCTGCATCTGTTATGCAAGTGAAGCAGATGCACAGTTTGTGCCGTGTTCCCACCGGTCCTGTCATGGCTGCATAAGTCGGCATCTTCTAAATTGCTTGCGATGCTTCTTTTGCAACGCCACAGTCCTCGAGGTTGTCAAGGTGGACGAGAAAATTGAGTAAAAAATTGTCCTGTCCATTTTTGGTCTCTGGCATTATCCCACTGCCCTGGATTCCAAGCTGGTCAGCGTCAGATGAATGGTTGCAGATTAAGCTTGAACTCGGGGATTCATCCTTAAACAAAGATAAAAATGGAAAAGTTTAAGGGAATTGATGATGATATATTCTAATTAAAATTCTCCAACTAGAATCGCATGATTATATCTGTGTAGTGTGTAATAGCAAAGGGGGTGGGAAAGATGATCAAGAATTTTTGTAGGGGAAGTTGAGGGCATTATTCTGTAAATATGAGATGTAAATGGCAAAAGAAATATTATATCTCTTTTCATTTTCTCTCTCGCGGACTGTAAATTCTGGTATCTTTCGAGAGTTGACATGTTCAAAGTTTGACGCTTGTTTAAAACTTAAAGAGGCTGCATTAATAAAAGACAATGCAATGTGAAATTGCTCTGGACATAATTCGGTGAATGCATTTTGTGTCGGTCGCTCGAGTGGGAGAAATTTATCTTCTTGGATACCAAGTACCAACAGCCACGAGCGTGTTTCATGTTAAAGTTACGAAGTGTACTTCTGATGTCTGTTTTTGAGATGATGTAGACAATAGGGACTCGAATGTAATTACTCATTCCTAGGTTTTTGTCTTGGGCCAAAACGCAAAATGAAGCCCATAATGAAGAAACTGCGACGTAAGAGGAGTAAAACGACAACGCGAGCCGTCGTACGGCATCACCTTCGCCAGGCGCTCTCTCTTCAGTTCACGGAGCAAAATGTTCAGTACATTGAAGTTTCAATCAGCAAACCCCACTATCGATCACGATTTTAATAATTACAGCTTCAGCAGACACCATGGCTGCTCGCTTCATCGTTTGCCGTTATATCTGAGACCGCCGCTTCGATTTCGACGTCTGTCTGCGCAATCTGAGTATGCGGCGTCATCAGAGCCGTCGGTTTCGTCCCATTACACGACGTCCGTCGGGTCATCATCCTCTTCTTCTCTGCAGCTGTCGCAGTGGAACCTCACTCACCGCCACATCCTCGTGCTCAACGTCATTGCTTGCGCGGTAAATTTTTCTTCGATTTTTTAAAAATCAAAATAATTTTTATTCATCATTGTAATAATTTTTTTTTTGCATTGTTAAAATTTTTTATTTTTAGAAGTTTGATGTTGAATGTTACAAGTTTTGGCATTGGAGAAAATTTTATATTAGCTTCGTTATCACTAATTTATCATAATTGCGTAGTTATTAATTGAACCTGAGGGACAAAAATGAAAAAAAAAAACATGATGATTACTTGTTAATTTTGATTGATTTATGATTCTTTGCAGGCGGCAGTTTCAGCTACTTGGCTTTTCTTCTCTGCAATCCCGACTCTTCTGGTTTGTAATTTCTATCTTTACTGTTCTTCAAGTGAGTTTTGGATTTTTGCAAAGTTTTTATTATTATATTTATTTAGTAATTGATTTAAGTCTAATCCAGGCTCTCAAAGGAGCAGCGGAGTCACTAGAGAAGTTGATGGATGTCACTAGGGAAGAGCTTCCGGAGACAATGGCTGCAGTTCGGTTATCGGGCATGGAGATTAGTGACTTAACAATGGAGCTTAGTGATTTGGGGTTAGCATTATAAACTGAAATACTCATAAGAAAATCATTTCTAGCTAGTCCGACTCATAGGTTGAGTCACACCTTTTTTTTTTTTTTTTTTTGGGTACATGCAGCCAGGAGATAACCCAAGGTGTTAGGAGCTCAACTAAAGCTGTCCGCATAGCTGAGGAAAGATTGCGTCAGTTAACTAACATGAATCCATCAGGTTCATAGCATTTGAAATTAGATTCTTTGCTGTGAGTTTAGAAAGGGATTTAGAGCAATGAATTTTACTCCATCTTTACTTGATTAGTTTCGTCGCAGGAGGTAGTGAGCCAGAGAATTGGACCAACTAGTCCTCAATTGGCTAGGACTGCGAGGGACATAAGGGAAGGAATTGTGCAGGGCCGTGCAATCTTGCGAATGTTTTTCACCCTTACCCAATTTTCAAGGATGGCCCTTAACTATTTTGCTAATCGTGCTAAGAAGTAGATTCATATATGAAAGCATTATGGTGAGAAACATCAGAATTTTCTTCTGTAAAGATATCTCTTCCGTTAGCATTTTCAGTCAGGTTGTTTGTGGATTTTCATGTTTTTGGTTGTTAGACTATGTGATGCTAGGGAACTAGCAGCCATGGTGGCAATATGAGTTCTCTACTCCTTTCCTTTTTTGGTTTATGTAGTTAATTTGCTGCCATGTTGTCCAGGCATGTAATGGGAAATTTTCTTGTTCATCTCTCTTTTAATCAACTAACATACTCTGATTGACATATATCTTTAGTTGCTCACTGGAGTTCTTGAAGCTTTTGATATGTTGAAAATGTGATCTTTGCTGCTTGTGATATCTATATTTATATATTTTCGTTTTCGTTTTCGTTTTATTCATGCTTCTAGGCATCGATGGTTGTTAGAAAAGTCTGACTTATTAGTATGCAAAGTTTTTGTTTAATTACAAGACATAGTATCGTGTCATGAACAGCCATTAGCAGTTGTTATTTTATCGAAATCCTCAAATCCAAACTCTACTTGCTACTCAAATAGAGAAAAGAAAGTGGTTACCGAAAGCAAAGTAGAACCATGAGAGAAAAAAAGTGTTTTGTAGATAAAGGGAGAACGACGATTATTAGTATTTGTCTAATGGGTAGCAGAATTAAAGATAAGACAGGGCATTAGCTAAAGCCTAAACATGGTTTTGGCAGCATATCAGATTTGTGTTGATTGTGAAAGGATTTGGAAAGCACTAGCAAGATCGTGTGATTTCATGTCCTGTTGACGGTGTACTGTGTTTTGAAAATTATTTGAATTCGAGAGGATTGAAGTACCGTGTTAATTTTCTTCGAAACCTTCTTTAATTTTGTTGAAGGGTAAGTGAAATATGGAATTTTCTTTAGAGATTTGAATTTGACTTTCAAGATTAGAAAGTTTCATGCTCTTTAGCTATATCAGATAGCAACTTAAGGCGCTTGTCTACTTAAAAGTTTAATGGGAAACCTTCAGTGAAGATAGGATTTAGGATTCACAGCTTCCTATTGGTTACAGAATAACTGGCAAATTCTAGGAGCTCTAATTGCTGGGATCCGGGAAATGATAAGAGCTTGGGAATTGATAGAAACAAGAACTTGAAGGAACAAAACTGCAGTGCTACGGTTGTTATCCTTTATTAATTTCTGTAGCCATCACTGGGGTCTCTTCTTTGCTACCTAGTTCAGGTCCACGACATTAAATAAGACTAAGCTTGGGACACGACTACAACGCATCAGATGCATCAATGCATCAGAATTTTATGATAAAGATGGAAAAATCATGCACTATTTGATACAAAATTGGAGAGAATCAACGGTTATAAAAGAAGCTGCTGAGTACTAATAGAAAGAAATTGACACCATTCTTGGTCATAAACAATAAATATATGACATTAAATTTTCCTATTACTTTCTTTGTTTTATGTTTTATATCTACTGTCACATTCAGCTTGTTAGTTAATGTTGCACGTAAAATTGTTTTTTTCAATATGATCAAGTGCATATTAAAATAACACGTGAGGGTATTTGTCACACTTCTGCTGGCCATGCATGTAATCGCCACCATCTCGAAATGACCTTAAGGAAACTGTTAGCCGACATATATACAAATTCCAGTGAACGCAAACAATTTTCATTTCTTGAATTTCATAATTACATTTAAAGTTATCGAGGTGCCGTAAATTTATAAGTTGTTGTATAAAAAAAAAAAATTACGTATAATAAATATAATTTTTAAAATAATTTTATAAAAATAGTAAAGATATTATAATTTTTTTAACATACAAGTGGTAAATTAACTTAACTTTCAAATACTTAAAATTACAATTCCCTAATCTCTCTATAACAAAAAGGGCTTTAATGTAATTAAACATGCTAACAGAAGTGTATATTGTCCTAAAGCGGAGCCAATAACTAACACCTCCAAGCTGACGTGGCGACAAGGGCCCAATGATGCCAGCAGAGCACCAATTCAGCCTGCCGTTTCGCCACGTGGAACCCACCCACCTGGACCTTGGCAAGCAAACATTCTGCCAGAAAATCGGCAAATTGGCTCAGCTGAACTGGCCTCATCCCCGCGCCGGAAAACACCTCTCTCCACGGCGCCACGCGCCTCCCCGCCACCTCAACAGCCGCCATAATCTTCGGCCGAAGCAAATGCGTTTCAATCTTCCTCGCCCAGTCTCCGGCATTCATCGCAGCCGCAGCAGCATCGAGTGATTCAAACACCATCGTGTAATACTCAAGGCTGGTGACGAAGTTCCTCCGAAACGAAAACGGCGCCGTCGTCCCACTCCCAAAGTCCCCCCACGCTTCATTGTCAGTAAAAACGACGACGTTTGGAGAAATTCTGCGGATATCAGCGACAAAAGCCGCAACAGCCGCAGCGTTGTCAGTTGAATTTCCGCCCAGACGGCGAAATACAGTTGGAGATAAGACGACAGCTAATTTCTCACCGTCCATTAACTTAACCGCTTTGAAAGACAACATCTCGAACGACCGTGCGGGCACGAAGTCCACGTGGAGCCCTATCCTGAGTTCTCGCGCGAACTGAACGAGGTTGGCTTTGACGAGTCTTGTCTCGGTGACGTAATCATCGGGAACAACAGCCGTGATGCGAAGTGAAGTTGAGTAGTTAGAGTGACGGGCAGCCGCTGCTTTGTCGGCTATTTCTCTCATGAAAGAAGCGTACTGGCCGCCGAAACCGATGTCAAAGTCTATGACGTGAATCAACGGTGGCGATCCCGATCCGCGGTCGAGGAAGAGGGATTCGAGGAGGGCTTGAGTGGTTGTGAAGTGAGTGAACATGGGGATGGGTGAGATCGCAGTGAAGGCCTTGTAAGCTCTGACAGATTGAATGATCTCTGGCCAAGATGACGAGAGATGACTTGTCGGCCGAGTTAGCCCGTTGAGCAGGCTGAGGAGGAGTGAGCTGAGAGCTTCTTTGAAAAAGATCGCGGCTCTTTGGAGCGGCTTCCCTGCAGCAACTACTACTGGTGGTGAACCTACTAGGTTTTGACTGTGATTGAGGCGGGCCAATATCATCTGAGCCACTTGTAACTCGTTCGAGTCGAGGCACTCTGCAGCTCTGATAAGCTCTTCTATATAATTATAATCAAATTCAAACCCTCCGCCCAGGTTATTCATGACGATCATATTGTTGCCGTTGTTAGAAACTGCATCAGGATGATGATCAGGGAAGTTATTATGATATTGAGTTGTCGATGATGATAAGGAAACGACGTCGTCAGCTGCTGGAACATTGAAATTAGAACTAAAATTGAAATTAAAATCAGATTGCTGCTGATGATCAATGGAATCATCATCAGTACTGATCGGGTGGAGGTGTTGAATTTGTAGCTGTGGAGCAGCAACATCGGAAGAGCAGTCGTCATCTAAGCCGCCGAGGTCCTTGATGAAAGATTCCCAGTCCATGGTACGCAGCATATGCTCGTCCCTGTCCCACTCAGGTATAGGGCTCGGACTCCGGCGAAGTTCAAGAACCGATGTGGGTTCATAGCACTTGCTGCCGCTGTTCGCTGGGCTCGTAATATTTATATTATTGGTGGTATTGGGACGACGGCTGTGAATGTTATTATTATTATTATTACTAACACCGCCGATGCTTCTTGCTATGACGTTGACGCTGTTGATGATGTTGATGTTGTTGTTGTTTGGAGAAGAAACACGTTCTGGGCTCTGCTGGGATTGGCTGTTTTGTTGAGATTTTAGGGGAACTCTCATAGCTATCTATCTAGCAATAGCTTCTTCTGCTTTTGCTTTTGCTTATTGAGTGGTGTAGTTGTAGTTCTAGTAAACGTTTAAACAACTAAAGAATGATGATTGTGGCTTTTCCAGGGTTATGATTGTGGCTTTTTATCTTTGCGTGTGCATGGGTTTGCCGTTTGTGTGTGTGTGTGTGTGTGTGTGAGTGTGTATGCAAATGGTGGATGACACATGTATTGTCATACATGACCAACATGAATGGACACGACTGATCAGTCTCCTCTTTTATTTTCTCTTTCCTTTTGAAGCTTCTAAATCAAGCCATTGCTTTGTGGGATTCTTATATAGCTTTAGTTCCCTTTTTTTTTTTTTTCTTTTTTTCTTTTTGTGTGTTAACACAGTTCAGTTCTCTCTATGTATTGTACTAGCTATATCGTCCTCAACCGTTAATTAATCTCATATCATTAATAATATTTTGTAAGTATTATCAAAAACGGATTGGTTTAATTATTGAAGCTTTACAGAAAATACAAAAATGATGTATAGACTTATGTTATTAAATGGATCCATGCATGATACTACCGTGTTTTGGGAGATGCAAGGGAGAATAGTTTAAGATTCTAATTAGTTATCGAATTTTTTGGTACTCATATCTATGTACTTCTTCCGGATTTCGTCAAATCATCACATGGGTTTTTTTTTTTTTTTTGGGGTTAAATTATAAATTTTTCTAATGCACTACATCACTGATATAATTTTTATTATGATGATCTTTCTCTCTCATCATTCCTTGGAAACAAATTTGCATATTCTTGTAATTTTCAGATCGTTATTTCTCTCCAAATTTAAACTCAGACAACCAGTTAAATAAGTTTATTAATTTGAGTAACACTCCGTGAAGCCCGAGAACGAACAAATATATAATCACGGTAAAAAGAAAATACTGCTTGCATTTTCAAAACCCTCCATATGGAACTGAGTAGAATGAATGAAAAATGATAAACGACAGCCGCAACTCAAACCCCTTGAAGGACTTTTCTACCGGTAAAGGACAAACAAGTCAAAGAGTGAGCAGTGAAGCCCTATATGGACGGCCAAAAACAAGCACCACCAGCATTCTAGCAATTTTCAAATCATCGCTAAAGTAATTTGCGGCTTAAAATCCACTTTTTTAAGCTTTTACTCTCACATAGATTTCTAAAATTCTTCCCACATAAATTTCTAATTTCCCTAGCGTTTTCAACATTACCTTTGAGCATAAATGTATATTAAATCTATCAAAATGTACTCCTACAACTTCGCATATTATCAAAGTTTGTATATCATCCGTTTACTCTCGCTTTTTTTTTTTTTTCAATTTACAGTATGGATTCACTAAAAAATAATTGTAATATTTTCATTTCAAAGACAGAAACTCCAATCTTATGGTTCTGTAGATCTTTTGTTTTTATGAAAAGAAAAGATTCCATAGATATAAGTTTCTTTATACAATTAAGGTCCAACTAAGGTACATTTAGGGTACAATCAAATAATTAGAAAAATGACAAAATATAAATATTTAATTATACTCAGGCTGTAGAATATGATATCCCTGGTATTACATAATCACAACTTGTTACCAATTATTCTAATCTTTATAAAAATATTTGTAATATTTAATGGCTAACTATATAATTATGTATTTGTGTGTGTCATCTAATATGAGAAATTTTAGAATACATCTGTTGTATTACAACTAATTAATGCATGCATGACATGTGTAATTGAGTTTAATACAACCACCACTTGCATGATAGTTTACAAAATAAATACACACATGTCATGACATTATTTGCTGTTGTATAGCTGACATGATACAACAGATGTATTCTAAAATTTTTCCATCTAGTAGAGGCCGAAGATTTAAAATCTCATTCACATGAGTGTGGAAATGATTGGGTTGGTGTTAAGTAATTAATTGTGTGCACATGTAATTGTGCTCAAATCCGGATGGAGTTAAAAGACGGAAATTAATGTAATAAAATTCATATTTTTCTTATCTTTTAACTATATACTTTCTGTATTTTTAATGCTTGCTAGTCATATGCTTCAGCATGAGATTTCCTCTCGTTAGCCATTGATAACTTGTTGATTGGACTCTGAGGTTATTTTCTCAAACGTGATTTATGTTTTCTCATTCCTATAGAGAGAATAATTATGTAGCAGCTAGTTTGGCTAATTTGCACTTCGGTGTGATACTTTTTTCTTAATGAAGTGATCCATCTAGTGATATTCGAAATTTCTTTTCTCAAGATGCCAATAGTTTCCTTAAGTGTAAGTTCAGTCAGTCATGCTTATTATATGGTTTTTCTATCTTTTATTTTTCTTGCCTCTCCTTATAAACTTTTGGGCTATAGTTAGTTATTGTAAGGCGTAAAGCTCATTATGTACCCCTTAAATTCTCTATTTCTATTTCTATTTATTCTTTTTCTTTAAATTAATAAACGCCTTCTTTGAGGGTCCTATTTATTATTGTAATATATATATATGAAAAAAGAAAAAAGAAAAAAGAGCAGGTCTCTTGAAATGCTTGGTTGGAGGGAGTTACGTACCCAAAGTTATCAATTACTATCCGCACATGAAAACAGAACCCAAAAAAAAAAAAAAAAAAAAAAGGGGAAAAATCTAAAAAGTTGATGGAAATGTGGAATTCTAGTTGACAAGACAAGTGACCTCACAGCGGGTCCCACAGTTGACGTGGTAGTCAGAAAGTGTGAGTCGATTGGCCATTAATTTGGGACCCACATGCGTGGTAACTTTTGTCGGATATGCATGAATCACAAATCAGCGCGTAATAAACACGCCCACGTAGGATTATTATATCTACATTTGCCTTCGGCAGCGAAGTGAGAGAAAGCAAAATCGGAGAAGAGAATATGTTCTTCAATGGTGATAGCTACGAGCTATATACATAGATTTACAGATTTTTATACATTAATGCCTTTATTATTTAATATTTATTTCTTGATCTTTTCCATTTTTATATACCCAAAGCCTACACCTTTCTTTTTTCTTTTTTCTTTTTTCTTTTTATTGAACTTTACAAGAGAATTAAAGCTTTGCCCACCTCCAAAAAGATGTATTAGAGCCTTTTTTTTCCCTACTACAAAATATCAATAATATAAATAATATCTATCTCTATATTCTTTTGTGCGTTGTGTATCACTTATGTCACAATCAAGCTTATAGAGTTTAGTTTAGTTTAGTTCAATTTAGTTGTACTCTATTAATAAATATTAAGTTATATATGTATATAATTAAAAATACCCTACGGTTTTTTGCATGGTGTGAACACAATTTGTTTAAGGGATCCAATGCAAGTAATAAATTGCCAAATGCCAAATCGTTCAGTCTATGCGGGAATCAATGATTAACTTTTGAGTATATAATTATTGGTTCAAGTAACCTGTAAAGGATCATGCAAAGGTCCCCTTTGGCAGTCAATGGGGTTGTCGAAAGTATAAAGAAAAAAGTTTTGAAACCCTACAACCATTATCGTGAGATGTGTTTCAAGTTTGGTCCAGTCATTTTTAAGTAGCTTAATTATACTGATTACTCGTGTTTAAGTCTTAGAGAAGATAGGATTAAAAAATTAATTTAAATTTTATCTATTTCTTACCTTAGAAGGAAAAATATATATATATATATGAAGTCGCCAATGAAAAACCTTCAAGAATTAGTGTAAAAATTAAAAATATAGGATTTAGAAAATTCATGAACATGCATGCACTTTTTTTTTTTTTTGGGTCTATGCATAGATTCTAATAATATTAACATATTATATAAAAATAATTTGTTAATACACACACTATATATACTTAGCAAAGAACTTATCCATGTGTTTTTATTTATGTATTTTGTTTTTAGCTTGGAAAGGCCAAAAAAAATTAAATATCATATTATGTATATATATATTAAGAAATGATACGCAATCTAATTGACATCACATATTCCGAATTCCTACCACAATATTCTCTCAATCCGAAAAATTGAAAGAAACTAACCAATGTTTGCTTAACATCTTTAAGCGTGAAAAATGAATTTTTTTTCTTGAGGGCATGATTAACGTTTAAAGCAGAAGTATTTTTTGGAGAACATTTTTACAAGTCAAATACTTAGGAGTTAAGGCTAGAAAGCAGAGGAGGCCGAACGCGGTGGAAAAGAGAGAGAGAGAGAGAGAGAGAGAGAGAGGGCAAGTAGCTTGGAGCGCACAAAAGATGTTTTTGAGATTCTAATTGAAATGATTTAAGTGTAAAGATGAGTGTCCATCCATACACCCCACTCCCAAAAAGAGATTAAAAAAGCAAACCAAATGAAATGATAGTGGCTGGCTGGCGGATCTTCTATCTTCTGTTTCAAAAGCTACCGTTTATTGGGTCCTTTTCCAATATGGGGATCATTTAGGATACTTTGGGAAAAAAAAAGAAAAACCCTAGATTCAATTAGTTAATATATCTTTATTTACATTAAAACATGTGAAATAAACACACCATTTAAGAAATCCTAGGTTCTTATTAAGAAAGAAAATTTGCTTAATCAATATCAAGAAAAATAATAAACATTCACCACAAGGGCGATATATCAGTTTTCCATTAATATTAATACAATGTTTGTTGTTAACTAAAGTGTGATATTCAGGGGATCCGATAGTAGTACCTTAACCACAACTGTTGATATATATTTTCAAATTAATCCTAGATGAATACAATTTTAATTTTTTATACGTGGCAGTGGCATGCTCTCTCTCTCTCTCTCTCTCTCTCGGTGCTGTTTCGTGGACCACTATAATGGACTGCATAGTGACGATCAAATGTAATAATATATGTGGTCTAAAATGAAAGGGTTTGTGTGTGGGCCGCTCACTAAAAGGAATGCGACCTGACAAACCCAGATGGGCCAATTGGTTAAGAAGGAGTTCTCATAAATGGCCACACTCAACTGTCGTTGGAGAGTAATTATAATGAAGGATGAAATATGCATACGAGATGGTCCAACTTAATACATTTGAAATGCGCAGCACCTACAAAGTCAAATCTTTTAAGTAAATTCCAAATTTTAGTAAATGTCCAAAACAACCTTGCATCTATAATTAAAAGATACTTCGCACTGAAGTGAAAAGCAGCCTTTTCTTAATTTTCTTTTTTTTTCTTCTTTCTTTTGTCCTATTTGTTATTAAAGGAGTGATGGAGTTTTATTTGCTTTTTTTATGCATACCATCGAACCATTTATTTTCTCAAATGTTTGGTAGAGTGATTTTTTAAGTAATTCTTTTTTTAATCTAACCATCAAGTTCGAATTGCAGAGAAGATATGAAGTTAAAAAATTAATTTAGAGTTTATCTATCCTCCTATTTTTTTTTTTTAAAAAAAAATAATAATACATAAGCCATTTGTTTTAAATTGTAAAACAAGTAAAAAAATTTGTTGCAAAATTATCTTATTGTTTAACAAGCATCTGCTTGATTTCTTCTTTTAATATTGTTATTTTTAAGATATTCTTGTCATATATACTTTTAATTTCCACATTATGTTTCTTATATTTTGGTAGTACTTATAATCTTATTTGTCTCACACCTTTATATATAGGGTGGGGCTATTTGAACCCACCAAACTACTCATTAAACCCACTTTCTAAATAAACTCATTTTCAAATTTTAAATTTTACTCAATAAACCTACTTAAGTACCTAATGTACCCTTATTGAACCTAATTTTTATAATAGTATTGATTTTACTCATTAAACCTATTAAATTCATTTATAAACCCTTGATAAATATTTCACAATTTATTATTATTATTATTATTATTATTATTATTTAAGAAAGTTTTTGCCTTTTGCCCAAGCTTCTCCAACTGGAGGTGAGATTCCATTGATGCTGAAGTTTAGAATCCGATCAAGAGGAGAAGTTGTGGGAAAGCTGGTGAAGATAGCACACAAGAAGAAAATCTCCCACCCTTTAGTCATAGACAATCTCACCACCAAGCCCATCAAGTTCAAGAAGAATGTATGCACAAATGATTGATCAGACTGAAAGTTGATTGATGAGTTATTGAGTTTATATCAGATGCTCATGTTTTTTTTTGTTTTGTTTTTGTATTTTCTAGATTGTAGGCCTGGGTTTCTTCCACTTCATAAGAAAAAAATGAGATGTATTCATATGTATTCCTAATTCAAACTATTGTCAATTTTGTTTTGTTCCTCCATAAAAACTCTTGATTGATTATGATTTAACGAAAATATGATTAGGGTTTGATAAAACTGTATTGAATATAAAGATGGGTTCAAAAAGTAAAATTTGTATTTTTATTTTTTATTATATTTTAATGTCCATAACTGTAATTTAATTTAGAGGTATTTTAATCATAAAAAAATATTTTCAAAATTAAATTTAATGATGGGTTCAAATAGCCTTGCCTTTATATATATATATATATTTATGAAAATGTGAAATAATCCTTGGAAATAACTCCTTTAGCCCAAGTAAATGGCCTTTGAAAGCCAAACTTTCTTCCAAGCCAAGCCCATAACATGAACTTGTGCGAATTAAGTGACAAAGTAGCAGCAGCGGTGTCAAGCGCACACAGCACTTTGAGTCGGTGTGCATGAATTTGATCTTCAAACCGGCAAAACCACATTGATTGCGTGTCTACGTTACAATCGTATCGTCAACTCCTGCACTAATCCTTGAAAACCCTACGTTTTCACTTATATATACTTAAAAGTTTTTCATTATTCACCTCTCATGTACATAATTATATCATAAATTACGGGTACAAAATATAAAATTCAAGGATGAAACCAAGAAGTTAATCTTTTCAATTAATAACTTTTGGAGTTTTGACTGACAACTAAATTGTAGTGATTCTCGCAATAAATTCAAGGTAATGGTTATGGTGGAGTTATTTTATCGTAAAGCACTGTCTTATAACCATAAGATTAAAGTGATAAATAACTATTAAAAATAAGTTATTGTTATTATTGTGTGTTTATCAGTAGTGTGCTAAATTAAAAAATTGCCCTTTGATCTTGGATACATCTGTTTTTAACACAATCATTCAATTTATTATACGTCATGTGCATGGCATATTTCTTCTGTTCTTGTTAAAAGTTATGCATTTAAAGTCTTTCTTGCAATTGATTATTAAAAAAAAAAAAACAATTGATTCAAGTCTTTCTTGCCAAGAGAAATAAAGATGGCACTAGAAACTGGGGGCAAGTTTATGGATTGAAACAGAGAATATTGTTCTTGGAAAATAAAACGACGAGCAACTCCATACCAAGGCATATGACGACAAATGCACCCTCCACTCTCTGTTTAATTTCTTTTTCTTTTTGAAATATTACATTTTACTAATTTCAAAAAATAAAAAAAGAATTATATTTTCTTGATATTACAATCCGACGCTAACTTTGATTAACCCACATCACAAAATTAGCTTTGTTCAACAGAGCACATATTGTATATGTTAGCATCTGCTCACAAATGAAATATTGGTATATGGATTAAAATTTGACAGGAATAACCTTGATCAAGATAATGTCAAAGCTTGGAGAAATTTACTGTAACAAATAGTTAAAAAAAAAAAAACATCTCCCCATGTTTGGGTAATAATAAGAATCGCATTAAATTGCAATTCAATAATAGATTATATTAGATTTGAAAAATTATAATTGTTTAACATTAAGGGCGAGTTTGGTAATGCTGTAACTTTTAGCAGTGTTATAAAAATAATTAGTTATGAAAAAAAGTTGTTAAACGTTTAGTACAATTTATTTTAAAAATTGTTGTGCGTTTTAAAAGCAGTTGTATGTATTTAGTAAATATTATAGTTAAACCGTTGTAAGAATGTAAATGAGTGATTAGACATAACATTAGAGTAACATTTATTTAAACATGTATATAAAATGTTTTTATTGTTTACACATAATTATTGACAACTAAAATAAATATTTAGTATTATCAAATTTATTTTTTATTTTTTTCTCTCAATATAATTGGTGATAGTAATATTCTCATTAAAGTTAATAATTTTATTTCCTAAGTAATAAAGATAATTTTGAGTTTTTTTTTATAAATATTATGAGGATATAAATTAATTGTATTAAGTATAGAAGTGATTTTCAAATCAGATTTTGAAAAGTTACTCATTCCCTTCTTTTCAAAATCTATTGTAGAATGGAGTGATTTTGCCAAAGTGATTCCTCAAAACTATTACCAAAACTAAAATTAATTTTGGATTTTTGCCAATAAAGAGATAATTAGATCAAGATTATGTGAAAATATGTATTTATCCTAAATTTGTGTTAGTCAATTTTCTTAAATCTTATATTTAACGGGCTGAGAATCTAAAAATATCAAATATTTCAAAATTACCACGCCAAGGCTTTTTTTTTTTTAGTAAATATTTGTTTAACATGTTTGCTCTACTTTTCAATACGTTATAAATTAAGACACAAATTTCGTAGATACAGTGAGGCTTGTGATCGATCGATAACAAGAAATTTGCAAATTAAAATTTGTGGTGACATGCAATTTTGTTGTAAGATTTCTCCAGAGAAGCTGAGAAAATATACAGGAGAGAGCCAATATACAGTAAGGTAGTGTTTACTTTCTGGAGTGGGAGTGTGGAGTGTGGATTCCTCCCACTCCAGTGTTTACTTACCTTAAAAAAAGGGGAGTGGGAGTGGGAATCCGTGGGTCCCACTTAATTTTGGAGTGGGGAGTGGGATTCCCACTCCCATTGGGAGAAGTGGGAGTGGGAATCCACTCCCCCTCTTCCAATTTTATCCTTATAAAAATAAAATAAATAAATAAATTTTAATAAAATAAATAAATAATATTTAATAAAATAAATAATATCATATTTAATAAAATAAATAATATCATATTTATTAAAAATAATAATTATATCATATTTATTTTATTAAATTTAATAAAATAAAAATAAATAAATATTATATTTAAATTAATAATATTAAACATTAATTTTAATAAATATTAATTAATTATTTAATAATAATAAATATTTTATTCTAAAAAAATATTAATTTTGTACTATATTATCAATAATAATATTTCATTTGTGTTGTTATTATTAATAATTTTTATTCACATAATTTAAATTAAAATTAATAAAAAATTATGATTTACATAATTAAGAATATTAGTAATTATTATTAATTTATAAATATAATAAAATATTTATTTTATTTTCCAAATATATTTTTTATTAATTTTTTAATTACAAATTATAATTCTGTACATAAGGATAAAATTATAATTTAAAATAATTTACTCACAATCCAAGACAAAGTAAACAAATAATTAGGATTCTAATTGACAATCCATACTTTTATTTAGTCTAAGTAAACACCCTACTCTCACTTCCACTCCACACTCCTAATCCAAGGATTCCCACTCCTCAGGATTCTCACTTCAATCTAAAAAGTATGCTGCAAAAGTAAACGCAGCATAAATGGATCATTAATGTTTGACAAAGGTACGAGATCATCAATATTGAAGAAACAAATATAAAATAAGATTAAAAAACTTCAATAGAAAATTTAGAGATCTCAATAGAAGGTCGTCAATAAATACACAGAGGCAGGTGTCTCTCTCACAGCGCTAGAGATACAAAGTGGCAGGTGAAGTGAAATAAACACCACCCACCAAACCAAAAAGCAAACAATAACACAAGAAGCAGAAGCTAGAAGCTAGAAGCAAGAAGCAAATGGAAAGGTCAGCAGAAGAAGAGAAAAGAGGAGAAGAAGCATATTCCTTATACAGCCCATGTTACTTAGTTGAACAGCTTATCAAAGCTTTGTACAAGTGCTTAGGCAAAGATACTCAACAAGCAGACGCTGATACAACTCCGGCTTCTGGGGCAGAAACACAAATGAAAGCAACTGTAATATCATTAGTATTCTTTTATTTTTCTCTCACTTTCTTTTTTATTTTCTCTCATTCCAAACACTAAAAATAAATTTTGGTTAATTTAATGCATATATATAGGAGGAAGAGTATGCAATGGAATCAACAATGACGAGGGCATTAAGAGTTATAAAAAGGCCACCGCGGCCACCGGGCAGCTCTGGAGGAGGTGGCCAAATCAACTGATCGTCTTCTTCATCTTAACTTAAATCAACATGCATGTTTGATTTCTAGGTTTTTGAGACTGCAGATTTTCACATATTTGTGATTTTTTTTTTTACTTTTTTCTGTACTGAGTTAATTTAGCTAGGATGCTATATAGTTTATGTGTTTTTGTACATGTATCAGCTAAAATAATTGTTAAATTTCTAAATCATTCACTTGTTCTGTTCGATGATCATGCTTCGATTTCATTGTCAATTTCATCGTCATGCACCATTTGCGCATCCATCAAATGGAAATATAGTTAATTAAGAAATTGGGCCAAACTTGATTTTTAACGTTGAAGAAATATTCCAAATCTTTGTGCGTGTATTTTATTATTATTATTTTGGGTTTATTGATATTGATTAAGCTTAATTCCTAGTCCTTAATTGAAGATAATTATTGTGGTTATAATGAGTCAACTCGAATCGGTTACGTTCATTTATTTTTTCAGTTGATATATAAACTTAATTAATTGATGAAATCTTTTAAGATGGTAACGAGAATCCCATGACGTGTTGAAAAGAGATTTAATTTTTATTTATATAATCGTTTAAAAAGAAAGCGATCGGTAACTTGGGTTTTTAAGCTCACAATTCATCATGCATAATATTAATTTTTCATAAGTCAATACATATCAATTAAATTTTTTAAAAAGAATCATCATATACGATAATTAAGTCTCGTTACTTCCCTTGACTAGATATCAATTTTTTAATTAATATAATTACCTCCATCATCATTTAATTACTTGAAAAAACAATATTAATAAGGGGCAAAAATATGATCGCATTTATCTCAAATAGTATATACATTAAGAGGATCAGAAAACAGTGCTCAAAATAAATTATGCATTTGTATTTGGATGTTTCCTCGTTGTCTTGAGTTCATTGGACACACCTAATCAAGAATCAAATTGTGTCACAATCATTTCAAGTAAGATTCTCTTTGTATTATAAGCCAAAAAACACGAACACATGATTTTGTTTTGAAACTACAAGCTCATGTAATATTATATTTGGCCCATTGTATTTATCATCATCATCATTTTGGGTTTAATGATATTGATTTAGCTTATCTTTCTAGTCATTAATTAAAGATAATTACTGTGGTTATCTTGAGTCAATTTGTATCGGTTAAAGTCATATATTTTTTAGTGGATATACAAATTTAATTAATTGATAAAACTTGTTGAGATGGTAACGAGAATCCTATTATGTGTTTTAAATTAGATTTAATTTTCATTTATATAGTTTAAAAAGAAAGAGATTTGCAACTTGGATTTTTAAAGCTCACAATTCATCATGCATAATATTAGTTATTGATATATATATATATGATGATGATGATGATTAAGGCTCGTTACTTCCCTTGATTAGATATCAAATATGTATAATTAATTACCTTTCACCATTTAATTATCTAAAAAACATGACTTAAGAAACAAAATCAATACGGGACATAAAAATGATCAAATAGTATATATTGAGAGGATCAGAAAACAGTGTTCAAAACTATACATATTTGGATGTTGTCTTGAGTCTTGATTCATTCGACAAAGCCTAATCAAGGATCCAATCGTGACATGCACAATCATTTCAGGTAAGATTATCTTTGTATTATAAGCCAAAAACACAAACATAAGATTTTGTTTGAAACTACAAGCTCATGTCATCACCCAATTTATATTTGGTCTTTTGCATTAGCAATTTAGATTTTGATTTGATTTTTGAAATGGATTTAATTAATTACTCCCTCTTTAATTACTTGATTAGTTTCTGCCACAAGAGTTTCAATCAACTGAGCTATCTACAGATGTTGTCTTGCTGATTTTTTTTTTCCCCCCTTTAACACGGTTTTTATGTAACATCCAATTAAATGATATCAAGGTTTACAGAGTTTAAAAGTTTAAATTTATTTTGACCAAAAGAAAATATATTTATATTTTAGTTTATGGAATTATTAAAATAATCTTAATTTTCTATTATTTCATTATAAAACATGATTTTCTAGTTAACAAGTTATAAGTCTGGACGAATTTTATCTGATCTTAGATGATTTATAAGAAAGTTCATAATTAATTAATTTCTTGGTTTTAGAATTACAAAAAGAAGCTTTTGGATTGATATAGCAAAATGAATTAATAAATTACAAAGCAAATGCATAAAAAAATGTACAAAAAAACATGGCGGCAAATCAAAGATAGAGGGGAAGTAGGAAAAGGGCCCTCCAAAAACAAGAAGCAACCACCGATGGTTTGAAACTAATTGATATTGTGGCCATAGATTTTGGAGAATGTAATGATACATAATTTTTTTTTTTTTTTGGAAAAGGTATATTTTGTTGGCAATTGCGATATGACATAAATCTTATTTGAAATTGAGGTGTTGTAACTTTTAAACGACGACTGGAAAAATAAATACAACTATGAAATAAAAGTCGATATTATCTAGTGAATATAATTTTTTATAATAATTTTGACAAAATTAGTAAAGATATAATAAAATTTTCATTATACAAGTATAAAATCAAATTAACTTAGTTTTCAAGTTACAGTAGTTAGTGCTTACTAAATACTTTAGTGCCATATCTTTTAAGCTATAACTATCCAATTTCAATCTCAAACGGCCATATAAATTATTGATTTTCTCCAATATTTCGAAATAATATTAGTTTTTTTTTTTACCAAAATTTATAAAATTTTAATGAGGAGATTTTGAATACAAATGAAAACATTCTTACTTATGCTGCATATTTCAAGACGAGGAAAATTAAGAATTTTGTGAGTGTTAGTATCCTTTCCAAACACTCACAAATTTTGTGCCTTATAAAACAAAATTAGTAATATATGACCAAACAGTAGACTTTGCAAGAAAAAACACAATTATTTTGTTTATATTAATTATCAGGGTAAATAGGATAAATATTTATTTAGACCCTATATTTTGAGTTAAATATCCATCTAGTACTTATATTTTGAAAAATAATTCAAGATATCCCTACTTTTTATATTATGTGACACTTTTATCCTTATTTTTTGTACTCTTAGAGTAATACACTTACTAAAATATTGAGGACATTAATTAATTTATCCATAAAAAAAAATTTAATCAGAAAATATATTAATTTTTATTTTACTTTAAGTGTGAATTTGATAAATTAACATTTTTCCTTTTCATAAATATCCCAAGAATATTATTATAAAGTTATTGCTGTAAAAACGAAGAAAGAAAAAATTAAGGCAAAAATGTCATATACTTAACATAGGAACATCTTAAAGTATTTTTTAAAATTATAAGACTAAACAGACTTAATTCAAAATATAAGGATTGAACAAGTATTTATCCCTTAATTAAAATAAGACGATAAGACAGACAAGGAACTGAAATATGGTTGGTACATTTTCATCTTACGCAGGAATCAGTTAAAAACAGTTGAAATCAAGTTAGCATGACAAGAAAAAACAAAGAGGCTGATTAAAACAGCAACTTGTAGATCCAATTTCTCCCTCCTTGGGTCACCATTTGTAATGACTAAGAGCCTGATTCATTTTTTTGGGGATTTTTTTTTTAGTGAACGTGTCAGTTAATTAGAAGGAAATCAATATAACTAGATTAATTCAAGGAGATCTAAACTTCTAAAATAAATATTGATTATTCGAGAAAAAAATATAATTGCAGTAAATAACAATCATTCAATATTTTTCATTATGAATTATAAATATGTATACAAAGAATCATAGTCCAGCTATCTTCTTAATAAAAGAAAAATAAAAAAAGAGCTACATACTAACCACAGTAACCACAAAAAAAACTCCCAAAAAACAACAAAAGGCTAACCCAATACTAAATAATATTTTAGTTTATTAAATCAAGTAAAATAAACTGACTAATACAAATAAAATATTTAAATGAACTGATGAACGCATCATTTTCTCTCACTTTTTTTTTTCTTGTTTCCTCTCAATCCAAACAATAAAAATATATTTTGATGATATTTAATGCATTTAAGAGGAAGTGTATGCCATGGAGTCATGCACTTCTGCATCTATATCAAATAGAAACATGGCGCCAAAATTGATACCTAATGTTGAGGAAATTCCACTTTCCTTTTTATTAATTTTTCTTGTTTTATGATATAATACTACTGATTTTTTTTTTTTTTGTAGTGATAAATGAGCAATGCCGATGAAAATTGTTTAATTAATATTATTCATTTTCCTCTAATTTAGCTTATTAAACTTTTTTTTTTTTATAAATAGTTTATTCAACCTAAAACGCCGAAAATATGTATAATTGTTTAGGTGAAGAGAGACCTACAGAAGAAAATTTGTGTTTAATTTTAACTTGATCCCCACGCTATCAAATTTCCTAAAAATTAAATGTCTTTGCAAAGGAAGAATTGCATATTAGATAACATGAAAACCAGAATATTTCTTGTGCTTTTTTTTTCATGAATTATTATTTTTATTTTAATATCATGCATTACATATTTTGAAGGCAGAAATTCATATTTTTATTCGTTTGTCGACTTGCAACAGCGAATGAGGTTGGCTCACGTTCTTTTTGCCGATTCATTTCCACCAACTGAAAAATCACAATCATGATGATGATGGACTAACAAATTTGGAGGTAAGCTCTTATTCGCTTAAAATATTTATACAAGTTGATTTCTTCATTTTTTTTTTCTGAAAAACTAAAATATTTTCAGGTTTAAATTTTGAATAGCAGAAAGTTATAAAACTAATTTGAACATATGTAGATAAAAAATGATTTTAAAATGTTGGAGGAAACTAAGCCATCAATTAGTCAAGATGATAAGCACATGCAAGAAAAATTAGCAAGAAGAAAAGAATCTGGAGCAGCCAAAATTATGTGGAGGAAGCCAAGAAAATTGAATGAAAAATAATGATCCTAGAGGCTTCCTAATATAGATGAGCTAGTCTAGTTTGAGGATTAAAATCCTACTTTCATAAGGTAAGGATTGAGAAAGAAGATTTTGATCCAATTTAAGAAAGCATCAATCTTAAATCACGTAGAAGAACAATAAGTAAGGATAATCTAACGCAAATAAGTCATGAATAAAAAAAAGAAAAAAAGAAAAAAAAAAGAAAGAAAAAGAATGAGATGCATGCTAATTTTTTGAAACAAAAACAAAGTGTAGATGAATGAATGTTGAAATTAAATTGGGAATGAACGGGATGGAATATTTGGGTTGTAAATAAATAGTCAAAATCAAGTTTACAAAATACATTATCTGTCCTTTTTATGTTCTGAGCTTGATGAAGAAGAATTCTCAGAAGTGGAATCAAGACCTAAACACTTAAGAAAAGCAAGCCTGAAATAGTGGCAGGGATGGTAATTTATATTGCTTGCTTCTTTTAAAGAAGTACCTCCCCTTTCTGAAATCTCTTCTCCTCTCACTATTCTTCTAGTGCTCGTGCTTGTTTCTATTTCTCCTTTCAGACTTTGATTTTCTCCCCTCTGCATGCAGTTAAAAAATTAGATGGCAATGCATTATCATTCTCTACAATTTTTATCATACTTCAACAGACATGATTCATGTTATATAAATACTCTTACTAGGAAATACTCTTCTTTTTAGATGTTACTCTTTTCTTAAATAAATTTTAGAATTTTTTAACATTTAATTTTAAGGACATGGCTAATTTACAGCAGCTATAACTTGAAGTTTGCTACAAATCATGTGGTGACCCCACCTCAATTACTTAGAATTGGACAGGTACATGTTACAGCAACTGTAACTTAGCATTTGCCTTCATTTTGTCTTCCAAATGAAAAATGTTAGTGAAAAAAGTTTTAAGTTAATAGGTAGAAGTCAAAACAATGGTGTTAAGCTCTTTTAAGGAAAAAAAATCCTTAATTCTTCCCAAATTTTGTATTTACTTGCTCAATAAACCTAAAAAAAAAAAAAAATCTCACGCGATATTGACGAATCTAAACTCAATAAAAGTATAAATTTCAAAATTGGGTTTTTATCAAGTTCATTCATCTTGAGTTTTAAATAAAATCAAACTAGAGTCTGTAGGCTATTTCTTTCATTTGTAATAACCAAGTTCTTGATCCATGAGTGAAATGACTATATCATTCTTGTGTTAGCATAATCATTTCATCTCAGATAAAGCACCCATTTCATATTAATGAACAAATTTTAAATCTTATTAAATTTTGTTAAAACTTAGAAACATATATATAATCATTCTTTAGTGCAGACATCCGCACGTTTTAAAATGCAGATATGAAAATGTTAACTTTGAGCTAATTAACATGAATAAGAATGTTAAATTTGAGCTAATTAGCATGAACTAACATAAATCTGCATTTTAAAAAGTGCGAACGTCTGCACATGAGAATCCTTACATATATATTTAATCTCTCAGATTATACCATGCATCTAAAGCAAGGAAAAATGACAATATACTATCAGTCACCGTGTCCATGCCAGCCTGGATAATTACATGTTGAAATGTGAACTTACTGTAACTTTTAAAATTTCTTTTAAACAACCAACAACTAATTAAGGGACAAATATATAAAATAAATAAATGAAATGAAAAGAGCTTAGCCTCCATTAAACCAACTGCAGTGAAAACTCAGAAAATTGAAAATCAAAGAAAGTTTTGAAAGTTTTGACCAAGTTGTTAAATATTCAATTGATCCAAAACTTGAATAAGCAAGAAATAATACTCTCTCCGAAGAGAGACCCACCTCAACTTTGAAAGGAGTTTAACCATTTTTTTTCCTTTTGGTTTGAACTATCTTTAGGATTTAGGTAGGGTTCCCCTTTGGAGAGAGTAACTCTACTCAGAACAAATTGACCTATAGTGAAAAGGAAAAATTTACGTATACTTATGAGGTGGTATGCCTAACCAATCTAGTTCTAAACCTACTTAGCTCTGTCACAAAGAGTCCAAAGTGGGATCATGAATTTTTTTCACTATAAACCGCATTAAAATTGACTTTACTGATCACACCATGGAGTCCACCTATTATGTCAATGGAAGAACTTAATTGATTGATCAAACCACCTCAACAGTCATACACAAATATTTCTCCTAAGATAAAAATCGAAAATGGAATCCATAAATAACAAATAATTAATTAACAAGGTAAAAAGGCAGATTCTGTGGCTTAATTTTGAAGTATTATTATTATTATTATTATTCAAACAGACAAATTGAGAACAAATGCAGGTATTAATCAAACCCACCAACAATTTTTATTTTTGAGGATAAATATTGTTGTACCAACAAAACAAATAAGATGGTTGTTCTTGTTTAATTTCATTTTAAAAGTAAACAAATAGATAAAGGTAAAAGATAAAAGAATAAAGCTTCAAAGAGCGGTAATAGAAGCAACTTCACTGTCCATTAAATCAAACCACTTTCCAAGAATATACTTTTTAACACTTTACAAAGATACTTAAATTCCTTCTCTGATTGAAGTTGAAAAAAAACAGAGCCGTGTTGGATTCTAACTTCTCCTAAAAGCGCTTATTCACATCATCATTTTTAAACTTAACAGTATGTTTTCTTAACTATCTTCGGTGTTACCAAAAAACAGGACAACAATTATCCATAATATTTTATTAAAATAATTAAAAGCACTTTAAACAAAGAAATTGCAAGTCCTTAGGAAGCAAAGCTGGCACTATCAGAAGCACTTAATAGTAATGAAAGAACCATTTTTCATTTTTTTTCCCTAATGTTTTAATTGAATCAATCATCCGCGTTACTGAGTCATTTGATTTTGCATTAGCTAGTGATTTTCAAATAATTTTATTTAGTAGGTTATTAAATTAAGATATTAGAGGATAATAACGGGTTAAAAAAATAAATTTAGCCTTAACCCACACTTACCTTTTTAAAAGAAAAAATCAAACAAAATGCATTTTGAAATTACCAAAAGCACCTGTAGAAGGCTAAGAAGTGATATGTCTAAAGCAGAAACCAACTGAAATGTACGTTTCCAAAAGCAATTTCGAAGTGTTTTCTTAGCTTCTACCAAAAGCACTTCGAAACCCAATTTTTTAACAACATCGTAAACGGCAACTAGAGGTTAAAACAGCAAAACGCAAACGGCACCAAACAACAAACATTGCCTTAAAAGTATTTTATAAGAGCGTCATATAACTTGCCGAACTTAAAGATATTAAAAAATATATATATGAGGACAAAATCCATTCCTTCAATTTTGAATCCTTTTTAATTTATGTTGTGTTTACTTGCTGGAGTGGGAGTGAGGAGTGTGGATTCTTCCCACTCCAGCGTTTACTTACTTAAAACGGGGAGAAATTGGGAGTCTCACTCCGTGGGCCCCACCCATTTTTGGAGTGGGGAGTGGGAGTGGGAATCCACTCCCAACTCTCCCATTTCTACCATTTTTTTTATTTTATGTTTTATAATTAATAAAATAAATAAATAATATTATATTTATTTGAATAATAATATTATATTTATTTAAATAATAATATTATATTTGACTAAATAATAATTTACATTAATTTTAAGTTAAAATTATTTTAAAATAATATTATTATATTAATAGAGAATTAATAAATATAATATTATTATATTTATTTTAAAAATAATAGTACTATATTTATTTAATATTAATAATAATAAATACTTTATTCTAATAAAATATTAATTTTGTACTAAATAATATTATATTATTATTTTATATAATAATAAATTTAATATAATTATATTAAATAAAATAAAATAACATTTCATTTTATATTAAAATTAAAATTAATAATTTATTGTTCATAATTAAGAATATTAATAATTATAATAAATTTACAAATATAATAAAATAAATATTATTCATTAAATATATTTTTTATTAGTTTTGATATTAAAAACTATAATTCTTTAAATAAAGATAAAATTATAATTTAAAACTATTTATTCTCAATTCAAGATCAAAACAAAGTAAACACATAAATTAAATTCTGATCTCCATTCCATACTTTTATTTCAGTGTAAATAAACAACCTACTCCCACTCCCACTCCACACTCCTAATCCTAGAATTTACACTCCTCAGAATTCACAATGCAATCAAAATAATAAACGCTACCTTAATTTCTTCAGGTCGCTTTCAGATGGAACCGCTTTCAAATCAAACAAAAGCGTTTTTGCCTTGCCAACTAAAAAGCACTAATAAAACAACAACAACATCAATTTGCCAGCCCTTTTTTTTTTAATTGTTTGTGACGTGCAATGGCAACTCACAAACAATAAAAATAATAATAATTAAAAAACATAATAGTAATAAATAAAAAAGAAAAATTTTAATAAATATAAAGCAAACGTATACCCTAACGTATTGCCAGCAGGATTCAAACCCAGAAACGAAAACAGTAATTAATTAAATTATAATATTTTCCATGGCAAACAAACAAATGGGTTGAAAAAATTTCATACCTGGGAAGGCTGCAAGTGATTTCTAAAAGTCGTTGTGTTTTGCTTGAGAACTACTGGAGCTGAAGAAGAAGAAGAAGAAGAAGGCAAAGTAGTGGAAGTGTTGGTGTTGTTGCAGGTGCCTTCTTGTGAGAGATCTAAAGGGAAGAGGCTGAAGCAGTAGAGAAGAATGACCAAGAGAAGAAGAACAATAATTTGGATCCAAATGAGCCATGGGATTTTTAAGGTTTCTCTTGTGAGTTCTTCACCAAAATCAAGCATAGTTTTTCAAGAATTTTTTTCTGTTTTTAAAAAATTTTGTTGTGAAGATTTGGAAGAGGAGGAGGAGGAGGAGTTGATTGGTCGGTGGGAAGATTAGAAGAGAATTGTTTGGTTGTTTGGTGATAAAGAAATTTCAATTTAAAAAAAAAAATTACAGAGGAGGTTGAAACAGGTAAAGAGGTATGAGTGTGGGGAAAGGCAAGCAAAGAAGAGGAGAGAGTTAATGGCGTCAAAAAACAGGTTCTTTGAAGAAGGCGAGAAACAAAATAAATAAATAAATAAATACATGTATGTCGGAAAGCCCACGCGGCAATTAAAAGCGTGGGCAACTCCAGTTTCAAATGAATTTTTATTTTATCATTTAAAAAAAAAAATTATTTATATAGCTTGTGAGTTGTGATCAACTTGCACAAACAAAAAATGACAAACCAATTTCTTCGTCATCAAATTCTTTTTCACATGACGGTTTCAAACCACATGTTTATTATTTATTATATAAAAATTTACACCAACTCAACTAGTTGTACATACAATACAATATTAATGTGTATTATGTATTTTAATTTTATCATTACCTTTGATTCTTTATGGATTATGGTTTTAGATTTATAGGATAATTGTACATTCTTAATCAATAAATAAGAGAATATTTTAAACATTTCACCATATATGTTCATGTTCATTCAATATGATAATTAAAAAAAAAAATCTTTAAGACGTTATTTTAGATTTATCATTTAAAACTTATAATGCAACGTCGTATATGATTATACACTATTCTTTATCTCTTCATAACCTAATTAAAATTAGTACTTAAGATGGAAATCAAATTATATTTGGACATTCTGCAAGGAGTATGTTTAGTTTTCAAATAGTTTTATTTAATTAGCCAACTAAATTTGAAACATGAGAGAAGTAGAGAGTTAAATGTTAATTGGGGATTTGCCCATTCAGAAATTATATCTTCAACTTGTAAACATTTTTTCTTTACTGGGAGGTAAAATTGATAAAACTTTGTACTCAATATGAATCTACAATGATTATATTATATTCTTTTATAGTTATGCTATTATTTGGATTTAGTCAATGAATAGTTTATAAAACAAAACAAAAAATGATTACGAAATTTTTAATGCTAATGGTCCATCTTAATCTTTTAATAATCCTCTAATGATTAAGTTACTGAAGAAGAGAAAATCATGATCATAAATGATATGAGATTCTCATATTATACTTTTTGAGTGAAAATTACATTTGAGTTATTAAAAGGATGTTCATTATTGTTATTTTTAAAATATGTTTTTTTCAAAATTTAGAACTACATTAAAAAATCAAAATAATACGTTAAAAATAAATGTTATTTTGGAAAAATAGGAATGGAAGAACATGAAATCTATTTTCTATAAATTAGTCTTGTTAAGTGAAAATTATAATTTTGATAAATTACTGAGGATAATGTTTAAATTTTCATACCATCGAAAATGAGTTTTCATATTTCATGAATTAGTTGGCAATGACGACCGGAGCGTGTAGTTACGCGTCGGGAAACGTGTACGCGATCGAATTATTAGATTCGATGTGGTTCAGTGCGTGACAAAGACAGGGTGCACGTGCACGGCAAGCTCTCCCCAAGGTTCGGTCAACGTGGAAATTAAATCAAACGGTCAATGATTATGTTCAATCAAACGGCTATAAAACTATGAACAATTCGGCTTCTGTATCAACACAATACAAACGATAGAATTCAGGACTCAAGGATTCGAGCCTCACCTGACAATCACGTGAGCTGGTTCAAGCTAGGAGGTGGCCCCTTGTCAGCCTCTTCGGTGGGTCGGTGTTTCGGGCCCCACATTTGTGGCAGCAAGTCACAGTGGGGCCCACCCGACAGGTTTACTTGGCATTACGCGTCTGTAAGAAGGTGAGCTCACATTATTTCGAACCTAATCCGCCTTAATTTAATTAAATTTCATTTAATATAATTCTATCTAATTTTTTTTTAAAATTGGATTATTATTTTCTATAAAGAATTTCCAACATATTTGAGTTTTCCTAATTTCAACAAGAATGTTTTTAAGAATATTTATTCAAAAATTATTTAGCACACAATTTTTTTGTGCTTCTCTAACTTGGAAAAATATTTTTGTTATTTTTCTTCAACTAAATAACTTGTGTATTATTAGAATAATTGCCCTATATGAAACTAGACGTCATCCTCTCTTTTGGACTCCGTCAAAATTTAACCAAAAAAGGAAAAGGAAAAGAAAAGTATACAGAATTCTTTTATTTTATTCATAAAAGCAAATAAAACTGGGATGTGATAAATTCTTTGACTCCAAACTCCATTTGTGAGATCTTTTTACCATTTTAATCGTTTATATTTTTTACAAGTATATTTTAAAAGATCATATTTATCATGCAGAAACAGTTTTTTTTTTCCCCGCATTATAAATAGAAAAATGAAAATATCGTTCTCCTTATTTATTTTTATTCAAACAATGAGTTGGCGAAAAGTTTCATTTACAAAATCTTTTAAATAAAATGACACGATTGAGTTGTAGATTTAAGAAATATACAGGGTTGAAATTTGAGCCCCGGACGGACAAAATCATCAATATTTGCTTGCTCCGTTGGAGAAGGAGTGTCCGACTCCAACTTGGAGTTACACAAACGCAAGTGGAGAAACTTATTATTAAGCACTTTGTGTTGTTCTGCTAGAAGCTTGCGGAAGCACTTTTATAGTTTTCAAAGTGCTTTTTGAATTGATTTTGAAAATGAATCCACTGCCCGAGAAACTTGTGACTTTCTCGATGGCAATTGTGCTACGCGAAGCGTTGTTCTTGAAAAATAACAGTTTCATTCACCATAAAATTTATCTTTGTTTCCTCAATTTATGTATTTGCATCCACTCTCTTGATTAATTAGAAAAAAGTTTCATTCAAATAATTTACAGCTTTTATGATTAGATTTTATATCCAAAATTTAAAAGGAAAAATCTGTACATTAATTGGGGTATGATATACAATTGTGTTGTATTCTTTTTTTTTTTTTAAGATTTACAAATAAATAACATTAATTTTACTAACTACTGAAAGAATACAAATCAAAAAATGTACAAATATTACAAGTAAGTTGTAAATTAAAAGAAAAAAAATTTATTAAATGAAGCATTTTTTTTTTGGGAAGAATATTAAATAAAGTTTTGCTATCACTGCGTACAGGCAGTTTAGACACTATTGTTGAAAATTATTTGAATGGTGGGCTTTCCTATTGGGCTCGGGCCTTGGGCACCAACTTTAGTCGAATAGCCCTTAAGTACCTCAGAAGGGATATAGGGTCTCCTGTAGAGTCATCTTTTTGGGTGTTAATGGTTCTTTTTTGGGCTGCTTTACGATCATTCCTTTGGGCGTCTTTCTGTGCAGATGGCATTACAAGGCTTTGGGATCGATGCACGCCTGAATTGGAATCTGATTCAGCTCCAGCCGTTACCTGTTTTCAGAGCTCTATTTTTCATCCTCCTTGGCCTCTAAATGGTCAATGCACAGAGGCAATGCCAGAAGTTCAATGTAACAAGCCTTGTTTTAAACAGTAATATAGTTTTAAAAAAATTACAATAAATAACATTTCAAAATCCATATTTATTTAAAATATTTAATGAAAAATATCCACAACTGCCATCGATGTGTTTTCAAATATTGAAAATGTTGAAAGATAACCTCATTATCAACACTTCAAAGCATATTATTCTTTAGGCGTATAAATACACTATCATTCAACCATGGATCTTCTATTTGATTAGGATATCAATTCATTCACTACATTCAATTAAACTCGTTTATTTAATTAAATTTTAAGAGATTAAATATAAATTGTGTCATACAATATACCATTTGTAAAAATAAAATATGATTTTACTTATCCAATTTATATTTATGTACCTTGAAAATTTTAATTAAAAAACTGAAACAAAAAACAATGGAGTCTTGAGTGGCGATAATGAAATGGAGTTGCTACAGAAAAAGAAAGTTTGAATTTATATGCTTTTTTTAAATTATATTACAATTATGAGTCTACTACAAGTCAAATAATATATCGCTGGAGTGGATCTATCCAAAATTTGAATTTATAAAGTTGTAATATAGCAATCTTAAATCTATTTATAAAATTGTAGCTTAACCAAAAGGCATGTTAAATATAGTTTAAAAATCTACAAATAAAAAAAAAAGATTTATCGAACACTTTTAAATATTTAGAAGGGAAGTACAATTCCTTTGTGGGAGTTCAAACTTTTCCCAACATATACTACCATGCTAATGGCCTGTAGCATAAAAGTGTTTGTCCTTTAATGCAACTAATTTGTTCTCTTAATTAATTTTAACTCTCATTACCGATATTAATTTAAGGTGAAGAAAAACTACAAGGTTATATATATACTAAAATTTAAAAAAAAAATTTAATAACAATAGTTTTAAGAAATTCTTTTTTTTTTCCCTAAAAAAAAACTATTTTTCCATATAATTTTGCATTCGATCGTCAAAAATTCAAAGTGTGGGTTTTAACAATGGATACCAAAAACAATAATAATCAATGAATGAAATTAAGTCACTTACATTAATGATTGGGGATGCCCATGATTGTTATGAGTGTTAAAATTTCATTCAACATTGATTGGCAAGGTTTTCAAGATAATTTAAAAATAAATAGCAAAAGTCGAGCCAGTAAATTAAGTGACGAAAAATAATTGTTTAGAATAATCTTTTAATATAATGCACACTAAATAATCCTACAAGTCATTAAATTTCCTTGGAGCAAATGGAGCCTAACCAACAAGGCTCCGAATACGTGATTTGAAATGCTAATTTAAGAGCAAGTCAGTAAAAAAAAAAAAAAACTATTAATAGGGCAAAAACTTAGGATCATTTGATCCCATTTCAAGGGATCTAAAATGAAATCCAATCCACAAAAAATTACCTAACTCGACTTCCTATCCCTTCATTCTTGCTCTCTTTTCTGTCTTTCTGCGCGTCCTTCATGCATGAGGCCCTCTCCATTTCTTGGTTCATCAACATCCGTTAATGGGGGAGCCAAAGTCTAGGGACAGCGCCGCCTCCAAAGATGACTCTCCGACTTCGTCAGCTCCTTCAACACCAGCCGCGCCGCCTTTACCACGCCAACCTTTATCACTTGTGCAACCATCTCAAAAGAAGAAGAACAGACCTAAGATGTTCCGTGTCTTTCGATCTGTTTTTCGGTCGTTCCCCATTGTCTCCCCAGCCATGTGCAAGATGCCGGTCTATCCCGGCGGATTACCAGACATCCGGACGCCATCCAGCAGTAGCCGGAAGGTCACGGGAACGTTATTCGGGTACCGGAAAGGTAAGGTAAGCCTATCTATTCAAGAAAACCCTAAATGTTTGCCTACGGTAATCGTTGAGCTTGCCATGCAAACGAATGTGTTGCAAAAGGAAATGGGTTCAGGAATGGTGAGAATCGCCCTGGAATGTGAAAAAAGGCCCGAAAAGGATAAAGTGAAGCTATTAGAAGAGCCATTGTGGAGTATGTTTTGTAATGGCAAAAAGACTGGCTATGGGGTTAAAAGAGAAGCCAATGACGAGGATTTCCACGTTATGGAGCTACTCAGGCCTGTGTCCATGGGCGGTGGGGTGCTGCCGGGAAACTCCGACGCCGAAGGCGCGGATGGCGAGTTGGCCTATATCCGGGCCCATTTCGAACGTGTCGTGGGCTCGAAAGATTCGGAGACACTGTACATGTTGAGCCCGGAAGGGAATAATGGGCCTGAGCTCAGCATCTTCTTCGTGCGAATTTAACACGTGTTAGCCGCGAACATTGAGGGGTCCTCCTGGTAATAGATATATGTAGATTTAATTAGGTGATTGGTGGGTAGAGATGAAACTGATTGATGGATTAGGGTTTCCAATAAGGTGTACCAAAAGAGGAGACTAAAGAGACGTCAATTTTTTCTAATCGGTAATGGGGTTTAATTTTTTTTTTTTATTTTTTATTTGTGGAAATTGAATTTGCTTCTTTTGGTCTACGGTTGTATTTGTATAGCTGTGTTGTGAGAGGAAAAAAGAATGCAATTAACATTTTCTGATTTTCTTTCGAAGACTTAATCGATTGTGTTTGTATTACAATGTAAAAACTTTTTTTTTTAATTAGAAACTTCTATAGCAAAATTACATAATACAGTTTTAGTTCAATAATAAACACCAAGATCTAATTTATAATACTAATGAGTCAACGATTTTATAAGCTAACAATAAATAAATGCACGTTCCACCAAATATATCTCTTTAGCTCTTTTAAATCACTTTTTCTTCCTATTGTTGATTTTTTTTTTAAATTGACACAATGATAAATATTCAACAAATGAAAATCAACCTTTTTATATTATGAAGTTTTTCAAATTTGAAACTTTAGAGATATCATATTTGAAAGAAATCTAGGCACCACATATTTTTAACTTTACAAATATCACAGTTATAAATAATTTTATATAAATTAATGCGTACAAATTGATATAGTATGAAGAATTAGTTAAAAATTTAATAATAAATATATTTTTTAAATTATATGGGCTCACAGTAATTTTATACAATTAATTAATTTATGTCACATTAATTTATATAAATAAGGGTTGTGACTTTACCATTACTCATTTACAATGAAATTTATGTGGCCCCTTTTTTAAAATTAAAAAGGAAAAAATTGGTAACAAAACATTCCAATCATTCTACTAAGAAAGTAGAAACAATGACTTCATCCTTTGTCAATAAAAAAATGGCCAATGCCATAAACGTGTTGCAATAAAATAGTAGTAACATAAAGTTGATGCAATAATATATTGAAAGCACATGGGCCACGGGCTCCTCGCCTTCCATTTATTCAAAGATTTCAGAGTCTCACTTCATGCTCGTATCACTTGTTTCTAAAAACCCAGAAAGAATATGTGTTTCATGGAAGTTGCTCAAGATCTGAGGAGGAGATTTCTCCAGATGATTTATGCTATCATAGGAAGCAGGCTTTCTAATGGTAAATTGGAAACTACATTTTTTTTTTTAATTTTTTTTCTTGGTTTTGTTTTTTTCTTTGTTTAGTTTTAGCGTAATTAATTTCGATTATTTCTTTTCTTTCGCTCAGAAGTAAACCAAGATGGGGAAGAGCCCAGGTTGACACAGGTCGGTTGCTCTAATTTACTATTGAAATAGATAATTACAGTACGGCACCAATTAAAATTTTTGTTAAATTTCCCCAGATTTTATATTTTATTTAAATTTCTAAAATTACAATAAAATTTGCGAAATATAGCCAAAAAAAAAATTTTTTGATGGGTATAGATTTTTATTGTTGTTGAATTGCAGAAAGTAACAGTTAAAGAAAGAGGCATAGTTTTAAAAGCAGCAAGGGGTCCCCAGGGCCGGGGAATTCCCAGAGGTCCTCCGGCTCAGACCAATTAACCATCATCGAAATCTCATCATCACATTCACATAAAGTTTGGTAGTTGTTGTTTCTTTTTTTATTTTTTTGGGATTAAATGAAATGTTATTAAATGAAATGTTTAAACTTTGTAATAAATTTACGAGTATTAAAATTAAGTTATGGGAAATTTATTTATGTATTTACAGTAATGATTTAATGGATGCTATTACTTTTAGTTATAATAAGGGTGATATTATCAAGTAATATTATCTGGTTAATCACATCAAATGTATACTTACTAGCCATATAATGCGGTTGTCATGAAGAAAGAGTGGTTTAATGATTTGATTTGTATTATTTTTTGGTCAAATTTAGAAATGCCATTAGGCCCATTACTTCTTGTCTTATAGAGAGTTGTAAACTTGTAGTTATATGGGTGGAGAATTTTTTTTGGTTTCAGATAAGGTTGCACTCGTTGTAGTTGGTAGCTCGTTCTAGTTTATTTTCTTTCTTTCTTTCTTTCTTATTTTCTAACTATAGATTCTTGTTGTTACCTGATACCCCTTTCTATCTCACACACACACACATGTTGGGTTTGAAAACAAATTGCAAGATAATTTAATTTTTATATCTTTATCCTATCTTTAGTTTCAAGAGATAAGAGGAAAGAGAAAAGAGGAAAAAGAAGAGAAGAAAGAAGGGTGAATTTCAATTTTATTTTTTGGTTTGATATGAACTTCATCTCTTTTCTTCTTATTGTTTTCTCTTCCCCTTCTTTAATCTTCTCTCCTCTCCTCCCTCTTTTAATTTATTCAAATCAAACATGCCGTTAATATTCGACTAGGAGTGAGAACATATCAAATTGGTTCATTTTCAGAATCGAAATCCTATTAGTGAAATAAACCAAACTGTATTAAGTTCGATCGATCTACATATAGCTTTTCAATTTTTGTGTATTTTTCTAGGCTGGTTAGATGTGATACTAATAACTGAATTGAATTGATTGATTCTAAAATAAAATAGTAAAATTCTTCCGTTCACTTATATTTTGTTGTCTATGACTGTAATTTACTTCAATACACGTAACAGCATGCATTTAATACATATTTTCTAGAATATTTGGGCACAACCTATTCGAATATATATACCTTTTTAAATTGATCTAGCTGAATATAATAAAATCGATCTAGCTGAATATAATAAAATCCTAATTTTGAATATATAATAGAATTGTAACTTATTCAGAAGAAAAAAAAAAAGATTTACTTCCTCAACTACTTTTCATTTTCCTTTTCCTTGACCATGAGGGAGGTCTTTGATAATTAAAAAAAAAAAAAAAAAACATCCCTGCTATCAAGGGAGCTGTAGAATTACACAATTTTTAAATCAATCAAAAGTCAAAGTTCAAAAGCAAGCGCCAGCAAATTTTGATAATCATAATCAGGGAGACATGGATTTGCGCACCGGATTATTTTCAGAGAGGTTGAAAAGGGCAGTGGCAGGTGAAGAAGGAACGTTGCTGTTGCCGGTTGCTTGGGTGTCTTTTTGACTTCAATCTCTGCAGATTGTTGGATAACATATTGAAGTTTGTGATGCCTCAATAATCCGCACTGAGGGAAATTATGCTTAAAGATTTTGCACAAAGGAAAATTGCAATTCATGATTACCTCAGAAACAAGAGGTATTTGATTGTGCTTTACGATGTCTTTACAAACGATGTGTGGGATTATCTTGGAGAAGCACTTCCAGATCATCAGAAGGGAAGCAGGGTTTTGGCAATGCTCACATGTACGGATGAAATCTTCATCTTGGGTAGATTGGAAGAGAGATGATACATCTTGATTCAGCGCCCGCTGGACCACTGAGAGCTACATATCGAGAAAGGCCTTTGGTCTTCTTGTACTATGGAAGCAAGTCACAGCAGAAAATATAAAGCTCATGCTATATACAAAATTGGTCTCTACTCTTCTCTATCTCAGAGTCACCTCAACATTTGAAATTGAGCTATATTTATTTGTCTGGCTTTTCTGAATGTTTTGAGATCTCCACATCGCAATTGTATCAGTTGTGGGTAGCTAAGGGTTTCATTCCTGACATCAGTGAGAAAACTGCCGAGGAGTACTTTGGACAACTAATCAGTAGAGGTTTCATTATTGTAAAGAAGAGAAGAGCTAGAGGCAAAATTAAAGCATGCTACATTTCAGCAATCACATGGGGTATGATCGATTCAGTTGCTCAATTTGTAGAGTTTATCCATTTGGCACCTTATCCAAGTCGAGAAAATAGATCGTTAGACAATTTTAAACGGCTTTCCGTTTTTGAAGCCCCGACTAATTCGGATTCTTGGAAGCATTTTGGCAACATTCCTCCATTCTTTGTTGCACCTCACTTTGGATCGTTGAACTGAGCTTATCAAATACTGAACTGAGGAATGATCCGATGCCAACACTGGAATAGCTACCACATCACCAAGTCCTCAAGCTGAAGAAGAACTCATTTATTGGCAGAATGCTTGTTTTTGCGGTTCTGGTTGTTTTCCGTGCCTTAAGGTTTTGCATCTGAAGTCAATGTTCTGGCTACAGGAGTGGATTGTGGAGTTCGAAGCCATGCCAAAACTTGAAAGATTAATAATCAACCCTCGTGCTCACTTGAAAAGGCTTCCTGAAGAACTCTGGCGCACAAAGAGCTTAAACAAGCTGGAGTTATGGTGGCCCCGTTGCGAGCTGAGAAAAGCGCTGCGGAAATTTGAGGACAAAGAGCAGTACCACATCCAGATGTATCCTTATGGAGTTTAATTAGTATGGGGTAAGCTTTTATTCTCATCTAACGTACCTTCAACCTTTAATCACTGCACAACTATTTCTGTTTGTATGTCTGTGTGTGTGCGCGCGCACGTTGTGTAATCCTTTCTTCATTGCAGTTGTCTATGCGCTAACAAGGCCTTATGCTGCCGGTGAATTTTAGGAATTTCTTTAAAGTACTGGTGCCTTGGATTATTGTTTTCGATTGGTTTTGCTATTATTGGATTCACTTGTATATATTGTGCCTGGTTAACCCATGTTGCTTATGATTTCATCACTACTAAAGCCTTGTCTGAACGGCTTATACCTAACGTCTTGAACAGGGAATCTTCAACCCATGTCATATGCTGTCATGCTGATTTATGGAGTGTTACCATTTCCGTGGCATATATATATATATATATATATATATATATATATGAGTTAATTGGTAATTTTTTTAAGAATAATTGATTAATTTGCAATTTTCTTATTAAAAAATTAAATTGTAATTAGAATAAAATGATTGGTAGTGTTTGCTGAAGACCAGTGGTTTTGATAGTGCATAGAAGACTGTTGATAATAATAATAATAATAATAATTTAGAAGGTGATGTTAGTGACATTATGAGAGTGACATTTTTGCTTGAAAATATTTCTAGTTAATCCATTATTTTGGTTCAATTTAACGGGCATTCTGGAACATTATGTTTGCAATTGCTCGCCATATAGCGGAGCTATCAAGATTCAAGAGAGAGAAGTTGAATGTTTTGAGTTGGTATTATTTTATATTCAAATTTAGAGATGCCATTAATTGTCTAGTTGGAGTCATAGATGTGGAGATGTTTTTGGTTTTAACTAAAATAATGCTCTACGGTCGTGACGTTGGTTGATATGCCAGTTTATTTTATTTCTTTCTTGTTTTATGTCTATTAATATTCAATTCTTGTTACCTTATATCCCTTATAGCCAAATAAATAAAGATCGTTTATATTTCTTCGGCGAAATTACACAATAGTAATTCCTAACAAAATCTATTAATCAAATCGTTCGATTATAATGGACTATAAATTCTGATTTTGTTTAGGAATTTTTAACAGAACAAATGATTATTAAGCAGATCACTTGAATGTGTCAAATTTTTTAAACTCAAATCCATTTATTTTGTAACGAATTGTCTTGACTCAAATGGTCATTTCTTAATAACTTTTATGCGTAACGATGTGCTATGGTATTATATTAAGTTGTATCTAAGTTAATATAATATTCCTACGTCAAAGTCAAATTAATCGATCCGCGTACACATTTTGTCCCGATAGGGAATAAAAGAAGGCAAATGATTGATTGCAATTGACATTCATTATTAGCTTTTATTTATTTGCCTCCAATAACATATTAATTAACATATATATAAAATAAATGAAACCCAATTTTATGTTACATTTTTTTTTTTATTTATGGTTTCTGCTTTTATTCATTTCTTCTCATATAATTATCAGGTTTCCCTTTTACCATCGCATTCTGCTGATAATCGAACACCCGCACTTTTGCCAACGTGCATTTATTTATTTCTTCAAAGCTAAAATCAGACTTAAATATATATCAAAATTTAAACTTTGGGTGCATTTACTAAACGCCCTCCACTACCTCCCAATTTTCGTGAGGCAGGTCCTTGATAATAAATTCTCTGCACTTTCTCCGAATTATTCAAATAAAAAATGACTTCATTTTGTTTTATTTTTTAAAGTTTTATCTTATGAGTTAATAATGAAGTGAGTTCTTGTCTGTCTCTCGCTGTAGCTTCATAATATGATTACTAGCTAGGCACGAGCATATTCTGGTTTAATATATAATAATTATAATTTCCTAGTATAAGTAGCTTATTAATTTTATACGTTATTAATTAAATACTAGGAAAATGAGTACAACACCCTCATGTTTTCCTGACATTAAGTGCTATCCTGTTAAAATATCACGTTTATGGATGGGAATTGTCAAGGGTAATTTATTTTATTTTCAGTTAGTACTTTAATGTACATAGGTGTGAGAATTGTTCTTGCAGCAACCTTGTTATCTCTTGATGATCTTTGTTTGATCTCCCTGCTTCTGGCTGATATTGCCCTAGTTTTATTAGTTGAGAGGGAGACATGGACTTGCACATCGGATTATTTTCAGAGAGGTTGAAAACGCTATTAGCAGGTGAAGAAGGAACGCTGCCGTTGCCGGTTGCTGCAAAGGAACATATTCAGAACCTTCAAACTGTAATTGAATCCATTTCTCATTCTTTGGAAGCGGATTATAAAGTCGACCTGACTAGGCTTCTTCTTCGGATTGAATTTGGAGCTGACACTACTCTTATCAAATCTTGAGCTCATTCTGAAGGAAACCAATTACTTGGTCCGTGAATCTGAGATAGTCATTGACACGTTCATTATGAGCAACATGCAACCAGATGGTGATCAAAGCTGTTTCAAGGAGCTGTACGCTATTCTCGTAAGACTTGAAAGTAAATTCATTGATATTAAACAACAGTTGCAGCCAGTTCTGCCCCTCCACAACTTCAGTTTCAGTGTATGGATGGGAGAGCTGAAAAATAAATGTTCGTTACGTCTTCAGAGAGACAACATGGTGAGTTTACAGGATGATGTGATGGAGGAGTTGTTAGATCAATTGGTAGAGGGACCATCTCAGCTTTCTGTAGTTGCAATTATTGATAGCTGTGGGTTCGGCAGCACTGATTTTGCTGCACAGGCTTACAACAGCAATTATGTGAAAAGTTATTTTGATTGTCGTGCATGGGTGTCTTTTGATATCAATCGTGGCACAATGCTGGATAACATATTGAAGTTTGTGATGCCCCAACCTGCATTGAGGGAAATTATGCACAAAGATTTTGAACAAAGGAAAATGGCACTTCATGATTACCTCAGAAACAAGAGGTATTTGATTGTGGTTGATGATGTCATAGCAAGTGATGTGTGGGATTATATTGGAAAAGCACTTCCAGATCATCAGAATGGAAGCAGGGTTTTGGTAATGCTTTCTAATGATAAAATCTTTAGTTTGTGTAGATTGGAAAACGGGGAGATGATTCATCTTGATTCAGTGCCTGCTAGACCACTGAGAGCTACGTACCAAGAAAGGCCTTTGGTCTTCTTATACTACGAAAGAAATACATTAGCGCAAAATATAAGGCTCACATGGCTTATACAGAAATGGTCTCCACTATTCTCTATAGCAGAGTTACCATAACTTGTGCTGTCTTTATACAGAAATGGTCTCCACGATTCCCTTGAAATTGTGCCGTCTTTATTTGTCTGCCTTTGAGATCTTCACAAGGCAATTGTATCAGCTGTGGATAGCTGAGGGTTTCATTCCAGACAACAGCGAGAAAACTGCCGAGGAGTACTTAGAACCACTAATCAGTAGTGGTTTCATTGAAGTACAGAAGAGAAGAGCTGGAGGTACAATTAAAACATGCTACATTTCTTTGTTTACTCGGGGTGTGTTGGCATTAGTTGCTCAATTTGTAGAATTTGTCCATGTGGTCCCCTTTAAACTTCGAGCAGATAGATCATTAGAAAATTTTAAACGGCTTTCCGTTATTGGAACCCTTACTAATATCGATTATTGGAAGCATTTTGACACATACGTCCATTCTTTTTTGCACCTCGCCTTGGAACAATACTTCTCCAGGAATATCCATCCGGGATAAGTAAATTGTTACTTGTCAAGTACTTAAAATTGAATATCCCTTCTCTCAAACACCTGCCTTCATCACTTTGCAACCTTCTCAGCCTTCATACACTAGACATGCCAGCTAGCTACATACATCATACACCGGATGGCATTTGGAAGATGTACAAACTCCGGCATCTAAATTTTGGTTCAGTCACTCTGCCTGCACATCCAGGAAAGTTTTGTAGCTCCTTGGAAAATCTCAATTTCATTTCAGTCTTACACCCAAGCAGTTGTACTCAGGATATACTGGGGAGGCTACCTAGTCTTCAAACTCTTCGAGTACATGAAAATTTGAGTTCTTATCAATTTATGTTGTCTAATAGCCTTTGCGCATTGCTCCGCGTTGAATCATTGAAGTTGGTGGATGATCGCACGATAGTGTCACAGCCCTCATCAATGGTCCCGCCTGAATATCAGTTTCCTCCCAGGCTCGTCGAGCTGAGCTTATCTATACTGATCTGAGGGACGATCCGATGCCAACACTGGAAAAGCTACCACATCTCCAAGTCCTCAAGCTGAAGAAGAACTCATTTATTGACAGAAAGCTTGTTTGCAGTGCTGGTGGTTTTCCAAGCCTTAAGTTTTGCATCTGAAGTCAATGTCTTGGCTGGAGGAGTGGACAATGAAAAATGATGCCATGCCAAAACTTGAAAGCTTAATAATCAACCCTTGTGCCTACTTGAAAATCCTTCCTGAGGAGCTCTGGCGCATAAAGAGCTTCACCAAATTGGAGTTATGGTGGCCCCGTTTCGAGCTGAGAGAAAAGCTCCGGAAATTTGAGGACAAAGAGCAGTACCACATCCAGATATATCCTTATGGAATGTAATTAGTATGTGGTGAGCTTTTCTTCTCATCTAATATACGTTCAACCTTTTAATCACTTGTTTTCTAAGTTTATATATGCGTTTGTATTTTGTGATCTTTTCTCTGATTGCATAACTATTTTTGTTCAATCTTCATTGCAGCTGTCCATGCACAAACAAGTCCTTGAGATCCTGGAGAAGTTTTAGGGATTTCTTTAAAGTCTTAGTGGTTGGATTATTGTTTTCAATTAGTTGATTGCGGTATCATATCTACTGAAGCCTTGATGATTCGGTTTGGTAATGGATGTCTTGGACATGTATTCTTCATTGTATTATTTGTATCTAAAGTCTTCAACAGGGAATCTTCAATTTTATATGATTTCATTGCATTTAATTTGTGCAATGAAATGGTTTGTTAAATTCATTTAATATCCTATCGATTGAAATTGCATTTATTTTCATATGGTCATGCTGATCTGTAGAGTGTATAGTTATAATTATAACAATGTTTTTACTAAGTAAACCTATTAAGCTCATAAATAAAACCAAAATTTAAATGTTTAAATTTATTTCATACCAAACATTAACTAAATTATTTTCCAGTCATTTTCTAACGATCAAACTCATTATGCGTAGTCATTTCAACTTTACCATTTCGTTTTTAGTCAAGCAGTGATAAATTGTTTATATTTTTTTAGGTCAAATTACACAATTTGAACTCCTTAAAAAATTTCGATTATCAAAATGCTCAATTATAATGGACTATACGTTCTCATTTCGTTTGGGAATTTTAGTAGAACAAACGAATAATTATTAAACAGATTGTCTGAATGTGTCAAAATTTCCAAACTTAATTCCATTTATTTTATATCAAATCGTCATGACTCAAATTGAGATTAAGGCTGTGAGAAGACAATTAAAATGCTTTGGAATTGATGTACCCTCTCTTCTAGTGTTTTTGAATATTACTTCTCTTTTTGAATTTTCTCAAAAATTAGTTGAGACCAAAAAGCCACAGATTTACTTCTTGCTTGACAAATTAATCAGTTTAGTATTAACCCTTCCTTATTCAAAAGAAACAACAAACAGAGCATTTTCTGCTATAAAATTGATTAAGACAACACATCAAAATAAGGCGTATAGTGATTTTTTTTTCTTTTTTAGATTGTATGATTGTCGATGTTAAAAGAGAAATTTTAGATAATATCAACTCAGATTCGATAATATATGAATTTTTTAAAAAAAAATTTGGTGATACAAATTGAAATTCAATTTTTTTTTAATTTACAATTTTCTTTTATTATCAGTTTTCTGCTTATATATCTTATTTCAATAGTTTCTTTTGTATAGAACAAATAGTTTGAGAAATAAATTTAATTAAAAAAATCCAACCACCCAAAAAATATTGCTACCTTCGCCACTGATCATATTGAAATTACATGGGCTTATTGCTTTCATTGACTATTTCTGCTTTCAACGGCTGGGCATGCAGTCACTGCAAATTTGAAGATTTGAGTTTCACATTTTTATAACTTCAGCTCAAGTCCAATGAAGAATATTTGTTCAAATGGAGAAACTTGCTTAAGATCTGGAGAAGGGATTTTTCCAGGTGATTGAAGCTGTCAAAAATTAATGTTGCAGAACTTCTAATGGTAATTGGAAATTATGCAAACCCAATTTTATGTTACATTATTTTATTTTTTACTTTTTTTATTTATTTCTTCTCAGACAATTATAGATAATTATCAAGGTTTCTTTGGTATTTTTTTTAAACAGTACTTTTGCCAACGTGTCTTTATTTATTTCTTCAAGCTAAAATCATCAGATTAAAATATATTTTCAAATTTAAATTTCAGGTTCATTTACTAAAACGCCATGAACTACTTTCCAATTTCGGTTAGGGAGGTCTTTGCTAGTAAAAGCATCCTTGCTATCAAACCCTGCCATCAAAATGTCAATGAATTATTCAAAAAGAAGGAACTCGATATTTTACTGCAAAATTAAATGAACCTTTTTATTGCTCATTCCTATGAAATTTTTGACACACAATATGGAATACCTAAGATTAAAGAATACTCTAATTGATAATGGTTATGTGTACATTATTGTTCATTCTACTGTAAAATGAACTTGTTTCTAAGTTATCGGGTACATATTTATCTGACTTCCTTTTCTTGAGATATGTTTTTGGTAGAGCTATTGAATCTGATAATGATTACGTATAATTCTTGGCCAAACCATTAGTGTCACTCTTAAATAATTATTTCCATTTATTTTTTAGCTTCCTCCATTCTCACGATTTGAATTTTGGGTAGACAGACGAAGAAAACCATTCGAAAACCACTCAACCAAACCTTTGCTGCCATTTCTTTCATGAATAGCTATATATGTTCTTTTCTTAAATCAAGGCCTTCAATTTCGTTTGCTTCTCTCCTTTTCTTATTCCTAGCTTGCTCTGGCAAAATCATTTTTTCCATCAATCTAAAGTAATCGGCTTATTATGATATCATAATATTGGCATCTTGTTCTTTTCTTGAACCAGGATATTTGGTACTCGCTTTCACCTTGGAACTAATGCTTAAATACTTTTTCCTAGTTGTTTCGCTTTGCATTTTCCTTTTGATCCAGATCACTTTTCAATTCTGTTAAAAAATAGCCATTTCATTGTTCGATTGTCTAGCTTGGTGGTGTAGTTGACATTGCAGAAGATCTTGAGGTCCTTGATTATAAAGGAACAAGAGGTATTTTCATTTTGTAATCAATTTTTTATCTTATAGTTAGTTCTCTCAATTATTCCTTAGTTCTCTGAATTATTCGCCCCAAAAAAATAAAAAAGTTGTATCTTATGAATATTAACGGTGATATTATATATCCTTATATCGATTCCATCTTTAGATATAGGTCCTGTTTGTGATTGAAGTGTTGTAGCTTTTTTAAGTTGCAGCTGCTGTGAAAAAAAAAGTTATAATTATGAAATAAAAGTTCATAATATATAGTGAATATAAATTTTAAATAAGAATTTTGACAAAATTATTAAAGATATAATAGATTTTCTATCATTCAAGTAAAAAATTATATCAAAATAGCTTTCAAGTTACAACAACTAGTATTTACTAAACACTTTAGTACTGTAATTTAAAAGTTACAACTGTCCAACCTTAATTTCAAACGCACTTATAATATGAGGTTTCTAGGAAAGGCTTTATTGACCTTACGTGGGGGTTAGCAGCCGCCCTCCAGATTGCTTAGGGATAAAGTTCAAAATTTTAATGTTCATTTTTGTTAATCACCAATTGGTTTTCAGAGCAACATAACAATTTTTACTTCAAAACTCTGTAGTTAAGCTTGCTAAAGCTGGGGCATCCCGTAGGCTTTATATTTTTTCTAGATTACTTTCAAATACTTTGGGTTCTCCTAATTTTCATAATATCAAATGATAAAAAATCTCTTCCACAATGTGAGTTCTTGTCTTTCCCCGCTTTATCTTCGTCAGTGACCTTAATCTGATTACTAAGTACAAGCATAGCCTGGTTAAATAATTTTTATTAAATGTCTTATTAACTTTCTGAATTAATTTCTGCCTCATGCTTGCTACGTTCTTAAAATATTGCTGAACAAATGAATGTGCCACAAATTTGCTATGTCTTGTTGTGCTTTGATTCCCCTGATTCTGGATGATTCTCGGTTCCAATTTTTAGTAGTGAGAGAGGGAGATATGGACGTGCACCTTGGATTACTTTCAGAGAGGTTGAAAAGGCTATTAGCAGGAGAAGAAGGAACGTTGCCGGTTGCTGCGAAGGAACACATCCAGAAACTTCAATCGGGAATTGAATCCATTTCTTATTCTTTGCAAGCGGATTATAAAGTCGACCTGACTAGGCTTCTTCTTCAGATTGATGCAGAAGCTGACATTAGTCTATCAAATCTTGAGCTCATTTTGAGGGAAATCAAATACTTGGTCCATGAATCTGAGAGAGCCATCGACACGTTCATTATGAGCAACGTGCAACCAAATGGTGATCAAAGCTGTTCCAAGGAGCTGTGCGACGCTCTTATGGGACTTCAAAGTAAATTCATTGATATTAAACAACAGCTGCAGCAAGTTCAACCCTGCTACAACTTCGATTTCAGTGCATGGATGGAAGAGCAGAAAAATAAATATTTGTTACATCTTCAGAGGGAGAACAGGGTGAGTTTTCAGGATAATGCGATGGAGGAGTTGTTAGATCAATTGATAGAGGGACCACCTCAGCTTTCTGTAGTTGCAATTATTGATAGCTGTGGGTTCGACACTACTGATTTTGCTGCAGAGGCTTACAACAGCAATTATGTGAAAAGTTATTTCGATTGTCGTGCTTGGGTGTCTTTTGATGCGAATCTCGGCACATTATTGGATTACATATTGAAGACTGTGATGCCTCATTCTGCATTGAGGGAAATTACACATAAAGATTTTGAGCACAGGAAAATGGCACTTAATGATTACCTCAGAAACAAGAGGTATCTGATTGTGCTTGAAGATGTCTTTACAAAGGATGTCTGGGATTATCTTGGAGAAGCACTTCCAGATCATCAGAACGGAAGCAGGGTTTTGGCAATGCTGGCTTGTACTGATGAAATCTTCAGCTTGTGTAGATTGGAAAGCGGAGAGATGATTCATCTTGATTCAGTGCGCGCTGGACCACTGAGAGCTACGTATCGAGAAAGGCCTTTTGTCTTCTTATACTACGGAAGCAAGTCTTTAGCAGAAAATATGAGGCTCACATGGTTTATACAAAAACGGTCTCTACTTTTCTCCGTCGCAGAGTTACCTCAACACCTGAAATTATGCTGCCTTTATTTGTCTGCCTTTCGGGATGTCTTCGAGATCTCCACGAGGCAATTGTATCAGTTGTGGATAGCTGAGGGTTTCATTCCGGACAACAGCGAGAAAACTGCTGAGGAGTACTTAGAACAACTAATCAGTTGCCGTTTCGTTCGAGTAAAGAAGAGAGGAGCTGGAGGTAAAACTAAAGCATGCTACATTCCTATATTTACGCGGAATATGTTGGCATTCGTTGCTCAGTTTGTAGAATTTATCCATATCGTCTGTTATCAAATTCGAGAAAACAGATCACTGGAAATTACTAAACGGCTTTCCATTTTTGAAGCCCTGATTAATTCCGATTCTTGGAAGCATTTTGACACATTCCTCCGTTCTTTCTTGCACCTCACTTTGGATAGATCAGATCGGGTTTCCCTTGAATATTGCAATGCAATTTGCAAAAATTTCAAATTCCTTGTTGTATTAGATTTAGGAACAATAGTTCTCGAGGAATATCCCACAGGAATAAATCACTTGCTTCTTCTCAAGTACCTGAAATTGAATATCCCTTCTCTCAAACACCTGCCTTCATCACTTTGCAACCTTCTCAAACTTCGTACACTAGGCATGCCATCTAGCTACATACATCATACTCCAGATGACATTTGGAAGATGAACGAACTCCGGCATCTAAATGTTGGTTCAATTACACTGCCTGAACATCCAGGAAAGTACTCTAGTTCTTTGGAAAATCTCAATTTCATTTCAGCCTTACACCCCAGCAGTTGTTCTCGGGATATATTGGGGAGGCTACCTAGTCTTCAAACTCTTCGAGTACATGGAAATTTGAGTTCTTATCAATCTATGTTGTCCAATAGCCTTTGCACACTGCTCTGCCTTGAATCATTGAAGTTGGTGAATGAACTCGCGATAGTGTCACAGCCCTCGTCAATTGTCCTGCCTGAATATCAGTTTCCTCCCAGGCTTGTCGAGCTGAGCTTGTCTAATACTGAACTGAGGGATGATCCGATGCCAAAGCTGGAAAAGCTACCACATCTCCAGGTCCTTAAGCTGAAGAAGAACTCATTCATTGGCAGAAAGCTTGTTTGCAGTTCTGGTGGTTTCCAAAGCCTTAATGTTTTGCATCTAAAGTCAATGTTTTGGCTGGAGGAGTGGATCATGGAGAATGATGCCATGCAAAATCTTGAAAGCTTAGTAATCAACCCTTGTGCCTGCTTAAAAATCCTTCCTGAGGAGCTCTGGCAAATAAAGAGCTTAACCAAATTGGAGTTACGGTGGCCCCGTTTCGAGCTGAGAGAAATGCTACGGAAATTTGAGGACAAAGAGCAGTATGATATCCAGATATGTCCCAATGGAATGTAATTAGTACGGGTAAGCTTTTCTTCTCATCTAATATACATTCAACCTTTAATTAATCACTTGTTATTTAAGTTCATATATGTGTTTTTTTTTTTTAATAATCTTTTCTTCATCGCGCAACTATTTCTGTTCAATCATCATTGCAGCCTTACGATGCTGGGGAAAGGGATTTCTTTGAAGTACTGGTGCCTTGGATTATTGTTTCCAATGAGTTTTCTAGTATTGGACTCGCATGTATATTTATGCCTAATTAACGTTCGCTTGTTGTTTGTGATTTCATAACTACTGAAGCCTTGACTGAATGGTTTGGTAATGATTGTCTTGGACATGTATTCTTCATTGTATCTAAAGTCTTGAACGGGGAATGTTCGGTTCGGTCTCATGTAATGTTGTTGCATTTAGAATGTGCAATGAAATGGTTTGTTATATCCATTTAATATGAGCTTATTGACTTGAATTGCATTTCTTTTCATGTGGTCATGCTGATTGGTGGAGCGTTAACATTTTCCATGACATTGAATTATTGATTCTTAGCATTTTGAATGTGAAGACAATCACAAAGTAATTTTCTTATGAGTTAATTCGTAAATTTTTATTTGGATAATCATATGGAGACTTAACACTCTACTTTATCAATAAAGAGAAGAGGTATCAATACCAATTCAACTAAAAAGTTATTAATATTTTGTAAAAGAGTATTTGTATCAAAATTAAGATAATATAGCTTTATTAATTGTTGCACATTCAAATTATAGGCAAACATTTTAGTCAAATCAGTTAATCTTCTTAATGGAATTGTAGGAGTGAACTAGACCAATTGATCCTTTTTTTAATAAATAAAATCATCCATTTTAATTTAGGATGGGACTATTTACATTCTAAAAAATACTCTAAACGCTCATTTATTTAGGACATTCATTCATTCTATTTAAAATAATTAACTTTTACTATGTACACTCCTAAAATTCTAAACATACCCTCAAAGCTTCCTCTTTGTTTCTTTTCATACATTCATAGCACCAAATCTAGGGGTGTTTATAATGCAATCTGATCCGCTCAATCTGTCAGATCTATAGAAATTCGATCCATAAAAATCCAATATGTGGATTGATGAATTAGATTGGAATAAAAATTTGATAATCCAATTGGTGGATTGGATATGGATCCACTTCTGTAAATTCGTAAAAATCCATGAATCCGCAAAAAAAATAAAAAAATTTATTTGCTTACAAAATAAAACTTGTAAATATGGCATTAGTATTTACTAATAAATAAATAAGTTAAAATATAGTTACATTAATATTATATTATATATTATCCGATAATATATAAAATAAAAAATAATTAAATAAACAAATATAGCTTCCTAAACAGTTAATTTTCATGTACTGATCTAAAAAAATCAAATATATTTATTTGCTAACAAGTTTTTAATCTTATAATTAATTAGTTCTCTGAATAATTAATCATTTTTTTCATAGTTTTATCTTATGAATTAATATTGGATGCGAGTTCTTGACTATCCCCCGCTTTAGCTTCATGAGGGATCTCAATATGATTATTAAGTAAAAGCATAATCTTGTTTTAAAATAATTTCCTGGAATAAATGGCTTGTTTATTTTATACATTAATTAAATCCTGCCTCTTGGTTTGCTTTATACTTAAAATTATTGCTGAACAAATGAACTAATATATGCACAGCAACTGTGTTGTTTTTTGATGTACTTTGTTTGATTCCCCTGCTTCTGGCTGATATTGTCCTAGTTTTAGTAGTTGAGAGGGAGACATGGATTTGCACATCGGATTATTTTCAGAGAGGTTGAAAAGGCTATTAGCAGGTGAAGAAGGAATGTTGCCATTGCCGGTTGCTGCAAAGGAACATATTCACAACCTTCAAACTGGAATTGAATCCATTTCTCATTCTTTGGAAGCGGATTATAAAGTCGACCTGCCTAGGCTTCTTCTTCAGATTGATGCAGACAATGACGTTAGCATATCAAAATCTTGAGCGCATCCTGAAGGAAACCAATTACTTGGTCCGTGAATCTGAGAAAGTCATTTGCACGTTCATTATGAGCAACATACAGCAAAATGGTGATCAAGGCTGTTCCAAGGAGCTGTGTGATGCTCTTGTAGGACTTGAAAGTAAATTCACTGATATTAAACAACAGTTGCACCAAGTTCAACCCCGCTACAATATCGATTTCAGTCTATGGATGGGAGAGCTGAAAATTATGTGTTTGCTACATCTTCAGAGGGACAACATGATGAGTTTACAGGATGATGCAATGGTGGAGTTGTTAGATCAATTGATCGAGGGACCACTTCAGCTTTCTGTAGTTGCAATTATTGATAGCTGTGGCCTGTGGGTTCGGCAGTACTGATTTTGCTTTAGAGGCTTACAACAGTAATTATGTGAAAAGTTATTTTGATTGTTCATGCATGGGTGTCTTTTGATACCGATCCTGGCACAATGTTGGATAACATATTGAAGTATGTGATGCCCCAATCTGCATTCAGGGAAATTCTGTACAAAGATTTTGAAAAAAGGAAAACTGCACTGCATGATTACCTAAAAAACAAGAGGTATTTAATTGTGCTTTACGATGTCTTTACAAATGATGTGTGGGATTATCTTGGAGAAGCACTTCCAGATCATCAGAACGGAAGCAGAGTTTTGGTAATTCTGTTTGATGATGAAATCTTTAACTTGTGTATATTGGAAAACGAAGATATGATTAATCTTGATTCAGTGCCTGCTACACCCCTGAGAGCTACATACCAAGAAAGGCCTTTGGTCTGCTTATACTATGGAAGCGAGTCATTAGCAGAAAATATGAAGCTCACATGGCTTATACGAAAACGGTCTCCACTCTTCTCTATCGCACAGCTACCTCAACGCTTGAAATTATGCTGCCTTTATCTGTCTGCCTGTCGTGAAGGCTTTGAAATCTCCACAAGGCAATTGAATCAGCTGTGGATAGCTGAGGGTTTCATTCCAGAAACAGCGAGAAAACTGCTGAGTACTTAGAACATGTAATCAGTAGAGGTATTATTAAAGTAAAGAAGAGAAGAGCTGGAGGTAAAATTAAAACATGCTACATTCCTATAATTACACAGGGTATGTTGGCATCAGTTGCTCAGTTTGTAGAATTTATCTATGTGGTCCCTCGTGAACTTCGAGCGGATAGATCATTAGAAAATTTAAACGGCTTTCAATTTTTGGAACTGTGACTAATTTTGATTGTTGGAAGCATTTTGACACATACCTCCGTTCGTTTTTGCACCTCACCTTGGAAAGAGAATATCTGTTTTCCCTTGAATATTGCAATGCAATTTGCAAATGGTTCAAATTCCTGAGATTACTAGATTTAGGAACAATAGTTCTCGAGGAATATCCTGCTGGAATAAATCTCTTGCTTCTTCTCAAGTACTTAAAATTGAATATCCCATATCTCAAGCACCTGCCTGCATCACTTTGCAACCTTCTCAACCTTTATACAATAGATATGCCATCTAGCTACGTACGTTGTACACCAGATAGCATTGGGAAGATGCACGAACTCCGGCATCTAAATTTTCGTACAATCACTCTGCCTGCACATCCAGGAAAATTTTGTACCTCTTTAGAGAATCTCAATTTCATTTCAGTCTTACACCCCAGCAGTTGTACTCGGGATATACTGGGGAGGCTACCTAGTGTTTGAACTCTTCGAGGGCATGAAAATTTGAGTTCTTAGGAATTTGAACTCCTTGAATCACTAAAGTTGGTGAATGAACTCAAGATACCGTCACAGCTCTCATCAATTGTCCTGCCTGAATATCAATTTCCTCCCAGCCTCATTGAACTGAGCTTAGCTAATACTGAACTGAGGGATGATCCGATGCCAAAACCGAAAAAACTACTACATCTTCAAGTCCTCAAGCTGAAGAAGAACTCATTTATTGGCAGAAAGCTTATTTGCAGATTTGGTTGTTTTCCAAGCCTTAAGGTTTTGCATCTAAAGTCAATGTTCTGGCTATAGAGGAGTGGATTGTGGAGTTTGAAGCTATTCCAAAACTTGAAAGCTTAATAATCAACCCTTGTGCTCACTTGAAAAGGCTTCCTGAAGACCTCTGGCGCGTAAAGAGCTTAACCAAACTGGAGTTATGGTGGCCCCGTTTCGAGCTGAGAGAAAGGCTGCGGAAATTTGAGAACAGAGAGCTTTTCTTGTGGAATGTAATTAGAATGGGGTAAGCTTTTCTTCTCATCTAATGTACCTTCAACCTTTTAATCACTTGTTATCTACGTTTATATGTGTGTTTAATTTTTAATTTTGTTATTTTTTTTTCCTTCATTGCATAACTATTTCTGTCCAGTCTTCATTACAGCTGTCTATGTACAAACCAGTCCTTAAGATGATAGAGAAGTTTTAGGGATTTCTTTAAAGTACTGGTGCCTTGGATCATTGTGACTTCATAACTACTAAAGCCTTGACTGAATTGTTTGGTAATGTTTGTCTTGGGCATGTATCTAAAGTCTTGAATAGGGAATCTTCAATCTTATGAGATAGTTTTGCATTTAAAATGTGCAGTGATATGGTTTGTTATATCCATTTACTGTGATCTTATTGATGGAAATTGCATTTCTTTTTCATGTGTACATGCTGGCTTGTAGAGTGTTGGCACTTGAGATACATAAGTGAATGATTGATTCCTAGTTTGAATGTGAAGACAATCATAGGGTAATTGTCTTATGAGTTAATTGGTAAATTTTTAAGCATAATTAATTTTATGACTTTTTTAAGGGTAGGGATATTTAAACCCACCAAATTCCTCTGCACACCTATTTTAAAAATAAATTCATTATTAGACTTAAAATTTGAAGATTTCAGAGTTACCCCTTCTAACCTCTCTCTCTCTCTCTCTACTTTATAATTTTAGATTTTCCCTCTATTCTCACATTTTGTGAACTAAACACTCAATTTTACTCTATTTTAAATTTATTTTTTTGGTCTTTCTAAGTAGATCATGATCTCAATTTCATGCTTCTTATATATAAGATTTTTTTTTTATATTCATCAACTTTTGTGTTTAGTGAAAATTAATTTCTTGTTATTTATTAACTTTTATGACTGGTAAAAATTTGTTGATGTTCAATTTTATATAATAGGTTTTGCTCCTCTTAGTTTGTGATGTCAATTATTTGCATCTATTTGCATCTAAAACAGTATATTTGAATGAATTGATGAGAATTTGTGAAATTAGATGCGAAAGAGAAAAAAGGGGTTAATTAAGTAATTTTATTAAAAATATTTAAATAACAAAATTTTTAATTAGAAAAAGAGTGTAGAAAGGAAATTGGTAGGTTCAAATAACCCCACTTTTTTTTTTAAGGCTAGGATAATTTTTTTATTATTATTATAAATGGGCTCACTAGGAGCTAAGGCAACACTAATTGGGAGTGTGCAATCCCATAAGCATCCTTACAAAGTAAGCCAACAATTTCAAGAGGAGGAGAAAGAAGAACATGCAATCCTATAGGAGAATTTAAGCTATAAGAAGCAAGAAAATCAGCAGCACAATTTGTCTCTCTATACATGTGCTCTAGTTGAACACATGCTATAAGGCTAGGATATTTAAATCCACTAAACTACTCACTAAATACATTTACTAAATAAATTCAAAATTAAATTTTAAAATTTTAAATTTTACTCATAAGCCCACTTAAATATCCAATATACCCTTATTAAATCCAATTTTTATAATAATAGTGTTTTTATTTATTAAACCCATTAAATTCATTTATGAACTCTTAACAAATATCTAACATTTTATGTACCTTAAATTTTCATTTATTCAAGATCCCTTAGGTTTTGAAAAAGACATGTCAAAGGCAAAGATATTGGCTTCTTCCTCCTCTTTTTATCTTCTTCCCTTGCATATTTAGCGTTCATACCTTCTCAATTTGGGGACCATACAATGACTCTGGAACTTGCTTGATCTCAATCTTTGAAGCAGAGGGCATGGTTTTGAAAGCAATTTCTTTGATATTTTCAAATGAAGATGGCATGAGAAACTTCATAGGGAAATCGATAAGCATGTTTCCATGTTTCTTCATCGATCAAATCCCTTGTTTGGTTGTCAAGAAAATTATGAGTGGTAATTCTCAACCGTTTTTACCTATGGAACTTTGTAAATATTTCATTCCAACTTTTGATGGCAACAGGGGCTGAAGCGCATAGAAGTGGTGTAGAGTAGGGATGGATTTAAGGGCTTGGGCCAAGCTTTTTCAAGGCCAAGCCCAGCTCCAAATTATTAACAACAAACTCAAGTCCTCCAAAAGCCCTTCCATACTTAGACGGGTTGGGCTTGAGATTAGATAAATTTTTTAAAATGAATTTTTAATAGAGTTTAAAATAGGAAACAAATAAAGAAACACTTTTTTTTTTGATGAATGAAAATTTCATTAATCTTAAGATATTGTCAACATCGGACATAACCACGGAGATGGAACAAACCTCCACTCTCCAGGACCTGACATAGAACCCCCCACCCTAGCTATTGTATGGGCAGCAATGTTCGTAGATCGTCAAACAAAAGAGAATCTTACTTCTCCATCTAGTTTAATAATTCTTGACTGTCCTCAATAATTAAACCAAAACCATTAGGGCTAGGAGTTTGAGTAATTAAAGCTGAGTACACATTCAAACAATCTATTTCAAGAATAACTTTAGAGAGCTGCAGAATTTTCAGCCAGCTAAGAGCTTCACGAACAACCAAAGCTTCTGCCTCGCGGGGATGAACCGAACCAGGGAAGCGTTGACACTTAGCTGCCACAAAAGCACCTCCAGAATCTCTTATTACTCCTCCAAAGCTGAAGTTGTCATGCGAGCTAAATACCCCTGCATCCACATTACACTTTAACCAGCCCGTTGGAGGCTTAATCCAACACACCGAACCATGACCCCACTGCACATGCTCAACAATTGTTAACTTTTTCTTTCTAGCTTCTTGCCATTGAAAGAGATAATAGCCAGCAGCATTCACCAGATTTTGAGCCCGCCTACTATTCCCATTCTACACCTTACCATTTCTATTAATCCAAAGCCTCCAGCACACCATCATAGCTAGTTGGCAATTTTCTTTACTGCAGTGACTAAATATGTGCTTAATCCATGCAAAAAAAGAAGAACATTTTCTAATAGTTCCTAACGAGGACAGTAGCCAGCAAGAGTGAGCAAATAAACACTCCACCAAACAATGTAAAACCGACTCGTTAGCTGCACTACAAATGGGACATATAGGGGAAACCTTAACCTTCATAGGCAGCAAGTTATCGGCCATAGGCAAAACATTTATTAAAGCACGCCAAATGAAATGTTTCACCTTACTTGGAAGTTCCAATCTCCATAAGCACTTCTATACCTTACTACTTAGGGCATCAGAAATAGGATTCAACAACTTGTAACAACTCCTGACAGTAAAATTACCCTTAGAATCAGCAAGCCAGAACCAGCAATCCTTGTCATGTCTAGCACTAAGAGGCACTTGCAAAATAAGTTCAGCATCCCTGACATTAAACACATCCGCCACCAAATCATTGTCCCATCGTCGTTGACCCGGAACCATAAGACAATTTACCGTAGCTGTTGCGAGGCTCTCATCCAGAACAGTTGTTATACAGCCATTGTCGACATCGGGAAGCCACGGAGACTTGGTGATTTGAACCTGCTGCCCACTCCCAATTCGTAACCGACTTCCTTGAACTACGACATGTTAGGCAGCCATTATTGATCGCCAGGTATAACTAGGATTAAATCCCACACTTGCCTCAGTAAATACGGATCTAGGATAGTACCTGGCCTTCAGAATCATTGCCACCAGAGATTGCAGATTTTTCATGAGCTTCCAGCATTGTTTTCCCAACATAGCAATATTAAAATCGCGTATCTTTTTTAAACTAATACCCCCAAAAGACTTCGGTTTACACATCGAATCCTAGCGACGCCAATGAATTCCTCGATCTCCATTTTGCTTAGTTCCCCACCAAAACGATTTCATCATAATTTCCAGCTCCTTACACAAATCAACAGGTAACAAGTAAATGTTCATGGCATAATTGGGAATAGCTTGGGCTATTGTTTTCAGCATTATCTCCTTCTCAGCCTTACTTAAAAATTTTTTATTCCACCCTTGCAGCCATTGCCACACCTTATCTTTAATAAAATTAAAAACGACACTCTTCTTTCTTTCAATTTGAGAAGGCAACCCCAAATAGGTTTCATGGTTACTAGTTGCGGAAACTTTCAGAACTTCACACACCTACCCTTTGGACACCTCATCCATATTTGCACTGAAAGATATGGCTGATTTTTGATAATTCACCTGCTGTCCAGAAGCGGCACCATAGATAGCCAACAAACCCTTTATAATTCTGGCTTCATTTAGATTGGCTTTAAAGAAGAGTAAACAATCATCGGCAAAGAATAGGTGAGAAATGCTAGGTGCACTCCTAGCCACTTTAACCCCATGAAAAAATCCAGCCCTTTCCCGATTACGGATCAACGAACTAAGTTCCTCAGCACAGATTATAAATAAATAAGGAGATAACGGGTCACCTTGTCGAAGCCTTCTATTTGGGATAATCGACCCCACTTCTGTCCCATTCCTTAGCACCTTATAACTCACCGTAGAAAGACACAACATAATAAGATCCACCTAACCCTCATCAAACCCCATCCTCAGCATCACAGCATTTAGGAAGTCCCATTCAATTCGATCATATGCTTTTGACATGTCAATCTTAAAGGCCACTGTACCCGTTTTTCCTTGCTTCTTTCTTTTTAGAAAATGAACAATTTCAGCCGATATGAGGATATTGTCAGTGATCGCTTTGCCCGGAACAAATGCACTCTAAGATTTAGAAATTATCAAGTCTAATACCAGCTTCATTATATTTACAAGCATCTTTGCAACTATCTCGTATAAGACATTGCACAATGCAATAAGGCGCATGTCTGTCAAAGTTTCAGGCTGCAGCTTCTTAAGAATTAATACAATTAAGGCATCATTCAGTTCATCAGGGAAGGTGCGAGTTGAAATAAAATGTAGACACGCATCTGTAACATCTTGTCCAATTAAATTCCAAAATTTCTGATAAAAGGCAGGGTTCATGCCATCCGGCCCCGGGGATTTATCCGGACGCATGCTAAATAACGCGTCCTTAACATCAACAGCTGTGAACGGCTCCAACAACAATTGATTATGCATCACAGTAACACTAGGCTCAATGCAAGATACTACTGGATCACAAAAACACCCTCCAGAAGAAAATAATTTCTGAAAATGCTCAACAATTAAATCATCAAGCTCAAGACTATTCGAAACCCACATACCCTGGTTATTTCGCAGCTTCTCAATAGTATTTTTCTTCTTCTTCGTTAAGGCTGTAGCATGAAAGAATCAGGAATTCAAATCTCCCTCCTTGAGCCAAAGCAACTTAGCTCTCTGTTTCCAGTAAACTTCGTGACTGTGAAGTAGTTCGTTGAACTGTTTTCGGGCTCCAGTGAAAGCTTCCAGCCCCTCTTGGTTCTTATACCCCGTAACACGTTCATCTTTTTCTTGCAACCCGCAATACGATTGCGGAAATCCCGAACTAACTTCCCACCCCACTTCAGCAAATCCACTCCACAGACATTGAGCTTCTGCTGAATTGGTAAACCAGCAGTAGAGCTCCAGCTCCTACCAATTATATCCTCACACTCTGGTTCTCTCATCCACAAATTCTCAAAACGAAAAAGATTGTGCCGAGGAATGGGAGTCGATGGTTTTGGATCTAGAAAAATGGGTAAATGATCGGAGCATGACACCTCCAAACTCTAAACCTTGGCTGTCGGAAATAAGCTACACCAAGCCCTATTAGCAAGAACCCGATCTAAGTGCTCCTCAACCCATTCTGATGTCCCCCTACCTCGCTCCCAAATAAAGAAATACTTAAATTAAAGATGATTAACTGATTATATAATATATAATAGGCTAATAATCAAATACACAAAATATATAATATATAAAATACATAAAATATAAAATATAAAATAATTTTTTTTGATAAAATATAAAGCCTGAGCTCTTTTCCCATGAACCCCATATCTAAGGCCATCTACTGTGGGCTTTTAAATTTTTAGCTCATTACTAGGCTCATTCGTTGCGGGTCGGGTCTAAAGCCCGCGGGCCTAGACGGACCCTTTACATGCAGGGCCAAGCCCGGGGTTTTTTGTCATCTCTAGTTTAGAGAAGTTTTTCAACAACACCAATTGTCGTTGATTGTTCCCCACGGTCAGATGCAAACAAAGATATAACCACCAATTTTATTATCCTCAATCTACTCACATGTACATAATTAAAAAAAATATGTTATTTGGAAGAAAAATCACGCCTTTAGTTGATTAGAATTTAACGAAAATCTAATTAGAGTTTAACAAAATTATGTTAAATGTAAAGATGGGTTCAAAAAATAAAAATTAGTTTTTTACTATATCTTAAATTTTAATGTCCATAATTGTAATTTAATTTAAGGGTATTTCAATCATAAAAAATTATTTTTAAAAGTAGGTTTAATGAGTAGTTTAGTGGATTCAAATAGCCCCACCCTTTTTTTTTAATATATAATCAAATTGTAATTGGAATAAAATGATTGGTGGTGTTTGGCTGAATGTGAGTAGCTTTGATATCACACAGAAGGTTGTTTATAATAATAATTTAGCGGGTGATGTTATTTAATTTTTGAGATAAATAATTTAAGATGTGTAGGACTGCTCTTCTCTAATTGAGTAATGATAGATATCCTGAATTTTTTAATCAAACATCTGATCCCAAATTATGTGTCATTAATTGGGTAGTTGATATTTTTTCACAAAATCCAAGTGAATTGATTGTATTATCTCACCAATTAGTTGATAAATGTCATATTATTTGGGATAATGTTTTGAGATAAAAATTAAGGCGTTTGATAAGCATTAACTGTTGTAGGTTGGAAGCTAAATTAATTTGATTTTACCCTTTTATGATGAAAAATATATTATATTTTTACTAATTTTGTCAAAATCATTATTTATAATTTTTATTTACTATATACTTTAACTTTTATATCATTGTCACAATTTTTTTAACAAAAGTTATAGTTTAAAAGAAATAGTATTTCAATACCAAACATACTCTTAATACATAATGACTTAATTTTTGTATCAAAGCTAGCTGTTGAAATATCATACCCAAAATCACATGAATTCAAAGCTTGAATGGAAAAACGATCTTGCTTCTTTGTATGTTTTATTTTATTTAAAGACTTATTGTTTCCCATAAGAGATAAGCTTGGATCTACCTTTCCTTGTAATCATTTTAGCCTCCAACTCCCATCTTTTTCAAAAGTTTCGTTTAGCCCATTTTGAATGGCAAGGTAAGCTTCAATCAACGCAACAAGTTCCAGTGATTCCCGTCAGTATTCGATTGCATGTATGTAGCTTTGAGTGCTCAAATTTATTTTATTTATTAGTTGTTATCACTTATCAACATGTTAACCATATATATCCATACACACACATCTAAATGGGAATGTGGAAACCACAAAATCGTTGGCCCAATTTTCAGCGGATCGACAACGACAATGGTATCGAGTTCAGAGCTAGAAAGCTCTATAAATTTCATTGTTGTCCCGTACTGACAGTACTGGAGGTCTCGTAACGTCAACTGTTTGGGACTTCTGTTTTATGGGTTTCAAAATTCATCAAATGAATGCTTTACACGTACTGTAATGGACTCACATTCCGATTGGCACTCCCAAATCTTCAGGAGAATATATCTGTGAGGCTTATGAAACGTTTACTCAATTTCACAAGATGGGTTAATTAATTCCAAACAATCCGTATACGACAAATTTCAACGTGCAATAATAATAGCAAGCACTCTTTCTTTTCTTCACCATTGATACCCTCAAATGCAATTAGTTTCTAAAATAGGGAACGATCATTAATATGACAAATTAATAGAAGGCATCTATGATTTTTTTTTTTTTTAAAGATGTATTTTGACCCACTTCGGTTTCAGATCGTTATAGTTTTATTATCTCATGACAATTATACATACCATTTATATGTAGATCGAGCATGAGCTATCAAGAAATATTCCTAGACTATATATGGACTCAATTTTTTCATGGCTTGTTGGGTGGTTTGTGTTTTTTCATCGTGTTAGGTGATAATTTCATTTAGGTCTATTTTGTGATTAAGATTGACCAGTTGTAATTTAAAAGTTACAGCACTAAAAGCGTTTTATAAACATTAACTGTTGTAGTTTGGAAGCTAAATTAATTTGATTTTACTCTTTTATGAGGAAAAATATATTATATCTTTACTAATTTTGTCAAAATCATTATTTAAAAATTTTATTTATTATATACTTTAACTTTTATATCATTGTCATAATTTTTTTAACAAAAGGTATAACTTAAAAGATATAGTATTTTAATATCAAACATACACTTAATGCATAATGACTTGTTATATTATATTACGTTGTATCTCAAATAACATGAGACACAAATAAGATAATTTATAATGTTGTTCTATCGAATGTTACATTAGTAGAGATACAAATTTTTTCTTTTTATTGAAGGAATAAGAAGAGGGAATTAGTGGGAAGAATTATATTGGATTGCTTGTTGTGCTGAAAAAGGAAAATGATTGCAATTAACATTCATGATAAGCTTTTGTATAATTGCTTCCAATAACATAATAATTACACCACCTTACAATATCAAATTGTTTCACATGGGCTGCAAAGCTGCTAGCTTTCCTTTACTATTTCTACTGTCGACATCTGGGCAAAGCAGCCACTGCAGATCTGAAGATTTGAGTTTCATGTTTTCATAACTTCAGCACAAGTCCCACAAAAGAATTTTTGATCAAATGAAGAAACTTGCTCGAGGTCTGAAGAAGGGATTTTTCCAGATGATTGGAGCTGGCAAATGTTGCAGAACTTCTAATGGTAACTGGGAGTTATTAACGAATGCGAACCCAATTTTATGCTACATTCTTTTATTTTCAGTTATTTTGGTCATTTTATTTCTTCTGCAGAAATAATAAATGAAGATGGGCAAGAACGACCCAAGTTGGGATCCATGCAGGTAAGTTGTTCTAACTTCTTATTTTTTTAAAAAAAAAAAGCTCACAGCCAGCATAGCCGCTGTTTGTATGATTACAAAACTCGATTTTATTAAAAATTTATAAAATATAATAAAATAAAATAAATATTTTTTGTTATTGTTGTTTATTTTGTAGCAAGTGACGGTCCTAGAAAGAGGCACAAAGGGGAAAGCTGCAAGGCGTCCAACGCTGCCCGGTGTGCCTAGAGGTGGAGGAGCTCAGACCGACCGACAACGTAATTAATCCCACGGTTGATAATGGTCCCATCAAGTTTTGTTAATTTTCGGTAATTTTTTTTTCATCTTGGATTTAATATTTGAAATTGACATTCGCAAAATTTTGTAATAAACTTAGCAATAACAGCATTTACTTTTTAAAAATTTAAAAATTGTATTTTTGAGTCAAAAGGTACTTAAGTAAGTAGTGCTATAATCGTGCATATTGTTGAACATGCTAAATTATTCTTTTTCTTTTTCATTTTACATATTTTAATCATTATTTAATCTAAATTAGCATTCATTATATGTTGGGTTTGTCTTTGATTTATTTTTCTACAATTACAATGTCATTTATCATATAGCTTTCTATAAGATTGGACAAAAAATGATTAATTCTTCACTTTTAAAATATTGAAATTGATGATGTCAGAATTGGTGTTGTAAAGTGTTATAATAAACAGTGTTGTAATAAATTTTCTTTTAAAAAAAGGTAGTGTTATAATTACAATAATAATTAATAAATGATAAATTACATGATTATTTTCAATAATGGTGTTAGAACTCGACCATGTGCCCTAAACTTTCAGGAGATCAGTTCTCTCATTGCACTACAAATTCCACTGTTATTAATTTCTATTTTTAACTTTATAAGTAATAGCACTACAAATTCCACTGTTATTAATTTCTATTTTTAACTTTATAAGTAATATTTGTTGACAATTTCATATGAATTTTAAGAATAATTTTTACTTGTAATAGTGCATCAATAGAAAGTTTTTGAGTCAACAATATGAGGTAAAATAGAAAAAAAAGGCAAAAAAAAATTTATTAAAAAAACTATTAACAAGCAACACAAAATAAAAGACCAACTCAAGATAAAGAGTAAAATGAGAGAACAATATATTATAGAGTGATTTTATTCATATTAAGTGTGTACAAAACAAAGAGATGAGATCTTCTTTTATAGTTAAATAATCACTCCATAAAATTAATTGAAACATTATGGACCATAATTCTTTATGAGATAGTGGAAATTATAGAAAAGTAAAAAGTTGCTAGTGGGGAGACCAAGAGAGAGATGTATGTTATGAATATCCACATTTATTTTAATAAATTCATAATACTCCCTAATATTGCATGTTCATTACAAAAGAATATGCCTCATTAAAACCTTCACTTATAAAAAAAAAACTCTTTGGGGAAAAAATTATTAAATGAAAAAGAGTATATTATTCATTGATATCTTATAACAAATAATTTGGAGATATAGAGTTGACTCATTAAAACCTTACTAGGAAAAATCTTATGGAATGAAAACCTAATGAGGAAAAAGAGTACAACATATAAAATTCCTACAAAATAAATTATTTTCCCCAACAAGTATACTCCCTTTCATCTTGACATAGATTCTTCAAGATTTGAAGAATTTTTTGAATGTTGCAGTTTGTAGGAATTTTGTAAATAAATTTGTAAGATTGTCACTTGAGCATATTTGTTGAATATCTGTATTATCATTCTTTTGAAGCTCATATGTATAAAAGAATTTTGGTGAAATATGCTTAGTCCTATCACCTTTATATAATCATATTTAATTTGGGCAATACATATTGTATTATCCTCATATAATATTGTGGGGTTATTTTTAATTGATGACAATACACATATTTCTCGAATATATTGTATCATTGATCTTAACCTAATGCACTCACGGCTTGCTTCATGAATAGAAAGTAATTCTAAGTGATTGAGAGTGTTGCAACCATTGTTTGTTTCATTGATCGCCATGATACAACATTATTACCAAGTAAATAAATAACCCATTTGAGATCAAGCTTTACATAGATTAGAGAGATATCTAGCATTTGCATATCAAATTAGTGGTGATATTGATCCATTTAGATAAAATAAACTCAGGTCAATCGTTCCACAGAGATAGCAAAATACATTCTTTACATTATTCAAATGCCTACGAGTTAGTGTAGAACTATATCTTGCTAATAAATTAACTGAAATTGTAATATCAGGTCAAGTACAATTTGCAAGATACATGAGTACATCAATTGCATTTAAATATGGTATTTCAGGACCAAGAATTGTTTCACCATCTTTTTAAAGATGAAATGAATCTTTTTCCACATCAAGTGATCGCACCACCATTGGAGTACTTAATGGATGAGGTTCATCTATATAAAAACATTTCAAAACCTTTCCATTGTATGTTGACTGATGTAAGAATATTCCACTTGGTAAATACTCAATCTGTAAGCCAAAACAATTTTTTTCCTAGATCTTTCATTCCAAACTCATTTTTCAAACAAGAAGTTGTTTCGAAAACTCTTCAAAGTTCTAATGAGATTTACATCATCAATATATACTGCAACTATCGCAAATCTAATTTCAACTTTTTTAAAAAAAAAAAGGACAAATTGGGTTATTTACATATCTTTCTTTCAATAAATAGTTGCTTAGGGGATTATACCACATACGCCCAAACTGTTTTAATTCATCTAAGGATCGTTGTAGTTTCAAAGAATATAAACTACGAGGTCTAAATTTGTTTGCTTCTAGCATTTTAAACCCTTCGGGGATTTTCATATAAATATATGTATTGATAGAACCATACAAATATGCATTCACAACGTCCATAAGATGTATATCAAGCCCTTCAGAGGCTGGGAGACTAACCAAAAATCGAAATGTAATTGCATCCATAACAGGAGAATATGCCTCTTCATAATCAATGTCTTGTCTTTGAGAAAAACCTTGTACTAGTAATCTAGCATTTTATCTCACAATTTCATTTTTCCCAATTTCATTTTCTAACTTGACATTTTCAGGTGTCAGGACTATTGGTCCAACTACTTTACGTTTCGTAAGTGAATTTAGCTCTACTTGAATAACATCTTTCTACTTTGGCCAATAATTTCATGTAGACATTCATCCACAGTTTTTGGATCAAAATCCTCATCATCATTTGTGATATTAAGAGCAATAATAAATGAAAAAAATATCATCAATAAGTATTTCATTTTGATCCCAAGATTTTTTTATACTAACGAAACCAATCATAATTTCATCTTTTTGTTTCTCTTCAGGAGAAATTGATACTTCTTCAGTTGTTGGCAAATTTTCTTCTTTTGGGTTAATGAGACGAATACTATTTGATTGATCAATCTCTGCTATTTGATTAGTAAGCAATAACTCTTTAGGGGAATTTCATTTTGTAACTTTTCATGTGTTTTCCTCGTCCGGGGAATTTTATCTTTTGAGACAATTGGCCATACCACATTTCAGACGTACTTTACTTTTATTAGTTTTGTCGTGTTGTCTTTCAGGGATCTCAACATCTGTTGGGACATTTTTCAGCTAGAATATGTGATTCTATCATTTATCTTGAATCACTAAATGCATTAGGAATTTGATTTGCAATATCTTGCAAATGAATGATCATTTGAACTTCAAGTTCACTTTGATTTGTACGAGGATCAAGATGAGATAATAATGATGCATACCATGTAATTTCATGTCGTTTATTTGTTTTTATCTTTTCTCCCCCTAATGATAGGAAAACTTGTTCATCAAAATGACAAATCTGTAAATCATTTAGTAAAAGATCTCCAATTAAAGATTCAAGACACCTAATTATTGCTCCCCCACAAAAAAATAAAATGGGTTTGCAACTGGAACATAAACAACACATCTACAAATTTTGAAATGAGAAATATCTGGCTGTTGACCAAAAACAAGTTGTGAAGATGAATATGTATGATAAGAACTAGGTCGAATGCAAATTGATGATGCAGAAGTATTGCATGTCCCTAACATGAAAAAGGTAAAATTTGATATAAGAATTAATGGTCTTGCAATTAATTGTGAACGCTTAATCAAAGACTTAGCTAAACCATTTTGTGTATGAGTGCGTGCAGCAGAATGCTAAAAAAATAATCCCAATAGACATGCAATAATCATTAAAAGATTTAAATGTAAATTCACCAGCATTATCAATTCTAACTTTTAATAGAAAAATTAAGAAATTGTACTCTTAATCTAATGATTTGAGAAAAAAATCTAACAAATATAACACCACAACTAGAAAGTAAAAAAACATGTGACCATCTAATTAATGCATCTATTAAGACAAAAAAGTAACAAAACACTCCACAACTTGAATACATAGGGTCATATATACCCCTTAAATTGTTTCTAAAAATTTAGGAGATTCAAGACTTACTTTCATTAGAGATGACTAAATTATTAATTTCCATTGAGAACAAGCAGCACATGGACTTTCAGTTGGTAAAAGAATCTTCTGGTTCTTTAATTGATGTCCATGTGAATTTTTTATAATATGACACATCATGATTGATCCAGGATACCAAAAGTTTAAAAGTCTTTAGATCAGAGAACTTCTGGTTCATTGTAAAATTTATTTATATTGTTCTTATAATTGTATAATACAACCCAGAAGAAAGAGAAGTAGTTTTTCTAATACATGCTTCTGGCATGAAATAGTTAAAGTAATGCAAAAAAATTCTGAACTACCTTCATTAGATATTTCAATGTGGTATCCGTTTTGAAGAATATCCTTGAAACTAAGTAGATTTCTACTAGATCTATTGGAGTATAAAGCATCATTTATTTGTAATTTTGTAATATTTGGTAACATAATATTAGCTCTTCCAAAGCCTTCAATTAAATTAGCAGAACCATATATTGTATTAACATATGCCTGAGCTAATATTAAATTATGGAAATATTTTTATTTCATGGAATTGTGTGCATTGTCGCACTATCCACCAAACATCCATCTTCATTATTCACCAAGTGATTGTTCAAATTCATTGTATATCTTTACACATGAATATAAAATAAAGAAATTGAAAAGTTACACACCAAATTCCCATAAAACACTCAAAATAATAAACACTCTTGCAACATAAACTTAAACACAACATAACTGTAAAGAAACACACTAAAATTTTAAACACTTTATTACTTATTTTAGAATTTAAATACACCAAATTTTAAAAATAACACAAAGTGTAGCACTCTTAATTGGTCTTTGCATGTCCATCACCAATTAAATAGTCGATTTTACCATTTGGATCTTTAAAAAATATGAAACATCCAAATAAGTTATATCAATTGGATTTTCATGATCAATGAAATTTGTCTCAATTTCTTTTCCTTTTGCTTTTTTAGATGCTTGATAAAGATTAGCTAAATGTTTTGGTGTACGAGAAAACGAGACCAGTGTCCTTTCACACCACATCTAAAGCAAACATTTTCATGATCCTTTGTAGATTTCTTTTGTAGATATTTTTCTTGCTTCTCATTATTGTTATTCTATTTTGAGTGGTTTGATCGATATTTCTTGTTATAACCAGCAGGGCCTTGATTATTTTTGTAACCACGGCCTTGGTCACGACACTGAATAGCTCTACGATTATTGGTTGAAGTACCATTCACTTCAGGGATAGGTACAGATCTAATCCGATGAGATTGACAGTTTCTCAACAAAAGTTCATTATTTTTTTAGCCACTAAAGACATGAGATTAATTCAGAACTCTTTATGAATCTTTGCTCTCGATATTGTTGCTGCAGAAGCAAATTCAAAGCATGAAAAGTAGAAAATGTTTTTTTTTTCTAATAAATCTACATCAGTAATCTCCACTTCACATAATTTTAATTGAGAAACAATTTTGAATGATGCACAATTGTATTAACAGACAAATTAAAAACTTGTAATTGTAAGTGCATCCAGTCATAACAAGCTTTTGGAAGTATAACAATTTTTTAGTGATTGAATCTTTAATTAAGACATTCCCAAACGACATATGGTTTTTTGACCGTAAAATGCTCATTTTCAATTGTTCATGAAGATGGTTGTGAAGAAAAATCAACGCTTTGGCACAGTCTTGCGTTAATGCATCATTATTTTCTTTAATAGTATCTCCAAGATTTATTGCATCAAGATGGATTTCAGCATCCAAGACCTATGATAGACAATTATGGTCAGAGATATCAAATGCTACAAATTCAAGTTTTGGGAGTTTCAACTTTTTCAAATAGTTATAAAACAATATAAACAAAGATAAATAATTGATTCATTATTAATTGGTAAATATTATATACGTCATATAATCACTCATGATAATATAATAATAAAGTTCTATAATCATCACATATTATATTATTCACGACACAAAATTTATTTCAGATCTTATACCATCAATTATGCATATTTCAAGAGATACAATGAAGACAAGTAATATATGTGCATCCTTGAGAAGTTAATATTATTACAAATACAAACATGATAATAACAGCTAATATGACATGTTATTAGTGACGAACAATTATAATTATATAATAATGAAAATTGCTAGATATAAGAAACAAAAGAATTAATACCTGATCAAAGTCCCGTGCTAATAACGTATTAGAAAAGCTATTAGCCAACAACACAAAATAAAGAAGTAAAATAAAATAAAGAGTAAAATGAGAGAGAAATATATTATAAAGTGATTTTGTTCATTTCAAGTGTATACAAAACAAAGAGATGAGCTTTCATTTTATAGTGACATAATCACTCTATAAAATTAATAGAAACATTATGGATCATAATTTTTTGTGAGATAATGAAAGTCATAGAAGAGCTACAAATTAGGGGTGGGCAAATTTAGATATAGATCGGATTTGGGTCAATCCGAATGTAATCTGAATTCAAAATCGATTTGAATATGTTCAGATCGGATTCGGATTGGATGAATAGTTTGAATTAATTCAGATTCAGCTCAGTAATATCATATTGAAATTGCTCAAATAAATCAGATGAATCCAAGTCATTTTCAAGTTGTAATACAAAATTGAAATCACACAAATAAGAACAAATAAAGCAAACCAGCAAATGGAGAAAAGAAAGACAAAAATTGAAAGTCAAAAGACCCAAATCTCTGCAATTTTTCGAAAGATAAATATCTATTCTTATTTCTCTGCACCTCACAAGCTTTGGTAGGTCCAATTCCATTGGAAACCCTTGCAGTAAAGAAATAAATGCAGCGACTGGGTTTGGGACTTCAACTTCTGTTGTGGCTTTAGCCGGAAGTGTAGCAACGTGCGGCTCACGGCCTTAGCGGCTGACGTCGTTGGCATGCAGCTAAGGCATCGACGACTTGAGACTCAAAGACGGGTTCATCAACTACAAGTGGTTCTTTGATCCTTTGGCTGGTTTCGTGCTGCTGCAGCAGCACAACTGCAGTCTACAAGAGCTGGGTTTGTGCTGCTGCAGCCTACAAGTGTTTCTTCGATTCTGGGTTTAGTGCCTGTTTGGTATGGCTTATTTAAGAGCCATAAGGGCTTATTTAATCGTATAAGCACTTTTTAAAATTTTTTATAGTGTTTGGTTATTTTTTTAGTAGAGTTTTTTTAGCTTAAATAAGCTAATTTATCTCTACTAGCAAAAGCCAAAAATTTGAGCTTTTGGGAGTAGAGGTTATAAAGCTTTTCTAAAAATATATAATATAAAAAATATCACATAGTTTAATGGTTCAAAAGTGCATTTTTTATTGACAACCAAACACCCAATGACTTTTTGTCCAAAAGCTCTATTGGTATAAGCTCTACTGCTATAAGCTCTACTGTTATAAGCTCTATTTAATAAGTTGTACCAAACGGAGCCTTAGTGCCTGTTTGGTATGACTTATTTAAAAGTCATAAGTGCTTGTTTAATCTCATAAGCACTTTTTTAAATTTTTTATGGTGTTTGGTTATTTTTTTAGTAGAATTTTTTTAGCTTAAATAAGCTAATTTACCTCTACTAGTAAAAACCCAAAATTTGAGCTTTTGGAAGTAGAGGTTAGAGAGCTTTTCTAAAAAATATATAATATAAAAAATATCACACAGTTTAATGATTCAAAAATATTTTTTTATTGACAACCAAACACCCAATGACTTTTTATCCAAAAGCTCTATTGATATAAGCTCTATTGGTATAAACTCTATTTAATAAGCTGTACCAAACGGAGCCTTATGCGGCTGCAAAGGCTTCTTCTATTCTTTGTAATTTAGGATTTTAAAGATTTAGTTTAGGGCTACTATTTAACTTTTATTTTTTATTTATAATTTAGTAACATATTTTTTTTTAATTGCAAATGGCAATCCAATCGAATTGATCCGGATCCGAACCGATCCGAATCAAATCCAATTAGATTGTAAAATTTTTATTCGATCGGATTTGGAGGTCAATCTGAATATGATCCAAACAAGTTCGAATTGGTTCGAATTTATCCAAATCTGATTCGATACCCACCCCTACTACAAATTACTAATAAAAAATAATAAGAAGACTAAAATATATATATTATAAACATCTACATTTTAATTAATTCAATACATTTTTTATTATATTTATTTATTTATCTTATTTGAAAACAGTATGACCGTATGAGATGTCCGCAAACATCACTCTCCCTCGTCACGTGATCACAAAAAAATCCCTTCGCTTTAATAATTACAACGACGGCCAGATGAACGCAATCACTGTCCTCCGACCCCCGTTACCTGTCCTTTCTCTGTTCCCTTAAAAACCACGTCACTGAGCTAAATCGCGCCACGTAACCACGGGACCCACACCAATCATCCAGCAACGTTAACAAACGTGGATTCTTAAACTACCGCGTAGAATCAAACAAAAGCAGCCGCCCAAACATTCCGAGAATCCGAAAACGAAAAAGAAATAATTAATTAATTAATAATAAAAAAAGAAAAAGGAAAAGAAAATCACGTTAATTCGATGGCCTCGGTGGCGCGTGCTATTAACTGCCGGTTGGGGGCCGGTCAGAAAGCGGCTGTGGTGGGGTTTAGGAGGGAGCTGACGGCTCAAATGCGGAGAGTGAAGGTTGGGAATGAGGACGAAGGTGGAAGCGGGAATAATAATAATAATAATAATATTGTGTTGCAGCCGCGTTTGTGTACTTTGAGATCGTATGGCTCGGATAAAGCGGGGGTGATCAAGACCAAAAGAGACGGCGGAGATGAAGTGTCGCCGTTTTTTGAAACTTTGTCGGAGTATATTGACAGCTCCAAGAAGAGTCATGACTTCGAAATAATCTCCGGCCGCCTTGCTATGGTTGGTTTTTCTTTCTAGCTTTTTATTTATTTATTTATGTTTTTTGCATGTAAAAGTAAGATCGTCGGATTGCTTGACTTTCTCATCGATCAACTAAATCGGAAGATCATCGTGATTTTACTGTGTGATAGAGTGATAAAATAATAAATAAAGAATTTAGAAGATTTTTTTTTTTGTGTTTCATTTATTTAGTTATGGGCAAAAGTAATTTGTACCAAATACTTCAGCATTTTCGTTTAGGAACAAAAGTAATTTGTAATGATAAATGTAAATAATGCCTAAGAAAAATCAAATTCTTTTAAGTTAATTACATTTGCACCGTTGATTTTGAAGTCCGGCTACGTCATGCCTATCCTGTATGAAAGTGTTTTGGATTTGAAAAATAATATTTATATGGAAAATACCATAAAATTAATTTAATATAAAAATAACATAAGACAAAAATTATTGTCTTAATAGTGAACTTTTATTTTTATCTTGTAGTTAATTTTTTTGTCTTCTAGTGATGATGTGTTATTTTTTCTGTACAAATTACAGTTGTTTTGGTTTTGTCAAATGTAACCTCAAATCTCTTAACAAAATTTTTATACCAGTTCTTAAAGAACACAAGATCACCTTAAAGTTAGCAAGAGTAGAACACAAATTATGGCAGAGATGTTTTGATTTGCCGCAAATGAAATTCATGAGACATGTATGATTGTTGAAAATCTCTTTGCTGCATTTTGTGGCTAATGCAGGCAGGCTATATAGTTCACGCCAATCGTGAATCGTTGTCGTAAAGAACACAAGATTTTTAAATTTCTGGTTCTGTTCCTATTCTCAAACACATTCTTTATCTGTAAATTTCTATCAACCAAATGATTTTGCCTTTGGATCAAAAATAATTTACCCAGCAATCTCACAGGGGTGTACAGAGTGTTACAGATCCCTTGGTTTTTGTTGTGCAGGTTGTGTTTGCCGTAACTGTGACAAATGAGTGTGTGACTGGAAACTCGGTTTTTGGAAAGATGGATATGCAATGGATTGAAGAAGCAGGTGGCGTGTGCTTGGGAGCCATTGTTTTTGCTGCCATTTTTGCTTGGTTCTCCAGTGCTCGAAATAGAGTGGGTCGGATGTTTACCTTAAGCTGCAACACATTTATCGATTCTCTGATAGACCAAATTGTCGATGGCTTGTTCTACGAGAGTGACCTCAGCGACTGGTCTGATGAGATTTGAATCATAAGATAAATCTACCTGCAGCTTAAATATGTATAGATCCCGGATAGGACTATATTTATAAAACAGGGTGCTGGATAGAGCTCACTTAGTGATGAGATATAATGCTATTATGTAGCATCATACTGGTAAGTTCAGCTCCACTCACAGGGTGCTGCCTGAATAATTAAGGCAAGAATAAAAGTATGATCCAGCAGGTAAGCAAGAGCTGGAGACCCTACTATGACATGTATTAAATTTTATACTTTATGACCTCTTAAGCTTGTAGTGGTGGTAGAGAAATAGAATGTAGCCTATTTGTGTGTATATGATAAACTGGGTTATTGTAGCTTATCAATGTAATGTTGTACATTGTGATTTCATATATGAAAAATGGAAGATGATGATTGCCATCTTAAGGAAATATTTAGGATTGAGGGATCTGTTGTTGTTTTTGGTCGAGATCACTAGCTTTCAACTAATGAATGCTAAGCATAGGATGATTAGGAAGTAGAAACACTTGAGTAAGATTGAAGTCAATGTAGCCTGTTGACCTTCAAGTATTTCTTGCGGAATAAGCAAGAATGAATGATATCGTCTTTGCACGTTCATTAAGTTGAAACTTGAAGCTCTGTCCCAAGAAGGGTCAAAATAGATTCAAACTCAATTTATATGGCAATTAAAAGCATGACATATTATTCATAAATGAACAACAAGTAGTACTTGTAAATTTTAAATACCAAGTAATGGAATAAAGTTTTAAAATATTTTCTTTAAATTAAGATATTTATTTATGATCTTAACTAGTCCATCATAATTCACAAGAGGGATTTGGATATGCTATTAGAAAACAACAAATGATAGAACTTAGAAGTAGTACATTTTTCAAATATTATTCTAAAATTTTTTGTTGTAAATGACATGATATTAATTGTTGGAAATGATAAACAAACTAAATCTTGACAAAGACAATGCCAATATAGATGCTGACTAAAACAAATGTTAATGTTTATTAAAATGGTACATAAAGCAGCAGTAATAATCAATCCTCATGTTAATGTTGTAGCACCCACCAATAAAAAGATAAATCAAATCAGAGATTAAAAGAACAATGTATCAAATTATAAAAGTTACTTAACGAGTACTAATATCTGGCTAGAATTGTAACATTATTTTGTTTGTAATTTTTATTTTCATATCCAAAATAATGTCGTTTTGTCTTTATTTCTGTCACCCTTGTATCACCATTAGATAAAATACACCCGATTACTATTTTTTGGCGATACACGATAATAATGAGACAATAGGATACCAAACTTGGCAAGGCTTGTAAGTAATTTATCAAAAGATTATTTAATTTAAGTAATAAATATTATGTAAAGTTGATAAGAAATTAAAAAATAAGCAAAAGGAGAGTGGCGAAAAAAAATGTATGAAAAGAAAGAGAGAGATGTTATTGTCGCCCTCGTCCTAACCCATGAAAGGAAACCACTAGTACTAAAAAGCGTCACTGCGTCGTCAGCGACGCAAGTCCCTGCCTAATTTCAGCATGGCCCCCTCTCTCGCACAGCTCAGAGCTCACTCACTTCCCGTGCAATTCTCAAATCTCAATATAAGCTGACTTTTGGAATTCCAAATCCAAATCCAATCTCGTTCTTTTATGTAAAATTTCATGGCAGCCCTCGGCTCTCTGTCATTCTCATCCCTCGCTTCCTCCTCGTCTTCGTCTCCAAAACCTTCTTCATTCCTCGCCACAGCTACTCTCAGACCTCGCTTCTTCCTATGCACTCCCTTTGCCGCCAAAACGAGCGCCGCTTCAGCTTCGTGTTCGTCCGTCTCCGGAAACGCCGCCGCTTCGGCAGTCGCATCCGTTGGCCAAGACTTGCCGGATGACTACGAGGAGTGGACACCGAAGCCGGATCCGAGGGACCGGAGGAGAGCTGGCGTGTTGCTCCATCCGACGTCGTTTCGTGGCCCCTACGGTATTGGAGACTTCGGCGCCGAGGCGTTTCGGTTTATTGACTGGCTTCATCAAGCTGGTTGCTCCGTTTGGCAGGTCACTTTTCCAAAACGCCCCGTTTCGTAATAATTTTCTTTTTCTAATTGCAGCTTCACTTTCTAATTTATCATTATTATGAGTTTTATTATTTTATCTCACTTATGCAATTCCGGGGTAATCATTGTAAAATGTTCATAGTTTTAAGTTTATTTATCAAATTTCGTTAACTAAAATATGAAAACTTATTCGTAGAAGTTGTGCAGGTTCTACCTCTTGTTCCTCCGGGAAGGAAGGCCAATGAAGAGGGATCGCCCTACTCGGGCCAGGTGATTATTCTTTTTTTAACCAAATTTATATTGTAAGTTTGCATTTAGTATGCTTAAGAAAGTAAAACTGAAAGACATAGTTTAGTTTGGAAATGTGATGCATTCAATGATTCTTTGGGCACTTGAAAAAGATGGGTAGAAAATTATTATAGAATAGCTGAGTTTATTGCGACGCGTCAGATTTCTTGTTTGTTCTCTATATGTTGGTGAAGGTGATTATTGCTAATGAATGCTTTCAGGATGCAAATTGTGGTAACACACTCTTGATTTCTCTTGAAGAGCTTGTTAAGGACGGTTTGTTAGCAAAGGCCGAACTTCCACAACCAATGTGAGGAACTCTGCTATCTGAGTGGATGATGATGTTGAGTCCATTTACATATTCTTTGGTGTATGTGTGTGTTTGATTATTATTGTGTCTTTTCTGCAGTGATGCAGAACGTGTAAACTTTGCAGCTGTTGCTGACTTGAAGGATCCTTTGATAGCTAAGGTAAAGTGTTTAAAGTAGCTTTTGCTCCTAGGTTCATTCTTATTAACAAACCTTTCATTTTTATTGGATTTCCACTTTGATGGAAAAAAAAAATAAAATTGGCCCAGTCCACAAGTGAATGGTTACACAAGATTGGAAAACTGTTGGTTATCTAGTTATAATTCTTCCCGTACATTTTCTTATTAGTTAAAGTCAATTGTTGAGAATATCATGGTTTTATAAAGTGATGTGTCACTATCCAGCTTTCAAACAATCGTGAGAGTAAAGCTAACGTGCTATCACAACCACTGTCTGTGGTTCTGTGCCATGTCATTCACTCTCTGACCAGAGCTCAGAAGTAACACAACCTGGAAATCTACAATTATAAGGAGTCAAGGGCTACACGCCTACACAGGAATCTTATTTAAAGTGGACGGCAGGCTGCCGTATATCTTTGTTAATTTTCCTTCTACAAAATATATCCAAATTACCATGTACAGATGTTTGCTTTACTTTGATTTCATGGAGTTTTACCTGCCTTTGGTTTTTGGAAAAACTTATTTCTTGCATCCAACTGATGTAGAAATGAAAATCAAAGAATGGAAAAGGAAATTTGTAAAGACCTGTTAAGTCTTATATTTTCAAGCTGCATAGCTGCCCTTTTAATAAGTGTTCAGTTTCTGTTGTCGCAAATACAAATTTATCTTATGCTGGTCCTTTCCTTAGGCTGCAGAGAGGCTCATCCAGAGTGATGGTGAACTCAAAAGTCAGCTTGAAAATTTCCACAAAGACCCCAGTATATCAAGTGAGAAAAATCCCTTACTTTTTTTCGATTCCTTTTATTGTTGGGTGGACATTTTTCATGAAATTGCTAACTGGGGATGTATTATTGAAGATCCCCAATTCAAATCCCTTTCACATGCCGTTAATATACTGTGCAGTTAAGAGTTGTCCTTGGATAATAGATGTGTGGATTCCACTCACTAGAGGCTTTTATTGTGGAATTTATTTTTAAGTTGTTCTTTCAATTTGGTAGGCTGGCTTGAAGATGCAGCTTATTTTGCTGCTATAGATGATAGTCTGAATACATTTAGTTGGTATCTTTGGCCTGAATCCTTAAAGAATCGCTATCTTGCAGCCTTGGAAGAAATTTACCAAAGTAAAAAAGATTTTGTAAGTACTGGATTTTCTTTCTTTTCATTTCTAAGGATATTGTCTGAATCTTTCATCATTTTTATTGGCTACTAATTTTTCCTAAACATGCACTTTATGCTAAATCCCTAATGATTGTCAACACTTGCTTTTATTTGTTCAGATTGATCTATTCATTGCCCAACAATTCTTATTCCAAAGGCAATGGCAAAAAGTTCGCAACTATGCACAAATGAAGGGAATCAGTATAATGGGAGACATGCCTATTTACGTAGGTTATCATAGTGCAGATGTTTGGGCAAATAAAAAGCATTTTTTGCTGGTGAGTAGTTCCTTAAAACTGGAGATGTTCAATATGTAACTCTGCTTCCAAATCGTTGAGTCCTTGGTGCAAGTTACGAACTTTTAATATTTGTTGGGCAGAACAGGAGAGGTTTTCCTCTTGAAGTGAGTGGCGTTCCTCCTGATGCTTTCAGTGAAACTGGTCAACTGTGGGGCAGGTTCGTCAGTAATTTTTTTTCACACATTTGGTTATTTAAATAATTTTTCATAGATCTCTTGACCACATTCTCAGGATAAAAATTATCTTTTCATTTTTTTCAATTTCTTGACATATTGTGCTCCAGTGGAGAATCATATTATTGTTTGAAAGAAAATAATTTTGTTAGGGTCACAAAAATTGTCAATGGTGTACATGAAATTTGCATCTGCATTTCTCTCTGTTTGCATCTCATTTGTACTGTCCCTTTTTAATGGTTTGTGGCTGGTAGTTTTTTTAATCACCCTTATGATCATTATTATTGTGATTATTATTCCCATTAAGAGCTGAAGTGAATGCTTGGGGAAAGTAAGTTGACAAGTAACAGTTCTAGTATGTACATGCAAAATTTGTTGCCGAGTACACTGAATTCTGCCAGATATGGGAGATGGAAAAACATGTGATACGTTAATAATATTATGTAAACCATGTTATGTCTAAAATTGGTTCGTTAGTTGCTCTGATGTTGTTGCAATATTTGCCAGCTGACTGATTAAGTTCACTGTTTAACTTAAAAGCCCTCTGTATGATTGGAAAGCCATGGAGAAAGATGGATTTTCTTGGTGGATTCACCGCATTCGACGGGCACGAGATTTGTATGATGAATTCAGGATTGATCACTTTAGAGGATTTGCTGGCTTTTGGGCTGTTCCATCTGGTGAGATAGTTTTCAACTAGGCATATTACTTTACCTTTGCTGTACATGTATATTGCAGTAATAAATTACAAAACGTGCAGAGGCAAAGGTTGCAATGGATGGACGATGGAAGGTTAGTATTATCAAATTATTGACTTGTACTCAAATCACAAGTTTCTTGAATTATCACATAATCAATCTATATTATTTTGATGGCAGTAGGTGGGGCCTGGGAAATCCTTGTTTGATGCCATCTTCAGATCAGTTGGAAACATCAATATAATTGCAGAAGATTTGGTATGTTTTATAAGATATGACACCAACAATCAATATAAATCTGGAATTGTGGAACACAGATCTGATGTCAATTCTATGGCTGTTTCCATAATGATTTATTTGGTTGGACGCTTACCATCTGCCCCTCGTTAATTTTTCCTCCCTTTTCTCTTTTGTTGCGTGTAAAAGTTCCAAACTAGTATATTCTTGATGGATAATGCTCTGCATTTTGTCACCATCAATAAGTGATTATTGGGTAGGTTTGCCCAAGGAATTTTGTTCACGCATTCATTGATGCTTCTGTCGATATGTTCGCATATCTCTTATTTTTATGCAACAGGGAGTTATCACCGAGGATGTTGTTCAGCTCAGAAAATCTATTGGGGCACCTGGAATGGCTGTTCTCCAGTTTGGTAATAACTAGTTCTCTAATTTAAGTGTACTGTTGGCATTTTAAATTTTCATCTTCATTGAGTATCTGCAACTTTCATCAGTATGTTTTTTTTTTTAATCCTATTCTCCATTTTTTCTTGATCTAGGTTTTGGGAGTGATGCTAAGAATCCTCATTTGCCTCACAATCATGAGCGCAACCAAGTTGTGTACACGGGAACTCATGATAATGACACCGTAAAGATCCTTTATTATGCAGTCCTGATTCATCTTTTTAAAATTTCTCTCATTCGCCAGAAAAATAAGGGAAAATACCACATAATTTGGAGCATCATTTCACAATCTTGAGCAAAGTCAACTTTTGTACAATGATTGTCGCTATAATGACACAACAATAGTCCTTTATTCCTCATTTAAGAATAAATACTACATTTATTCTTTGCCACTGGTGAAAACGTCATATTTCATCCCTTAGGTTTCCGTATACATTCAAGGATACTGTTGACCTTTGGTATCTTAGTGATTGAGACGTTTATTTACTTTGACTGAAAATACTCTTGTTTAGATAATTAAACATGGCCAACTAATAATTATCTTTTCATATCATAGATCCGAAGTTGGTGGGACACTTCGAAGAACGAAGAGAAGTCCAATGTGAGTATTTGCCTTGTCTTTGAATCTTTCATATGTCAGATACATTACACAGTTGAACAGTATGCTCTGTAGTATTACAAGGCCATTGTTTTCACAGGTAATGAAGTATCTTTCTATATCCGAAGAAGATGATATCTCCTGGAAACTCATCCAAGCTGCTTTATCTTCAGTGGCCCAAACTGCAGTTATACCTTTGCAAGATATCCTTCGGCTTGGGGTTTCTGCCCGGATGAACATTCCTGCTACTCAGGTAAAATTAGGGGTGTCAAAAAAGCCCGCCCGGACCGGACCCGGTCAATCCGGTCCGGGTTTTGCCTGAACCGCATGCACATAAAAACCGGACCCGGGTTTGAAATTCTCAAACCCGGACATTTCCGGGCCCGGGTCCGGGTTCAACACCAAAAAACTCGGACCCGGTTTTTTAATAAATTAAAAAATATATATATATAAATATATAATTATAAATTTATGATATGTTGGATGTTATTTAAATTTATTGTGTTTTTTAATTTAATTTATTTATTTTATATATAGATTGAATGAGTTTAAGTTAGAAATTGGATGGATTTAGGTATTAGAAAGTAGATTGAAATAATTTTAATTTATCATTTGTGCAAAATTTGCATTGTTAGTGTGTTATATATTTGTATTTGACTATTTTCTTTTTTAAAGTTTGAGATTGAATGAGTTTATTTGATTATTTTCTTTTTTTAAATTTGCATTGTTAGAGAAATGAAAGAAAAAATTGAAGAAAACAAAAATTGAAGTTATCACATGCGGGTTTAGAAAGCCCAGATCAAAACCCGGACCCGGAAGGTGCCGGGCTCAAGCCCGGACCGGACCTGGAAAAACCGGGTTTTAACCCGGGTCTGGTCTTGTATTTCTCTCATCCGTTCCGGTCCCGGGCAACACCAAAACCCGGACCGGACCCGGATTTTGCCAAGCCTAGGTAAAATGCTTACACAAATGTAAAATAAGTGGCTAAACAAGCTTGTGTAAAATTAAATGCCTCTTAGGTCATAATCATTTATCACTTATTCTGTTTGATACTCTGTTCGATACTCCCATGTACATAGAAAAGCTAATGAGTAATGATTCAAGAGAATGAAGGTTAGATTGCTAATATTCAATTCTCCACTTCATCTGTGTTACTTTTCTTAATACAGTTCGGAAACTGGAGTTGGAGGATTCCTAGTTCCACAAGTTTTGATCACCTGGAGACCGAGGCAACGAAACTAAGAGATTTGCTTTCAACGTATGGGCGCCTGTAAGGATGCTGCGTTTTTTTTTTTTTAGTTGTAGGTAACCACAACGTGATGAGTTACCCTTGTGAATTATTGTATGATACAAGCTTCTGTACCGCAATGTCACTTGTATGAAATAATAATCAGCTTGTCTGATACAGAACAATTTTTCACTTAATCTCAAAATTGAATAAAAGTAAAAGTTTTGTTCTTGTTTATTAATTCCTCCAATTATCTGTTCATACGTAAGTATGCTTGTTTGTCATTGTTAATTGGTCACTAAGACAGGTAATGGGCTGATCCTTAATCATTTGGCTTTCAAAATCGTGTGGAAGTGCATGAAGCTCAAATACCTCAACAGACATAAGATAGCCTTCTAATTTCAGAAACTTAAACTAAGTAAACAAACAAACAAATAATTTCAGAAACTTGAACTATGTAAACAAACAAATAAACAAATAAAACTCCCTGAAGGTTCTATTTGTGGAGCTATGCAGCATTTTCAATTGCTTCAATGCACTCTAATATAGTTGCCTTCTTCGACATAGCTGCCATCAGGGCTTCATGAATCGCCTTGTTATTTTTTATAAGTGTTGCAGCAAACAAAACCTGCGCCGCATTCCCAGTATCAGCATTCTATTGTGACTCATATTTACTGACATGTTTCTTAATTGTAAGTTTAAAGTGATATTCCAGTGTAAGAACAAGCTACACATATCAGTTGTCATGTTGAGGAACTTACTGCCCATCTAGTAAGATTTTGTTGCTGGTCTTGGCTAAGTGGTGGCTTGGTCCTATTGATAAATCTCTGGCAACAGAGATAAGAGACAAGTAAAAAACATCAATGGTTTGCAGGTGTATGCCAAGTAATACCTGATGAAAACTCAATCATAGGTGAAGGATTATAAACCTGAAGACTGAAAAGATCGGCAGACTGCCCGACAACTTTATCATATTGCAGACCCTCTGCAGCTAGGCCAGCCATTGCCACAACCGCCAACCTGAGTGCAATTGCATGAGGTTAATATCACCAGTGATGTTCTTACAATTGAAGTGATTGTATACCATACCTATCTTTAACTATTAGATCAAATAGGATAATTTAACATATTGAGTAGAAATTGTTATCAAAGTTTCAGGAGAAAAAATTTGTTAGGTGAGGTCTCACTAGGAAAGAGATTTTCAGATGGGTACCTGTCAAGTTCCTTTGCATCAAGCTGGCCACTGTATATCAATTTTTCCAGCCTTTCATCGATAAGATTGACGTTCTCTTTCCCGATATCCAGCGAATATCCGAGAATAGGAAGACCAAGCAGATAGGCAACTATAATTGGATGAAAACAATTTCTAATTAGAAAGCAACCAAATTAACCACGTTACGTTGACTGGATATAATACAATATTAGGAAGAGTACGTAAGAAATGAGCTGCTTCGTGTCTTGCAACCCTCTCCTGATAATCAGGAAAAAATGAAGAAAATCCTTGGATAGCAGCTTGAAGAAGCCTGTGGGAGCAAATGAAGTGCATGATTTACAATCGCAAGCTTCCATTAAGAGTTAAGATTCTATTAATACTCATATTACAGAATTAAACTATAATCTTGAGAGCTTAGATAAGTAAAAGAATAAAGATAGAAGACTCGGAAATAAAAATATGCTTTTTTATCTTACCCGGGAGAAGTGCTTCCAACAGCTAAGACCACTAAAGAGATGCTACCAATTAGGTATGGCGTAAAGAAGCCCCAGTCCTACATGAAGGATACAACATAAAAGAAATTGCTTAATTTGTAATGGCAACATCTCAGGTGATGAACACAGGAAATAAGTCAATTGAATTAAGTAGATTTTAAGACGAAATTGAAAAGCTTATGAGATGAAGCTACACGAATATAAGCTTATTGGCTAAATATTCTATTGGAATGTCACCTGGCTACAGGTATCAGCAACAAATAGGGAACTGGAAATATCCAGAGGCTGGGGAAGAGGGATGATAAATTGCAGCTTTTGCGTATAGGTTAGGCATGTAGCCTGTAACTGTCTAAACTAGTTTATCACGAGAACTCAAAGTTTCATTTCTACTCAAGGAATATTCATAACTAAACAAGAAAAGAAATAATCTTATGCGTCCTTAGTCATATACATTTAACTGGTACATGACGAGATTTTTTAAGAAGAGCTTGTGGTAAGTTAAGTACATACAACAACTTTTCCTAATTCATCACATCTTCGAAACCAGTTTCCTCTTCTGGTTCACATAAATCTCTCTCTCAAAATTGTGTACGAAATGTATATTAAGGCATAAATTAAGACATTTACATCTGATGAAAATTGAAAACAAAAATGATTGGTTTGGAAGAAGAAATTTCAGTCTTAAATAAACAAAAGGAATGCTGCTGCTTTAACTTAATACAACAGAAGGGAGTAATTAGAGTTACCCCAGGAAGCTGGCCAGCAAGAACACCCAAAAACCCTGTTATCCCGACGACTGTGAAAAGAAAAGCTGCCTGTATTACTGAAAGGCATCAAACATATTGGAACTTATGTAATAACAGCAATAAAAGTGAGATTCCTACTAAATTTATATATAAATTTTGAATAAATCCTAGTCAATCTATAAAAGCATAATGCTAGTGTTATAGACTCACATCATTTCTGACGCTAGGGATAGCAAGGTTCTCTGCGTTTTTTATTCCAAGTAATGTCAGCTCCCGAAGAGTCGTCTGATTCACAAAATTTGATTCAAAACTACATATTATCCAAACACATGGTCACATATAACTAAGATTTCAAAGCAGCGAACAAATATTCATGAACATGTATGTATGCATAGGATTGTAGATTTGGGTAATGTTTTGAGTGGCACATTCCCAGAACTTCAACACTTAATGGAGACTGACTGACCGTACGACGTGAGACGTAGGGCTGAGAACTCCATCTCTTTGCCCAACCCACTTCGCTCAGCTGATCAAGTGCTTCTTTAACTGCATTACTATCTTTCTGCGGAAAATACATATCCATCAAATTTCTATATGCCAACCGAAATAGCAACTCAAAATCACAACAATCCTTCCATTCCAATACACATGATTTTGAGCTTCTGACTCATCACAATTAGAGTCAAGCAGAAAGTTAATCAATCAAATATGTTATAAATTTGAACATTAATGTGATGCATAAAGTCCTATAGATCTTACATTTTCGCTAATTTCAAAACAATCGTTACAAATTACATTTAAAATGAAAAATCCTGCATCAGGGTACTTTTAAATTGATATACTAAACAAAACCCACCAACCCAAATTCTAATGCATAACATTGCATTACATGCTCCTAGAAAAACTGGAATTCATTTCAAGTTTTCAATTCAATTTTGTTACTGATTAACAAAAATTAAAAAAAATTTTAAAAAAAGGTGAAAAAAGCTTAAAAGAATTAGAACCTTGGCAATGGCTGATTCGAGGGTTTTGAGATCAAATCTACCAGTTGCAGCAGAAGATGAAGATGATGCTCTGATTCTTGAGAAGCAGAAGCGCTTTTGAGATTGATATGGAAATGAAGTTAATGCAGCATAATAAGCCATCTTTTGAAGGATGAATTAATGAAGATAAAAAGAGCGGATAAGGTTTGTTAGGCTTGGCGCGAGGATCAGTTATTAGTTATTGCTATTGTAAGAATTGCATTCCACCACATCACTTAAGTCCTGAATAAAAATTTAAAAATGCTCAAAATATTCAGTTTTTTAATGAAACATTTAAAATTCCAAGAATTAATCAGTTTTCAGTACAAATATTAAATACCCAAAAATTGGAAAGTAAATTTAAAATGCCAAAAAGAATTAGTTTTATGTAAAATATGTAAAATAGATAAAGAAAATGAAAAGTAGACATAAATAATTGTTTTTAGAATAGATGTCCACATAAATTTTTGTGTGAATTTAGATTTCACAATAGTACAAAATAATCATTTCATAACGTTGTAAAAGCCTTTCACATAGATGTGAAACCTTAAATCCGTATTAAAACTTGTGGAAACATTCATAGGAGAGAGGACTCTAAGTATAGAAAACCATATCATATAAGATATTTGTCAGCGTAGAATATTTTAACTAGCAACCTCTCTTTCTGTAATATACTTTTGTAGATAAATTTTTGTGGTCTTACCGTGCATTTATGCTTAAAAAATTTTCATATGTATTTCATGCCTGCCACATGTTTGATAAAAGTCCTCACTGAAAAAGTGAGCCATAATTTTAATACTTATTTTGATTCAGGTCATATAAAGTGTTGCAAAATGAGATTGTTGACGAAGAGAAGCATTGATGAGGAGATTGTTTTGGATGAAGCAATTGGTACCTCAAATATTTCCGAGGTATTTTTAGAGATAGTGAATCCAAAGAGAAGACAAGGCATGTTTATCAAATATTGCTGATGCATTCTTAGTTGCTGCTAGTTTTTGGCTTTGGCTGGGGACGTTATGTACATGCCATGTTTGTCATTCTCATTGTATAGAATACATATAATAAAGGGAAATGTAATGATTTTTATTGTGTACAACTATAATCTGAGTAATAAAACTATTTTAGATGTTTATTGACATATGAAGTTTGTTATGTTTCTGAAATGTTCTGTTTCTTAAATAGATTTCAATAGAGCTGAGTTGTGCTTGTTCAAAAGAATAAAATGTGAAATTTCATGAGGGTATCAAATGTAAGAATGCACATCTATAAAGTTTAAAACCTATATAAAATTTAGCATCTGTCAATATACATAATATATGAATTCAAGCAAACAAAACTTTAAATCAATTAACTCACCAATTAAAACATAATAGGCAGAAAGTGAAATTGGTGCAGAAACTTTATCTTGAATGTCATGCTGCAACAGCAAATGTATTTCTCATAATAATTTTCCTCAGTTAATCTTTAAAAATAAAAATTCAGTACTAGAAAAAGAAACAATATGTCATTCATTTATGACATTTATTAAAACAAAACATTGCTATTTGAAGCTTGAGAGTCTTGAACTGTAAAAGAACATCCTGTTAAGTTTTGATGAAGCAAATCTTAAAAGCTGGTCTGCTGAGATGGTTCATAAGGGAGACATGGCACCAAATTAGGCACATTATAACCTTGTAGCGGTTGCTCCACCTAGAAGAATAGTATAAAAAAAAAAACTCTCATAATATGTTACAAAATTAAATAAATATCAATATTCAATATAAAAAAAGAATCAAAAGTACTTACTAAATATGGATGGAGGACCATTGATGGAGGAAGAGTGCTATTAACTGCATGAACAGATTGAATATGTGCCTACAAGCATTTAACTCAATTAATCATTCATTTTCATTATTTATTTGAAAAAATATTTTAAACAATTGGTTTGATGAATAAGATAACTACATCACCTGAGACATTTGAGAGTACAACTGACGATTAGATAATTTCCTCTTTTTTGCTAAAGCAATCTCCAAGCCACTCTTAAATCTATGTCTTCCTCGAGATGACTCTTTCTTTTTTAGCCCTCTTCTTTTGGCAATAATCTCATTTTGTTGACCATCCATTTCAATACTTCTTGCGGGTTTAACAAGAGGAGAGTTCTGAATTTTTTCATTTTTATTGCCATCCATTTCTAAGCTCAAAAGGTCTTCAATCAACTTTGCCATTTTAATTGCATGTTCATTTGCTAGCTTGTACATTTTTTCACTCTTAGAAGCTCTACTTGAAATCTTAGTGAAAGTGGAACACAAAACTCTATATTTGCATGTCTGCTGCAACTTTGGATCAGCTTGAATTTCACACCCATGCATGTCTTGAATAACTTCAGCTCTTTCTTGTTTTGTCCATTTTTGTAAGATATACTAGTTGGGAAGAAATTATTTGATATCCATGACATCTCTAAAAATCTAAATCATATGACTACATAAAATCCCTTTCCTCTCAAACATCATACAACTGCAAGACAATATGCCGTCAATCTCCTTTTTTACACATCACTTTTTAGAGTGCCTATCCATGCTAATTGTGTACCTTCTACAACATAATTTTGTATAGAAAAATCAATAGCTTCTTCAAGCTCATCTTGAAACTCTTGAAATATTATTTTTGTATAAACTTCTCTTGCTTGTACAAGCATTTTAACAGACATTTTCATGTGAACTAGCCTATAGTATAAATCGTACTTTGCTTCCAACTCTTTATACCTTTTATCATTAACTTCCCTATCGAAATGCATAAAAAATTGTGCAACACTGAAGTCTGACTTGAGGTAATCTAATAAGCTAGTATTAAAACTTTCACTAAGTTCGGTATTATTGATTCCAGCTGACCATGCTTGCTTGTTATATGCATAAGTCCATTTCTCTCTTAACTCAAATATACTTTTCAACCAATTATTATCATGCACATCATACTCCTCAAGCATTGCATCCCAAGCACTCAAAAACTCGTCTTCCTCTTCAGTGGACTCCATGAACATAGATAATGCACTTTTTACCCCTCCAGGGCCTTTAAAAACATTGTTTACATGCCTCAAGGTATTTTGCATTATATGCCATGTACAAAGCCTATGGTTTGTGTTAGGCATTACATGAGAAATAGCTTTAGCCATCGCAGCATCCTAATATGTAAAGATGGTTTTTGGTGATTTCCTACACATTGCCTTAAAAAATGTCTCAAACAACCATATAAATGAATCAGCAGTCTCATTTTACATCCAAGCTGCCCCAAAAATAATTGTCACTCAATGATGATTAAATCCCACAAAAGTTGCAAATGATCGATTTTCCTTATTTACTTTGTAAGTTGTATCAAAACTTACAACATCTCTAAATTGACCTTAATCAATAATCATCTTCCCATATGCCCAAAATATATTAGTAATATGTTCCTCATTATCCAGCTGCATACAATAGAAAATGATGGATTTTTTAAAGTTTCATAAGGAAAATATTTCAATAAATACCCTACTTCTCCATACGCTAAATCTTTCTGTCTCTTTGTTATAAGATAATTCTTCTGATCTAGTTTTGTGTATCCAAGAGATTCTCACCCTCCCACTTGCCTACCCATTAACTCATATATGGATTTAAGTAAAATCCTGGATTCTTCTGCCAAGTCTACTTCCATTGCTTGTGAACCTGTTATTTTTCTTTGAGAAGGTAGCATATGGGCACACTCTTGCATTACATGCGGATGGTTATGAGACTCAATAAAATGATTAACAAACCAATTGTTCTTCTTCATATTTAGCTTGATAAATAATCCAGCATCACACCCGGTTCTTGTCTCTGCTTTATATTTTACTTTCGGAAGATTTGTTTTGGTTTTTAAATAACCTTGTTTGCAACAAACAAATACTCTTGATGTAATTTCACCAGCACGCTTATTCTTAGTGTGAGTATCTTTTCTAATGCTAAAGCCCATGCTTAAGGCATACTTGTTATAGAATTCATATGCTGCTTCTTCTGAATTGAACTCCATGCCTAGTCTCAGTTTAAAGGCTAAATCAATTGAAATTTCTTGATTGATCGTCTCTAATGCAACCATTCTAATCAACAAAACAACTATGCACAAAAAGGATAAAACTAAACTTTTTGAATTTGCTCTTTTCGAACTTTCTTCAATAAATATTATGATGATGATGATGGAAATCAAACATGTTTCAATTGGGCACGATGAGAACGATGATAAACAAGCGGGAAGAAAAAAGCGGGATGTTTTATAATTAAGATTTTATATAGGTACAACGCATTTTTGGAAAAGTGAAAAAAAATTAAAAAAGGGAAAAAATCTTAGCCATTGATAGCTATAGTACATAGGTGTAATAAGATTCTTAAAAGCTGAGCAAAAACTCAGCTCAGCACCGGATCCAAATCCCTTCACATAGCCTAGTGAATGCTAGTTAGCTCAATTGATAATTGTTTTTTTTTCACTTGATCAAGAAATTTGAGCTCAAGTACATAAATAGGGATTAAAATTTTAATTATGTTTTGCTTTTTTTTTTATAAAAAAAAAAGAGTTGTCAAAATAAAATTCTAGAAAAAAAATTAGGGACTTAATTTAGTTGAGCAAGAAATTTGTAATTTAGGATGTCAAAACTAAACAGTAAAGAGAAAAATAAAAGAAAAAATTATCAAAATGTCATGTTGAGACTCTTTAGAAATGCCAGAGAAAGCCCGCCTACCAGGAGCCCTGGAATAGCAGGCCAAGCCTAGCCAAGCCCAAGCATGTTTTATAAATATAAAGCTCGAGGCCAGGTTGAAAGTCTGAAAAATACTTTAAAAAATTAATTAAAATAGACCTTTTTATATATATTTAACCCAATCAAAACATATATTTATAGTTGACAAAAGCAAGCTAGGACTAGACTAGACTCGAAATTTACCAAATCTGGGCCAAGCCTGTAATTTTGCAATTCTTAAGACTCTTGAGAGAGGGATTTGAACCAATAACTAAGATTACATTGTGAAAAAGTTGAAATAAAATTGTGAAAAAATATTTATAGCTGACAAAAGACAAGGCAGAGACTAGATTAGACTCGGACTTTGCCAAAACTGGCCCAAGCATGTCATTTTGAAATTCGTTAGACTCTTGAGAGGGGAATTTGAGCCAATAACTAAAATAAAACTGAAGTAAAATCGTGAAAAAATAAATAAATAAAAAGAGTCAACTCCCGCCCGAAAAAGGTTCCTTGTTGAGAGTGGGATTTGAACCCACGCCCTTTCGGACCAGAACCTTAATCTGGCGCCTTAGACCAACTCGGCCATCTCAACATTGTCATTCCAGGCTGCACAAGAGCCTCTATTAATCATTATAATTTATTACCACTACTAAATAAATATCCAAACGATTTCGATTTAGTAATTGTGCATCCAAGGGCACTTTTTAAGTTGCAGCAGAGTGCAAAGGCTCGATTCACGAAGCAAGATTATAAGGTTGAATCAAAGGAAGTGTGTGTTTAAATAAGCGGGAATTCATATCTACCCTCACATATTCTATCTTCGTACAAAAAAATTCTAGAATATATCATAGGTATCATGTCAATCATATAATAAGTAAATGATTCTTTAACGTATGTGCATTTATTTTGAAAAATCATCATGCAAGTAATGGTTATATTAAATTCAACTACATATGCCATACATGCATCAATTAATTGTAATACATCAAAAGTAATTTGGAATTTCTCCCTCAAACATACTTAAAATGTAGGTTATTAACCATGTTATCCACAAAATCATTATTCACTAAATTTTTACTTCAAGAAAAATAATTATATACATGATGATTTTTCAAATTATAGAAAATTATTGAGGGTTGTTCTTTGTTGCCTCATCTGCCCCCACCACACTATTCCAGGCACTGTAAATCCGGCAACCAGGTGCCTTTAATGGCCCCTTGAAGTCTCAAAACAATTAGTTCTCTGCCAACTGATTTACCCAATCAAGCATCTGAAAGCACTGAAACTTTGGTAGTTGGCACACACTTTAGCTCAATTTCCCCATAAATATATGTGGTCCATGCGTGGGCTTTTAATTTCACTTTCAATGAAATAAATCAATATATAAAACCGGACTCAACGACGGAGACAAATGTTGGGCACTGCATATAGATGCATGTGCACATCTCTTCCTACCATTCTGCATGTCGTCTTTCTGCTGCTTCCCAACAATATTGTCAATTTATACCGAGAAATTATCTCTTACACCACCTTTCTTTTATCATATATACATCTAACCAAACAGACGTGACAAGAACTCAAAGAACCCACGGTGCAATACTTGGAAAATACCCAAGACTCTGTGTTGTCTCTACCCTAAAGTACCTCGCCGACATGGTAGCCAACCATCGATTGGTTGTTCTCATTAACCCTAATTTTCTTTCACACGTATGATTTGGCACACACTTCTTTGTACGTAAAAAATTGTAAAACACACCGTGCACTGAATCCAAAAGCCAAATAGGTGCCCATATCTCTACACTATTTGAGTGTTGACTATTGTATTATTCAACCAGTTATGAGTTGGCTGTTGGCTTGGCATTGTTGTTTTCTGAGACAAAGCTGCAAAAGCTACAAAAACACTCCACAAGTTAACACCTCTCACTTTCTCTAATTTCTCTGCAAAAATTTTGCAGGCTTTCAGTTCAGAGGCGCCATGCATTAGCACATGAAAGGAAATAAACGAACGAGAAATAGAGAGAGACGAAATTCAATGTTTTGGTACAGCAAATTATTACTATTTTCACGTGGTTTTGTTGCCCCTTATTTCGATTCTTGTGCTTTTCTCTTTCTTACCGGCTGCAAAACGAGTCACCTAGCTAGGTTTTTTTTTTTTTTTTCCTCCTTACTGGGATAATAACATTTGGATCCCTGATTTCTTAATTTTTCTTAACACAAATTTCGCTTATGTATATATATTAAGCACCCCCTAACCTAAATATTTTTTTCGTTTTTTTATGAACCTTAGACATAGCAAGGGAATTCATTATTATTATTTTTTTAAAAAAAGGAAAGATTAGTGAGCTAATGAAGGAAGAGATAATAAGCTTTATCCTTAGAATGATTATAAAATTAAAGCAGAAAAATAAAACAATATAAAGCTTTAAAAAATTCATTAATTTTTTTAAGATAAAAGACTATCACATACTTTTAACTATAAAAAAAAAACAGTAGATTAAGACGGAGAATCTCACCAAGATAATTCATGTACGATCAAGACTTAAATTTGCCATAAAATCATTAACGACCTCTTTCTACTTTCATGAAAAGCACGATTGCTCAAAAAATATAAAAATACATAGACTATAGGAAGTTGACTATACATAGACTATAAGATAGAAACTGACATGACCAAATGAGATACTACTATGCAGCTCCACCACGGTCCACGGTTCAATTCAATGGAAATTTCAAATATTCAAGTAAGGACCTATTTGGTAGGAGCATGGAAACTAAGTTCTTATTGGAGAAAATTTAAAAGCTTAGGTATCTAGATGTAATTAGGCATTTTCCTTAATTTCTTGCCACAAAAATTATAGCGTTATTTATCATTTCACTATTTCAAGAATTGTAAAATATCAAATGATTACAAAAATTATTATTCCCGAAATTTCTAAAACCTTTTTAATGTACTAATTTTTTGTTCGAACCGTTGTTGAATATTAAAATACCAATTTTATCATTTATAGTAAAATGCAAAAATAAAAGTATCAAATAATAGACATAAAATGCCCAAAGAACAATCAAATTGTTCGTAGCTCTAATTGCATGATCGGCTGTAGGGACGATAGGGGTGACAGAGAGTCCTCTAGCCTAGTCCCGTCCTATTATGTCCTTAAGTTGTTAAATAATAGTTTTAATCATGAATTTATGAGTAACCCAAAATGTATTATAACTATAAAGTCGTCAATTGATAAAAATATCCTTGGATATTTTTATTAAAAAAAAGCACAATTTATTTTTAAAAAACACTTAAATATGGAAAGTGTTGATTCTAGATAAGCTTTAATTATTTTTTTTTTTTTGACAATAGATTGTCTGTTTTATTAACAAAAATATCTAGGGGTAGTTTTATCAATTCACTACTTTTATTGTTAAAATAACTACAAGATAATTCATAAATTCATCAGTAAAATTATTATTTAATAATTTAAAGGCGTGCCAATAATTTTTTTTGTCTACTATTTGATATATTTTTGTGTATTTTCCTATAAAGAGTAAAATTGATTTTTTTACTAATCAAATAACCGATCAATTAGGGGTGGGCATCAACCCGCCCAACCCGTGAACCCGACCCAACCCGTGTGATTTTTTACGGGTTGGGTTGGGTTGATAAAATAAACGGGTTGGATTGGGTTGTTAAATTCCTAACCCGCACTATTTGCGGGTTGGGTTGGGTTAAAAATTTTTAACCCAACCCAACCCGTCAACCCGTATATCCATATATAAATTTTGATATTTTATATAAAAATTAAAAAATATAAATATGAAAACTTTGAAATGTTAGATTTGTTCTAAGGATTTTAATATTTATATTTTTTTAGTTTATCTAATTAATTAATTTATTTTTGTTCACTAATTAATTAGACTATAACAATAGATTTTTTTCAAAAAACCAATCCAATCAACCTAACTCAACCGGTCAACCCATATGTGTGTAAAAATTATTATATAAATTTTGATATTTCATATAAAAGTTAAAAAATATAAATATAAAAATTTTGAAATATTGGATTTGTTCTAAAGATTTTAACATTTGCATTTTTTTATTTTTAATTAATTTATTTTTGTTCACTATTTAATTAAACTATAAAAATAATTTTTTTTAAAAGTCCAACCCAACCCGACCCAACCCGCAGCTTTGCGGGTTGGGTCGGGTTGGGTTGAGATATGTAATGGGTTGGGTTGGGTTGAAATTTTTCAACCCGCTCTACATGCGGGTTGGGTCGGGTTAATGATTTTAACAGAGAAGTAATAAAATGAAAAAAAATATTATAAAATTATAATTAAAAAATGATAGGGACAATATTTATTGTAATTACTTGATATTTTACAATTGTTAAAGTAATAAAACCATAATATGCCCCACAGGATATTTCTTTTACTCGTCTTCCTGGCCGTCAATTTTTTTCCGCACTGTATCTGGTTTCTGTGGTCAGATGAGATTGTACGTACGTTCACGTAGTTGACGAGTGCCGTGTCTCTGTCTTCTGACAGAAAACTCTGTGATATTTAATAACTTGGAGGGCGAGCCAAACCCTGCATGGCCATGGGGTCTTGCCTTCTTGATCAGTTAGAAGCTAGCAATTTCACAGTACTTTGCTAGCTGTGTATTTTTTATATGATGTTGACTCTGCCATTTCAGTTTTTGTTTCGTGAGGATAAGCATGCTCATTCCTCCTGCTACAGATTTTTTTTAAAAATTATTTTCGATTTTCATAATTTTGTATTATATATGTAAGGTGGGGCATAACGATAACTTTGTGATCAATTATAATGGTAGATGCAATAACTAAGCCACTAATAAAGCTTTAGCATTATTGCATCGAGTTACAATTTAAGATTTGCGACAATATTAATGTATGGATCGAATTCGTGTCGGTCCCAATTCTTAGAAAAATATCTCACGTGGATTGAATATCAAACTTGGTTTAAATATATAAAATTTGAGTAATTCTCAATTATTGAGCTAACTTTTTTAAGTTGAATTAAGTTAGTAGGCTTTTATTTAAAAAAAAAAAAAAAAAGGGGGCCTGCACTGACGAAGGTGTTACGAAAAATATAAACCAACCTGTACATCAGTATCTCACATCAACGATAGAATATTGAAAAATGCACGCAACATGGTACAACAAAATATTGAAAACACATGCACATGTAAATATCCCAAGATAGAATTAATATCGAAAACACATGCAACATATATATATATGGTAGAGACGACGTGCAACTGTAAAGATCACATGATAGAATATCGAAAACACATCCAACATATATGGTAGAGACAACGACATAATACATCGATCGCTATCCTGCATGTAAATATCATTATCTTACATCGACAAGATATTGAAAACGCATGCCACATCATAGACATTAAATATCTATATCTTGCATGATAAACCTAATGGAATGAAGGTAATTGATAGGATAGGAAAATCAGATATCGTTCTAATCGAAGCATGATTAAATCTCGTTCTAATTAAGATTTTTAATGATAATTTCAGAGGAAATTATAAAAGAGGAATTTTATTGAATTATTGAATCAGAATTATGAAAATAATTATAAGACCTCTCTATTTATAATACAAAATGTCTACTTTCTTAATTTAACTTTAAAAAAAATTAAATCACAATTATAATATAAATAAAAGACTAAGTCTGGCTTGCATGTAAATATTCCATAACTTAAGTGACGCATAAAAGACAAATAATTCTCGGCTTTTGAGCTACCTTCTATACCAACGACACAAAACGAGCAAGATTCAACATGAATACGCATGTGACATGTCAACTTAAACTCCCAGCACTATGCAACCGTGTCCTATTATCGGCATCAAACCATACTCAATAAATTCATAAAATAGAAAATAATAATAATAACATGACATGAAACTGAATTTTTTTATCATCACATCGTTAATTATATAGTCATGATTGAAAAAAGTCACAAAATAATGATTTTGTGTTTGCCGGAAATTCAACGGAACTGACCACATATAAAATGGTTGATAAAAGAAATGGCAACATAATGTTAACTCAGTAAAATTATTTGTAACGGGAGATTCAATATATTCTCAAACCATCAAAACCATCTGGCCGTTGATGCAACCATTTAGACTTTGGAGCTTTACTTTCTTGTCTACCTCATATGGCATTATTGAATATTCTACCATGACATGCAATTGGCAAGCACCCAATAAATTAAAAAAAACAAATTCAAGAAACGGTGTGATAAAACATGAATTAATAATTAATATTAACACATGATCAGTTTATAGATTTAGAAATCTCAAAATTATTAGTCTTGAATTCAACTAAAGCATTCTTTATTTACAGATCATTGCATAAACATTTATGATCTTCATTTGAATAACGACTTTTGGGCAATATCCAAGCTTGAAACTTCTAAGTTACGTGTGCATGTTTTTATTTATTTAATATTTAATAACAACCAATCAACATCATATGTCGCCAAAAACAAAATAATAATTTAAACTAGGATTTATCTGATATATAAACAAGACAAAACAAATACGCCTAAATTCCAAAAATCCAAAAATTTTCAACCCAAATTAAACATATGATACCATTTAATTTTTCAGAACAAAAATCAACACCTTTAAAAACGTTATAGCTGGCTGCAGATATACAATATTCATATTGTACGTACATATCCTTAGAGAAAAAAAAAAACCCTAATCAAATAATAATAATAATAACAGCAATATGCACCATTAACCAGAAACCTAATATTTCAAAAACCCTAGACTCTAAAAATAATAGTAACCCCAAAATTTAATTCCTATCCACAGCCACAGCACGTAGAGGATTCTTCATCTCGCACGATAGCTTCAACACCTCACTTAAATCAGCTGGGCTAGCCACGTCTGGAACCCAGATGTAAACTTTAACCAATTGAGCCACCCAAAGGCTCACAGTGGCTAGTCCCAGGTTCTTTCCAGGGCAAACCCTACGGCCCGCCCCGAAAGGCGCGAGCCGGAGGTCCCCGCCCCTGACATCGACGTCAGCTTCCAAGAACCTCTCGGGCTTGAACACGTGTGGATCCTCCCACACCTGAGAGTCGTGGGTGATGGCCCACATGTTGACCATAGCAGTGGTGTTGGCCGGTATCAGCATCCCGTTGCTGAGCTGGACGTCTGATGTGGAGAGCCGGGCCCACGACAGGAGTGGCCCGGGTGGGTGGACGCGAAGAGCTTCTTTGACGACCGCCTGTAAGTAGGGTAGTCTTGCCACGTCAGCATCTGTAATTTTGCTGTTAACAGTTTGGAGCTCAGCGTGCAGCTTGGCTTGTACTTTTTGGTTCAGCACCAACTCAGCCATAATCCACTCAGTTAACAGAGCTGTTGTATCAGTTCCTCTAAATATCATTTCCTGTAACAAAAATCAATAACAGGTTATTATCACTTAGCTCCTTCTTTTTTGTCTTACTATCTCACAAGTATAAAATATTTCAAAATCTTAAACTTAACTACCAACAGGCAACAACTTTGAACGTAACATACCCACAAGACAGCAATCATGTCATCATCACTTAGCTTTTCTTCACCTTCCAAGGAGAGCAAAACATCGACAAAATCAGCATTATCACCCAATTTCGTCGAGTTTTTGAGCCGTCTGTGTTCTTCGATGATGCCTCTTACGAAGTTCTTGACTCGGGGGACGAGCTTCAAGCAACGTTCGTGGATACGAAACGGATAGTAAAACAAACTCATCCATGGCAAATAATCTGACCAATTAAATGCCCCCAATAACTCAAAACCTTCCCTTACCATTTCGGTGAGCTCTTGAAGCGATTTGCTATCGCGGTCAATATCGTATCTGACGCCGAACACACTTCCCATGATGTTGTTCAAGGCAGCCAACTGGAGGTGTTTCCTTAAAGAGACAAAACCGTTATGTTTCTGTTCGTTTGCAATGTTGTGTAGCATGACAGCGCAGTCTAGGTGGCGGCCGGGTTCGTGGGCTAAAATGCGCCGGGGAGAGAAAAGGTGAGACGAAGCAATTCTGCGCAAGAGTCGCCAGTAAGTCCCGTTGGGAGCGAAGCCTATTGCCCGGCTGAACATCAGGCACTCAGCTGACTGCTTGATCGGACGGTCAGCGAAGTGGGGCGACGTCAAGATTTCTTTGGCAGTGTAAGGGTCGGAGGCGACCACAGCGGGAGTCGAGCCGCCGAGGCTGAAGGCCATCAGCTGAGTGTTCCCTCGGCTCCAAGCCATGGCTGCTAACGTCCGATGAGCCAAGCCGCGGCTCAGAGTGAACAAGCTGCCAAATAACGGAACACCCTTTGGTCCCGGGATCGCGACGGAGCCTCTCTGGTTTCTCCCGTTCTGCCACGCGACTCCGCCGCCGGTGGAGAAAGCCCAAGTGAGTAGATAAAGCAAAACCAAAGCTAAAAAGAGTGACAACAAACTATACGAATCAAAAAGATTTTGTTGAGCAAGAGAACCAAAGAGAGTGAAAACCCACAAAGATTTTTCTCTATCGATAAACCCTAACTCCATGTTATTAAATATTGTTTAACTTGCAGAGGAATGAGTAGTTGAGTTTCTTTTTGTTTTTTTTCTTTTCTTGATAAGAGTGTGAGTGAGTGAATGATAGCAGGAGGGAAGTTGAGTGTATTTATACAGTGAGTTTAAGAAGGCTTCAAGTGGAGAGAGGAGAGCGGCGGGCGGTTTGCATGAATGACCGAGAGAGTTATATTGTGTGCGCGCGCCTCATGGGAGCGTTATGATATTGAAGTGAGAGCATTGAATTAATGAGATTTTTTATTTGAAAGGGAAAATGATGATTAGAAGAGTAACGCTTAATTGGTGTTCGATGAAATAAAACGCATGAAGAAATGTGACGGGGTTTGAAAATTAACTCGACTGGTGAATAATGCTGTTTCATGCCAAACAACCGTTATACTCAAAACTTGTCGTATAACGTTCCAGATGTTTTGACTACTTCGTTATTTTAGTGGTCGAATGCTTCTTATTTCCATTATTTTTTAATAAGGGTTGCAGAGTTTACAAGTATTTACCTCTCCGTCCTTTTTCTGAGGTAGATTTTTGGACTAAGCTTTATATAAACTACGTCAAGGTAGATCATGACAAACTTCTTATTACGTCTATCGGTGGAATTGTAGTATGTGTTCTACTTATTTTGTTAATAAAAAACCTGTTAAATTTATGTTAAGTTCACGTAATCCTTTTTCTAAGATTTGTGTATGTCATTCAAATTGATTATTTAACATCGTATACCTTTTAAAATTTTAACTCAAAGTGGTTAATCAAATAAAGCCGTTAAAAAAATCTCTTGACCAAGCCCTAGAGATGACATGCCATTTTATGTTACTTTTTAATGATCCGAGATTATGAAAATGATCGGAAAGAAGATAAAATTTTCTTTGTACTAACTGGGTTTAACTGAAAAAGGGAGGAAAAAAGAGGAAAAGAAAAGAAAAGGTATATGGATGGTTGATTTAGAAATAGAAAACAAAAGTGAAAATATGTACAGGGTATCAACAGCGAAACCCATACGGAGATAAAGTCAAGTTCATTTGATTTTAGCCAACATTGATGAAATTCAATGGATTTTGCAGGGGAAACAATATCTGGTGCTTCCACAGCTGTCTTTACAGGGCCTCTTTGACTGCTAACTTAAAAGATCGACTCGCATCTGAATACAAATATAGAAATCTTTAAGGGGAAGTAAAACAAAAGTGTGTCGTGCATTTATTGTTCTGAGGGCGCAGACAAGAAATTTTTGGTTCTTTGTGTTCAGAGGGAGGAGGACGATAAAAGATTGAATAGTGGAACCTCCCAACCTATCCAGTATCTCAACATTTAAGTACAAAAGTACGACACACTTAATGCCAAATTGCCAATGCTTGAAAAATTTTATATATATAATCATTATCCCTAAAATTTATAAAAACACATATTTTAATATGGGAATTATTATCTTACATAATTATGTAAGATACATGATTCTTCTACATTCGTTTAATAAAAATCTAACCGTTGTAAAAATATAAAATAATAAAATCATGTTATTTCCACAATCGTTAGATTTTCATCCAACAGTTGTAGAAGAATCATGTATATTATATGATCATGTAAGATACAAAAGTCTTTTAATATACTAATAGATAAAAAACATTGTTTCTAATATATTGAAATCTATATATTTTTTTAATATTTTACTCACATCCTCATTTTAGTAAAATGAAAATGTCTTCACTAAAGAATTATTTATTATAGTTATCGTTGTTATTGTTGTCATTGTTGTTGTTTTGGTCGTCGTCGTTGTTGTTATTATTAGTGAAAGATAGATTATCACTATAATGAAGCAATATTTTTTTCTCCTATAAATTAAGGTTTAAATCATGTGAAAATTTTCATTCATAATGATGTTGGATATTGTCTCCTAATGTACATAACGACGAGTACTAAATATTTTTTCAGCCAGTATTTGTCATCTATGGATGTTGTTTGGTAAAATGTCCTCAAAATTTATGGACATATATGGTTTTTTTAATTACTTTATTACTTTATTTCTTTCTTATTTCATTTTCTTTTATCAACTTGATTTTCTTTTAGTAATATATGCCCAAATTTATTTTTCATTCATCAGTTTGATTCTTTTTTTTTTTTTAATGAATACCGAGATTCATATTGAAATTAATCAGAAAAAAAATAAATTTGAAAATCGTAAGAGTAGCCTTTTGATTATCTCAGACTAAATCATACCATTAAACCTTAGAAGTCAGCCTTGGTTTCTTTAGATATCTAATGATCTTGATTATTGACGGTACCAAACATGTTACATATATGCTGATTATAATCGTCAATCAATAGAAACCATTCGTTTCAAGAGATTGATTTGCCTACTACATAAATATCTTGTCACAATACTTGTAAGGTTACATAAGCCCAAGCAGCAGTTATTGTGAAAAAAAATGTAATTATTAAATAAAAAATAGTGTGTAGTGAATATAACTTTTAAATAATAATTTTGATAAAATAGTAATGATATTTTAAATTTTTCATTATACAAGCAGAGATGGCTTTAGCACTAGGCAGTCGCCTAGGGCCTCAAATTTTAAGGAGGCCCTAATTTTTTTGCATTTATTTGTTAAAAAGAAAACCTAATTTTAATGTATCTCCCTATTATTATTCATTCATAATTATTGAAAATTAAGATTTTTTTAACAAAAATTCTATATTTGATAATCTTCACCTTAAAATAAGATTTTCTTTTTGTAAAAATTTCATTTTTGATAATCTTTAATACAAATGGCTTTGCTTTCTAAACGAAAATACTATATTAAAACATTAAAATTGATTCTTGGTATTCCTTTATAATAAAAGCCTTAAAAATGTTGAATAAAGATTAATCTTAGTTGAAATTTTTTTTTACTCTCTTCTCTACAAAGAAAATTTTTCTCTACAAATTCTATTGCCGTGATTTGATTATCATATTTATCTCAAGGAGTTAACTTTTTAGGTGTTGTCACTCTAGTTATACTATTGTAAATTATTATTTTTTCTTAATTTTTATGCAAATTTAATTTATTTTTATTTATTGTATTCACACATTGCTTATATAATCTAGAAAAAAAATTGAATTTTGAACTAGTTTGTGTCCAATTGAAAGTTGACATTGTTGAATATACAAAGGCCTAAAAGTTAAAAAAAAAAATCACCTAGGACCCAAAATCCCTTAAAGCCGGCCATGCATACAAATATGAGATCAAATCAATTTAATTTTTAAGATACAATTGATAGATTATTAAACATTTTAGTATTGTACCATTTAGGTAACTGCTCAATCTCAATACCAAAAAAGGTCCTACTTTACTAAACTAAATAGGGTTAGTAAAAAAGTCTGGGTCAAACTGGCTCATATGGATTAGGCTTAGATATGGGCCAAAAAGATATGAAGTCCGCATATATTAGATTTAGTTAAGGGCCTAGGAAAAGCTCGGGTTTTTTTTATTTATAAATAAAAAATAAATAAATCAAACTAAAAAACTCAAAATATTGTATTAATATGTTTTTTATATTAGTATTTGTGATTTATTGTGTTGTTTTACTAATATATATAGGGTATTATACTATTATTCTATTATATATTGAATAATTATCTTTAATTTAAATTTTTTTACTTTATTAAAAATTTATTTCAAAATTAATGGTAAGCCCATGCCCCTCCAAACCTGGCTCATCCAAACTTGGACGAACTTTTAAAGGGTCTGGGCATGTAACAATAACATGAGTTTGGATCTGGGTGTGGAAAAGCCCAGTTCAATCCCGCAAGTTACCAACCCTAAAACTAAAGTGGATTATAGATTGTATAATATTGATGATGCTCAACTAATCATTTTGTTATAATTAATTATTAGTTCATCGAAGGTAATTTAGTAAGTGAAAGTAATTAGTTAACCATCGCCAACCTGAGCAAATGGGCATCTATCGACAAGAGTATTAATAAATGCAGCAATTCTAACATTGCTTCTCTAAATATAAAGAATATATATAATTTAGGGTATCTTTTGTTATTATTCATCGTTTTTGTACCTTTTTTATGTGATCAAATGCCTCTGTTACTTACAGAGCCTGATAGCTTGTTTTCGTAGGGGCAAAACTATGTTATGTTATTAGGGCAAAAATTTCCATAATAACAGCGATTGTAATATTAGTTGGAAAGTGTAGTTTTACTTCACTTTCTAACTTAACTTTTGTGGACTCATGAATTCCATGTCTCCATCTTTATAGAGGAGAAAGAATATTGCGGAAGAATTTTGATTAACCGTAAAGATATTGATGACCATTTGTTTTTGTTATTTTTTTTTTATTTTTTTTTTGTGGTTTTATGGGAAAGCTTTGATGACCATTTTCAAAACTTGGATTGTCAAGTTGGATGTTAAACCAAGTCGAAATCCTCAGACATGAGTGATGCAAACTGCAACCCCTAATCATTAAAGCCTTTTAGGATCTTTACAGATAAAAGGATCCATTTAGGATTGGGTTAAGCCCAAAGAAGTCCACAAACAAAAAGCTTAATGACATAATTTATAGGATCAGCAATGATTTTTGACCTCCTCAAACTGTCTTATCAACCCCTCATTCTTTTATTTGTTTGATTACTTTCTAATTACTCTTATTTTTGTTTTATTTTATTCTCCCCCATCCTTCTCTCTAGCATAACCATCATCTCTCACCACCTATCTTCATCAACAATAAGTTCATTATTATCGCTCCCACAACTGTTAGAAAAATATGTTCTTTAAAAGCATATGTGTTTATTTAATTGTAATAAATAATTTTTTTAGTTAATAAAATAAATGAGGTATTTTATTCAAATATCTTAATTGCATTAATATTTTGATTAAAGTCTATTTAATTATATTATATGTATTTATGTGATCACCATGTGAATTCACAGAAGACATAAATACAATTTATCTTATGATTAAATAAATTTAGTTCGCAGTTCATAAATAAAGTTGGGCACTTTATTTAAGTTTGGACTGTAGTAAATTCATTGAATGATTTGTTTTAATCATATATGAATTTACTGATGTAGCTTGACTACATTAAGCTGGATCACATATGCGATTTAATTAACTTTGAAATGACTGTCAGACTTATTAAATCTCATATGCATTGATTTTACTGTAATCTTAAACTTAAGTTAGTTATGATTTCATGATTATAATTGTTATTCCATTTGAGTTACCAATGAGCACGACACACACTTGTGGTTAAGATTACTCAGTATCTTGGTGGGAGCAATTATGAGTATTAGAGTTATAGATTAACAATATAGAATTTATACAACACATCTCTTGATGGGTTTTCGGTACTTGATCATACAATTCTCTGGCCAGAGTGTGTCAACATATTTAGTATGTTGAAAATGATCATTAGAGAAAACCATTAAATATCAAGAAATAAAATGCAATTAAATTGACTGGACAGTTGAGATATCGATTTAATTAATGATGTGGTACAAATGATTGTGCAGTAAAGAAATCAATGTGGCTTGGGATGAATTATTATTCGAGCATACAATTATAGAAGTCAGTTCCAATTTTTAAGTAGAGTAGATTTGGAATTAAATAATTGGGCTAGTTTAATTACATGCCTAATTATTGTAGCCACTATTGTATGTTCCCAAATGATCCCCGGATTAGTTTATTTAATTGATTGCGCCGCCACTGGATTAATAAGTGAGATAACTAATTATTTGGGTTAAGAGCCTAAATATATTATTTAGTGGGAGATTCCATGTAATATGCTTATGTGTAAGGAGCCTTATATTATTTTACAAAGTGGGCCCCTATAACAGAAGAACAAGTAACGTTGCCTTTGTTTTTTATTTTTTAATTTAAATCAAATTTGATTTAATATAATTAAGAAATAGAAAATATGGAGCATGGGGTTTACACTAGATAAATATATAAAAAGGTTTATTTTCTCTCAAAAGAGAGAGAGGCTACATTATACAGATCAGAGAAAAAGAATTTTTCTCTTTAATCTTAAGAGAAAAATTTTCTCCTACTAGTTGCTATTGGTAGTGATAAAGGCTCACACACGTCAAGTGCAGATCAAACCTGAGTCATAACTTAGAAGATCATTGGTGACAGTTCGAGATCTAACAAGCATGGTGGTAACAGATCGTGATTTAATAGGCGTGGTGGTGACAAATTGTGATCTGGGAGCCTAGTTTCACTTCAGCGGAAAACGCAAAGATTGTTCATCTTTTCAGATTTTCAAGGTACAATTTCTAGATTACAAATTCTTATATATTGTATGAGATCGACCCTAAAATTTTTTTTTAATTTAAAAAACTGATTTTTCCCCAACAACAAATACCACCACCACTATCTACCTTCTTTACCATTAATCCATCACCTCTACCAATATACGATGAGTTTTAATATTGGGTTTTATTAAATATTATGAACAAGGGGTGTGCTTTGATATTTTTGATGATATTAGTTTTGTTTTTTGTAAGTAATTTAAGATTTTGTCAATTTGGAATTCGATTAAGAGTTTTAATATTTGATTCAAATTTTGATTAGTTATAAAGAGAGAGAGAGAGAGAGAGAGAGAGAGAGAGAGAGACGAGAAGTAAATCTAGTGAGAGATTGAGAGAGAAGAAAAAATTTTATTTTTTATTTTTCAATAATGGCAATTCTAAAATAAATAATATTAACTGAAAAGTGTGAGCTGGTGAGATAAATTAAGGGGTCAAATATCACCACTCTTACATTATTTTTCATACCAGTTTCATTTGCTATCCCATTAAGAATTCATCAATAAATTTTTTTAATGATTTAAGGGTGCATTTGGTTCACTATATTGCATTATTTAATATTATTGTATTGTATGATACTGTATTTGGTGTGATACTGTGTTGTATTAATTTCTAGTTATATTATATTTGGTTGTATTGCAATGCACTACATTGGATTAATTTTCTGGTTAGTTGATTAATTTAAATTACATGTTTGTAAAGTAATAAGTATTAGTACTTAGAAAAATAGTAAATATTGAGTATAAATGTAAAAATTATCGTAAATTTTCATAGAATATATGTAAAAGAGAAAATCTAAAATTTTTGACAGCATAACTTTTATTTTTCAATATTTCCCTAATGTATTCCTTGTGAAATAAAGATTCAAGTAAATAATTTAATAAAAAAAGTCAAACAAATATCACAATATAATTAAATAAATAGTTAAAACATGCAAGATTCAATCAAAATTCTCTTAGCCATATCAATTGCCTAAGTTCTTTCATAAATTACATGATGTTATATCATTGTCATGTCTATAATAATCATTTGTTAATTGTAAACTAGAATTCCTACAAGTTATTCTTCTTTGTAGAAAAAGTAAACAAATCAACAATCAAGAGAGTCAATGCAAAAAACTGAAGTAATTATATATTCTTGCGTCACCAAGAAAATTCTTTACGTGCTATCAAAATACATATATTAACATTATAGGTGCACTAATGGAGCCAAGTCAACAGAATATGGCTTTTGTCTTTTTTCTTAGTATCTTCACAAACACTAAATAGTTTTTTTTTTTTTTTGATAGTAAAATGGTTCCATTTCCACTAGAACAAAACAATTATAGTAAGTTTTCAATCTCTGTCGGGACCTCCTTAATCCACACTTGAGGTTCCGAACTGGATAAGGCCATTTTCTCTAAACCATGCGCCACTAAGTTACAAGACCTAGGAGTATAAGCCACCTTATATTGATTATTTTGTCTTGTCAAGGCTCTAATCTCACCAATTATCCAATCCAGCTCTCATCTACTAGAGTGACCCTTAAGAATAAAGTTGGCAACATTCTTAGAATTAGACTCTATAAGTAAAAGAGAAAGAGCAACATCTGCAGCCAGCTTTATTCCTTCTAAAATCGCGTAAGTTTCAGCAATTTCCATGTCTCCTAAGCAAGGCTTCTTTGATGTTGCAATAGTCATTATAGCTCCTCGATAATTTTTTATAATGCTCTCAAGTCTAGGAAAATTGACTTCCATGTCCACAACTGCATCAATATTAAGCTTATACCAAGGAAGATCTAGAGGGTGCCAAATATCAAGCTGAAGAGAGACTATTTAGGAAGCCACTAACAAATAGAGTAGAAAAGTTAAATTTAAGTGGACCAATCAAAGCACGAAGAACAATAGACATTAAAGATATTTTAGGACCTAAAGTAATATTAAAAAGCAATGGACTTAAAAAACAATAGGATAGAAGTAAACATTGCAAAAAGACTTAGAAGGTCACTTTTATTTTCTAGTAAAGGTAAAAAAAGAATAAAAGTAACTGAAGACATAATAGACGAACAAGATCCAAACAAATTATTAAAAAGAGGTTTCGAACAAATTAAAAAGAAAAGGTTATATAATAAAGGACTAATGTCAAAATTAAATAATAGTTTGTATATTTACATAGATAAAACAAAACTATCGATAGTAAATAGACGAGAATAATTAACTTTAATCAATCCATTAGGTAGAGATTACCTTAGAAAATAAAATTACACAGATATACATATGGGAATAATAATAATAGGAATTCTTAATCAGGCTAGAGAAGGTTTAGACACAAAAACTCATTTATATTTATATGAAAGTAGATTTTACGATCAGGAACAAGCTCAAATAGCTAGTGCAGAAGTAGACTTAAAAAATAAAGTAGTTGTAGCAGGATGCATGCCTATATATATATATATATATATATATATATATATATGAATTTTGTAAACATATTAAATTAAGTGTACAAACAAAAGGTTGTAAAATGAATGCAGAATATAAAAACCTTAGAATTAAAACATTTTTTTCTAGGAAAGTTATACAATAAATATCATAAAAAATTTAGATTTGAAAGCAAAAATATTGTAGACTATTTTAAAAGTCAATATGTAGAAATGATAGTACACAAAAAGTTAACCAATAGTGAATAAAATGGTTTAGAATGGATTTTACCTAAATTAGAACAAGATAATATGTTAGAAGTACTATAAACTAGCTATACTTATATAAATAGACAAATTCGGGTTACACAGAGATTTAGTAATTATAGATAGAGAAGTAATCCAGAATTAGAAGAAAATGTAGAAGTAGAAATTAATATGACAATAATAGACAATTTAGATATAGACAAACATAAAACATTAACTAGGAATAGAGATAAAATTATAGACCTAATATTTCATAATCCTAAAAAATATTTAGATGAACAATTATCTGAAGAATTATGTGATAATGATGGAATAACAAATGATGATATAGACAAAGAGTTAATAGAAAGTATAGATTTTAAGAATTTAGAAATAGAAGAAATTTATTACTTAGAACATGTAGATGAAATATTAGTAGGAGAAGAAGATAAAAAGTCAGAAATAGGAGAAAATAGCCATAGACCTATATTAGAACTCATAATAGAGCCATCAAATGTAGAAAGTTACTTAGACAAACGAGGAATCCCAGAAACTAATGGAAAATATATATAAGCAAAAAGAGTATTTAAAGCTTAAACAAAATTAGAAAATTGGAAAACCATGACACAAGCTAGAGATTTATTAGTATTAGAATTAGAAGATCATAAACCTAGCCAATGGAAACAAGTATTTAACCAATGGGAAGGTAATTTACTTGGACATTCTATGGAGACATTAGCAGTAATAGTAGACTCAAACTATAAATTAAAATATTTAGAAGGTACTTTAGGAAGCAGAGAGAAACAAATATATTTAGGATGGAGAGAATGGATGAAGAAAAAATAAATTAGAAGAATTAGACAATTTTGATACAAATATTACAGTAATCAGTTTTATAGATTTAATAAGACATCCTAAATATATTTGTTTCTCTCTACTTCCTAAAGTATTTTCCAAATATGTTAACTTATAATTTGGGTCTACTATTACTGCTAATGCCTCCATAGAATGTCTAAGTAAATTACTTTCCCATTAGTTTAATACTTGTTTCCATTGGCTAGGTTTATGATCTTCTAATTCTAATACTAATAAATCTCTAGCTTGTGGCGTGGTTTTCCAATTTTCTAATTTTGTTTTAGCTTTAAATACTCTTTCTACTTTTGTATATTTTTCATTAGTTTCTGAGATTCCTTGTTTGTCCAAGTAATGTTCTACATTTGATGGCTCTATTATGGGTTCTAATATAGGTCTATGACTACTTTCTCCTATTTCTGGCTTTTTATCTTCTTCTCCTACTAATATTTCATCTATATGTTCTAAGTAATAAATTTCTTCTATTTTTGAATTCTTAAAATCTAGACTTTTTATTAACTCTTTGTATATATCATCACCTGTTAATTCATCATTATTACATAATTCTTCAAATAATTGTTCATCTAAATGTTTTTCTAGGATTATTAAATATTAGGTCTATAATTTTTTCTCTATTCCTATTTAATGTGTTGTGTTTGTCTATATCTAAATTGTCTATTATTACCATATTAATTTCTACTTCTTCTACATTTTCTTCTAATTATGGATTACTTCTCTATCTATGATTACTAAATGAGTAATGATACAGCCACAAACTCTTGTACAAACTTATTTTGTACAAACTGACGTGGCATTAATTCATTGGTTGAATGAAAATATAAATTAATAAAAATAAATCATGTGGGCTAAGTGATATTTAATTCAACCAATTTTATCATGCCACATCAGTTTGTACAAAATAAGTTTGTACAAGAGTTTGTGGCTGTATCATTACTCTTACTAAATCTCTATGTAACCTGATTTTGTCTATTTATATAAGTATAGCTAGTTTTTGGTACTTCTAACATATTATCTTATTCTAATTTAGGTAAAATCCATTCTAAACCATTTAATTCGCTATTGGTTAATTTTTTGGGTACTATCATTTCTACATATTGGCTTTTAAAATAGTCTACAATATTTTTACTTTCAAATTTAAATTTTTTATGATATTTATTATATAACTTTCCAAGAAAAAATGTTTTAATTCTAAGGTCTTTATACTCTGCATTCATTTTATAACTTTTAGTTTGTACAGTTAATTTAATATGTTTACAAAATTTATTAATATCTATATCTATATTAGGTATGCATCCTACTATAGTTACTGTATTTTTTAAGTCTACTTCTGCACTAACTATTTGAGCTTGTTCATGATCATAAAATCTACTGTCAGTAAAACTTATTTTTCTAGTAGTGCCTTCTAAGTCTTTCTGCCATGTTTACATCTATCCTACTGTTTCTTACTAAGTCCATTGCTTTTTAATATTACTTTAGGTCCTAAAATATCGTTTATGTCTATTGTTCTTCGTGCTAGGATTGGTCCACTTAAATTTAACTTTTCTACTCTATTTGTCAATATATTTAATTCTTTGTCTAAATTATCTAACAAATTGCTAAGTTCTAAGTGTGGTATAGATTCTTTATTTTTTCTAAAGGTTTGAAAATTGTTTTCCAATCTATTGAGTCTATTGTCTAGATCTTCTAGTTTATTATTGATTTTGACTAATAATTTAATAATTGCATTGGCTTGTGCTTATTGGATATTGTTACTTTCTTGACCAAATTCTTTATAACTATAACCTACTAGATTTAAATGTGGAAATTCATGTTTTAATTCTACTAAAGATTCTATTAATACTTTGTTTGAAGTCATTCACTAACTATTATTTTAACAGAGCGTAGCTGTATTTATAAATCTCACTATGTAAATTTAATATTTTCTATTTCTAACTTTAAACTTTCTACAATATTTTTAATTTTTAATTTTTAATTTTTAATTTTAAGTTTTTATGTCTAATAATTGAACTAATTCTATTATTTATTTCTTGCTAGGGAATCATTTAATCTGACTACTAAAGTCTGCTAATAATTCTTTAATATAATCTAAATTTCTTCTTAATGTATTAATATTAGTAGTTTCGAAGAATTTTCCTAGTCCTAATACTAGCTCTTTTAGCTTTTCAATATTAACTTCTAGGTGTTGTCCTAAGTTGATTAATAAGTTTACTATAAAATTTTGCTGACTATTGCTAGTGTGTGGAATATGTTTAAATTGATTTTCTAGGTGCTCGAAGTTACAACTAATTCTTATCATTTTTGTCAAATTTAATTTTTGCTTTCTATGATGGCTAATTTCTAAATCTAAATAGTCTAATCGCTGAAAATTCATAAACTAATTGTTTAAATCTTCTAATCTATTTATAATTTTTAATACTAAATTCTCGTACTTGTCTAATAATTTATTTTGCTTGCTAATATTATAATATTGTAAATTATATCTTCTAAAATTAAATATGAGTAAATTTGTAAAAGTGTAATGTTTAATATTTATTTTTCTTTCTATTTCAGGGGGTAAAAGAGATGTGTAATCTACTAAAAGCCTTATATTGCCTAGTCGTTCTTCTAATAAAGTGTCTAAATGTAACTATTCACTACCAATTCTAGCTAATTCAGTTTCTACAATTTCTAAAGCATGTTCTAAAACTTCTATGTAAGGGTTATTTTATATCCAAGTATCATAATCTTTTTCTAAAATAGCAAATGGGTTGTTATAAAAATTGTCAAGGTTTTGGTCTAATTTAGCAATCATGGAAAATATATCATAAAGTAAATGAAGTATGCCTTATAACTACTCATATAAAAAATATTCAAAATAAGAACAAAAGAGATGCTTTGATATCAAAGAAGAGGAAAGAGAGAACGGCTGCTAGGTTCCTACTAGGGGAAACTTGTACATGACTTGTTATACCAGCAGTGCAAACTGATGTAGTCCCCATTCGGGTTGACCATCAGAATATACGTCGCTAGTTTCCTACCTATATACAGAGTATTCCCAAAAAAGCTTTGTGAAAACTGCGGAAGCTGCTTTGGTAAAAACTGGCCTTTCAAAGTTTATTTAACTACTTCTGAAACATGCATGTTAAAAACACTTTCAACTTTTGACTCACGCTAAAAAACGCATTTTCAACACATTAACGGCTAAACAAACCAACAGAGGTTGTGTTTAAAAAGAAGCTTTCAGAAAATTAGTAGAATTTTTTACTAAGTTCTTAATATTTTTGTCAAAAACAAAAACCTTAACAAAAACTTTCCTTTCAAAAACAATTTGCTCTTGAATGATAATAAGGACCGCCTTTTGTTAATACTTTAAATATAATTTATATTTTCGTTAACTCGGCTAGACTTCTGAACCCAAAAGTTAAATAAAAGTAAAGAGATAAACTACTTACTTGATAACCTTGCTAGTTGTTGTCTAGATAAATTGTTAAGTATTTATGGATAAAGAACTTTTTATTGATTTTGTTTTTGAGTACAAGAGTAGTGAAGTTGCTCTCGCAATTTTTCCTCTCTCTTTTACGATGACTCGAAACTCTTTATATACAACTGAGGACTTTGGACCATTATTGACATGAGTTATAACCTTGTGTACAAAAGACAAAATGAAAAAGTTACACTTTACATGTGGCGAAAAACCAACGATCAATTAAAAAGGCATAAAGTAAAAATTGGCTAGCTAACTAGTACTTTATAATGACTCACTAGTTATAAACAGCGATAAACTATTGTTTTTTAATGCTGACTCACTATCGGTAAGAAAAGACAATGAAAAAGATGCCTTCACAGTTTTTGCCTTATCGAGTAGTGAGTAAAGGAATGTCATCTGTAAAAACACGTGACTCTGACTACTTTAACTTTTGACTAGTTGTCTATTGCTGACTAGTTATCCATGTGGTTTTCTATGTTGTCCGCTTCTTTACTTCTCAAGTCATCCCACCATTCAGCTTCTCATTGGGCTAATTCTTGTTGTTCTCTTTGAGCTTGGATTTCTACTTTGAATTCTTTAGTGTAATGCTCCATTAATTTTGTATATTTAGTTTTGGTGAAGAATGGTACTTCTGGAAGTGGATGCTTTGAGTAGATTTTTTTAGTTGCATCTTCAATGACTAAGATATATTCTTCAAACTCGAAGCCGCTCCAATGGAATTGTCTACCTATTACTTTACTAGTCCAGGGTTTAAGCTGTTCTTCTACACTAAGCTGTGTACAGGGCTAAGGAAATTTTGTTCCATAAAGTGAAGGTCTAAATTTATGAAACATGACTACTATTTTTATACTGAGCTGGTATAATTCCAAACTCATCCCACTCTGGTGGTTCACTGTTTATGATTAACTCAACAAATGGGTTATTTGTATTGGCAAAAGTGTTTAAGACTACTATGGTTATTTTTCTACCAAATGGGTATGTTTGGTGTGGGTCTGAAAATATTACTTGACCTAATAGGCCATTGTCTAATAATAAAGTTGGTATTAAAACTTTTTTTTTTTCATTTTTGTATTGGATTTCTTGGATCTGGCTAAATCTATACAAGTTGATGGTATATTATAAACAAGGTGGCATTGACAGACGAATCTTTCTAAGGGAACTAATATACACAAAGGATTTTCTTTAGGGCAATTTACATTCTTAGTTTATATTGAGTCTCCCTTATAATAGTTAACCCATTAATTTTTACTTCTGATATAGCTAAATCAATTAAGAATTTTATAATATAGATTTGTTTTTCTATAGCTATTTTTGCTGCTTTTTATCTAATTTTTTGAACTAGATGTGTTGGAAGTGGATATTCCCTCTTTGGGAAAAGAGAAAATTTTCATTTCTCAAGTTAATTCCATTCTTTTTATTATTGTTTATTTATTCTGTCTACTATGATGCTGAGTGTCTGATGTATGAATTTAATTTTGAAGCATGAGTTGTCTAATTAATTCTACATTAGCACTTTCTAATGCACTTATTCTTTGTCTATATACATTTACTTCATTGTCTAAATGATATCTAGTTTCATTAAGTTTTCTAATTGTTCCGTCTTGAAAGTTTATTTAACTGCTAAATTTGACCAAAACCTTGACAAATTTTATAACAACCCATTTGCTATTTTAGAAAAAGATTATGATACTTGGATACAAAATAACCCTTACAAGGAAATTTTAGAACGTGCTTTAGAAATTATAGAAACTAAATTAGCTAGAATTAGTAGTGGCAGTTACATTTAGACACTTTATTAGAAGAACGACTAGGCAATATAAAGCTTCTAATAGATTACACATCTCCATTACCCCCTGAAATAGAAAGAAAATAAATATTAAACATAAGGCTTTTACAAATTTATCCATATTTAATTTTAGAAGATATAATTTACAATATTATAATATTAAAAAGAAAAATAAATTATTATATAAGTACGAGAATGTAGTATTAAAAATTAGAAACAGATTAGAAGATTTAAACAATTAGTTTATGAATTTTCTGCAATTAGACTATTTAGATTTAGAAATTGGTCATCATAGAAAGCAAAAATTAAATTTGACAGAAAGGATAAAAATTAGTTGTAACATCGAGCACTTAGAAAATCAATTTAAACATATTCCACACACTAGCAATAGTCAGCAAAATTTTATAGTAGACTTATTAATCAACTTAGGACAACACCTAGAAGTTAATATTGAAAAGCTAAAAGAGTCAATATTAGGACTAGGAAAATTCTTTGAGACTAGTAATATTAATACATTAAGAAGAAATTTAGATTATATTAAAGAATTATTAGCAGACTTTAATAGTTAGATTAAACGATTCCCTAGCAAGAAAGAAATAATAGAATTAGTTTAATTATTAGACATAAAAACACCTAATCCAGCAGAATTAGAAATTAAAAATATTGTAGAAAGTTTAAAGTTAGAAATAAAAAATATTAAATTTACACAGCGAAAAACTATAGATATAATAAAATCACGTCCTTCTCACTTGAATTTATCAATTCTTAGTAAATTCATTGAAACTACAAAAAAAAAAAAAAAAAAGAAGTTAGCTTTGAGTATTTATATAGCCCAAAATTTTGCATAGTTCATTCAGAAAAATTAACAAAAAATAATTAAAAAAAGAACATGGTCAAGACCGCAGGCCTTAAGTTTGATGATCAAAATTGCCGCAATTTTAAGATTGATTTTATAAAAATTCTTGATTTGAAAAAAAAAAAAAACCATCGTGTAATATTTTAATACAATACAAGGCCCTAATAAAGTGTAATGGGGGGAGTCAAATGTGCCGAAGTGTTTAATTGAATTTTTAGTTAGTTGATTTTCTTTTTAATGAATATATGATATGTTATAATTAGAAGTTTATTGATATTTATAATAAGATTATTTATCATTGAAATATTAAAAAAATTATCCACTCCACCTACAAATTTATAAATAGAGAGAGATTTACTTAAGTAGGAATTGGTGTGAGCACATATTTTTAGCACACGACAAGTGAATAGTAAGCTGATATTAAAATATACATTTATAAAATCAGTCTTAGATTTTACAGTTTTTAAAATAAAGATTTAGAGATTGACGATGCTACAGAATATTTTTACAATCCTGTTAAAATCTTTTAAACTTTTGTGGACATATTTTTGTTTTAGGGCTCATATGAAAATATTGTACAAACTATATTCTAATTTGTTGTTTTATCTAAATACAGAGACTTCAACGTTATTCACCTACAAATGCTAGAACCAGCTTCTAACGATTAGCGAAAGTTCGTAAACCAACTGTCCCGTTCCTGCACCCAGCCGCCGCTCATGTCCTCCTCCGCCGCCGCCGAACCACCATCAGTAGAGCCAACAATCTTAATCCCCTCTCTCCCAAACGACGTCGCTTTAAACTGTCTAGCTCGTGTCCCCCGTTCACACCACCCAATCCTCAGCTTAGTCTCGAAACCAATCCGGTCCCTCATCTCCTCCACGCTCCTCTACACCACCCGCTCTCTCATCAACTCCACTCAACACTTCCTCTACCTCTGCCTCCGCGTACCCACCGGCTCTTCCCTCCTCTTCTTCACACTCAACCAAAACCCACGTACCCAAAATTACGTTTTCACCCCTATCCCCTCCGTCCCGTCTTCTCACCCACCCGTGGGCTCCGCTTTCGCCGTTGTGGGTCACAAGATTTACGTACTGGGAGGGTCCATTAACGATGTGCCGTCTCCCCACGTGTGGGCTCTCGACTGCAGGCTGCACACCTGGGAGAAAGCACCCAACATGCGTATCGGCCGTGAGTTTTCGGCCACTGGGGTAACTAATACGAAAATTTATGTTATCGGAGGTTGTGTGGTTGATAATTGGGCGAGGGCGAGGAATTGGGCGGAGGTTTTTGATACGAAGACTGGATCTTGGAGCCCGGTTTGTAGTGAGATTGAGTTTCGTGAGAAGTGGATGCACGCGAGTGCGGTGATTGATGATAAGATATACGCAATGGGGGATAGAGGTGGGATCAAGTATGATCCGAAAAATTTGAGCTGGGACAGTGTGGAGAGTGAGCTTGATATGGGGTGGAGGGGCAGAGGGTGTGTAGTGAATGGGTTGTTGTATTGTTATGATTATTTGGGAAAAATAAGGGGGTTTGATGTGAGTAAAGGGGTGTGGAGGGAGCTAAGAGGAGTGGACAAGGATTTGCCGCGGTTTTTGTGTGGGGCAACAATGGCGAATTTGGGAGGGAAGTTGGTTGTGGTGTGGGAAGGAAGTGGAGGAAATGGGAATGGTAAGGAAATGGGGATTTGGTGTGCGGAGATTGAGGTGGAGGAGGATGGGGATGGGGTGTTGTGGGGGAAGATTTGCTGGTCAGGTTTGGTTCTTTCCGTTCCTTGTCGTTCATCAATTGTGAATTGTGTGGGGGTGACTTTGTGAGAATTTGGAGAATGGATAGGTATGGGTGTGCTTCTTTGTTGTTAGTTGCTACTCAGAACTTGCATTTTGCTGTTCTATTCAATTTTAGGCTAGTTTGTTGTTAGGCTTTGAGCACAAGCTTTTTAAGGTGATTGAAATAGTTAAGGATTTGTGAATTGGTTACTGATTAACTTCTAGACGATTGACAGTTATAAAGTTTTATAATTTGTGTCACAAAGGAGTAACAGTTTGCGCAGGATATCTAGTTAGTTAAAGGATCCAAGGGCTTGCGACTGGATTGGAGCAGTTCATATTTCATTTATGCGACTATTGCATGATTATTTTGTGTTGTTTCCACTATCGGATTGTGCCTAATCTGGAGTGGCCGATTAGACTACTTTGTTGTGTGGTTGTAAGATGGCCACCATTCAGTATTATATGTATTTCCAAATACCAGACCGTTGCTTAATACTTGGTGACTTACCCCTTAGTGACTTTGGCAATGAAGGTTAATTTTGATGATTTCTTTTCATTATTATTCCATTGATAACTAGGAGATGGGTGCTACTTGCTAAAACAAAAATCATGCAAGGTGTTAACAACAATAATTTAGGATTTTGCCAGCTCATTTCATTCTATTCCAATTTACTTGAACAATGATTGTTTCATTTGTTTCCCTGCAATATTAGTCACATTTTTACCCTCAAGAATTGTTAAGGGTTGTCAAGGCAGGGGTAACGCAATTTTTTGTTTAATGTGCTTTTTTATCTTCCCAATTGAAAGCATTTATCTTCTTTCTATTTCTTTTTTCTTTTCCTGCTAGTTATTGATGCGGTTATATACCTTTCGTGTTTCATCTGTTTAGGCTGAAGACACTGTCATCTATTCGGCAATGCAGTGGCAGCAATCTTTCTAAGATTCTGAAGAAAGCTCCTCCAGTTTCATCTCAGTTCACTTGCTCCAGCCTCCAAGAGGAACAAGACCTTGAATAATAAGTTGAGAAACGTAAGGCTTTAATTATTTCTTGTGTGTTTGCCCTGTGTGTAAATTAGTACTTGGCGAAGTGCCTATCTTCGTATACACGCCATGTAATTAATGGTTTCCTCCCAAGTTTGGGGTGCCATATAATCGAAGTTTTAATGGAGTAAATAATGGTTCATTGAAATTGTTATGCAATATTGCTGTCATTTTCATTTTTGAATCCTCAGCGAAGTCTTTTGCTTGTGATATGCTTTATGCGAATGTTACCCTAAACCCAAGAATCTATGTAGGGAAAGATGAACATTTGACATGGAAACTGGCAGAGTGCCGCTTGAGTAAATGATGAAAATTCTTCAGGCCTTGAAGTTTCTACCTTCTAGCAATAGTATGACGTAATACATCACCTAATGATATCATGTTATAACCAAACCAAATGAAACAATTGACAGGTTTTCAAATTAATTATTTAAATGTCATGTGTTAATAATCTTATTAATTAAGATGAAAAGAATTTTAACAAATTGGTTGGAGTAATTTTATCCGTATGAAGTGAAAAAATACTCTTGATTGTAAAAGCAAAGATTATGGAAAAAGCAGTTCATCTTGGTAGCTTATTGTCGGGGACCTCATACGTAATGCCCATTATGCGCTCTTGTACGCTAGCATCGACAGCGTTGTTGTGCTGATTGCGGGAGAAGTGCTCCAGGTGTATGCAGGGAGTAGAGAACAAGCAGACCCTTTGGAGTTCAGGCAGGCCGACCCAATTGAGTGAATTTGTCGTTAGTCAAGGCCTCAACATTGAAAAGGGAACTAGACAGACCCGTGCCACAGGAGGTCGTAACCTCTCGTACCTTGACATTAAGCCTTATTGTGAACTTTAAAATTTCATTAAAATCAAAGTACAAGTCAATCGTACGCTTAACAGGAGTGCCATCTTCCCAAATCGGCCTAAATTAAACAACTCCCGTCAACCAAAAATGTTTTCTGCTCAAGCAAATAAATTACTCCGTTTTTCCATTTAAGAAGCCTAAACATGGTCCAGGCTTCATTAAGACAGTTTGCGAGTGGAATACATGAACTCAGAGGTGAATAAAATCTCATCTACACACATAACTTAATATTACACAGGGTCAGCTGACATTGTACCAACTGATATATACAACTGCATCTTCATTGGTATAACTGTGAGCCAACCCCAATGAATGCGATGGAAAAGCATAACATGAACAAGCCTTCTGCTGATAAAATTAGGACTGTCCTATATGCCCAAATGACAAAGAAAATGAAGAAGCACCGAAATCAGAAGTTTCTTGATGTTAATATCCAGCAATTGCCATGTCATCCTCTTCCTTTAGAAAGCCCTCAATTTGTTCAAGTGCCTGGCAAGATAAAAGGTCCAAGTTAGCTGAGGAGTATTTTAACAAGGACACATGGGTGAAAATATTCAGAAGACAGCAAGAGGGGTGCACATAAAAATATAAAAAACAATTATCAAGCCATTGTGCACTTGTGTGTGTGAGAGATACAGATGGAGAGACCTCAATTGCAATGGTAACTGGTGTAAGACTGGATACATCTTTGTGACCGAGTTTTACTGCAATATCTGCACAACACACAATATATTTGGTACTTCCATAAGCAAATGCATCATGGGCAAATAAAATTGTTTAATGCATTGAAAAAATAAAAGTTCAATCTCATAGATGAAATTGTCGAATGACGCATGTCGAAATTAAGATAGATTTCCACCCAAAGGAACAAGCATGCTTACTTTCTAAGGAAACCCTAGCATTAGCATTTGCATATGCTTCACCTCTCTCTTCCCAAAGAGTAGACAGTCGATTTAAAGCCTGCAGGGAAGTCAAAGGATAAAAAACAAGCCATATATTACGTTCATGGTTAACATCTGATCACTGTAATACCAAATCCAAACAAGATGGGAGATAAAATTAAATAGTTTGCAAAGACAAAAAGACCACCTCTGTGTATGCATCGCCTGATTCACATTGATGCAAAAGAGGGCGAGAATCAGTTCCTACAGCTGCAATTCTCTGTGCCAAGGCTTCGAGTGGTACATCTAACCAGACACTAATCCCCTTCTGCATATATCTCCTGATAAACAACAGAAAATGCATTTTAGTTCACATTACTGACATGAAGAATAAGAAAGGTGCTAGTAGTTGTAATCATTTATACCAGTTGATGGGCCGTGTAACTGCACCTCCACCAGTAGAAACAACAAGTTGACGCATCAAAGACAGTTTCTGCAGTACCTCAGTCTAACAGAAGAAGAATGACATAATATTTTTAGAATGGAAAGCAAAGAAAACTTAGACTAATAACATTGCTAGATAATTACAATTAGGTTACAGATGGTAAAGTTGATGCCTTGATATTCACATATTTTCACTGTAATTACAAACTCTAAGTTTTCTGTAACTCCAAAATTCATCATAAATCTAGTACCAGTAGTGATAGGAACACAAAAATTAGAACAAAAAATAGCAGAACATCACTACATAATAAAAAAATTTCACTACAAGACAAAAAAATCATTAGAAGACAAACTACTTTTTTTTTTATGGTCTCATATAGTTTTTCAGCTAATTTTTGTACTCTCTTTCGTACAAACATCATTATTCAATCCAGTAATTAACTGACGCCAGATAAATAGTACTTGTTTTGAGTGATCAAAATCATTTTGAGAGCATAACAATTATAAAAATAAAAATAAAAAAGGGTTTCCAAAGATAGAATGATATAGCTCAGTCAATTTTCACCTCCTAGGAACTTAAAAAAAGTAAGCCAACTGTTAACACAACAGAAGCCAGGAATGAGGGTTGGCTGAATTAGGAGGACCTATGATTTACAAAATTAATAGTGCTATGCTGTTTCAAACCTCTCCTGTAATTTATCTTCATTAACGTTGTAAGAAAACAAGCAATTGAACAACTAATTTTATTGAGCACATTGATAACAACATTTATATATAATATTTTTATATATTATAATGCTCCTAACTAACCTCCTTCTCTCTGAAAAAACCCTCTCCATAAAGCTTAAAGATTTCAGCCACAGATGTTCCATCCACAGACTGTTCGATCAATGTGTCACTGAGGCAACCAAAAAATTCACGCAATCCAGTTAATATTTAGCCAGACACAAATGATCTTATCAAGTCAATCTCAAATATGCAGGACGTGTTGCTAGTTGCACTGGTTAAAGTTCCAAAAAACCAACAGAGAAATATAACATCCAAAAAGTAGACAAGGTTATTTTGCAGTGCGCATTTACAGAAATTTACAACTACTCATTTCATTAAATTCCCCAGGTTCTTAGATAATTGAATTCCCCAAATTAAACATTTCACGTAGCTTTGATTCCAGAGCATATTCCTTTTTATTATACCCATCATCCAGATTCCTTTTAATGTAAGAATATATTGCCTAGAAAGTGATTTCAGTGCAAACCAGTCAAAAAATGAATAACCAAGTACTCCTGACAGAATCTTGCCCACAGTTGTTTTTCCAGAGCCCATCATTCCTGCATTTCAAATTTTATAGTTTAAGAAACTCAAGTTCTTGTATCATTTGCTGTCTCAATTTAAAAAAAAAAAAAAGAGAAGGGCTTAGACAAAGAAACTGACCAACAAGATATATACAGCGTCCACTTAAATAAGGCTCAATCTCCTGTGACTTATTCTGCAATTTTAGTACATCTAGTAAGATACATGCATCAAGGTTATCTTAGATGAGCAACAAATCTGAACTCAGTGATCAAGGCCAGAGTTTAATTCACAGCACTGTCTGGCAAAAACAGAAGTTAAATGATCAAAGCAGAAGAAAAGATATCTCATTACCAGACTTCCAGAGTCCAAATTAAAAATCACAACAGGAAATGTCCTCTACCTTTAAAACTTGAGCTTCATCAATAGGAGCATGAACATTTCCAGATTCCAATACTGAAGCTGCAAAGAAAAAATTAAAGTAAACTTTTAATACTGGATGAAAAAACATGTAGCCAGTTTATATTTTGTAATTGATTTTCATGATCACTTGATCCAGGAAATCTCTGCTCTAATATCTTAATTTTTAATCCATATTTCTACCTTGGCAGTTTCAGGTTTAAAAACCTTCCCTGCAAGCTAGAAGGTGTACAAATTTTTGTATTAAAGACAGCATTATGGTGAGCAATTCTTTAGCTAACCAGACTATTCAACTGAACAGAATATGTCTCACATACCATGCAACCTAAATTCCAAATCTTAGCATAAGTCTGGCTTCTAAACTCTACCAACCTAAGCTTTGAGTAATACTCACAGAATCCTACTACTACTGCTTTGACAAGCTCGCTATTACGCATCATTAGACCTTCGGTACTGTTAATTGCCCATGGAATAGCATGCATCAGACAACCAAGATCAGAGGCTCCCATTTCTGGTGCCTCTATTATTAATGAAAATCCTTTATAATTATGTAAACCTTTTATAAAGGAAAAAGTTGTCTTTAAAAAAGGAAAATCTTTTCCTTAAACTTACATTACTCGTTAACTTCCCAATTCCTACCAATCTAATGATCAGACCAAATTCATTCTTGATTGCAGTGTCATAATTTAGAAAATTAATATATATATATATATTTTGGTTCAATTCACAAAACATGAACAACCAAATAATCAAAATATGAGCATATTAAGCACATAAATTGTTGAGATACAATGGTAACTACCTGAAAGGCTATTGAAAGTACACGAAACCTTCACCGAATCATAGCTACGCTGTTTTGAAGCTACGTTTGGCTCCATTTGTGCTGAAATCAGCACTCGTAGCCTCTTCTCTTCCCTCATTCTCCGAGAAAATCGAACAGAACCGCTCGATTTTCTCGGAAACTTCTCCAAAGCAATCCACGTTGGACATTGCAACTTATGCAACACTTTAGCCTCCATTATTCACCTCAAAAAAGCAGCTTTATTTTACAAATAATTTAATGAATCTTTTAAATTAACTGCAGTTTTGTTCAATTTCACCGAAAAAGAAAACAAATAAATTAATCACTGAACGAATAATATTAAGAATTTTCTCTTGGATTGAATGTAAGACTCGATTCAATTGAACTTAAACATCAATAACAAACTCGAATAAATGAAATTTTTGATATATGAGCACTTTATAAGCTAAGAATATATCAGAAATGCTCTGTTTGGATGATGAGAAAATGCAGGAAAATATAAAACTCGTTTTTCTCTAAACGCAATATAATATATGCGTTGAAATTCAAGGAAGAACAGAGCTGACTCAGCGTCAGCGATTTTTTTATTTTATTTTATTTTCAAAATTAAAGCCTGCGGAATTTGAACGAGATTCGCACTCACACCTACCTCAAGCTCAAGGAGGAGTCTTGGCCTTCTAAAGAGCAAGACGCTTCCATCAATCGGTCGTTTGGTTCGGTAATTCTTCTATACGTATCTGTTTTCGGTATTTTTTCAGATGAATTAATTTTGAAGTAAATATGAATTTGTCCTTTCTTTTTTTGAGGAAAAAATACGAATTTACTAAGTTATTAATTACATTTGTCCCATATATTGCATCATATAATTAATATGTAATTTAAAGAAATGATATTTTGATGACCAATAAAACACTATTATCATGGAAGCGATAATATTATAATATGAATAATATTATTATTTTAATCAATAAATTTTTCTTTTGCAGCAATGTCACCTCTTTGTAGCCCTTACCAACCCACAGATTGGTTGGTGCCTTGGATCAAATTTTTGGGATTCATATTTTGCTGGTTGGGATTCAAAATTTTGGGATCAAGTTTGTGTCACATTAAAAATTGAAAATCGTATGAGCCGGTCAACCAGCTAATTGCAAGCGAATCAATTTCTCCTTGACCTCGAGAAATTACAAAGACCTGTATCAGCGCACGTGACGTGCGTAACCGCCAATAAACCAAACCCGGCCCTTCTTTTTGCTAAATCGAACCCACCTACCGTGGTTTTTGGCTCTCTAATGCTTCCACCAACCAAGTCGCATGATTTTCATCAATCAATGATGTTCACGTGATCATATTAATTATTGACTGTCAATTTGTACCGAAAATTATTTTTTAAAACCTTGGCCATGAAATAATAATTCTCATCGCGAAATTCAAAGCTTTTATAATTAAACTTCAGATCTTGTAACAGCAAATTATGGAGGATTTGGTCCCCAGCCAATTTATATTGAACTATTAAATAGTTTAAAAGAAATAAAAAAATTGCAATACGTTTTTGATGCCATTAATTATTAATCAAAAAATGATGGTGATTGGTGATTTAACTATGGTAGCGTTTATTTTTTTATCTTAAATTTAAATGGATCTAAATTTTTTTAAAGTCTTAATAGGTTTGAATATGAAAATTTAAATAATATGCTTGTTTTTTTTAATATATAAATATAAGTGGCATCTTGTTTGTTTTTATAATAAAAAATATCTTAAACTTGGTTGTTTGATATTTATATCTTTGTAAATTAAAACAAAAAAGAGGATTAAATTTTATAATTTAAAAACTAAGTTATTTTATAGAGATATTTTTAGAATATAATATTTCGTTGTCATTCAGACATTTTCTCATTTAGATAAAAGTCACAAAACTTTACTTTTTCTATTAAAATGTAAATGTCTGAAAATCAAACATAAGTGCCAAAAAATAAACAATTAAACTTTAAAAAATGTCTGAAATTAATAAAATTTTAGATTTAAAACATTTAAGAAATAACCTCTATGTATGTCTAATGTGTGTAAGGTTTCGTTGCCATCGGCTCTAATCATAGCCCCGTGATCATCGAGGATGCGAGATATTCACCCAACTTAAACCACTTAAAGCTCAAATATAAATTGTTTAAAATGTTGTCAAATATCAATTAAAATTGTTTAAACTTTGCCAACAAATCTACTGTATTACAATTAGGAGTTTATTAAAAGTTAAGAATAGTAGTTTACACTTTCAATTTTTTATTTTGAAAAATAATATTAAATAATATCGTATTTATCAATTAATTAGTAAAATAATATAATTAATTCCCTTAAATCTTCGGGCTTTTATGATTGGGCACTCTGTCTTTGAGCTTAAAATGGTTGACTTTTTCAACGATTGTCCTGCAAGATGAAAATGAAGGGTTAGAGGAGCCAATATTATCAAACGAAAAGAATGTAACCTATGATATCTAAGTGATATTGAAAATCATCTTGTACTAATGTATACTTGAAACGCGGCCTTGACAGCTCTAAAGTTGAAATCAAGAATTGACTTGAAATCTAATATGCATGGTAATGATCCTTGTAGGCGCTATGCAACTTGATTGGTTATTTGGCTATGGATGTGCTTTACGCCTGCTAGACTTGGCGGTTGGCAATAGGTCGGGTGGAGTTCAAATCATGCCAAGTCCTAACCAAACCTTATCAGTAAAATGAAGGATCTTAAACCTTGGCCCGATCCTTATCAGGTCAAGGTCAGGTTCGGGCTTAATTCAATCCCATCATAATTTTTTTAACTTTTTATTTTATTTTAATTTTATTAGAATGAAACTCTTATTTTTCATTCTTTATTAATAATATCACATTATTATTATACTATTTTAACGTTGAATTTAATTGTAAGGAACTTAATAAATTATTTTCTTATTTAACTTTACCGACAATATAATATGTAACCATCTAACCAATTTAACAAATTAACCAAACTAACAAGAATTAAATAAATCAAAATACAAAATAACTAAATTAATAATGTGAACATGAGTTGTAACCACGTGTAGTATGTGTATTTAACTTTTTAGTGCTATAATTTTTTTTTTATCTTAAAACTTAATTTAAGGATCAAAAATTGAGTTAAGACTTTTTTGTGAGGCTCTAAGTTGAATGTAATCAGGTCTTGATTCCTTAAACCCTAGCCCAACCTTTGACCCTTTAAATTTAGGTCAAAGTCCTAAAAATTAAGGTTGGATCAATCGAGTCAAAGGTCAGGTCAAGATTTTTTTTCCCATCCCTAATATCTACGGTCTCTTAAGTTCGAAGCATTGGTGTTTTTAGTGGAAGCACATTCTATTGATTTCCTTTAATAATAGAGTGGAGCTTTTAACATCCCTTAAATTTTTGATGCAGTAGACGTTTAAAGTTCTAATATCTTGTTCATTCTTGAGAATAATGGAATAAAGGAATTATTTAAATTCACGTTGATTCGAGAGAATATTGAGAACTTAAGGGGGTTAATACTCGTTGATTCCGTAGAATACCGATAATTAACAAAACTCAAAAACTCATGCAAAGTTTTTGAAACTGAAAATATTATTGAATTGAAATTTGCCTTTAAAAGCTACAAGAGATGACTATTTATATTAGTAGTAATTATCCTAAACCATGAAATAAAAGGAAAACAAAATTCTAAATTGGAAAGGAAAACAAAAGCCCTAAACCTAGATAATAAGGAAACTAATCTAAACATGATAAGGATTTCTAGTCTGCACCAATTTCTTATAACACCCCTTTTAAGTTTTACTTCCTAAATACACAAATATATATATATATATATATATATATATATATAAAGCTGGGACTATAAGAGGTAATGTTGCATCACTATTTCTCATCTTCTTATATTCTCTATTATCTAATATATTAGTTGAGATTAAAAAATAATTATATTACAAAATATTAAAAATAGAAAATAATCATTAGATTACAAAAGATTACATGTCTTTTCATCTTTCTATTTAAATTCAACAATATGTAACCATTAATAATAATTAATTATAAGTCTTAAAGCATTCATTTATTTTATTATGCCAACAATTAAACTTTAGTGATTTAAAATATATCAATCAATTAATTAATATAGGAAGGAATTTTCCTTCATCTTCCCTCAACAATGCCGTTAGGGCCTAATTTCAATGTCATAATCTCATATTTAATTATGCAACATTTTGTTTAGTGCCTTTTATCTTCTTCAAACTCTATAAACATTAAGTATTTAAGATTTGTGGCATCATTATTTCTCATCTTTTTATATTCTCTATTGTCTAATATATTGGTTGAGATTAAAAAATAATTACATTACAAAATATTAAAAATAGAAAATAATTATTAGATTACATGTCTTTTCCTCTTTCTATTTAAATTCAATAATATGTATTTTGTGCTTCATACAGTACTATTTTCTTCATGAGTTGAACAATGATAAAGATAGTTGGATGATAAGGGTTAAGCTTTGTAGAGTGTGGAAGTCTGTTAATACCAAGAAGAATGGAGAATTGATTAGTGTGAACATGATTTATATTGATGAAAAGGTTGTATAAAAATTCTTTCTCCCATTGTTTTCTTTAATTTTTTTCCCAATTGTTTTACACTTAATGTAGCATTTTCTTTTTGTCGAAAAATCTAATGCATGCAACAATCAGGAAAAATTTAGTGACAAGGTTTAGGCACATGTTGAGTGATGGTTCTTTGTATAGTGTCAAGAATTTGAAAGTTGTTTCAACTACTGGCGAGTACATACCACTTTCAAATCAGTATAATATTATTTTCTTGGTTATAACTTCACTTAAGAGGTTAGAAGAAGGAACTGTTAAGATTTCAATCAATGGATTCCAATTCATATCTCCGAATTTGATTGATACACGTGTGAATAATAATACACTCCTCTCAGTTTTTTTTTAATTACTAATGTTTGTTAATCTTTAAGCGTATATTAAAAATAATTGATCCTTATATTTTAACATGTTTATGTTATTTTTTTCATAATATTACAGATGTTGTTAGAAGTTTATGTGGTGTGGGTGATATTGAGTTCGTTATAGCTGGTTGGAAAAAAAAAAGATATAAAAGTTCTAACAGATTAGAAAGTTGAATATAATTTGGAACTTATCAATAACTACAAAAGGTATAAGGTTTGTACACTTACACTATACACATTAATATATATTTTTAAAGTTAATAAAAAAATAATTAACTCTCATAAATAACATCAGTTTTATAAGACTAACTCATCTTAAAAAAAAATCAATTCATATTTTTTACCAGTTTCATCAAGTGCAAGTAAGAAAAAATGATAATACTAAATTCTTTTTCCAAAGTCACGCGAAGCGCGGTTATATTTCTTAATTTAATTTATAAAACACAAACCCATGTGTTAGAATAACCATATTTTCATAGAATTTTACTCTAAAAAACGTTTCTTTAAATTTTTTATTTATAAAATGTGTATAAATCTTAAAGTCTTAAATTATTTTTTTCTCATAATATTGTTTATATTTCTATAATCTTTTCAAAAAAATTAATTAAAATCAAAAACATAAATGTGAATTATGAAATGAGATATGTGTAAAGAATTTTTTAAAAGAATAATTTATTTAAGTGTTTAATTGAATTTCTATTAAAAAAAAAAACTTACCTTTAGTTGTTCAGTAATTTCAACCGAATGGAGGTTTTATAAGTACTTTTGCGGGGTGTTAAAGGACATACCCTTCATAATAATTGTTAGATGGGCTTAAAACGTTAACTCCAAACTCTGCCCAAGGTTTAACATTTGAGTTTGGACTAGGACAGATGCAGAGATGGTCTCTCCCAGCTCTGTTACCAACAGCTAAAGGCAGTGGCGGCAACATTTGAACATGAACGTGCGGGAGCTCTAGAATGAGAGTTCACCAACGCTTAACTCACAGTCTGAGAAAGCCTCATCACAAAATCAAGAATTGCAACTCCTCCAACTTATTGAAATCGGTTACATTTTCTCCACGAAACCCATCTCTTCAATCTTTCAATATCAGTACAAAACGCAGCGTGTTAGCCTGGTTCCTGCAACGCCCTTTACCTGACAATTTCAACAACGAACGTATTACGTGTTACAAACAAGTTCACGCACAAATTGTCATCAGTGGCTTACAATGTGATACTTTTCTTGCGAACATGCTTTTGAGAAATTATTCGAAAGCTAATGATTTGGATGGTGCGCGGAAGTTGTTTGATACAATGTCTGAGAGGAATTTAGTTTCGTGGTCTTCGTTGGTTTCTATGTATACTAAAAAAGGTTATGGGGAGGAAGCTTTGATGGTGTTTATTGGGTTTTTAAAAGTTGGTAATGGGAGGCCTGACGATTACATTTTATCGAGTGTTATTTGTGCCTGCACGCAATTGGGTGGTGGTGGTGATGGTGGTAATGCGGGTGAGCAAATGCACAGTTTTGTTATTAAGAGCGGTTTTGATCGAGATGTTTATGTGGGTACATCTCTGATGAATTTATATGCAAAAAATGGAAGTGTGGATGATGCAAAATTTGTCTTTGATGGTTTAATGGTGAAAACGGCCGTTTCTTGGACTACAATTATAACTGGGTATGTGAAGAGTGGGAGGAGCGATTTGTCATTGAACTTATTTAATCAAATGAGGGAGACTGATGTTGTTCATGATAAGTACTTGCTCTCTAGTGTGTTGAGTGCTTGTTCAATGCTTCAGTTTGTTGGGGGAGGAAAGCAAATTCATGCTCATGTTTTGAGGAGAGGAATGGGAATGGATGTTTCAGTTATTAACGTGCTTATGGATTTTTATTCGAAATGTGGTAGAGTGAAAATGGCTAGAAGGCTTTTCGATGAGATTGAAGTTAAAAATATTATTTCATGGACCACATTGATTGGTGGATATATGCAAAATTCTTTTGATAGAGAAGCCATGAAACTGTTCACAGAGATGACAAGATCGGGATGGAAGCCTGATGACTTTGCTTGCTCTAGTGTTCTCACATCATGTGGTTCAGTTGAGGCTCTAGAGCAAGGGAGACAAGTGCATGCTTACTCTTTTAAGGCCAATATTGAGTCAGATAATTTTGTGAAAAATTCTTTGGTTGATATGTATGCAAAATGTGATTCGTTGACTGAAGCAAGAAAAGTTTTTGATGTTATGGCTGATCGCAATGTGGTCTCATATAATGCAATGATTGAAGGATACTCAAAACAGGAGAAGCTATCTGAAGCATTGGATCTTTTTCATGAGATGAGGGTTGGATTTGTTCCCCCAGGCCTCTTGACCTTTGTTAGCCTCCTCGGATTATCATCTTCAGTTTTTTCCTTGGAATCAAGCAAGCAAATTCATGGTCTCATCATCAAATATGGGGTCTTCTTGGATGTATTTGCTGGAAGTGCTCTAATAGATGCTTATTCCAAGTGCTTTAGTAATAAGGACGCAAGACTTGTGTTTGATGAGATGAATCAGAGAGATATTGTTGTATGGAACGCCATGCTTTTGGGTTACACTCAACAGTTGGAAAATGAAGAGGCTATCAAACTCTATCTTGAACTACTCCTATCGCAACAAAGACCTAACGAGTTTACTTTTGCTGCTCTAATCACTGCAGCCAGTAACCTAGGAAGTCTGAAGCATGGTCAACAGTTCCATAACCACCTTATAAAGCTGGGTCTGGACTTTGATCCATTTATTACAAGTGCACTTATCGATATGTATGCTAAATGTGGAAGCCTTGAAGATGCTTATGAAACTTTTGGTTCCACAACTTGGAAAGACGTTGCCTGTTGGAATTCCATGATTTGTACTAATGCACATCATGGGGAACCCATGAAAGCCCTTTTATTGTTCAGAGAAATGATAATAGAAGGACTAGAACCCAATTACATCACATTTGTGGGTGTGCTATCAGCATGTAGCCATGCAGGACTCATAGAAGATGGACTTGATCACTTTCAATCAATGGCTGGGTTTGGAATTGAACCAGGGATGGAACATTATGCATCTGTGGCTTCTCTTTTAGGCCGTGCGGGCAAACTATATGAAGCAAAGGATTTTATTGAGAAAATGCCAATAAAACCAGCAGCAGTTGTGTGGAGGAGTTTACTCAATGCATGTAGAATGTTTGGCAATGTTGAACTGGGAAGATATGCAGCGGAGATGGCAATTTCTATAGATCCAATGGATAGTGGTTCATATACTCTGCTTTCAAATACTTTTGCATGTAACAGTATGTGGGCTGATGCCAAGCAGGTGAGGAAGAAAATGGACCTTGATGGGATAATGAAAGAAGCTGGTCGTAGTTGGATAGAAGTGAATAATGAGGTCCACGCTTTTGTTGCCAGAGACAAAAGTCATCATGCAGCTGATCTAACGTATTCAATTTTGGATAATTTGATTCTTCACATTAAGGGCGTCGGTTATGTACCTAATACTTCGGCGCTCTGTTGAATGACTGAGGACAAGTTGCTGACAATAGCACTGAAAAACCAAAGCCTTATTTGAAGCAGTTTTAACCTTGAGCTAAGATGAATACGCTTCTAGAATACATCCACATTGTGGCCACTCTACTGACAATTCAGTGTAGAATATTAAAAAGTTCTCAGGTGCATTACCTGTCAGCAAGTTGACTTCTTTTTACAGCAACATGGGTTACTGTATGAGTTGAAGCGTAAAAGTAGTGAATTGGATCCTTCTCAGGTTTGAAACCCCAGAGAGGGAGAATCTGCTGATAGAGACTTTCTTCTGAGATACAGAGTCTTCTGAGATCACTGGACTTATTTTCACTACAATTGGAACACCAAGCTAGTAAGTAGATAGGTTTTTATTTTCAGAAAATTAAATATGCTATGTATCTTGATTCTTCGAGAAATGAGAATGAAAACAAATTTAAGGTCAATGAAAATATGGGGTAAAGAAAAAGAAGAAAAATATTTTTGAATATATTAATATGTTCTCTCTTGGTTCTTGAATATTTCTTTTAACATCCATGTTATGCCTCCTAAGTTGTATTTCTATAAGATCATTTGCATTCTAGCACTTGTTTTCCCTTCATTTTTTCACATTCCAGAACATAGTTTTTTTTCTTTCGGGTCCTCCTTTAATCCTTTGAGTTATTGTTTATTCCTCTTGTTGATTTTAACTTGTAACAGGTTGAAGCAAGGAGTGCCTGATCTCTGGAAGAGAGATAAGGGGGTCTCTTCAAAAGCACCAATACATGTCTTGCCTAGAAAACACAATTCATAATGCTGATATCATTTGAAGGTCATATGACGTAAACAAGATTGATCAAATTATTTTTGATTGCTGCTTACCAGTTAGGTAAGTGGTATTTTAATTTTCTCCTTTTTTTTCTTTGGTAATTTTTAAAGTCTTCTCTCATTAATTTCTGTGATAATTCCATTTGGAGTTTCATGAATGGTATCTGTAAACATGGTTTGCGCTTTAAATAAAATATTGCCACTTTAGATCTGGAGCTGCAATGCAATAAAACTAATTCTTCATCGTGAAACTAGCAAAGTCGGTGCAATGACACTGTCCACTGAGAACAAAATCCACAGTGGAAACTATACACTTGAAATAAAAATGGAAATTCTAAAATATAACTTTCACTTTGCATGCAGTGAGAATTGAGTATTGATCAAGAAGATTCTTCAGCAGCTGTCGCCAGTAATCCCGAAGTCATACCTCGTTGTACGCTACACTATGCAGCTATGTACATCATACTCATGTATTGGTTCGGACACAAAATGTTCCTTGATGAGATTGTCAACAGTCATCGAGAATGGTAACTGTTATCTTCATCATTCAGTGAATAACATTTAGTCACTGGCTGCTGGAGTCCGAAGCATTCAGTCGAAGCACCACAGCGAAAACCCCCACAAGAAAGCTCTAAAGAACACACTAGCTAAAGATCAAACTTGCTGTGGAGAGAAATATTTTCTGGGAATTGACTTCTAACATCCTACAGGCCCTTTTTGTATATAGGTAGCTTGAGCCTCTAACATCCTTAACCAAATCCAATTGTATGAATTTTTTGCCCCTAGTCTATTGAATGGAAAATTACAGCCATTTTCTCGTTCCCTTTCTAGCAACTAGCAAGTTTTCTATTCTTCTTACGGGCTTCAACAATTTTACCAGTTTCAAAATCAAAATAAATGATATTCTTTGATAGTAGTCTTTTGGCTTTAATTCAAAATATGGCTGTGATCGTAAAAATCATTTTTATAATGTTGAACTGATAAACAATAGGTATTATTTGACAAATGCCCTATTTGAAAATGAGACGATATAACTTCTAAACTACAGTTGGTGTAAAAAAAAAATTGTAATTAAAAAATAAAAATTAGTATGTAGTAAATAGACTTAATAGATTTGATAAAAAATTATAAAAAATTTATAAATTTTTTATCATATAAGTAGTAGATTAAATCAACTTAATTTTTAAACCACAGTTTAAACTCAATACTAAATAGGACCAAAAATATTTTTAAAATTATATTTCGCGGTAATCCATATTACCAATCTTATAACGACTGGTTACACACATAAAGCAATTGCAATTTTGTAATACTTCATGAACGGTATCAAAAGAATAGATTAACGAGATGTGAGAAATATTGTTTACGTCATGACTTATTGTACATACTATATGAAGTCTTCAAATTACAAAATTTTTTTGGTCAATTTACTGATTTTATTCTTCTTCTTCTTCTTCTTCTTGTTAAAAAGAAAAAGTGAACCGTCATCCAACAAACAAATAGACTGGGCCGTAATCCGTTCGGCCCAACGGGCGACATGGGCAATTCGGGCTGAGCCCAGAGTTTTATCTTCAATTAAAACCCTTCGCCGTTTTCTTCGAGGACCTTCGTCTTCTTCTTCTACCTCAAAAACTCTCTCTGTTTCTCAAATTAACGCAGAGATAATCGTCACAGCTCAATCTGAACCGCCGGTTAACCGTTGATCTGATTACCTGTTTGATAATCCTGTCTCATCTGCGACAATGGCGACTGTCATGCAGAAAATCAAGGACATCGAAGATGAAGTAACTCCGTTTGAATTTTACTAATTTTATTGATATTTCAACTAATTATTTTTTTCAAATTTTTTTTTGTTTTTGTGTTTTATTAACTCTCAAAAATATGTTCGTGAAAATTGAGAATTGAATATATGAGACTAGAATATGAACATCTGGCTTTGTTTGTGTGTGTTGTAGATGGCGAGGACTCAGAAGAACAAAGCTACAGCGCATCATCTTGGCTTGCTCAAGGTACATGAATTTTTCTGTTGAATTGCAAAGTGTGGTGCAATGGAAAATTTCAATCAGATCCTCTTAGGTTTTTGAATTTCCACTCACCCCCAATTTAGTGAAGTATCCCCCCTTATTACTTAAAAATTCCCCTTTTATTACTTAAAATATTGATTCTTTTATCATTCATGAAAATAATAATTTGAAAACCTTCAGATAAATCCCCACTCTTTTCACAGCTTGTGATAAGCTTGTAAATAATTTGTAAACGTTAAAAAATAACGTATGTTTAATCATGCTCGTTGCCTGCATAGAGTGAGTTGTTTGTGAAGTTTTATATCTCAAATATTTCCTTTTCTTATATAAGCAATGAAAATTGCTCCAGTATTTTAGGGGAATATATTCCACTTTTATGTTCTGATTTGGAAGAGTATAGTGTGTGGCCAATTTAGAAGGGATATTATCTTTTACTATCAATTTAGTTTTAGCACCTTTGTTTGCTTCACTAATGTATCTTATGACTTATTTTTAGAACCAATCCTTCCCTACATTAAATAATTTTGAAATAGGAATAAGATTATACCTCATAACTGGATGCCAGAGGAAAGTCTATTTGGCATGATCAACGTATTGAATTTGATGTTATAGTTGACTTTTGATGATCACCTTGTTAGAGGCTAATGTGAGACTGGTTTTCTTTATATTCAGTTGAAGAACTGTGAAAACATAATTTTTCAAATGTGATAGTTAACATGATAACTATTGGTTATGTATTAGAAATGATCTAACCTTTCTGAGTCCCAGCCTCATTTGATCATCATTCACACTCACCTCTTGCTGTTTCATTATAATTTTATATTTTGACGATGCTATATGTGATTATTTTTGTGTTTTTAGGCTAAACTTGCAAAGCTACGAAGGGAACTTCTTACACCTACGTCCAAAGGAGGTGGTGGTGGTGGTGGGGAAGGTTTTGATGTCACTAAAAGTGGAGATTCTAGAGTTGGTCTAGTCGGTTTCCCCTCAGTTGGGAAATCTACACTTTTGAATAAGTTAACAGGGACATTTTCAGAGGTATGAAATTGTTGTTTGTGGTCTCATTAATGTGTTCTGCATTAAGGGGATGGGGAAGATGAGATGAAACTTGTTTATTTGTAAAATTTATGCTTCCCTAGTGTGACTCCTCTTGATCTCATTAATGTGTTCTGCATTAAGGGGACGGGAAAGATGAGATGAAACTTGTTTATTTGTAAAATTTCTGCTTCCTTAGTGTGACTCCTCTTCTTTCTGGTTTGCAGGTTGCTTCATATGAATTTACTACTTTAACCTGTATCCCGGGTGTGATTACGTATAGAGGTGCCAAAATTCAGGTATTGTTAATTATTTGTACTTTTATTTTGGGCAGTGCCACAACCTGAAATATAAAATACTATTTAGTTTATCATTTCGAGTTGAATGATGAAAGTTATGTCAAGAGGTTGTTATATTTTTGTATCTAGTTAGAGGAGCTTCAGTCAAGCATAATGTGTAGGATCTACTTGTTATATTTCGGTTGATCTACGTGTTATATTTCTATTAAAAAACCAAAAAGTGTGAGGGAGCAAGTGTGAGAAAGAATGTGAACTTGGATTTTGAATCTTTTATTGAATTCAAATTCACTGATCGGTATTTATGATCCATAGGGTTTCATATATCAAGTTTTGTAATAGGATATGGGTTCAATGTTGATCATATAAGTTTCACAAATTTGACTTATTTGAGAATCTGATAAAAAATAATGGAGAGGCAATTTGTCATAATGCATGCCATCATGTCAAAATGTTATTTGATAAATTCACACATTTAGATTAGATTCATGATTTTATAACCTCATGATTCTCAATCTTCCTTCCTAATATAGGTTCTTTCTTTAAAGATAAATATAATGCTGCAGCTATTATGATTTGCAGTTGTTGGATCTTCCTGGTATCATCGAGGGTGCTAAGGATGGGAAGGGTAGAGGAAGACAGGTAATCATAATATGTTTGGTGTATACTTTTATTTTGGAGAATCTCTTTCGAGCATCATGCTTTTTTTGTAGCTGGAAAATTTTCAATCTTGTCTTTGTTATTGTGGTCGTTACTGATAATGATGAGATTGAATTTTATCAGTCTAGTATTTTGTGGTTCTATTTTTGAATTTTATCTGTCTACTATTTTGTGGTTCTATTTTTAACATTACTTTTTTTTCCTCCCTCTCTCCTTTTATGCGTTTTGTACGCAGATCTGGTTGTCTAGTTTGGATATTTCTGTTTCATTTGCATCTTTGTATGCTCTACTCTTTGGGAATCATTTTATTGAAAAGTCATTTATTTGCAATTCAGGTTATCAGTACTGCTAGGACATGCAATTGTATCTTAATTGTTCTTGATGCAATAAAGCCAATAACTCACAAGCGTCTGATAGAGAAAGAGCTTGAGGGATTTGGCATTAGGTAATCTGAACGTATCTGTTATATTTTCATGCTCTAAGCTGGTGTTCTGGTATATCAATTGCACTTTATTTCACTGTATAGTTTCTCTGGTTTCATGCCTCCATCTGTTCAGTTGTTTTTTAGTTTGATGCTAGTGCTAATAAATTTTAAACATTTTGTATCTGCTGATTTTAAAAATTGTGAGCCAATTGTTTTTAGTTGGTTGGCATTCTCTTTTTTTTTTCTTTCCTAGAAAGTGTTAATAACCAAATTCCCTAAAGGACTTTCTATTGCTATTTGCAATACGTTAAGCATTCCTTTGATATTTGATAAATCATACAGTAGTTGGTCCTACTCTTCTCTGTGTAATTTTCTAAAGCTTACTCTATTCAGCACTACCCAGTGGACCGTGCTTCTTTAATATTCCTTTTAACATCTATCTTATGCCTCTTAAGTCATATTTATAACAGTATCTGCATTTGAGAACATAGATGTCTTTTTCCCACACTCCAGAACTTATCCTCTTTGCTTTTAGTTTGTTTAATTATTATTTTTTTCAATTTAACCTTGACCACCTCACTTTTGTGTAATTATATATTTTTTAGATCAATTTGATAAGTTGTATTCTTTTAATAGGTTAAACAAACAACCACCTAATCTGACATTCAGGAAGAAAGATAAGGGAGGTATCAATTTCACCTCAACAGTTACCAACACAAATCTTGACCTTGAGACTGTGAAGGCAATATGCAGTGAATACAGAATTCATAATGCTGATATCACTCTGAGATACGATGCAACAGCTGATGACCTTATTGATGTCATCGAAGGCAGTAGGATATATATGCCTTGCATCTATGTCATAAACAAAATTGATCAGATTACTCTTGAAGAGCTGGAGATTTTGGATAAGCTTCCTCACTATTGCCCAGTTAGGTAAAGTTCTTTCCACTTTTATTTGTCTCTTTCCATAATTGTTTCAAGTCTTTTGTCATTGATCTCTGTTCCATTATTCCATTTGGAGTTTCCTGAACTAATGTAAAATATGGTTGCATCAAATTGAAAACATTTGCTGCTTTCTTGCTGTAAGATTATAAGTTAGCACGCTTTCAAGGATTTCATGGGCTTTATTTGCTCATTTGTTTTGTAAATTGTGATAACTACTGTGCAGTGCGCATCTGGAATGGAACCTTGATGGTTTGCTGGAGAAGATATGGGAATATCTTAATTTAACTCGTATATACACAAAGCCCAAAGGGATGAATCCGGACTATGAAGACCCTGTGATTTTGTCATCTAAAAAGAGGACAGTCGAGGATTTCTGCGAGCGAATTCACAAAGATATGGTTAAACAATTTAAGTAGTGAGTATTCTTTCCCAAACTTATGGCTCCAAAAAGCTTGAATTTCTTAAGAAATGAAGAACATGGATATTGGAAACCAATTTGAATTCATTTTTCAGTCCCTTTTTTTATACTGCACTAAATACTTTGATCTGGAAACCTGATGTGCAGTGCTCTGGTATGGGGGTCAAGCGCAAAACACAAGCCACAAAGAGTTGGCAAGGTTGACTCTATAGCCCGATTGTCGTGTTCTCAGTTCCTGTCTTCATTCTTCTTTTCTTTGTTTTTTGGTTTTAATTGTATTTTTTTTTTAAATTCATCTTCACCTCCTTTGCTGATCTAACCAGAAATATTTGTGCTTTATACTCATCAGGAGCATGAGCTCGAGGACGAGGATGTTGTTCAGATTATCAAAAAGGTGTGATTCTCATAAGAATTAAAATTTGTTGGTGTTATACGACAAAGTTGTTCTGCTAAACTTCATGCACCGTAAGGAGTAAGAGCCTGTTATTAGATTAGGTAGACCTAGGAGACAGCTTGATGTGTAATTAAGCTATTTTGTGGTCAAGCTCTTTGGTTGTGATCCACTATGTTGCCTGGTTAAAATCTCCTATGCTAATTTTTTGTACGACAAAGATCGTAGTTTTTGTGCATTTTGGGACTTGCCTCTCTCCAGAGTGTTTTTTACGTTGTCATTAATCTATCATGAGAAGAGATTGTGTAAGATTTAAAGACTGAAAGTGCACTATTACAGTATCACTTGTATTGTTCTCTACACAAGACTTATTAATACACTTTATATGTCTTTGATTTTTTTAAGAGTTGAATAAGTCAGAACAAATATTTTAGTGCTGCATTGCAATGTACAAAATTGTTCATGCAAAAAGTCTACATCCTCTTACTATTCATTCTAGTGAACTTGTTAAATTTTGGTGATACCAATTGAAAGATTCCTTGTAGGCATGCTTTCTTTTGTTTGCTTGGGAATTATGATTATATGTTTGGGTCAATCTATAGATAGGTTCAGATTGATCCAGAGCCATAATCAGGATGATTAATGCTCATCATCCTCATACTATTCCATAAGAAGAATCAATTATCAATCGCTTACTTTATTACTCCACCAAGTCAATAAGTAAGGGGAGCTTTCTTCATCTGGTCCCACTGAGGAGCCGTCTCCTTCTAGGGATTCTTCCATCTAAGAATCAGAAAAAAATGGACTGATTAACCTCTGTTATAGGAAGGACTTCTAACAGGAGCACAGGAGAACACCTTGGTAAAAGTTGTAAGAGACTTTTGATTTACTTTTCATTCCGGATCTCTGTTAATCGTACAGAACAATTCTCTAAATACTCCATTGCAAACATAGCAATAGGACACAACACTCTCCAAGAACAAACATTATAACAGAAGAAAAGGCTGTGGAACAAAAAACAGGATAGTAACCACTTTGCAGTGACCAGCTAACCAAGAACTTCCTCCGGAAACCTCACCAGCACCGGTCATCAAGGATTCTTGGATTCTGTTACATGAGTAAGACAAATATAGAGCCCAAGATTAGGATTATTGGAAGTTTTATGGAAAGGTTGCTAATGGCATGTGTATGAATTAAATGAATAGACAAGCATACATATACATATGTGATACACTTACATATCTTGTTGAAGGCTACAATATCGCAGCTCTGGACATATTCATTTATTGGCTCAGCCATCAGATGCTCCTCAATGAGATTGTCAACAGACACCAAATCATCCACAATGGTAAGCATTATCTGCAACTTCTTTATGCCATAACCAACAGGTACAAGTTTGGCTGTGACATCAAACATGTTCATGTTAGCTTGAAGTTCAGAAACTAAACTGTAAGTTTAATATCAGCTTGTCCAATTACATTCTTCTGATCGAGAAAAGGTGAAATTTAATTAGGAGGTGGTTTGAGCTGCAGCAAGCATTGAAGATATATTTATTGACATCAAACATAAAGGAAATTATAGCTGAAGTGCATATAGAAAAGACTTGCATGCTCCCCAGTGCAACCCTTCCATCTTAATGCTGCGTACTGCTTCCTCGAGCTTTTGCATATCAGTCTCATCATTCCATGGCTTTATATCCAATAGAACTGATGACTTGCCAGCTGAGAATGAAATACGAGGGAATTCAAAATGTAGAATAGAAAAAATTAAGCACAAAACAGCTGAGCCTGTTGTTAATAAACAAATTAATCAGTCAATAAGAAGAGAAGCTTACATTCTTTCCTCTTTGCAGATGCTTTGATGGCAGCTGAGCGTTCTTCAGCAGCCTTCTTGTCCTCTTCTGTCTCCTCACCAAACAGATCCACATCATCATTATCATCGTCAGCGGCAGCAGCCTGAGAATTAAGTATAGCCAAATTTCATAACCAAGCGAGGAGCATAATTGATATAAGTTCCCAAATAAGCCAACCGCCTCCAAATCCGAACCCCATGATTATAAAAATTAGGGTAAAAGCTCGTTTAGTCCCTATATTTTGAAGTTAGTGTCCGTTTAGTCCTTATATTTTTAAAAATACCTCAAATCATCCCTACCATTAAATTATTGACATTTTCGCCATTATCTTTTGTTCCTTTTAACTTATTTTTATAATATTGCCCTATTATAATAATTTTTTAGACATTATTAAAAAGAAAAAAATAACCCTATTATAATAAATTTTTTTAGACATTATTAAAAAGAAAAAAATAAATTACCAGTTTAACACCAAAAAATAAAATAAAATAAAATATATATATTAATTTTTGTGGAACACACTCTTGAGTTAAAATATTAATTTTTCTAAAAAAATTGATAAATGTAATTTTTTACGATATTAATTTTTTAGACATACGTGAGCTTCCACAAAAATTAATATATACCTTTTTTGTTTTTATTTTATTTTTGAGTTTAATTTGATAATTTAATTTCTTTATTAATATCCAAAAAAGAAATATTATTGTAAAAATGTAATATTGTAAAAATGTAATATTGTAAAAATAAGTTAAAAATAATAAAAAATAATGGCATAAGTGTCAATATTTAGTAGCAGGGACGCTTTGAGGTATTTTTAAAAATACAGGGACTAAATAGACACTAACCTCATAATATAGGGACTAAACAAGCTTTTACCCTAAAAATTAATAGGAGTCCAGAGCAATGGAAAAAACTGAACCCGGAATAAGCAAAATGCTTGTTCAATCGTCAATTATTAATTAAACATACAAAAGGCAGTCACGTGCCTATGACATGAACACAGAACAGCACTACTTGCCTTTTTGTCATCAACTGGAAGAGTTGCAATAGGAGCAGATCCCTCTACAATGACACCAGACCCTTCTGCAGAAACACCACTGAATCGGCAATGCTCAGAAGTAAGCAAAAACGTTTCATGGAAAATGAAACTATTTAAAATCTATTACACAATTTAACACAACACTGGGAACTTTTTACAAGATGAGAAACTTACGAAATCCTTAAAAGCGCGTCAATGTGGTTGTACCAGCGAGACACGTTCACATATTCAGATGACGGTGGTTTAGAAAGTGCTGCATAAACAGTTATATCATCCTTTGAAGCTTGGTACCTGATAAAAGCACAACAAAAGGGAAATGACATTTCCCACCATAACTTCTCAATGATATTTTGACATAATAGAAATATACCCAGTAATGTAACTGCGAGTGAGCAGGCAATCGTCAAGTTTCTTCAAACCAATGTCCGAGTTGAGATCGTAGAAAGTAACTGCCATTGCTTGCTAAGTCTGAAGTCTATTTCCAGAATCATAATCAAAGAAAAACAAAAGTTAAGTACCAGTGTCTGTATCTTTAATGCATAATTTTTGAAGAAAAAACCTATAAAGTTCACTGTACTAACTGTGTTGAGTGAAATAAAAGAAGAGCTCAAATCAAACAAACTCAAATATTTGATCATGTATGGAATAGCTATATACTCTTGAGTCTCAAAAGAAATGAATTTTAAACCAAGATTACACTTTTATAATGATATGAATTTCAAAAAAGAACACTTCGAGCTGCCTCAATCTAGTAGTGCAAGTTAAAAGCTTCAAGAAATTTACTAATTAAACAAAAATAAACAAAACACAGAAAGGTGAAAAATTAGAGATTAAATTTTACCTTACTATGCCCTCAGTGAACGCTGAAGACTAACAGAGAGAGCCCTGGAAATTATAGAATGAAGCCAAAGAAACGAGAAGCCGCCAGAAACTGGTAGCCAATGCGGGTTTGACACGTGGAAAAGCTCAATTTTTTTTCCCAATCGTTTTTCATTTACTGGAGTGGAGAAGCTCGCAATCCTAATTAAATTCTAAACGGCTCTGCTGCTCCGTCTCTTTCAAAACTCAAAACTGAGAACAAGCCCTCACTAATCGGCCACCCGCCGCCGGTACCGCGTCGCGGCTGCCGCCGCCACGTTGTCTGCCCACTACTGGTCCTTCAAGTAAGAATTTATTATCTTCAAGTCGGATCTATTTCAGTGATTTGTTTAATTGTTTTAATTTCATTCTACCTGTAATGATTTGTAGTCTTGAATTTCTAAATTGTTAGTGAAGAACTCTCTATCTCTCTCTCTCTTTTTAATTAAGCTACATTTAATAAAAAATCATTTGGTGTATTTTTGTTAATGATTTTAGAATTTGCAATTAAGTTATACTTTTGTGTTACACTTGATTATATTTAATAAAATTCGTCATGTTGTGTATAAAATAATCTACAGCAGAATTTAGAACAGCTTGTGAATTGTGATATTCCGGCACTGTTGGTTGGAAGCACGGCACGATTTGTGACAATAAAAGAGAATTCAATTACGTCGGCTGTTGTGAGTTTGATTGTTTGAGATAAAATTCTTGTATTATATAATAGTATTTTGGATTGCATTTGGAAGGTAGCGCATGCCTGGAGCCATGTAACAGAGATGAACCCGAATTTGAGTATCGGATTGGGTTCTTAGTTTGCCAACTTAAACGATAGAAGGATAAGTTTAAATGCCGTTATAGGTTGTTCTTGGTCATCAAATTGATAACTGAATATTCAAGAAATATATGGCCCTTTGAATAGCAACCAAGCCATAGTTTCTGTTGTGTCTGCTCATAGTCTGGACTGGACGACTTATAGTGAACCTATAAACTCTAAAAAGTCTCAATTATGTTATATTTAAGTTAATTCATCTAGTGGCATTCAGGCTTCTAATCTTTTATTTGAGATTACGTCATATTAAAACTTGCAGTTTTTGAGCTTTGGCATATGTTACTTTCATGAACTGAGCTCTCATTTGTGTCTGTGTGTGTATTGCTAGGGATATATTACCTTAAAATTGGTAATCACAAAACCATGCTGCCGTCAGTATAATTTACACACCACGCCAAGCCCACTTCAGGGTCTTTGTCAAGTTAAGCAGCAGCGGTGGCAAGGAGATTCTGGGGTCAAGTGCCTTGTGCAAATTTAATTTTGGTGTGTGGGTTCTGAAAAATTTTGAGTGGGGTAGGGTTTTTTGTTTTGGTAATGTTATTGGTGTCTGATTTGTGTTTTGTGTTCTTTTTTACACTCTGCAACAAAATAACCTCATGTTTCGCCGACTCTGCACTTCGTTATCTCTCTCCAGCATCTCAAAAACCAACTCCCTATTTGCCTTCCAAAATAACCCCATTAAAGTTAAGCAACCACAACGAAGATTCCATCACTCTCTCTCTCTAACCCCACATTTTTTCTCATCGAACCTCAGAATGAACCATACCCAGACTGCTGCAGTTAAAAAGGCTGAGCTTTTACGGTCTCTTGAAGCTTCTTTGGGTCATGCCTTCGATTCAAACCCAGTTTGTCCTCCTCCAAATCCTTTGATAATTGTAATTAGTGGGCCAAGTGGGGTTGGCAAAGATGCTCTTATAAAGAAGCTGAGGGAATCGCGTGATTCGCTTCGTTTTGTTGTGACTGCTACTAGTCGGCCAATGCGGCCTGGCGAAGAGAATGGGAAAGATTATTACTTTGTGTCGAAGGAAGAGTTTTTAACAATGATTGATAAAAACGAGCTGTTGGAATATGCACTAGTGTATGGGGATTATAAGGGGATACCAAAGAAGCAAATTAGGGAGTATATGGCAAAAGGGTATGATATAATTTTGAGAGTGGACATTCAAGGAGCTCAGACTTTGAGGAGGGTTTTGGGGGATTCAGCGGTGTTTGTGTTTTTGATGGCAGAGAGTGAGACGGCGTTGGTGGAGAGATTGGTTGAGCGGAAGACTGAGAGTAGGGAGGAGTTGTTAGTGAGAATTGCTACGGCTAGAGAGGAGATAAAGCATGTGAAAAATTTTGATTACGTGGTGGTGAATGCGGAGGGGAAGCTTGATGTTGCAGTGAAATTGGTTGAGAGTATAATTGATGCTGAGAAGGCGAAGGTTCAGCAAAGAAGTGCTGTCATCTGAATTTTTGGAGGCTTTTGATTATGTAATGGTAATTTCTGTGTACTTTGGTTCTGATCAATTGATTGTTGTAGTGATTTTAGTGATGGAAGAGCCAAGATATGAATTTGTATTAGTCAGCTCTCCATGATTTCAGTCAACACTAGTGTATAGATTTACATCTTCAAAAATAATAAAATTTACATCTCATCTCACATTTCTAATAGTTATTTCATTACATAGAACAAAAATCAAACCGAAATCATGAGATTGATCAAAGAAGCTAGCGGCAAGAAGCAGCAATATATCAATGTCATCATTGTTTGCTTCTGAAAATGGAGAGAAATAGAACCCAATTAAGAATAGTGAAAAGAAAAAGGTGCAGCAGCAGCACACAGAGTAGAGAGATTGGCCTTCACTTGATCGTCAAGCTTTTACACAACAGTTGAAGTAGCTCAAAAAGCTCCTCCTAGTCTGTCCAAGAAGAATCAACCAGGAACATAGTAAGAACAAGGCTAGCCAAATTGAGAAAAGATATTTCAGAAATTGCAGCAAAAGATGACAAATGATTCAGAATATGTTCTATAAACTTGCCGATCATCTTTAACCGGCCATTTATGAGGAAGCCCCTATAATCTTCTTCACTTATTCAAGTCAGTAAAGATGTCGATATATTCAGTCTAGCAGAACATCCTTGTTTTTCTATTTTGCTATTCATTTTTTCAAGAGAAAAAAGAAATAGAAATACTGAGGATGCGAAAATCCTTATTTTATAAAATGCAGACTTGAGCTGGGACCTTAGCAACACTCCAACTAAAGACTAACTACATCTTCAACTAAAGATTAACTACATTCATGTGAATCTTGTACATTGGTAATATGCCAACCCCTAACCACCCAAACTGGTTTGTAGATTAAAACAATTATTGCATGTGCACCACTTGCACTCTTGTGTGGCCTAAGTATACAAAGACACCACCTTGGATCAAGTACAAAAATTATGTTGCCTGGTTCCCAGCACACATCTATATCACATCATATTGAAAATGATCTTTGAAGAATTTTAAATTATTAAAGTATGTAGATCCTAAGAGCCCCACTTGTTTATTAGAACCAAGCCATAGACTCGCATGCAACCGTTACAAAGACTTCAAAGAATTTTGTCTGGCATTCACAGATTCTGTACTTATCGGTTTCTACAATCCTAATTTTTTTTAAAAATTTTTTGCACACAAATAATTTCCCAAGATCCATTCAATATGTAATCTCCAAGAGAATATTGACTCGGACAGCACTTAAGGTTTAAGCTTTGATTATTAGCAGTAACACCAACACCCTAAACAAGAAAACATCAGTCAAAAAACAAAAGGGAAGGAGGCAAAAAAAGGGCATTGACCATTTCACTTTGCACATCAGGTTTATTATTTTCTATATCTTCCTTTCACTTAAACAGATTATTTCTAACCAATTAAGTAACGAGAGGCTTAAAATATACAAGATTCCTGAACTGGCAAGGCCGGATAAACCTACTCAACCGACCTATGTCCTTTTCCTTCCATCACTCAATGAAGTTGACCAGTTAAATCAAAACCATGTTAGATTTGTAAGTTAGCTGCTACCTACTTATTAGGAAATATCAATCCCACAAGATTTAATAATAACAGCTAAGTGATCACCCTACAATCATATACAGCACATGTACGCCGCTGCTCTTGCAAATGTTTGTGATGTCTATCAGACTCTCTATATCTCCATAACTAAAACTCACCAACTATCATTTGTGTACTTGCATTGAATCTATCTATCCAATTATGTTGCCCAGAAACTCTGTTTTCAGAGTCTCATATCACCATGAAACCACTTCCTATTTCCTAACTTGTTACAATCAACCAATCAATTCCTTACAAGTGTTGTCAGCCAACAACCTACTTCCAGAATTTGAAATGTCCTAAATTACTCTACTTTGAAATTGGCTTCATTCTTTCTCATTAATCTAACAACCAAAAGTTAGTTGCCAATTAACAAACACTTTTTTTTTTTTAAAAAAAAAAAGACTCATAAGCGGCACCACATCGATCTCATATAAGATTTTCTACGAAGATAATGAGTGAAAAAATGAAAATTTCTCACGGTTGGAGAGTGGTGGTGATGGCTCTGATGAAAATGATGCTGCTCATCATCTTGATTATTGTGGGCTTTGTTGTTACTGGGGGCAGTGGGGTTAATGAAGTCTTCTTCGTTGCCAAGACTTGCTCTTGACACATCCCTTTTGTTTTGCTTCCTCATTTCTCTAATTTTTGAAAAATCCAATGAATAATCAGGCACCTGTCCCTTCTGGTCCCAGTCCCCAAATTGCGGCACAGATAGCCATGGAGCATTTTTCTATACAAAAGAACGTAAAACATTAATCACATTAAAAGAAAACATTTTTTTTTTTAATGAACGTAAGTGGTTATTAAGTTTCAAAGCAATCCCCGTCATAATCTTCAAACTGTAATTAATTATCACTTCAAGAACCATTATGGATCATTGATCAATGAATTCTTTTAAGTATTTTAAAGATTTAATACTCCTTGTAAGGATTCGAAGTCTGTGGACTACAAAGACAGTTTGCATGTGTGAAAGAAGCAAAAGAACCTATGAATGCAAAGATCCATTAGCACACATCCCGATATCTAAGGAGAAAAATAAAGGCAAAAAAAATCAAAAAAAGTGGCAGCTTTGACTGTTTCTCAGCTTTGACAAAGTAAAATGATTGCTTCTTTGAACATCTCACTTAAGAGAAGTGTTTACAAAGGAATTTCACTTTATATGACCAAAAAGTCAATTAAAAACAACTAATAACATCACCAAGATATACAAAAACTTAAGAAAAATGCTAAACTGATATAATCAGAGCCTTTAGAATTTTTTGTTCTACCCAAAAAGAAAAAAAGCTTAGAATTTTTTCAAGTAATTCAACCAAATTAAACCCACCTGAAAGTGAAAACTGGAAACTCATATTCTTTGAAAGCTGGATTTTTAATCATCCGAAATTGGAAAATGCTTGCTTTAAAGGAAAAAAAAAAGAAACAAAAAAGCTCTTTCATTAGCAAATTCATCAGAAGTTCACTAACATGCTAAACAAAAACTCAAAAGATATAAATTTTTCTCATTCTTTCCTATATAAACTTTCTCAGCAAACAAACACCCCAAATGAGGAAATTAAAAAGCCAGAAACACAGTTGGAGAGAGATGGAGAAACAAATACCTCCTTACGATCTTCCATGTTAATTAATTGTGATGTTAGAAATGAAAAGAGAAGGCTTTGAAGTCTTGAAAGTTGAAAAAGCGAGAGCTAAAGCTTAGAGCTTGATGTACAGTACTGATGGAGATAACAAGAACAAAGATGCACAAGAAGCCTTTAATATATAGCCCGAGGGGCAGAGACAGCGAGAAAGAGAAGTGCTTTTGGACAGCTTTTAGTTAAAGTGCTTTTTAACTAGTTTTGAGAAACTTCAAGTCTTCAACTGTGCAAATGGTACAATAACTTTCAGGTCCATAACCTTTATATATTCTCTAATAAAGACGTAATTATGAAATAGATTCTTAATTGAAATCTCATTAGAGTTGGCCGTTGGTGTATTATGTTCATATTATGTCATCAAATATTAATAATGTGAATTTATATTAATCTTTTAATAATTTGTTTCAGATTTTGGTTAAGAATTCTTGTCATAAAAAACTATTTATAAAACAATTAACTAACAAATTATTTATAAAATAGTTAACTATTCAATTAATTATGTTATGTCGGTTGGCTATGTTTTGACAAATAGAATTATATATATTATATTTGTCATATTTTAAAAATTATTTAATTATATTTAGACCAAAACTAATTAGAATTTAGATTGATAATAATTAAAAATATTGTAAAATATATTAAATAAGCAAAACTTTTGAGAATATATTAGAAAAATATTAAATGAGTGACATAATTTTGAATTAACAGTCGTGTTAGATTAAAAATTAAAATCCTTGATATGATAAGTAAATAGATAGAATTTTCTTTTTTTTTTCTTTAAATACTAGATAGAATTTCTATTAGTTTAAGTTTGACAAGATAATAATATAATTGAGTCATTTTATATTAGTCTTGTCAGGTAATTTTTAATCCTGCCCAAGATCTTACAAGTAAAAATATCAAACAAAATAATAAATAAAAAATTAGATGAAAAAAGAACCAATCACACAACACAAAAATTTATGTGCAAATCTCTTATACTGGAGAAAAACCACGGCCTCCAAGGGCGACGAGAGAAAAATTTATTAAAATCACTCTAGTATTTTTCCTCACATCTAAAACTCTAATAACACCAAATCTCTCAATAAATCTATTATTTCTCTCGCACTATAAACTATATACTTGCAAAAAACTGATTGCTGTGTTATACAAATAAATGAACCCAACCTCCTTATATTTAGTGATTATTTCTTGTAAAAAAAAAAGTATTCATTTTCTTATACTAGTAGTATTCCTCCTTAAATAAGTCAAATTCTTAAGGAAAAATTACTTATTCTTTAAATAGGAATCCTACTAAAGAATCAAATATCTTAAGAAATTCTTATTGAAAAATAAGACATATTCTCTAACAAGTCTAAACTCACTAATTTTATATTAACTTCATATGAGATTTACGAGCTAATCTCAAAAATCGCCATCCTTTGACCCTACTGAGATGAACAAATTGTATTTAAATTATTAAAGCTTTCTATTACCTACTTGTTAGTTAAAAAAGGGGAAAAAAGAGAAAAGTATTTTAATCCTTTCAAGAGAGGTCGGGTTTCAATCTAAAACAAATGAAAAACTTGTATCTTTGTTTAGTAAAATATAAACAATAGGGAAATATTCGTAATTATCCCATCGTGAAAAGTGTGTGAAACAGCGCAATGACAGCGCGATAGAGATTCGTTCGCGTCTGAGTCAGATATTTGATTGCATGCAAGAGCAACAGCCAATCGTTCCGACAAAATTACAAAAATGGATTCGTGTTTTTTATTTTAATTACGGAACTGCCACTTTCAGACACGCTTTCGGCCGTGTTCCTTTTTGGGTGGCGTGGCTTTATCTGCTTTTGCCAGCTGTCCTCCCCGCCCTTTTGTCGCTTCGTCTAATAGAGTTGAATAATTCTGCATTATCTTAAAATTCTTATTTCAAATAATTATTTTAAATAACGTGATATTTATTAATTAATTAATATTTTTTTATAAAATTTAAGTAAATTAATTACATTATTTCATCAATTAATTGATAAATATCATATTATTTTAAATATTTATTTAAAATAAAAAATTTAGAATAGATAACACTACTCAATTAAGTAATAAAACATTAACCCTCATCATATCTTTTAGTAATTTTCTTTTTTTTTTATGACTAATTTTAATTATTGGATTTCTTTACCCATTTGTGTTTTTCAGAGATTTTACTATAAGAAAAATTAAATAATATAAATGATTTTATATATGTTCTATAATCAAGTAAAATAAGAAAATTGTTTGTTTAGAAAATAAAAACGATACAATATTTTCTGATAATCTAGCTTCCATAAAATACCAGGAGTGGTAATGGTTGGTTGTTATTATATAATAATGTGAAATAATCAAATTATATTATAAATACATAAGTGAAACAAGATCATTATACACTCACGAAAATTTAGATGAGAAAAGTCTCCAAACTAACTCAAGAAATAGTGGCTCTAGTTTTTTTTTTTCCTACAAATTTTATTTTGTTTTTAAGTTAAAAGTACACTAATGAATTAAATAGAATAAATTACTGAAAAACTTTTTCTTTTAGCATAATATTAGTTATTTTTTAAAAAACGTTTCTACATTTAAATATATATTTTTTGACCGACCAAAAAAAAAAAAAAAGCTTTAGTCATTCTATAGTTCTATTTGCTGCTTATAAAATAATAATAATAATAATATAATCCTTCTACTAAATATGACAGATTACTCGAACTAGTTGTCAAATATTTTGACCAAATTGGTACAAGCCAAATTAATACTGGATACAACTTCTAACCGCCCTCAATTCAAGCCCCAAATTTTCTCTTCTTAATTTATTGCAACTTGTAAGATTTTAAATGTTATATATATATATTTTTTGTTTTTTGGGCTTACGTAATGCATTTGATATAATTTATTTATTTACATGTTACAAACGTCTTTTAATTAGTATATGTATAATATGACTTCTCTAATAATTATAAGTATTTATTTGATTTTATAAATTTTCTTTTTAATTTTTTTTATTGTGCGGTTATTTTTTTAATAAAATTTTTAAAGATCAAATAAGTTGTTTGTCCCTAGAAGTAAAAGTTCAAATTTTAGGCTTTTGAATAGAGTTTGAAAAGATTTTTTAATATTAAAATATCTAAAATATCATTTATTTATTTGAACAATTTATTTCATAACAGAACTTTAAAAAATTTATCTATTAAAAAAATTTTATAATTTTTAATAAAAACTCTCATTGACAACAACTAAATTTTTTAGTTAAATCTCTACTTAAATAACTTCTGTAATATCAAACATATCCTTAGTTAATTTTTTAGGGCAATAAAAAACTTGTTTATTTTACCAACTTGTCAAGTTAAACTCAATACTTTTTAAAATAGTGGCAAAAATAATAATAAAAAAAGTGTGGGCTATTTCTACTCATTTCCATGAAAATAATTACACTGCTCTCATATTAAATTTAACAAAAGATAATCAAGTGACGATATGATTATTGTTATTATAAAGATCAAATAACGTCTTAATAAAAAATTAAAAATGAATTATAAATTTCATTAAACAATAATATTAAGAATTTTAATATTTGAATCCAACATCATGTGTCACTCATCCATTTAAATTTTATAACCAACATGTGTAATAATTGTTTTATTTAGGGTTTTGTAAATTTGGTCATGCGCCTAGGTGGTGAGTTTGGAGCCGAATGATTGTTGTCGATTTAATCATGCTTTTTGGAATCACTTCTCTGGCTTCTGCTATCACACACAATTATTTAATCTTTCATATTCCATCTCTTAATAGCTTATTATATAATAATTGAAGGCTCGTTAAAACAGTGAGCAGACACCTGCGATATGGAATATCACATCACAAATTTTAATTCTATATTTGTGTGATATTTTCAATAGATTATAACTTTATTTAGAAACTCACAATCACATATTCTCGAGGGTCTTGATAAAATGACAACAACAAAAATGATCATTTCTAGGATATTTCTTGCATTTAAATCCAGTACATGTGTATGTTAAATTTGTTTATTATTTAAAACTTAACAATTCTCTATTTTTTTTTTATCAATTTGTTTTAATTTCTCATGATTCTATTGTGCTTGTATCAACTTAATTTCATACCGTAATTGAATCAAGATTTTTTTTTTTTAAAAAGACAATAATAAAGTCAGTAGTTCGTTTTAGCCCAATTGATTACTCTTTTTTTTTTAATATAACAAAATTCAACTAATATATTTACAATTAAAATTCAATTAGAACTCGCTTAGATCAATACTACTACCGTACAGTCTAGCTTTCAATCCTTATAAATTTGGAACAATATAACAGCTCTACTCACAAATTAGCAGGAGAGAAATCAACTTCCATTCAATTATATACATACAACTAAAAAGAGAAAAAGAGTACTAGACTCGAACTTAAGTTCTTAAATTAAATTTGAAATATACATTATGTGGAAAAATACACCCTAAAGTATATATGTGTAAAGAAAATATAAAACTAATCATCCCTAGACTTTAAAAAAAAAATGATGTTGAAACAAACATTATTATTTGAAAAATAAACTCAGACAAAGCAGAATAGAGGCAGGGCCTTCATAGTGTGTGAATTTAAAGGTTAGTGTGGGCCAGAATTTGGGCCTAAAATTCATTTGCTACAGCCCAAAATGGTTATTGCATAAGCTTTTATTCCAGTATTCCACATACACATAATAAAACTTTTAATCTTTATACTATACATATCCCAAAATAATTTTTTTTTGAAAGTACGAAAATAAAATTGATTTTCCAATTTTTAAAGAATCTAGATCATATTTCTCATGAAACCATATTTTGATTAAAAAATTTAAGAACTAAAATGACGATGCAAAAACGATGAAGAACAAAGTTTGAAATGATAATGATTAATTGATTCTTAATCAAAAGTTGCTGACAAACTAGGGTTTACTCTCTCTTACATATAGAAAGCGAAATTATCAAAAGAGGCAAAATAGATTATTTAATAAAATTATAATAATTAAAATAAAAAGAATAAAAAAAAAGGGCATGCAATTATGATGTCTAGAAATAAAATTGAAATCTGGAAAAAAGCGTAAAAATTAGGTAAAAGATCTTCAAACTACAATCTGAGACCCAAAAATTAGAATTCCTAAAAAATTTGCTGACCATTTACAACATGGTTTACATACTTGTATTCGTCTTTCCATAAGCTTCATAGTTCAAGTTATAGCTCTGAAAAAGTACAAAAATCATGTTCTACATCATGAAGTTTGGTGTTGGTAAAATATGAAAAGTATATTGAGTTAGTTTATATTCTTTAATCTTGTATAAATTTACAAAAACTATTTTTACATAGATTTATTAAAAAAAAAAAGCCACTTGAACTAGGGTGACAGGTGTAAATTTTCTTTTGATCAATGATTACCATTAGTATTTAGGCTTGCTCCCATACTTAAAAATATTGAATTTAAAGAGCCAATGAGATTAATAAAAATAAACCTATATTATTTAGAGAAAAAACAGAAATAATTATCATCAAATAACAAGTTTGTACGACCATCTAATTCAACAATAATAACCCATATAAATGCGGGTCCAGCTATGGTAACACAATAATACCATATCACAGCTGGATCTAGCCATTAAATCTAGCTCTGATGACCACTGTGGACTAGATTCAATGGTTGAATCCCTCTGTAATATAGTACCACTATGATACTATAATTTTGCCCTATAAATGCAAAAATTATGTTACGGGACGAGTGTTCGCCAATATTTGGTCTCTTACTCCGAACTCTTGGGCTAGAACTTTTGGGTGCCCCGTAACAACTAACTGGGCTCAATGACTCCTACATTTAGCATGACCAATCCATGTACAAATGGCACCCAAGCATCTTGTGTTTATCTCGATCGTAGATGAAAATAGCACTTAATCGGCCCACTACAGAACAAATTTTTATATTTAATTTCTTCCAATATTTCAACATTATTTGTCAAATATTTTGTGATAAAGATTTACAAGCAGCGGGGGAGAAAAAAAAAGACTATGAAAAAAAAAACTTTTGGACTTAATGTAAAAAATATATTATTAATTAATGTTAAGTATTTTCATTTGATTAATTTGTATTTTTCTTGACTTTATGTAATTTTTTTTAGTGCAGATAATGAATATTACCATGATTGGACTCTTAAACTTCACAGACGAGTAAGAGTTTATAATTTATGCAATAAAAGTATTAGTCTTTTCTTAATTATGTTGCTTACTTTTTTCATAAAAAAAAAAATTTATTCCATGGCTCTCTTTATTGTAAATATTGCTAAGATTGTCTATGGAATTAAAATAAATATGTTAATTTTTCTAATTATATGATGGGGGTGGTTAAAAAAGGGGTTTAATGAGAGTTTTCAAGGGGTGCTAATAGCTCCACTCTAAATTTTTATATTTAATTTCTTCCAATATTTCAATATTATTTGTCAAGCATTTTGTGATAAAGATTTACAAGCAGCGGAGGAGAAAAAAAAAAAAAGGAGAGACTATGAATTTAAAAAAAAAAATGGACTTGTTTGTTTATTTCACTCGTTACGTTAATCTGTGATATGCTTTTATGAGGAACAACATCACCAATAATTTGTGACTCTTCCCCACCTAATCATAAACAATATATTTTTCCAGGGATTTTAACATTCTTCAACAACAATTTCACTATTGGTAGGAAAGGAAAAAGAAAAAGAAACATATTCTAAATATGACTTAAAAAAATAAATAAAATTTTTATTTATAAGATCTATTTAATTTAATAATAAAATTTAATTAAAAATACATTTATACCCTCACTCACTTATTATTGGATCAAAAAAATTTAATGGATAAAAATCAAAATGTTCAATCCAAAATACTTTTAGAATGCATAATCCTACCCTAAGGAGTGTTAAACTGTTAATATTGGGTTTTAAAGATATTAAATTTAGAAATTTAAACATTCATTCTATTATACACCTCACTTGTAAATTATAAAAGTTTTATGAAAAATAGTCAAGTAAATAAAGCAACATATAAACTAAAAGATAATAATACGCAAGAATAAAGAATATTTAAAATTTTGTGGATCAGGATGCTCCAATGTAATTGTGGAGCCTCTCAATTTCAATGAAAATTTTTGTTGGTAATAAAACAAAAAAAAAGAAAGAAAATGATATAGTAATTTACTTTTTAAAAATATTTAAAAATTGAAAAAAAATCTCACAAGTCATGTCGACGATAATCTCACAATAGCTTACACGTGGCACCTGATGAGAAGAGGGTATCACTCGTTAATAGAATCTACACCACAAGACTACTACGGGCGTTATCACCAGTCTCCAGTCTCCGCCTTTATTTATCTCTTTTTTTATAAACCACAAAAATTAAAAAATATTTTTAAGAGCTACGATTAATTAAAAAATAAGCTATAATTCCTTCAATATTTATTTATTTATTTCAACATCTATTTCATTAAAACGCGAGCAAATGCATGTATTTCATTAATGCATATATAATTTACAATTAAGTTATAACCTCCTACTCTTTTTTAATTTTTTAATATAATTATCTATTATATTTAATCATTCTTAATTAATATAAGTAATAAAATTTTAAAACTATTTAAATTAAAAATGGAATGATCTTTGTGTCGATTAACAATTCTTCATGTTTATATATTTAATTTCATGCAGAAACAAAAGAAAAAAAAACCCAAAAAACCAAAAAAAAAAAAATCCCATTTCTAATTTATCATTATTTCTTTTTATTTTTGTCCTATTATTTAAATTTTTCCCTTGTAAAAATCTCCAATATCTACTTAAAAAAATTCATGAGGTCGAGACTCTTGAGAGTGAAGGTGTTTCTCTGAGAAACTCACACTTGGCCCTCCAATACCCAGAAATTTTCCTTCACTGTCTTTCGGTTTCTGGCTATCCAAACATGGACGTAACAACCACGACCACCAACCTCCGCTCCTCCTTCTTCAGCACTTTGCAGCCTCGTTTCACACCATTTGCATCCGCAAAATCCTTCACAAACTCACTCAATTTCACGAAAAAACAACGACCTCGAATCACATGCCAAGTATCAGCTGCCACCGTTGAAAAAAAATCAATCGCCAAGGCACAAAGCGACGTCGAATCACTGTTTTCGAGTTCAGCCGATGAATTCGAGAACAAGAAGTACTCAAACAAGCAATCAAACACGGGGGCTTCCAGTATTTCATCTGGGGTAAAGTTAGAAAACATAAGCAAGAGCTACAAAGGAGTGACTGTATTGAAAGACGTGACATGGGAAGTGAAAAAGGGCGAGAAAGTTGGCTTAGTGGGCGTTAATGGAGCGGGGAAAACGACCCAGTTGAGAATTATCGCAGGGCAAGAGGAACCCGATTCGGGGAATGTGATAAAGGCGAAGAGTAATATGAAAATTGCGTTCTTGAGCCAAGAATTCGAGGTTTCAATGAGCAGAACGGTAAGAGAAGAGTTTATGAGTGCGTTTAAAGAGGAAATGGAGATTGCTGGGAAGTTGGAGAGAGTGCAAAAGGCTTTAGAAAGTGCTGTTGATGATATGGATTTGATGGGGAGACTTTTGGATGAGTTTGATTTGTTGCAGAGGAAAGCACAGGCTGTGAATTTGGATACGTTGGATGCTAAGGTTAGTAAGTTGATGCCGGAGCTAGGATTTACGGCTGACGATGGAGATAGGTTGGTGGCATCGTTTAGTAGTGGGTGGCAGATGAGAATGTCGCTCGGGAAGATTTTGTTGCAGGTATATTTTCAGTTTAGATGTTGTATTAATGTGTATTTATGATTACTTGTATTTGTTGATGTATAATGTAATGTGTGAGTCTTATCAATAATTTGGTGCCTAGTGAATGCTTGAGATGATTTTGTAAAATTTGACTAGAAGTAGAGGTGAAAGCAGTGTCTTTTTATTAGGAGATTGCTAAGATAATGGGGTTGTTGTCACTTCCTCAATTTTAATGGTGGTTAATGGTATGGCAGGGTGCATCTTTGAAGTTTGTTTAACTCTTTGATTACTGTTTCTGCTATTAATATTCTACAAACTTGATTTGGGGAATGTTTGGGATTGAGCTGCTGTAGCTTCTAATCCAAAGTTGTGGAATGGAATCACAGTCATTAGTTCTCAAGTATAAGGGACTTAGTGGTTGATAAATACTAGCTGTTAATTGAAAGTATTAATCAGTGTGATACGGGTGGTTGATTGTTGACATATATCTTCATTTGCAGGATCCAGATTTATTGCTTCTGGATGAGCCTACAAATCACCTTGATCTTGACACAATTGAGTGGCTTGAAGGTTATCTCGGCAAGCAAGATGTGCCAATGGTTATCATATCTCACGACAGAGCTTTTCTTGATCAGCTGTGTACTAAAATTGTGGAAACTGAAATGGGTGTGTCCAGGACGTACGAGGGAAATTATTCTCAGTACGTATTGGAAAAGGCAGCATGGATTGAATCTCAGTATGCTGCATGGGAGAAGCAGCAGAGGGAAATTGAGCAGACAAAAGACTTGATAAACAGGTTGGGTGCAGGGGCAAATTCTGGGCGTGCTTCTTCAGCTGAAAAGGTAAAATGACATATGTTGAACCTTGATTAGCACAGTCTCTTCAGTAATGTAGTATTAACATCTTTCTCTTACGAAATCATCATACAACATCTTAATAACTTCTAATCGAAAGTCTGAATGATAATATTTATGAGATGCAGTCTATTTCTCTTATTTTATGGATACCTCAGTTCCTAACTCAGTGGTTTTTCAATCTCTTCTCTGGGTAAGAACAGAAGCTGGAGAGGCTTCAGGAAGAGGAACAAATTGAGAAGCCATTCCAACGGAAACAAATGAAAATTAGGTTCCCAGAGCGTGGAAGAAGTGGTAGATCTGTTGTAACAATTAAGAACCTGGAATTTGGATACGAGGATAGAGTGAGTTGGGTTACTTGATTACATAAGGATGTGGAAGTTGAACGATTTTTTGTTTCTGTATTAGTACCAATGCATTTTTAGCTCTGACATTGCTTGCTTTGTGTGGCAGCTTCTGTTTAATCGAGCAAATCTCACAATTGAAAGGGGAGAGAAAACTGCCATCATTGGCCCAAATGGTTGTGGTAAGAGTACTTTGCTGAAATTGATAATGGGTTTAGAGAAGCCAAGAGGAGGTGAAGTTCTGCTTGGTGAGCATAATGTCCTACCAAACTATTTTGAGCAGAATCAGGTGGGTTGCTTTCATCAATGCTATCCCTTTTCAGTTTAAGCCAATAAGTTCTTTTGACCTTAATTTTACTTTCAGAGCTAAACAAATTTCCATTTCTGATTTGAGTGTAATTAACTTTTTCATTTAGGCTGAGGCACTTGATTTGGACAAAACAGTACTTGAGACAGTAGCAGAAGCTGCAGAGGACTGGAGAATTGATGATATAAAGGGCCTCCTTGGTCGTTGTAATTTCAAAGCTGACATGCTTGATAGAAAGGTTTCCCTTTTGAGTGGTGGTGAGAAGGTAAACCAGACATTAGTTTGATACTCTTTTTGGAATTTTTTCACTTTTGAGAACAGTCATTCAACTTTTGTGGGTTTCACTAAAAATGTTGCACTTTCAAGCTTATGCTGACAAGTGCTTTCATCGTCTGATGGCATTTGGTTCATAAATAGATCATCTTACTATATTAGTGTTACCATATACTACCTGCTAAGCTATTGGGTGAAACCCTTATGGAACTTTGGTGAGAGGCCTGATCGATTATTTGATGAATGGAGATAAATAAACCATCATCGCAGTTCCTGTCATTGCTTTGCTGTCAATTCCAGAATCCTGTCATCGTGCATTTGTTTCTGCCGCTGTGTGTTTAACTTCAAGAAAGTCGTCAATTCCAATATAATTTCAAGATGGGTGCAACTTTCCTTTGGAGATGACACATTTACTTCTGTTGCTGTTCCACACAAAGATGCAGTTGGGTATAGGATTTACTAATATACATATGTCTTATACTGATGTGGTTTACTACATTACAATCTTGCCTTATAATAACTTAACCTTATATAGGTTTTTTGTGCTTAATTGACATGTCTTGGATCGGTTCGTTGTAATTTGAATCAGGTGCTCAAATAATGTGTATAATGTCTATATAAACCAGTTCTTGTTATTATTTTTCCTTTCATGCTTTGTCTTTAACGTGACAACCTTGCAATGCATTCTTTGCTTTATCTTTTTTTTTTCCTTTTGGGTGCGTCATTTCTTTTTGTTGCTCAACTTCATTTTGTTTTCACACATTAATTCTGGCTTAAAGTTGAAATCTCTGTTGTCTTCTTGTTTCAAGGCACGTCTTGCATTTTGCAAATTCATGGTAAAACCATCAACTCTTCTAGTTTTGGATGAACCAACTAATCACTTGGATATTCCTTCAAAAGAGATGCTCGAGGTTTGATTTCTTTTTTCTTATTTATAATCTTACATTTTATTTTAATTAATCTTTTACGATTCATCATATAACTCAAAGGTATTCCACACACTAAAATTCTTCTATCAGGAGGCCATATCAGAGTACAAGGGCACAGTAATCACAGTTTCTCATGACCGATACTTCGTAAAGCAAATAGTTAATAGAGTAGTGGAGGTTAAAGGCAGCAATTTACAGGACTATGCTGGTGATTACAATGTATGTTTCACTTCTTTCTCTCCATTTCTTTTAGTTCCTCTACGTTCATATTTTTTTAAACATTTATTTTCTTTTAAATAGTAGAATTAACTTAAGCTGGAGTTTTTAGCCAATCTGAATCAAAAGCAAGTGCAGTCTTTGTGGTTCCTGACTATTGAAGTTTCAAAAATTAACAGTATTACCTAGAGAAAAACCTCGATGCTCGGGAAAAGGAGCTTGAACGTGAGGCAGAGCTCGAAGAAAGGGCTCCAAAAATCAAGGCCAAATCCAAGATGTCAAAGGTAAGTTTCTCTCTTTGGTTACATCATGACACAGATGATTTCATTGTCGTAAGTGCCATCTCACTTTCTTCTTAAAAACAGGCTGAGAAGGAAGCTCGGAAGAAACAGAAAATGCAGGCCTTCCAGGCAGCGAAACAAAAATCAAAAGGCTCGAAGAATGCAAAGAGATGGAAATGAGAGATAAACCCAGTATATTATGCGGAAGATAATCCATTGTAACTTAATTTTGCTGAGCAAATTTCCAGGAAGCAGTATGGGCAATGGTGAGTCTGCAAACTAGGGGGTCTGCTGTATAGGCATACTGATTGTAGTTAAGGGCTGAAATGGAAAAATCTTTTGGCAGAAATTTGTGATTTTTTGCTTCCCTGGCAATTTCTGCCTCAAGAGAGTCGAGAAGCTGTAATTTATGGCATAAACGTTATGCAAACAGCATTTTAGGGCCATTTTTAGATCTGCTTATTCCTGAATAAAGTGGAATCTTACTGTCAAAATTTAATTATTTATCCACTAAACATTGCTTTCTTTTCTGAAGTAAGAGTCATGAACATGCATCGAGTGCAAAAGATTAGGCACTATTAATCTTAGTCTCATTACACATGTTCCGGGAAAAGAAAAAAAAAAAAAAAAAGGATGGCCAAAAAGAACATACCTCCGTAATTTGAAGGGCAATGCTCTAAGCTGGAACTCAAGAGCGTATATTTTATCTTCATTTTCGGTGGCTCCTTGTGACGAACTCAAGAGTTTTAAGTTCATTTTTGGTCCGGAAGAAATGACAGAAGAGACTGAGGAATGAATAAGAAAGATGAGGAAAGAAAATGAGTGAAAAAAAAAGATTAAATTTATTTTTTTTATTTAGTTAGATATAGAATTTATTTATTTTTTTCTCTTCTCCTCTCTTTATATTTCTTCAAATTAAATATACCATTAAATGATCTCTGAAAGACAACCATAATTATTTATTATCTCACAGTGTCTATTAATTGTTGTTAAGTAAAACTGAAACTTAAATCGAAAGAGAATTTATGTCGGTTAAGTTTGCACGGTGAAATATTAATCTTATATCTCACCGTCTAATGCATGGTATTAAATAGTACTCAGTGGGCTATATCTTCAAATATCATAAACATCATGAACCGTGTGATTGGATTTGTATTGAATATTAAATGAAACGGATGGGCTACAAAGGAATCAAGCAAATGGAGTATGAGAATTTGTATTGAGCAGTTTTTTTTTTTTTAGTATCTTTTATTTGATTCGTCTTTGGGTGACATTTTGCTCATTTTCTACAGTACTTCAATTTTTTTCCTCATGAACGTTAAAAACGAAAATTCAACATGAGAGGATAGGTAAGAATACGAACAAACCGAAAAATGTGTACTCATATTTATTTATTTAACTAATATGATACTGAGTACTGATATTTCATATTTGAATATGATCTGACACAATGACGACAAAATAACTTTAAAATTATTTAGTATCATAGTGTTAAGTTAAAAGTTAACATTATTTTTCGATTAACACCATATTATCGTATGATTTTACGTTATTTTTTGTTACCATTGTGTCACCATTAAAGTTTTTATCATTTTCCTATAATATTAATATCTCACAGGCTATATTCAAAAACATTAAGTTTACATTTTAGAAATTCAATAAAACAACATGAAAGAACAAGAAAATACCTAAACAACAATCACATCTTTTATATCTCTAATAGAATTATGGTTTTGACAACTGACATTTCGTAAGTTAAGATCTTTCTTTACGCTTTTTCTTAAATCCTATGCTAAATATATCAAAAACATGCACATACAAACGTATCCACTCAGTCTCAGTTGTCTTCCAAGAGCTCGTTTCTATGGAAATGCCTCGGCTCGTATGGCTGAGTCTTAGTCATGAAATCAACTACCTGCCTTCTTGTTGGAGCGTACGGCAGTGCCAGAAAATTGACTCACGTAGACAACATTATAACGAAATTAACTAAAATTCGATGAGAAAGAAAAATCACGTCACGAAACTTGTAAATATATAAGAAGAAGAATTTTATCCTTAAAATCTTTAAATTTGTGATTGTAGACTCGGTAGTTGATGAGATAACAAAGTGGAAGAATTTTAATTGGGTATAATTCAAAAAACAGCTGGATGTTTAACAGAAGGTGAAAGCGAGGGGGCGAGAGGATGAAAAAAAAAATCATTTTTGTTATTACTTTAAATTATTTTATTTGTGTCAAAAACAAAATTGATCCACTATAGAAAATAGTTCATAAAATTAACCCACAAAAAGTTAGCTTTTCTTTTCAAACAAATTATTTTTAGTCGGTTAATTGCTTAATTTAGAGGTAAGAGGTATTTTTTAGGGGTGGGCACGGGTCGGGTTGAGCATCAACCCGATCCAACCCGTATGTAGAACGGGTTGAAATTTTTCAACCCAACCCAACTCAACCCATTACATATCTCAATCCAACCCGCAGTTTTGCGGATTGGATTGATTGGGTTAGACTTTTAAAAAAAATTATTTTTATAGTATAATTAAATAGTGAATAAAAATAAATAAATTAATTAAAAAACTAAAAAAATACAAATATTAAAATATTTAGAACAAATCCAACATTTCAAAGTTTTTATATTTATATTTTTAAATTTTTATATGAAATATCAAAATTTATATAATAATTTTTATATACATACGGGTTGACCGGTTGGGTTAGGTTGATTGGATTGGGTTTTTGAAAAAATATATTGTTATAGTCTAATTAAATAGTGAACAAAAATAAATAAATAAATTAGATAAACAAAAAAAATGTAAATATTAAAATCCTTAAAACAAATCCAACATTTCAAAGTTTTTATATTTATATTTTTTTAATTTTTATATAAAATATCAAAATTCATATAATATATATATATATATATATATATGGGTTGACGGGTTGGGTTGGGTTAAAAAATCCAACCCGCAAATAGTGCGGGTTGGGAATTTAATAACCCAACCCAACCCGTTTATTTTATCAACCCAACCGAACCCGTAAAAAATCACACGGGTTGGGTCGGGTTCACGGGTTAGGCGGGTTGATGCCCACCCCTAGTATTTTTTAATTCAAGATTTTAAAATGCAGGAAAGTCTTTAAAAACTTAAAAACTGTGCAGTTTTAAAGTTTAAGAGACACAATATTAAACACAGATTTTTAATCATTAGATTATAACTCATTCAAGGGTTGAGATTAAAGCGGCATGAAATATATTAATTTTAAAAATTAGTTAACTAATGTGGGTCCACTGTGATAATAAATTATTTACCTACTCTTCTCTTTTTTAATTAAGGTATTCCCCTACATTTTTCTCTTTTCTTTGTACCGTAAGAGAATAGAAAGACTTCTATCTCAAAATGATTTACAGTCGATGATAAGTGCTCAAACTTCATTTTCAAATTAACTTACGATGAATCTAACTTTTTTTTGGGGTTATTTTCAATTAAACCTTTCTAAAAATTCAGGAATTAAAGTCATCATGTACATTGCCTCAGAATGAACTTTACTTTACTAATAGACAAAAAAAATACAATCTCCACGTTATTTTGAATTTTTTATTTTTTGTATTTTAATGTGCATCCTCATACACACTGAAAAATGACTCTCTCTTCACCTTATATTTGAAATATGTATTTTTTTTTGTATTTTAGTGTGCATCCTCATCCACACTGAAGAACGACTCTCTCTTTACCTTCTTTTGAAATCTATATTTTTTTTGTATTTTAGTGTGCATCCTCATCCACACTGGAAAAACGACTCTCTCTCTCTCTCTCTCTCTCTCTCTCTCTCTATATATATATATATATAATAAAATTGAGATTGATTAACACTCAATTCACTTATAGCACTAGATTGTCACATCTTATAACTAACTTTGTGGGATTTCCTAACTGATTAACTCGTTCATCATTGACATTAACCAATCATACAAACTTAACTCATTCATTACTAACATTAAACAATCGTACTCTTGTGCTTAGCACTCAATTTTCTTAATATCCCAATTTTAAGTTTATTAGTGCCAAGCACAAGCACAAGGGTCTCTTTCCTGTTACACATCTAGCAACTTAACTAAAAGCCTATGTATAGTCAGCTCTAGAAGTAGCAACTTGACTAAAAGGATATGTATAGTCAATTCTAGAAGTTTGATAGTAGCCTCTCGACTCAACTCTTGCTCTCTATCTTGCTATTGAGCCATTTGGATTGGATTTGGGTTTAAACCCCTACTTATTCTCCACACTTTTCATGTTTTATGTTGGTTTGACAAGTTTATTTTAATTTTCTCTAGCGTTTTAAATTTTTGCATACAACCTATTTTTCTAGTGTAATTTTTTTTAAACAAAAAAACACAGCAAACAGATTTACAAAAGCTAAATGCTCTCGTTGGCAAGTTCGATAGCTTATAAAAAGGAAAAAAAACATTGAACAGATTCGTTGGAGAGGTATGGAATATAAGAATTTGCACCAAAGAAAAACTTAGTTGATTTCTTTGTGGTGAAATTTTGTTCACTTTTCCGGTTGACTGGAATTATTAATTTCCATGTGAATGTCAACATGTGATGGTAGGTAGGATTTGTTCATGTTTGTTTATTTAACTTTTCATGATGTTCTGACACATAATTTAATCTCTTCATTAAGGTAGTTTTTTTTTTTTTGTAATTAGCAAAAAGCAGCGTCTATAATTTATTTATATTATTTTATGGGAGCTCCTATGTTACAATTAATGTAACATACACACTCAATAATAATCACACAAATAATGGACCCACACAATTTATGTGGTTGTTGTTGAGTGTGTATGTTACATTAATTGTAACATAGCATTTGCCTTATTTTATACTTTTAGATCTTGTTGACGTCAGTAAATTTTTGAATTCGTCTCGGTTAAAAAATCAAATATTCACTTGAATTATTAAATAATAAAAATTTAATTAAGAAACTAACCAAATAATAATTAGTTATCTTCTTACATTCAATTAGAAAAACAATTTACTTTCTTAAACTGATCAAGTGAGAAAAATGTAACTACTAGCAACTAAAATTTAATGAATCATGAGTTTTAAGGATAGAGGCTCTCTCCACACGCGCGTGCGCAGGTGGGTGCGAATCCATGACCGATTTGGTTGAACTCGTGTGCGCCCGCGCGTCCTGCGTATGCGAATGTTAGCCCAAAATCACCCAAGCTTGCATGACACGTTTTTAATTTTCTTTTGAATTTTTTGTAACAGTTTCACAACTCTTTGAATTCAAAATATTTGTAATAGCTTTACAATTATTTTTGGGTTGTTATGCAATTCAATTTTTGAATTGAATTATTTAAATTCAATGGCTGTTACAACAATTAAATTGCACGTATTGAATTCTGAAATTCAATTTCTATGCTGCTGTTACGTATTCACATGAGTATAAAAAGGGATCTTCCTCTTCTGTTTTTGGTAAAAAAAAAAAAAAAGAACAACCAGCACACAAAGAGCACTTCAAGAAATTCTTCCTTTTGACGTTCTATTTTCTGATTGAGCTTTGAACACTTTTTAAAATAATCACATATTTTTAAATCTCCAATAAAATTATGCTTCTAATAACTGATTTTTGTAATTCAAAGGGAAAAATATAATAATCATACTTTTTTTAATCATTTAGTAATTTTTTTGATACTATTGACGTAGATTTGTAGTCAACTTAGAGAATTAATTTATATGGGAGCGATATAACAAAATGACACAGAGAATTAACGTGGTTTGGCCTTTGGCCTACGTCTACGGGCAGAGAAAGATAAATATTTTATCAAGATCGCACTTACAACTTAATTCCCTCACTTTTTGATTTTTTTTTTCGATACCTTACACTATGAGAGACCTTTACTTTTATAGTCTTCTATAGATAAAGTCATTTTCTAACTTGAACTCTATCTAACTCTCCTCTATCCTCTAGGATTTTAATTACAAAATATTTCTGTTCATAGGTTGTAGAAGCAAATTTAATAAAGTTTGACATGGATACAATCTATAAAAAGCTGAAATATTTTGTAATTAAAATCCTAGAGGATAGAGGAGAGTTAGATAGAGTTCAAGTTAGAAAACAACTTTATCTATAGAAGGCTATAAAAGCAGAGGTCTCTCATAGTGTAAGATATCGAACAAAAAAAAAAAGCAAAAAGAGAGAGAGTTAAGTTGAAAGTGCGATCTTAATAAAATATTTATCTTTCTCTGGCCGTGGACGTAGGTTAAAGGCCGAACCATGTTAATTCTTTGTGTCTTTTTGTTATATCGCCCCCATATAAATTAATTCTCTAAGTTGACCAGAAATCTGCATCAACAAATACGAACTTATCATGTCCTATTATATGTCAATCATTTTTTCATAAATATTATTAAGTTATTAAATACAAAAATCTATAAAGAAATGTGCTCATTGTCATAAAATGTTTGTATTTCTTTCTGCACAAATTAATAATCCATAAAAATTTCGTTGCATTCTCTTGTAAGTTGTAAATAACTTAAAAAATGTTAGGAGAATTTATGTAAACTGCCTTTAAATTTGATTAGATGAACATACTATTTAAATTTAACAAGTACTTGGAAATTTTTGCTGGGTCAGGCCAGCCAGTACGGCTAAGAGAGCAGAGACGTGTTATTTGTTAAGTTAAGACATTATCTAAGGCATTTTTTTTTCAGTTATTTTGCCAAATATATCAAACACATGCACATACTAACGTATCCCACTCAAGCTCCAAGAGCTTGTTAATTTCTGTAGAAATGATTCGTATGACAAGATTCTTAAGTGGCGTTTGTTTTTTTATCTGAAATCTGAATAGACTAAAATTAGTCTGAATTCTGAATAGAGTTGAATGTTTGAATTTAAATGATATGTTTTTTTTTTGGTCTAAATCATTAAAATTAAATATTAAGTTATTTTTTTTAACTTAAAAAATTTGAAAACTAATATTTTTATATTTATATCCTTACAAATTATAAATGTCAAACAATAAAAAATATAAATAAAATAATTTATTATCATAATATAAATCATATTAAATTAAATACAACTCTTTAATATTCTGTTAACCAACTTAATTATAGTGTATGATGTTTTTATATGAATAATATTCATAAAAAAATTATGAAGATAAATAATGTTAATCTGAAGAAAATAAAAAGATAGAAATAACAATATTATACCATTATATATTATCACAAGTTATATAAAGATAGAGAATAATACTAATTATTAAATTTTATTTAGGTAAGGATGAAAATTAATAAATTAAATAGGGATATTTTGGAGAAAGTAGTTTATGAATTGATTATTTTACATTTGTCAAAAACAAAATTGATCGGCTATCGAAAGTAGTTTATGAATTTAATGATTCTAAAAATTAATTTTTTTCAGAAAAATTATTTTTAGTGGATCAATTGCTTATTTTAAAGTCAAGAGACTTTGACTATAACTTATCCTTTACTAGTATGTGTCTGGCAAAATCGATATTGATTAACATTCAGATTCACAACTAGAGCTATAATACTAGATTGTGACATTACATCTTATCACTGGCTTTGTTGTTGCATCTTATCAATAGCTTTGTGAGATTTCCTAACTATTTAACTCCTTCACCATCGACATTAACCAAGCATACAAACCCAACTCTTTCATTATTGACATTAACCATCTTAGCAACTTAACTAAAGGATATATTTGTAGTCAACTCGAGAAGCTTAATAACTGGTGCCCTCGCAACTTAACTAAAAGGCCATATATTGTCAACTCTATCAATTTGATAGTAGCCGCTGCCCTCAACTCTTCTTCTATATTTTACTATTGACTATTGAGCTATTTAGATTGTATTTGAACCTAAACACCTATTTATTCTCCACAATCTTTTAAATTTTTGAATAAACCTATTTTTCTAGTGTTCTTTCCTTAGACAAAAATACAACAAAACAATTTTACAAAATCTAAATGCTCTTTTTGGCAAGTTCGATAGCTTATAAAAAGGAAAAATATTGAGCACACTTGTTGGGGAGATATGGAATATAAGAATTTGCACCAAAGAAAAATTTCGTTGATTTCTTTCTGGTGAAATTTTGTTCACTTTTCAGGTGTGATTGGAATTATAAATTTCCATGTGAATGTCAACACGTGATGGTGGGTAGGATTTGTTCATGTTTATTTATTTAACTTTTTATAATATTTTGACACAGAATTTACTCTCTTTATTATTATGAATATGAATTATTTGTTTTTGACGTTTGACTGAACTACACTTACCTTTATATATTTTTGGTAGGAGGATGTAGGGGCATGGCCGCATGGGGCTAGAGACAAACCATAAATTTTGGAAAAGTGGCAAACACTCCAATATTATGTGGATCGAAAAGAATTAAAAAAATAAAGTCCAATATTATTAAAAATCGTTGATTACACACGTCGAGAAATAAAAAATGGATTTATCAAAAATGAATAAGGAATGTTTAATCCATACTTACATCTTTTAAATCCCTTCGATTTAACCATTGATATTTCTTGTGTCAAATTTTGTTTTCAATCTAAGTAAGAAAAAATTAAATTATTAATATTACTATTTGATGCTTTTCCCAAATATTAACCTTATGATATCTTATGATCTCATCAAATGCATATATATACACGACTTATCCAATATGCATATGAATTGTGGTTGAAACTTAGGGCTGAAATTGAAACATATGTATAGTGGTAGGAATTTGTGATTTTTTTATCTCACATGGAAATTTCTGCCTCAACAAGCTGTAATTTATGGAATAAACATTATGCCGATTCTATTTTATAGCCAATGTTAGATGTGCACAAAAATTTGAGAGTTTATCAACTAAACATAGTTTACTTTTCAGGAGTAAAGAGTCAATAACATGCATTGAGTGCAAGAAATTAGCTACTATTAATTTTCGTTAATTTTATTGTAGTTGCATATGTTTTTCCATGTAATATTTAGAGAAGTTTACAAGCCTAACTCAACATAAAAGATAGCTCAACAGTTGAGAGTTGCCTCGGTTTTATATACTTAAATCTAAGTTCAATACTCAATCGATGTGAGATTTTTTTTAAACACCTCCCGTCACAAGTAGGTAAGCCGTGATTGATATTTTTCCTAACACTCACTCTCACGTATATGCTTCTCTTTTTTTACTAGTTATTGTCACGTGGTAAGATATTGGGAGCCCACTCGTACATGAGTTTGGTTCTGATACTATATAAAAATCTACAGACCTAACTAAACCCATAAGATAACTCAATAGTTAAGAGTTATCTAAGTTTTATATACTTAATCCAAGATCAATAGTGGATCATTTTTCCTAATAATATTAGGATACAATTTATTAACAATAAATAAATCGTTGAACAAGTTCAAAATTTTAAGATATTTTCAAATTTTAAAGAAACTTGGGGTGGGCGAAAAAATAAAATTTTCCTCATTCGCTCACCTTCATTTTCAGTAAACGCAGTCGTTTAATCCGAAAGCAGGGCGGTCAACTATTTGTTATGTTCTGCCGCAGCCTCTGCTCAACGGAAACCCGAAGCCCCATTCTACTCAGCAACCCACAGTACGTCGTTTCAATCTGAAAAAAAGCTGGTACTTGCATTTGTGGTGATATTTAAGGAACAAAATTAAAATTATTATTATTATTATTATTTTATCTAAGGTCGAAATTAAAAAAAAAAATTACAGAAGATTGAAGAAGTGATGGGGAAAGTGATTCTAGGCATGCCAGGACCTTGGGCTGTCGATAATCGTGAGCCGTCTGATCATTACACTTCTAAAATCGGCGGACTTCCTGTAATTATCGGACTTTCACTTCGTTTTTCGCAGGTTTTATTAACATTTCTTAATTTTCATTTTTTTAAATTAATAACAGGACTGGCCTGCTTCTTTGGATGCTATTACAAGCACTAATTTGCTTCAGTGTGGTGCTTGCGGAAGCAAACTCTGTCTTGTTGCTCAGGTTTGGAACGCTGCAAACCAATAGAAGTATTAGTATTATATTTTTATTTTGATGAAAATTGTGTTATTTTAATTCATAATGTGTTTGGGAGTGAAATGCTGTTGTCCGTGTTTAAAGCACTTCTCAGATAAGCACTTTTGAGAGAAGCACTTTTTGGTGTGTTAATTGGGAGTGCTTCAAGTGGAAAAATGTTTTCTGCGATTACATTCCCAAGCACAACTTTAGCTTGTTGTAAAAAGATATATTTTTCTGCAAGTTAGTAAAAGATTGTTCGTTTGATGAGAATTATGTTACTTGTTTCTCTAATATGTTTGCGAGCGCTTTTGGCATTGTCAAAAGTGCTTTTTGGATAAGCACTTGATGAGTGTTTTCTTAGGGAAGCAGTTTTAGGTGATTTTATAGTAAGGTTTTTTAGTGGAAAATGCTTTTTACAGAAACATTTCCAAGCAAATCTTTAGCTTGTTATAGAAAATGTTTTCTTGATTCTTTTGGTTTCCAGGTTTATGCTCCACTTTCAAGTGAAGGTTTAAAGATTGAAGAGCGTAATGTTCTGGTTTTCGGATGTGTAATGCCGAAATGTGGGAGCAGTCCTCTTAGGTCTTTATCAACATTCCCTTTTTAATCTGTCATTAGTGAATTGCATGTAATTACTTTGGTTTTTATTCATTATATGATGTTATTTTGGCAATGTATACAGTTGGCGAGCTCTTCGTGTTCAGAAATTAGATAATGCGAAGGAATCATGTAGTGCTTCTCAAGAAGTGGCTCCTTCTAATGCATCACCTGTTTCAGTTTCAAAAACAAGCTGGTGGGATGATGAAAATGAGGAGGAAGATGATGATGTGGATTTGGAGGAGTTAGGTAAAGCACTTTCTGAAGCTGCAAGCTTGACTTCTCATTCTAAGAAACCAAATTCTAATCGGCATTCTAAGTCTGCTGTCAAGCCTTCACATTTGAGCCCACGGGTTAGAGGAGTCGATGTTGACACACCAGGTATAAATTAATCTCTCTTTTTTTTTTTTTTGGGTAGAAGAAATCTCTCAGCATCTTATTGCCCCCCTTTGCTTTGTTGTGTGTGCTTAAGACAATTTATTCAAACTCGGGCTGTTAAGCTACAAACTTCTATTTGTTAATTTTCTTTTCCTGTGTCACAGTTGTACCCTGCTTTTACATTTGTACTCAGGAAGAGCCATCCTCAAAGGATGTTGCTTCTATTTGGTCAAACTACTCTTCACTTTCCCTTAAGGAGAAACAAAGCAATGTTGATGATCATGTTCAAGAAGAAACGTGGGGAGAGGAACATTATGAGTATGATAGAGCTTTGACTGCTGACAGGACTTACCTCAAGTTCAAGAAACGGTTGGATGCATACCCAGAACAATGTTTCAGGTATCAGGTCATTGGCAGATTGGACCTGAATAACCTAAATATCATTTTATTGATAGCATAGAGATAGCCATTACTGATTCGGCATAAATCTGTGAAATTGTTTTGTTTGCTCTGTCGCATTCAACATGGCAGTGGATAGAGATGGCTTCTTGATCAAGCATATGAATGAGACTCTTGGTTGTAATAACAAGCTCAATGCTCTTAATCTAGGAAACAATTGAACTGGATATAGGCTTTCTAAGTGGTCTCTATACTCCTACTGATGCAAAAAAGAATAATTAAAGGGAAGGGGGATTTTTTCGAAGTAATTATTTTCGGGCGTCAAATCGAAATCTGAAATTCTTAGTTGTTGACGCATAACCTGATTTATCTACCAATAATTTGTTTGTAATTGTTCAGTGTTGACTTGAAATTTACACTCGTAATTGTAGGTCTTCTATTATCTATCTACTTTTGTTGTTTTTACAGATGCGTGCTTTTCTTTATACATGTGTAGTAAGTTTGAAATCTGAGTGTTTTTCTGATATCTTGACACATTCAGATTCTTTCTCAGTACTCATGTTTCTTTGGCTTATTGTAGCTGTTCCTTCTGATGTATTTTTGCATGCTCAGGTATTCTTATGGAGGAAAGCCCCTTCTTGCTATGGCAGAAGTTGGAGACGCTGGCAGGTGCAGGCTTTGTGGTGCTTCAAGGCACTTTGAAATGCAGCTGATGTCTCCATTAATATATTTTCTACAGGAAGCTGCTAATGATTGTCTAAATGGTTCTCTGGATAACTGGAACTGGATGACACTTATTGTGTACACTTGTTCCAAGGTGAGCCTTCAACTCTTCTCTTTATGCTTAATGATAATTTTTTCCTCCTTGCGTAAATGGCTTAATCGATTAAGTAGCTGCTCTCATAAAATTCTGGATTGTGTGTATAACCCTTCTTCAGGGTAGAGGGCAGTTAAGCCACCTCAATATGTTAAAGAGGGGTAGTTTTAGGGGTAGATATATTAGATTCCATATTGCTGCAAGCAACATAGCAAGAGAGCCTTTGATATTGCTAATTAAAATCTTGCTTTGAAATTAGGGCAATAGGCGGACCCGATATATTTATTTGTCCATGCTATGGATACTCATTTCCATATTCCCTGACTTTAAATGTTTTTTGACAGAACTGTTCTAACTCAATTAAGCAAGAAAAGTCTAACAGAGACTGGTTGGTGGCAGAGGAGGCAGTTACAGTACAATTTGAAAAATCCCCGAATGAATCTGCTCAACTCAACTATTTCTCATGATCTTTATTTTTGTCAAAGACGAACTCAGAGATACAAAAAGTATTAAAGTATGAGTGCATCATCATTTTTTGTTTAGTCTGGAAATCATTTCCATGTCTGCAAAACTACATTATATATTTGTTATATATATATATGAGAAGATGTTGATTGTTGCTTATTATGAGATGCCTATCAGTGGTGTCTTGCTAATGATAAGATCTGATTGGAACTCATTTCACTTCAATTTGATTGGAAACTCATTTCAACAAGATATTCGTAATATCTGATTTCATCAAGATCCTCGTAATATCTGACCAATAAAGTAAATAGATTCTCTCTCGCATTCAAACTTTATACATTACAATACCTAATGCATTTTTTTTTTAATCCCTAAGAAACTTCAATAGGTAGCTCCAGCTGTGATTACTCAAATTTCTTTATCAGTGACAAGTCATTCAACATTTTCTCAATTGCCTCGTCATCGTGAGCTCGTCCCCTGGTCTGCATATAGAAATACTCCATCAACAAAATTTTATGAAATCAAATGATGTATTATACACTTTTGATAATTCTTTTGAAGTAAAAGCCACACATAATTCTCCTAAAGCCTAATTAAAGCCAACACATTAGTGCCATGAAAGCATCGGGTTTGTTAACTAAATTGATTGCAAGCAGATCAGGAAAGAAAACGGCAGAAAGACTAAGCATTAGTAACAACAGAACAGTGCACACGAGGAAAACATTGAGCAGTGAATGAGTATAGTAATACCTTTATAGAAGGTACCATAGCAATGGCTTCCTCCACGGTCTCAGGGCAAAGATTTCCAAGTACACACAGCTGCAAAAGGGAAGAGTGTGACTCCGATTTAATTTTTCTAAGGGGAGATAATAAACATAGAAATCCTAATTTAGCAAGTCCAGGGCAATTTACCTCGAATTCAGCCAACTGGTATCTACTAAGGATTCTGAAAACTGGTTAAGATCAACATTTGATAGCAGTATGCGGCAGCATGATTTCAAGACGAGAACAACAGTACCCATGAATTTTATTAATCAGTTAACCAACAGAAAGCAACATCTTTTTAGCTTAAATACAATATAACATACGCCAAGGTAGCACAAAGAAGATAAAACAAAATATAAACAGGGAAACCACCTTAGTCATTTACAAAAATTTGAATTTGATGAATTGATTATAGAATGGCTTAATCATGCTAATCAAATCAGATGAATTATGTCGAAGATCAGAATAAGGATAGATACTGTGTTTTCAGAAAATGCATCCATTATATGAATGTTAAAAAGAAAGTAACAAGAAATGGTCTGCAAATAATATATAGATATAAACAGTGAAACCACCCTAGCCATTTACAAAAATTTGAATTTGACAAATTGATTATAGAATGGCTTAATCATGCTAATCAAATCAGATGAATTATGTCGAAGATCAGAATAAGGATAGATACTGTGTTTTTCAGAAAATGCATCCAGTATATGAATGTTAAAAAGAAAGTAACAAGAAATGGTCTGAAAATAATTTATTGATATGACAATCCACAAAGTATTATATATTCCACCTAAATCCCAAAGAACAGAAATTCTGAAACTGTCATATAGAAAAAATTCGGCCCGAAATCATTAAGCCACACATGAGCTCAACTGTGTATGCTAACTCACAAGCATTTAAAAAAAAAAAAAAGGCGAAAGGAACAAGAAAGTTGTGCCAACTTGTTTGAGTTAGTATATTAGGCTTTTTGAATTAATTCAGTGAGTGAAGTATATTCAAAGAGAAATGCTTATTCCAGATGAATAAAAACAGTTTCAAGCATCAGTATTATGCATACTTAGTCAAGAAAAATTTCAGACAACGAAAGCGGTAGAAATTGTGGAGCATACAAGGGCTTGTTCACCCGCAAGCAGTTAGCATGAGCGTAATTTTCAGTAAATAGCAAATAAAACACTTATTACTTCCATAAACTTGAAGGATACTCTCGCACTTGTCTAACAGCATCAGGATTCTTGTAGCGACTAAAGCGCTTCACATACTGCAGTGATTTCTCAAACACTCTGCAAAATAAAGATACCACATTCAAAAAGAAACTACACAAGACATGCCAACTATTACATGCACAAGGTGCAGCATTGGAAATTGCCTCACTCCCAATCTACTAGGCAAAAAGGCTAGAGACAAATTACTAACTAAACACCTTTTCTACAGAAATTCAATTGGGTAGCTACTAGATTTGGTTACACAAATGTTCAGAATGACCCTTTATACCCCTCTTACTCACAAAACCCTATTTCAATACACATTCAAAATCTGCTATTCGAATCACTAATTTTCACATGCCACTAGCAAAATAAACTTCAAATCATAATAACAATACATGGGTAATATTTTTTTTAGTCCATAAATTAGTTTAGTTTACATGACTTAAACAAGCAACCAATCAATAATAAATTTTTGGGGAAAAATAAAAAAATTTAGCACTAAAGAAAGCGAATTTATTCAAAGAGCGCTAAACTCACTGGGAAACTTGATTCATGGGATCATCAGAAGTCTGCTGAAGCTGCTCATACTTGTGATCAAGAATTATTGCTACTTCACAATTCATCAAACACTTGGCCTTCAAAAACTCTGCGCCTCAGAAAGGGACAGGATCAACCCTCAGAATTCGTCTAAAATCAATAAAATATTCTGAAAAGGAGAGGAAGGTAAATTAAACATTTACCGTCTCCAATTTTAAGCTCGGCCGCGTTCTCTTCTTCTTCTCCAGACATTCTGAAAGCTCTTGGCTTTGTTTTTCAAAATTCAGGATGAGAGAGAATTTAGTTGCTGCTTTTTATATCGTCCGTAATGTTCGAATTAGGTTCGCTTGTGACAATGAAGGATAATAACAATTAAGCCCCTGAGGTTTAATATTATTACATAGAATCCGAATATTGTTACAAATTACAGTTACCTCCAGTCAAGTTAACAGATGTTAATCTTGAGATGCGTGGATGAGCAAACGCGAGTTCAAAATGACTGAGTGCCTGTTTGGTATGGCTTATTTAAGAGTCATAAATATTTATTTAATTGCATAAGTACTTTTTAAAATTTTTTATGGTATTTGGTTATTTTTTTAGTAGAGTTTTTTTAGCTTAAATAAGCTAATTTATCTCTACTAGCAAAATCCCAAAATTTGAACTTTCGGGAGTGGAGGTTAGAGAGCTTTTCTAAAAAATATATAATATAAAAAATATCACATTTAATGATTCAAAAGTACTTTTTTTAATGACAACCAAACACCTAATGATTTTTTACCCAAAAACTCTATTAGTATAAGTTCTACTGCTATAAACTCTACTGTTATAAGCTCTATTTAATAAGCTGTATCAAACGGAACCTGAATTGAGATATGATACTTCATTACTGTGTCTCCTTTTTTTTTTTTTTTTTTGGTTGGGTTGAAGAGTCGAAGTGATCCTTCGTTACTTTAGTTCATTGCTGACATGCATTTGCTTTAAACAAAACCCAAAAAGAAAAAAAAAAAGCCCTATTTACAGAGTAGTATGCATAATGTAAAATAAAATAAAATTACAGCATGCATAATGGCCAAACCGGACCAAAGCTCATTTAAATATTTAATCGGGATAATAACATCGGGGTCCAACATTGTTCTTACTACTAGATCTAATATCTCATGATCCCGAGAAAGAAAAGGAAAAAAAAAAAGCTCAAATGATGTTGTCCCTCCATTCCATTCCATTAACCAAGCATGAAATCACATAATTTATCTAAATTTTCATGACGAGTTTCTCCGTTAATAAACTGTTGAGAAATAAGTGATGATAGGAATTTTAGCCATTAATTAAGACTTGGTATTGCTTTTGGTTAATTACATGCACCAATCTATTATTTTTATTTTTTAAATATTGATATTAAATAAGAGATTACAATTGATAATTACAAATAAATTATGAAATTGACACCCTCTTATGGCATGTAAGGTCTTAAATTTTTTAGACCCTTTTTAATATTTGATATTACATCAGAGATTACAATTAATATTGATATTGATATTATTTTGATCTTTTGAAGCGCTACTTTTCAAAATTTTTTAAACCTTCTTTGATATTCAAGAGGTGTCTACCCCACTCTGATAATTGAAAAAAGACTGAAACTAATCTTATAATATTTTTATAGAGATTCAAACTCTTACTCTCATCATTGTAAGTGAAAGAATTATTCCACCGGACCATAGTCCCATTGGTCACGAATCTTTTACTTTGAAGTCAATGAATGGACATTTCCAAACTTGGATTGGGAGCTGGAGCAGTTCCCCGTCATATAAACTAGGATATTTTTTCATTCATTATAACTAATCAATGGACATTTTATTACACTATCTTGATTGCATAAATTAACATGACGGTAAAACAACTCAATCGAAGCTTTCTTGCAAAATGTCAACTAATGGCCAGCTTTGGGATTGCCTGAACCTGCTGCTATGACTCCCATTCCACCTCCACCATCCGATGTAGTACCCATTTTTTCATGGTCACTTGATTCGCTAAAAGGAACTTTCTCACCATCCAACTCCTTGACAAGTTCATCAATTTTGCGGAATTGGTATGGCCATCTTGCATTGTAGAGAAATTGCCGGAGATCAAACCTGTTGTCCTCTGGTGAATAACTCTGCAGAAAGTCAGGCACGTTAACTTTTTCTTTAAGTTAAAAGAAAAACTAAATGAAATTCCTGCTTGAATATTCTACTGTCCTTGGCAAGTTTAAGTTCCATGTACCTCAGCATGATATGAGGGAGTTAACACAGTCATTTTGTGCCGATTAATGGAATAGTACTTGAAAAAGTGTTTAACTTTCTCAGCTACCTCTGATGGAGTTAATCTAGCACCCCATCTGTAGCAGAGATTCTGCACAAGCAAAGTAATATTAAAACAATGAGTTTCTTATAAGCTGAATTGGACATTTGCAAATACTTCTACTCCGACAAGATTCGTATTGACAAGTAAACGTTTTCTTAACATGGTGGTTCATTCTTTGTATTTCTCCAAGCTTCTTTATGTGCCTAATGCAGTTCATTCCTTAAAAACAAATGTATAAGTTATTTGTATGTCTATGTATAAGTTCAGTAAATGGCAAACTTAATCTAGCATTTCAAATCGAACCTTGAACATTGATACTGGACCACAATGGAAAATTTTCCTCAACCTTCCATACACTGAGAGTTCCTCATATGTCATCCCCATGTCTACTTCATCCAGCTGTTTCATGAACAAGAAAAGAAAAGGCAGGTCAAAGCATGCAATATAAAACAAAAGGGGGGATAAAGGAAAAATGATGTCTAATGAATTTTAGAAAGACAACTTCAAAACCTTTGAAAAGGAAAATGATATAAAGGTAAACGGTAAAATGTGGGAAGTGGAGAAAAAAATGTAGATTTATAGGCAGATACAGAAGAATTTGCCCAATTCATGAAAGAGAAGACCACGTATTTGTATCACAGATGTTAATGTGCTTGAGTAAACATTTAGCATGCTGTGACGTAAAAAATTTCCATGCTATGCAGACGCTCACAAAAAGGAAAATTAACTGATATTAACAGTAAATAGATTTGTGAAGTAATACTTGGCTGTAGTTTGAACGTATGGGCTCCAGTTCAGCAGTAGGTGGAGCTGCTTCTATTTCTGCCAAGGATGAGTAACCAAGATGGGTTGCAGCCCATCGCAGAAATGTTCGTAGATCCTGTTTACTAATGCTTCCAATGGGATTTATATCTGCTGAGCTGCAATCATACTGGAAAGAGACTAAAAGTCAGTTATCATATGGAAGTCATTAGTACAGATAAACCATTAGTCACAACATCCGGATTATAGATTTCTATGCTGAATCATAACTTTCGGAGAAAGAGAGTAAGATAGAACTAGTATCCCAAAAAAAAAAAAAAAAACAAACAAACGGAGGTTAATTCAGCTACTTCACAAAGACAAAGAAATAAATGAAGGTTGCTAATAAAAATGATTTTCCTTGCCTCAGAACCAAAATCTAATTATACAATCATGCAATATCTGATTTCCAAGATACGTTAAAGATAGTATACCTTTGTTAGATAACCACGCAATCCTTCATCGACGTTGGAGCTACCCAAAACAAGATAAAATCCTTGTTTATTATGAACCCAAGGCAACAGTGAAGCTAACATAAATGCCAATACCATTCTGATTCGAGCTTGGATGTTTTGTAAACCTAAGTTCTCAACATTAGACCCTCCATCTACCTGTGAGAGCGAAACCAAAATAAATAGTTAGTCTGAAAGAACATTCTGATGACTATGGTTTCTACAATCCCAGTTGACCAACCAACAACAATCTAAATGTACAGCTGGAACATAGGTATTTGATACTCGAGACAAAATGGAAGCCCTTAACCCAGTTTCTTTTGTGCCATCACTGTATTGAAGACAACGAGGTGAAAAAAAAGGGACTAAACTTAGTGTTCAACCATCGTTACCTTATAACGCGGTCTCTTTCCCGTCAGTGTTTGAAATAAAGATAGAAATGCAGAAACAACAGTGTCTATGGAAACATCAAGATGCCAGGAGCCAATCTCATCTGCTAGCTTCTTTGCCCGCATTCTTGTTTCTTGAGAACTATAAAAACAAGCCCTGTTATTTAGAGAATATAAACTTGCAAATAATCTGTAAGATAACTTCAGTTAGGTTATTAATCAGCTTCTTTATCCTAGTCTTTTGCAGGGATTCCTATTCAAATATATGTCTTAGTAATTATAGTGTGTTCGATGGAGACTAAATCAATTTCAGACTCAAGGAGATCAGCTGAGCCTTAGGCTTTGTATACTAGCATAAGATGACTCTACAACAATAGCATGAAGCGATCCTGATGCACGTACCCACCTGTTCTCAGATCCCATAAACACTGTATAAAATATGCGTTTGGCAAATTCTCTGCTTTCAGTAGGAAATTCTCCATTAGCATAACGTCCAATTCGTATAGCATCAGCTTTGACTTGTTCATTCCCGTTTGCAATCTCTGAATAGAAAACAAAATGTGCTATGACCAGAAGATAGTACTCATCTCTCTAGTTCATGTTCTTGAGATATGGTAAGAACTATTATTCTGCCTTGCTTTATTCAAAGAACTTATGCTAGCTGGCAGGTGGGAGTCCTTCACAAGACCTCCAAAATGAATTTTGTGGTCATAAGTAATGTAAGACTATCAGCTAAAAGCTTGCCCCAAAAAATGCTGGAAATCAAACTAGATCAATTTACAGAAACAGTAAGTATGTCTCACTAGTTCAGACTTCCATTTTCATGTATCACTGCCTAAGATCAATGCGAATGAACACCATCATCTTTGCTTCAAACAACCCATTGCATGGGCCAGAATATCCTTTGAAAGCATCCTTTATATGGTTAAATTCAACAGGGTACTGATTTACAGTGAAGAAAGCAAATGAAAAGGACCAAGGAACTCTATCTATCTACACTAACACCAGAATAACTATTTCCAATAAAAACTGAACCATTCATGTCTGGATATTCATATCTGAATTAACTGAATCTTAGCTGATTTTGCATGGTGTGTGGGTGTAGAGAGACATGAAAGATAAACTGACCTTTTACGACAAGTTGGCACATGCAGCCAACTATAGCAGCCACAGAGGAACTATCTGCGCCACCAGAAAGAGGAAGCAAAAATCCAGAAGCCCCACTTCTTCTTAAATAGTCCCACAGCCAGCAACCAGGGCCAAATGCTATTTCCTCCTCGGGAGAGTGATACGTGATCTGCAGTTAATCAATCACGATTGATTTAGCAAATTCAAAATATCTTAACGGAAAACTCATGCTTTTAGTAAATTCATTGGAGATGAGCAGATGGCATCAAGCTGCACAATATCATATTCAGCGCAAAGCTTCTGATCAAGTCATTTTCATCAGCTGCATATATCTCTGAATATGTAGAACTTAGCTTTCATGACTGAGTTATACCAGAAGATTTAAAAAATATATAAAGAATCCTCAAGCTATTAGGTTAGGATAAGCAATTACCAGTGGCAGAAATTTTGTTTTAAGGTCATATGATCTAGACTGAGTAAACACTTACTGACCTTAAGTGGACCAGAAAGTGACATCTTCAGGTTAAAAGGTTGACAAAGACTGTATTGCACTGCTACAGATGATATTTTGGTTTTGCAACTTGCTTGTTCTTGAAAACTACTTATAGATCCTCTAAAACCAGCAACCTGCAATTAAACAAACAAGGAATTAGAGACAAAAGATTCCCGAAAAATGAGTGCACGAAGAGAAAAAGTTTATAAAGCACAAAATGCATAACAAAAACAAATAAACACTTAAACAACAAAATAACCTACCGCATCTAGATCTACTTGAGCAACCACAACCTCAACATCCCTCAAGGAAAATTGTGAGCCTTGAGCAATCATATCTCCATTCACAACGACACATGAACATCCATCTGGAATGAGTAACTTAATTCAACTCAATTCAACTCCATTACAGTGAAGAAAATGTATATATTCTGAACAAAAACAGGAAAGAAAAATAAACAGCAAGTTTGCTCTATCAAGAGCATGCCATGTACCAAAATAAAGGCGGCCACCATCACATCCTTGCTGATTACTGTACATGTAAACTCCTCCACGACTATGCGTAGCACTTATAAAAGCACGAATTCGATAATCAAGCTTTCTTAACTGGTGGTGACTTCCACTGGCATTCATAAACACTTCAACCCCATTCAATGCAAGGTCAGCATGAGGGGGAATAGGGGTAAAAAGCTCTTCACAAACTTCAACTGCAACAGCCCTAATAAGAGTATATATATAGAAGATTCTACAAGTTAGCATTTTGGTTTAAACAGCATTCACTTGCAAAACAATCACTGCATCAAGTACATATATGCTTACAACTTACGTGTCTAAGAACTGAATGAATCCATAACCAAAAGGAACTGATTTCTGACACAAAGCCTCAGAAATTTCATGCGGAAGTAGGAAGTCCTCAAGCTGATCTTTTTGCTTCCACGCTGTAAACCACCGAAGCTCCCTGTAATTTCCATCATTTGCAAGCCACAGTTTTGGACGTATCATTATAATTTTCCTGTTTAAACACAATACTTGACAGTTATAACGCTCTGATCCCTTAATCACTGGCATTCCAAAGCTACATAATATCCCATCTGTCCAATCACCTAGCAATAAATCTTTCAAGCAGTCCCATCTGCAAGCAGCAAAAGATTTCAATTACCATTTCGTTACATTGAAAGCAAAAATTCTAGTCTCAGCTCCAAAAATTGAATCTTTATCACAAATAAATTAACTTTATCAACAAAATATATATATATATATATATATATAAATTGAACTAAAAGCTCACGCGTGAGTGATAGTATCGAGTTCCAAGAAGTGATCTTCACAGCTATAACCAGTGATTTCAAGCTCAGGACCAAGCCGAATGACAGCACCAGCTTCTTTTGCCCTAGCAATTGACTCCTTAATGTTCTTCATGTTACAATCGAAGTCCATCGCCCATTGGTTCAAGTTACACGTGGCCACCTTTAACAGCCTCATCTTTCAAATGCTACAACAACGAACAAACAAACGAAGAATATAGTTCAAATCCAGGCACTCTTATATATATTTGAGAGACTCAACAATTTTGCACAAAGAGAACAAAGGGATCATTCTAAGTTTGTGCTTTGGTGGGTATAAATTGTGAGGTCGAGAGTGAAGAATATTTTTCACCTTTAATTTTTCCCCACCCCTTTTTTCAATGATGAAATTCAGTAGTCAAGAATTTGAATATTGAAATAAATTTGAATTTCAAAGGACATAAGTGACGCAATTTATAAACTGTTGGTCTTTGAATTTCTTCCTATAAGAGAGTAAAGCTTCAATTCAACTTGAAACTAATTTATCAAAACTAAACGAAACTAGATAATCAAAACTCAGGTCAAACTCAATGTGATCTCAAAAACATAAATAATAAAGCTTGTAACGAATTTCCGAACTCAATCTCAGTAACCAAATAGCAGTAATAAATATACTAAAAGAGATAAGGAAAGTTATGAAAAAAAAATTGAAATGTAATCGGAAAAATAAATATACATGTAGCTAATCACGTAGTGAAAAAACAAAACATCTTGATCAAGAGATACTTACTCAGACCCAGTTGATGAGTTGACTTGGGGAACACAGCGAGTGAGCAATCGATATTGAGAGTTGAGACAAGCCAAAACACAGGGTGACAACAAAGGCAAAGAGAGGGTGTCTCTGCAAATTGTAGAAAGCTATCGGATGGTAAAACTGACAAATATCAAGGTAATTATCATATGGTTGCTCTTTACTTTAACGAAATATTAAAATTTTTATTTAATTTAGGAGACTATCAAAGATCCCCTCAACGTAAAAAATATTTTTAAAGGAGGTAATGTTTAAAATAATAAGAATAATATTTATATTAGAGTAAGCTTATAAATCAATGACATTATTTTTTAAATAATGAAATTGATCATAAATAAATTATATTATTTCTCTTAGTCAAAGAGCTTTTAGTTAGGTATTGGACTGGCCTGACTTTCACACTTTACTTCTCCTACTTAGAAGGGTTGTCATTCCAGGTTCTTAGTTTAAAAAGACTTATTATTGAAATTTTCTTGGAGTTATTAGGTTAATTTTTGTATTTGTTTATTTTTGTTTTTCTCAATGCTAGTCCAGTGATGTTGAAAACAAGATTTTTTATCTTTTTTTTTTTTTGGCCTCCCAATTGTACTATAGTATGAGTGTGTGTGTGTGTATATATATGGATGTGATTCAATGCAATATAAGTTGTGTATACATGGATGTGATTCAATGCAACATAAGTTCTTAGCTTTTAGTTCAGGACCCAGGATTAGTATGGAGAAGTATTATTGACTCAAATGCGGTTAAATTTTACCAAACAGGAAAAAAAAAGGGGGTAAAATCTCAACATTCAAACGAAGTGTTTATAGTTCATTTTTAATCGAAAAATGGTAAAATCTCAAAATGTGTTATTGGGACCAACCAAATCATGAGATAAAATGTCTCTCTGGTCAAGAGAATGAAGCTAATAATGTGCAAATGCAATTCAGGTTAGTTTGTTATGCTATTCCATGTTGTCAAATATTTCTAGTAAGTTTTGAGAGGTTGATTTACATTGTGATACTACTTAACTGTCCTTGTTTTTTCTTATTCCCAAGTTCATAAAAGTTTTACTTTACAAACTGAATTTTACTTATGTTTCATTTTTCTTTTTGTTTTAGAATTTGCTTCTGATTTCAGGTCCTGGTGATTAATGAGTCAATCTTGTATCCTGTGTTCATGTTTTAGTTTTTGCTTCCTTTTATCTATATCTATTGGGGGGGGGGGGAAATCAATGACAAACATTATTGGTATTTTGCAGGAAGAAGCTACTCTTTTGATGATTTTGGAAAACAATTGGTTGGGTTTATTTCATATATTTTCAGAATATGTTTAGATGAAAATTTTGGTTTTGTAAGATTAATTTTGAATGGTTCAAATTTGAAGAAGTTAGAATATTGATGTATTTTTTTGCACTTCTATGATTTGACAGTTTTGATAGTATGAATGATTTCATTAATGGCTTCATAGTTTCATATAATTCCGTATTAAGATATAATTAAGTTGACTTAATACAATACAAAGGAAAATTAGAAACTATTTGGTGATAAACAATGGTGCAAAATTTTAAAAATTATTTGCCGGAGCAGAAAAATGAAAGTAAAAAGTGGTAGCAAAAGACGTGCAGTACTCTGTTGAGCTTGTTTACCGCGAAGTCCCCTGCTAATTCTTTTTTGCTGAGGCATAAAATGCCAGGAACTGTTTGCAGGGCAACTTATTGCAGCCATCATTTCTCAGCTGTAATACTGAAGTTTCGGTCGTAAAGTCGTTCTATTAGCAGGGCAACTTTTTTTTTTTCGGTCGTAAAAGATTATTCAGCTAAAGTCGTTCAAGGGTTGCCGACTGTTGAAGATATAGTTGAAGCTGAGCTGGATAGAGTAGCTGCAGTAGCTTGAGTGTGATGAAGCACGTGTGAGTCAAGCAGAGCAGATTGTGCAAGCTCAAGCTGACGTGTCAAGTAGAATATAACTGCCTGACATGTGTCAAGCGCTAAGTGGCTAAACTAAATCTAAGTTGTTATTAGTTAGAATAATAGCTTATAAGCTGAGCTGAGATAAGTTGATAACTGTATTGATCATTTTCATAATAATATCGAGAAGTTTTCATTTCATTTTCTCTGTTTTTTTCTTTGTTTCCAAACACCTTATTACAAATTCTAATATGGTATCAGAGCCACAAAGTATGGCAAATCAAAACAATTCAGGATCGTCTTCTTTTTCTTTCTCTTTTGTTCAACCAACAAAGCTTAATCGAACAAACTATCTGGTGTGGAGAGCTCAAATTCGAGCTTCGATTACTGCAAATGGTCTTGACGGTTTTATCAATGGAGAATCTCTATGTCCAGATCGTTTTCTTTCTTCATATGAGAATGCTGTCAGCAGATCAAAAGCTCAGAGTTCGAGCAGACGTGAAAATCCTGACTATATTGATTGGAAGAAAACTGACAAACTTCTACAAAGCTGGATGCTATCGTCTATGGTAGATAATGTGCTTATCATGGTTGTGGATTGTGATACTTCACTTGAGATCTGGGAGAAACTTGCTGAGATGTTCATGTCACAGTCGAAGGCTAGATACATGCCTCTGAAAATGCAGATTCAAACCATAAAGAAAGGAGCTATGTCAGTAAGTGATTACTTTAATAAGATGAAAAAAATTACAGACAGCTTAGCTATTGGTGGTAATCCTCTTGCTTCAACTGATTTTATAATGCATTTGCTCACTGGTTTAGATGACAATTATGAGTCACTTGTGACAACTATACTTGCTAGGCTAGAAAAAGATAGTCTCACTATTGAAGAAGTGTATTCCTTAATGCTTAGTCATGCAACTAGGGTTGAGATGAGTAAAGGCAAAGTGCAAAATGAGTTGGTGCACGATATATCAGCCAATTTTGCTCAGAAAGGACAGAATTACAATAAGTTCAATAATGCTAGTCAGAGAGGTTTTAATGGTGGAAATTTTACTGGTATGGATAATGGCAAAGGAGGATACAATGTTGATAAGGAAGTGATTTGTCAAATATGCTTCATTCCTGGTCATGGAGCATACAAATGCAGGAACAAGTTTAATCAGAATTTTATTCCTAGGCAAGGAAGAGGTGGCTTTAGGCCTAGAGGTGGATTCAATTACAGAGGTTTTCCTGGTCAATCTCAGAACATGTATGGAAGAGGTTATGGTGGTTTTTATGGTGCTGCAACTAGTACTCCTAGATATAATACACCTATGTTTCAAGGAAATGTTGCATATCAGAATGCCAATGTTCTGTATCCTCAAGGGTTTCCTATGATTCAAGGCCAATACAATATTGCTACTCCATTTGCTAACTATGGAGTTGTTCCACCTACTGTTCCCACTGCATCATTTGCTCATATTGCTCCAGTTGCTGATTTTGGAGTTGTAGCTGATCTTGCTTGGTATATTGACTCAGGGGCCACAAATCATGTAACAAAGGAAGCAGGTATCTTCTCATCTTACTCAGTTTATCATGGCATTGACAAGCTACATGTAGGTAATGGCATGGGGTTGCATATTAAACATGTTGGTTGCACAATATTGAATAAACTTGCTGCCAAACCTATCCATCTCAATAATATTTTGTATGTCCCAGCTATAACCAAAAATCTTTTAAGTGTATCTAAACTACTGGCTGACAATGATGTTGTTGTTGAATTCCATCAAACCTCTTGTTTTGTCAAGGACAAGAACTCAGGGATCATTTTGCTCAAGGGGATTGCTAGAGGAGGATTATATTAAGTTGAAGGTCTTGTTGCAGTGTCTCATGCTGCAGTTTCAAATAAAGTCCAGTCTACTGCTTTATTTGTCACTTCAAATTCAAGTCCTATTTCAAGTGTCTGTTGTTGTGCAAATTTTAATGTACTCGCAAGCGCACGAATCTATTGTAGTATAGATTTATGGTGACGAGTGTCGATCCCACGAGGAGGTGGATTTTAATTGTGTAGAATTAATTTTGTAAATGGGTGATTGGATTTATGGTGGAAATGATTTGGAATATGCTAAAACTTAAATTAAAATGGCGAGAATAAATTCTAAAATTGGTATTGAAATGGCGAGAATAAATTGACGAGAATTATATTGAAATGACGTACTTGGGTATCTGGATCCGTATCAACATGCATCATGGGCTAAATAATCCGTATTAATGCCAATTAAATCATGAGGGGGGAATCCACACCTCATGAACCACGCTCTAATCAATATGGTGCTAAGGGCTTATCGTGCCAAATAATAATAACCTTATACTAGAGAGCCGGTGTAACCAAGGCGGTATCTAGACAAGACTATTATTATTTGTCGACGAGAAGTCAAAACATCCACAAAAATTAGAGGGGAAGAGAAAATAAATTTACCAAATTAAGCCCATGACACATGTTGAGACTTCACCTTCAACCCAAACTTGAAAGAAAATTAGCCACTCATAGTTGAACTAGGGGCAAAATGGAAATTTATTAAAATACGAAGAAAATACAAGATGGAGAGGGAATTACAGAAAATGGATCCCAAAAATGGATTCAGAGATATCAAATTAGGGGGGAGAGGCCCCCTTTTTATAGATACATGGAGTAAATCATGGCCATCGGATTAAAAACAGTTTGGACGCTCAGGATTGCGCCACGTCATCAGTCAACAGTCCACGGTTTGGCCACGCGGATGAACAGTAACACGGTTTGACCCGACTTTGAACAGTAACGCGGTTTGACCCGGATGAATAGTAACGCGGTTTGGTTGAAAATAATCCTGTGTGATGCATGCACCGTACGCGAGATTTTTCGTCCACTGATATGCTGCCACGTCACCATCAACAGTACATAAGAATTTTAGTCCAACAGGATCGTGACACCTCATCAGTCAATGCCACATCATCGGTCAATGCCACGTCATCATCCGTCTATGTAAACAGTGTCGTGAATAGTAACGTATACAGTACCGTACACGTGAATAGTGCCATTTTTCCTTTTATGCTCCTCTTAAGGTTTTCGACTGTCCTGAGTTCAAAAGTGATGTCCGTTTTGCCGTCTGATCTCTCCTTTATTGTGAAATGACTATAATGCCCCTAAAATACATAAAATACTTAATTAAAATAAAACACATGTAATTAAATCACAAGAAGGTTAAATACATAAAAGTAAGGGTTGTTAGTAAGACTTGAAATGTAAAATGACGGTTTTCTCCTTTATAAATATGCATTTTCTAACATTCAACACACCCCCCAACCAGCTTATTGCTAGTCCCTAGCAAATGAAGCGAAAATAAAATTTAAATTCAAAATGATTTTTTTTTTTAAATTTAGAAACACTCGTGTTTATTCAATCAGATTAATGATAGCAATTAAATAAAAGTATAAGCATTATCTCCAGTCCAAAGTAACATCACACCCACATCAACCATCCACATGAATCAGCCCAGTAGACTTTGTTATAGCTACTTTCAAGAATGACATGTCAAACCCCAAAATCTCACTGGAAGTAGTGACACTCTCACAAAGAAATTAAACCCAATAAAAATAGTCACTCCAATGAATGGTAATTGAGAGAAAATAATGAAGAAGTGATATCACATGCTCTCACCAAGATGAAATAAATATGCCCTCAGCTTAAAAATAATACGATCTCAAGTCAAATAAAAACTGTTAGTCAACCCAATTTATTTATTTATTTTTTTTATATGCACCACTACATCTTTTTAGCCCATATAACTAGCTTCTACTTTAGATTATAGTTCCCTAAAATCAGGAAGGACTTTTATTAGGATGTAACGTAGGCTAGGGACATGGTTAACAAAGAAAGGAAATAAGGAAAACAAAGTGTATGTTTGAGAAAAATGCAGAGAATTTTTTTTTTTTTCAAGTTGCAAGGTGGATTTCACCTATTATTATTATTTTTATTCTTTTGAAACAACAACTTTTGTTTTGTTGTTTTTTTTTTTTTTGGTATAACTTCACTGAACAACATAAATATGTACATTTTCTCAAACATAAATAGGTGATGGAACTTATAAGATATCGGGTAATACTCCAAATCGGAGTGGGTCAAGATGATAAGTTGACAAAGAAAATATATATATATATTTTTTTAAAGGCTCAAAAGGGTTAACTATGGATATTTAATAAAAGGGATGGCTAGAAAGGCTCAAACGGATCAAAGATGGCCTTTCCATCGTCTTTTAGGGCTCTAAATAACCTTCCATATGTACTAGTTAGATGGGCCTCCAAATGTAGCAACACACTTTTTTTTTCTTTTTATTTTTATTTTTATTAAGGGTTAACTCAAAAGAAATCTAGAGATCGTGTATACAATAATAAACTGTTAAGCTGTATAAAGAATGGGCAAAAGGGTTACTCTCCAAGAAAAATGATAGGCTCAAAAACTCACTTGGTACTTATTATGACATGTTCATTCCTTCAAGCAACTCATATATGTCTCCGACATCAACATGTAGAGTAGCAAACATAATGTAACATCACTTAAAACCAAAGATAATACAAATACTAAAATTTAAAATTAATCATGTCACCCAATGTTAAAACAAATCACACAAATTTTTTTTTTTAAACAACATTCTACCCCCCCAACCTATTCTAAACATGAAAGGAAAATATGCATGCAGAAATGTGAAAATGATGCATAAAAACTAATTAGAAAAGTTACACATAAAATGATAGAAAACGAAAATGATTTATTATTTTTTTTAAAGAAGATGCGTTTCTAGAGGAACTACACTCCATATTCAGCCATCTTCGACTCAAAAGTTGGGAAATGTATATTTATAGAGGAGAAATTAAAAAGAAGAAAAATAAACATAAACACATAATAAAGAAAAAGAAAATGTCTGAATTTTTTTTTTTAAACGATAAATATGCGTTTCTAGAGTCACTACACTCCATATTCAGCCATCTTCAACACAAAAAGTTAGCGACAGTTAGTTTCTACAACAAAAAATTAGTAAAAACTTAACCAAAATTCTACAATTGTCGACTATTCCCTCCCCCCAACCAGAACGAAACATTGTCCGCAATGTTTGAAATGAAAGAAGTAGAGTTTAGAAGACATCACCTGGGTGATGCAACACAGAAGAAAATATTTACAGGCGGAGAGTTAAATCTAATTTGTACTTCTTACTGCGGCTACTGTTACCATCATTATTTGGACGCTCCAACACAAAGGTCCAGGGGTCTGGCTCCGGTCGATAAGCTTGTAACATATCAAGTAGCTCATTAGCAGTGTGAGCACAAATAAAAAGTTTTTTTACATTAGAAGGAATGAAATAGTTTTTTATTGCATGGTTAAGAAATGCGATAAAGCCATCATAAAAGTTATTGACATTTAACAAACCGATGGGTTTTTGGTGGATGTGCAGATGGGCCCAAGATGCTAGTGTGATAAGTGCCTCTAGTGTTGCAAGATCTCCTGGAAGGAAAATAAAAGCATCAGCATGATTAAGCATTTCAGTTATTCTTTCTTGCATACCTGAGACGACTAACTCTTCTCCAGTTGATGAGTCAGACGAACTGCCCAAAGGTTTTAGGGCTCTTGGGATGATGCCTAACACTTGACTTCCTCTTATAAAAGCTGCTTCTGAGACCATTTTTGATAACCCTCGGTTACCTCCTCCATACACCAAGTGTAATTTTCTTGCTGCTATGCTTCGACCAAGATCTATAGCTGCCTCAACGAACTCTTTATGTTTGCCATAGGTAAATCCAGAAAGCACACAAATGTTCTTGAATTGTCTATTGGGAGTAGCTGCCATTGTGATATTTCTCAAAAACAATTTGTGAGTGCTTGACAAAAAGGAAATCACATTTAAGAATCTCGGTGATAGTGGGTCATGGTTGTATATGAGGTAATATGTCAGTGTCAAATAACGCGTAAAGCACGTGGCTCGCAAGTCAAAAAGAAAACAGTAAAAAGAAAAAAAGCAAACAGTAATAAAATTATTAAAGACAATAATGCAAACAATAAGACAATAGTGAAATAATAAAGTAAAAGGATATTTACAGGTAGTTGCGACTGTGGCTCACATCTTCCTCTGGTTTTACGTCCAGAAACGGCTTGAACGCCCTCTATGGGTCGAGGATAGGCTTCCTATCCAGTTTTCTTATAAACTGGCAAACAAGGTCGTTTATAGTCAGATTCCCGAGACTATATCGTGCATGCTCTTTCTGGAATAATGGCCATAACTGGAGAATCGCTCCTTGCACATATCCACTGGGATGCGTTTCAAGAGACAAAAGGATATCATCCAATGACTCCTTATTCAAGCCATCCCTAATGAATTGAATCTTATCTTCCCTGTTATCAGACACCATTCCTAAAGAACATGGGTTTTTATTGCAACTCATTCTGGCACACTTACGACAAGCAACAGAAATTCTTCGAGCTCGTCGTTTTCTTGCATAATTTCCTTTACCACAACCAGGCATGTATGCAATAAATTTTGGAGGTAACTCACCTGCCGATCGTACTTTAGCTTCGATTAACCAACGGATGTCAGCAGGTATGTTATTCCTCATGAGTAATCGCATGCGTTCGGACCGAGCTTTATAGATCGTAAGGAGGGCATTCTGAGGAAGTGAAGGGAATCGCTTGTGAAGCTTCGCTAGAATCTCGTTTCTGTCCATACCTTCGCCTCAGAATATCAGTTATTATGGGAAACTGAAGTAACCGACTTGATTGTCACGGAGTACCGTTATCCGCCACTTCACCGGGGTAACAAACTAAAGTACACAAACAGAAAAACAAATTAAAACACACAAAGAAAATTAAAATCGTCCTCTTATTGAATTTACCTCAAGCTCCAACTGGATGTCGTAAACACTTCTCTCAATGTCTCTGAGTTGGCGTTCTAAACCCTCAACATAGGCTACTAACTCTGGTGGTTGTAGAGCCCAAATGCGTTGTGTTTTACAAAATTGAATCTGCCTTTTGAGATGAGTTTTGACACGTTGAAGTGGTTTAAGAATGTTCAGGAGGAACGGTCTAAGTATGAGACTCATGATTAAAAATGATAAGAGAAAACTTAATGGTAAAATAAACACACTTATGCAAAAACAATTTCAATTAGCAAAAGAATAATATAAAGAAAGAAAACAAAATCAAATCAACGAAAAGAAAGAAAAAAAATCAATTCAAATCTGGTGGGTCACTCAAATTTATTTTGGTGTCTTCTCCACGTGGTTGGTATTCTAGATATGGCTTTAATCTTTGACCATTAACTTTAAACGTGACACCGTTCTTTGGGTCCTTAATTTCAATTGCCCCGTGTGGAAAAACAGTATGAACAATAAAGGGACCAGACCAACGAGAGCGTAACTTACCTGGGAATAGGTGCAAGCGAGAATTGAACAAAAGCACTTTCTGACCTGGAGTGAACGATTTTCTCATAATTTGCTTATCATGGAAGACTTTCATTCGTTGCTTGTAAATCTTGGCATTTTCGTATGCATCATTGCGAATTTCTTCAAGTTCTGCCAGCTGTAATCTTCTTTCTGAGCTGGCTTGCTGCATGTCAAAATTGAATTTCTTGATGGCCCAATATGCACGATGCTCGAGTTCCACAGGTAGGTGGCAAGCTTTTCCATACACTAGCCTGTAGGGTGACATCCCAATCGGGGTCTTGAAATCTGTTCTATATGCCCATAAGGCATCATCAAGTCTTAATGACCAATCTTTTCTGTCCGGCCTCACCGTCTTTTCTAATATGTGCTTTATTTCTCGATTGGAGATCTCAACTTGGCCACTGGTTTGCGGATGATACGGAGTTGCCACTTTGTGTGTGATTGAATACTTTGTCAAAAGAGCTTTGAATGCTTTGTTACAAAAATGGGCACCACCATCACTGATTATCGCTCGAGGGAATCCAAAGCGTGAAACAATGTTGCTTTTCAAAAATGCTATCACCACCTTGTGATCATTGGTCCTACATGGAATTGCTTCTACCCATTTCGATACGTAGTCAACAGCAACCAATATGTATTGATGGCCAAAAGACAGGGGAAAGGGTCCCATGAAGTCGATACCCCATACGTCAAAAATCTCAACCACTAAAATTGGATTTAGTGGCATCATGTTCCTTCGTGTAATGCTTCCCATTCGTTGACACCTATCACATGAAGAACATAAAGTGTAAGCATCTCGAAATATAGATGGCCAATAGAAACCACATTGTAAAACTTTAGTCGCTGTTTTCTTAGCGCTGAAATGGCCTCCACAAGCTTGTTCATGGCAGAATGAAAGGATATTCTGAATTTCACTTTCTGGGACACATCGTCTAACAATTTGGTCTGCACAATACTTGAACAAATACGGGTCATCCCAAAAGAAATTCTTTATCTCTGCAAAGAATTTAGCCTTGTCTTGCTTGGTCCAATGCTCTGGAAGTTTACCTGTAACAAGATAATTAACTATATCAGCATACCAAGGTAATACTTCCACACTCATTAATTGTTCATCTGGAAATGACTCATTTAATGGTAATTGTTCTATAATTGTGTCAAAATGGAGACGAGAGAGGTGGTCCGCCACAACATTTTCTGTCCCTTTTTTATCTTTGAATTCCAAGTCAAATTCCTGCAAAAGTAACACCCAATGAATTAGTCTGGCTTTTGCATCTTTCTTTGTGAGAAGATATTTAAGAGCAGCATGATCTGTGAATATAATTATTTTACAACCAATGAGATATGATCGAAATTTTTCCAATGCAAACACTACTGCTAGCATTTCTTTTTCAGTAGTTGAATAGTTCAACTGTGCATCATTCAATGTCATACTAGCATAGTAAATAACATGCGGAATTCGATCAACTCTTTGTCCTAATACTGCTCCTACTGCATAGTCAGATGCATCACACATTAGCTCAAATGGTAAGCTCCAGTTTGGGGCCTGAATGATGGGTGATGATGTCAACAAATGCTTTAATTTTTCAAACGCAACAAGACATGAATCATCAAAGACAAAAGGTACATCCTTAGCAAGTAGATTGCATAAGGGTCTAGAAACTTTGCTAAAATCTTTAATGAAACGTCTATAAAAACCAGCATGCCCAAGGAAAGATCTTACTTCTCTGATTGTTTTAGGTGGAGGAAGATTAGAAATGAGATCCACCTTGGCTTTGTCAACCTTAATACCTTTGCTCGAAATGATGTGACAGAGAACAATACCTTATTTTACCATAAAATGGCATTTCTCCCAATTTAAGATCAAGTTCTTCTCGATACATCTCTGCAGAACTAGTGTTAGATGATGTAAACATTGATCAAACGAGTCACCAAAGACAGAAAAATCATCCATAAAGACTTCAAGGAATCGTTCAACCATATCAGAAAAAATGCTCAACATGCATCGTTGAAATGTAGCAGGTGCACTACATAATCCAAATGGCATTCTCCTATATGCAAATGTGCCAAAAGGGCAAGTGAAAGTAGTTTTCTCTTGATCTTTTGGTGCTATGGGAATCTGATTATATCCTGAGTAGCCATCTAGAAAGCAATAAAATTCATGGCCTGCTAATCTATCAAGCATTTGATCAATAAATGGTAAAGGAAAATGGTCTTTACGTGTGACAGAATTCAACTTTCTATAATCAATGCATACACGCCATCCTGTAGTTACTCTAGTGGGTATCAATTCATTATCAGCATTGGTAATTACTGTGACTCCTAACTTTTTGGGGACAACTTGTACAGGACTAACCCATGAACTATCAGAAATGGGGTAAATGATACCAGCATCTAATAGCTTAAGGACTTCTGTTCTAACAACTTCTTTCATATTAGGATTTAACCGACGTTGCATTTCCCTAGTAGTTTTAGCATTTTCATCAAAGTGAATGTAATGCATGCAGTCTACTGGGTTTATACCTTTTATGTCTGCTATGGTTCATCTTAATGCCCCTTTGTGCTCTTTCAAAACATCTAACAACTTACCTTTTTGTTTGTCATTGAGGATGCTGAGATGATTACCGGTAGAGTACTTTCTTCTCCAAAAAATGCATATTCCAAAGTGTTGGGCAATGGTTTGAGCTCGAGTTTCGGTGGTGATTCTGATGATGGAATGAGTTGCTTCTCTGATGGTGCTAGTTGTTCAACTCTTGACTTCCATTTATTAGTGTCCATAGATGGTGCTGAGTCAAGCAGGGCGTTGACCTCATCGACCGATCTGTCAATATCAAAATCCAAACCAAAGTGAGTTAAACATGTTTGTAAAAGATCATCACTAAGGTTTGAAACAAAAGTATCATCAACTAATGCTTCAATTAAATCCACATCAACAATTCCATCATCTGCACTGTGAGGTTGTTTGGCAATGTTGAAGATGTTCAGCTCCATAGTCATGTTGCCGAAGGACAATTGCATATTTCCAGTCCTGCATTGAATGTGAGCATCCGCAGTTGCCAAGAAAGGTCGGCCTAGAATAATGGGGATGTGCTTCCTTGAATCCTGTATTGGTTGAGTGTCAATTACAATAAAATCAACAGGAAAATAAAACTTGTCTACCTGGATAAGCACGTCCTCCACAATACCACGAGGTATTTTCGTGGACCGATCTGCAAGCTGTAACACCACTAGAGTTGGGTGTAATTCTCCAAGTCCAAGTTTCACGAATACAGAGTAAGGCAAAAGATTTACACTAGCTCCTAAATCCAACAAAGCATTCTCAATTGTGTGGTTCCCTATACTACATGAGATAGTGGGGGAGCCTGGGTCTTTGCATTTTAAAGGAATTTTATGTTGGAGTATAGAACTAACGTTTTCTGTTAAAAATGCCTTCTTTTGAACATGCATATTTCTCTTTTTAGTACAAAGGTCTTTAAGAAACTTGGCATAAGATGGAACTTGCTTAATAGCATCGAGCAAAGGGATGTTAACACTTACCTATTTGAAGATTTCGAGAATCTCACCTGTGGATTTTCCCTTTTTGCCTTTTGCTAACCTCTGAGGAAATAGAGCTTTCGGAACGTATTCTCGTGGGTTGGTTTCTTCTTTCTCCTCCGGTGATGATTCCTCAACATTCACAGGTACAATTTGATTTTCTTTTGTCACCGGCATCTCTACTTTGTTGTCGACTTCTTTTCCTTTTCGTAAGGTCATGACTGCTTTGACCTCTCCATGCTGCTGTGGTGAACTGGTACTTGCTTCATGCACTCCTTTAGGATTAGGCACTGGTTGACTTGGAAACTTGCCTTTCTCAACAGTCATTGCCAAGGTCTGAACTGAAGAAGCAAGTTGTCCCACCATCTTCTCGAGGCTTGAAACTGATTGAGCTTGTGAGTTGAAGCCTGCTCTCAACTCATTTCGTAGTCCATCAATGGTGCGGTTCTGTTGCTCAATCGTGGAGTGAGTAAGATTTTTGAAATTCTGGAATGCATCCTCCCATGGTCTGGGTTGAGAGTAGTTCTGGTTCTGATTGTATGGTCTAAATGGTGGCTAAGAGGCTTGAGGATTTTGTGGAATTGGTTGCATTGGTGGAGCTGGAGCTGCTGGTCCATTCTGTTGAAATCCTTGAGACCATGAAAAATTGGGGTGGTCTCTCCATCCAGGGTTATATGTGTTGGAGTATGGGTTGTAATTTGATGGCTTTCTCATTACACCTATGGCATTGGCTTGATCTGAGTATGAGTCATGGTCATGTGGCTCTGTTGATTTAGCAGTCGATAACGATGCTATTTGTCGAGCAAGACCTTCAACCATCTCCTTGACTTCTTTGATTCCCGAAGTTGACTCGCCAATTTGAACCTCATTCACTCCTTTAATTCTTCTAGTAGTCCTGAGTGATCGACTCCGTTGTTGGGAATTATCCGCTTGTCGCTGGAAGAATTCCCAAATCTCTGATGCACTTTTTGACATTAGCTCTCCTCCACTTGTTGCCATTAGTCATTCTTGCACATTTGGTAATAATCCCTCCAAAAAGTATTGGCATTGGTGCCATTTCTCGTACCCATGATGTGGACACTTCAAGAGTAGCCCATTAAATCGCTCTCATGTTTCGAAAAATTGCTCGTCCTCTCTCTGGGTAAACTCTGAGATTTTCCTGCGAATAGCATTGGTTTTATGCACTGGGAAATATTTATTTAAAAATTTAGTTACCATTTGTTCCCATGATGAAATGCTATTAGCAGGCAATGTATTAAGCCATGAACGAGCTCTATCCTTTAAAGAAAATGGGAATAATCTGAGTTTAACATCATCGTCTGAAAAATTTTCATATTTAAAAGTTTGACAAATGGCATGAAAATCATTCAGATGATTATATGGATCCTCATTTTCTAGGCCATAAAATGTGGGGAGACAATTTAGCACACTAGGTTTTAGTTCAAAGCTCCTAGCAGCTACATTAGGGTATCTTATGCATGATGTGCTCAAATTAGCTAAAGGACTGAAGTAGTCCTTAAATGGCCTCTCCTGTGGTTGCAAATCCATTTTATTTTTAATTTGTTTGTGTGTGCGAAGTGTTTTCTCAAGTTCAAGGTCTATAGGTTCAAGATTGGGTAATAATGACCTTCGACCATGCATGCAAAACAAATAAAATAAAAAAATAAAGATGGGAACAAAATAAATAAAAATAAAAAAGAGTGAGAAATTACGATACTAACCTTATTGCGCTATTACAACCTTTCTATAAATATACACAAAAATAAATACGTGAAATAAATTAACTAAAAATTAAATTAATAAAATAAACAAAAAAAATTACAAAGAAAAATAAATTAAAAATTAAATTACAGAATTTTAAAGAAGAGAAAAAGGAAAGAAATACTAACCTTTAAATGTAGATTCACTTTTTTTTCTTTTTTTTTAATTAAAAAAAATTACAAGAAAATAATTAAAAGAAATTATTCACAAAAATTAATTCTATGAATTAAAATTACTTACCTCCCCGGCAACGGCGCCAAAAACTTGTTGTGCAAATTTTAATGTACTCGCAAGCGCACGAATCTATTGTAGTATAGATTTATGGTGACGAGTGTCGATCCCACGAGGAGGTGGATTTTAATTGTGTAGAATTAATTTTGTAAATGGGTGATTGGATTTATGGTGGAAATGATTTGGAATATGCTAAAACTTAAATTAAAATGGCGAGAATAAATTCTAAAATTGGTATTGAAATGGCGAGAATAAATTGACGAGAATTATATTGAAATGACGTACTTGGGTATCTGGATCCGTATCAACATGCATCATGGGCTAAATAATCCGTATTAATGCCAATTAAATCATGAGGGGGGAATCCACACCTCATGAACCACGCTCTAATCAATATGGTGCTAAGGGCTTATCGTGCCAAATAATAATAACCTTATACTAGAGAGCCGGTGTAACCAAGGCGGTATCTAGACAAGACTATTATTATTTGTCGACGAGAAGTCAAAACATCCACAAAAATTAGAGGGGAAGAGAAAATAAATTTACCAAATTAACCCATGACACATGTTGAGACTTCACCTTCAACCCAAGCTTGAAAAAAAATTAGCCACTCATAGTTGAACTAGGGGCAAAATGGGAATTTATTAAAATACGAAGAAAATACAAGATGGAGAGGGAATTACAGAAAATGGATCCCAAAAATGGATTCAGAGATATCAAATTAGGGGGGAGAGGCCCCCTTTTTATAGATACATGGAGTAAATCATGGCCATCGGATTAAAAACAGTTTGGACGCTCAGGATTGCGCCACGTCATCAGTCAACAGTCCACGGTTTGGCCACGCGGATGAACAGTAACACGGTTTGACCCGACTTTGAACAGTAACGCGGTTTGACCCGGATGAATAGTAACGCGGTTTGGTTGAAAATAATCCTGTGTGATGCATGCACCGTACGCGAGATTTTTCGTCCACTGATATGCTGCCACGTCACCATCAACAGTACATAAGAATTTTAGTCCAACAGGATCGTGACACCTCATCAGTCAATGCCACATCATCGGTCAATGCCACGTCATCATCCGTCTATGTGAACAGTGTCGTGAATAGTAACGTATACAGTACCGTACACGTGAATAGTGCCATTTTTCCTTTTATGCTCCTCTTAAGGTTTTCGACTGTCCTGAGTTCAAAAGTGATGTCCGTTTTGCCGTCTGATCTCTCCTTTATTGTGAAATGACTATAATGCCCCTAAAATACATAAAATACTTAATTAAAATAAAACACATGTAATTAAATCACAAGAAGGTTAAATACATAAAAGTAAGGGTTGTTAGTAAGACTTAAAATGTAAAATGACGGTTTTCTCCTTTATAAATATGCATTTTCTAACACTCAACATCTGTTCTTCTGCAGTGTCCATGATTAGTCATTCAAATGTTTCCAATTCTATACATTCTGATGAAGTTCTGTCAGCTGTAAATAAATCTCAATTCAATAATGAAGCCTCAATGGCCATGTCAGTTGCTTGCTCAAAATCAGTTGATTACAATATTTTACATAAGAGAATGGGTCATCCTACAGTGCATGCTCTTAAACAAATTATAAAACATTTGAATCCTTCTCTCGATATCAATAGAGCCCTCAAACCAATTTTCTGTAATGCTTGCCAATTTGGCAAATGTCACATGCAGCACTTTCCCTCTATAGATACCACTACCATTCAACTACTGGAATTGTTGCATGCTGATCTATGGGGACCAGCTCCTCTGCTGTCCTCACAAGGCTATCACTACTATCTTTCTATCTTAGATGACTTCACTAGATTCACCTGGATATTCCCTCTTGTTACCAAGTCTCAAGCCTTACAAACTTTTATTGAATTCCAGCATATGATAGAAAAATGTTTGAATAGGAAAATCAAATGCCTTCAAACAGATTGGGGAGGTGAGTTTAGGCCATTTCTTTCTTATCTTGCTGAGCAGGGAATTCAATTTAGACACCCTTATCCTTACATTCATCATCAAAATGGAAAAATTGAACGCAAACATAGACATATAGTGGAAACAGGTCTTACTCTCCTTGCTCAAGCCCATTTACCACTCAAATTTTGGTGGAATGCTTTCCATACTGCCACATTTCTCATAAACAGGCTACCTACACCCATTCTAGATAACAATTCCCCATTTGAAAAACTATTCATAAAAAGGCCAGATTACTCTGTTATGAGAGTCTTTGGGTGTGCTTGCTTCCCATATCTGAGGCCCTATAATCATCACAAACTAGAGTTTAGAACTGCTAGGTGTATTTTTCTTGGGTACAGCTCTCATCATAAGGGCTACTTGTGTCTTCATTCTTCTGGTAGAATCTATATCAGTAACCATGTTACATTTGATGAGTCATGTTTTCCTTTTCAATCAGGAGTTGATTTCTCCTCAGTCACTCATTCTTGTTCTTCTTCTGATTCTTCATCTTAGTCTTCTTCTGTTTGTCCTTTGATTCAACTTGATATAACCAAGTCTTCATCCTCAACAGCAGCTGATCTTGGTTTCTCTTTGTTCTCTCTAAGTTCTTCTTCTCAAACTCTTATACACTCACCTTTGCCTACTGTTTCATCATCTACAGAATCCTCTACCTCACATGTTCATCATTTAACTCCACCATTACCATCTTCTACTGGTCATCCAATGGTCACTCGATCAAAGGCTGGTATATTTAAGCCTAAAGCCTATCTTACAACCCCTCCTACTAAACCTACAGAACCTGCTACTGCCTCAAAAGCTCTTCAAGATCCTACATGGCATCAAGCCATGACAGATGAATATCAGGCCTTAATTCATAACCATACCTGGACTCTTGTCAAACCTTCACATCTCATTAAAGTAATTGGGAATAAGTGGGTATTTCAGATTAAATACAATCCTGATGGGAGTGTCTCTAGATATAAGGCCAGACTTATTGCTAAGGGGTTTCATCAGACTGAAGGGTTGGATTTTAATGAAACATTTAGCCCTGTCATCAAGTCCTCAACCATCCGAATCATCTTGAGTATGGCAGTCATGAATCATTGGGCACTCAGGCAAATAGACATTAACAATGCCTTCCTTAATGGCCACTTAACTGAAGAGGTATATATGCAACAGCCTCATGGGTTTATAGATGATTCCAAGCCTGACTATGTCTGTAAGTTACATAAAGCTCTCTATGGGCTTAAACAGGCTCCAAGGGCATGGTTTGACAGACTCAAATTGGTTCTTACAACTCAGTGGGGTTTTACAAATTCTATTTCAGACACTTCACTCTTCTTTAAGAGAACACAATGTCATCTACTGCTTATCTTGGTATATGTAGACGATATCATCATCACAGGCTCCAACCCTCAGCTTGTTCAGCAGATTATCACTAACTTCCAGTCTGCTTTTGCACTTAAAGATCTTGGTGCTTTGAACTATTTTCTGGGAGTCCAAGTGGTGTACAACAAATCTGGTATTCATATTTCTCAATCCAAATATATCACTGATCTCCTTGATAAGGTACAAATGCAGGATAGTACACCTTGTTCCACTCCTATGGTTTCTGGAGTGTCATTTACTAAAGGTGATAGTGAATCTTTCTCTGATGTTACTCTCTATAGAAGCACTATTAGTGCTCTTCAGTATGCAACCTTGACCAGACCAGAGATTGTTTTCTCTGTCAACAAGCTTAGTCAGTTTCTCTCCTCTCCTACTGTCAATCATTGGCAGGCTTGTAAAAGGATTTTACGGTATCTAAAGGGAACAATTAAGCTTGGTTTACAGTTCTACAATCATGGTAGCATCCAGATTGACTGCTTCAGTGATGCTGATTGGGCTGGGGACAAAGATGATAGGAGGTCTGTGGCTGGTTATTGTGTTTATATGGGTCCAAATCTGTTGTCTTGGTGCTCTAAGAAACAGGCAGTGGTATCTCGATCTAGTGCTGAGTCAGAATATCGAGCATTAGCAATGGCAGCAGCTGAGGTCTTATGGATTCGATCTCTCCTTACTGAGATTGGTGTTACTCTGTCTTCCATTCCAATCATCTGGTGTGACAATCAAAGTGCAGCAGCTTTAGCTTCTAATCTTAAGTTTCATTCTAGAACAAAACACATTGAATTAGATGTTCATTTTATTAGAGAGAAGGTTGCTGCTCAATGTCTTAAAGTTCAATATATTTCCAACTCAGAACAGACTGCTGATATTCTCACCAAAGCTCTCTCTTATCATCCTTTTCGTTACTTGCGTGACAAGCTCAACCTTACTTCCTCAGTTGAGCTTGAGGGGGGATGTTGAAGATATAGTTGAAGCTGAGCTGGATAGAGTAGCTGCAGTAGCTTAAGTGTGATGAAGCACGTGTGAGTCAAGCAGAGCAGATTGTGCAAGCTCAAGCTGACGTGTCAAGTAGAATATAACTGCTTGACATGTGTCAAGCGCTAAGTGGCTAAACTAAATCTAAGTTGTTATTAGTTAGAATAATAGCTTATAAGCTGAGCTGAGATAAGTTGATAACTGTATTGATCATTTTCATAATAATATCGAGAAGTTTTCATTTCATTTTCTCTGTTTTTTTCTTTGTTTCCAAACACCTTATTACAAATTCTAATACCTACGACTGAAATGTTCCACGTGCTGTTGACCTTGGTGATGGTATTTGATGAGCTTTGAAGCGCATCCAACACCAACCTGGAAACCGCAATCTCCACAGCAATGCTTATAGCCTCTGTGTTTTTGTTTATCGAAATCGCACTCTAGCTCTTTTGATTCACCAGATTCTTCTTCCAAGTGGAGTAAGCATTGTGCTGCTATCTTTTGCAATGTATACACTTCACTAGGATGCTTACAAAAATATATTTTCTTCCATCTAAATGTAGAGCTAACACAATCAGTCCCAAATACCATAAGCAGATCATGAACCATAACCTGAATTAGCAAATTAATCTTGTAGTTAAATCTAGTCACAATCACTAAGGAAAGTAACAGAATCTGCAGCAGCAATATAAATATGCTAATTAAATCCAAAGTCATATACTAAGGTAAGCTAGCATTAACAGGATAGGATTAGAGTTTGCTAAAACAAACTCCTCATCTTTCCAAAATAACACAAGCAAAGCAATGAGACAGAACCTGAATCGGCAAAATGAATTATCCGCTGAGCACAAACTGAACATTCAACTGAGTTGAAACATGGCTCATCCGTGTGATAAACATCTATGCATTCCATCTAGCAACAATTTCAGCGTAGACCGTCATCAATGGCTGTAAATTCGAGTCAACAATAGCTCGTAATCTTATATGAACAACCAGTAATAGTTTGCTGGCGTTAATACTAACAAAGGCAAGACTGGCCTTGTCGATGATGTGAGTTTAGAAGTATCACACAATGCACAAGATTTACAAAAGACTCAAACCTAGCTGTAGTGTCGAATAAAAGATGATAGAACATCTCTTCAATTTAAAGTTTATACCAAGGAATTGATGTATCATCAGATCCCTCAAAAAAATATGTAGCATGGGATAAATTTGAAGGCCTCTGCCATTGCTCAATAAACACACTTGCCTGTGTCATATGATGCTGGCATAAACATTGTATTAATATATATATCTTATAGTGATTGAATGAGTCATGTAAATAATAAAATGCCAATCATCAGGTCATATAAGGTGTTTAATTAGTTTCAGTATTTTTCTATGATACTTAATGAACCTTTACAATATTGATAATGGAGCCATTATGGACTCTTGGGCTTCAATTATTTAATCTTGACCGTTAATTTAATTTAGTGGATAAATAATTAATAACTTCATAATTAATAGATAATATTCAAGTTCACGGATGTAATTTTATTATTTTATAATTTCATAAATTTTTCCTAAATCATTAACAAAACTAAAAATTAAAAATGCCAATATACAGATTAATTTAAAGGTGTAAATTAAAAAATATCAATTATTCAATCTTCAACAATACATGTCAATTCAGATCCTTTTTGTCATCCATAATTGGAATAATATAATTTTGAATTATTAGCTTTATTCATTGTCTTTTTTCTTTTTTTTTTCCTTACTCATTAGCTAGATTGAGTTGAATTAATTTTTGCAATATTGATTAATCTAGCAATTGTTTTTTTTTGTTTTTGTTTGAGAAGAGATAATAATAAGAGGATAAACTAAGATTGATTTGTGTTAATATTAAAATAAATATATTTTAAAGTGAAATATAGAAGTTTCAATATACTATACTTGTTTCTTTTTTATTATTTTATCTTTAAAATACATTTTTATTATATTTGATAACTATTAAGTTTAAATTTTAAATAATTTAAATTAAAATATTATTCTAATTAAATTTTAATTTTATCGACTGTTGATTAAATCTAACAATACATATGCCCTGTTTCGTATTAAGGTACTATAGTTTTTAAGGTACAACTACTATAGAAAAAAACTGTAATTATGAAATAAAAAATAATAGTACGTAGTAGCTATATTTTTTAGAAAATTAATAAAGATATAATATAATTTTTTATTATATAAATATAAATTAAATTAGCTTAACTTTTAAATTACAACAATTAATATTTACTAAATACTTTATTATTATTAGTTACGGTTGTCAAACTTTGATTCCCAACGGGTCTATGATGATGCTTAGTTTCAACATAAAATGCTATCAATTAAACAATTCCGATTGTGAACCCCCAAAGCCTATAATTACTAACCCAACCCAGATTTGAATTTTCAACCCAAGCATGTCCAGCATCGCATTTGTAGTGCATAAATGGCTTCAAGCAATTTTTTTAACAAAATATTAAAACCATAAGCTTCCATTTAGTCTTAACATGCTTTTGGATTATTTCTTTTTCTAAATATAAAAATATTTCACGATAAAAAAGAGAAGCGTAAGCTACATTCACCAATAATTTGTAAGCCCATTATTATCTCTAACTAAAATCATCACAAAGCAAAATAAATAAATAACATGCGGCGGACAAATTCTGAACCAAGCGCTTCATTGGAGTGGGCTTGCCCAACTCATTTCACTTTTGGGCCTTTTCATAGTTAAATGCCCGTTTTTAATTCGTCTTAAATTATGTTTTTGAAACCTCTCAAATTTCTTATAAAAATCCCTTTACAAATTAATTCATTTCTTATTTTAAATAAAATTTAATTAAATACTTAAATAAATTATTTTTAAGTAAATTTTTGTACCCACCTAATTTTATAAATTTATATTTGTATTTTAAATTTTAATTAAAAATATTTTTTAAATATAAAAGTTTATAATTGTGACGAAAGAAATGTATAATAAAAAAATTAAAGATTTTAGGATTTTTATGCAATATATAAGGGTGGGCTGTGACAATGGATGTAATAAGAAAAAAGAATCATAAATGGTTGTTAATGAAGTTGAAGCTACCAAATATAGAGGATTTGGCATCAATTTATGCCCAATTACTCCACATATAGTTCCTCACTACACTCTTTTTTCAATTAAAATTTTTATTGTGAAAATATAATTTGATAATTACTTATTTGACCTTATTCTCTCTTCCTTCATCCCCTTCCTTCACCAAAATTTATTGTGATATATGAAGTAAATATTACATTTAACAAATGAAATCTTTCAAAAATTAACAAAGTCAGTCCTATTGTAATTTTAAACAAAATAAAAGGAACAATACCCATCACGCAACAATAAGAAAAGAAAAAGTCTTTGTATCATTTTAAATCTATTATAATTTCTTTTTTTAAATCTTAGACGCACAAACTTTTAACAATAACAATAGGTAAAACACAGTAATAAGTAAGAATTGATAATGTTGTATTAAAAAGTATAAGAAAAATAAAGTTGATTTACTAAAAAAGAATTAGAAAAAAGATAACATTAATTCACCTCTTAGAATCATAATTTTCAATGTACTCTCTAAAAGTATAAAAACTTTAATTTATCTTAAAATCTATTAAATTTAACCATTGATTAATATTGATTTAAAACATCACTAAAAGACTTTTCAAATGAAATTTTACTTATTATTTGAAAAGCCACATAAGCAAAAAAGTTTCAAAAAGCTATTCAAATAAAATTCTTCAAATAAGATTGTTCCTCTCTCTTTTCAATAAACTCATTTGAAGAATTTCATATGGAGAGCCTTTTGGAGTCTTCAACTTATTATTATATTATTTTTTGTTGTTTTATTCTTGAAGGAAGAGATATGTTATAATTGTTATTACTTTGCCGGATAAAAAAGTTTGATTAGAATAACATGAACATATTTTTATTTGAAAAGTCTTTTAAAGATGACTAATTTTTTCACTTTTTTATTTATAACATAGGTACGCAAATGAGTATTTAAAAAGTTAAATTAGAAGAATTTTTTGGTAAAGCTCTTAGTAAACTATTATAACATCCTAACTAGTTATAAAGTAGTGAAATAAGAAAGAATGACCAAACAACTATTGTTGGAGCGTATATCCTTTATTCCCCTTTTTTTGTGAAATAAGATTAATTAAACCTTTATCTGTAACATTGACAAAAATACCCTCTAATCCTTTAAAAACAAAATTTAAAATCTCAATAAAATAGAATAAATAGAAATTTCTACTTTTTTTTCTCTACCTCAAATTAAACTAACCAAAAAAATACATAATAAAATGAATTAAAATTAAAATTAAAAAAATCAAATAATTATGTGCATTAGCCAACAATCAATGTTACTATAATCAAAATTAGGTTTGTGAGACAATCAAAAGGTCAAAATCTCAAAAATTATTTGTTTCTCTCTTCTTCTTTCGTTTTCATCTTCTTCATTACTTTCCCTGTTTATCTTCTTCTTCATTTCCTTTTTTTTTCTTTTCTTCTTTATTTTCTTCGGTTCCTTTCTGTGTTTCTCTTCTTCTTCATTTTTTTTTCCTCTTTTCTTCTTTATCTTCTTTTTTCTTTTCCCTGTTCATCTTCTTGTTCGCTCCTTTTTTTTTTCCCTAATTGTTTCACTCATGAAAACTCCACAACCACTTTCAAATCTAGTTTTTGCAACCTTCACATTGGACCACTATTTAAAAATGAAACTTAATTTCTACAAATCAAAGTAAAAAAAAATCATAATCTTTATTTTCTTCTTAGAGAAACACTTGGTCTTCATCACAGTACTCCAATCAAAACCCTAATAAGCAAAAGTGGGGGTGGACATAAACCCGCAACCAATGGGTTTATCCAAACCCAAGCCAAATTAAATGGTTTGGGTTAGGTAAATTATGAAAATTGGTTAAATTTGGGTTATATATATATATACATTTCATTATAGATTGGCTAGGGTTTACCCATGGGCCATGAACAAAACCCCAACACTCAAACTTGTCAAGTGAAATAAATGAAAACAAAAACAAATAAGTGAAAGGTGATTATTAAATTGTTCACAGCGTGATCAATTGTTAACAATTAGAAAATAAAAGTAACATGTAAAAACAAATATGAATAAAATAAATGCTATTGTAAATAATTAAATGAGATGAAATTAGTATTTGATGAAATGAAATCATTTTTTTAATTTATGAACTCATATTATATTTATATAATTACTGCTTTTATGTTTCTAATAGTAATAAGAAAAACACCAAATCTATACTGTTGTTTCCGTATTTAAATCAAGAAAAATTATAGTAATAATGCTGAGATAGTTTTTGAGGGCATAGTTGCCTAGCCCATTGGAAGCAAATAATTAATAATGATGAGAAATGATACATCACCACTGATAAAATATATTGTGACAGAAATTATAAAGCCTTATTATAAATAAAATTAACATTTTGCGTGCTATATTGATACTGAATCATAAATAATACTCTGTTTTTTATTTGGATGGGATTTATTGACATTAATCCTCCATCCTGAAATTCATGAGCAATCAACTTATGGAAAAAAAAAACCCCTATTTGATAGAAAATTATCATCTCAATAATTATAAGTCAAAGGATACATTTTTTTAGTTAAAGAAATTTTATTATTTTAACTAAATGGCACTCACATAAGTTGTTTTTTCTTTCTTTCTTTCTTTGAATTTACCTGTTGATGTCATGTTTGTGAAAGTTTATTATTAGAGTTTACATTCTTATTTATTGAGAATTAATGATTTTTGTGATTAACTTTATTTTAATTTTTTAGTATTCTGTAATTTAAGGATTAAGTTATTGTAAATTTTATTATTTATAAATTTTATCCACTATATTTTTTTCATATTTTAGTAACAATTTAATAATTAATAACAATTAATAATTATTATAATTTTTATATAATTAAATTTATCAAAATAAAAATATTTTGATAATAAAATTCAAACCAAACCAAAACCAGACCCAAATATTTGGGTTGGGTTGAAAATATTCGTGTTGGTTTGAGTTGAACCCAAACTTTTATGGTTTGGTTTGGGTTGACTTAAAACCCAATCCAAACCAACCCATGCCCACCCTTAAGCAAAACCCACTCAAATTGACAACATAAAATTTTCAAAACATGCCTAGCAGAACTGTTAAGTGTGGCTATGCCAAGCAAGCCCATGGCCGCGCGTGACGATGCCAGGCGAATGGCCGTTGATAATTTCAATGATTAGTTTGGTTTTAGGTTTATCGGTGAATTTAGGAAGCAGCTAGGGTTTGTTTAAAGGAGCAAATGAAATAAAATTAAAAAATAATTATCATTATAAAAAATTTATTTTATACTAATGCCTAAAATCTATTTTAAGTAGGGATAGTAAATTGTGGGGTTGGGCTAGGTTTTTCTATGCTCATGTTGAGGAACGTATATGGGCACGGATCGATTCTATTGTGGGTTTGGCCTAGGCTAAAATTGGGCTCGGGTTTTTGCTTATTTTTTAATTGTTGTGAATTTTTAATGAGTAAATAATTAATAAGTTGTTCTAATTAATGATGCATTAAAGAAAATGACTATTTCAAAATAAAATAATAAACAAAAAAATGAAGTGAATGAACAATTGTTTAATATTTGATTTGCTAATTCAAGTTCCCTCTTAATTAATTAAGACTTAAGAATGAGTTTAGTATTATAATTTAGGGTTTTTGGATCATCACTGATTTAAGAATTGGGGATTTAATTTTTTTATTTTTATTTAAATTTATAAAAAAATAGAGGACTAGCCCTAGTCGAGACATTCTATTTTTAATCTCTTATTCATGCCCTCATGTGGAGGATCGAGCCTAAGTCTACGGGCTTGGCTTGGGCCCTTTTGCTAACCGTAATCTTAAGAAGAAGTAAAAACATAAATTTGTTTTCATAGAAAATATAAAATTATAAATTATCAAATTGGGGGCAAGGTGAATTTTATTAAAAAATTATGGTGGATATTGAAATTATTGAAACATTAGGGTGTGATGGAAATTAACTTATATAAAATTGCACAAAAGATTTTTTTTTATAGATTTTTTAGCTAGTTGACCATAATGTAGAATTCGATCTCTTTAGATGTTAAAAGTAACATAAGATAATGGTAAATGAGGTGTAAATAAAAGTTTTCACACTTTAAAGGTAAATTAAAAATTGTCATTGTCATTAAGGGCGAGTTGAAATTTATCTAAAAAAAATGAAAGAGAAAAAAATTAGTTTAGAATTTGACTATTGTTACCGCTGAGAGAAAAGTAACTAATCAAAGATAATTTTATGATTTTTAAAATTAACGAATTATAATAATAGGTTATAATTTAATAATTATTGTAATTAAAAAAATGGTGTTAAAAACTTTAAAAGAAAATTTTTTACGGTGAACTTTTATGGCATGATGATTAATTTGAACATATGATTTATACTTTAAAAATTAAATTAGAGTATTCTAGAAAATGACATTTAAAAAGTGTATTATAAGGGTTTAGCGTGGTGTTAAAACCTAAAAGCTCGACTCTTCCCGTGTTTCGGTTGTCCCCTCAAAATTTCGGGCTAGCGACTTCCATATTAACCTATTGGGCTTAAGTTTATCAATTCCAAGGCCATTGTGGATATTGCTGGATCAATGGGGTCATTAAGAAAGGGTCTGTTTTTTTGTGAAACCGTGAAAATTCGAGCCTAATTTATATATTCCATTTTCCTGCACCTTTTTATCAACCAATATTTTTTGCTCGCCCACTGCATCGGCTTAAAGGATTACAAAAATTTCTAGTTTCCTTTACTTTTATTTTTCATTGTCTTTTTCCACTAAATTTCTGGTTTCTCCAAGAATATTTTCCTTGATAGTTGTATCTGTCTGCTTTACTCAGTTATTATTCGATAATCGTACTTTCCTGAGCCCTTGCAATAATTTCAAACTTCTTGTTAATTTTTTCTACATTTAAATTCACTTGGGTCACTGAAACTTTGATAGCCTAGCCTAATTTATTTTTTTTCCACTCTTGTTTCTATAAGAATATTTTCCTTTTTAGTTATATCTATCTGTTTTATCCAGTTGCTATTTGATAATTGTACTTTCCTTGGCCCTTACAATAATTCCAAACCTATTGTTAATTTCCTCCACATTTGAATCCACTTGGGTCATTGGGAGGGGCCATTTTTTGTGAAATTGAGACATCTTGGCCCAACTTATTTATTCCATTGTCCTGCACCATTTTTCCTTCCAATATTTATCTATATTTATTGCATTGATTGAACGGTTGCAAATATTTTCAATTTGCTTTTACACTATATTTCTCGTTTCCACAAGAATCTTTTTCCTTCCAATTGTATCTGTTCGCTTTACTTAGCTACCATCCAATAATTGTACTTTCCTGGGTCCTTGCAATAATTCAAAACCTATTGTCAATTTCTTCCACATCTAACACGTTTATTTAGGCCATCGAGAAGGGGACAAACCGTACTACAAATGTATGGTATCACAGCTGGATTCAATTATTAGATTTAACCTACAGTTGTCACCAGAATTAAATTTAATAACTGAATCCAGCTGTAGTACTATACAACTGTGACACCATAACTAGACCCTCGAGAAAGGGGTTGTTTTCTGTCAAATCTTGACATCTTGGCCTAATTAATTTATTCCATTTTCCTGCACCAATTTTTCTTCCAATATTTTATCTAAACGGTTGAAAATATTTTTAATGTCTTTTTTCCATTATATTTCTCGTTTCTACAAGAATCTTTTCCTCGTCAGTTTTATCTGCATGATGGCTTTGGCTAAGTTACGTTAAACGTAACTTACGCTAGATACAGCAACAGTACTAGTGATGAGACTTGTCACTGTTGCTGTGCCTGGCGTAAGTTACGTTTAACGTAACTTAGCCGGCTCCCTACATGATTTACCCAGCTACTATCCAATAATTGTACTTTTTGTGGGCCCTTGCAATAATTCAAATCCAATTGTCAATTTTCTCAACCTTTTAATCCACTTGAGCCATTAAGAGGGGCTATTATTTTTGAAACCTTGGCCTAAGTTATTTATTCCATGTTCCCGGACTTTTTCGTCCAATATTTATCCATAGTTATTACATTAGCTGTACGGTTTAAAATATTTAATGTCTTTTTTTTCACTATATCTCTCATTTCTACAAGAATCTTTTCCTTTTTAATTATATATCTATTTGTCTTATCTAGCCAATAATTGTACTTTCCTGGGCCCTTGTAATAATTCCAAACTTATTGTCAATTTTTCCATATCTGAATCCACGCGGGCTATTGGGGGCCTATTTTTTGGGGAAACCGTGACACCCGGGCCTAATTTATATATTTCATTTTCTTGGACCATTTTTCCTTCCAGTGTGTGTCTTTGTATATTACATCAGCTAAATGGTTAAAATATTTTATGAGTAATGATATAGTCACAAACTCTTGTACAAAATTATTTTGTACAAACTGATGTGGCATTATAAGATTGGTTGAATTAAATATTACTTGGCCCAGATGATTTGTTTTTATTAATTTATATTTTTATTCAACCAATGAATTAATATCACGTCAGTTTGTACAGAATAAATTTATACAAGAATTTGTAGCTGTATCATTACTCATATTTTAATGTCTTTTTTCCACTCCATTTCTCGTATCCACAAGCGTCCTTTCCTTTCTAGTTGTACGTATCTGTTTTACCCAACAACTATCTGGTAATTGTATTTTCCTGAGCCTTTGCAATAATTCCAAACCTATTGTCAATTTCTTCCACATGTGAATCCACTTTGGTCATTAAGAGGAGCTTTTTTTTTTTTTTTTTTGTGAAACCACGACAAATTTATTTATTCTATTTTTCTACACCATTTTTCCTTCTAATATACAGTTACAAATATTTTCAATTTATTTTTTCACTATATTTCTCATTTCTGCAAGAATCTTTTCTCTTTCAATTGTATCGGTCTGTTTTACCCACCTACTATTCGATAATTGTACTTTCTTGCCCCTTTGCAATAATTCCAATCCTATTATTGTCAATCTCCTCCACATCTAAATCCACTTGGGGCATTGAGAGGGTGCTATTTTTTTTTTTTGAAACCGTGACAGTCTGGCCTAATTTATTTATTTCATTTTCTTTCACCATTTTTCCTTCCAAAATTTATCCATAGTTATTACATCGGCTGAATGGTTAAAATAATTTTAATGTCTTTTTTCCACTGCATTTTTCGTTTCTACCATAGTCTTTTCTTTCTAATTGTATCTATTTTGTTTCACCCAGCTAGTATCCGATAATTGTATTTTCCTGGGCCTTTGCAATAATTTCAAACTTATTGTCAATTTCCTTTACAACTGAATCCACTTAGGTCATGTTTGGTGTTGAGTGTTAGAAAATGTATATTTATAAAGAAGAAAATCATCATTTTACATTTCAAGTCTTACTAACAATCCTTACTTTTATGTATTTAAGGTTCTTGTAATTTAATTATGTGTGTTTTATTTTAATTAAGTATTTTGTGTATTTTAGGGGCATCATAATTATTTCACAATAAACGAGGGATCAAACGGCAAAACAAACATCACTTTTGAACTCAAGACGGTCGAAAACCTTAGGAGGAGCATAAAAGGTAAAATGACACTGTTCACATGTACGGTACTATTTAAATGTACGATACTATTTACATTACTGTTCACATAGACGGATCAATGACGTGGCATTAACCGATGATGTGGCATTGACTGATGAGGTGTCATGATCCTGTTGGACTAAAATTCTTATGTACTGTTTATGGTGACGTGGCAGCATATTAGTGGACAAAAAAATGCACGTACAGTATATGCAACGCATGAGATTATTTTCAACCAAACCGCGTTGCTGTTCAAACCGTGTTACTGTTCAAATCGTGTCATTGTTCAAATCGTGTTACTGTTCACGCATACTGTTGACGCGTACTGTTAACTAATGACCTGGTGCAATCCTGAGCGTCCAAACTGTTTTTAATTCGATGACCATGATTTACTCAATGTATCTATAAAAATGAGACATCTCCCCCTAATTTGGCAGCTCTGAATCCATTTTTGGACTCTATTTTCTGTAATTCATTCTCTATCTTGTATTTTCTATGAATTTTAATAAATTCCTATTTTGCCCCTAGTTCAATTATGAATATCTAATTTTCTTTCAAACTTGGGTTGAATGTAAAGTCTCAACATGTGTCATGGGCTTTATTTGGTAAATTTATTTTCTCTTCCCCTCTAATTTTTGTGGATGTTTTGACTTTTCGTTAACAAATAATAATAATCTTGTCTAGTACCGCCCTGGTTTCACCGGCTCCCTAGTACAAGGTTATTATTATTTGGCACGATAAGCCCTTAGCACCATATTGATTAGAGTGTGGTTCATGAGGAGTGGATTCCCCCCTCATGATTTAATTGGTATTAATAAAGAATATTTAGCCCATGGTGCATGTTGATACAGATCCAGATACCCAAGTATGTCATTTCAATAGATTTCTCTTCAATTTATTCTCGTCATTTCAATTCTAATTTTAGAATTTATTCTCGCCATTTCAATTTCAATTTTAGGATAATCTAAGTCATTGTCACCACAAAATCCAACCACCTGATACAAAATTAATTCTACATATAATTAAAATCTACATCCTCGTGGGATCGACACTCGTCACTATTAGTCTATTCTGCAATAGATTCGTACACTTGCGAGTTCAATAAAATTTGCACAACATTTGGTTTGTAGAAAAGAAATGAGAGAAAGAGAGAAGAAAGGAATGGAGAAAAGTAGTGAAATTAGATTTTATTGTTTGGTTTTATATAAAATTTAACAAAGAAAAGAATTATAATTTTTTCTTTAGACTAATTTACCATTTACCTTAAATATTTAATTATTTATATTAGTAATAAAAAATATATATAAAAAATAAAATGACGGTTCGGTAGCCAGTGGTGAAGATCCAGCGACTTACCGGTGATGTCCGGTGGGATTCCGACGACGTCTGGTGGGATCCGGTAACGTCCGACGGTGGTCCGGCGAAGTCCGGCGTCATTCCGGCAACATTCGATGGTGGTCTGGTGTGGTCTGACGACTTTCCAGCGCTAGTCCGGTGATTTTCTAGCGGTGATCAATTTATAATATTAAATTAATAAAATAAAATTAGAAATAATAATTATTAATGACATTAAACAAGGTGAAAAGTTGAAGGGTAATTTTAGAATTTTAATTTCTAATATAAGAGGAATTTAAATTCTACACTACTTGGTGTGGAATTCAAATTTTACATTATGATGGATATTAAATTCTAATGAAAATTAAATTCTTATATATTTTATCAAACTAAACAATGGAAATAAAAAGTGTATTTAAATTATTTTCCTCTCCTCTATTCTCTCCTTCCAACCAAACACTATTTTAGGTCATTCAGAGGGAGCTATTTTTTTGTGAAACCATGATAGCCTGGCCTAATTTATTTATTCTATTTTTCTGCATCATTTTTTCTTTCCAATATTTATCCACATTTATTACATCGATTGAACGGTTGCAAATATTTTCAATTTGCTTTTCCACTATATTTCTCATTTCTACAGGAATCTTTTCCTTTTCAGTTGTATCCGCCTGTTTTATATCTAGCTATTATCCGATAATTTTACTTTTCTGAGCCCTTGCAATAATTGTGATTTATTATCTTGAATAATTAATATTTTACGTATTAAACTATTATTTTATTAGATATTAAATGATTATTTTTAATTTTAATTTTTTTACTTTATTAAAAATTATTTCATAATTAATGAAAAAACTCAAGTCCGGCCTGTCCAAATTTATACGAACTTTTAAATTTCTTAGGCGTAAAAAAGCTCGGCCAAGCCCATAATCAATCTTTCTGCCTTAGTAACTGCTTTGAGCCAAAGTCCATGAGCCAACAACTTTTGATCAGCACTTTACCTTGCTGCTAATGTTCGGCTGTTACATTTCAAATACAGTAATGTCAGATAAATTAATAATTTTAATTAAAAAATAAAATTCTTCGATCCTAATTTGAGTAAAGGCGAAAAATTAATAATTTCATTAAATCCATAAGATAATTAATTTTTAATCCCTTATACTCTAATGAAAAATTAAAATCAATAATTACTCAAATATAAAATTAATGATAAATAAAATACAAAATTTATAAATATTTTCTTACAACTTTAATTATTCGATTTCAATTCTCAGTAAAAATTGTACTTTTTTGGTCCCTTGCAATAATTCCAAACCTATTGCCAATTTCCTGCACATCTCACTAGATAAAGAAAATTTTAATTCTGCAAGGAATTGGATACGATATGATTCCTTAAATTGCTTGCAGTGGAATAAAAGTGGGGATTATTAATAAGAAATAAGGTTGGGTGAATAGCCATTGCCTTTATGTGAGGACTGGGAGAGGGAAATAGCATGGTTCTTACGGTTATTCAGAAATGGGCTCAGTGCCCATTAAGATTTAACACACAATGGTCACAGATGCTGGTTGCCTTGATAAAAAAACTACATCACATACATTTTATTTGGCAAATTCAGAATTGATTCACATTTTTTATTTATCGAAATCATCTATATGAAGCTATGCTTATCCAAAATAACTACATCACATTCATTTTTTTTTTTCCTACTCCCCTTCTCGTTGTCCAAAATAACCATCAAAATGGTTGGTGGGTTTCATTGATCGAAAGAAAGAATGTACGCATTCATAACATAATTTTATTTAAAGAGACATATGACAATAATAAGATATAATTATTGTAAAACAAACATATTTTTAACTTTATAAGCATATCATCATTACTCTATTTAGGAAAAAAAACTCTTTTATTCAAAGCAACATACATAAAATTAACTTCCTACTTCCCTATAAATATGCTAGGGTTAGAGGAAGCATAAGCCTTGATGCTAGGTTCTTGTTCAAATTTATCCATGTCCTCCTTAAACATTACCACCCATGCTTCTATTCCTTCACCATCGCTTGTGCTTGATAAAATTGCAAAATCAAGTAATAAAAAGGGCCCGACACTAAACCAAACAGGCTTCCCCCAACCAAAATCAACTTCATAACAAGGCAATCCAACCACACTAGTTAAAACAAACGACCTTGAATCCTCCCATGTTTCTTCCATATCCTTTATGAAACCTAAGTGCTCATTACTATGCATCACTTCTCTTCCCATTCTCTTTGCTTTGATCACTTCTCTTACTAAACTTGCTACCTCTATGGCATCATTCTCGGCTAGTGACCATTCTGCCCTGGCAAACCAAAAAATGTTACCCATGCACCGTGGAATCATCGGTGGATTCGTCTTGTTACGCACATTCATAGTATAATACATAGCATGAGAATACAACTTGTTATGAATTTCCCTCTTTCTTTCCCGAGCAATAGCAATGAAGGCACCCCAAATGAGTGCTGATGCAACCCCGAATCGTGTCGCTTGTAAACTATCATCAAAATTATTACCCATTAGCTCTTTATTCATCTTCTCCTTTAGAGCAGCTATTTTCTTGCCATCAAACAAAAATCTTTTGAACACAATGTTGCATGAAGATTGTGGGCTTGTGAATTGATACGGCTGGGGAAAATTTACCGGCGGAAACAAAGAGGTGCAATCTAAAACGAAATTGTTATTGCAAATATTATCATTATCATTAATCACCCCACGAGTGATTTCACCCCACATTTTCATGAAGTTGAAGATTGCCGAACCGTCGGCCACTCCATGAGAAAAACAAACACCAATTGCCATTTCACCGCTGTTGAACAAATTTACTTGGACAGCCAAAAGTTCTCTTTCAGAAATATCTAACTTCAATAACTGGGGACTAGGTGGGATTAATTGTTGTAGCAGCTCCATATCTGGTGGTTGAAGAAACTTTGATATATCACAGCCAACATTAGCATCAATAAATGCAGCCCCATGGTCATTGCAGTCGACTGAAAAGCTATCAATCAATCGTCCAGCAAAAGGGTCGTAGTGCGTTAATGATTTTGCGAGAGACTGCTTCAACAAATCGGATTTTTTTCTGAGATCTTGCTGTTTGCAATTGGTCGAGTAGAAGAAAACAAGGGGCGCGTAAAGTTTAGAACACAATTGATCAGGCAATGAAAGCTTATAGGTTCTGAGATGTTTTGGTGTTGGAGATGAAGGTTTGATTGCTTCGGTGGAAATGATTTGAACATCAGAAGTGGCAGTTTTTATACTTCTTTTTGTGAAGATTTGGATATTATTGGTGACCAACTTGGAAGCAGTGATTCGGAATATGTTTTTGAGTATCACTGCCATTTTTACTCTTTGAGAATTTCCCCAAGTGACTGTGAGTGGCGGATTGTGTTTCCAAATCTGTTGTATATATGGGAGTTTCCAGCAAAACTAGTTATCTACAAAATAAAGATAAATGATTATTTAATTCTTATATTTTGAGTTAAATATTTGTTTAGTTTTTATATTTTAAAAAATATCTCAAAACACCTCTTCAATTAAATATGTTACATTCTTATTCTTTTTTTCTTTCTTTTTATAATAATACTCTTTCAACAATATTCGTAACATTAATTAATTAATTTATAAATAAAAAATTAATCAGCAAATTAATCAATATATATCAATGTGTACTATAAGAAATTTGACTTTTTAAGACAATTTTTTTTACAACAATTTCAAACTATTAGTCTAGTTCTAATTTATATTATATTTTCTAACCAATAATTCTTATTTTGGGATGCATTAATTGGTCATTGATTCAACTTTTTGTGACAAATATTACATTGGTATCCATTCAATCAGAATACTACTTCTGGGATCCAGATCTAATATTATCTATGAGCCTTTAGACTTTGTTGCTAGGCTTGATTAAAGAACACAATCATAGTTTTAACATTATTTTGGTATATCAGCTGGAAAACCTTTAATATGCTTTGCATCGATCTGGTAACAACGCCACGTACTAAACTAATTCTTATTTGTCAAGAGCATATTAAAGTTAAAATTATTAAATCTTCTTAAAACACATCCATCCTTCGATCTTATTTCCTACTGGTATCAGAGTAGCTTTCACAAAAATCATCGGATTGGTTTAATAAAGCTTATCAACAAAATGTTTTAACTATTGAGGATGGGTTTTATCATTCTGATCCATTTCAGGCAATTTCAAAGATTTTCCCGAAAGGCTGGTTTTTCAAACCATGGGATATATCTAAACCCCAGTCTTTCTACCAAAGCTAAACCATAAACCCTAAACCCTATATATATATATATATATATATAGTGAAAAAAATTCCCTCCAAACAATTAATTATCAGTTGTGACAAAAAAAATGTGATGATGAAAAATAATTAGAGGCGACAAAAAATTATCAACTAAAAAAAAGTATAAATTTGGTGAAATAAGCTATGACAAAAATATTAGTCTCCAAAATTATTTTGGCTTTCTCTAAATTATGCACCCAAATTTTTTGTCACAAATAATTCTATAGTGACAAAATCTTAAAAATAGTAATTGAATATTTTGTTTTAGTTATTACTGTACTTTTTGACCAAGTTATTTTGTTTTTAAAACACATTTATTTGCTATTTGATTCTTATTCTTTTGGTGAACATAATGACGTTCGTTATGCAGAGACATCGTATTTTTAGCACTAATAAATTCCTGCAAATTTTAACATTCTTGGATAGTTTATCATCTCTTATAACGAAAAATATGTGTAACAAAATGTAGTCGTCAGTGACATTAATATTTTGTAGCTAAAAGAATTGTGTAAATTTGTTCAATAATTTGAGACACAAGTATTAGTCTCGCAAACTCTTTTAGTTTTCAATAATTTAGAGACTTCACTTTTTTTCAAGGATTTTTTTTAATTCTCCTATTTACGCTAGTCTTCAATAATTTAGAGAGTTCACTTTTTTGCACGGATTTTTTTTTTAAATTCTCCTTTTAACACTTGCCTATTAATAGGAGAGAATTTAAAGTCTTAATTTTCCCTTACCTATTAATAAGAGGAAAACTAAAGTCTTAACACCAACTTTTAGATAGCGGTAGAACTTGAACTTGCGCCCCTCAACTTTCATGATAAATTGTTCTGGATAATTAGATATAGTTAGTAAACTAAAAAATTATAGCATATAGTTTTGTCTTGACTTATAAATATTTTTTAACTTGTTAAATCTTCTATTTCATTAAAATTTAATTTTGATTTTTTATTATTTACAAAAGAACTGAAACTGTTCCTCTTTTTTAAAATTTAATAAAAAAATTCTCTGGAAATTTAATTTACGTTTTTCATTTTTTAATTTTAGTTTTCTCCCTTCTAAAATATTCAGTTATTAACATGCTAAGTTTTTATAAAACAGAAAAAAAATGAAGCAGAATTAAAACCCTAAAAAAACTAATACAAAAATAAATAAATAAATAAATAAAGTTCTCAAGTCTTTTTCTCGTTTAGCTTTGCCTCTCTATTTCAAATCTTTATTATTATTATTATTATTTTCCTGCAACTTGATCAGTTCAAGAAATCCAAGTCGAAAAAAGTTGGTGTGAAGCTGCAAAATGCCAAGGAAGATTGGACGAGCAGCATTCATCTCGTCCTAGGAAGATGAATAGAACTTGATCAGTTCTAATCTCAATCGCGCTAAATATTTGAACTTTTTTTTTCCTTCTTTTTTTACTTATTGGGTAAAAACCAATAGGAAGCACATGGAAGATGTTAGGCTATGGAGAGGCAGGGGACAAGAGGCATAAGGCTAACAGAGGGTCGCGTTCGGTGTTTTTCGATATTGAGTTGCAGGTTGATAACAATGAGAAGATGGCATGCATTTTTGAACTCAGCTAATTTAATTTTGATTACTTTAGTTGTGATTGTATTAAGTGAAATTCAGATTTTTTTTTTCAGTTAAATTAGGAATCGAAATTCTTTGTTCTATTATTTTAATGTGTTATCCATATCAAATGTTTGCTAAAATTCCTAAGAGAAACTAATAGAATAAAAACAGAGAATATATGCGAATCAAGGAAGGAATTGGAAGCAAGGTTGGTGAGTTTTGAGAAACGTTTTCGAACTTTGTTAGAGATGACTTTACTTTTCAATTTTGGGCAAATTCCTTAATTTCCTGAAGAAAATGACAAGTCGTTCAAAGTCATCATTTACTGCAGTATGTCTCAGCAAACTAAAGGAACAAGAACAAACTTAAGGAAGTTAATTGAAGCATTCACGAGACTAACGACCATTTTCCTTCGTGTAATGTTAGTTTTGTTTTTCTTTTATAGTGGAATTTTATTTTTAGATTATTTGATTTTTATACTTTTTATATTTTTGATTTCTCTGTGATAATTATACTTATTAACATTTTCCACTTAAAGTTATTGGGTTTAAGATTACGTGCTCCAGCTGCCGATAACAGCTTGCCACAAGGAGCAAAACTAGTTACTTAAACTTTTCTAATACGATATAAAGTCGTAAAATAACAAAAGTAAAATAATAATATAAAAATTTGTATAAATTTTTATGTTACTTTTAAGTTTAATATAACAAATTATTTTCCATTAATATTCTCAAGAATAATGTTGTAAGAATATTATTATAAATTAAAAGAAAAAGTAAGGATATAAATGTAACATATTCAACAGTAAGGTGTCTTGAGTTATTTTTTAAAATATAAAGATTAAACAAACACTAGGTGAACTTCAATAAATTATTTCAACAATAATAATAAATATTAACCGCTCCCTCTTTGTATACTCCGTATGGTTTTATTTTATTTTTAAAATTTATTTTGTATGGTTAATAGGGGTATAATTTCTCATCATGAAAATTAAGATTCATAAATTGGGATAATAACATCTGGATAATCGATTTTACACCAATTTCTTACGGAAAGAAATAGTTTATTTATTTGTATCAAGTAAACCCCTGACTTATCGGGGTGAAAATTTGTGACAAGACTTCTGAATTGCTCTAAAATGAAGTAATTATTAGCCGGGTTTGAAGATTGGTTTGGTGCGAAGATGGGATTTCAAGAAAGTAGCAAATAGTTGCAGCACTAAAGGCGTTTCAAGTAGCGGTTACAAACAATAAAGACCAGTAATGCTCGTAATGGGCATTATTTCAAAAATAGTTATCTGTTCTCACATTTATTTCAATTTTTGTGTTTGTGTTTCTGTGCTTGTTTTTGTAAATATGAACATTACTTATTCGTTAATGGTCCTCACTCCATATTTTATAAGGAGCCGGCTACTTTGTACCCGTGATTCCGAATCGCCCAATTTTGTTTTTAACAAACCTGCCGTTGGATATTATCTATCGGATGAAAAAGAGACACACAGACAAGTCAAAGTAACCTGACGAATAGGTTCAAAGCCGGTCACCAAAAATTGTGCAGGTGCGGGGTAGGCAATAACAAGTAAATGGTTAGAAACAATGATCACATTGGTCAATGCAAGAACTCATTACATGCAAGTCGTCGTTACATGCCAATTACCGTTGGAATAAATTTCATTGTGAAAATAATTTATGATAGCAAAAAGCTGGGTCCATGAGGAAAATAGCCAGCTCCCTAACCACAACTTAGTGAGTTGAAAAGAACTGCAATTTTCTTTTGGGGGGACGGGGGAATAGAAGGATATAAATTAGGGAAAGCGTATAAAGTAGTGTAAATTTCATCAGTGGCCCGATTGTTCCTGCTCTCGCACGAACTTCTTCCCAATCAGGTCAATCCGAATCTTCCAAATTGCCTTAACGATTTGCAACAACGGCTGTAGATGAGTCCAGTTCAGCTCCTTCCCCTCGCGAAGATTAAGAATGACCATCTCAGAACGACCGCTGGCGGCTTTAATTTGGATCCGATGGAGCGTGATGGCAAGCTCTTGCGGGAGGTAAGCGCCTAGCGTAATGTCAAAAATGTATCTAATTTCATACTTTATTTGAGGCGATTTAAAATCCCTGTACACGAGGTTTACAAACATATGTGTACTTGGATGATTCACACACACACACACACACACACACACACACACACACACACACACACACACAGATATATAGTCATGTAGGCTTTTCAATTAATGAAAAAACAAGAAGAAACAAAACAAACGGAAGTAGCTGCAAATGCTGTCCGAATAGGATAGTTTGAAGGCCGAAGCAAAAAAATGTAAGATGATAACTTCTTAACTGCAATCCTTATTTAGGGCCGAGGTTTTTTAAGAATATATTTCTTGTTGCAGTGGACTTACAAGAAAAAATTTTTGGAGCTGCAAGAACTTGTCATTTTGATAATTGAAGCTGAGGCAAATTTTTCAATTTAAGTCGGTGGTAGTAATTGAGTTTAGAGAAAGAAGTAACTTGCAAAGCTTTGTTTTATGTTTTGGGGTTCGCTTAGTTAGTAATTTTTTATATAAACTTGTTTGTAAATCAACCTCCTCAAGTGAATTGACAGACAAAGGGGGGAGTCAATTATACAAAGTTTTTGTACTAGCAAGCCAGTCCTGGCACTTTAGAGTGATATTTGTATGTTTTAAATTCAATTTTACTGCAGGAATCTGAGATGGGAAAATAACCTCCCGCGAAGCTTTGACTGACCAAACGTTGGAACCGTTTTACGGAGTTCTTCAGCAGCACAATAACAGTAAGGTTTTTAATTCATGGCTAATTCAATATCAGAGGAATTGGTACCTGATTTAATGACAGTCCATTTATTATTTGAATGCAATTAGGAGAACATGTGTATGTTGATAATTTTTGTTATACTAAATTGTGACCGGACTACCACATATGAATACTATTCTATTGCTAAAGAGGAGATATGCTATACCATGCTTGATGTTGTTATGATGTCACATATTTAGAGGGTATGACAGACAAAGTTTTTGTGAACATATGTATCTGTGATGTGCTGGGGTTTACAAGCCATATCAATTGTTAAAGTAAGCTGGTTGGTGATGTTGGGGGAGCGATTGCTCTGGTTGTAGTGTTTCATAAATATGTGTGGGATTTGCCTGCTGTAGATGAGGATATGTTGAGGTGAATATGAAAAGTGTCTTTTTTATTAAAAATTTTCCAAGAGTGAAGGGCAAATGTAATTGCAGTGCTGACGTGATTCAGCCATTGCGCATCATAATGTTGAAGGTCTGGAAGTTCGTAAGCAGAGTGAAGATGAATGATTGAAGCTCCTAAAGCTCTCTTTGGACAAGTATAGTGGTGTTGATAATTGACACGTTATTAGAAGCTGCAGTAATAACAGAAGGAATTTGTAGGCGGCAATTTGATTGCAGAGTTAATGGCAAGCGTGCAAGCAGCTGTTTATGGAAGTGAGAATCATGTGATGCTCAAACACTGATCCCGCGAAATTGTAGAATATAAAGTATCTAAGCATGAGCAGCAGCAACAGGCAAGGAAGCAAGTTACAGATTCATGAATGTTATTCTTCATTTTAATCTGGCACTTATCACTTGTGGGATAAAACAAAATATTGAGTAGCGTGTGCATTTGCAAACATGTATCTGATGTTAAGCTACTTAGAAGGGTGCATCTTTCTGTCCTTGGCACTGTTACATCAACTCATTCGAATTTTTTTTTTATCACCTTCAAAAGATGGGCCATTTTGTGTAGAGGACTATACTCGCACTGTTATTCAGTTCCGATAAATGTAGTGAACTACATTGTCAAGTAATTTACTAGTAAAATAATAAAGTTCAGTTTGGTATTCTGCTCTCTTTCCTGATGTTTTTGGCTGTTAAAATTTTGTTTACTCAATTTTTAAGTCCATTTAAATTTTTTTACTCAAATTTTAACTCTATAGCTGTAGTGTAACAAAGAATAATCTGTGAATTTTTTTACTCATATTCAGAAACTTAAGTAAGAAAATGCTTGACACAAGGAAATGGAGCAAATAATGGTATAGCTGAGTAATGTCACATCCCAGCAAGAGAGAAAGGCTGCAATGAGTTTATTGACCGAACCATCATCGTTATTCATGAGCGATGTAGGCTAATAAACCGTTTAATACTGAGTAATGATATTGTTTAACATAAGCATAAGCATTAAATCCAGGCAGAACATTGTTGGCAATACATAAACCACTGGCAACGATAGAATAACCTAGAAAATGTACGATTACACACCACGATAACAAAAAAGAGTCCCAGACCTCAGGCATTTGCAATGACCAATCAGAGAAGGATTTTTTAATTTAACTGAAAATGGCATATCTTTAAGAAATAATCAACGTCACCACCGAACTAAAGAGCACGAGATAAGGTTCTGGATTGAAGCCAAAACAAAATCAGAGCACATGCATTAAAGACGAAAGCAATCATATAAGAAGGTAGTTATATAGTCAACGATAATGGCATGATAGGTGAAACCATTTCTACAGGCCTGCATAGAGACAAAAAAACGATAACATCTTAATGAGATTGTTGAAACTAATTTAAAATACGTGCACAGAGAAATAAACGAAAACGTGTACAATAAATTCTTTTGACTATAGCATTTGGATCAAGTTATCCCACTTACTAATTGATCCGTCGGAGCTGCTATTGCTGTGAACGCTGAGGCTGTCGGATTGTAACAGAGGTGTCAGGCTCTGCTGCGATGGTGTAATTAAACACCAACAATAAACAACTTCAAAGTTATTTTTGTATATCCATAGTAAAAAAATTGAATGAAGTATATTGACAACGTATTATATAGTTACTCGGATGGTACCTCTATTTTATTGTCTACATTTATAGGTTCCAGAAACCTTTTCGGCGGTGGTTGAATGACGTTTGCGATCTGAGGCTCCCACTTTAAAATTTCAGGAAGCTCTTTCATTCCTGGTCTATACGTTGACCTGTAAGACTCCACTGTCATGAATTCGTGTACATAGTCATCATATGTTTCAGCCCAATGGCTGATGCATTGGCAAGCATGGGGACATGGTATTCCAGAAATTTGCCATAAGCCACAAGAGCAGACCAACAATTGTTTGTTAACTATAAAGCTAATTCCATTCATTGTGACAACTGCAAGATTTGGGTCTGCACCAGTTCCAACTCTCCACCCACCACCTTCAATGGCATTTTGTATGAGTTGTTGTCATGCTGCTGGTGTTACTTTATCATGTACCCAATCCCACCCAGCCAAGTACCTTTTTTCAATCACTTTTGCAGTTTCCTGTGTTATTGCAGCAAATCTATTTGCCACGTTCATATCAAGGTATTTCATCAACCAAATCCTAAGTTGTTCTGTGGCACTTATAGTTATGTCGGTGCTCTTAATCCATTCAGGCATGCAGTGAAGTGGCCAACTATGGCATTTTATAGCAATAAGCCAATTATGACAGTCCTTGCTTTCTTTGCGTAATAGATTCATTTGGTTTTCGAATGTATCCTTGTTTGTGCTCCTGCAAGCAGCCCAAAATAATGAATAGACAGGTGCATGTGGAAATTGCTCCATAAGCTTTTTCCAAAGGCTGAAACAACACTGTCTATAATGAGCGTAGGGAAGAAACTCTGACACTGCCTCATCAACTCCATTATCCCCATCACACAAGATGCAAATACCCTTTCCATAATCCATGTAGTCTATACGAAGGCCGTCATACGGATTCTTAAGGAAAAAGAACCATGAATGCAGGTTCTCTTCTTCCACTTCACAAAAAGCGATAGGGAGCACATCATCATTACCATCACGACACACTGCAACAAGCATCACAGCCTTGTATGGACTGTCAATCTCCCATCCATCTACAATTAGTAGTCTTCGACATGTTGTCTTGAAAGCATATGAACAGTCAGCGAATAGAACAAACATCCGGTCAAATTTCGGACCAGCTGGGTCGTCGAGTGCTTTTACTTGGATTGTGACAATGTTTTGGTTGTTAAGCTTCAACATTTCACTTTTATATTGGTGCAGGCGTTCATACCCATACATATGATCTTTTCGTAGCCAGAATTTTACCTTTTTGTCCATGGCCTCCAACTTCCATGTGGGGTATTTCAGACCATAATTTCTTTCAATTTGATACCTTAATGTATCCAAATCAAGGTCTGGGTTTTGTACGCAGCAATGCAAAAATTTTGCAGCACTCCACTCTGTCCCCCACGGGAACAATTGCGTTTCTTGCATGTATGCTGAGGGAATATTTCCTGCAATACGAAAACATTGCCTTTTCGGACCTTGGTTGCTCTAACTTTCCAATCACAAATAAGGTCAGAACACTCGCAGCTTATGACGGTACTTGTATTCTCCATTACACAGAGTTTGATACCATTCTGCATTGCCTGAATCTCCACAGCTCTTCGAAACTGAAATTCATCTTTAAATCTTTGGCATGGCTTCATTATCATAACGTTGCTTCCCCCTTGTTCGAATACAAACCCATCAACTGAAGATCTTTCCCGTTTGATTAAAACTGCCATTTCAAATAAATCATCCTCGTATCCAACCCATGACTTCTGTAGTGCCATGTCATCTTCACTGTTGTCACTCAAAGCCACAATCCCATCTTTGGAGAAGTCAGCTGCATGCCACTGATTATTACACGACATCCAAGGTGGTTCTTCTCCCATAACTACCTTTACAAAAAGGTTAATAGAAGAGTGTAAACTATTGTCGATAGTTTCATCTTAATTATTAACCTCATCCACATTAATTAGGGCATCTGCTACCTCAGTGTCCGATATATATCCTCCCCTCATCTGTTGAGACACATGTTTTGAATTATTTACCAGGGGATTGTGATGGTTAGGCAGCTGTAGCTGACATCTATGAGGTGATCCGTCCTCCTCATGCCCTTGGCATTGAAGACCCTCAACATTGGAACATCCCTCATTTACTGATGTTTTCGTATCTGGAAACAATACCCGGGCAACGTGTCTTCTACGCATACCATTTGCTATCATCTTCAATGCACAGGTAGCTGATTCAACATCTTCAATATTCCACGGAATATTATCAACCGACCTTGGGGAAGTCCGCAAAATTTTGGGTTCCCTGAACAATTCCATGCAATAACCATTGAAAATATACACAGATAATATTTTGTATGAATATATAGAAAATGTATAATATACACCCTGGCTTTTGAAAAGAATATAATAACACTCAAAAAGTGCACACGTATGAAAATTTTTTTCTCCGCATTTTCTCATGTTCTTCTACTTTGGCCAAATAATACTACATTATTCAGGCGTGGTGTTTTTTGAGAGATGATTTAAACGATTATTAGTTTAGTTCATGCGTACACCGAATACCTCATTAGCGCGGTCTTTGACTTTTTCCGCAGGTTGTGTTGCCGGTTGTTCATCAATTTGCTTTTTGGATAGTCAACGATTTCGTGGATTAAATCGGCCGTGCTACTACTATATACCGGCTATCTATCCCTTCAACCACCGAAGGTTGAATAAATTTGCAGGTTGCTCGTTCCTGGGAGCTAATATTCTTCTAGATTGAAATAGTACCTCCGTTTGTACATTATGTTGTTTCCATGCGTGGTATGGTCTCTTTGCAATAGAACCTTTATAAAATCCTTAAACTTGGGAGAGAGCGAGAAGTTGTGCAATATTCGTATTTTACATTTGTGAGATATGGAAGTTCGCCCACGAACTAGCAGGTGGCACCATCGTATAGGACCATTTGCAACATCATGATCATCTAACTGTTTACATAGACTTCTTTTATTAGAGGACCCAGCTACTTTGACCAAAGGTTGTGTTCATCATTTTATTTGTTGTTATGTTAGAGGGTTTTCCCCGTGTGTGGACTCACTGTGTGAGCGGGTTGAATTGACTTTTTAAGGCAACTATTACAATGTAACTTGCCGCATCCAGGCTTGTAAAGGTAATGCAACTCATAATATTCAGGCCCGCAAAAGTCTCTAAAAGGCCCAAAACTATTTTCTGTGGAGTTAGGTAAGTTGAAAATTGAAAGTCGATACTGGGGTTAGAAAATCGACCATCAACAGACATGCTTAATGTCCTCATTCAATGTATGGAGATTATCGTTGTAGTATAGGAGATTAGTATTAACATTAGTCTGATTATTTGTATATATATATTATTGACTTTTTTTAATAATACTATATATAATTGAGTTGTTGTTATTATTGTTATTATTAGTATAATTAGTAGTAGTAGTTGTTGTTGTTTATATAGTTATAATTGTACTATTAGTAGTAGTATTACTTGAATGAAAAAAGTAATTAATTAATTACCTAACTGATTTTAGTTATAGACACTCTAGAACAAGAGTGGTTGCAGTAATCGATTTAAGTGAATGGTGCTGCTCTCCCACTCATTGGAGGCGTTGTCGAAGGAATTGGCGAACGCGGATGAAACTTTTGAAATCTTTGAAACCAAAATCAGCACCTACATCCTTTTTGTTTGAGGCTTGTTCGGATGACGGGACGTTGACTTTTTGCAAAAGAAGGACTAATGCTCATAAAAAAAGCGAATGTCTCAATCAATGTACTATTTATTGACTAATTACTTTATTGTGGTCCCCGCCATGACAATGTGGGTGCCGTTATTAATGCCTTGATACTACAGTGGCCTGCTTCCGCTCAAAGCATGTCAACATGTTTTCAATTTCAATTGTGGGAGAGAAATCTATGTTACAGCTTTAGTAACAGCAGCTAGTGGGGAACTTCCATCGGTGCTAGAGGAGAGAGAAAGAGGTCCTAATGCAAGGTGATGGAAATGGGAAAGTGAGAAGCTGTTACTTGCAACGTTCTCACCTTAGCCATGTCCTCAATTGTGATTATTTAATGTCTTTGGCTAGCAACCGTCCTTGGATATGGATTAGGGGAGCTTGGAAGGAAAGTAATGGCACGTGGGGAATGATAGGTAACTTTCTTATCCAATGACGCTTTGATAGGGCACAGAAGTTTTTTGATTTGACAAGTAAATGTGTCATGATTACCCCAACAACCCTCCGTGTTTTCAGACAACTCAAAAAAAAAGTCAAAACGTCATGTCGCGTTAAATAAATCAAGTCATTTCAAGCGATATGTTTTTTAAAATGGGATTTGATAACGCTACCTACTAACCTTATTAGTTTGCAGCAGTGTTCCTGCTTCTCGTATTGCAGTTTATTTTGCGGTTCGTGTGAGTTTATCGGTGCCATTCAATGATATCTAACTCATCAAACCTTAATACTTTGCAATAGAGCCCTTGTATGCACTGAGTAGTGACTATCCCCGAACGGAAACAGTATTATTTGACGATAGTTCGCGGTCGTCATGTGTTATGTTTACACATACGGTTTACTAATTACCTATTGAACTTATCGAAGTTTAACCCCTCCACTATTAGACTACGAGGTATGCTGATTTATTCTTCATCCATTGAAGAAACGGCTGGTAATAAGCACTAAGTATTTGAAGTTTTTTAACATTTAACGCACAACTCTTGTGAGTGTGCGTATGCAAATGGAGAAGGTTTGGAATCATAATTGTCAAAGTTTGAAAGTAGAGGGATCACAGGACAAATGTTATTGTCTCGATATTGTAGCCAAATGTCCTATCATACATGGATCACGTGATGTATTTCTGCCTCCTACCTCCACCATTGCAGTATAAGAGTTGCATATATCCATTGATCTGTGCAAGATTGGAACAACTGCATAAGGTAGCTTTTCGTGAATACTTTCGCAGTTTACTTTTGTTTACTTATTCGGTTATTTATTTCATGTTCACTTGTGATTCACACATCATATGTTCTTTCATGTGTTTTTTTGCTCCTCCGAGTGAATAAAATGAAATAAAAAGTATTGTATGTGCTCCAGCACACACACAACACCATTTTCAGCAATATAATACCCAATTTTTTGTCTGCAAATAGTCATGGCAACCTCATTCCCAGCATATTTTACACTTCAGCATTTAATCTTTTCATGTTCGTTGCATGAAGTTGTTCCTTTTATAATTTCGCTGACTATTTATTATTTTCAGATGGTTCAGCCTACTGGTACTGGTTACGAGTCACGCACTCACTTCACGTACATTTTGGAGTATATGGGTGAGAGGCTTAGCATTCAAACTGTTCGTCCCACCTGCTTCAAGCTTCTGAACCTGTGCTTCATAGCTTTTTCAGCCCTGTAAAATGAGGATTCGCCTCCAAATCATCTGTTCCAGCCCACGTGTGTACCATCTTGGCTGGGTCGTATGGTTAGATTATTCTCCGACAACGTACTTGAAGTGGTGATCCATGAGAGCATGAAGAGAGGGGAGCACTCACTTCATATTTTGGTGAATTTCACACTTATTGGTGCCCATCGACGAGAACCACCAACACCAAACATTGGTATGGGGGTTGATAACCCTGTAATTGTGGACATGGGAGGCCGCTTTCGCCATCCCATTGGCCATCACACCGTTCCTGTCCCGGCCCTGGCTCCTCCTGAAATGGCAGACCTAGGTACCCAAGCAGTACCGTCACTACCCCTATCTGGAATGCCGGTAAATGGCGGGCCCATTTGCGTTCCTATGCCCACTGCAATGTCTTCTCTAGTTGTGAATGGGGTTCAGGTGGGAGGTGCAACTCATATGCATGTCCATGCACCACCTCAAGGCATCATGCAAGCATCACCTCAGTTGCAAGAATTTCATATGTCTCATAACGCTCCGGCCCAACATCTGATGGAAGCTGTCCGCACTCCTCCACCATCGCAACCACATATAGGGAGTAACACAGTTTACAAGCCAATCCATGCAAGCTCTGAGACGCCATCGTCCAGCGCAAAACGCGCATACAAGTGTCACAAGTGCGAAGGGATTGGACACAACAAGCGCTTTTGCAAGATAGCTAAGCCTATAGCAACAAGGCCTGAAGGTTCAACATCCACTGCGGTAAGAAAAAACACGCACATCCCTAACTTATTAATTTTAGTTGTGAGATATCACTGATATTGCTATAACTAGCTATGGTGACGGCCATTTATCGATTTTAATTCATTAATGTGTTCTGTCGTAGGCTACGACAATGGCTGAAACTGGACACAGTGGGGACAGTGCAGCATTCCCGCATATGATGCATGGGGATGCACTGCAGGCTAAGTCAGCTTAAAATTAACAATTGAGCAAAACCATGAGTTCATGCAAGGCGATGATGTTATGTTTTTATCCCACTATGCACCACTTTTGACGGTAACTGACTCCTTGAAAGTTCTCTCGCCGGAATATGTCTTCAACGCTCTTGTTATGAGCTTTTGATTATCATGTTTTGTTGGTGTTCCATGTCATGTACTAGGTGTCTATGCCTTGTGACATATGTGATCGGTCATTTCAGTTAATTACCTTGTACAATATCTCGCAATTGAATGAAGAATTCATGGTTTGCTCTGTTGCTCAACCACACAGCACCCCAATTTATGCATACGATTTTTACTCAAGGAACCAAACTATTGTCAATAGTAAGCCATTCATGTTGGGGTCAACAACAACCCGTTTGTGGTGAATGTATTAACAATAATAAGCCGGTCCAAACAAACAAGCTCGATTACTTATACGGATCCCCTTGCAATGAACACAAGCACAAATCCGGTCGCCGCTCAAACTAATCGGTTAGCCGCTTGGCCACTGGAATCTTCTGTCGAATGTTTTATATAGGCGGTTAGCCGCAACATATGACTGGCTATCCGCTAACTCTCTGACACAAAATTGTCTTTAAGGCGGCCAGCCGACTCCCTATCACCGACTGGTCGCTAACCCTCTATAATCGGTGACTCGATATCCCTATTCGACCGGCTAGCCGGTTTATTTATGCGGATGGCTGCTAACTCTCTGTAATCAAAACTCCATATTTTGACCGGCTAGCCGGACTATGTTTGCGGCTAGCCGTGAAACCTCTGGAATCATTTTTTCTCTACTTCTGTAATTACACCGGTTAGCCGGATTACGTAAGCGGCTAACCGCAAAGCCTCTGGAATTATTAGTCAATCCCGATGAAAAATGGTTTAGCCAAAGATCCATGGAGACATTGCTCTATTTTACAAATGTGACTTTATAAACTTTTTGTTTTGCGTTATTTAGTCCACAATTGATAATATTAAAACATTGATTCATGAAATGATGAATAACAACAATGCACAATTTAAAAACTAATTTGAAAACATTTAAAAACTTTCCAAAACGGTGGAGACCGAAGCAACTGATCTCCTCAATGTATAAACAAGCACATGTCAGTACAAAGCGTTTAATGCTTACAGAAGCATAAATTGTGAAAAAAAACATTATGACTATTCAGTAGGAGGCGGATGAGGCTGCGGATGTGAGAACGACGAAGAGACCAGGGAGGTGCCCAGATTCCTAAAGATAAGCTACTGTCCATCCAAAATCTGTTGCTGCTATGTACATAGATGCTCCTGTGATTGAAAGAGTTGCTGCTGTTGGTCAACAAGATGTTGCTGTTTTGATTGAATTGTGGCAATCTGGCTGGGTATGGTACAGACCTTGGATAACAGCATTTGTATTGCAGCGTCAGCAGAAGAAGATAAAGGATCATCACCCCGGCGACGAGGTTTAGACACATTTGCACGGGATGAACGAGACGCTCCCCGCAAGTAGATGTGCAGATCGAGAAGCTTATCGGGAGGCATGACATCATTAAACATCTGAAGATCTGTAGGAGCCATGACAGTTGGTTTGATGTTCAAATTCTGATTCTTTCACCATACGTCATAGTTAACATTCCACTGAAACCCTAAGCTAGTAATAATCTCCTCTCCTAATTCTTTACACTCATCGAGCGGTGGTTCAGTGATAGGAACTTTAAAATACTTAAGGACTCGGGTGATGATACTACTGTAGGGCAGAGATCGGCTTTTGTTGTCAGGGGTGTCTAGCATGTGCTGCACAAGAATATACCCTACATCTACCTTCCTGTCCACAAGAATGCTATCCAACAAACGCACGTCCAAACGAGTGACCTCATCAAAGTGCCCCGTTCTAATGCTAATGAAGTGTTGTATAATACTGTGCAACACTCTAACTTGAAGTGGTAATGCTTGAGCTTTAAAAGACGCATTACAGAAGAATTCTGATAAATCGGATCTCCTACATATGTTCCGCACAGCATCCACAACATTAAACCAAGGCTTTTGAATTTTTTTCCTAGATGAGAAAACTTGGAACCCTTCATTTGGAATCATGAGTATCCTATTCAACTCCTCAACATCAAAAGCAATTTCAACCCCACCAACGTTGGTGAAAATCTTGTTAGGAGCAGTGTCCGAAATCAACATATTAGAATAAAAAACCTTGACCAAACTAGGATAAATGGGTTCCCTCAGTGTCAACAAGTTTGCCCAACCCATAGCCTCCACCAAATCCCTAAGAGTTTTATCACATATTGCTAAATGGTCAAGAAAATCTAGATTAACAAAATAGGAGGTTATATCTGACCTTGTCATAAATTGTTCGTAATAACGCTTTCGTAATCGTTGGCTACCGAAGTGAGTCGTGAAGAACTCGTGCTGTTCAGTTTCGGGTTCCTTTCGCTTTCGGGACGTTTGCTTGGACCTCCCCATTGACACTGATACAGGCACTTGGATGCAACGATTTAAACAAAAAATGGCTAAATTTCACCGGTAATAAAGCGAAAGTCAGTGAGTATAGAGAGTTTACGGGTTCAATTTTGTCAAAATCGGGCTTCACGAGCGTTTTGGGGAAAATGGCACATTTGGGAATCACCAGTATCCACGATTGTATGGTGAAAATATCTTCAGACGATGAACAATACTATCGGGGACATGATTTTGATGACGTTATCGGCGGACAAAGTGAGGGAAAAAGGGGGAATTTGAACGGGAAATAGTGAGCCTAATGATTTGGGTTCACAGCCAGAAACAAGCGGCTGCCCGCGTGTGTAAGAAGAAGAACCATCTGTCTAGGGTTTAGCGCGAACAATCCGGATATCCGCGATATTGTAGCGGTCAGCCGCTGTAAAAAAGAATGTGAAACAAAATAAGTCGTAACAACAATTTTTAGTGGTTATAATGACAAATACTACTAGGTGAATTATTGTTAACAATTTGCAAACTATATTATTAATTTAATTATTATAATTAACAATATTTTTTATTAATAATAATAATTTGCATTCATTAAATTAATCACCACTTTAATATAATTACTACTGTCTAGTAAGATATTAATATATTATTAACATTACAAAATGTAGGACAATATTTGATAATGCGATTGTTATAATTGGCTTATTATATATTATACTATTAATTAATATATTTGTCCGTAATAAGTTGGACAATATTCCATTAAGTTCCTTTTAATTAATTACGCACATTCTTACTCATTTCACTTCTGATATTTATATATATATATTATAATTTATAATTACAAAATATATATATATATATTTATTTATTTATAATTACATAAATATATATATACATATATTTATAATTACAAAATTATTATAAATTTAATTAAAAAATTATAAATGTGACATTACATAGTTACATAAGCACTATAACATATCTTAGCCATTATCCAGTAATAATATAAAATGAAAAATAATTAAATAATCAAATATACAAATATAACTTGTAAAAATTGTAAAACAAAATAAAAGCAAAGTCACACGCACTAGCAAAAGCAAAATAACCTAACGCCAAGTCACCAACAATTTGGAACTCCTCTACATCAAAAGCAAAGTAACATGACGTCAAGTCACCAACAATTTGCAAACAAAAAACCCTAAGCTTCCCCGCCGTCACACACACTAGAAACACTCAATACTGGTTGGATACACTCTCGACACGGATTTGAAGGACATCGGCCGCATGATCCCGGCGAGAGCAAACCATCTTCTTTCCCAAGTCCATCGAGCCACTTCACATTCACTGGTTCCAGCTGAACAATTTCACTATCACAACCTTCAAGATCGCCACCCGTACGACTTCTCCTGGTTCCCATCGTGGACAGCTAAGTAATCACCACTTTTCGACAGGTGCAACAGCCCAGGTGTTGGATCAGAATGTGTTTGGTTTCAGAAACTTCGTCATTTCATTTAATTGTGGCTTTATTTGAATAATTAATTTCAGTGTTATATTAACGTATTATTGTAACTTTATTTGAATAATTAAGCTTGCTGTGTTATTATAGGGAACTTAGAACGTATTATTGTAGCTTTATTTGAATAATTAGTCTCGATGTGTTTTATTTTGAAACTTTAAATGTATTAATTTCACTTCATTTAAATAATTAAAATTTAAAATTTTATTCAATTTTAAATTTAATTGGTAGCAAAATTATTTTTATATTAGTTTTTTTTATTTCACTAGTTGGAGAGAACTAATGCGCAAAATAGTGGATTAGATATGGATTGAGTTAAATTTGCATCTGATCCGCAGATGTATGGATTAGATAGATAGATAGATATATATATATATATATATATATATATATATATATATATATATATATATATATATGTATATGTATATTTCTTACTGGTATATATATATAAATGACTCTGTTTGATCAATTAACACTACGACTCTGTTTGATCAACTAATCTTGTTATAACAAAATCAATCACACCCATGAAGCTTGTGTTAAGCCACATGTGTGCTAGGGATGGCAAAATAACCCGGACCCGGATAATCTGGGCCGGGTTGAACCCGAACCGGAGTATAAAAAAATATAGATTCGGAATGAATTTTAATAACCCAGATTAATCCGGGTCCGGGTTTGGGGTAACTCGTAAATCCGAAACTCGGACTCGGATTCATTTTTTAATATTATTTTTATTAATGAATATAAATAGAAACATAAGAAAAAAAACCCTAAGAAATCGCGATTCATTTTTTTTCTATCTTTCATTCTTTCTATTTTCCATCACAAATCGCGATTACATAAGAAAAAGTGAAAAACCCTAGCCGTGCCGCGACTGCCGCCTCCCGCTATCCTGTAGGCAAGTCAAACAACCATCGATGTGGCCATATGACTATTCCCAAACCCAAATAAGCCTTTAGGAACCGGCTTCGATGCCGGGAAGCTAGCCGTTTGGGTAATAAGATTTTTGCTCATACAACTGAAAAAAGCTCCTCCACTGATACCCATATGTTGTGTGCGCGGGGGGGGGGGGCGTGAGGATAGTAGACAAGAGGGTGGGTCTAATTCAACATTTACGTCTTCAAGTTAAGCGGTGACTAAGCTTGTAAGTGGCTGATTGTGATGCGTGAAATAGATGTTCATTATCAATTGCTGTGCTTTTCAATTTCAATGACCATTACAGAATGTTGTTGCTGTTCGTATCCACGACTGACTTGTGTGTAACCATAATGACAGGTTTTGGATCGCAATGGGCCGCACGAAATATTATGTGGTGTTTGTTGGATGGAAACCGGGGGTTTATGATTCGTGGGCTAAATGTCACTTGCTAGTGAATGGGTTCACTGGGAACTCATTTAAGTAGTACAAATCACTTGAATCTGCTCAAAAGGCATATGAAGAGCATTGTGCTGCTTGCAAAGAAGTTTCAACATCACAAATTATGCAGAGGGCATAAGAAGGAAACAGAGAAACATCGGCAGCCTTCCTCGCAAGGCAAAATGACAGTGCACTCACAAACCGCCGATGGCTGGAAGTTGGAGTAGTTGTGGGTGTAACTGCTGTTATTACTGCAGTTATTGTTAAATTAATGTCTTAGATGTGGAATGCTCGCATGGATTAAGTGCCCATGACTATGATGTAATAGAATTTTTTATCCTCGTTTCGGAAATTGTGGACGATCAGTAGAAATGAATGTATAATGTTATGTTTCAACTTGAAGAAAGTGAAATTATGTTCGAAACACTTGGCACAATAGATGCTGGGGAACGGGCAATATTTTGATAGTTATACTTCATTTATTTAAGGTTATACGCTAATTCAAAGCTTGCCAATCATATGAAACTGTAGTGTGAAACAACATTGCTTCTCTTTGAGCCTCTCAGCTTGCACTAATATTTGTACCACACGGTTGGAAGTATTTATCAAAGGAGGGGTTACATTACGAAAAGCCAGATAGCACAGACAGGCTTAGCAAGAATGAGAGATCACGATAAGTAAATGTGGGGAGGGAGAGCACATTAATCATATCAAAGTGTTTTCTGAGTTAACCAAAGTACAGGGGTTGCAAGGGTAAAACCCCATAAAAAAGGAGCCGACATCAATTTAATTTTGGGACAGTGTGATGGATGGACTTAAGGTCAAACCTGAAAAGTTAAAAAATGATGACGCCAAACAACTATTCAAAAAAGTTACTTTTTTGACTGTTTAAAAAATTTAAGTAGTAACAAAAGGTGGGAGAAAAGTAAATAAGTCCTCCTTTTAAGGGTAATGATTATTAGTTTGGTTTTGTCGTTGACATTTGCTGCCTGTAGAGAAAGGCTAAATATTATAACGTTTTAGTTTGTGGCACTTCATTAAGGTTATATGCACAAATATGGTGGAAAAATAATGGTTGCTGTAGATGCCTAAATAGGAAGCACTGTAAGGTGTATCTTCGCATCGACCCATTGGCAAGGAGACAAACAAAACGCGCTGCTAACCTAAGTAAGTTGTTATATGTTATTTCGCTTACAATGAATTTGCCTATGCACATTCAAAGTTCTTGACACAAGCCTTTTATCACCACACCATTTCGAACGTTTTATTTTGTACTTAAGGTGGGTTAAGATGACAGGTTCAGGTAATCAGATATTGTTAACCATGACTGTGGGAAAACTTGGAACAAATATCATGTAACGATATTGGACTGTATCTAGTTAGCATATTAACTACAATGTTCATGACAGTAAACCTTAACAAAATAATTTTGTTTGCATGTTCAAGGTGGGTTGGATCTACAACATGTCTTCAGACACGAGTTCTCACAGTGAAAGTGATATAAATTACCAAGTGCTACACCTATCAGATAGTGAAATGTACGTAGACAATAACATTAACAGGGTGAACAATGAGGCCGATGGAATATATGAGACCAACAAAGACACAGGTCAGACATGTATGGAAACGGCGCAGAGTGTGGATGACGAAGTTACGGATGGCATGACAAGTAATGTTGCTGATGTCGAACCAGACTTATGACCGACTGAGATGGAAGATGTATTAGGTAGGGAGTTCCTGTCTGATGAAGCAGCTGAAGCTTTTTATTGTCAATACGCCAAGTCAATGGGTTTCGGTGTTCGTCGCCATAATAAGAGATGGAACACTAAGGGTGTGCTCACTGGAAGAAAGTGGGTCTGCAGTCGAGAAAGATACAAAGCAAGGAGGTTTATTGATCAGCAAAATAGGAAAAGAGAGCCAAAACCACTTACCCGAACAGGTTGCCACGCCGCGTTTAAGATTAAACGAATGGATGAAAACAGCACCTAGATATGTACACAATTCAATGCCAGGCACAATCACACTCTAATGCCAGCGCTGCATGTGCACTATATAAGGTCTCATCGGAAGGTTTCTACATCAGACTTGGCTGTTGTGTCATCTCTACGTAAGGTTGGGGTGAAACCCTCCCAAATACACGAGTATATAGTTGAGATGTCAGGAGGGTACAATAATGTGGGATATATGCGGAAGGATATACAGAATGGATTGGACTCACAATTTAGAAAACAACTGAGGGAATCGGATGCCGAAACTTGCCTATCATACCTAGAAGCGAAAAAGAGTGATGATCCAGCATTTTTTTTCCTACACAGTTAATGAGGAGAACAAATTGGGAGACTTATTTTGGTGTGATGGAGGAGCCTGTGCAAATTACGCCATCTTTGGCGATGTTGTTGCGTTTGATGCAACTTATCGGACAAATGCATACCAAAAACCTTTTGTTGTGTTATTAGGAGTGAATCATCATACGCGGACAATTGTATTTGGATTTGCATTACTTTCGGATGAGACCGAACATATGTACACATGGTTATTGGAAACTTTCCTCAAAGCGGTGGAGGGTAAGCAGCCAAAGACTGTTCTAACAGATGGCGACAGGGCAATGAGAAATGCAATATCGAAGCATTTCCCAAAATCAGTGCATAGACTTTGTTGTTGGCATCTAGCTAGAAATGCGCAAGCAAACATTAACAGTAAAGACTTCACTAATGGATTTCAAAGGTGCATGCTGAAACACTACACCGAAGACCAATTCGAGCAGAAGTGGGAAGAATTAGTGGCCAACCATCATGTTCAAAACCATGAATGGGTGAAGAAGGTGTACAGTGACAAGCACATGTGGGCAGAGGCATTTTTAAAAGGGAAGTTCTCAGGTGGAATGAGGAGCACCCAGCGATCGGAAAGTATGAACGCGTTTCTAAATCACTATGTTAGTGTCAGACTTAGACTCATCTCTTTTGTCAAGCAAATGGATAAGTTAATGGATAGGCAGCGGGAAGCTGAAGGCAAGGATGACTTTGATAGCAACGATGGCAGGCCCGTATTGAGAACTCACATGAAGGCATACGAAGAGCAAATAGGAGACATTTACACGAGAGCTATGTTTCGAATTATAAGAGAGTAGATTCACAAGGAAGGCATCCTTATATCATCACAGGTGAGCAACAACGATGGAATTAGAGTATTTCGAGTATAAAAATATAATGTTGCAGATAATGAGTGGATGGTCCAAATTAAGGGCTCTTGGGATTGTGTTTCATGCGATTGTCTGATGCTCGAGACTGTAGGCATTCCGTGTTCGCATATTTTTTCAGTGATGAAGGCAGAAAACATGAAAGCAATTCCCAAATGTATAGTATCCACGAGATGGACTAAGGAGGCAAAGCTCGAGGTCTGTTCACAGAAGACGAGTGAAATATCGACTGCGGCATATATGAGCATGGAGGCACGACTAGGATTGCTACATGCAGCTTGTCGAAACCTCCAGCGGCTTGCGTACAACAGTGATCAGGCATTTCATACTGCCATCGCAGAAATACACAGCTTGACTCTACGCTTGGAAGCCCTCAAATGTGATAAAGGAAAAGGAAAATCGAAGGGCGATTTAGGAGTAAGAAATCATGTCCAAGACCCGGTTATAGTGTTGACGAAAGGTTGTCGAAAGAAGAAGAAGAAAATTGGGCCTCCGCATAAAAGAAGATGCAGCAGGTGCAGCCAACCCGGACACACAGTCCGAAAGTGCAAAGCTACGAAAGGACCAATGCAAACAAATGTTAATTGTACAACACAAAGCAATCAATTCATGTGTCAAAATTATTCAGTAATGAGTTCAAGAGGACACGGCGTGAGAATAAGTGGGGAAACTCCGGTAGTAAACAACCGCGTAAATGCAGAATTCACAAGGACACATAGTACCAATGACTTTAGCATTGACAGCGATTCAGAGGCATGGTACCAACAATTTCACGTCGGCACAGATAATGAGTCAAATGAAGACACAAGTATCCAAGGCTTCTTACCTAATTATGATCTAGGCGTCTGTAGTACATCAACATATGCTACAAACTACGGCCACATCTGGAGGCCGCAAGGATAATGGTATCGTGAGTGCAGGTTGTAATATTAACTTTTAATTCAGTTGTCCCATCCATCTACAAATAATGTCTCATAGGACATGATTTGCCGTTGTTTCACCTTACTTATACTCCACCATTGATAATAGTGTAACGTTATAAACAACTAACTATAACTAATTGTAGTAGTGGTTGTGATATCAAACTAGAATTACCATGCATCACTCCTGTAACTAATCTATTTCATATTAATTCTCAAGGTATTGAAATTTCCAATATGGTTGACGTGTCATTTTTTTCATAAGATCCAGATACTCTTCGTCATCCTTAAGTAGTACATATTATGCAGTAACTACGGTTTTATGGTTGGAAAGAAAATCAATCTATGAAAATCACATTAATAAAAGTTCATAAATTATGGGTTGGAACTTGTGGAGTTCGTAACTTTTAAAGCATTTTTTTAAATAATTACATTAATTGTTTTGCCAAAGTGTAACTAAACAAAATGTTGCGGAATTACAACAACCCATGAAAAAATTTACGTAATCGGTTAACCGCTACTATATACCAGCTAACCGAATGAAGTAAATCATTGCAGATTAGAGATTCCACGAATTGTTCGGCTACCCGGTTGATACAAGCGGCCAACCGCTTTGTCTGAAAGTTTTGTGTCGATTTCAGAGACTAAGCGGGTATCTGGTATTTTTAACCAGGTAACTGACTCGTTATAAATTACAATAGACATGGCTGCAGTTGTTACAACGGGACAATCGATTTTTCTGAATTTTTTTTGTCGATTCCAGAGACTAAGCGGGTATTCGGTATTTTTAACCGGGTAACCGACTCGTTATAAATTACAATAGACACGGCAACAATTGTTACAACGGGACAACCGATTTTTCTGAATTTTTTTTGTCGATTCTAGAGACTACACGGCTATCCGATATTTTTTACCGGGTAATCGACTCGTTAAAAAACAATAGAAATCAATACAGCTACATTTAAAGTAATCAGTAACAGTGATATTATGACTGAGATATATCGTCGTCATCATCAATTGTAAGAGAGGTTCAGACCTTAAGAGGTTTAGTAAACAAAATCCTCAAGTGCCGCTAATTTGGAGGCGTGCACGACGGAGAAATTTGTCCAACCACCTACAAACTATAAAAGCGTGGCTAACTTGCTATTTCTTTTATGTATCTCATTTTGTGCTTATGCGGCAATTTTTATTTTAATAAAATTGGTTGATACAATTAGTTACATCCCAGGTGCGTGGTACACTGGCATATTTTTTCAAATACCCAATTCACCCCACTTTAGTGCACCCTCGAATTACTTGCAGTCCAGAAAATGAGGTAAAACATCTTAAAACTCCACAATTTATGACTACAATTGATTGGTATATAACCCATAAACCTAGCCAACTCATAACCTAAATTGCCAATAAGGCATAAGTTTACTACCCGATTAAATCCTCAACTAAACATAAATATCCATCTACTGTAGTTATTTCCGTGGCCCATGTCCCATTTTCCTTTACTTCAGTCTATTAGCCCTCAGCCGGATTGCCAAATCTTGATCTCGAATCACAGCATCTTTTTCTATTCCCCGACGATAAATGTTTGCACTTTCAAAAACTTTATCCCTCACACAATTATCCTCAAAGTGGACCAACAGCAACATAAGTCGTAAACGTTCTCCGTGTGAATCAGAACCAATCTGTACCGATATCAAAGTATATCAACATCACCATTATATATGTGGCTCAAAAACTTATGTCAAAAATGATAGATACTACCTGTGTCTGAGGTTGTTGAGTTTGCCCAATGTCCTTCATTAAGGTAGCAATGCAAAGGGCATAGTCGTGTGCTTCTCAATCCTTCACAACAAAATACGGCTGGAAAATGGAGAAGGTGCGAAATTTAAATGTGCGACCAAATATTTGGCTGATCTCCTCATTCAGAACCGTGTCAAGACAAGTAAGCTAAAAATCAAGCAACTTGTCATGCAGTGAAGTGCAAACAAATAATGACAAACAAGTCAACTGAAAATCACATTAATAATATGGAAATACCAGCTCTTCCATTAAAATAAACCAAATATAGCTTACAATTTTTTGGACTTCTGTCACAAAGATGTTTGACATCATCGAACTTGGCACTGGGTCCCATATCTCGGCACAATGCTCTTGTACTGAAACAACTAACAAGTACCAATGTGCGAATCCATGGCTCACCGGGATAATAATCTGTAACTAATTGATTTCACTTTCATTCACGCATTTTTGAATAGTAAATATAAAACCAAATTTAAAGCACCTTATTTATCCCTACCCTCTCATATGTACGAAGTTCCATTATCTCTTGATTTATACTGACATGTTCCTCAACCCACTTCTGTAGGAGTCCCTCTCCACACACTGTCTGCTGCTGCAATTGACGCTTTCATATATTAATACCATAACTTCTTGACCAATTCACATATCTATTTAATCATAATTACGTTTGCAGATGCCTGTAGTGGGATAAAGAGGCAACTGACACGTATTGCGCGAAAGAAAAAAATTGTGTGTTGTATATCAAGATAGCAAATACCCAGCAAGTAACCATTTATTCCAACAACTACTAGATCGACAGAGCTAAAAAAAACTGAGCAGCCCATTAAATGAATGAATAGTGGTGACCGGTCGCTTACAGCATTAAGCACTGGTAGAAACCAATTGTACATTAGCTTATTCCCCTTGTTTTTCTGCCTTGTAGATAGTAGCTCAGACACGACAGAGATAATCTGCAAGATATATAAGTACGTGACTGTCGACATCATTTATACAGTCTACGTCCCAATTACTATAATCTCAATTGCACATAACGTGGAATGAAATGAATAAATGCAAAATTAACATTACCATAACCATAATCTCTGTTACTAACCTCTATATTGATCAGGCGTTGGGGTGCTAAGGACAGCATGCATTTCCTACTTAAACAATGCTTGCTCGTCTTCACAATGGTCTCCTTACATGTTTGTTACCTTAATTACATTAATATTAATTTCGGATAAACCGTAACACCTTTGTTAGGTTACACAATGTTGTTTAGTGCATACCCTTCATCTAAGTCTTCATCCATGATGTATGTAATTAACTTAACATCTCTAAGCTCCACGGACATAGGAACAATAAAAGGTCCAGCCCTGTGCTGATGGATTCCATTCTTCAAGTGGTCATCAACTATGTTAGTGTGCTGACAAATCAATGCATTATTATTGCAATCTTCTTCCACTGAAATACAACTGCCCCCAGGTAACTCGTCACTGCACCTGCGTTTACAGGGACCGACACCTGACACAAAAAGGTTTCGGACATTAACATTTTAATGCATCAAGTAGTTTACAAGTATGCTGATGACACACCATTGCAACAACAAATACTCATACATTTAAAATAGAATTATTTATCAGATCATCAATCATAAAACACCAACTACGCATTGTATGACATATATAATTAACAAACCTTAATGCTCCCATAACCACCTTTCTTTTCTACCCACTTTATTAACCTCTTCATCTCGCAGCTGTTCCATAGTGCAACCAGACATATCGATCTATCTCTACGTAGTCCCCCGTATACAATTGAATTAAAGAACAATATCTACACCCAACGACAGTAATACATAAAATTAGTTCACTTCTATCGGTACTTGAAAATAATTTGTTGCATGATCACATTGCAGAATTGCAAAACGAATGCTACAGGAACCTATATTTTTTCATATTTCTCGAAACAATGTCTTGTAGTGATAAATCAATATGTGGTATTCTTCGTACGCCCTAATGTTACATTTTTCATTATATAAAATTGTATTAATTATACACTAACCTGTAATTAAATAATGTGAAATTTACCTCCAGGTATAGCACACAGCCACCAACATACGCAAGATGGTCCACCTTGTACCTAGTAATACCTTGAATTAATTTGTTGTAGCAAAATGTTACCCAATTCCTCTTATTTATTAACTGAGTGTCCTTCAAAGAAAATAAGAATGATGAACTTATGTGTACTCCAATGGGAGGACACAATACCGTGCACAAGGTAAATAACATAAATGTAACTTTAAATTCCTCGTTAGCCTCCCTTGAATTTTGCAGGATATCTGCCAATGTCTTGATGTTAATTCCACTTGATGTTACATTGTACTTCTCTAGATATGCTGCCACGTGTGACCTATCACCCTCTAACAGGAGCGGTAATCCCCCATCAGTTACCCCCATTATGTACCGAAAACTATTGGCACTAATTTGTAACTCACTACCATTCAATTCTATCACACACCTAGCCACGTCTGTCCTCTCAACAAGCCAGCAGCATAGTTTCCTCTTCAGCCTGCCACAATTTAGCTTAATGAGGTTGTCCAATCCCATTTCACAAACTACTTCCCTCTGCTTATCTGTCAGTTGTCCCACAACAACTTCAAACCTATCAGGCGCGCACCGGGTCAAAAATTTTGCCTCATCGTGAGCAACTTTGTCAACTCTGTGCTGCTGACTTACATATTTGCTTTTTTCAGCCGGAGGTAAGTTCTTAAATTCCAATCCTAGTTCTTTTCGAACCTACCGGAATTGAATAGAATAATATTACCTATCGTTTGTAGCAATATGAAAATTATAGCTAAATCAATTAAAACAACACTTCTATCTTACTAACCTCTCTTGTAATGCATGCTCTTTTATCATTTGCCTTCATCCGACGTACAGCTTCCCCACTGAGCATTTACACATTTCAAGGAAAACATCTCGTTTAGCCAAAAACCAACTTAACTCTTGTATGTTAGAAAAAATTATTTATTTATCCATGCAGTATTGGTTTAGTCACAAACTTACAAGTAGCTCACAAATCCATAGCTACTTTGCGTCCCTTCCTGTCCTTCACCATTCACAGTGCTCACTAATTCAATATGGCTGTCATAATCACAAGCCTTCCACTTATGATTTCTTTCCAAATCCATACCTGTATTAGGCAACTCCACATGGATCAAAAATATCGCTTTAACTTTTACTGTCTTCTTTCACCGCTTCAGGCCACTCACATAAAACTTAATTATTACATTTCATATAACCATTACCAATTAAATTTCCATCTATTCATTGAAAATTGTTATATTATCTACATTATACAATCTATAGTGACATAACGAGGATAGTTCAAACGGGTAACACAGCTAACCCAATTTCAATGGTTGTCGTCACGCACTTCAACGTGCATATTGAAATTCATTCAACCAAATTAACTTGACGGTGTCTAACCTCCAAGAAATAAGCAAGAACGACTCAGTTTGAAGTGTATGGAAGACAATATCCATCACAATCGACATAAAACCACTCATATACGAAGACACTTATTTAATTGTTAAGCTTTTATCATCCGGTAAAAACTGTTCCGAAAGCATCCGTCAAGAAACAATCGAGAGAATAAATTTAAATGTACAGGAAGGTCAAATTAAACCCAACTTACATCAACATTGCCCAAGCAAATACCCCTATATTGTGTGTATCCAATTATATAATTTCATCCCATTGTATAGTTTCAGGACCCCAATATAGCCACTGTAAAATTACACAAATAAATTATTCACAAGCATGCTAACTACGACCGTAAAGTTTGCAACTCTTATGAAAAGCGCACCTCAATCTTCACTTGCGCGTTCAATCACCAGCAAATGATTCTCCACCGACAATTTCATCTTCATAAAATCCCCTTCATGACGGCTCTTCTGCAGTTCTCTTCTCAGCTTATTGATGGATTTATTTCACTTTTTTACCTTCTCCTCTATTACCCCAACGTGTGGATATGAAATGCCTGATTAAACAATTGCCGCCAGAAACCCCTTGACGACAGGGCCCCGCCCAACGATCTTTCTAACCCTAATTTTTTTTTAGATGTTAACTGGTTATGCCGGTGACCAGTTAACATCTTTATTAGCATATGTTAGTTTAGAGCCGTTGGATTTTCCTCTTTCCAATCTAACGGCCACATAGGAAAAAGACAAAAATATGTGATTCCAAATCACGTATGCACAGTAGCTGGACCCATTTTATAAACACTTAAGATTTTAAATGTTCCAGTTTATCATAGAGATTTTTCTATAAGGATACCAAAGGAAATGATTGTTATGTTTCATTGTTGGCACCATATGTATTACCATTATATTGACAGCGAGTTAACTTTTCTACTTGAAATCTCCAATTTAGCGATAAAAAAAAAAATCACTCATTGTAGAGATAGGAAAGGTATAAAATTACTTCATAATGACATGTCCAATTCATTAATGACTGTGTACAATTTTTTATTCATAAAAAATATGTGATTTATATCATCCAATATTGACATGAAATTAATTATCAATATATAAAATACATGCTTCATAAACTAAGTCTAATAATGTTCGGTCAAAATAGATAAGCTAATAAATATTTTTATTTGAAAAGTGTTTTGAAAGATGATTAATTTTTTCATTCTTCTATTTACAACATAGATAAACTAATAAGTATTTGAAGAGTTAAATTAGAAGAGTCTTTTGTGAAGCTCTTTGTAAACTATTATAACATCCTAACTAGTTATAAAGTAGTGAAATAAGAAAGAATGACCAAACAGCCATTGGTGGAGCATATATCCTTTATTCCCATTTTGTTTTATGAGATAAAATTAATCAAAACTTTATCTACAACATTGACAAAAGAATACCCTCTACTCCTTTAAAAACTAAATTTAAAATCTCAATAATAATAGAATAAATGAAAATTTCTACTTTGTTCTTTGTTTTTTTTTTCTCTACCTCAAATTAAACTAACAATAAAAATATATTAAAATTAAGGAAAATTATCATTACATCACCTCTATTTTACCTTATGTTCATCCAACCACCACAAAATTCTAACATGTTATTTGTACCACCTTTCTTTTTAAATTTGTATCAACTACCCACTTTTGCACTAACACTGTTAAATAATTTAAATGAAATGAAAATTTTACCCCTAAATAAATTAAAAGATCATTTTATTTTATAAAAAAAATTTAAAAATAAAAAATTATAATTATAAAAATACCCCTAAATTTAATAAAAATAAATTTCAAAATTAAAATTTTTATTTTTAATAAAAATTATAATTATAAAAATAATTGCAAAACTTTGGAATTTAATAAAAATCCCCTAAATTACTAAAATTTTGGGATTTTTTTTAATAGGTAAATTCAATTCTTTTAATAAAATTTTGCAAAATTATAATTTTTTATTAAAAAAATTATTAAAATTTTATAAAATCTAAATTTAATAAAAATAGGCTGAACACCTTTATTCGGGATTTATTTTTTATTAAATTTAGAAGTATTTTCATAATGTAAAAAAATTTTATTTTCAAAACTTTTAAAAGATAAAATGATCTTTTAATTTATTTAGGGGTAAAATTGTCATTTCGTTTAAATTATTTAAGTGTATTAGTGTAAAAGTGGCTAATTGATACAAATTTAAAAAGAAAGATGGTGCAGAGAACATATTATAACTTTGTGGTGGTTGAATAAACATATGAAAAAAATGAGGTATAATGATAATTTTCCTAAAATTGATTAGAATTAAAATAACAAAAATCAAATAATTCTATGCATTAGCCAACAATCAATGTTACTGTAATCAAAATTAGGTTTGTGAGACAATCAAAAGATCAAAAAAATTAATTGTTTTTGTCTCTCTGCTTCTTTCTTTTTCATCTTCTTCATTACTTTCCTTGTTCATCTTCTTCTTCATTTCTTTTTTTTTTTCTTATCTTCTTCGGTTCCTTTCCCTGTTCATCTTCTTCTTCGTTCCTTTTTTTCCTATTTTCTTCTTGATATTTTTCTTTCTTTTCCCTATTCATCTTCTTCTTCACTCTTTTTTTTTTCCTAATTGTTGCACAGATAACAACTCCACAACCACTTTAAAATCTAGTTTCTACAACCTCCACCTGCAGTGGCAGATCTAGAAAAATAATTTATCGGGGGCTAAATTAGATAATAGTAAAATATAAAAAATTAAAATGTTGAATATATAAAATATTTGCTAATACATTTATAATTATTCTCTACGCATTTTCATAGTTTAAAAATGTTATGCGATAGACTCATTATCAATACTATTAAATTTATTATTTCCTATACAAATAACCAAATTATCATTTATCCTATCCAATTTCAAAGATGATTCTTCATGAGTTTCATTACTGCAAATGTTCGCTCTACTATTATTATAGAAACTGGAAGAATTAATCATATTTTTTAGAATAGAAAATATTTTAGGTTGTGGGCTATCATTATTTTTAATTAAAATATAAGTTTTTATAATTATTAAAAGTTAAAGTTTAAATTTTATGGGATTTATAATCTATAGATGGAAGCATGAAGACTAAGAAAAGAAAACAAAAAGTGAAACAAAAAATATGTTTTCATGGTAAATTGTGGGGTTGGGCTTGATTTTTCTATGCCAATCTTGGGGAATGTTTATGGGCCTGGGCCGATTTTATTGTGGGCTTGCCCTCGGCTGAAGTTGGACTTAGGCTTTTACATATTTTTTTTTATTTTTTTAATTGTTGTAAAATTTTAATGAGTAAATAATCAATAAGTTCTAATTAATAATGCATTAAAGAAAATGATTATTTCAAAATAAAATAATAAATAAAGAAAATGAAGTGAACAATTATTTTTAATATTTGATTTGCTAATTCAAGCTCTCTCTTAATTAATTAAAACATAAGAATGAGTTTAATAATATAATTTAGGGTTTTTGAATCATCACTGATTTAAGAATTAGGGATTCAAATTTTCTATTTCTATTTTAATTTATTGTTTAAATTTATAAATTTATAAAAAAAATGATAATAAAGGACTAGGCCTAGTCGAGACATTCTATTTTTAAGTCTTTATTCATGCCCTCGTGTAGAGGATCAAGCCTAAGTCCACGCGCTTGACTTGGGCCCTTTTGCTAACCATAATCTTAAGAAATAAAAACAAAAATTCGTTTCCATAGAAAATATAAAATTATAAATTATCAAATTGGGGGAAAGGTGAAATTTGTTAAAAAAAAATTATAGTGCATATTGAAATTATTAACTTATATAAAATTGCACAAAAGATAAAATTTTGGATTTTTTAGCTGGTTGACCATAATTCAGATGCGATTCGATCTTTTTAGATGTTAAAAGTAACACACGATTATGATAGTGCATATTGAAATTATTAACTTATATAAAATTGCACAAAAGATAAAATTTTGGATTTTTTAGCTGGTTGACCATAATTCAGATGCGATTCGATCTTTTTAGATGTTAAAAGTAACACACGATTATGATAAATAAGGTGTAAATAAACGTTTTCACACTATTGAAGGTAAAATTAAAGATTGTTATTCTTACGGAGGGTGAATTAAAATTCATCTAAAAAATATGAAAGAGAAAAAAATTGGTTTTGGATTTGACTGTTGTTACCGTAAAGAGAAAAATGTCTAATTGAGAATAATTTTGTGATTTTTAAAATTAGCGAATTAAAATAATATGTAATAATTTGATAATTATTGTAATTAAAGGAGAGGGTGTTGAAAACTTTAAAAGAAAAATTTTACGGTGAACTTTTATGGCATGATGATTAATTTTAATATATGATTTATACTTTATAAGTTAAATTAGAGTATTTTAGAAATTGACATTTAAAAAGTGTATTATAAGGGTTTAGAGTCGTAGAGTGGGTGTTAAAAGCTCGACTCTTCCAGTGTTTCAGTTGCCCCTTCCAAATTTCGGGCTAGCTACATCCATTTTATCCTATTGGGCTTAAGTTTATCAATACCAAGGCCATTGTCGATTTCTGGATCAATGGGGTCATTGAGCAAGGGACTGTTTTTTGTGAAACCGTGAAAATTCGAGCCCAATTTAAATATTCCATTTTCCTGCACCTTTTTATTTTTCATTGGCTTTTTCCACTAAATTTCTTGTTTCTCCAAGAATATTTTCCTTGATAGTTGTATCTGTCTGCTTTACCCAGTTATTATTCGATAATCGTACTTTCCTGAGACCTTGCAATAATTTCAAACTTATTGTTAATTTTTTCTACATTTTAATTCACTTGGGTCATTGAGAGAAGGCTATTTTTTTATGAAACTGTGGTAGCCTAGCCTAATTTATTTTTTTCACTTTCATGCACCATTTTCTTTCGAACATTTATCCATAGTTATAACATTTGCTGAACGGTTGAAAATAATCTTGTGTCCTTTTTCCACTACAACTCTTGTTTCTGTAAGAATATTTTCCTTTTTAGTTAAATCTATTTTTTTTATCCAGTTGCTATTCGAACACTCACAAATATTTTCAATGTCTTTTTTTAGAGTTACCTACCGTATTTATCAAAAAATATTTATTTTACCAACTGTATATGTCGACGTTTACATCTACCATCCTATAACAATTTTAATTTGATGGGCCTTTCATTAATTTCAAACGTATTATCGACCCTTTTTTTTTTCCTACATTTCTCGTTTCTCAAAAAATTATTTTTTTTTAGTTCTATATGTCTGCTTTACCCAACTACTATTCCTGAGTCCTTGCAATTAATTTCAAACCTATTATCAATTAATAGGTTTGCAATTAATATTCCTGGATCAATGTTTTTGCATCATTTTTCCTTCTAATATTTATCCACATTTATTATATCAACCGAACACTCACAAATATTTTCAATAACTTTTTCCAGAGTTACCTACCCCATTTATCAAAAAATATTTATTTTATCAACTGTATATATCAATATTTATATCTGCCATTGGACGACAATTTTAATTTGATGGGTCCTTTCATTAATTTCAAAAGTATTGTCAATTTTTTCCACATCCAAATTCACTTGGATCATTTAGAGAGAGGGACGGAGAGGCTGCTGTATGTGAGAAAACACTGCTCTCCCCATCAAATTCAACTTTTCTTTGTGGACCCTTGTATTAATTGATCTCCAGCGACCGTCGTCTCATTACTTCTTCAATTTCAATTTGCGGAGGTTGGAGCATCAATTTGGGCTTGGAATTCTGTGTATCGTTTGCTCATCTCCGCATGGCACTTAGTGTTGGCAGAAAAGCCCGGTTCGCCCCGCATGAGTGGGTTAAATATGGGCCGAAAAATATAAAGTCTGTATAGATTTGAGTAAGAATAAAGATCCAGGAAAAAAATCTGAGCCTATTTATAAATAAAAAAATAAATTAAATTTAAATAAAAAGCTCAAAATATTAAGTTAATATAATTTTTTATATTAGTAATTGTGATTTATTGTGTTGAATATATTAAACTATTATTTTATTTTATATTAGATGATTATTTTTAATTTTATTTTTTTTACTTTATTAAAAATTATTTCGTAATTAATGAAAAAACTCAAGTCCGGTCCGTCAAAATTTATATGAACTTTTAAATTTCTTGGGCTTAAAAAAACTCGGTCAAGCCCACAATTTGCCGTTCAATCTTTGTGCGTTTTAGGAACTGCTTTGAGCCAACGTCCATGAGCCAACAACTTTTGACCAGCAATTTGCCTTGATGCTAATGTCCGGTTGTTACATTTCAAATACAGTAATGTCTGATAAATTAATAATTTTAATTAAAAAAATAAAATTCTTCGATCCTAATTTGAGTAAAGGCGAAAAATTAATAATTTTGTTAAATTCATAAGATAAAATATTTTTTAATCCCTTATACCTTAATGAAAATTTAAAATTAATAATTACTCAAATATAAAATTAATGATAAATAAAATACAAAATTTATAAATATTTTCTTACAACTTTAATTATTTGTTATAGTGCAATTTATGCACTAGTTTTGCATTGTTTACTTCTCTTAATATCGATATTTTGTACTTAATAATAGTGATTTACTTGTGTTTTATTTTTGTAGGTGCAATTCTATTGATTAGTGATAAAATTGAGCTACAAGATGATGTTTAAGGATGATTGTTCTCTTGGAGAAATTATGAGCGGCAGAAGAACTTTGTTGATAAGGCGTGGGCGCGTGCTGTCAACTGCGAACCTGCAGTTTTTAGTTTAACGTGTTTTGTATTTTTGGTTATTTTTGTAATTACGAATTTAATATTTCAGATATTAGTATTTTATTTTAAATAAAATTCTAAAGGAGAAGAGAGAGAGAGTATTTAAGGGAGGAATCTATTGTGAAAAAGGGGATTTGGATTGGGAGAAAAGAAAAAAACCCTAGATCTTAATTTTTCTCTTCTTTCTATGAAGAACTAAACCTATTTTTCTGGTTGAAGGATAATGAAGCTTTGATACATCACTATTGTGAGATCTTTCTTGTGCTTTAATTGTTTTATTGCTTTTTGGGTATTTGTTTATTCTCTGAATTATTTTCATGATTATGTTTGTTAATTAGGTAATTGGCCATTATTTAATTATCAACTTAATCTATTGTCAATTAAAGGATTCATCGTATGAAGAATTTAATGTTTGTGACAAATAATATAGCAGAGAGTTGTGTTGTAAGAATAAACAATCTAATTTAAATAAATCATCATATGTGTTTATTAGGATTTGGGTCTCTCTGGTTTTTCAGGCTGTCGATTGATTAAATCCTATGATCGTATCTAGGGTTGTCTATTGATTAGGGAAATATCCAACGGTCGTACCTTGGTTATCGACTAGTTAAGGAGAGATTGGCTATTAGAGGGTCTTAATAGCTATAACCGGTCTATTCATAAGTAATAATAATCTATATTTGAATCAATGATCAGTAGTTGAATCAAGCTGAGTTAATTCATTCAACCAGAGCTTTCTCCAATTTGAATTACAACTTTAATTTGCATTCTTGTTATTTTAATTTAATTTTTATTATTGTCAACAATTCCCTCATTTTATGTTTTGCGTTTTAAAAAGATTTAAATAATTACTGATCTTTGTGGATACGACCCTACTTGATTACTACACATAATTTATTTAGAGTAAAAATTTATTTTTATTGATTTCGACACCCATCATTATTCGATTTCAATTCTCTGTAAAAATTGTACTTTTCTGGTCCCTTGCAATAATTCCAAACCTATTGCCAATTTCCAGCACATCTCAATCCACCTAGGTCATTGAGAGGGGCCTATTTTTTGTAAAACTGGACAGCCTGGCCTAATTTATTTATTTCATTTTCCTGCACCGTTTTTTCTTCCAATAATTATCTGCATTTATTTCATTGCCTGAGCAGTTGCAAACATTTTCAATGTCTTTTTCTTTAACTACATTTCTCGTTTTTTCAAAAATCATTTTTTTTTAGTTCTATATGTCGGTTTTACCCAACTACTATTTCTGAGTCCTTACAATTAATTTCAAACCTATTATCAAATTTCCTCCGCATATGAATATATTTGGATCAATGTTTTTGCATCATTTTTCCTTCTAATATTTATCCACATTTATTACATCGACCGAACACTCACAAATATTTTCAACAACTTTTTCCAGAGTTACCTACCGCATTTATCAAAAAATATTTATTTTACCAACTGTATATCTCAACATTTACATCTACCATCCGACGACAATTTTAATTTGATGGGCCTTTCATTAATTTCAAATGTATTGCCAATGTCTTTTTTTTAACTACATTTGTCGTTTCTTAAAAAATCATTTTTTTTAGTTCTTTATGTTTGCTTTACCCAACTACTATTCCTGAGTCTTTGCAATTAATTTCAAACCTATTATCAATTAATAGGTTTGCAATTAATATACTTGGATCAATATTTTTGTATCACTTTTTCTTTCAATATTTATCCACATTTATTATATCGATCGAACACTCACAAATATTTTCAACAATTTTTTTCAAAATTACCTACTGTATTTATCAAAAAATATTTATTTTACCATCTATATATATCAATATTTACATCTACCATCGGACGATAATTTTAATGTGATGGGCCCTTCCATTAATTTCAAGTGTATTGTCAATTTTTTCCACATCTAAATTCACTTGGATCATTTAGAGAGAGGGACGGAGAGGCTGCTGTATGTGAGAAAACATTGGTCTCCCCATCAAATTCAATTTTTCGTTGTGGACTCTTGCATTAATTGATCTCCACCAACCGTCGTCTCATTACTTCTTCAATTTGAAGAGGCCACGTCTATGTTGCTGCAGTGGTAAGGTACCCCTCTTTTGTCCTTATTCTCGGTAACCATTGTCTTTGTTCCACGAAGATGGACGCGTTTTACCGGTCAAGTTGATTATTAAAAAGCAAACTTGCTTAAAAACAAAAGTGTGGTGATAGTTAACAACATGCTGGTCGGATGAAAACAACAACTGAAGGTCAGGTAAAATTACACGATAGTGACAAAACATTTACATATTAGAAACAACTTTGTCCAAGGTACTAGTAAATTAGAAGGTAATCGAACAGCAAATTGGTGATCTGTACAAATTCAGTGAAATGATTTTCAGAGAACTACTGAAGTTCTTTCAGGAGGAATTATTAATGATTTTCAGTGAAATGATCTGTACAAGTTAGTTGTGGACACGCAGTCAGTCGAAGCTTTAGAAACTCTCTCTCCCTCGAATTTATTCAGAAACGAAGACGGGTAACAGTGACAGCAAGTATGCGTGGAGTTGGGTTAGCTAACTGACGTTTGAGATCCAATAACTACTTTCCCAATCCAATGCCGGCCTTTGCCTTATCCCAATAACATTTTAACTAATCTTGAGGTCCAATAAAATATATTTTCCCACAATTCACACCATCTTTTATCAAAATTAACAAGAGGAAACGTGATCAGTCCAAAAAAAGCTAATAACATATATTGGCAAAGAAATGGCAGAAAATGGCTGATAGGAAACCAAGAAGAATCTCGGCACCAAGAACCACTGCTGGGGTGGTTGATAAAGAGAGTTGGGGAGCACATCATTATTGGTTGAAAAGGGTTAATAAATACACTGTTTGATACATCGACCACGAATTTGTACATAATAAAGATGCAATAAATTGATTAATTAACAATTGTAAGAATCAGCAATCTTTCCCCAAGGTAAAGACAAACAAAAAGTGATGCAAAATTTGCTCTGTTTTAATACATGCCTCAACTTTAGTACCGCTAGCTTTTGGATACACTTTGCCCTGATCACTTGTAATTCTGCCGTCGATTGCCTACATGTGAGAGGCCATTTTCATGTAATAGTGATGGGAAATTTTTAATTCTCACCCAATTTGTGATTCTCTGCCATGAATTTTAGTCTTACTTGTTGCCTCAAGATTAGTGTACGATTTTTCACTGAAATTACTAATTCAAAATTTCTGAAACCCACGCTCAGTTATCAGCTCTTAGGTCAAGACACAACCGGATACAGCGGCTGATGGTCGGTGACTAAATTATCCCCTAAATAATTTCAGCCGTTAGATTAAACAAGGAAGTATCCAACGACCATGAGGAATAAAGACGAAATGTGTGGTAAGGTACAACTGTGTCACCAGAGCTGGACCCATTTAAAGAATCACCCATACCCGAATCTAATTGGATCCCGCCGACCCGTATTCTTCACCCGTTTTTTCCATTTGAATTGTCCGATTTACAGTGGTTGAAGCATCAATTTGGGCACGGAAACTGTGTTTTGTTTGCTCATTTCTGCATCCCATCTCTCTTTTTCCCTATTCTGCTTCAATCTTTCTGCTTTAGTAAATGCTGCTTCGCGCCAAAGTCCATGAGCCATCAATTTATGACCAGCAGTCTTTCTGCTTAGTGGTTTTCGTTTTAATTAATGTGAAACATGAACAGCAATTTGTCTTGTTGCTAATGTCCAGCTGTTATTTTTCAAATACTCGAATGTCCGATAAATGAATAATTTTAATTAAATAATAAAATTATTCGATCCTAATTGAAGTGAATGTAATAAATTAATAATTTCATTCAATGCATAGGATAATAATTTTTGAATCTTTTAGAACCCAATAAAAATTTAAAATTAATAATTAATCAAATACAAAATTAATCATGAATAAAATATAAAATTTATAACAGTTGGAAAAATTTTTTTCTTAGGTTGAAGGGCGCCTATACCACAAAGTTTGAAAAATTAACTACAAAGATCCGTAAGTTTTTAATAAAGAACATTAAGACTTCTTTTTAACTATAATATCCTTTTACTCTATAAAAAAAAAAAAAATGAGCCCAAAATTTTGTAACAAATAGAAATGTCGCATCAAAATAAATGTAATAACATATACATTTTAACATAATTTTAATATTTCAAAACTATTTTAATATTTTTTTATCATATTAAATTAATTTTTAATAATAAATAAGAACATAATATTAAAATAAATAAATTAAAATTATTTTCAATACTATGTAAAAAATAATTTTAATATTATTAATAGGAAGATATTTTGTTAATTATAAAATCTAACTATATTATTAAAATAAATATAACAATTTAAAATTTTAATATTATTTTAAATATGAAATTAATTTAATATTATTAATTTATAAAGTATTCATTTCCTAATAAATAATAACACTCAGTCATTTTTCTCATCCACTATTATCATGCTTTAGATTTAATATAAAGGTAGTTTAATTGCTTAAATGGATTTCCTTAATTATTGACTCTACTCGCATCCAAATTATAAAGTAACAAAGTTTTAATATTTTGACACATAAATCTAGATTATTATAGATTTTTGAGTGATATCTTGTGTGATATTATGGGGTTATTTGTGCAAATTCGATATAAACCACATCCAGTCCACAGTTTTACTAATAATAAAATGTTTTACTCTAATCCAATGTATTGAAATCCAAAATTATTCAGTCTGCGCATCGGTTAGGATGTAGGTTTGTATAAAAGTATGTGAGTATAACATTAATTCTTTAAACTATTGCCATATATTAGATGTTTTATCACATCTTTACCTCAATTTTTCTTTGTATTATTAACGTGTGTTATTGTTTTAATGACTGAGTCGTCATGTCAGGGCTGTTTGTTATGTGCAGAAAATATAAGCTAGCCGGAGCCGGCCCTTCTCTCCACAACGCTTGTATCGGCAGAACGGTTGCAAAAATTTTCAGTATCTTCTTCTAGAATTACCCATTTCGTTTACGTTTACCCAAAAATGTTTATCCTTCCAAGTGTATACGTCTACTTTGCACATCAACTATTCGATGATTATTACTATCGTGGGCCCGCACATTAACCTCAGGAGCCCAGCTCTGTTACCCTAATTTCAGGCAGATGGTTAGTTTTCTCTGGGTCTATTTAATTATTTTTAATTAAATAATAAAAATGTTCGACCCTAACTTGGGCGAATGTAATAAATTAATAATTTTTTTAAATACATAAGATGATAATAATTTTCTTAGATGACAATTTTTTTAATTCTTAGAACCCAATGAAAATTTAAAATTAATAATTAATCAAATACAAAATTAATAATGAATAAAATATAAAATTTATAACATTAAGAAATATTTTTCATACAACTTTAATTATTTGAATTCAAAAGTTCATTGGAAGAGATATTGTTTACTTGAGGAAGTATAATTTGTATTGCTTTATAAGTAAAGGTATACATATACTAAAAAAAACCTTCTCAAAATAAAGAATTTTCTATAAATTAATAAGTGCTTATTTATCAATAAATTAATAAATTACTCATTTCCTAATAAATATCAACCTTTTTCATTTTCCCATCCACTATTATCATGCTTTATATTTAATATAAGGATTCATGTATGTTGAAGATGCTCCACCGTAGAGCATTGATGATAACTGTACAAATCTATATTTACTGTTATGATTTGACAGTTATAATAAATGTTTCACGGTGGTGTAGCTCCCACCTATCTACTATCTTAATATAAAAACAATTCAATGGCTTATATGGTTTTCCTTGTTTATTGATTCTACCTTCCCTCATTTGCATCCAAATTATAAAACAATAAAGACTTAATATTTTGACACGTAAGTCTAGATTATTTTAAATTTTGACTTTGTTTAATATCTAACGTTATTGTATAAATTGGGCACAAATCCCTGTCAAATCCATAATTTTACTAATTATAAAATTTTTAAATCAACTCAAATGCATTGAAATCCAATATTATTCAGTATATGTATCGAATGGGATGTATATTTATGAGAGCATGTGACTGTAGCATTATTCTTCAACCTACTGCCTTATATTGGATGTTTTATCACACCTTTACTCAATTTTTTATGCTAATCCTTTAGTTGGTATTGTTTACTACGAACCTCTTCTTAAAGAAATACAATTATAGTGGGTCAGTTATCATTTACCACGAACCTGTTTTTAAAGAAACACAATTATAATCGGTCAAATTTACCGATCAAGTCAGTCTTGTATTTTTTGTTTTATTAACATGTGTTATCGTTTTGAAGAGTGAGTGATCATATCGTAGGCTGTTATATACAGAAAATATAATTTAGCCGGACTAGTTGCAAAAATTTCCAATCTCTTTTTCCAAAGTTACCTATCTCGATTATTCAAAGGGTCTGTTAATGTTATAATCACTCTAAAATAAAGCATCTTTTATAATCATACGATTAAAATTATAATAAATTTTTTATTATTTATTACTTTACATATATAATTATGATTCATATTTTACTTTAAAATAACTCTAAAATAGCCAAAGCCTTATCCAAAAATGTTTATCGTTTCAATTGTATATGTCTACTTTGCGCAGCAACTATTCGACGACTTTACGTTCGCGGGCCTTCCATTAATTCCAGGCAAATTGTCAATTTTCTCTATTTCTAAATTCACTTCAGTCTGGTATTAAAAAAAGGAAAAAAATCACTTGAATCATTGAGAGAGAGAGTGAGAGAGAGAGAGAGAGGCTGTTTTATGCGTCATTAATTGATCTCCAATTATCACCTTCAGTCCCTTTTGAATTTGATGAATCACCAAAACCCAAATCTAACTGGATTCGTGTTGACCCGTCTTCTTCACCCGGCTTCTCCAATTAAGATATTATTAACTTCAAGAAATATGATTTATGCCCTTTTATAAGTAAATATATACATGTACAAGACAAAAATCTTCTTCAAATAAAAAATCAATTTTTAAATTAATAAATTTTTATTTATCAATAAGTTATTTATCTGTTAAAATAATATTTTTTATTAGGCTCAATAATATTATTTTATAAAGATTTTACTTTAGTTATAATTATTAAATTAAGTTTGAATAAATTATGTTATTAGATGATTTAAGTTGTGGGTTCATGTATGATGGCGCTTCTCCTTTATCACCATACCCAACACTGTGTCCCTTCTTATCAATTATTCTAAAGCTTTAGATTTAGGCGGTGGCTATTCTGGAGATGGCGGGAGCATTCTTTCATAATTATATAATTAAAATAATAAAAAAAAAATATGTTATATCTAAGATGAATTTACTTAATTATTCACTGTACTGTCCTTTGTTTGCATACTAATTATAAAATGACAAAATTTTAATATTTTAACACAAGCTTAAATTTTCTTAAATTTTGTGTGGTGTCATGTGTGATCTTGTAGGGTTATTTACATAAATCGGACACAAATCTACATTCAATCCATAATTTTATTAATTATAAATTTTATAATCTAATCCAAAATATGGATTAATGAAATTTAATATTAGTCGGGGACTTTATTAAATTATATAATTATGTCAATTCAATAATTGCTATCAGTAACACGATAATTTTTGTTAATTATGCTTTTATGTTAATGGTAACAACTGTTGGACTTAACAACCGCCATTATTCAGTTTATGTATCGGGTAGAACGTAGATTTGTAACAGTTTGTGAGTTTAGCATTATTCTTTTCACTTATTGCGCTATATTGGATGCCTCAGTCATGCATTCTTTTTTTGCTTTTTGGTTTTCTTAGCATGTGTCATTGTTTTAAAGAGTGAGTGGTCATGTCATAGACCGTTACATGCAGAAAATGTAAGTTAGCCGAACCCCACTCCACATCTACTGCTTCGGCTGAATGGTTGCAAAATTTTTGAATTTTTTTTTTATTGGAATTTGGTTACTTTATATAATTACATAAGATACATAATTTTTTATAATTATTTAATAAAAATTTAATCATTATAGAAATAACAAGACTTTATTATTTTACATTTTTATAGCAGTTGAATGTTCACTGTAGAAAAATTATATACTTTAAATAATTATATAAGGTAACTAATCCCCTGAGTTACGCATCACGTTCACCTAAAAATGTTTATCTCTCCAGCTGCGTATGTCTGCTTTACCTATCTACCATACACAGTTCTGCTTTCTTGTGTCATTGCATTAATTCTAGGCCCATTGTCAATTTCTTCCATATCTAAATTCACTTTTAGACTGGTTTGTAGTTTTAAATTTTTTAGAAGTTTAAAAGTAATTCTTAAAAATTAAAAATTAATTTTAATATTTAGTAAATTATTTAAAAAAAATATTTTAAACAAAATTACTTCATCCTACAACATATTTTGATGAGCAGAAAAAGAATATTTTTTAAAAAATTATATTTTAAAAATTAGTTTTACGCTTATTATAATTTCACATATATCCTCACGTATATTATGAAAATCCAAAATTATCCTTATTTAATATTAAGATAAGAAAATAAAAAATTAAAATAAAAAATTAAAATATTATTTTAATTATCAGTTTTTATATATATACAATAAAAAATTATTTTATACATCTACATAAATATATAAATAAATTTTATTCAATATTATATCAATTTCAACCATTTATACTTTTACAATAATTTACAATAAAATTTACCAAATATAATAATTACTTTTAAAACTCACATCATCTTTTCATCTATGTCTTGTTTGCACATCTCTACATCCGATCTATCTTTCTCCCTACTCTGTTTCAGTACTTCTGCTTTAGTAATGACTGGTCTTCGTCTTAATTAATGTGCAACATGGCCAGCAATTTGTCTTCCGGTTGTTATTTTTTGAAGTAGAATGAATAGTCTTAACTTAATAATAAAAATCTTTAATTTTAATTTTAAATGAATAATTTCATTAAATGCATAAATAATAAATTTTTTTATCTTTTGAAGTCCAATGAAAATATAAAAAAAGAAATACCCCACATCAATGCTAATGGAACTCTGCTCAAATTTTCTTCTTTAATTACAACTTACATTAATACTAACTTTTTGTTAGTGATAGAATTTAAACAAGTCTCTCAATTTTCAGGATGTAGATTCTTGTATGAGAATACAAATGCCGGTGCCACTGAAGACTTAAAAGTAATAAAATGTGTTATTTCTTTTATTATAAGACAATAAAGTAAAAACTACCAATCTCAATTTTTTTTTCAATAGCATTAAATACCAAAAATACCCAAAAAAATAAGTTGGCCGATCTTTTTGCCAAAGTATCATTTTTATGTTTAACCCATTTGCAAAAATATGTTTTCGGCAAAATCAGTAAAATACGGCTTGAATTCGATTTTTCAGTAATTCTTTAAACTTAATTGATATAAATATTTTAAAGAAAAATTGTTGCTTTGAGTCTATTCTGAGGTGTCTCAAAATTTGAGCAGAGTCAAACTAGCAAACACTGGCGATCTTGATCCGTAATTAATAGGGAGAAAAATAGAGAAAGAGATGCTTTTGTAAAACAGAGGGGAAGGGAAACAGAAAGTGAGAAATTATTCGAAACTTGTAAAAGAGAGTGTAGGGAGGGAAACACAAAGGGCGAAAGAGAGAAATGGAGGTCAAAAGCTTTTTCCACGAGCATCCTTTAACACTTTGTGAGAATAATAATAATGGCTAACTTCTTTTCCATGGCTGTGAATAGCCTTGTTTTGGTGAATCCTACAGCTGCACCAACCGTGGGTTTAATCCCAACACCTGCTCTGCTTGCAACAAAGAAGTAACCTCGGGTAGTTTCTACATTTGTAAGATGTGCTCGCCCGAACCTCCTCTCTTCCATCAATCGTGTGTTGATTTACAAGAAGAGATTTGTATCACTCACTATCGTCCACATTGCGTACTCCACTTTGAAAGAGATTCTAGTGATGAATCGAAAGAGCTAAAATGCGATTTTTGTCGGCAAAAACACAGATCGTTTAAGTACCGTTGTGGGGATTGCGATTTCCAGATTGGTGTAGGATGTGCTTCAATGCTCATTAAATACCATCAAGGTCAGCAGCACGTCGAGCATTGCAGTCATCGGCATCCCTTGACCTTGATGAAGTTGCATGATATTGATATGAATTGCAAGTTGTGCTCAAAAAGCATCAACGGCCCAGGCTATGGTTGTGCTCCGTGTGAGTTTTACATCCATAATTCATGTCGGGATGAATTTCCGCAAGAAATCCGCCACCCGTTTCATCCGCGCCATTCTTTACAACTCTTGGATGGGGAGCCGAACAGATATGATTGTGACGCTTGTCAGTTCAATATTCAAGGTTTGAGGTACCGATGTGACATGTGTGCCTTTAACTTGCATCTAGAATGTTCATCTCTGAAGCCAAACGTGGAATACAAAGGCCATCAGCATCTTCTTATACTCATTGAGGGTATGTTCGACTACAGCATATGTGAAGCTTGCGGTTTTGGTATTGAAGGTGTTTTCTCTGCGCGTTGTGTGCGATGTGACCTCGATTTCCATTTGCAGTGTGGTTCTGACCCACTACCACCGTCTGTTTTGCATAAAGACCACGAACATCCTCTCATTCTCAACAAATTCGGAGGATCCCTTCATTGCTGTTATGTTTGTGGGCAAAAAAGAAATTCGGAGGATCCCTTCTACTGCTGTGTTGAATGTGAGTACTTCGCTCATGTGCGTTGTGCGATCACTGAGATACAGTATGATGATAAAGGGAGATCGAGACATTTCAGTCACGAGCATATCTTGATTCTCCGTGAAATCCCCAAGAATAATGATATTTTTTGTCATGGATGCCGGGAGGCTATCCAAGGCCCAACGTATGGTTGTGATCCTTGCAAGTTTTATCTCCACAAATCCTGTGTTGAGCTGCCGAGAGAGATTCATCATGAATCGCATGAACATTATTTGAGACTCAGATTATCTGATATTTCAAAACAGATCACATGCCATGCCTGTGGTAAGCTTTTCAATGGTTTCACATATCATTGTGATACTTGTTACAAGTTCGATCTGGATATTGGCTGTGCTTCAGAGCATCCTGCTGTAAATCTCATGGTATCCACTGACAAGTGCGAGTCCCACGAAGGTCAAGAAAGAATCGGACATTTTAGCCACGAGCATCATTTGGATGTTATCCCGGAGTCGGAGGTAACAAATTTGAATTGCGAGTTTTGCTGCAAAACCATCGATGGTCGATGTTATGGTTGTGTTGGATGCGAGTTCTACATCCATATTTCATGTAGTGAGTTGCCTACAGAAGTTCGACATCCTTTCCATCAACTGCATCCTCTGACACTCTTGGTCGCTAAGAAGTTCAGGTATCGGTGCGATGCATGTCGCTTTGGCATTCACGGTTTTAGATACCGGTGTGACACGTGTGACTTCGACTTACATCCTGACTGTTTATCTTTGAAGGCAAACATTAAGTACAAAGGTCACGAGCATCTTCTTACTCTTATTGAGAATATGGACCACTACGGAGAATGTGCAGCATGTGGCCTTACAACTGATGGTGCTTTCTTTATGCGTTGTATGGAGTGCAAACTCAATTTTCACGTTCAGTGTGGCCCTCACCAACTACCACTAACTGTTATGGTGATACAACACGAGCATCGTCTGACTCTAATGACTGGAACACTCGCCGAAGATAACTCTGATCAATCTTACTGCACCGTCTGCAGAAAAGAAATAAATCCCGAGCATCCTGCTTATTGTTGTGCTGATTGTGAGTACTACGCACATGTGGGTTGCGTAATCACTGAGCTACAAGTTGATGAAAGGCAGAAGACGACGAAACATTTCAGCCATGAACATCTGTTGTTTCTCTACGAAAACAAATGGAATGATGATATTTTTTGTGATGGATGCGGCAACGATATCCAGGCAAACGAACCAGCATATGGTTGTGATCAGTGCGATTATTATCTTCATAAATCTTGCGCTGAGCTACCGAGAGAAAGGCAGCATCCCTTCCATCGACATCCACTCTTTCTCTCAGACAGCCCTGAAGAGTGCAGTGCTTGTCGTAAGGATATCTATAGCTTCTGTTATCTCTGCGAAGATTGTGACTTCATTCTAGACCTTGACTGTTCTTCTCTCCTCCCTTCAATAAAACTTGAATCAGTTCATCATGAACATACTCTTACTTTCTTCAAGAAGTTATACGGCACTCCAGAATGCGAAAGCTGCAAGTCTTATAATATCCCCCCAGATGAGTTGACCCCACTAGATCTCTCTTATATACGTTGTGTGAAATGCAATAAGAATTGGCACCTTTTGTGTTTTGAAATGCCACAAACCATTGACCATCATAGTCACTTACATTCTCTCGCGCTCAAGGATAAGTGTGTTGAACTTTCTAGTCATTGCTATGACGACAAGTATTATTGTGATTTTTGCGAGACCATACGAGACGGTCGAGAATGTGTGTATCACTGCGAAAATTGCAACTTTGTGGTTGATCTTGAATGCGTGTTTTCTGAGGTACATCTAATCATATTTGGGGATTTTAGAATTTTAGTTTGAGTTTTTCTTAACTTATTGTTTTACAACTATGAGCTTCATTGTTACGCGTTGATCTAAGTAATATTTAATTAATAATCCTGTATTGCTTTATAGGTAATGCAGTTTGTTGAAGGAAAGAGCAAAGATGTCGAGCTGAGATCTGTAGGAAAGTCTCGCTTAACCTACAGCTACAAATATATATTTGAAAACTTAAGTTCAGAGGAAAAAAAGACAATGGAGTCCACTCGAAATGGTGTCTTTGAAGAGCTGGAAAAGATACAGGAGCGCACTCCTGTGGATATCTTTAAAGAACTGGAAGAGATTGATGACACAATTTCAGGAAAGGTGCGGTTTTATGCCAAAGGCCTGTTAAAGCATGTGGCAAAGGAACATACGCAAGGATTACTGCAACTAGGATATATAGATAGAGAAGCAGAGCATAAAGTTAGAGAAGCAGAGCTTGAGCTCGTGAACGTGAGAGATTATAAAATCAATCCGAAGTTAGCCCCGGTTCTGAAGAAGTTGCTTGAAAAGTATGACGATATCGGTGCCAGTTGCCCGTTGACTCCAAAACTAAAGACGATTGCCCTTATCACATTCTGTACGATTGTGGAAATCATGAATAATACTGAGGTAAAGAACCTCGATGTTGCCTCACTTATCATGTGGTGGTTTCTCTTGAAACTTGTTCAGAGAGCAGGGTTTAAAATTGATTTTGCTTTGGATCAGTTGAAGAGAATAGGCTTGGATTTTTTTCAAAAGAATAATAATGAAAGTTCGATCAGGAGCAGCCCTTTTACGAGATTCAAAAGGAGTTAGCTCTGCTTTCTGAAGAGATTGATGGACGAAAGGCAAAATATGAAATTTTGAAGAATAAATTAAAAGACAACGTAACTAGCCACGGTACTGAGCAATCGACAAATGAAGCCAGTCGCTTGAATGAAGTTTTGGGGATCATGTGGCTGCTGGAGTGCTCGAAGATATCTGAAATTTGTGGTCATTTTGCAATAATTCCCCGTTTAATTGATTTTCTGTAATTTTTCACAATCGGAGAATTTTCTCATGCTATCGCGAAATGTTTATCAGAGTACTTTCTTTTAATTATTATTATTTCTGTTGTTTTTTTAACTGTTGTATGTTTATTTATATTTTGAACGATGGGCATCTCAATACTACCGATAGATGGAATTATAGAATATATTAAAAATATTACGTTAGATATACAAAATATATATATATATATATATATATATATATATATATATATTTATTTATTTATTTTAAAAAGAATAAATATTAGTTATATATATTTTTTAAATTCAATTACAAATATTACACATACGATAGTTGTAATGCACCACAAACTTTCTCAATAGATAAGACATTTCAGAAGCTCCCATTATCGGATTCTGGCGACGTGTTTCGTCTCTAGGAACCATCCCCACTCAATCAAAAACCATGATGGAAAGTCTGATTTTTTCCAAAGCATTATTATTAATTTTTTTATAGGAATAATAACTATAATAACACAATAATAATAATAATAATAATAATAATAATAATAATAATGTTGATGTGAGATTCTGGTTCTCTGCTCGACCACGACCAGGACCTTTCGTCGTAACACTTCTTCTCCACAGACTCCTGCGTACACAGAAACAAATCAGAGCGCGCCGGGTGATTTCCCTGCGTAAACCCTCCGACGCTTAAGTCAGAAATGTAGGTTTCAGATTCCTGAGAAAACCAGCCACAAAATCTTATGGCTTCTTTTTAATATTAATTATCTAGAGTTCTCTTTATCTCTATTTCAATGTAAAAAAACCTAACCCTTTTACCTTCATTGGCTACCTTTTTATAGGCTTTCTCTGAGTCCCGGTTTCCCACAACCCACGTCCATTGCCTCCCCCCAACTCTCGGAAGTGGACGCTCCGTTTTCGTAGTCGTGGCTTGATGAACTTCGTGCCTTGATTCTCGGGTAGGAGTGCACGGACGTCTTGCCAACTGTCATTGACAGGGTCTCCTCACCTCGACCTCTAGCAGGAACAGCCTTATTCTCGTAGTAGGAGGCTGGCTCCCGCTGTGATCACGTGAAGGATGTGTTCGTGAACGAGCAGAAACATTCCCGCTCGTGCTATCCTGCCACCAGATACTTGCTCACCATACCTAACTATCCTGCTACCAGATACCTGCTCACCATATCTGGTCTGGTCGGTGTACGCCCCCCAAACACCGGTCCCCCAGTTTCTGGTGTCGAGTAACGCAGTGAATCGACAGTAGAAATTCAACAGTCGTGACTCGGGTAGGATCGGAAAGGGCTTTGAAGAGTCGTGTCGCATTTAATTGCGGATGAGGTGATGTGGCAGAAATCTATCCCTCCATTTGAATTTTAAACCGATGGCTACGAAACCCTTGGAATTTGTGTCGTTAAATGCTGGCAGCCCAAGAGTTTGTTCTTCATTAGGAAACCAAAATCCCCAAAAGAGAAACTCGTTTTTTATCCCATTTCTGTCTCTTCGGCAACTGGGTCCTTCCTCTCCCTTGGCGTAAAAGCTTCCATCCTTGTCTTCCCTCATTGTCTCTCTCCGACCTTCCGTCACAACTTCAGGTATTATTTCTATTTCTTCGGTCTTGGATAGTTGTAGACAATTTCTTTTCTCTTTGTTTTGCTTGTGTAGTATTTGGTGATGCTGCTCTGGTTATAGTTTAGGGAATGTCAAAAGGTAAAGAGAAGGTCATTGAGATTGATGACGACGAGTTAGACTTCTTGCCTAGTCTGCTCGCCGATCTTGCCTTTGACCTTGGGATCCCCTTAGAACCCATTAGATCTAGTGTTGGGACTAGTGCTAGGAGGATGCCCTCCCAAATAACCTCCTCAAGCGGCAATAGCGGCGACGAGGGATCTTTTGGTTCGGAAGAAACCCTGAGTGAGGATCAGGGAGATGATTCTGGTGAAATGTCCTCACCAGGAACATCGCGACTAAATAGGAGGGTCACAGTAGGAGGTAGAGCTCTATCAGAGCATTATACTATTGATTTCATCACGTGCATGACCACAGTAGACGAGTCACTGACCTCCAGGTTAGGTATGAAATTCCTGATGATATACCTCTTAAGATCCCAGGAAAGAAGGATACTCCTAGTCGGCCTCCTAGGGGATATGTTACTCTATTTCTGAAGAGTTTTAAACTTGGACTGAGGTACCCCCTGCAACCCTATTTTGCCCGAATACTTAATAGGTTAAATTTAGCTCCTGGTCAGCTGAACCCTAACGGGTGGAGAGTACTCTCTGGTTTGTTTATATTGTCGGATAGATGTTGCCAAAGCGAGCCCACAGTTGATGAGGTGAAGCACCTGTATCAGCTAAAGAGCAGCCCCAAAGACGCCGACTGGTATGACTTCCAATTAAGTACCAAGACCAGGAAACCCATAATTGATCTTCCAACTGGTGGTGATGAGAATTGGAAGAAAAAAATTCTTTTTTGCTGGGGGTCTCTGGGGTCAAGTTGCACAGATTGACGGGAATGATTATCGCGTCCCACCCCGTTTCGTGGTCCCAGGTTGTCTGCTCGCTTTAGGTGTCTTGTCTCCATAGTTGTTCTCACTTTGCTGATTTGTCTCTAACCCAATATCTGTTCGCATTACAGGTTCTTGGGGTGTGCACTACCCACTTAAACCTGAGCAGCTCAAGCGGGTCGAGGCTGTACTGGCCAATTCCTGTTTGAATCGAGAGATGCTAACTATTTATAACTTGGTTGAATCTCGTTTGGTGTCCACTGTTGTGCAAATTTTAATGTACTCGCAAGCGCACGAATCTATTGTAGTATAGACTAATGGTGACGAGTGTCGATCCCACGAGGAGGTGGATTTTAATTATATATAGAATTAATTTTGTAAATGGGTAGTTGGATTTATGGTGGAAATGATTTGAAATATGCTAATACTTAAATTAAAATGGCGAGAATAAATTCTAAAATTGGAATTGCAATGGAGAGAATAAATTGAAGAGAAAATCTATTAAATTGACGTACTTGGGTATCTGGATCCGTATCAACATGCATCATGGGCTAAATAATCCGTATTAATGCCAATTAAATCATAAGGGGGGAATCCACACCTCATGAACCACGCTCTAATCAATATGGTGCTAAGGGCTTATCGTGCCAAATAATAATAACCTTGTACTAGAGGGCCGGTGAAACCAAGGCGGTACTAGACAAGAATATTATTATTTGTCGACGAGAAGTCAAAACATCCACAAAAACTAGAGGGGAAGAGAAAATAAATTTACCAAATTAAGCCCATGACACATGTTGAGACTTCACCTTCAACCCAAGCTTGAAAGAAAATTAGCCACTCATAATTGAACTAGGGGCAAAATGGGAATTTATTAAAATACGAAGAAAATACAAGATGGAGAAGGAATTACAGAAAATGGATTCAGAGATATCCAATTAGGGGGGAGAGGCCCCCTTTTTATTAGGGATGGCAAAAATCCCCACGGGGATGGGTACCCTCGGGGATTTTCCCCATTCGGGGAGGGTACGGGGATAATTTTATACCCAATTTTTTTTTCGGGGAGGGGACGGGGAAAATTTTTTACCCAACTTTTTATTCGGGGAGGGGACGGGGATGAGGTGGAATCCCCATCCCCTACCCATTTCCCCATTTTAATTTTTAATTTTATTTTTATTTTTAAAATTACTAATAAATAAATAACAAAATTATAAATATTGTTAAAAATAATAAATATCAAAATAGTTGTATGTTGGGAAAGTGGTCACCCTTTGCCGGGAATTAGTTGAAGAGTATTAATTGAAGTTTTCACCAACTGTTTATTGCTTTGATTATACTGGTAGTAGTTCTTCTACTAGATCTACAGGGGATTCTTATAAGAAAGCAACCAAATGGATGACAGGTTTTAATGATTATGTAAACAATGGAGATTGTGCAGTTGTTGCAGATGAATTAGATTCATATTTGGATGAGAAAGTTATATCTCGGATGGAAGATTTTAATATTTTGAGTTGGTGGAAGACAAATGCTAATAGGTATCCTACATTAGCTCGAATTGCTAGAGATATTTTGGCAATTCCAATTACAACAGTTGCTTCTGAATCAGCTTTTAACACTAGTGGTAGAGTTGTGAGCTCATACCATAACAAACTTCATCCAAGCACATTGGAGGACTTAATGTGCTGTCAAAGTTGGTTACGAGCTTACAATAGCGGTATGAGTTTATTTTAATATGATTAATTTAAAATCGAAAATAAAAAATGTATTAGACTATTAATTATTCGGGGACCGGGGACCCTCGGGGATCCCCTGTTATTATTCGGGGAGGGGATGGGGATTCTCTCAAGCAATTTTGACGGGGACGGGGAGGGGACGGGGACATATGCAAAACATCGGGGATGGGTATGGGGAGATTGGTCCCCTCCCCTCCCCTCCCCATTGCCATCCCTACTTTTTATAGATACATGGAGTAAATCATGGCCATCGGATTAAAAACAGTTTGGACGCTCAGGATTGCGCCACGTCATCAGTCAACAGTCCACGGTTTGACCACGCGGATGAACAGTAACACGGTTTGACCCGACTTTGAACAGTAACGCGGTTTGACCCGAATGAACAGTAACGCGGTTTGGTTGAAAATAATCCTGTGTGATGCATGCACCGTATGCGAGATTTTTCGTCCACTGATATGCTGCCACGTCACCATCAACAGTACATAAGAATTTTAGTCCAACAGGATCGTGACACCTCATCAGTCAATGCCACATCATCGGTCAATGCCACGTCATCATCCGTCTATGTGAACAGTGTCGTGAACAGTAACGTATACAGTACCGTACACGTGAATAGTACCGTACATGTGAATAGTGTCATTTTTCCTTTTATGCTCCTCCTAAGGTTTTTGACCGTCCTGAGTTCAAAAGTGATGTCCGTTTTGCCGTTTGATTTCTCCTTTATTGTGAAATGACTATAATGCCCCTAAAATACATAAAATACTTAATTAAAATAAAACACATGTAATTAAATCACAAGAAGGTTAAATACATAAAAGTAAGGGTTGTTAGTAAGACTTGAAATGTAAAATGACGGTTTTCTCCTTTATAAATATGCATTTTCTAACACTCAACATCCACCGGCCATAAGATGGAGGATGCTGTGATCGGGGCTCTGAATCGGAAACGTCCTTGACCTCATACTGCCAAGCGGGACCAGAATAAATATGCTCCCACTGCGAAGCGGGTGAACATTGTGCAGCAGGTTCCCCCCTTGAAGACTCTACCACCTCTTCCTGCCAAAGTCGAAGAAACTAGCGGAGCAGCCACTGACCCGCTTCCTCTTCTCCACCAGCTGGGGCGAAACCTCGTTTATCTGACAATCGAGCAGAACATTTAGTCCCCTATATCAATGAGTTTTCTAAACTCGTGAGCAAGAAGGACCTGAAGGATTTTGACGGCAGCACCCTAGGTGAGCTGGTGGGAGCTATACAGTATAATGCCTTTCACCTCGGCTGCATGGCCACCTACTATAAGGCGAAGGTCGGCCGCTATGACCGGAAGATGAAGGAGGACATTCAATCGACCAATACCAAAGCTGATGCTGCCGAGAAGAGAGCAGGAGACATGAATCTCAAGAATTTGAAGTTGATAGAGCGAGAATCTCTTGCTCAAGCAAAGGCCATTAATCTTGAGGAAGAGCTGACTAAGGTCAAGGAGGATCTGCAAAGGCAGAAGGCTATGTACGAGGCTCAGCTCGAGTCTCTCCGGGATTCCCACCAGGTTCAGGTCGAGAACCTGGAGAAGGAAGCTGACAACCAATATGACCAGGGGCTTCGGCATTCCTATCGTTGCACCATGGCCGTGTTAACATATATGTTTTCATAATGTTGATTTTGATGATAACAAATAAGATTAAGAATGATTAATCTTTGAAGTTCAAATTATTTTTTATACATTTTAAATAAATCATTATTTTTACATTATAAAGGTTTTATATTTAATGGAAAAATGATTTTATGAAATTGGTTGTTTTTCAAGTTTATGATTTAATTGAAAGAGTTTTGAAAACTTTGAAATCAACAAGTATTGCTTGAAATTTTGGAGAATGACTTATTTGAAAAGTTTCATAGCATTTTGGGCTATATCATAATTTCAAAAAGTTTTGGGATTAACAAAGCATTATTTAGAAATTCTGAAATTGGACTTATTTACAAACTTTCATAACGTTTTGGGCCATAATATAATTTTATAAAGTTTTGGGATCAAACTATAAAATTAGAAAATAATGTCACTATAGCAATCACTGTAGCAAACGGCTAACCGTTTATTTTCAGAAAGCATGTTCTGCATAGTATTGTTAAAATGATGATTCTGGAACATAACGGTGAACCGTTTACTAAAAATGGTTAACCGATTATTTCCAGATTGCTAACCTTGAACTGTTTAGTAAGAACGGTTAAACCAAATTTATTTTGCAGGTCTCTAGAACTTAACGGCGAAAGGGTAATCCTAAACGGTAAACTATTTATTTGAAAATTGGCCCAACGGTAACTTTGACCAGCCTAAACGGTTAACCGTTAATGGTTAACGGCGAACCGTTTTCGTGCAGACAGTTTATAACGACTAGTTTTTTCAGCTCCAACTATAAATATGCTCAATCCAATTCAAACAAGAAGAATTCCGACGATCATCATTGAGCAAAATATTGAGAATACAACTTTCATTGAGCTTTAAATTCTTGTATTCATCTCATTCATTCACACATTGAGCTTTCACTTGCAATCAAACACATTGTGTGAGAGAAAATTCATTTGTAATATTTATCCTTGAGAGGTTGTAAATGTTGGGATACACTTGGGTTAAGAGATTGGGGATAATCTCTTGTTGTAAAGGTCCATTGACACCTTGGAAGTCAATTGTAAGCGTTTGAAGCCTTGGGAGGCTAGCTTAGTGAAATCCTCAAGCCCGGTGTGCTTGGAGGCGTGGACGTAGGCGGGGATTGCCGAACCACGTAAAAATTCTTGAGTTTGCTTTCTCTTCCCTTGCTCATTTATTATTGTGCTTTCATTGAATTTATTGTTTTCGAATTTATTAAGGCATTAGATTGGATTGTTGTGTTGTTTGCTTAGCTTATTTTTTAAAATCCCAATTCACCCCCCCTTTTGGGTTGCCTTGTTAGTATTTCAGGCCGTCCTTGGGAAGTAGCATCCTGATCTGAAGATAGACGAGCTAGCTGCTGGTGTTGCTCAGTATATGGATGAGGAGGCCGCCAAAGAAGATATCGAGGAGGTGGAGCCAAATGCCACCGAGGAGGGAGTCTCTCCTCCTTATGCAGTCCCTGCTAATGTTGCTGAGGCAAGTACCCCTCTTGGAGCAACGGGTGACACTCTTCCTGCCCCTGAAGTTGACCAGCCAGTAGAGGGAAACCAGCTTACTGACCCGCCGTCCTCTTAAGTGTGTTTTCCTTTTGTAGTTGTATGTTTTTTTTTTAACATTGTATGTTGGGATTAACAGCTTTACAACTTTCAGCAGATTAATAAGAATGTTCTTACTTGCCTTCTTGAATTGTAGTTAATTTTTTTTTTGAGAGTCTGCTCGCCTTCGTTTGGTCGAACAGATCTTGACATGTTTGGCTTCTGGTCTCGCCATAGAATAGGTTTCGAGACTTACCCTTTGTGTGCCTTAGAAACTTTTATCGCGTCTGGGAGTCTGCTCGCCTTCGCCTAGTCGAGCAGATTCTGACACGCTTGACTTTTGGTCTCGCCATAAGACAAGCATTGAGACTTAGCCTTTGCGCGCCTTAGAAACTTTTCAACGCTTGGGGGTCTGCTCGCCTTCGCTTGGTCGAGCAGATCCTGGCACGCTTGGCTTCTGGTCTCGCCATAAAACAAACTTGGAGACTTAGTGAGCTTTTGCATGCCTTAGAAACTTTTCAATGCTTGGGGGTCTGCTCGCCTTCCCTTGGTCGAGCAGATCCTGGCACGCTTGGCTTCTGGTCTCGCCATAAAACAGGCTTTGAGACTTAGTGAGCCTTTGCATGCCTTAGAAACTTTTTAATACTTGGGGGTCTGCTCGCCTTCGCTTGGTCGAGCAGATCCTGGCATGCTTGGCTTCTAGTCTCGCCATAAAATAGACTTTGAGACTTAGTGAGCCTTTGCATGCCTTAAAAACTTTTCAATGCTTGGGGGTCTGCTCGCCTTCCCTTGGTCGAGCAGATCCTGGCACGCTTGGCTTCTGGTCTCGCCATAAAACAGGCTTTGAGACTTAGTGAGCCTTTGCATGCCTTAGAAACTTTTTAATACTTGGGGGTCTGCTCGCCTTCGCTTGGTCGAGCAGATCCTGGCATGCTTGGCTTCTAGTCTCGCCATAAAACAGACTTTGAGACTTAGTGAGCCTTTGCATGCCTTAAAAACTTTTCAATGCTTGGGGGTCTGCTCGCCTTCCCTTGGTCGAGCAGATCCTGGCACGCTTGGCTTCTGGTCTCGCCATAAAACAGGCTTTGAGACTTAGTGAGCCTTTGCATACCTTAGAAACTTTTTAATGCTTGGGGGTCTGCTCGCCCTCGCTTGGTCGAGCAGATCCTGGCATGCTTGGCTTCTGGTCTCGCCATAAAACAGGCTTTGAGACTTAGTGAGCCTTTGCATGCCTTAGAAACTTTTTAATGCTTGGGGGTCTGCTCACCCTCGCTTGGTCGAGCAGATCCTGGCATGCTTGGCTTCTAGTCTCGCCATAAAACAGACTTTGAGACTTAGTGAGCCTTTGCATGCCTTAAAAACTTTTCAATGCTTGGGGGTCTGCTCGCCTTCCCTTGGTCGAGCAGATCCTGGCACGCTTGGCTTCTGGTCTCGCCATAAAACAGGCTTTGAGACTTAGTGAGCCTTTGCATACCTTAGAAACTTTTTAATGCTTGGGGGTCTGCTCGCCCTCGCTTGGTCGAGCAGATCCTGGCATGCTTGGCTTTTGGTCTCGCCATAAAACAGGCTTTGAGACTTAGTGAGCCTTTGCATACCTTAGAAGCTTTTCAATGCTTGGGGGTCTGCTCGCCCTCGCTTGGTCGAGCAGATCCTGGCATGCTTGGCTTCTAGTCTCGCCATAAAACAGACTTTGAGACTTAGTGAGCCTTTGCATGCCTTAAAAACTTTTCCATGCTTGGGGGTCTGCTCGCCTTCCCTTGGTCGAGCAGATCCTGGCACGCTTGGCTTCTGGTCTCGCCATAAAACAGGCTTTGAGACTTAGTGAGCCTTTGCATACCTTAGAAACTTTTTAATGCTGGGGGTCTGCTCGCCCTTGCTTGGTCGAGCAGATCCTGGCATGCTTGGCTTCTGGTCTCGCCATAAAACAGGCTTTGAGACTTAGGTGGCGTTTGTTTTTTTGTCTGAAATCTGAATAGACCTGAATTAGTCTGAATTCTGAATAGATCTAAATGTCTGAATCTGAATAATTTGTTTGTTTTTTCGTCTGAATCTCTGAAAATAAGTATTAAGTTGTTTGTTTTTTTTCAACTTAAAAAACAGAAAATGTGTAGTTTTACATTTGTATCCTTATTAAATTTAAATGTCAAATAAATAATATATTAAATACCACAATATTTTAACATTTATAAGTAAAACTATATTTAAGTGAACACATATTGATTTTGGAATTTTAATATATAAAATACCATAAATTTGAAATTTTATCGTATATAATATAAAAAAGAAAAAACTAATAAGATGTTTGAAACAGTTGATTTGCAATTTCATCTCGAAGTTGTCGCATGTAATTTTGATCTTCCATACTTGAGGAGTTGATAGCATTAGCTGTGTGGTTTTGATTGCCATGACCACTTTCTAGCTCAACTTCATCATTTTCATATTGAGCAAATAATGCATCATCCACTGATATTTTTCGAAGAAAATTATGAATCGCCATGCATGCCACCACTATTTTTCTCTGTGTATCAAATGAGTATGGTGCCATCCTTTTTAGTATTGGAAAACGGGCCTTTAGCACACCAAAAGCACGTTCAATAACATTTCTCAATTTAGCATGGGCATGATTGAATATTTCCTCCCTTTCTCTAGCTCGACCGCCACTACGAAAGTCACCTAACCAATAACGCACATGACGGTATGGTGCCATGAAACCTCTTATATGTGAATATGCTGCATCAACTAAATAGTATTTATCTAGAAAAAAACATTCAACATGAGTGACTAATAAAATATAATATTATAAATTATAATGAATAAATTGGTAAAATAATAAATAATGACATACCAGGCGGTGGAATAGGAAAATTATTTCTTGAATTACGAATGGTTTCAGTTAAGACCCTTGAATCATGTGCAGTTCCTTCCCATCCAACAACAACATATCTAAATATCATGTCAAAATCACAAAGGGCCATTACATTTTGAAAGCATTCTCCCCTACCCCGACCTCTATATGGCACTTGTTTATCAGTTGGAATACATGCATGAATAAGAGTTCCATCAATTGCACCAATTGAATCCTACATATTAGTAATTAAATTATTTCAATGATCAAAATAAAAAGCTTTATTCTTCAACATATTAGTATACATAAAGTTTTATACCTTAAAAATTTGCCTTAATCGAGTATTACGGATGCCTCTTGAATTATCTGTAAATGACGGAGGAGTGATCATTTCTTTCGAAAACTTCATCATTGCCGACAGTACTTCATGAAAATACCTATGCACTGTATGACCTGAGTGCTGGAATCTAATTTTAATGAACCGATTTCGAAGATTATGGCTAATTGTAAATAAGAACATAGCCATTTTCTCTTCAACAGTTAAATGCTTACTATAAGAAAGCCATCCTTTTTCTTTGAACAATTGACATAGAGATATGAACCCATTCTTATCCATCCGCATAAGATCATAGCAGACTATTGGTGATCCATTTAAAAGTTCTTGAATGTAAAGAGAACCTGTCAGAGATGATGTAGATACTCGTTGCCTTTTGGTCGACCCTTTCAATAATTTTTTTACCAACATAATCAATTGTTTCCGTAATATTCGTCTAACCCCAATCTTTATGTCAACTTCTTCGTCAGCCATAGCCATATCTATTATACGAAAAAAAAAATATATATATATATTATATATGTAGCATTTAAAGAAGAATATTTAATATTAATTGAATGTTGACATACCTACTATTAAAGTCCAAAGTATTGCTTAGGCTGCAATTTATTTGTGATAGGATATAACAACCTGACCATATAAACAAATTTATAAGAAATTATAAAGACAAAAATAAAGTAAAAAAAAAAACATAGATAAGCAATGTAAACCACACATTGAGCAGCAAGATATTCATTAAATATTCAAATAACCAAAACACACCAAATAAAACATTGACAAATGAACTAGGAATAAGATATTAAGGCCCTTTTGGTAAACTATAAATCCATCCAATTCGTTCTTCATCACACTCCATGCCCATCCATAGTTCTCGATACTCTCTCTTATTGCAGAGTGCATTAGTAGCCACATAATACATGGGATTGTCATAAGTTAGTAGCTTTCTCAAAATCGGCATGCACTGAGTAATTGAAGGTCCTTTGTCATCGGTCTTCTCTAATACAGCCACTAATTTGTTGATATCTTCGCGAGTTTCATCCGATTTGCTTTTCTTTTGTTTCTTTTTACACCTTTGCATGTCATCGGAAAGCGGTTCATCCACATTGGTGTATGAATCTGGTGTTTTTACCTCACAATCATTATCTTCTACGTTAATTGGAGTTTCAGATAGCATCGATGATAGATTCCCCATTTCTGGTATCCCTTCCATTCCAGAACTCCAGTTATAAGCTCCTGTTGCTACTGCACCTGAGAACAATGCCACCAACTCTTCAGCATTTGCTAAAGGTTTATTGCGAAATTGTTTAGCTTCTGGATATTTCTGTTCAATCAAAACATAATAATTGATTATACTTATATGTAAAAATATTAAATAATTTACTTAAATAAAAAAAAATGTTACCTTCAAGTATTCTTCCCATCTTTCAGGTGGCCAATCAAAAGTACGAGTTGTAGAATTGTAACCATGTCCTATTGTCATTGTTAATTTCAGCCATGTGAGGTATTGCCTTTTCATATAATCCCATCCATTTTTAAGTTGTTTCGGGGTAATAGATTTTCCTGTCAATGTTTTCAGTTCTTGAGAAATCCTATTCCAAGCAGTAGGCTTCAAGGTTGCCCCAGATCTATTTCCATTGTTTGCTTCACGCATGCAGAGATCAATAAAATATTTCCTATAAGTTGGATCAGTCCAATTTGCTCTCTCCCCTTGTGACGACATCTATGAGAAAGTTCCGCAAAAAACAATCAAATGGAACCAATTGTGGATTATTAATTTCAGCAATTGCCATTATTAATTTCACCCAAGGAGACTGAAAAATTCGTAACCACCCAAGATAGCTCTATTAAAACTACTTCAACCAATTACATTAAAAAAAAAAATGCAATGTCATATCTGCATTCAGTCAATTGATTATACACAACATCATCTCAATTATAAAAAAGAAAAATGAAATCAAACAGATGAGCGAAAATTCTCCCAAATAAATCACTGTCAGATTAACAAAATATATTCATATAAATAAAACAATACCCAAAACGCATAACGAAGTGTGTCAGATCCAAAAAGAGTAGCAAAGCTATTAATTATTAAAAGTGAATGCTAGAAAACGTAATTGAAAAGTCAAATATAATAAAAGTGAATGCTAGAAAAGGTAATTGAAAAGTAAAAAAGAAAGGCCCAAGTCAAGTGCTTGCCTGGTGAGCAATTAATGGGAGATTCAAGAGAAATTAATGGGAAATTCAAGAACTGGACGAGAGAAGCAAAGTGAGGGGAGATTGCATGACGGCTAAAAAAATAATGATAAGATTATTATGTGGGATAAATTTTTTTAGGTGAGTTTTAGGATAGATATGAAAAATAAATTATAAAGTAGGGATATTTTTGACATTAGAAAGTAACTGACTTAATTCAGATTTTTCCATTCAGTAAAAAGCTAAAAAAATTAGCTTATTTTATTAAGTCAAAATTATTTAAAAAGTCCTATTAAGTTATAAAAACAAACACTTCTAATTAACTTAATTAATTAAGTTAAGTCACTTTAAGTTATTAAGTTAAAAAACAAACGCCACCTTAGTGAGCCTTTGCATACCTTAGAAGCTTTTCAATGCTTGGGGGTCTGCTCGCCCTCGCTTGGTCGAGCAGATCCTGGCATGCTTGGCTTCTAGTCTCGCCATAAAACAGACTTTGAGACTTAGTGAGCCTTTGCATGGCTTAAAAACTTTTCAATGCTTGGGGGTCTGCTCGCCTTCCCTTGGTCGAGCAGATCCTGGCACGCTTGGCTTTTGGTCTCGCCATAAAATAGGCTTTGAGACTTAGTGAGCCTTTGCATACCTTAGAAACTTTTTAATGCTTGGGGGTCTGCTCGCCCTCGCTTGGTCGAGCAGATCCTGGCATGCTTGGCTTCTGGTCTCGCCATAAAACAGGCTTTGAGACTTAGTGAGCCTTTGCATACTTTAGAAGCTTTTCAATGCTTGGGGGTCTGCTCGCCCTCGCTTGGTCGAGCAGATCCTGACACGCTTGGCTTCTGGTCTTGCCATAAGACAGGCTTTGAGACTTAGCTTTTGCGTGCCTTAGAAATTTTTGTAACATTACAGCTGACTGAAATTCCTCATCGATTCATTAATTGATGAATTCGGCTTACACGAGATTGCTTTGACATAAAATAAATAATAAGGAGTGAGAAATAGAAATAACTTTAAAACATGAACAAGTCTTACTGGAAATATTTCTTGAGGTGCGCTGCTTTCCATGGGCGTTTCACCTCGTGGCCATCCGTGCGAACAAGCTTGTAAGCTCCGGGTCTAACTATCTGCTTGACCCTATATGGCCCCTCCCAATTTGGTCTAAGTACTCCTTGAGTCGAGTCTTTCATGTTCTGATTCACTCTCCTTAACACCCAATCTCCGACCTTGAACTGCCGTATATTCACCTTCTGGTTGTAATACCGAGCAACCCTTTGTTGGTAGACGGCTGATCGCTTCGATGTTTGCTCCCTTTTCTTGGTTAGCAAATCCGGATTCAAGCACATCTGGTCGTTGTTCTCCTGCTCATCGAAATGATCTGTTCGGTGCGTGGTCATCCCTATCTCGATTTGTACAACCGCTTCATGTCTGAAGGCCAAGGCAAACGGAGTTTTGCCAGTTGCTGTTTTGTGGGTTGTCTTGTATGCCCATAATACACCTGATAACTCATCAACCCATACACACTTTTTTGCTCCAAGCCTGGTTTTCAAAAGCCTCTTGATTGTCTTATTGGCTACTTCTACTTGTCCGTTAGACTGAAGGTGAGCAGGCGAGCAATACTTCAACTCTATCCCGAGGTTTTGACAAAAATCCCTGAAGTTGTGGTTATCAAACTGCCTGCCATTATCTGTTTTCAAGGCATAAGGGATCCTGTACCAACAGACCAGGTTTCTCCATACGAAGTCAGTTGTCTTTTTCTCTGTGATCCTGCTGAAGGCTTCTACCTCTATCTACTTCGTGAAATAGTCTATTACTACTTTGCATGTGTTGCTGTTCCTCGTCCCTTTGGCAATGGCTTGATCAAATCAATTCCCTATTGAGCAAATGGCCAAGGGGAGGCCATAGAGGTGAGCTTCTCTGGTGGTTGGTTAGAGAAATTTGTAAAACTCTGGCAGCTTACGCAGCTCCTGGTCTTCTCCTGTGCATCCTGGTGCATTGTCGGCCAGAAATATCCCTGCCTTAGAACCTTGTGGGCAAGGGATCTCGCACCAGAATGGTTTTTGCAAACTCCTTCATGTATTTCTCTCAGTACGTAGTCCGCGTCGTCCTCATCCAAACACCGAATGAACGATAGCGTATATCCTCGCCGATATAGCACCCCATCAATCATCGTGTACCTTGAGGCCTGAGCTCTGATCTTCCGAGCTCGTAGCTTATTTGGTGGTAATACTCCGTCTCTAATGTATGAGATTATCGGGTCCATCCACGAGCATTTCTGTTCTATCAGCATCACCTCCAAATTCTGCTTGATGCTAGGGCTGGTCTTCACCTCCAAAGGGATCGACTTAGGCATTTTTGGGTCTGTCACAGCTACCATCTTGGCCAGAATATCTGCTCGACTATTCTGCTCCATTGGGATTTGTATCACCTCAACCGCTTCGAACTTCCCCATCATCTGCCTGACTTTCTTCAGGTACTGCTTCATCTTCCCATCTCTCGGTTGAAATCTTTCACTGACATGATTTGCAACCAGCTGAGAATCAGTTCGGATTTTCACCCTATCCGCTTTCACTGCCTTAGCCAATCCCAAGCCCGCTATTAAAACTTCATATTCTGCCTGGTTATTTGTGGCTGTGAATTCTAACTTTACAGCATAAGAGATTTCCTTCCCTTCTGGGCCTTCCAAAACAATCCCTGCTCCAGACCCCTACTCCCCTGAGGATCCATCCATTGACATCTGCCATACCCGGTCTTCATTGCTGACTGTTACAGCATCCAGTTGGTCAAAACCTACTTCGGGTTCTGAGAAACCTACCCGGTCTTCATTGCTAACTGCCTGGGCCTTTATTGCTGCTCGGGGTTTGGAATCTATGTCGAACTTACTCAACTCTATAGCCCACTTCACGAGCCAACCAGAAGCATCCGGCTTGTGCAGAGTCTGCCGCAATGGCTGGTTTGTTATTACCCAGACGGGGAATGCTTGAAAGTATAGCCTCAACTTCCGAGCAGCAACCACGAGGGCGAGTGTCTATTTCTCCAACGGTGGGTATCTAGTCTCGGCGTCAAGCAGGGCCTTGTTGGTGTAGTATATCGGATATTGAACCCCTTCTTCCTCTCTCACTAGAACAGAACTTGTGGCATGATCTGATACCGCTATATATAAGAATAACATGTCCCCATCCCGCGGTGTGGACAACAGAGGTACTTGCTGCAACTATTGCTTCAAGGTGTAGAAGGCTTCTTCGCATTATGGGGTCCATTCTGTTTTCTTTCCTCTCCTTATCACTTGAAAGAATGGCTGGCACTTATCTGTTGCCTTGGATATGAATCGGCTCAATACCGCCAACCTCCCCGTAAGGCTCTGCGTCTCCTTCAGGTTACGAAGAGACCTCATCTGCACGATCGCCTGGATCTTTTCGGGATTCGCCTCGATCCCCCTATGACTCACCATGAACCTGAGGAATTTGCCCGACTCGACCCCAAAAGCACACTTCTCCGGGTTGAGCTTCATCTTATACTTCCTCAAAAGTCCAAATGTCTCCTCGAGATGCTCGACATGTTCCTTCGGGAATTTTGATTTGGTTATCATGTCGTCCACATACACCTCCATTGTTCTCCCAATCAGTGGCTTAAAATTTTGTTCACTAACCTCTGGTATGTGGCCCCCGCATTTTTAAGACCGAACGGCATTTCTTTTACCACAACTAGGCATGTATGCAATAAATTTGTGAGGTAACTCACCTGCCAATCGTACTTTGGCCTCGATTAACCAACGGATGTCAGCAGATATGTTATTCCTCATAAGCAATCGCATGCGTTCGGACCGAGCTTTATAGATTATAAAGAGGGCATTCTGAGGAAGTGAAGGGAATCGATTGTGAAGCTTTGCTAAAATCTCGTTTCTGTCCATACCTTCGCCTCAGAATATCTGTTATTATGGGAAACTGAAATAACCGACTTGATTGTCACGGAGTACTGTTATCCACTACTTCACCGAGATAACAAACTAAAGTACACAAACAGAAAAACAGAAAAACAAACTAAAACACACAAACTAAAGCACACAAACACAAACTACATCTCGTTTCTGTCCATACCTTCGCCTCAGAATATCTGTTATTATGGGAAACTGAAGTGATCGACTTGATTGTCACGAAGTACCGTTATCCACTGCTTCACCGGGGTAACAAACTAAAGCACACAAACAGAAAAACAGAAAAACAAACTAAAACACACCAAGAAAAATACAAGCGTCCTCTTATTGAATTTACCTCAAGCTCCAACTGGATGTTGTAGACACCTCTCTCAATGTCTCTGAGCTGGCTTTCTAAATCCTCAACATGGGATACTAACTCTGGTGGTTGTAGAGATCAAATATGATGTATTTTACAAAAGGAAAATTTACAGCCGTCTACCTATTTGTTTAGCCTTTTGCAAAAATATACAAACATTTTTTTTCAACGCGCCACCTGTAGTTACCCTTTTATTTCACTTTTCCACTTCCGACTAGTCTCCGTTAATAGAGTTAATAGAATATTCATGAAATGACTTTTTTAACCCTCAAGGGAAAATTATAATTTAACCGAAATAAAAGACAAGAAAATGAGATTAAAAAAATGTAACTGTTAGCTCTCAAACGACTATAATTTCGGCTATATATAAACACAAGAAATAACAAGAAACATGTTAAACAACTCACAATGCTCAAAGACGTCATCTTCAAACACACCATTTATACCATTCATTTGCCATTTTTAAAGCTCAGAACCAACCAAATTGAAACCAAAAACTTGCTTATACATCAACCTAATCTGCCTCATATAATCCATCAAACCCATAACTGCACATTAAAGCAGACAATTATGCCATCCATTTGTCCTAATTACAACCATTACCAGCCAAATTAAAGTTAAAAACCTGCTTATACATAATCCACACATTCAAGCTCACAACTTTTCCTTTTCTCTTTTACAAATGGCATCGAGTTATAGCTCAAGTTCTGCAGTTAGTGGACAGCCACATAGAAAAGTTAAATGCATTCCTAAGAACTATTGGTGTGGTGTGCAGGAATGTGCTATGGTTTCTACTACACAACAGAATCCTAATGCAATGTTTTGGTCATGTAAGTTGAATAAATGGAAGTTTTGGCAATGGTTTACTACTGAAGCTCTCATATACCCTAGTATTGATCAAATGACGGATAATCAAAATATTGAGCTGAATGATGATGTAGTGAAGATAAAGAAAAGACTTAAACTCATTGAGGGGAAGCTTAAATATATCATAATTATGCTGCTTTGTGTCTGTGCAATTGTGCTTTTTAAAATGTAATGTAGCTTCTTTTTATATACATTAATGTAATTAACTTCTATCACTGACAATTAATGAAAGTATTCAATTAAAAATAATTGTTACATGGTAATACCTACTTATTTACTAAAACAATTATAATTTAGCTTAAAACTTAAAAGTGGCATACTCCACAACAATCATGTTGGTTTTATAAGCTATAAATTAGTGATACTTTTAGCATCAACAGCATTAACAGATGCAGCTCGAAAATGTAACTACTGAACACTACCTAAAATGCACAACACTACCATATCTTGATTTAGAAAAATGCATATGAGAACAAATGCAAGCTTTTTAACACAACAACAAAATCCTTGTAAGAAAAGAAGCAAAATCAATGTTTAACTAAGTTCCATCATAACATAATATCCAAAATGGTAACTATCCAAGAGGGCAACTGCTAAGACATCATAAATAGTCTATGTGATTTCCAAAGTAACATATCATAATTATCCAAACTGAAGCCAAAATAACCATCATAATCTTAAACAATAGCCTACAAAACAAGTTAAAAGTCAAGTTTACTTCCATTTTGCTCATGCCGAAGTTGTTCGTCCTCTTGTTCCAGCATGTCCACCGCTAGATCCAGCCTTTCTTTTCTTTGTTCTAGCTTCAAAAGTTTCTCCTGGACCACTTCGTATCTGAATACATGAAATGTTAGTTAAACAAGCTCGAACACAACAACAAAAATATCAAAACATGGAAGCATTTTTATATGCACATGTTTTCACTTTCTTAGTGCTTAGGATAAGGTAGTTGCTGGTTGAGATGAGGTTGCTGGTTGGGATGAGGTTGCTGGTTGGGATGATCTTAGTGCTTGGGATGAGACAGTTACTGGTTGAGATGAGGTTGCTGGTTGGGATGATCTTAGTGTTTGGGATGAGGCAGTTGTTGGTTGAGATGAGGTTGCTAGTTGGCCTGAAGCAATTGAAGTGATGCTGATGCCTGGGAAACATGTTGTGAATGAGTATCGAATTTCACAAGTAATGCACAATAAATAAAAAATGGGAAATGCACATGTTTTCTCCTTCTCATTCTCTGCTCTGAAGCATTCAGTGGCTGATTTGTTGTTGGTGATGCCTGCAAAACATGATAAATGTAGTAAATGTTGAACAATAAACATAATAAATACTAATAATTTTTTGTAATAAATAATAATAGTATAAACATACATTAGAATTATTTTTTCTAGCTCGAGCTGCCTTTGCAACGGATGACCTTAATGGGCAAGACTTGACATTATGATTAGATCCACCACAGAATGAGCAAATGATAAAAAAAATTCTTTTTTCTTTATGTGGCTCTTTTTCTACATTTCTTGGGCCTTCCAATCTTCCTTTGCACAATTAAAGGATCAATTAATTGTCTTCCAGTAGGCCCCCATGTACACTGGTCTGGAATATGATTAAACATCAACAAATACGTGCTAAGGTAAGCTTGTTTGCTGAAGCACATTAGAACATACTCCTGAACTTCATGTCTTGCATATCCCATGGCAGCCATAGCATGTGCACAAGGGAGGCCAGCAACTTCCTAATAACCACAATCACATTTTCTTCACTCTAACATCACTACAAACCTCCTAGCTGGATAATAAGCTTTATCCATTACTTGAAAATTAAGATCGCCAGAAGCTTGCACAATCATTTTTTGTGCAATTGTGCTTTTTTTGTCCAGATGTTTCAATACCTTAGGCGTCAAAGGGCTTTTCCAAGTGGCTGCTTCATTTTTTCTCTTTGTAAACCGTTTCATAAGTCTACATCTGATTTCTTCAAGTATTGTCAAGCAAGGTCTGTCTCGATAAGCTAATATCCAGCTTTTGAAGCATTCTGATGTGTTATTATCAGTTCGATCTACCATACAATTTCTGTCATACGTATGCATCGACCAATTATACCACAAAAGCTCTTTTTCCAACCACTGATATGCAGCTTCTTTTTCAGTCTTGATCTCTGCCATTGTCTCGTTGAAATCATGCTTGTTACTACTCTTAGCAGCCCTCCAAAATAGTTGTTTCAACTGTGAACCAACAAACAACTTAGAAAAATTTGCATAAACATGCCTAATACATGCCCTATGATAGGCAGTAGGCCATGTATTTGCAATTGCATTAATAAGTCCCTTTTGTTTGTCACTGATAAATGTCACTAGTCTGCCATCATCCAAGTAATTATGCAGGTGCTCCATAAACCAGCCGCATGACTCTGTATTCTCAATTTCACAAACACATAATGCCAACGGAACAATCCCATTGTTAGCATCCATACCAACGGCAGCTAATAGCACTCCACCATACTTACCCTTCAGGTGACATCCATCCACTTCAATAAAAGGCCTATAGCCATTGAGAAAAGCATTTTTCTGTGCAGGAAAGGAAACAAAAAACCTTTGGAATAAAACTTTGTCAGGTATAGAGACAACATCACACAACACTTTGCAAATTGCTCCTAGATCAACTTTCTGAATAGCTGCAGCATACTGAAACAGTTTTTGATATCCCTTGGAATGATCCTCAAATACCTCAAGTCTTGCCTTCGCTCTGGCCCTATACAATGTCATCTTTCCAATCTTCAACCCAAAAGTCTCTTACAAATAATTCTTCAAGATATCAATCTTTACATTGGGATCAATAACAACTTGATTCTTTATTTTACCAGCAACCCACGTGGAAGTTACTTTCACTGTTTTATTAGTAAGTCTGCAGCTATACATTTTTTTGTACTCTCGCAATATGAAACCACTTCCATAGTTCATTTTTGCACCAACCACATAATATGGACAGCCAGATTGCTTACAAGTAGCCACAAATCGTCTCGGCTCACTATATACTATTTTAATAGCGAACATTTTCCTAACCATCACCTCATTTAATATCTTTCTAAAATGAACTACATCTCTGAAAACATGCCCTACTTTTAGCCTATGTTTCCCATCAACACCTATTTTGTACTCATGTTCCTCTATATAATTAGTCAATTGGGCAGTGCCAAGCTCAATGTCATCATCAGAAGAGTTAATCACCTTTTTTACCTCTTTATCAACATCAGATAAATTATCATTTGAATCAGTTTCCAAGTGACTGCTTTTAAGTCTTTCAGTAGCTCCATCACTAGCTCCATCAACAGCTCTATCAAGATCAGCTTGCATGAAGTTCACATAAAGATCATCATCACTACTAAGCCTTCTGTCCGAACAATCAGATAGCAGTGCATCCTCATCACATTCATCATCCCTAACAAATATATTTTTCTCAACTTGTTCCACCACAGAAGCATGCCCCCCCATAGCAGCATGGCCCCCCAACAACAAGATTTTCCTCAATAGAAGCATGTCCCTCAATTGAGTCATTTACCTTAGTAATAAGCTCATCAGATAATACAACTCCTAAGTTAGTTAACAACGCCTGAAATAAAGCAGCATCTTTGAACTGGGGGCAAAGAACTAGTACAACGTCAACTTCAAATACACAGGCACCCAAACGCTTATATAGTGCCAATAAACACTCCAACCTAAACTCTGAATCTAGCACAATCTTAAGCTTATTCTTTGGGTTTGTAACGTTTAACAGAATCTGTGAGCTCGAGCCTAATCCGTATGCACCTGTAATCGTCAATGCAGCATCCTTTATTTTGGCTATGGTACAATCAGGTCCAAGCAACCTAAAATTCTACGTCTTATCTCTAAAGGATATTACCAACTCTAGTTGTGTCATCCTAAACGATCTAGTTGTGTCATCCTATAAAATACATGTATTATAGTAAATGTTCTTTTGGTTTTGTGAAAATAAATTCTAGGGTTTCCAACAACAATGATTAACAAGAATCACCAATGGAATAATAATTAACAAAACATTGAGACTTAATAGCAAACAAATTCAATGAAACTCACTTGAAATTTGGCTGAAACCTCCTAAATCAAAACGTCCAGGCTTGTAACAATTCGTCTGTTTCGTCAACACTTTTGAATCTTCATATGAACAAACCCAAGCTTATGTCTTTGATGAAAATAGATGGAAATTGGAGATTAACTAGCTTGATTAAGCTTTTTCAAGCAACACGGTCAAAGACAAAGGTGGATGCCGGGAATGTTAGGAAATGTTTCTTACTTGTTGGACTTAGGAAATTCTATGTATCAATTGCATTAAACGACTGTGGATTTCTTTTTTTTTTTTAATTTTTCCATAGAAGTAAAACGACATCGTTTTACTCTTTTAGCTGGATACTGCGATACGGTGTAGTTTTAAGTATCCAAAGGAAATATCGATTTTACCCCTTTAACATCAGCAATGTTCCAACGGAGACTAGACAGAAGTGGAAAAGTGAAATAAAAGGGTAACTTCAGGAGGCGCGTTGAAAAAAAAAAGTGTTTGTGTATTTTTGCAAAAGGCGAAACAAATAGGTAGACGACTGTAAATTTCCCTTTACAAAATTGAATCTGCCTTTTGAGATGAAATTTTACACGTTGAAGTGGTCTAAGAATATCCAGGAGGATCTGTTTAGCCAAAGCACTCATGATTAACAATGATAAGAGAAAACTTAATGGTTAAACAAACACACAAATTTATTTCAATTAGCAAAAAAATTAATAAAAAGAAAGAGAAAAAATCAAATCAAATCACCGAAAAGAAAGAAAAATTTCAATTCAAATTTGGTGGGTCACTCAAATTTATTTCAGTGTCCTCTCCATGTGGTTGGTACTCTAGATATGACTTTAATCTTTGGCCATTAACTTTAAAAGTGAGACCATTTTTTAGGTCATTAATTACAATTGCCCCATGTGGAAAAACAATGTGAACAATAAAAGGCCCAGACCATCGAGAGCGTAACTTATTTGAGAATAGGTGCAAGCTAGAATTGAATAAAAGCACTTTCTGACTTGGAGTAAATGATTTTCTGATAATTGATGGCCCAGTACGCACGATACTCGAGTTCCACAGGTAAGTGGTAAGTTTTTCCATACACTAGCCTGTAGGGTGACATCTCAATCGGGGTCTTGAAAGCCATTCTATATGCCCATAATACATTATCGAGTCTTAATGACCAATCCTTTTTGTCTGGCCTCACTGTCTTTTCTAATATGTGCTTTATTTCTCGATTGGAGATCTCAACTTGGCCATTGGTTTGCGGATGATATGGGGTCACCACTTTGTGAGTGATTGAATACTTTGTCAAAAGAGCTTTGAATGATTTATTGCAAAAGTAGGTACCACCATCACTGATTATTTCTCAAGGGAATCCAAAGCGTGAAATAATGTTGCTTTTCAAAAATCCTACCACCACCTTGTGATCATTGGTTCTACATGGAATTGTTTCTACCTATTTCGATACATAGTCAACAGCAACCAATATATATTGATTGCCAAAAGAAGGAGGAAAAGGTCCCATGAAGTCGATACCCCATACATAAAAAATCTCAACCACTAAAATTGGATTTAGTGGCATCATATTCCTTCGTGTAGTACTCCTCATTTGTTGACACCTATCACATAAAGAGCAAAAATTGTAAGTATCTCGAAATATAGTTGGCCAATAGAAACCACATTACAAAACTTTAGTTGCTATTTTCTTAATACTGAAATGGCCTCCACAAGTTTGTTCATGGTAGAATGAAAGAATATTCTGAATTTCACTTTTTAGGACACATCGTCTAACAATTTGATCTGCACAATACTTGAACAAATAAGGATTCTCCCAAAAAAAATTCTTTATTTCTACAAAAAATTTAGCTTTATCTTGCTTGGTCCAATGCTTTGGAAGTTGACCTGTAAAAAGATAATTAACTATATCAGCATGCCACGGTAATACTTTCACAATCATCAATTTTTCATGAATAAGAGTATCGACAGTTGCCAAGAAAGGCCGGCCTAGAATAATGAGGATGTGCTTTATTAAATCATGTATTGGTTGAGTGTCAATTACAATGAAATCAACAGAAAAATAAAACTTGTCTACTTGGATAAGCACGTCCTCCACAATACCGCGAGGTATTTTTGTGGACTGATCTGCAAGCTGTAACACTACTGGAGTTGGGTATAATTCTTCTGGTCCAAGTTTCACAAACACTGAGTAAAGTAACAGATTTACACTAACTCGTAAATCCATCAAAGCATTCTCAATTGTGTGGTTCCCTATGCTACATGAGATAGTGGGAGAGCCTCGGTCTTTGCATTTTAGAGGAATTTTGTGTTGAAGTATAGAACTAACGTTTTCTGTTAAAAAAGTCTTCTTTAGTGTATGGTCTAGTATATGGTGGATTGAATGAGGGAGGAAATGTCTTGGTTGGCTATATTGATTCTGACTTTACTGGGGATCTTGACAAAAGAAGGTCATAAACTGGCTATTTGTTTACTTTAGGGGGCTATACTGTAAATTGGAGGGCAACACTTCAGAGTGTAGTTACCCTGTCAACTACAGAAGTTGAATAAACAGCAGCTACAGAGGCATTCAAAGAGGCTATTTGTCTAAGGGGAATGATTGTAGAATTAGGGGCCGAATAGGGCTCAATAACTGTGTATTATGATAACCAAAGCGCCATACATCTCAGTAAAAATCAAACACATCATGAGAAGACTAAACATATTGATGTGAGACTACATTTTGTAAGGCTTAAGGTGTCAAAAGGTACTGTAAAGCTACTGAAGATAAACACTAAAGAGAATCCAATTGATATGCTAACAAAGGCAGTACCATTTGCCAAGTTCAGTTTCTGCATGAACTTAGCAAGAATCTGCAAGCTTTAAGGAAATGTAGATATTGAGAAAGAAAGTAGTGAGGTGGAGCTAGAGTATTGAGTTCAAAGTGGAGATTGGTGGAGTATGAACTCAATACTCACGACCGACATGCAGGATGCTTAATGTATGTGTGTATGATATGTCGTCTGTCAGGTGCTTAACTTGAAGACCACAGGATTGAAGCTGTCATACAAAGGCTTTAATAATACACATGCAGAGCACGTAATGAAGACTCATTAAGTACAGCTCAAAACGACATTAGCATTTTGGAGTCACTTAATGAGTCACAATACTTGCACGTGTGTGAGGCTGTTATAGGTAGTTGGTTTTGGTGGGAAAACAAGAAGAGTAACAAACCCATAATACAATGTATAAGAGTTGGTTTTGGAATCATCTTCATCATCAGAAACGAGAGAATATAATTGTAAAAAGGGTGAGCCACCCCATACATATCATGCAAAAGAAAATGAGTAACACAAGCCGGGGGACTATCCAATCTGTGAAGGCCAATCGGAAGGTCAGAAGCATAATTCACAATTGAGTCAGCAACATAATTTGCCTCCCTGTAAATATGGTTCACAGAAATGTGCCAATTCTTGTTTATAAGCTCTTTGATGGACAACACCAACGGAGAGTATTCATTAGTCATTTCTTTAAGATTACTCAGCATTTGAACAACGCACTGATTATCGATTTCAACAAGTAGCCAGCGAACACCATGGTCCCAAGCCATAACCAAACCTTGATAAACCCCCTATAGTTCCGCTACTGTGACCGAACAATACCTAATATTCATTGCAAAACCACTAACCCAATTCCCGTTGGAGTCCCGGAGAACTCCTCCAGCAAAAGAACCCCCATTTCCTTTACATGCCCCATCAGAGTTAAGCTTGCACCAAGGCCATACAGGGGGTTGCCACCCAATCCATTTTTTCACTTTTTAAGCGGGACCATTTAGACCAGACTTGTTCGAGCTAGTGATCTCATCTGCACGCATAAGAACATCTTGAGCCATGCTGGTTGAATCTGTTGATATCTTATTAAACTGGTTCTGATTCCGCCAAAACCATAGTCTCCATATCATGACTCCAAACACATAAGACCACTCCAAACCATTCACCATGCATTGGTTACTTCGCAAATTAACAGTTAACCAGTCACTCATATTTGAAGAGAAAAAAGGTTGTCGCCACCCACTTGGGAGAAGTTGGTTCCATTATCTTCTTGCCATAAAACAATCACGGAGAACATGAAGAGTAGTCTCTGACGCCACCCCACACTGGTCACAGGTCCAGTCAATATGGATGTGTCTTCGTCCAATCTCAACTTTTGTCTTCAATCGATCATGGAGTGCAAGCCATATAAAGGTCTGCACACGAGGCGGTCCCTTCTATTTCCAAGCAATGTTCCACCTAGAATTTTCAATACCAGTTTCATTTTCAATAACAGCCATATAGGCAGACTTGACAGAGAAATCCCCCCGTTGAGAATTGGCCCCAAAAAACTTATCATCACCCTTTCTTTCCATTGGCGGTTGAACAACTGCGATTCTTAGAATAATGCAATTTGGGAGGAGATGCTCAAAAGAGGCCCAGCGCCAGTTGCCATTGGCATCGACAAAATCGATGACTAAATTCATTAAACTCTCGACAGAAATAGGAGCCACCGCATAAGAGCTCAAGGGTTTGTTCTTAGTAACCCAACAATCCAACCAAAAGCGGACCCTCTTTCCATTTCCTATATTCCACTGAAGCCCTTTTAGAGTATCAACCAATCTAATATCTTAGATTATTTTTTTATATGAAAAGGATTAAGATTTAATAACTACTAGAATAAATAAGTTTGTTATTCATAATTTATTGGGATACCTGACAATATCTTTCATTAATAATATTTTAAATTATTCATTTTCAGATTTATCTTTATCAGTAATTTGAACATTTTCTCTTTTTGAAAGCTATCATTTCTCACGTATTTGAGATGTGAGGTAGAACGTATCGATTGTCGTTTTCTCACTGCATCAAGTGGTCATCTATCCTTAATAAATCTTTAATGGAAGATGGATTCCAAATTATAAAAAGTAAATCTCAATGAAAGAAAAAATAAAAAGCTATTATCAAGAAAGCGATTAAGGATTTCTGACATGTGGATGAGATAGTTCCGCCTCACGATGCGTTATAATCTCTTCGAGGGATTGGCTTCTTTGGGAGCTTCCTGCTCTATTTGTGTTTAGGATTAGGCTCATTTAACCCTTTAATTTTTATTTCTCTTCAGTATTTTCTTCTTTGTTTTAATAAATTAATTCCCTCACTTTGTCGCCGTTTACTTACACTATATATATATATATATATCTCCATGCCATGATATTGTTTATCTCACTGTCCAATTAGTGAATATTACAGTAACTTCAATGAAAAAGTTTACTATAACTTTCGAAATAAACAATAAGTTTCCTGAACTAAAACAATCAGCTGGCATGGATAACGTCATGCATGCTAGGTCATTGATTTGTGTTTTTAATAATAAACCACAATATAGTATTAGCATGATGTTTTGAACAATAGCGATAGAAGTACAAAAATTAGTATATATATTCACTAAATGATAATTTTTTTTTCACTACAAGAAATTTTTTTTACGATCTCTTATAAATTTTATACTTATTTTTATACTCGTTTCGGCACTTATATCATTATTCTGTTTTGAAGGCAGATAAGGCACAGCATAGAATTGTCCCGCCCAGTTAAATATTAACCAAACTATTTATGATCTTATAAAATGAGCAAGTTTTATTATTTTATACTGTCAGGGTTTAGTCAGCGTTTTGTACATATATCAGTGATCTTAAACTTCAATGCAGCGGCAATGAGGAGGTAGAACAGGCATTCAGGTGTAACTTCATAGAGCAAGAGTATAGAGTGGCAATTTAAGAAGATTTCTTCATTAGCAAATCTAAGTTAAAAGGGAATTGAAAACTACTATTTTAGCTAGGAATCCCAGTCTATAACGACCAGAGTTTGGCGTGCTACTCTTCGCTTCCTATTACGATTAGATTTTGGCATGTAACCCTTCCCCAGACACTGAAGGAGAAACTCCACACGTAGAAAGCAGAGTAGTCGGTGCCGAGCTCCGCTCCTTAAAGCCGTTGGCGCAAACTACATCTATCACAGTTGATAGAGGCAGCGAACTTCAAACACGAGTAGTGCTCGTTTAAAAAGTTTAGGCACAATTTGAGATTGAGGTTGAACAATTATATTTTAAAAGTTACAGTATTAAAATATTCAATAAACATTAACTGCTGCTACTTATAAATTAAGTTATTTGATTTTATATTTATATGATAAAAAATATACAATACTTTACTAATTTTGTTAAAATTATTATTAAAAACTTGTATTTACTGCATATCATTAACTTTTTTTAATAGTCAATGTTTTTTTTTTTACAACAGATGTAGTTTAAAAGTTATAACTTCTCAATACCATATAGGACCATGGTAAGTTTGATTTCTTCAAGTTAACTACAATTTTAAGAAAGATTATTAAATTATTTAAGTCCAATAAATTGTAACCTTCTTTGCTTGGTGAATTATTCAATTTCTGGGCATGGCTCCAATAAATTCCAAATTACATAAAAAATCATCTCCTTTATTTTTATTTTCTATATTTTAGGAATAAATTTAAAAATAAAATACACTCACACTTCTAAAGTTTGCTTACATAGATTCCCCTGATTTCATAAATTACTACCATACCTTTTTCTTATTCTTATACCATTTAATTACAATAATCTAAAAATTGAGTTTATAAAATAAGAAGTCCTTAGTTTTCATACTAGCGATTAGCGAATCCCACCTCAATCCAAGTAGGCTAATTTTTTTCCTCTTATTTTTTACGCCTAAGTGGATTCAGTCAGGTGGGGCTTGAATAGGATTGATGTGGGGTTTATTGCTAGATGGTCAGTAGGAATTTTCTTTAATAATCACTCAGTATTTAACTGATTTAAAAAAAGATTCCAAGAGGTGACTTAACTGTTCATTTGCCCATCATTACACATTAATTCTTCTGCTTTCTCTCGATAGCAATTAGAAACTAAATTTCTTTGATCTTCAAACGGAAAGGAGAATATGGTTCCTTTTGGTTTATAAATAAAGATAATTTAGGGGAAAACAACCTTGTATTTAGCTAATGTTTTTAGGAAAAAATTTAGAGAGCCAATTGTGAAAATTATAAAAAATTTTAGATTATTTTTATAAATTTCTCAATTTCTTCAACGTGACTCTCGAAAGAAAAGCAAAATTTAATTGCACATGGGATGGGACCGTGGCTGCAATTATGGAGCCTTCTTTTGATAGAAATCAATTTAAAACTCAAGAAAATCTTATTTCAGTTCCCATAGGTCCCAAGAGTATTGAATTTTTTTTTAAAATAAGGTTTTATTATATATTTAAAAAATTAAATTAGTATTTAAAATTTAAAAAGATATTTTATTTAAAATTTTTTAAAAAATATTTATCTCTTTTTAATTTTATAGAGTACTTTTTTTTAATTTATATTTTATTATTTTTTATTAAAATTATTTTAATTATCATTAATTATTTTAAACATAATTTTTTAATTAAATACTATTAAATTATTTTTATTTAAAAAATATTTCGAACGATAATATTTTTTATTTTTTGTTGCTATATAAAAAAGTAAATAAATATTTAAAAAATAAATTAATAAAATTTTTTAATGATGCTTTAATCCTTCAATTCTCATAGTTCCAGACTACTTCCAGACACAGGGCAGGGCATGTATCATCTCCTCAACTTGTAGGAGATGAAGTTGTTGCCCCCATTTACTTAGGAAGGATATGGATAGAATAAATTAGAAATTTTATATTTTGAGTTAATTAATTTTTAATATTTTATTAAAATTTATTTGACTTATATTTATAATTTTAATTTAATAAAAAAATTTAAATTATTTCTCTAAGAAGAATTAATACACAATAATTAATACACAACAATTTCAGCCTTTTGTTTTTGTTTTTTTATTATTTCTTTTGCTCATTAAAAAGAAAAATTTAGTGACTCTTGAAAAAAAAAAGATTTATAGGGAAAGTATCGAAGCTCATACGAAAAAGCATCTCGAATGATCATCAAAAGGCATTGTAAGAAAGCATTGCAATTGATGCAGTGTTTAATTGAGGCATTGAAAAGTTCAATGAGAGAATCTCGATAATCATTACCAGAGCTTCGAATTAAAGAAAATAGTTGAGACCATGCTCAAAATTGCTTATGAATTGGTAACTTTCAATATTAATTTGAGCGTTGAGCCGAATAATATAATCGAAAATATTCAAGAAACTCCCATTGATTATAAGCTCATTATTCATGAAAACGGTAAAATTGATATGATTTTACCAATTTAAGTTAAAAATTCCACAAATCTATATATATATATAAAGTTGGGACTTGAGAAGGTGACGTGGCATCACCATTTCTCATCTTTGTATATTATCTATTATCTAATAAATAGAGAAATTTTCTTTTAAATTTGGCTTTTCATCTTCTCATAATTAATTTAATTCTTATTACACAATAACAATTATGTAAAGATTTTAATGAGACATTCTTTGTAATAAACATACAAGGGTGAGTGTTATGAATTTATTAAAATAAATGTGGATGTTCATAACATATATATCTTAGTCTCCCCACTATCTCCCATTAGCAACCTTTAGCTCCCCTATAACTCCCACTATCTCACAAGGAATTATGATTCATAATTTTTCATTAATTTCATGAAGTGATTATGTAACTATAAAAGGAGAGCTCATCTTTTTGTTTTGTACACACACAATTGGAATGAATAAAATCACTCTATAATATATTCTCTCATTTTATTCTTTATCTTGCATTGCTTCTTTATTTGTGTTGCTGGCTAATAGCTTCTTTTTTTTTTGTTTAAACCACCCGATTTCGGACAACCGCATTGGATACTTCTACTGCATTCAACATTCCTAACTTTTATTGGTTTATATACGTGTGAATGATAACACAATCCTCTGAGGTATTTTTTTAATTATTAATGTTTGTTAATCTTTAAATGTATATTAGAAATTATTGATCCTTATGCTTTAACATATTTATGTTATTTTTCCATAATATTACTGATGTTGTCAGAAGTTTATGTGGTGTGGGTGATATTGAGATCGTTGGAGCTGGTTGGAAAAAAAGAGATATAAAAGTTCTAAAAGATTAGCAAGTTGAATATAATTTAGAACTTATCAACAACTACAAAAAGTATAAGGTTTGTACACTTAACTATACACATTAATATATATATTTAAAGTTAACAAACAAATAATTAACTTTCATAAATAACATTAATTTTATAACGCTACCTCATCTTAAAAAAAATCAATTCATATTTTTTATCAGTTTCATCAAGTGTAAAATAAAAAAAAATGATAATACTAAATTATTTTTTCAAAGCCGCGTGAAGCGCGGTTCTATTTCCTAGTTAAGATATAATTGATATGACTGTTCCTATTTACATCAAAGATAATAAAGTTAAAGTTATTATTGAAGAAAGTCTTACTAAGAAGATAGACTTTAGAGTTCGAGTTGAGCAAAGAATGGATAGAGTCCAATAGAATTTGGTAGTTTTGTTGTGGACCTGACTACGGTGGAGATACTTTATCATAGAAAACTCCAGTTTTATTTGGAATTGATGTATTGTACCTTTTAAATTACAGTTATTGTGGAAAAAAAATTGTAACTATCAAATAAAAGTTAATAATATGTAGTAAATATAAATTTTAAATAATAATTTTGACAAAGTTATTAAAGATATAATAGATTTTTTATTATACAAGTGAAAATCATATAAATATAGCTTACAAGTTACAGCAACTAGTGTTTACTAAACACTTTATGACAACATGATCAAAATTATAACGTGTTTTTTTTACTATTTCTCACTATGATCGTGTGGTTATGAAGGAGTGTTCCATGGTAAATCATCTCCGACATAGCCATTGCCATTTGTTATTCATACAAGAAGCAGTTTCCACGGAGAACCCTAACTAAGAACAAGAAGCAATTGAAATTTTAGTACTTTTGAGTTTCAAGAAAAATTGATGCAAAGAGCTGAGTGTTCCAATTGCAAGGTTATTTACTCCTTTACAATAACAGTGGCGGATCTAGAAAAATAGTTTACCGGGGGCTAAATTATAAAATAGTAAAATTTTAAAATAAAACTTGGAATGTATAAAATATTTGTTAATACATTTATAATTGTTCTCAACGTATTTTCAAGAATAGAAAAATGTTTGTGGTGATCCTATCATTATTTTTAATTATAGTGTAGTCTTTTATAATTCTAAAAGTTAAGTTTAAATTTTGTGAGTTTATAAATTTATAGGATCAATTTTAATAAATTTAATGGGGGTTAATTAGAAATCTTAAATATTTTTTCTTTTATTCTTAGAATTTCTTTTTTAGTCAGCGGGGGCTACAGCCCCCACTGGTCACATACTGCATCCACCCTTAACTACAAGATTTATACTCTAAATACTCTTTTGCTTTAAGCAAAACTCGAGGACCTTTTTTTTTTTCAAAGAGGAAAAAATAAGTGTATGAAGCATATATGATAGAATAGACTAGGAATTTTATATTTTTAGTCAATTTTATGTTTATTATTTTATTAGGATTTGTTTTTTTAAGTTTATTTGATTTCTATTTATAATTTTAGTTTAATTAAGATTTTAGATTTTTTTTTAATTTAAGAACGATAAGGATTTAATAGCTACTATAATTGTGATAACTTACAATACCTTTCATTAATAATATTTTAGATTATTTATTTTCAGATTTATCTTTATCAGTAATTTAATTTTTTTTTCTTTTAGATCTATCTTTTTTGTGTATTCGGGATTAAATTAGAACGATATCTAATATTATTTTCTCACTACATCAAGTGGACATCTAATATTGCTTCTACGCTGCATCATCTATGCTTGGTAAATCTTTAGTGGAAGATGGATTCCAAACTATAAAATGTAAATCTCAACGAAAGAAAAAATAAAAAGCTATTATCAAGAAAGCGATTAAGGATTTCTAACGTGTGGATGAGATATCTTCATCTCACGATGCGTTACAATCTCTTTGAGGGATTGGCTTCTATTGGAGCTTCCAGCTCTATTTTTGTTTAGGATTAGGCCCATTTAGCCCCTTAATTTTTATTTGTTCTTTTATTTTTCTTCTGTATATTCTTCTTTGTTTTAATAAATTTCCTCACTTTGTCGCCGTTTATTTAAAAAAAAAAAAAAGGATGCCATGATATTGTTTATCTCAACTGTCCAATTAGTAAATATTACATTAAATTCATTGAAAACGTTTACTAAGACTTTCCGAAGTAAACAATAAGTTGCCTTAACTAAAACAATCAGCTGGCATGCATAACATCATACATGCTAGGTCATTGATTTGTCTTTTTTAATAATAAACCACAATATAGCATTAGCATAATGTTTTGAAAAATAGCGATAGAAGTACAAGAATTAGTATATATCATCACTATATGATAATTTTTTTTTTGGCTACAAGACAAATTTTTTATGATCTCTTACAAATTTCATACTAATTTTTATACTGTTTTTGGCACTTATATCATTATTCTGTTTTGAAGGAAGATAAAGCACAATATAGAATTGTCCCGCCCAGTTAAATATTAACCAAGTTAAATATTAACCAAACTATTTATGATCTTATAAAATGAGCAAGTTTTATTATTCTATAGAGCTGTTAGGCTTTAGTCAGCGTTTTGTACATATATCAGTGTCTTAAACTTCAATGTGGCGGCAATGAGGAGATAGAATAAGCATTCGGCGAGTAACTTCATAGAGCAAGAGTAAAAAGTGGCAATTTAAGAAGATTTCTTCATTAGCAAATCTAAGTTAAAAGGGAATTGGAAACTACTATTTTAGCCAGGAATCCCAGTCTATTACGAATCTACGATCAGAGTTTGGCGTGCAACTCTTCGCTTCCTATTAGATTAGATTTTGGCATGTAACCCTTCCCCAGACATAGAAGGAGAAACTCCACACGTAGAAAGCAGAGTAGTTGGTGCCGACTCCGCTCCTTAAAGCCTTTGGCGCAAACTACATATATCACAGTTGATAGAGGCAGCGAGCATCAAAGATTAGTGGTGCTCATCTAAAAAGTTTAGGTGCCGTTTCAAATTGAGGTTGGACAGTTATATTTTAAAAATTACGGCATTAAATTGTTTGGTAAATACTATCTGTTGTTACTTAAAAGATAAGTTGATTTGATTTTATACTTGTATGATAAAAAAAATATAATATCTTTACTGATTTTGTCAAAATTATTACTAAGAACTTGTATTTACTATATATCATTAACTTTTATTTTATAGTTACATCATTTTCTTTCATTAAAAGTTACAATACCTCAATACCAAACATGGCCTTAGTAAGTTTGATTTCATCAAGGAGGCGACAATTTTAAGAGATATTATTAAATTATTTAACTCCAATAAATTGTGACCTTCTTTGCTTCGTGAATTATTCAATTTCTGGGCATGGCTCCAATAAATTCCAAATTACATAGAAATTTTGTCTCCTTTATTTTTATTTTCTATATTTTAATAATAAATTTTAGGATAAAATACGCTCACACTTCTAAAGTTTGCTCACATAGATTCCCCTGATTTCATAAATTACTAACATACCTTTCTCTTACTCTTATACCATTTAATTACAATAATCTAAAAATTGAGTTTATAAAATAAAATAAAATAAGAAGCCCTTAGTTTCCATACTAGCGATTAGCGAATCCCTCCTCAATCCAAGTAGGCTAATTCTTTTCCCCTTTATTTTTTACGCCGAAGTGGGTTCAGGTGGGGCTTAAATAGGATTGATGTGGGGTTTATTGCTAGATGATCAATAGGATTTTTCTTTAATAATCACTCGGTATTTAACTGATTTAAAAAAAGATTCCAAGCGGTGACTTAACTGTTCATTTGCCCATCTATAAACATTAATTCTTCTGCTTTCTCTCGATAGCAATTTGAAACTAAATTTCTTTGATCATCAAACGGAAAGGAGACTATGGTTAATCCTATCCCTGAAAGCGTCAAGAGGGTATGGGATAACTGGAATATTCGAGGCATAATCTTGTTTAGCCTCTTTCTGCAAACTATCTTGATTCTCTTTGCTCCGTTCAGAAAGTCTACGGCGAATAGATTGATGATCATGCTCATCTGGTCAGCTTACTTGCTAGCCGACTGGGCAGCCAATTTTGCAGTTGGACTCATCGGGGACACCCATCGCGATAATCAAGCTTCCAAGCCTGAGAAAAGTGATCTGTTAGCATTTTGGGCTCCCTTTCTTTTGCTGCACCTCGGTGGTCCAGACACCATAACTGCTTTTGCTCTCGAGGATAACGAGCTGTGGATCAGGCACTTTTTTGGGTTCGTATTTCAGGCAATTGCAGCTGTTTATATCTTCCTCCTATCACTTCCCGGAAACAAGCTGTTTATCCCAACAATACTTACTTTTGCAGCTGGACTTATCAAGTATTTTGAGCGAACATGTGCTCTTTATTTTGCAAGCTTGGACAGGTTCCGAGACTCCATGCTTCAAGAACCTGACCCTGGGCTCAACTATGTGAAGATCATGGAGGAATATGCTTCGTGGATTGAAGCCAAAATTCCTACAAAGATCTTTATGCTACCAGAGCCTACGAGAAAACCGATCTTTAATGATACTGATAATCAAACAAAAGTTGTGGAGTTCGATGATCTTGATGTGGTTCACCGTGCTTGTTACTTCTCCAAAATTTTCAAGGGGCTACTCGTCGATATCATCTTCAGCTTTCGTGAGCGTGATGAGAGCCGTCATTTCTTTTATGGTCGAAAACCAGAGGAAGCCTACAGAATAATTGAGGTTGAACTCAACTTATTCTATGAGACTTTCTATACCAAGGTGGAGGTCATACGTTCTGCGGCAGGATATATTATGCGATTCTTATCCTTTGGTTCAGTGGTGGTAGCTCTTTCATTTTTCCATCTCAATGTTGAGAAGCACGGTTTTGACAACTTCGATGTCAGAGTTACATACATCTTGATCTTTGGTGCCATTTGCCTCGATACAATAGCGCTTTTCATGCTTGTTTTCTCTGATAGGACCTTTGCAGCCCTCAAGAAGACTGAGCATGAATCAAAATCATCTGGAAGAAAAAAACCCGGCATGGCTACTGCCCTCGGCTGGTTTTTCGCTCTCAAGCGACCAAGGTGGCGTGCATGTCCGCATAAGCCGGATTGGAAGGTGTTGGCAACACATTTCCTGCTCCGGAGATGGTCTGGATCTTTCTCCGGACAAAATTTGATAAGATATTGCCGGAAGGGCCGTCCAACCAGAGTCCACAAAGTCAAGAGTTATTTGCATCTTGTCATTGAGAAATTTATTCATTACGCCGATACATTCATTTCGACCGCAGGCAAGATTGTTGGTTTTTTGCACATTCGTAAAGTCATTACTTTTCTGGGTCCAATCCGCAGAAAAGTAATTAACTTTTTTGTCTCTAAATTGAACCAAGTCATTCATTGCTTGCCCAATCGTAAAGTCATTCCTGTTTTTGGCATTGATAAAATCATTTATTGCTTACGCTTGAAAAGTAACAGGTTCATTAACAGCTTAGGCATAATTGATTTTGTGAATGAGATATTATATGTGTCCCATGAGCCACTCAGTCTAGGTCTGTGGAGTTTTATATTTGATGAGCTGAAAAAGAAATCAGTATACGAGATTGACACAGTGACTGCCAGGAGGATATCTTTAACAAGAGGTGATTGGATTTTTGAAGCGGATTCAGAAAATGTCTGCAACGAGAATTTCAAAAGTGTGCGCAACGACTTAAAGCCTTATATTGCTGAGAATGCTTTTGATAAAAGCCTCCTGCTTTGGCACATTGCTACCGAGCTCCTATACAACACAGATGAAGCTGTCGACAATGACAAAGAATTCAGCCGGCTTCTCTCAGATTACATGCTGTATCTTCTGATTACTCAGTCTGGTCTGATGTCTGCTGTGGCAGGTATTGGGAAAATAAGATTTCGAGATACATGTGCCGAGGCGAAGAGATTCTTTAAAAGTAAAAATGTAACATCGGATAAGAATATCAAGGATGCCTGCGATGAAATTCTAAGCGTGAATACGTTTGCTGAACCTGCTGAGGTGAAGGGAGATAGAAGCAAATCCTTACTGTTTGAGGCAACTATGTTGGCCAAGCAGCTAAAGAAATTAGACCAGAAGTCCAAGTGGAAGCTAATAAGCAAAATGTGGGTGGAATTGTCGTCATACGCAGCAAGTCACTGTGATGCAAGGTCGCATGCCCAACAACTTAGTAAAGGCGGAGAGCTTATTACTTTCGTTTGGCTGTTGATGTCTCATTTTGGCCTGGGAAAGCAGTTCCAAATCAATAATGACCAAGGAAGAGCTACGCTGATTGTTGGGAAGTAGTAGCTGAATTGACTTGTTAGAGATCGTTATGTTGTCCGCAAGACTGTTGGTTTTTATGTTTACTCACTATTTTCTTTTTTATAAATGTAATAAAAACGCCTCTCTATTTTGTAGAAGTTTTGGCTTTTTTTTTTTAATAAAAAATAATGTTGGGTACAAACAATCTCTTACGTCATCCACAATTTTTTTTTATAAGTAATACTATGCTTATTCATTTTAAAGGTTCCTTAATCGAGATATTCAATGATGTGGAATGATGTTTAGTTGAGATATTCAAAATGATGTGGAATGATGTTTAGTTGAGATATTCAATGATGGGATACCGTATGTATCATCTATTGGGATGTATATGCTACAGACTGTAACATACACCCCCCACTCCATGCGCTCCACGTGTCCCTGCAGTGAAACAAAGCACGAAAATGGCACCCTTGGGGATCAGGCTAAGCTGGTCTGTAAGGTACAAAAGCTGTATTGCGTGTATTGTAAAAATAATAGATTATAATTAATAATAAATTTAATTAATATTATATACATGATATTGAATGATTTGAAACACATTGATAATAAATATCTTAACTAAATATCCAAGCAAATGTAGCATTATTATATTCTTTATTGAAGAAAATATTACCACACATTCATTTCTTTCACTGTCCTTATCTTCTGAGGTAGCTAGCAGGTACGACATTGTTGGTGGTTTTTAGTATTTAACTCTTGTATTTAACTTTATTGATCAACTACCTACCCAACTTTTGGCTTCATATACCAGGCAACCGTACAGCAACCCAAAAATAGTTATTGAATACTAAAAAAATAATAATATGTCAAATAAGTGGGAGATTATTCTTGAGTTTTTTATAAGTTATATATAATGTAGCTTAACACAACCCCATATTATCAACAGCTAACAACTATCCTACATTTTAAAAATCAGCATTTAACTACAAGTAACTTCTAAAATACTTCACCGAACTAGCATACCTCCATCAGAGTGGATGTCGTAACTTTTAAGGAAAGAAAATTTTAAATATTAGACAATAATTATCATAATTTAAAGAAAAATTATTAATCATCCTTGTTAAATTTATATTGTTATAAAAAAATTACAAAAGTTTTTAATTTGTTCAATTTTCTAACTTAAGCTTCCAGTTTGTATCAATCATCCACTAAAAAGACATAATTACCTTTAAAAAATAACAAAATAAGGTAAATACAAATTATAGTAATAATTATTTTGTAAAAGTAATTCTATTTTTTGTAGATGACATTTTTATATAATACAATAAACTTAAGGTGGACGAATGATAATTTTTCTAATTTAAAAGTACTAGACACACATTAGAATAACAATTGTGGGTTGTGATTATGAATTATCATTTTTAAAGTTATTTGTACCTCGGATAAGGATCCTGATCGCTGTACTATTTGTTAATTTAATATGAATTTTATAATTTTTATTAAAGATTTTTATGATATTTATTTATGGATTATTTCTCCAGTGCGGTTGAAATCATATAGCTCTGCTGCTTCGGTATTCATAACAAAGTTGAAATATGAGTTTCTTTACTATTACATGGTCGTCTATATTAAAAGAGAGAAATTGTTGATAGTATTAGGTTTTTTCTTTTTTTTCCCAATTGTGAGAGGTTTATTAAAGGAGAAAAATAAGATGACATTCTATTGAGTGGCACTATTGGCACCCCTGTATTTTTCTTATAAAACCCGTCTTGTTATACATTTACAATTTTATCCCTTATATCTTGAATTGTATTAGTTGTAAAATCTTATCTTATTAAATCCATATATGATTTTTCTCACTGACTCTTTCTCCACTAAAGCTCTTAAAAGTTACAATTTTTTTTTTCGAAAAAAAAGTCAATTGTAAAAGAGTAAGAATTTGATATAAAGTATTTGTTTCACTTAACAATTTATTTTTGTAGGAAAGATAATTTTATAAAATTTTCATAAATTACTAACTCTATTAGAATGCTAGGAGATAACTTTTTTTTTTTTTGATTACATGAGACTATTGCTCATATTACAACTCATATACATGAGACTATAACTGATATTTACAAATCAGACTATTACTGGGACCAACTTACATCATTGCTAATGGAGCTCTGCCCAGATTTTAACCCTCACAAATATTCGAGGGATGTCTACTCCTCACTCATGGGTAAGGGAGAAGACTACCTTCACTCAAATTAATTGAGGAAGGAAATACCCCCACAATGCTTTTGTGGGGGTTCGAACTGCTGCCCTCCAAGTTGGAGGGCAGCAGCCCTGGCCACTCGAGCTGAGCCGAGTGGTTAATGCTAGGAGATAACTAAACCTTGTGTGTATTTTATACATATTTATTTTGAAATTGAATGTCATAAACTGAAGAGTATTGGGTTGTTATCAACAGCCTTTCCTACAAAAAGAAGAAACTTGAAGTGGGAGTGGTTGAAGAGTAATAACTGAAAGGAGGTTGAAATTGTTTGCGGAAAAATGACAGATAAAGGCTATTTTAGGAATTGAGGAGGAAATAAACAGAAAAGGGGTTTGAAAATGATATCGGAGGGGTGCCGATAGCCTCACTCCATTCTATTTATTTTGTGCAATCTTATGTACAACTTCGAGTGCAAATAACATTTTTCAAATAAATTAAGATACAAATATTAGCATTGGAAAGTTTTATTCTTATTTAAGCTTTATTTGCCACTGCTTTTATTTTTGTTTATTTTAAACAGTAATTTAGTCAAGTGAATGTGAGAGTAAGGTTCGAGTCTTAAAATTACAATATGAAGACTTAATTTTCTCTGTCAATTGAGTGAAAATAATTTTTTTTTCTTATAAAATGTGAGTAAAACAAATATCAGATACTCATAAGTTTACATTAATTTTAATAATTATTTGATTTATAAATATCAGTAGCTGTCTCAACTACTATAAATAAATATTCAGGTAAAAAATCTGGACCCTAACAATTAAAATATATTAACTAATTCTAATAATTGTGTCTGACCTATAGCATCATTAATATTCTCATTGTAATATCAGTATATATAATTTTTTTTAAAAAAAAAATGACAAGAATTGACTAAGAAGTTTTTATCGTTATAGTGTGTTCCGTTGCCGTCCTTGCGAGTAATCTGCTTAATCATGGCTTCACCTAGCCCCTCTCCACAGCCAACTGATAGCAATAGTTCTAAAATTCAGCTACTCATTAAAACTATTACCGATTTTCATGCCGATCTCTCCATTTCTTCAATTCAAGACTACATCAACTCTCAAAAGAGTGGCAGCGACAGCAGCGACAACAAAGGAGACAGCAAGAAGAAAGATGGACGTAACCGTCACCAACCACTACTTGGAAAACTTTACCGACGATTACCCTCTGAAATTACAACTGGAAAAAAAAAGAGCAGCAGCAAGGAGGAAAAAGAAGAGAAATCCAAGAGCAAAAGGGAGGTGAACGCGGCGACCAACAGCAAGAGCAACAATGATCTCAAGCAGAAGGATAATTTAGTCAAAAAATATCTGGATAAGATTAAAAAAGATTCCACCGAAAATCGTGAAAAGCTGGGTGAACTAATAAAAGATCACATACGCAGATTTGAAGGCATCCTGGAAAAACTCTCCAGTGGCTCCATCCAGTCCGAACAATGTCTTGATGAAAGCAGGGAGGAAGTAAGGAATTTCGAGGATAAGGTTCCGTTAGTAAACAAATATTCTTCCACAGAGTCCGACGGGCTTAAGCAATCCGAGATTGTCGAATTAATGGAGATGTTCATCAATTTTCGGGAAAAGTTTGGGTTTGACGAATTTATGGAGATGATCATCAATTTTCGGAACAAGTTTAGGAATCTCAAGAATGAATCGAAGTTCTGCTTGTGGTGCTTTACTGTGTTCCCTAACAATGCAGTAGTAAGGAAGAGACTGGTAGAGAATTGGTTGATTACAGAGGACAAGAACAGAGCAGAGGAGAACAGAGAAGAGAAAAACAAAGCAGTGGAGGACGACACACAGGAGAAAAATATAGATGACATTCTTAAGGAATTGGAGCGTGAGGGATTTATTGTTCCTGTGAGGAAGAAACGCAGGAAGGATGTGAACAACAGATTCAAGATGGATCCACTTGCCCGTCTTGCGGTTATCAACAGTCGAAAGCCGGAGGATCTATGGTGTAAGTGGGCACGTTTGGAAGGTTTAGAGAAGGGATCCACACAGCTGTTGACAGTGAGTGGTACTGCTTGTAGGGATTACGAGAAACTGCTAGCACTGGTCAATGTCAGCGAGCAGTTTCCTGATTTCCAATCCAAGTGGTTTTCAAATTTGAAAAAAGTCAAAGTTCTCCATCTAGGAAGATGGAAGAATTCAGCAAAACATTTTGTTGAAGTACAAGGCAGCAAGTTCCTAAAGGAGTTGAAGAATATGAGTGCTTTACGGCTTCTTAGCCTTCAAGGAGTCTATGGAATTCGGGAGATTCCTAGTTCAATTGCAAACCTCTCCAACTTGAGGGTCTTGGATCTCAGATGCTGTTACTATCTAACAAAACTTCCTAAAGGTTTGGACTCACTCAAGAAGCTGACCTACTTGGATATATCTGAGTGCTACTTGATAGAATACATGCCCAAGGAGTTGTCGTCGCTGTCTGAACTCCAAGTTCTCAAGGGATTTCTTGTCACCGACGCCAAACCTAATGATAAGATCTGTACTCTTGAAGACCTGGGAAATTCATTAAAAGAGCTCAGGAAGCTGAGCATCTACGTAAATAATAACGCCATCCCAATAGAAAAATTATCGGAGAGTCTCGAAAAATTCAAAAACCTTCTAAAGCTGAAAATAGCATGGGGAGCGGGATATTCAAAGTGCAGAAATCAAGAGGGAAATAATGAACATAATAAAAAACAGGAAGATGAGGCAGAGACACAAGGGAAAGGTGGCTTAGACGGCACTTTCGGGCAAAAGGACAGACTGCTAGAGAAACTCGATCTACATTGTTTTCCTCTAGAATCCCTACCCAATTGGCTTTCTGGTCTGAATCTACGGAAACTGTATATCAGAGGAGGACAACTCAGAAGCCTGCAGGGCGACACTCACAAAAAGTACTCTACGGTTAAGGTTTTACGTTTGAGGTACTTGAATGAGTTGAATGTAAACTGGAGAGAATTGCAGGCACTGTTTCCAGATTTGGAGTATTTAGAGAAGTTCAATTGTCCTATGATCTCTTTCTTTCCATGTGATGCTAATGGAGTGTGGATCAAAGAGTCTTCACCTGAAGGATCAAAAAATTCGAGCATCATTTAATCATTTCTTTATTGTTATGCTTCTCTTTTGTATTTCAGCTGTTAAAGCTTTGTGATTTTCTTGAGCTAATGTTTTCAATTTGATGAGTATTTCTCAGGTTGTACTTCACTAGATTTCGCGTTTTTTTTCCCTTAGTAACAGCATTTCTTGTCATTTTGAATCTTTGATAATAATAACACTTTTATTATCATTGCTTTGATGCACCAGATTATGTTGTCAAAAAGTGAACTTGAATTTCAAGGTAAAGCGAAATTGAAAACTTCTAACGTAAAGCTTTTATGTCTCTCTTTGACCATTTAATGAGCAATCAAAAGAGTGATTGAAAATTCGGTCATAAACGAAGCTCTTCTTATGAAGATCCATTCGTCGTTACAATATTTAATGAATCTCACCCTCATGAACGAGGCTCTTCTAATGAACATTGGCTGGAGCATGGCGGTGTCGCCTCAAAGCCTCTGGGTCCAAGTCCTGTCGACTAAGTATGGTTTGAACACGACAAATTTACAGCCTACTTTGAACATTAGGACCGGCTCTTACTTGTGGAAAGCCATTGGCAATATCTGGAAGCATGTTCTGGATGGTATTCTCTGGGCAATAGGCAACGGGAAGCAAGTTTGCTTTTGGAAGGATTTTTGGGCTGACGACAATATTTTCTTGGGGAATCACTCTATTCAACCTGTTTTTATTGAGATATAGTCTCAAGTATGTGGCTGAGCTTGTTACACCAGATGGTACATGGGAATGGCATTCTTTTGAGCATTTTCTTCCTAATAATCTGCTCCTCCTTATTGCTGCCATAAAGCCTCCTAGTGTGATTAGTGGGGATGATCAAATCTTTTGGGCCACTTGAATTTGGGTAAATTTGCAGCAAAATTTGCCTATTGTTCTCTAAGCAACCGAATCTTTAATAGTGAGGATGCTGTATGGAATTGTGTTCGGAAATGGAAAGGCCCTCATCATGTAAGTGTGTTTTTGTGGATGATTATGCATTAAACCTTAGGAGTATAGGTGTCCTTTTTTCTTTTCTTTATTTATTATTAATTTTATTAACTTATTAATAATTAACGTATTATAAGTTTATAATAATTTTAAAAAATAATTAAAAAATATGTGAAAGCTTAAATCCAGCCCGGTCCTTATACTTTCCTTGATAGAAAAAATTCCGACCGGACCCAACAATTTACCATCCCTAAACAAAAGTGAACTTTTACAACGGCTCAATTGAAAATTCGATGTATCTGTGCGGCAAGCGTGCATTTACAACTAAGACCCCACTTGCATGACATTCACTAATTTACATCCAACTTTCAATTTGCAAGAGAGGGGGAATATTTAATATATTATATATATATATATATATATATATAGGGGAAAGGACAAACACACCCCTAACGTTTAGATAAAGGGACAAAAATCTCTCTAACGTTTCAAAAAAGACATTTACACCCCCATTCACTAACGGAAACGATAACTTTTAATAGAAATTACCGTTATACCCTTCTAGCATATAAAAAAATTGTTGATTATCCAATTTGTCCATATATTATTAAAAAATTATAAATATACCCTCATTACCCAATTCCTCTATTTAAATTTTTATCAAATTCCCTCTTCAAGTCAAATAAATTTAATTCATTACTCAAGAATAAAAATAAATAAAATTGGTTATTAATGTTAACTTGTATTTCAATTAATACCATAATAAATTACATAAAAAATTAGTTATAAATATACAAGTTTAAATGATAACATGTGGAGAATGATTAAATATACAAGTTTAAAATTTAAATAAAATTTTATGGTATTAATACCACAAGTTAAACTTATATTTTTTTTATATGTTAGAAGGGTATAGCGGTAATTTCCTTTAAAATTTACTGTTTCCGTTAGTGAATGAGGGTGTAAATGTCTTTTTCAAAATGTTAGGGATTTTTGTCCCTTTGTCTGGGGTGTGTTTGTCCTTTTCCCTATATATATATATATATATATATATAGTTGTATGACCTTAGGGTACTTCTATTCTATCTCTGCTCTTCTCCTTCTATGCTGCTGCTGATTTTCATCGATCGATATCTCGCAAGTCCCTCTTGCTTCAGGTAATCTTTGAAGCTTTTCTTCCTTAAAGTTTATACAGATCTATTTCAAATTGTTTTTCTTCTTGTAATTTGTGTATTTTTAATTATTTTATGTTATTTTTTTACAACAATCTCTCTCTTTCTGTGCAGTTTACGCCTCTCATTTGCTCCATCTTTCCTGTAAAAGCAAACTGCTGTCTAGATTAACTATAATATATAGGTACATTTTCTCTTTGCCCAACAAGTTACTTTAATTTCACTCTTTCTTTGGCTCAATCTTACCTTTTTATTTTGTTGTTCTTTTTTTTTTTACTAAAAGGAAAGAATTTTATTTCATTAGTAATACAAGCATCAATATTTTAAGGATCAATTTTTAGGTGAAGAATATCCAATTATTATTATTTTTTACTATGTGAAGAAGATCAATTTTTACCATGCTTCTTTAACTTTTTTTTGGGGGGGTTCGTTTTTATTATTATTTTTTGTCCGATTTGATAAAGATAAGTTGCATGTTTGTTAACTTGAAGATCCAAAATCTTTAACGATATTAAAGATTGAAAACCCCTTTAAAGTTTGATACATGATTTGATATATATCAAATGTCGACTAATTGGGTGATGGGTGATGATCCTCCCTTGAAATCAACTCTCCTGATTTTTTATAAATATTGTGTTATATGTGTTTTAGTATTAGCCTATAATTAGTATTTAACTGTTTTTATTTTTTAATTTATTAACAACCAATCATATTAATAGAATTTATTTAGAAGAAGATCAAATTCTGTGAGGATCTTGATCAAATGATTTTTTCAATTACTAACTAATATGAAAATGTTTAATTAACCTGTAAAAATCTTAATATTGAGTAGTACTGCATATGTCAAATTTTTTATTCCAGATGAAGAAGCATTCTTTTCACGAATATTATAAATTACAACTTAATCTGAAATAGCTTTAACGAACAGATCTAATTTGGAAATCAATAATCTTAAGCTTTAACGTATGAACGGCTTTATATTAAAAAACCGTAAAAATAGTCAATGATTATCAATATCCACTTCATCAATATAGAATTAAAAAAAAAACAACTTTAATAAACTTGGAAGAAAGAAAAATATTGAGAGCAAATTGAATGAATTATATTTTCATTTATTTTTTATTGTAACAATTTTTTATATTTATTCATTAATGATTTATATTGCTTCTAGATTGGGTGTAAATATATTGAATCCCGCAAAAATTCAACAATCAAAACAAAGGGAGTTCTGGGTCGTTTTGAATTGAGATGCATTTTCTCTGTCTCTCTCTAAATGGTACCGCGACGTTAAGTAGATTAGTCTCATTCACATGCTAGTCCTAAAAATTTCTCTTATTAATGAATTGTTTAAAGATTAGTCTCTTTAATGAATTGTTTAAAGATTTCTCTTATTACAAAACTATACAAAACAATGTGGGCGCAAACATAAAAATTAAAAAAAAAAACTGTTAACCTTGCTAAACACGTTTCTAACCCCTTCACATATGAAACCAACTTGTAGTGTTTTTAAAAATTTACATAATTTTCTCATCAAAACCTAAAATCTGTAATATTTAGGAAATTCACACATTATTAAATGGATTCTGAACTATTTTTAACCGGTTTTCTGCTTGATTCATTATTGAAACTACTGAAATATTGTGAACTTTTGACAATTATATGTGGATTGCTTTTCAAAACCTTATGATCGTAGGAAAACAACAATATTATGGGGGTTATTTTTTATAATTTTTTCAAACAAAATCTTCAAATAGAAATGTTCTTGAAATAAAACTTTGAGAAACACAAACTGTGCAAAAGTTTTAAATAATTAGCATGTTATCATTTTTTTTAATAGCGTGGAAAGTAAAATTGAGAAAGCATTCAAGGATTTCTTTATCTTATGTAAATTAATGTGAGCAACCCTGCATATTTCAAAATTTATCCCAAGATATTTTTCCTAATAAGGTATCACTCATCATGTCCATTTAAAAAAAAATACAATAAATTATTTTAGAAATGGTGAAAAATTATACACCACTTAATGAGCATGTCTTCTCATTTAGGATGGATTAGTTGGCTGAATTTTTTTGGATATCAATCATTAATTGAAATAAAATTAATGAATTTATAGACAACTACTCTTTTGCTGCATGATTGTAACATTCTTGCCTTATGGTTGAAGTATTTTAGCAAGTGTAAAAAAAATTTTAATCGCAAATATGAGGATGAAAATATTGTACTGAAATATACAAAAGTGAGATGATTATGAGTTGTTGTGAGAAAGCTATGAATTGGCATAACAATTGGATATATTTTACTTTCGTTGGTCATCCAAATGGTAACTTTCAAAGTCAATTTTGATGTGTCTTCCTCACTTGGCTATAGGCTACTACTTCATCTATATATATATATATATGCATCATTTGACTTATTTTGACTTCTTAATTAGTTAGTTGGAGTAGTAAATTTGATTCTATCCTCTACTTCATAGTTGTTATAAGCTAGCTAGATATTTACTAGATTATCTAGAAATTTGCATTGTGTTTAGCACTTTTTTGAAATTCTGATGCTTCTGATCTCTCCTGATCTTGTACATATTAATAACCTGTAAAATTGCAGTAGCAATGGACTCGGAGAGAGTAGCAAGTAGTCAGAAGGAAAAAATATCAGAACTGCTGAAAGAGGATGGTCGTTCAACAATTATTCTTATTGGAGATCCTGGACTGTGGAAAACATGGCTGGAAAGAGAGATAAGTAAAAATAAAGTCATTGCCAGCAGCTCGTGCTATACTACTCTCTGGATAAATAAGGCTGAAAAGTATAGCAGCAACCTGCTTGAGGAGGCAATTAGTCGTCAAGCATTGTGTGAAAGTCCCAATATTGAGGAGTGGGAAGAGCAAGAGGAGGAGGAAGATGAAGACGGAAAGAAAACAGAAGGGGAGATGGCCACGCACCAGGAAGAGAACAAGGAGGACAAAAAGAACTATCATCTGGTTCTGGATGGGGAGGGAATTAACGAGATGGATGAAAATGAATTGGTGAAAGAAGCATCATCTGATTTTAAAAATCTGCTTCCTTCTGTCCAGCCTGATCATTTGAAAATAATAATGACAAGACGAACAACTAAGCAGAGCGGAAAAGTGATCAAGTTTCCGTCCATGTCCACAGAAGAGTCGTTAAATTTATTGAAAAATGAATTTTCTGACCATCAAGTTTCTGGAGAACTCTTTGAATTTATAGCCGAAAAGGGCAGGCGTTCGCCTGCTGCTATCACTATGATAGCAAAAGCCTTGAAAAAAGTTGTGCAGCGTGATTCTAGGGATCTGGCATCTGCTATAGGAAAGGCAGCTTACTATGAGAAACCAGATAGAGGTGTTAATGAGCTAATTTCGTGTGCCTATGACATGCTGCCAAGTGATGTTCTTAAAAATTGCTTTTGGCATAGCATTCAATTCTTTCGCAAATACAGGAGCATTCATTACAATGTGTTGATCACTCATTGGATAATGGAAGGCTACTTTGAAAAGGATAGGGAGGTGTTTGAGCTTGAGAAGGCCTATCGTAAAGCCCATGGTGCTCTAATGGATCTTATAGACCGTGGCATATTGAAGGCACAAGATGTCAATATTGTTGTCATGGAAGGAGCTGCACTAAATATGATTGATTCCCGCCGTAAGGGATGTGGCGGGATAGATAGGCTGCGGTTGGCCAGTGTGTTTGAAAAGGACGGAGGGACAGTTCTTGGGAGAGTCTCACCTTTGGATGATATGATAAGAACAGTATGCAGTCCAAAAAAATTGCGGGAAGTCCTTACACTACTTATTGATGGAAGTCGACCCTGCGAAGAAGACCACAGTACATTCTTTAATCTCATGCCGAAACTTCAGGTTCTTGCTATTTTCAAGCCTACATTCAAATCATTGATGTCTTCCTCTTTTGAAAGGTTAACTGTTCTTGTACTGAGGAATTGTGACATGTTAGAGGATATCACTGGAATCAAGGAGCTCAAGACATTATCTGTCCTTGAGATATCTGGTGCTAGCTCCTTAAAGTCAAATCCGGACGAGCTGTTCGATGGAATGGCTCAACTTCAAAGCCTTAACCTCTCTCGATGCCCGATGAAATCACTGCCTTCGCTTCCAAAGCTAACCAAACTTCGTTTCCTTATTCTGAGGCAGTGTTCTTGCCTGGAATATATGCCTAGTCTAAAAGAACTTCATGAGCTTGAGATAATTGATCTTTCTGGCGCTACCTCCTTGTCCAGCTTTCAACAGCTGGATTTTTCGAGCCATACGAATCTTCAAATGGTTGACCTTTCTTATACACAAATTCCATGGTTACCTAAATTCACTGACCTTAAACACCTGTCGCGGATCTTACTGAGAGGCTGTCGTAAGTTACATATACTGCCCAGTTTTCAGAAGCTGCACAGCCTCAAAATTCTTGATCTCTCTGAGGTTGGGTTCTCTAATTTTACCGAAATAAAATTAAAAGATCCAAGTACCCAACAGTTGCCTTTTCTACCTTGCAGTCTCTCTGAACTCTATCTGAGGAAGTGCTCTGCACTCGAACATCTGCCGCTCACTACAGCACTCAAAAACCTTGAACTACTTGATCTCTCAAACACCAACCTCAAAAAATTACCTTCAGAACTTTGCAACCTTCGCAAGCTCTTGCTAAATAACTGTTTGTCGTTGACAAAGCTGCCGGAAATGAAAGGACTAGAAAAACTAGAGGAACTTCGGTTATCGGGTTGCATTAACTTGACTGAGTTGCCGAATTTGAATGATTTTCCAAAACTTGATCTTCTTGATATATCTAATACTGGAATCAGAGAAATTCCTGATGAAATATTAGAATTGTCGAGGCCGAAGATTATTAGAGAGGTTGATGAGGAGACAAATCAAGCAGAGGACGTAAACAGGGGTCGCGGTGGTATGTTTATGACTGCTGAAATTCAAGCAAGTACGTAAAAAGCCTTTCACGCTTGGGAATGAGACAAAAAATTCTAGCTTCTAAACAGTAATCCTGAGTTACAAGTTTCTCGGATTGTCCCTCTAATGAGCAAGCAAGCGATGAAGATATGCTCAGTTGCGTTGCCCGTGTTGAAAAAAAAGAGGGAATTAGGATACCCATCTTTAAGAAACCCTTAGATTTGGGAATGCCCAAAGATTGTTTTAAGGTCCTTGAACTTGATTACATTACAAATTTGAAAAGCTGCTTTTGGTTTTTGCCATTTGTATGTTTGACTGATATGGTTGTCTCTTTCTCTCTTTAAAATCATCCGGTTTCCGGCGACCGCATTGGGTCCCGACTAATTCGGATTTAGAAGTGAAGGCTCCTTACCCCTCCTAAATAGTGTGTGTCTCTCTCTCTTTTAATCATTGTTAGGCAGACTTAGTTAATGTTTTTAATGCAACAACAAAGGGAAGATTGTTTTTTCATTTAGGTGTAAGTGTTAGGTATTCTAACATATTTACATTGTCTAGGTTGCTTATTTTTCAAAAAAATATAGCTCCCTGGTAGGCTGGTAAGATGTTTCATGTTAATAAAAAAGATGTTAACTTTTTAAGATAAAAAAGTCTGACATTGGACAAGAGTTAAGAGTGCAGGCCGTTGGATGAATTTGAAGGATAAGCACATTTCACTTATGAGATCTTGATAGTTAAGTCTTAGATTGAGTTTCAAATGACATGAAATTCATTTATTAGATTATGGAATATTAATTTATATTATTGTTGGGTCTTATCAAGTTAGAACTCAATTATTAGGATTCATAACATTATTTTTCACTAATTTTAACATACATCAATGATACTTCATCCTTATCTTGTAATATATGGATGTTTGCCGTTTCTAGTTAGAATGTACATTTCCAGTTTATATGGCCTCGAAGGTTAATTTTAACAGAAATGCTTGCAATGGAGTGGAGTAATGTCTTCTCAAAATATTGTAAATGGAGTAAGAATATCCACTTTAACTAGTTAGATTTGCAGTCAAATTTACCCTTATATTATATAGGATAAATATAAGGGTAAATTTGATTTACCGTCCAAGATTCTGAAAACATCAATTTAACCTTATTTTCATTATAAAAAAAAATGAGGGCAAGCAAATGCTGTGGAAGAATTTTTTTTGTCTTCTTAACAGCAAATGGGGTATATTGATGTTTTTAGACCCTTAGGGGTAAGCTAAAAGATTGTCATTTGAGTGGGGAGTAAACCGAAATTAAGTTTGAAGTTTGGACTACAATTTTTTTTCCTTTAAACATAAAATTTCTAACTGAAATTCCGTTGTATTTAAATTTTACAATTCTTTGATGTCAAGGGATGAAAAAAGATTTTTCTTATACACCACTTTGTAAAACATTTTCGGTCCAAACTATTAAAAAAGAGCAGTATTATGTGTATAAAAGTAGGACAAAAAATATTATTTTTACTTCAACCCAAAAAGAAGATTTTTTCTTTAGTGTTATTGTGATATTTTTTGTACTCTTTTTTATGCCTATATCTTTAAGATTTGAATTTAGTGCTGAGCTGACATTTTTTTGCTAACCTTTTAAAAACAATACAATTATTAATTATTGGATAAAAATATAAAACTAATTAGATGATTATGAAAAGTTGAGCTTAGTATTAGATCTAAATCCATGCTTAAAAGAGTATTGCTATGCATATTAAATTTTTATCCAAAAATTCTATCTCAATTGGATAACAACAACAACAATAATAACAATAATTATTATTATAACAATAGAAATATTATTAGTAATGATTATAATTATGATGATGATGATTATTATTATTATTTCTATTAATATTATTTATGATAATTATGATAATAAATAAAATAACTATAATATTACTATTACTAATACTACTAGTTTTATTATAATAATAATAATAATTAATGTAATGAGAATAATAATGTTAATGATATTTGTAGTAAAATTATTTACTCTTTATTTGTCAGTGAACAAGTACATAATTATAATTAAGGGCATTTTAATAACTCATAATAGTTCATTCTAACTATAAAACAAAGTAAATATATCAATATGAATATAATTTATTTTGATTTTAATAACTACAATTTAAGTAAATAATTTATTTTAATTCTTAATTTTTACTCTTATTCCATTCTATTATGATACTGGAGAAGAAAAGGCACCTTTAATCTTCTAGGTTTCATATAGATACATTGACACCAAATCCATGACATCAATAACATGATAGAGGATGACAGCAGAGGAAACAAACTTCTATTATTTAAGTACTTGAAAATAACGTGGCTTGCAAACTCTCGTGCTTGTTTTATTAATGGTGTGGGCCTATTTGCCTCAAAAACGTAAACTGAACAATCATATTTTAATAATATATTTTGTACCTAAAAAACGCACAGCTTAATTTATTACAATAATATGTTTTATTTATCATAGAATTTTATTTAAATTAATTTTGGGTAGTTATGATCAAAAGGTATAGGGATAAAACTATAGTACTATAGATGATTTATACTTTATAAATTAAATTAGAGTATTTTAGAAAATGACATTTAAAAAGTGTATTATAAGGGTTTAGAGTCATAGAGTGGGTGTTGAAAGCTCGACTCATCCAGTGTTTCAGTTGTCCCTTCCAAATTTCGGGCTAGCTACTTCCATTTAATCCTATTGGGCTTAAGTTTATCAATAGCACGGCCATTGTCGATTTCTGGATCAATTGGGTCATTGAGAAAGGGACTGTTTTTTGTGAAACCATGAAAATTCGAGCCCAATTTAAATATTCCATTTTCCTGAACCTTTTTATTTTTCATTGGCTTTTTCCATTAAATTTCTCGTTTCTCCAAGAATATTTTCCTTGATAGTTGTATCTGTCTGCTTTACCCAGTTATTATTCGATAATCGTACTTTCCTGAGCCCTTGCAATAATTTCAAACTTATTGTTAATTTTTTCTACATTTTTATTCACTTGAGTCATTGAGAGGAGGCTATTTTTTTATGAAACTGTGGTAGCCTAGACTAATTTATTTTTTTCACTTTCATGCACCATTTTTCTTTCGAACATTTATCCGTAGTTATAACATCAGCTGAACGGTTGAAAATAATCTTTTGTGTACTTTTTCCACTATATCTCTTGTTTTTATAAGAATATTTTCCTTTTTAGTTAAATCTATCTGTTTTATCCAGTTACTATTCGAACACTCACAAATATTTTTAATGTCTTTATTAAAAATATTTATTTTTACCAACTGTATATGTCAACATTTACATCTACCATCTGACAACAATTTTAATTTGATGGGCCTCTCATTAATTTCAAACGCATTGCTAATGTCTTTTTTTTTTAACTACATTTGTCGTTTCTTAAAAAATCATTTTTTTTAGTTCTTTATGTTTGCTTTACCCAACTACTATTCCTGAGTTCTTGCAATTAATTTCAAACTTATTATCAATTAATAGGTTTGCAATTAATATAATTAGATCAATGTTTTTGCATCATTTTTCCTTCCAATATTTATCCACATTTATTACATCGGCCGAACACTCACAAATATTTTCAACAACTTTTTTCAGAGTTACCTACCGCATTTATCAAAAAATATTTATTTTACCAACTGTATACGTCAACATTTACATCTACATCCAACGATAATTTTAATTTGATGGGTCCTTTCATTCATTTCAAAAGTATTGTCAATTTTTTCCACATCCAAATTCACTTGGATCATTTAGAGAGAGGGACGGAGAGGCTGCTGTATGTGAGAGAACATTGGTCTCCCCATCAAATTCAATTTTTCGTTGTGGACCCTTGCATTAATTGATCTCCAGCTACCCCGTCTCATTACTTCTTCAATTTGAAGAGGCCACGTGTATGCTGGAGCAGGGGTAAGGTACCACACTTCTGTCCTTGTTCTGGGTAACCATTGTCTTTGTTCTACGAAGATGGACGAGTTTTTCTTAGTAAACCGGTCAAGTTGATTATTAAAAAGCAAACTTGCTTAAAAACAAGGACTCAACTAAGTTGCAGATTCTGTATGTAACAGCTGAGTCCACATTGGCCTTGCATCAGCTGAGTTTGGGTTGCTTTTCCTCCCTTCTGCAACGCGTGGAAGCACCCCATTTTCTGTGTTACACACAGAGTCTGTAACATAGCAAGCTCCAACTAAAACGAAAGTGTGGTGATAGTTAACAACATGCTGGTCGGATGAAAATAACAACTGAAGGTCAGGTAAAATTACACGATAGTGACAAAACATTTACATATTAGAAACAACTTTGTCCAAGGTACTAGTAAATTAGAAGGTAATCGAACAGCAAATTGGTGATCTGTACAAATTCAGTGAAATGATTTTCAGAGAACTACTGAAGTTCTTTGAGGAGGAATTATTAATATCCTATAAATGTAAAAAGTCTCAAAATTCATTTCATCTTTAATTCTTGAAGTTCAACAGAAATAAAAAAGATAAAAAAAAATTTAAAAATAAAACTTAAAAAATAACCAAGAAGATATCTTTTTTTTTTAATTTCATTAACAAACTATTTCAAAATAGACAAACAAATAAACAAGAATAGTATTATTTTTAAATAGAATATTTAGAATGATAGAACATAAGAAGTTGAGATGATGAGTTGATGATTAGATGATAGAAATTAACTTTGTATTTGAAGAAACTAATTTTTTTAAAAATGAACCAATGAATATAACAATTTTCTTTGAAGAGAAGAGAAAGAGAAACTTTTTTCATCTAGTGATTTTTGAGATTACAAGATTTTTAATAGAAATTAAAAGAAATATTAAAAGTCAAATATTCTAACGTTAATGTTGTGACTCTATCAATGTATTTAACTTGAAAGAACAGATTAAAGAAATGAATTAAGAGAGAAGCACAAGAAAACTTAAGCAGAACACAGTTTCAAGTACACAACTTGATGAAAGAAAAAAATGCTCTTATATTGATTTCAATGATCGAAATACAAGCTAATCACCAAGATGAAATAACAAGGATCACATAGAGCCAAATAGCTAGCAAAATGACCAAGAAATGAAGAAGATATTTTTTAAAAAAAGAGCAGTATTATGTGTATAAAAGTAGGACAAAAAATATTATTTTACTTCAACACAAAAAGAAGATTTTTTTCTTTAGTGTTATTGTGATATTTTTTGTATTCTTTTTTATGCCTATATATTTAAGATTTGGATTTAGGGCTGAGCTGACATTTTATTGCTAACCTTTTAAAAACAACACAATTATTAATTATTGGATAAGGATATAAAACTAATTAATTTTTATCCTATATTACTATACATACATGTGTGGTAGATGATTATGAAAAGTTGAGCTTAGTACTAGATCTAAATCCATACTTAAAAGAGTATTGCTATGCATATTAAATTTTTATCCAAAAATTCTATCTCAATTGGATAACAACAACAACAATAATAACAATAATTATTATTATAACAATAGAAATATTATTAGTAATAATTATAATTATGATGATGATGATGATTATTATTATTATTGCTATTAATATTAATTATTATTATAATTATAATAAATAAAATAACTATAATATTACTATTACTAATACTACTAGTTTTATAATAATAATAATAATTAATGTAATAAGAATAATAATGTTAATGATATTTAAAGTAAAATTATTTACTCTTTATTTTGTTAGTGAACAAGTACATAATTATAATTAAGGGCATTTTAATAACTCATAATAATTCATTCTAACTATAAAATAAAGTAAATACATCAATATGAATATAATTTATTTTAATTTTAATAACTACAACTTAAGTAATTAATTTATTTTAATTCTTAATTTTTACTCTTATTCCATTCTATTATGATACTGGAGAAGAAAAGGCACCTTTAATCTTCTAGGTTTCATATAGATACATTGACATCAATAACATGATAGAGGATGACAGCAGGGGAAAAAAAACTTCTATTATTTAAGTACTTGAAAATAACGTGGCTTGCAAACTCTCGTGCTTGGTTTATTAATGGTGTGGGGCTATTTGCCTCAAAACGTAAACTGAACAATCATATTTTAATAATATATTTTGTACCTAAAAAACGCACAGCTTAATTTATTACAATAATATGTTTTATTTATCATAGAATTTTATTTAAATTAATTTTTAGATTATTATGATCAAAAGGTATAAGGACAAAATTATGGTACTATAGTGGTACTATATTATAGCTGAATCCAGCCCATAACTGTCACCATATTTAGATTTAATGGCTGAATTCAACTGAGGTATGATACCATTTGGTGCCATAGTTAGACCCAATGTATAATCATAAAAAAAAAAAAGAAATTTATGTGACTATTTATAAAATTAAAAGAATCTATATGACCATTTAAGAAAACTTAAGAATGTGAGTGTTTTTTGCCCTTTTTAAATTAATTGTTTTGTATGCTTATATATATTAATGAACACTAATCCTAACAGAAAAAAATATTTTAAATATTTTATAATTTAATTTGGAAAAATTCTGGATAATTAAATAATGAACAGTAATGTTCTAATCAAAACTTATTTTCCATTAATATGTCTTCAAACTCTTTTTTTTTTTCCTAGAAAAGGACAATTACGCTAGTATTATTTAAGAAAATTTGAGAATAAACTGCAATATGCTTGTATGCACGAATCCAAGAATATGCAAAATCAAAAAGATCATCTCAAAAACTCGAAGTAGGACTCTAAAAAAGGTGAAGTTCATTATACTGATTACGAATACTTTCAAATTTTCAATAGGAAACGCTAGGATTTGATTTTCAAGGTCCGTCTTGACTGCGGTTCTCGATCATTATTAAAGTTATGTCTCCCACTATCAAAAGTGAGTGAGGTCATTATTAAAGTTATAAATTGTGTCATGCATGTGACCCTTTTTCCGTGGCCGGACACATCTTTCGTAGCATTGGCTGCGGTTCTTGACTGTTGGACAAGTAGGCCTAGAATTAATTATAAATAAATAAGCTTGTATATATCATGATTTGAAGTCTTAGTCATTGGAACGTAACCCATGACATCAATAGCATGATCGCAGATGATGACATCAGTGTTAAAAAATGATAGAGGATGACATTAGTGGAAAAATCTTCTATTAATTTAAGTTCTTGAAAATAACATGACATGCCAACCCTCTCGACGGATTTATTAAAGGTGGCGCTATTTGCCTCTATAATATAATCTAAACGATCGTATTTTAATAAAACATTATATTCCAAAATTGCCCGCAACTTAATTCGTTGTTAAGGATACGTTTATCTAACTAATTAAAATGTATTTCTCCTAACACCCGTAACTTAAATTTTACTTTCTTTAATTCTAATTTCTTCAATCTACATATTGAATTCTTATGCTTACAATTATTTTGTTTAACAAAGCGAGTTAACATAACTCTCGTTTCGCTATGCCTCCTCTACTTTATTGCCCTTTTTTCAGAATAAATAATACAATTTTACTATTATGTATGTTCTCTTCAATTGTTCATCTATCTAGCAAGTTAATACTACTTAAATTCTTTAATTTTATTGAAGTCTCTTCGCAAACATTTGTTACAAATTTCTCAAATGTAAGAAAAATTGCGCGAATTGCTTATTGGTATTTATCGTGATGTAAGCCTTTCTTTTTCTTTAAAAAATACGGTGGTCTAAGTAAAAAGGACTACTATAAGTGCACTCTATGGGGAAGGGGACAAAAAGATGCTAAACTTTTTACAGAAAATCTTTTGCAATACAGTGGTGAGAGAAAATCAGTAGCGAGGATAGCAGTTAGGAGGAGGAAGAGATTCAGAGGCCAAGTACTTTATTGAGTGTAAGGGGGGAACAAATATGTATAATGCAATTAAGCCACTTAAGGGTTGTTCGGGAATTTCAAGAGTGCGGTGAGTATAAATTAATTTATGAACTTTGAGTGCCAACCCTTTGTGCAGCTCTATATAATACTTGTACGAATCCCAAAACACTGAATTGTGTTATATTAATTCGGTAAATACACTTTACATCCCATTCCACCCATCCACCTCAACACATCCCTTTCTCTCAATGTTTTGCTAAATTTGACAATTTTATCCTTAATGAATTTGGATAATTCAATTTTATCCTTAATGAATTTGGATAATTCAAATAAATCAACTCCATGCTACCTACATGAAGGGACGTTCCCGTTTCAACTTGTTTGTGTTTGCAAGCACTGGTTTTGGCTTGATAAATTGCACCGGGAATGTCTTTATCATCATTTTTGCATTTATTGCTTTGTCTTAATTTGCTAGAGAGCCCACTCATCTAACATTCCACACAAATTATTGCTTACTTTTGCTTTGTTGGGATAATGTTTCACGTGTTTTTGCTTTAATAATTTAACTTAAATGAAAACAGGCTCTTATCAAAATATTGTAAGAACCTTTTTGTCAAAGTCGTGTTACCACTACTCTACATATAGCGGTTCCGCTTTCAGCTGCTAGTACACCCAACTCTCTGTTCGACAACTCTAGCTCTTCTTCCTTGTTAGCGCAAATGGAAGATAAAAAGGGCAATGGAAACGACAACGCCGTGATACAGATTAACCCAGACACCGAAGAAACTCGTGTAACAGAGAAAGCAAAGAACTTGAATTCAGCTGCTTCTAGAGGAGATGAATACGAGAAGGAAGAGAAAGAGGAAGAGGAGGAGGAGGAGGAGAAGGAGGATCAAGATATAATCGTAGGTAAAATAAAGGAAGTTTCACTCATGCTTGAGTTGATTATGTTTGTGTCCATAATGTGGTTGTTAATAGCTAGCTTAACTTTGAAAAGGCTGCAAAACCATGTCATATGGGATCTAGAGCTGTGGAAATGGTGTCTGTTAGCATTGGTGATACTCTCTGGTCCTCTGCTTAGTCGATGCTTCATCAGTGTTATTGTTTTCCTCGTTGAAAAAAAATTCATGCTTAAGCATTTGGTTCTGTATTTTGTTTATGGGTTGAGGACTAGTGTGAGCGTTTTTATTTGGTTGACTTGTGTTCTTTTAGTCTGGATCTTTTTGTTTGACGACGGTTATGGGGTTAAGGGATCAAAAGAAACTAGTAAAATTTTCCAGCACGTTACAAGGACTCTTGCGTCTTTTGTTGCTGGCGCTGCTGTTTGGTTCGTGAAGACTCTCTCAGTTAAGTTAATAAGTGTTTCTTTCCAAAGCAAGCGATTCTTTCATCGGATTCATGAAGCGATCTTTCATCAGCATGTTCTTCAGGTTCTTTCAGCTGCACAAGAGAATAAGATTAAAAAATTAAGGACCGCAAATACAGCGATGCAGTTTATTTCTAGGATTAGCAAGCGGAAAAAGTCTAAGGAAAAAATGACAATAGAGAAGATTTCTGCTTGTATCTCGAAAAGATTATTCAGTAGCAGGAACAGTGACTTAAAGTCGTCACAGTCGAATGAGATTGATGAGTCTAATGAGATTAAAAGCGAATCAGAAGCTAAGATTCTTGCTGATAATATTATCAAGAATCTGGAAAAGCTTCAAAGCGAGTGAGTCTAATGACTTTAATTAAATTTAATTTCCAGTTTCATATTATTTCTTTCGGAATTAATTCATCTCCCTGTTTTTATTTTGTTATTGTTAAGAACGACTAGGTTTATCGAGAAGAAGCAGCTTCAGTGGTTCTTGAAGGATGAGCAACATGTGAAAAAAGTGCTGAAATTGTTTGGAGCGGTCAAGAGCGGAAAAATCGATAAGGCAGATTTTAAGAAATGGGTGGTAAGATTCTTTGGATTTAGATTCAATATTGAATTGAGTTGTACTGATTTTACTATTATCTTTAGTCACGTCGAGGCGATGCAATTGAATCAAATTAAAAAGTTGAACCATTTCAGGTAGTTTCAAAATTTTCGAACCAAATGGTTCAATATTCTCTTTAATTTTTGCAAGAATCAAACTGAAAAAAAGTACAATGAAGAACAAAACTAAATATAAATCAAGTCCAACCAAATTGAATTAAAATTTGGTTCCAATTTTCTGAAGTGATCGGGTTGGGTTCGATTTTATGCATAGAAGTAGGCACTTAGTTCAGCTTAGACCGAACCGAACAGAATTGGATTGAATCAAAGGAAACTGAATTAAATTAAGTCTATGTTTGGTTTAAAATTTTTCAAATTAAATGGTTTAGCGTTCAGTTTGATTCATTTTGGCTCTTGAGGAAAGAACCACATTAGTTAAAAAAAGAAAAATGAAAAACCAAACCAAACCAAACCAACAATAAACTCAATCTAACCAAAACAAATTAAAATCCAGTTCTTGTTTAGTTCCTAATTTTTGAACAGTTCAGGTTTGGTTTGAATTTAGTTTGATTCCTATTTATACTGTTATACGGTTTAGATTCAAATACATATTATTTTTCTATTCAATAACTACTAATCACACTATTAAGAAAGCCAAGCATAAAGTTCAAGTTAGCACTAAATAAGCTCTTCAGTTAGAATCATTACACATGAACTCTTTTTAATTAAGTGGTAATATTTGTATTTCTAATCAAAGTCACAGTAAATTTGCATATCACTTAAATATGAATTGCTATAATTGTATATGTGAACATAACGATTATAAATGCACGCAAGCCAAAAGAACTTTAAAAAAATTAGAGTACAAAAAAAATTAGCACTAATCCAAACTCATTTTTACGTTGCCCAAAACACTTCATTGTCATATATTACCTACAATTTCTACTTGATTTGTCATGCATCATCAAATCATCTTGTGATGAAGTTCTTATCATTGCAGACAAAAGTTTATAATGACCGCCAGACTCTGAAACGTTCCTTAAATGATGCCAAGACTGCCATAGAAGAGTTGAACAGGATTCTTTCAGCAATTGTGATTGTCCTGATCATCATAGTGTGGTTGCTAGTGATGGGTCTTTTGACTTACAAAGTATTTGCCGTTGTTACATCCCAGCTTTTACTTCTAGCATTCATGTTTGGTAACACAGCCAGGACTTGCTTTGAAGCCATCATATTTGTATTTGTGACGCACCCATTTGATGTAGGTGATAGGTGCTTAATTGACGGAGTGCTGGTAAATTAATTAAATTGATTTTCATCCTAGATTATGCCTACTTTATAAAATAGGGCTCTGTTTGCTTGACGCACGCATTTTAAGTTGCAGATGGTTGTTGATGAGATGAACATTTTGACAACAATCTTTCTGAGATATGACAAGCAGAGGATATATTATCCAAATTCAGTTCTAGCAACCAAACCCATCAGTAACTTTTACAGGAGCCCGCGAGAGATGGGTGATACGGTGGAGTTTGCAATTGATGTTTTCACATCAGTTGAGATCATTGACAAACTAAAATATAGAATAAAAGAGTAAGTCAGTTCTTTTGAGATAACAACTGTATGTTAAAGGGTTAGGATTGTTGAGACTTGTCTTTGATACCAATTTTCGGTTGTTTGTTATAACGTACTGTTGACGCTTATTTTTTGTCACTTTTTTTGTGTGCATATTTTTGTCAACGTTATTTTACTGCAGCTACTTGGAGAGGAAGCACAAGCATTGGAGTGGAGATCACAGTGTGGTGGTGAAGGATATTGAGGATGTGAATAAGATGAGAATGACTCTCTATGTTACTCATACCATGAACTTTCAGGATTACATGAAGAAACTTAAACGGAGATCCAAATTAGTCTTAGAGCTAAAGAAAATATTTGAAGAACTTGGTATCAGATACAATCTTCTTCCTCAAGAAGTTCGGGTTAGCTACGCGGGGCGCTAACCAGTAGCCATCATGTGTTGAATATTAAACCCGATGTACACAGAGACCAATTAAGCCCAATTTTCAGAAGTACCTAAGTTTGGTAAGTTTGTGTGAAATATGTTATAGTTTACATTTGTGGCGGTAAGTTTAGTATGTAAAATTTGGGTAGTTGAAATGTGTGGTGACTGATGAGTTTGGGTAGTTGAAATATATGGTTATGAATGGTTTGCTTCATGTATAATTAAATGCTCCTGTGCTGTACCAATAAAGTGTTGGCTCCACTGATAATTGAGTCTCCTTAAGTGGCTTGATTGGGTTTGCTCCCCAGTTCGAGTCGCAGGGAAGTCGCCTTTGTTGGGAGAACCTGTGCCTCTCGGTTCGAGCGGGGACTTCTAGTCTGAATTGTGGTACGAGCTTAAAGGTGCTTCCCACAGTTGGGACCCTTCCCAGGATACCTCGTGGTCAAAACCAAAAAAAAAAAAAAATGCTCCTGTACTGTCCATTAGCCAAGAAGTGTGCTGGAGTTTCTGAGTTATAAAGATTTTAAAGTATTGGTGTTGTACTATATTTATTTAATATATGTATAATATATGTGTGAATTAAATATAATTATTAATTATATAATTGTTTTTTTAAGATAAATATTTATATGCCCACATGTACTACTTGAATGTATTATAATAAAAATACTGTAGAATCTTTTATTGTAAAGTGTGAAGAAATAAAAATTATAGTAATTGATGAAATAGTGAAGTTGTTTGATTGGTCAAATTCTCTAACGCCATCATGATGATCGTAGCTGTCTGTATCATAGTTACTCCTTTTAGATCTCGGGACAAATCTTGTTGATGAGAATGGTGATTGGGCAATTAAAAATAATAATTTTAATAATACTAATAAGTAAGTAAGTCACTCCATCTAAACAGATTAGTCTTTTAGTTGGATAGATAAAAATTTTAGGCCTAATTCCTCAATAATTGGTATTGTAGCTAAACCTTAGTAGTCGAAATGTGGTGGTGGAATAATTCAAGTGTGTCAGACGAAAGAACTGAGTTCGGTGGTGGTTTCGTCAGAGGAGAGATTGTTGAGTTATATCTCACATTGACTAATAAAGAGGAAATAATTAAATTTAGAAGAAAGTAGATCATTCTACCTAAAAAGTTACTCTATTAGTTGGATATTTTGAAATTTTTAGCTTAACCCTCCAACAATTTGTTAGACTTTCTAGGAATAGGCTACCAAATTTTTCTAGAAAGAATTAATGAAATCCCTTTTGATATCATTATTGCTTTGCTTACTTTTTGTACACTTTATTTTATGGCAACTATTTGGTGAACAACCGTAAGCGTTGGAGTAGAGATCACAGTGTGGTGGTGAAGGACATTGAAGGTATAAACAACATGAAAATGGCACATACTTTCAGGACTATGGGAAGCACGTTAAAAGGACATCAAAATTAGTCTTACAGCTAAAGCAAATATTTGAAGATATTGATCAAATACAAACTTCTACCTCAAGAGGTACACGTCAATCTAGGACCCACCACCTGCACGGTGATTGTCTGGCGTCTTGTGCAAATTAAATAATCTACGCTTGATGTAACGGTTAACTTTTTACAACAATTTTCTTTTTTGAATAAGTAATGGTTAAAATGTATGGATGTAATGTTTCTAAACTATCCAGTCAATACCCTCATGAGCTAATCGAAATGTACTGAAGTAATGGGCCTGATGGAGTTATTTTTGGACTTTCATTTGTGATTCATGGTGTGAAAAGCATAAGTGAGCTCAAGTAAAGCCGAAACGACTTAAACCTGAACATGATTTTAGGCTATTCTAACAAGTGAAGAAATATTTAAAATATTTTTCTAGTTTAATTTGGAAAATGTTAGAAAACTAGATAATTAACAGCACTATTCCTAATCAAAAATTTATTTTCCATTAATGTGTATTCAAATATTTCTTTCTTCATAAAAATATGAAAATGACAGCTATACTCTTATAGTATAGAAAATGGTTACAAATACTTCTAAGTTTTTGATTAAAAAACACTAAGATTGGATCAGAAATGTTAAATTTAACTGTTTAGTCTTCAAACTCCGTTTCCAAATTAGAAACAGGCCCAACCCGCGAAATAGGAGCATGCTTGAATCTTGATCAACCCGAGCTGGAGAAGCATCGTAACTTATACCAGAATGTTAACACAAGAATTAGAGGGACCCCCTTCGAACTTTGATAAATCCATAACTAGATGAGCTTTAGAATTGAAAATTACTGAGGGCGTGTTCTTCTATGAATGTGTTAGTAAAAAGGTCTTTAGTTTAAACATACATATAAGAAAGAATGAATGAAAAATAGCGTGCTCCAAGAGCAGTTAAAAATATTCAGTTAACAAAAATTCCTCACTACAGGAAGCGAATGCAGGAGCATGGAGTATAACTTCTTTCTCACCCTAGGAGTGGGATTAGAATCCACGTTGTCGTCTTTGTGAGTGACATCATTATTAAAGTTGGATTAAAATTCTGAGTTGAGTTTTTTGTTAACCACTAAATTATTAGTTATGATTTAATTTTTAATTTTTTATCTAACAATTATTAATTAAATACTTAAAAAAAATCAGCTTATCATTAAATTCTCGTACATTAAAATTATGTCTCCCTATATCAAATTCGAGTGGGAGAAACAATTGTTATTATCTATTGTGCAATGCATGTGAGCATTATTTGTGGTAGGATCCTGGTTGGTGGGGAACATATTTTGTAGCATTGGCTGCGGTTCTTAACTGTTGGACAAGTAGGCATAAAATTAAGTACATATGAAAAGCCATGCGCCTGTATGGTTTGCCTTGTATAAATCATAATTTGAGGTCTTGGACCTTATAGATGCACTGGTACGTAGCCCATGACATCAATAACATGATATAGGATGACATCAGTTGAAAAAACTTCTACTAATTTAAGTTCTTGAAAATAACAGAGCTTGCCAACTGTCCTGACTAATTTACTAATGGTTGCGTAATCTGAACACTTTTATTTTCATAAAATATTTTATTTTGAAAAAACCCACAACTTAATTGATTGTTAAGGACAAGTTTACCTAACTAATTAAATATATTTATGAACCATAAATTAATCTCTAGTCTCTTTGATTCTAATTTCATATCTTCCAAAAGCCCAAGTGGCTAGAGCCACTCGGGTTAAGCCCAAGTGGCTAGAGCCACTCCCTCACAAATGTGAGGGAAGGGGTTCGAGTTCCTGCAAACGCATTGCAGGGGATTAATTTAAATTTCCTTTCTTGAAGCTCCAGATCTTGAGTGAAGGTAATCTTTCTCCCATAATGAGAGTTGGGCGTCCCTCAAATATTTGAGAGGGTTAAAAAATCTGAGCCGTGTCATATCAGAGGTGATGTAAACTGATCTCAGTAATTTGTATGATGTAAATATCATGAACAATAGTTCTCCTAAAAAAAACAAAATTCATATCTTCCATCTTGAATCTCATACTACAACTATTTTCTTTAGCAAAGTGAGTTAACATAACTCTTGTTTTGCTCTACTTCCACAACTTTGTTTCCGCTTTTTTTTCGACAGACAACATGGTTTGCATAATAATAAAATTTTATTATTATGTTCTCTTCGATTGTTCATATATCTAGCAAGTCAATAACTTTTATCTAAATTTCTTCGCAAAAGTTTGTTAGAAAAATCTTATATTTAAGAAAAATTGCACGAATAGCTTATATTGTTATTTATCGTGATCCAACCCTCTTTTTTCTTTCTTGAAACAGTATCATGGTCTAAGTTAAATAGACTTCTATGAAAAATAAAAATTATACTTTCATTGACTAAGTGTGACTTCTTAACCCAAAAGATAAATAAGATAAAAGAAATTAAAATACTTTACTCTTTCCAAATGATGTCTATAGACTCTATGAGAAAGGGGGACAAAAAGATTCTAAACATTTTATAGAAAAAAACTTTTACGATAAAGTGGTGAGAGAGAATTGGTAGTGAGAAGAGCTATTAGAACAAGGTGGAGATTCAGAAAATCTTAATCTAATTATGATTCTCTTATAATCTGATTCTTAAATAAAAATAATATGTGGCGATTGGTGGTTAATAAATAAAGAAATTAAATCATATTTATACACTATAATTAAAAGAGACATAACACATAATCTTTAAAAACTCAAAAGAGCTCAAATTAAGAGAGAATTTTAATTCGAAATACCGAGTACTTTATTGAATGTAGTAGAAAACAATTGTGTTATAATAAAATTAAACCACTTTTGAAGAGTGCGCTTGAGTAGAAATTAATTTTCAGACTTTAAGTGCCAACCCATGTTTTTGTATCTTGGATTGTGTTTATTAATTCGGTAAATGCTTTAATATCCCATTCCATCCACACCTTGTAAAATGCCTCAACACATCCCCCTCTTTCAATGTTTTTTATCCTTGAAGCATTGGATGATGGAGATTGTAAATTTAGCCCTTAATGAAATCATACATACTGCTTATTCCCTATTATTTTCATAATATCTTAAAGCTCCTCTAGCTCCAAAAAATTTAAAGGAAAAGAGAGAGAAATGAATTATTTGTTTAATAATTTATCTTAATAATATAAAATATACATGTATTATAAAAAAATATTAAAAAGAAAAATGTACAGAAAAATATCTTATTATGAATTTTTTATTTATAGTAAAGTATGTATTTTTTAATTTTTAACACTTAAATTTTTTATTTTTATTTGTATTTATATAATTTATTTAATTTATAATAAATATAAATATATTTAAAAATAAAAATAATTACTGTAAAATTATGCTACTCTTATTAACAAAATAAGTGATATATATTACTTTAACTAGGAGAAACTGACAAACTTGCTTTTATAACTCAAACTTGCTTTTATAAGTCAAATAAATCCATTCGATGCTACGGGAAGTTCCCGTTTGCTCGTATTTCCAAGCACTTGTTTTGGCTGGACAAATTGCACCATGCTTTGTCTTAATTTGCTGTATAGCCCCGCACTTACAACTTTCCACACAAATTATTACTCGCATTTGTCTTATTTGGATAATGCATGTTTCACGTGTTGGACGGTGGGCACAAAATTGAGTATATATAAATTACGGGAAAAAGACTTACACACCCTCAATGTTTAATAGAGGGATAAAAAAATTTCTAATATTTCGAAAAAAAACATTCACACCTCCATCAATTAACGGAAATCGTTTCTTTTAATAGAATTTATAATTTTAAAATATAATTACTGTTATACCCTTCTAGCACATAAAAAAGTAATTGTTGATTGTTCAATTTGTTTATATTATTTTAATAAAATTATAAATATACCCTCATTACACAATTCCTCTATTTAAATTTTTGTCAAATTTTCTCTTCAAACTAAATAAATTTAATCCATTACTCAATAATAAAAATGAATAAAATTGGTTATTAATGCCATAAGAATAACAATTCTCCACATGTCAATCATTAAACTTGTACAATCAACCAAAAAATTAAAAAATGTAATCATGCTTGAATAATGGATTAATAACAAATTTTATTTATTTTTATTATTGAGTAATTGTTTAAATTTATTTGGTTTGAAAAGAAAATTTGAAAAAAATTTAAATAGAGGATGTTGATGCGAGATTCTGGTTGTCCTCGTTCTACGACCAGGGTCTCTGCTCGATCAACTTCACCACGACCAGGATCTCTCCTCGTAAAGCTTCTTCTCTAGAGGTTCCTGCGCACACAGACAGGTCAGAGTACGCCGGTTGTTTTCCCGGCGCAAACCCTCCGACGCTCAAGTCAGATATGAAGGTTCGGGGAACGCTTGCCACAAATCTTATGGCTGTTAGGTTGTTTTCTCTCTTTTAGAATTGCTTTTATCTCTCTTCTAATCTCAAAATTGCTAACCCTTTTACCTTCGTTGGCTACCTTTTTATAGGCTTCCTATGAATCCCAGTTTTCCGCAGTCTACGCCCGTTATCCTCCCACCTCTCGAACGTGGATTCCCCATTTCCGTAGTCGTGGGTGGTTGCGTGGCCTTCGTGCCTAGATTCTTGGGCTGGAGAGCATGCCTCGCCAACTGTGGTTGACTGGGTCTCCTCGAATCAACCCTTAGCAAGAATACAGCAGGAATGGCTTTATGCTTCTTATAGGAAATTGGCCTCGCGGATGACGTGCTCGTGGATGAGCAGGATATTCCTGCCCCTGTTCCCCTGCTACCTGGCTCTTACAGGACACACCTGCTCGCAGACTTCTGCCACCAAACATCTGCTCATCACGTCTGGTCTCGTCGGAGTATTTCCCTCAAACACCGGTCCCCCAGTTTCTAGTGTTGAGAGTGAAATGAATCAAGACTGAAAACTTTGGTGGTCTACTCGCCTTCGCTTGGTCGAGCAGATCCTGGCACGCCTGGCTTCTGGTCTCGCCATAAATAGGCTTTGAGACTTGGTGAGCCTTTGCATGCACTAGTAATTTTTTCGAATGCTTTGGAGTCTGCTCGCCTTCACGTGGTCGAGCAGATCCTGGCATGCTTGGCTTCTGTCTCGCCATAAAACAGGCTTTGAGACTTGACGAGCCTTTGCATGCCTTGGAAATTTTTTCGAATGCTTTGGAGTCTGCTCGCCTTCACGTGGTCGAGTAGATCCTGGCATGCTTGGCTTCTGTCTCGCCATAAAACAGGCTTTGAGACTTGACGAGCCTTTGCATGCCTTAATGAATTCTTCGATGCTTGAGGATTCTGCTCCCCTTCACGTGGTCGAGCATATCCTGGCATGCTTGGCTTCTGTCTCGCCATAAAACAGGCTTTGAGACTTGACGAGCCTTTGCATGCCTTAGTGAATTCTTCGATGCTTGCGGATTCTGCTCGCCTTCACGTGGTCGAGCAGATCCTGGCATGCTTGGCTTCTGTCTCGCCATAAAACAGGCTTTGAGACTTGACGAGCCTTTGCATGCCTTAGTAAATTCTTTAATGCTTGGGATTCTGCTCGCCTTCTCGTGGTCGAGCAGATCCTGGCACGCTTGGCTTCTGGTCTCGCCATAAACAGGCTTTGAGACTTGGTGAGCCTTTGCATGCCTTAGTAAATTCTTCAATGCTTGGGATTCTGCTCGCCTTCTCGTGGTCGAGCAGATCCTGGCACGCTTGGCATCTAGTCTCGCCATAAACAGGCTTTGAGACTTGGTGAGCCTTTGCATGCCTTAGTAAATTCTTCAATGCTTGGGGATTCTGCTCGCCTTCACGTGGTCGACCAGATCTTGGCATGCTTGGCTTCTGTCTCGCCATAAAACAGGCTTTGAGACTTGGTGAGCCTTTGCATGCCTTAGTGAATTCTTCGATGCTTGAGGATTCTGCTCGCCTTCACGTGGTCGAGCAGATCCTGGCATACTTGGCTTCTGTCTCGCCATAAAACAGACTTTGAGACTTGACGAGCCTTTGCATGCCTTAGTGAATTCTTCGATGCTTGAGGATTCTGCTCGCCTTCACGTGGTCGAGCAGATCCTAGCATGCTTGGCTTCTGTCTCGCCATAAAACAGGCTTTGAGACTTGACGAGCCTTTGCATGCCTTGGAAATTTTTTCGAATGCTTTGGAGTCTGCTCGCCTTCACGTGGTCGAACAGATCTTGGCATGCTTGGCTTCTGTCTCGCCATAAAACAGGCTTTGAGACTTGACGAGCCTTTGCATGCCTTAGTGAATTCTTCGATGCTTAAGGATTCTGCTCGCCTTCACGTGGTCGAGCAGATCCTGGCATGATTGACTTCTGTCTCGCCATAAAACAGGCTTTGAGACTTGACGAGCCTTTGCATGCCTTAGTGAATTCTTCGATGCTTGAGGATTCTGCTCGCCTTCACGTGGTCGAGCAGATCCTGGCATGCTTGGCTTCTGTCTCGCCATAAAACAGGCTTTGAGACTTGACGAGCCTTTGCATGCCTTAGTAAATTCTTCAATGCTTGGGATTCTGCTCGCCTTCTCGTGGTCGAGCAGATCCTGGCACGCTTGGCTTCTGGTCTCGCCATAAACAGGCTTTGAGACTTGGTGAGCCTTTGCATGCCTTAGTAAATTCTTCAATGCTTGGGATTCTGCTCGCCTTCTCGTGGTCGAGCAGATCCTGGCACGCTTGGCTTCTAGTCTCGCCATAAACAGGCTTTGAGACTTGGTGAGCCTTTGCATGCCTTAGTAAATTCTTCAATGCTTGGGGATTCTGCTCGCCTTCACGTGGTCGACCAGATCCTGGCATGCTTGGCTTCTGTCTCGCCATAAAACAGGCTTTGAGACTTGGTGAGCCTTTGCATGCCTTAGTGAATTCTTCGATGCTTGAGGATTCTGCTCGCCTTCACGTGGTCGAGCAGATCCTGGCATACTTGGCTTCTGTCTCGCCATAAAACAGGCTTTGAGACTTGACGAGCATTTGCATGCCTTAGTGAATTCTTCGATGCTTGAGGATTCTGCTCGCCTTCACGTGGTCGAGCAGATCCTGGCATGCTTGGCTTCTGTCTCGCCATAAGACAGGCTTTGAGACTTGGCGAGCCTTTGCATGCCTTAGTGAATTCTTCGATGCTTGAGGATTCTGCTCGCCTTCACGTGGTCGAGCAGATCCTGGCATTCTTGGCTTCTGTCTCGCCATAAAACATGCTTTGAGACTTGACGAGCCTTTGCATGCCTTTGAAAATTTTTTGAATGCTTTGGAGTCTGCTCGCCTTCACGTGGTCGAGCAGATCCTGGCATGCTTGGCTTCTGTCTCGCCATAAAACAGGCTTTGAGACTTGACGAGCCTTTGCATGCCTTAGTAAATTCTTCAATGCTTGGGGATTCTGCTCGCCTTCACGTGGTCGAGCAAATATTGGCATGCTTGGCTTCTGTCTCGCCATAAACAGGCTTTTAGACTTGGTGAGCCTTTGCATGCCTTAGTGACTTCTTCGATGCTTGGGGATTCTGCTCGCCTTCGCGCGGTCGAGCAGATCCTGGCATGCTTGGCTTCTGTCTCGCCATAAACAGGCTTTGAGACTTGGTGAGCCTTTGCATGCCTTAGTGACTTCTTCGATGCTTGGGGATTCTGCTCGCCTTCGCGCGGTCGAGCAGATCCTGGCATGCTTGGCTTCTGTCTCGCCATAAACAGGCTTTGAGACTTGGTGAGCCTTTGCATACCTTAGAAGATTTATCACAGTTTCAAGTGAATGACATTCCTCGACGTTCCATTAATTGCAGGTTTTGATTTTACATGAACTTGCTTTGACGTAAAACATAAAAATAAAAGATAAAGAGCACGAGCAGAAATTACTTTAAAATGTGAACAAGTCTTACTGGAAGTATTTTTGGAGGTGTGCTGCGTTCCATGGGCGTTTCACCTCGTGGCCGTCCGTGCGAACCAGCTTGTAAGCTCCGGGTCCCACCATCTGCTTGACTCTATATGGCCCTTCTTGTTTTCTACTCGGGTATCGAGGGATGTTATCTGCATTGCTTCCCTTGCTGCCGAGGAGTAGCAGCTTCTTGCGATCCTCTGGTCTCCTTGTACCACTCCAACTACCCCATTCACCCGGTACTTCAGAGCCAGATAATGGTTGGACAGCACCGCTTTGTTCATCCTCAAAAATGGCCAGCCTAGGATCATCTGGTAAGGACCTTCTTCGTCTACCACCACAAAGTCCAGCATCATTGTCCTTTCTGTCGGGGAGCTCCCAATTGTGATAGGCAGCTCGACCATGCCCAGAGGGATCAGCTTTCCTCCTCCAAACCCTTTCAAGGAGGTGTTGGTATATTCCAGCTTCTGGTCTGCTATTCCCATCTCCTCCAGGGTTGACTTAAACAATACGTCAACTGAGCTCCCTGTGTCAACCAGTATCCTGTCAAACTTCTTGCTAGCAACAGTGGCCTTGATGACCAAAGCATCCTCGTGAGGGTATAAAATCCCTTCCTCATCCTCATCTGTCCACATGATTGGCACTTGCCTAACTCTTGCACGTTTGGCTGCTGGGGTGTTGAAGAATACCTCTTTGCTGGTCATGGCGTATCTAGCATAATTCTTCCTCGACTGTTGGAATCTTCAGCCAATGTTGGGCCCCCAGCTATCACCCTTACTGTAGGCTGCTCGCGCCTCAAATTCCTGTCACTCTGCTCCCCTTCATTTGTTGATGCTACCATTGGGAATGTCCCATCTATAAACTCGTCCAGATACCGATTTCTCACCAAATCTTCAACCTGGGTCTTGAGATCCCTGCAATCTGCTGTGGTGTGACCATGAGTGCCATGGAACTTACAATAGCGTTCCCTATCCCTCCTGCTGGATGGCTTTGTTATTGGGCCAGGGAGGTACAGCAGCCCTCGATCCTTTATGGCTTCCTACACCTCATCCAGGGACATCTTCAAGGAAGTATACCGCCCATAGTCCTGGTTCTGGTCGATCAGGTGCACTGCTCTTTCTCTGTTTGCTCCGTTCTGAGTTGGGGGCGTTGGTAGTACTTCTGGTCTGCTCCCTCTGCTACCGTGGGAATGTTGATGAAGACCACCATATGCCGAATCATGCCTTCTCCAAGGCTCCCTAGCTGGGGAACGAGGAGGTTGCGCCCTGCTGCGCTGATACTGTGGTGGCCTCTGATGGGGCTGGTAAGTGTTGAGTGTTAGAAAATGCATATTTATAAAGGAGAAAACCGTCATTTTACATTTCAAGTCTTACTAACAACCCTTACTTTTATGTATTTAACCTTCTTGTTATTTAATTACATGTGTTTTATTTTAATTAAGTATTTTATGTATTTTAGGGGCATCATAGTCATTTCACAATAAACGAGAAATCAGATGGCAAAACGGACATCACTTTTGAACTCAGGACGGTCGAAAACCTTAGGAGGAGCATAAAAGGAAAAATGGCACTGTTCACTTGTACGGTGCTATTCACGTGTACGGTACTGTATACGTTACTGTTCACGACACTGTTCACATAGACGGACCGATGACGTGGCATTGACTGATGAGGTGTCACGATCCTGTTGGACTAAAATTCTTATATACTGTTGATGGTGACGTGGCAGCATATCAGTGGATGAAAAATCTCGCATACGGTGCATGCATCACACAGGATTATTTTCAACCAAACCGCGTTACTGTTCATCCAGGTCAAACCGCATTACTGTTCAAAGTCGGGTCAAACCGTGTTACTGTTCATCCGCGTGGTCAAACCGTGGACTGTTGACTGATGACTGATGACGTGGCGCAATCCTGAGCGTCCAAACTGTTTTTAATCCGATGGCCATGATTTACTCCATGTATCTATAAAAAGGGGGCCTCCCCCCCTAATTTGATATCTCTGAATCCATTTTTGGGATCCATTTTCTGTAATTCCTTCTCCATCTTGTATTTTCTTCGTATTTTAATAAATTCTCATTTTGCCCCTAGTTCAATTATGAGTGGCTAATTTTCTTTCAAGCTTGGGTTGAAGGTGAAGTCTCAACATGTGTCATGGGCTTAATTTGGTAAATTTATTTTCTCTTCCCCTCTAGTTTTTGTGGATGTTTTGACTTCTCGTCGACAAATAATACTAATCTTGTCTAGTACCGCCTTGGTTTCACCGGCCCTCTAGTACAAGGTTATTATTATTTGGCACGATAAGCCCTTAGCACCATATTGATTAGAGCGTGGTTCATGAGGTGTGGATTCCCCCCTCATGATTTAATTGGCATTAATACGGATTATTTAGCCCATGATGCATGTTGATACGGATCCAGATACCCAAGTACGTCATTTCAATAGAATTCTCTTCAATTTATTCTCGCCATTTCAATTGCAATTCCAATTTTAGAATTTATTCTCGCCATTTTAATTTAATTATAAGCATATTCCAAATCATTTCCACCATAAATCCAACTACCCATTTACAAAATTAATTCTATATATAATTAAAATCCACCTCCTCGTGGGATCGACACTCGTCACCATTAGTCTATACTACAATAGATTCGTGCGCTTGCGAGTACATTAAAATTTGCACAACAGTAAGCAGTTACCCGACCTCCTGCTCCACTACCCGAGGTCTGGTGGTCCCTCCTCCTGATCGGCCCATTCCCTGGTAATGCTCTCTTCTCTTTCCTCCCCAACCCTTCTAACTGGTCTGTTTTAATCCGTGCGGCCTTCTCCTCTTCAATCTCAATGTCTCTCTTAGCCTGCTCGTATGCGGCCGCATACGTCTGAATAACTGGGCTTCTTAAGTTGTACCACAGCCTTCCTATCTTCACCCCTTCTTTCAATCCCTTTAACGCATGAGGGTGGTTGAAGGCTCCCAAGTTGAGGACAGCACGATGAAACCTCTTGATGAATTCCCGAAGGGTTTCTTGCTCTCCCTGTTTCATGCTTTTCAGCTCCATCATGTCATCTTCTGGTGCCATTGCCCCACTAAACTGCTCCGTAAATTCCTGGCACATCTGCTCGAAGGTTTTAATGTTGCCCCGAGGAAGTTTCCTGTACCACTCTCGTGCACGTCCTTCAAGGGATAGCGGGAACACCCTGCACCTTTGGGATTGAGATAATCCTTGTACCCCAGTTATGTCGTTGAAGCGCTCTATGTGTACCAGTGGATCAGTTCTTCCCGAATATCTAAGGTCTGAGAGGCGGAAATCTCTCGGAATAACTGCCTTCATGATCTCTGCTGCGAGCGGTGATTCTCCGTCCAGCATTATTCTCCAACCAGGAGCTCTGCTCTTCCCTTGCATGTCATCAATTATCTGCGCTAGTCTGCGCACTTCCTCCTCCAGCTGCACTGCACGACCAGGGTCACGTGCTGCAACTTGATCCCGCTCTTGCTCTACATCATGTAAATGTTGCCTCAGTACTGTTTCCTCTGCGTTCGCCACCCCATCGTCCTCGTCAAAAATCTGTCTTGCCGGGGACTGCTCTTCCTCTCTATGGAATTCTCCCCGCTGGGGTATGTTACCTCTTTCCTCACCAAATCTCCCGATGGTCTGACTTCTCCTCGTATTATCAGGACCTGGTGCCACTCCATCACCTCTCACCCTTTCTTCCTGGGTTACCCTTCGTTCACTTCGCAGCTCATGCAGGATGGTTGTCAAGGTCTCCATCTGCTTTTCCATCCGTTCCATCCGGTCGAACATGGCTTTTTTCCGTGCTTCACTGGCTATCTCCCTCAGCGTTACGGAATCGTTAAGCCTCATATCACCCCCTTATGTACTACTTCCTCCTGTCTCTATTGCTTTTCAGCTGCTTCCCTTCTCTTCTTGCTATCAACAGAAGCTTTTTGCTCAGCTCCCCACAGACGGCGCCAAAATGTTGATGCGAGATTCTGGTTGTCCTCGTTCTACGACCAAGGTCTTTGCTCAATTAACTTCACCACGACCAGGATCTCTCCTCGTAAAGCTTCTTCTCCAGAGGTTCCTGCGCACACAGACAGGTCAGAGTACGCCGGTTGTTTTCCCGGCGCAAACCCTCCGACGTTCAAGTCAGATATGAAGGTTCGGGGAACGCTTGCCACAAATCTTATGGCTGTTAGGTTGTTTTCTCTCTTTTAGAATTGCTTTTATCTCTCTTTTAATCTCAAAATTGCTAACCCTTTTACCTTCGTTGGCTACCTTTTTATAGGCTTCCTATGAATCCCAGTTTTCCGCAGTCTATGCCCGTTATCCTCCCACCTCTCGAACGTGGATTCCCCATTTCCGTAGTCGTGGGTGGTTGCGTGGCCTTCGTGCCTAGATTCTCAGGCTGGAGATCATGCCTCGCCAACTGTCGTTGACCGGGTCTCCTCGAATCAACCCTTAGCAAGAATACAGCAGGAATGGCTTTATGCTTCTTACAGGAAATTGGCCTCGCGGATGATGTGCTCGTGGATGAGCAGGATATTCCTGCCCCTGTTTCCCTGCTACCTGGCTCTTACAGGACACACCTGCTCGCAGACTTCTGCCACCAAACATCTGCTCATCACGTCTGGTCTCGTCGGAGTATTTCCCTCAAACAGAGGAATTGGGTAATGAGGGCATATTCATAATTTTATTAAAAATATATGGACAAATTGGACAATCAACAATTACTTTTTTATATACTAGAAGGATATAACGATAATTACATGTTAAAATTATAAATTCTTCTAAAAGAAATTATTTCCATTAGTTAATGGGGGTATGAATGTATTTTTTAGAACATTTGAGAGTTGTTTATCATTTTGCTAAACGTTGGGGTGTGTCAGCCCTTTTCCCTATAAATAACCGTCTTAATAACTCAGGACATCAATTACGGGTAATTTTTACTTTCCTCCCTTGAGCTTTGAGCCTTTTGCACTTAGATGGCCAAGATTCATTTATTATTAAAGACCCCCCTACGAAATGCAAACGGTAGATCTCGTATGGTTAGTTATAGGCAATTTAGTAATTTAATTTGACAAGCATAACTTTTACACATTTTGATTGACATGAGCATAGTGAATGGTCAAATCATTGTGAAAAAATAGTGCATTGTGATCATTCATATAAATAAAAAATTATAAAAAAAATCAAAGATTAAATCTTTTTCTCTTTTCTCTCAAACTACACGTTTCTCTTTCTGAAGCTAAGACGAAAGCTCTATTTAGAAGGCAAAAAAATTCTTTATTTCTAGCAAATCAGTATTTATTACTTGTGTGAAGTGAAGAAGAAACACCAAACTTGCGTCATGTCCAGCTATGATATTACTGTGAGTTATTTGTAAATGTCAAGTTTGTGCTTCATTCTTTGTTCATTGACACATTTTTGATAATGTTTATGGAACTGTAAAATATAAAATCAAGAATAAATTTTCCAACTCCATTTTGAGTATTTTGCAAGCATATGTTTTCAGCTTATGTTATGGTAGATTGTGCATTTGATTTATGTGTTGTAATATTCATGATGTACTTTTTAAAGTGAGTTTTAATAGGCCCGAAATATGTATGAAGGTATAAACAATTTTTTTTTTGTCTTAATGATAGTTATACAGAGCTGAAAAAACTGAAGTTTAAAACACTTAATGATCATTGTTTTTAATTGCATAATGTAATATTATCCTTTTATTAGAATTATCCTTTTATTTGTTGAATGTAATTGTAAATAATCCAATTTTAAGGGGTATAATGGTAATATTATGGTTGTTATAGTTTTCGCACGAAATGTATAGCGTGTGAAAGTTCTTGAAAATCCAACTGGGGGTATTTCAGTCTTTTTGAATTCAACTAACAGTCAAACACAAAATTAACTGACGGTAGGGGGGTCTTTACTAATAAATGGATCTTAGCCATCTAAGTGCAAAAGACACAAAGTTCAGGGGAGGAAAGTAAAAATTACCCCATCAATAACATGATAGAGGATGACGTGACATGCCAACGCTCGTATTGGAAAAAGCTTATATTAATTTAAGTTCTTGAAAATAACATGACATGCCAACTCTCATAACTGATTTATTAATGGCGGTGCTGTTTATCTCTAAATTATTTTTCTTTAGCAATGTGAGTTAACGTAACCCTCGTTTCGGAACACCTCCATAATTTTGTTAGGTTTTTTGTCCAAAAAAAAAAAAAATAGTTCGAATAAATAATAAAATTCTACTATTATATATATTCTCTTCGATGGTTCACCTATCTTGTACGTTAACAGTACTTAAATTATTTAATTTTATTGAGAATTTTCGCAAAAATTTGTTGGAAAATTATTGTATTTAAGAAAAATACACGGATAGTTTATGTTGTTATTTATCATGACCTAAAACTTTTAGTTTTCCTTTCCTGAAATAATGTCGTGGTCTAAGTTAAAAAGACTACTATGAGTAGACTCTATGGGAAAGGGGACAGAAAGATTCTAAACCTTTTACAGCAAAACTTTTATAATACAGTGATGAGAGAGAATCTGTTTTAGGAGAGCTACTAGGAGGATGAAATTCAAAGGTCGAGACTTTATCGAGTGTAGGGAAAAACAAATTTGTGTAATGCAATTAAACCACACATCCAAAACACTGAATTGTGTTATATTAATTCGGTAAATACTCTTTACATCCCATTCCATCCACAGTTTTTTAAAATGCGTCAACATATCCCTTTCTCTCAATGTTTTGCTCAATTCGACAATTTTTATCTTTGATGAATTTGGATAATTTAAATAGATCAATTCCATGCTACGTACACAAAGGGAAGTTCCCGTTTCAACTTGTTCATATTTCCAAGCACTGTTTTTGGCTTGACAAATTGCACCATGCATGTCTTCATCATGACTTTTGCATTTATCGCTTTGTCTTAATTTGCTATAGCTCACACTTATAACTTGCCACAAAAATCATTGCTTGCTTTTGATATTTTTGGACAATGCATGTTTCACGTGCGGTTGCTTTAATATTTTAAGTTAAATGAAACAGGCTTTTATTAAAATCTGGTAAAACCATTTTTTTGTCAAATTCGTATTGCTGCTCTATATATGGCGGTTCCGCTTTCTGCTAGTACATACAACTCTCTTTTAGGCAACTCTAGCTCTTCTTCCTCATTAGCGCAAATGGAAGGTAAAAAGGACAAAGGAAACGACAATGCCGTGATACAGATTAATACAGATACCGAAGAATCTCATTTAAGAGAGCAAGCAAAGAACTTGAAGTCAGCTGCTTCAAGAGAGGATGAAGACGAGGAGGAAGAGGAAGAGGAAGAGGAGGGGGAGGAGGATGATGAAAATATAATAATAGGTAAAGTAAAGGACATTTCACTCATGCTTGAGTTCATTATATTTGTGTCCATATTGTGCTTGTTAATTGCCAGCTTAGCCTTGAAAAAGTTGCAAAACCATGTCATATGGGATCTAGAGCTGTGGAAATGGTGTCTGTTAGCATTGGTGACTCTCTCTGGTCCTTTGGTTAGTCGATGCTTCATCACTATTACTGTTTTGCTCATTGAAAAAAAATTCATGCTTAAGCATTTGGTTCTGTATTTTGTTTATGGGTTGAGGGCAAGTGTGAGCGTTTTTATTTGGTTGACTTGTGTCCTTTTAGTCTGGATCTTTCTGTTTGACCATGGGTATGGGGTTAAGCGATCAAAAGAAACTAGTAAAATTTTCCATCACATTACAAGGACACTTGCTTCTTTTGTTGCTGGGCCTGCTGTTTGGTTCGTGAAGACTCTCTCAGTTAAGTTAATAAGTGTTTCTTTCCAAAGCAAGCGATTCTTCCATCGGATTCATCAATCGATCTTTCATCAGCACGTTGTTCAGGTTCTTTCAGCTCCACAAAAAGATAAGGTTAAAAAATTAAGGAACGCAAATATAGCGATGCAGTTTATTTCTAGGATTAACAAGGAAAAAAAGGCTAAAAGAATAACGACGATGGAGAAGATTTCTGCCTGTATCTTGCAAGGATTAATCAGTTGCAGTGGCTTAAAGTCGTCAATGTCAAGTGATCTTGCTTAGTTCAGTGAGATTAAAAGCGAATCAGAAGCTAAAAATCTCGCCGATAAGATTATCAAGAAGCTAGAAACGCCTCAAAGCGAGTGAGTCTAGTTACTTTAACTAAATAAAATTCCAGTTTCATATGATTTTTTTCGGAATCAATTCATCTCGTTGCTTTTATTTTGTTATTGTTAACAATGACTAGGTTTATCGGGGAGCAGAAGCTTAAGGCGTTCTTGGACGATGAGCAACATGTGAAAAAAATGCTGAAATTGTTTAGAGCGGTCAAGATTCTTTGGATTTAGATTCAATATTGAATTGAGTTGTGTTGTGCTGATTTTATTATGATCTTCAGTCAAGTCAAGGAGATACAATTGAATCAAACCAACCAAATTAAAAGTTGAACCATTTCGGGTTGAACCAATCGTAATTGAATTTAATCAAGCCAAACTGAATTAAATTTGGTCAATGTTCGGTTAAAAAAATTTCAAACTAAACAGTTTAGTGTTGAGGTTGATTCCTTTTGTCTCTTAGAGGAAAGAACCAAATTAGTAATAAAACAAACAATAAAACCCCAAACCAAAAGTAAATCGAAACTAACGAGAACAAATTAAAATCAAGCTCTTATTTAGTTCCTATTTCTAGAACAGATTGAGTTTGATTTGAATTTAGTTTGGTTTTTATTTATGGCATTTTATGGTTAATTATATATATATTTTTAATCTAATAACTATCAATCGCACTGTTTAAAAAGCCAAGCACGAAGCTCAACTTAGCACTAAATAAGTTCTTTAGTTAGATGCATTACTAAAGAACTCTTCTTAATTAAATGATAAATTTGTATTGCTAATTAAAAAAACCACAATAAATTTGCATATGAGATATATGAATTGATATAAATGTGTAATCAACATAACGATTATATATTTGTACGATATTTGGATCCATGATGACCTAATATTTGTTTTGACTTATAGAAATTTTTTTGTTAATAATTTTTAGATAAGAATACACTGTTAACAAAACCTTGATCGTTTAATGTTATAACTGAAAGCACACCAAAAGAACTTGAAAAAAAAATGCTAATAAATTAAAACTAATTCAAACTCATTTATACGTAGCCCAAAACACTAAATTGTCATATATCTCCTGCAATTTCTACTTCACTTGTCATACACCATCAACTCATCTTGTGATGAATGTTTGGGGGATATGCTTCGACGAAGACCAACAGTGATGAGCAGAATCTGGTGGCAGGGTTCCGCGAATAGGTATATCTTGTAAGAGTCTGGTAGCAGGGGAACAGGAGTAGAAATGTTCTGCTCGTCCATGAATACACCATCCGCGAGGCCGATCTCCTGTTAGAAGCATAAAGCCATTCCTGCTAATGGTTGAGGTGAGGAGACCCGGTCAACGACAGTTGGCGAAACGTGCACTCCAACCCGAGAATCAAGGCACGAAGACCACGCGACCACCCACGATTACGGAAACGGAGCACCCACTTCCGAGAGATGGGAAGGTAATGGGCGTAGGTTGAGGGAAGGTCTGAACTCAGGTGAAGCCTATAAAAAGGTGGCCAACGAAGGTAAAAGGGTTAGAACTTTTGATATTGAAACTGAATAAAGAGAGCATTGAATAATCCCAAAAACAAGCCTTAAGATTAGTGGCTAACGTTCCTAGGAACACAAAACCTTCATTTCTGACTTGAGCGTCGGAGGGTTTACGCCGGGAAAATAACCGGCGTGCTCTGACTTGTTTCTGTGTACGCAGGAATTTTTGGAGAAGAAAGCATACGAGGAGAGATTCTGATCGTGGTCGAGTTGATTGAGCAGAGATCTTGGTCGTAGTCGAGAAGGTAACCAGAATCTCGCATCAACAATGAAGTTGTTAGTATTACAGATAAAAGTTTATGATGACCGCAAAACCCTGAAGTGTTCTTTAAATGATGCCAAAACTGCCATCGAAGAATTAAACAGGATTCTTTCAGGAATTGTGGTTGTCGTGATCATCATAGTGTGGTTGCTAGTGATGGGTCTTTTGACTTACAAAGTAATTGCCGTCATTACATCCCAGCTTTTACTTCTGGCATTCATGTTTGGTAATACAGCCAGGACTTGTTTTGAAGCCATCATATTTGTATTTGTGACGCACCCATTTGATGTAGGCGATAGATGCTTTATTGACGGAGTACAGGTAAATTAATTAAATTGAGTTTCATACAAGATTGTGCTTACTTTATACTATCGGGCTCAGTTGCTTGACGCACACATTTTAAGTTGCAGATGGTTGTTGATGAGATGAACATTTTGACAACAATCTTTCTGAGATATGACAATGAGAAGATATATTATCCAAATTCAGTTCTAGGTACAAAACCCATCAGCAACTTTTACAGGAGCCCGCGAGAGATGAGTGATCCTGTGGAGTTTGCAATTGATGTTTTCACATCAGTTGAAGTCATTGAAAACCTAAAATCTAGAATAATAGAGTAAGTCAGTTCTTTTGAGATAATAATTTTCAGTTGTTTGTTATATCGTACTGCTGATGCTTATCTTTTGTCACTTTTTTTTTGCGCTTATTTTTTGTCAATGTTATTTAAATGCAGCTACTTGAAGAGGAAGCATTAGCATTGGAGTGGAGATCACAATGTGGTGGTGAAAGATATTGAGGATGTGAATAAAATGAAAATGGCTCTTTATGTTACTCATAAAATGAACTTTCAGGATTATATGAAGAAAATTAAACGGAGATCCAAATTAGTCTTAGAGCTAAAGAAAATATTTGAAGATCTTGGTATCAAATACAATCTTCTACCTCAAGAAGTTTGTGTTAGTTACGCAGGGCTCTAATCACCATGTGCTGAATATCAAACTCGGTATAAATAGATATTGGAAAGTAGAATCCATTTATTCATTATTTTGAGATGTAAATATATCTTTCTATATGTATTCCTAAATTACAGTAGACTTTGATTGCATAGCTTAATTATAGGGATCCTACCATGTATAGCAAGTCAGTCATTATGTATATATACTCAATCAAATATCAATGAAAATATGCTTCTGCCCATTCTACTTTTCTCTCATACTTTACACGGTATCAGAGCAAGGACTCGCTGCACTTTAATCTCTCGTGTAGCATCTCTCTTTCAGCCATCATGGCCCTTGAAGATATTCCAAAAACCAGCAGTTCTGATCCACAAAAATCAGAGATTTCTGCAGATTTCTCCAAGGCAGATCTCTCCAATCCCTTCTTTACTCACCATTCGGATAACCCCGGATTGATTCTCGTCTCCAAACCTCTAAATGAAGATAATTATTTTGGTTGGAAAAGGGCTATGGTTCGAGCTTTAAACTCCAAAAACAAGCTCGGATTTGTCAATGGTTCTATCAAAGTTCCTTCAGAAGAAACTGATCCTGAAGGCTATGCGATTTGGTCGAGATGCAATGATATGGTTCATTCTTGGATCGTCAATTCCTGCGATCCAGAAATAGCTGACAATGTCACTTATTATTCTACTGCTCATGAGGTTTGGGAAGATCTCTATGAGCGTTTCTCTCAAGGCAATACAACTCACATCTTCGAGATACAACGAGATATTGCTTCTCTTCGACAAGAGCAACTCTCTGTCTCAGCTTACTATACTAAGTTGAAAAGTTTATGGGATGAATTGGCAACACATTCAGACATAGCACAAGCCGATCGACATAAATTGATGCAGTTTTTGATGGGTCTAAACGAAACTTATAGTGCAATTCGAGGTCAAATCCTGCTCATGAATCCTTTGCCTTCTATTCGCCAAGCCTACTCTTCAATCTCCCAAGAAGAGAAACAGCGCCTCCTTAGTTCAGCACATACGAACACCGATTCAAACAGCAGCGCTGCTGCCATGGCTGTACGCAGCAAACCGACTCCTTCAGCAACAGGAAAAACCGAACAAACTCGGTCTCATGGGTTTCCAAATTCTCACGATCGAACATACTCTCAGGCGCCAGAACTTGTAGGACCTCAAGAAGGAGATCGGCGTCGATTTGGCTCTAGGATAGGTAGGCCTTTGTGTGATCGTTGTGGAAGTTTCGGCCATTGGATCCAGAAATGTTATAAGCTGCATGGATACCCACCATGCCATCCTAAAGCTAAAGTAAACTCAGGCCAAAATTCAAATCGGCATAAAGGTATTTCTGTGGCTAATCAAGTTGAAGGCTCACTTACAATATCCGATGATCAACTCAAGCAACTTTTGTCACTCCTGAATAATCAAAGTGAAGGTTCTCACTCCAAAGCAAATACGGTAACAAAGCCAAGTTTGTCTAAGATTGTTTCCCAAAATTGGATTATTGATTGCAGGGTGACAGATCATATTACTTCATCATATAAATTATTGCATAAAGATAACAATTGCTCGTTACCGCCTGTATTGTTGCCTAGTGGAGAAAGAGCAAATATTGTTGCAAAAGGGTCTTTACCACTCAATTCCGTCTATTATCTACATAATGTGTTATATGTGCCTACATTTAAAGTTGATTTGATGTCAGTTAGTCGTTTGACAAGAGGTTTGGGTTGTTCAGTGACGTTTTTCCCTTCTTAGTGTATTTTGCAGGATCTGGCTACGAGGAGGACGATTGGTTTAGGTAAACAACGAGATGGGCTATAATTTTTGGTGGCATTAGTGACGAAGCAATCTGTGACAAAACCTTCCTCACCAAAAAATCGACCAGCCTGCAATCTCACCATCTCATCCACCGACTTCTGGCATAATCGCTTAGGCCATGTACTACCTTCTCGTTTAAGTCTTATTGCTAAGAACTTTTTGAATTTTTCTGTTAAGTCTAATAATGTTTGCCCCATATGTCCGTTGGCTAAACAAAGTCGTTTTCCTTTCAATAACAGTGTTATTTCTTCTACAAAACCTTTTGAAATAATTCATTGTGATATTTGGGGTCGTTATCAACACCCTTCCTTTATCGGAGCTTATTATTTCCTCACTATTGTTGATGATTATACTCGTTTCACATGGATTTTTTTTATGCGACACAAAAATGAAACACAATCTCTTTTAAAATGCTTTTTCAGCCACGTTTCCACTCAATTTGACTGTCGCATTAAAACATTTCGCAGTGACAATGGTGGAGAATTTATCTCACTCTGATCTTTCTTTCAAGATCATAGTGTTGTTTTCCAAACTTCATGTGTTTACACGCCTCAACAAAACGGGGTTGTGGAACGCAAACATCACCATATCCTACAAGTAGCCCGAGCATTAAAATTCCAAGCACACCTACCAACCCAATTTTGGGGCGAATGTGCACTCACTGATGTACACATCATCAATAGGTTACCTTCTCCGATTATTTCTTTCAAAACTCCTTACGAACTTCTCTATTCAAAACCACCTTCTTTTTTCCATCTTCGTGTTTTTGGGTGTTTGGCCTATGCCACTAATGTTCACACTTCTCACAAATTCGACTCTCGTGCCATACCATCCATATTCATCGGTTATCCCATTGCTCGAAAGGGGTACAAATTATTTAATTTATCAACTAAAAAGATTTTTACAAGCCGGGATGTCAAATTCCACGAAACCATTTTTCCTTACTCATCCGTCCAACCCAAATTTTCTCTTCCCTTGATAGCCTATCAATCAAGCCCAATTCCTTTAATTCCTTCTTCCCGTGACTCATCATTCAACTCTCACGTCATTCCACCAAGCCCCATTCCCTCATCCCAACTCTCTCCCAATTCTCCCGATCAAATTTGCTCTTCTCCTCCCGTGGTAGAACCACCATCTTTCCCTCCCCAAGCTGTCCTTCGCACTTATTCCCGCCGTCCTAAACCTGTTGCCCCACTTGTCTCAACTGACCCATCCCCATTACCCTTCTCCTATCCATCTTCTCCGGCCCCACAGTCCTCGCCTCCTCCATTCCCTGAACCCACTGCATCACAAGAACCCGAACCCAAACCCGGACCTGAACTTCGTCGCTCCAACCGCAACACCGGTCCACCGGTCAAGCTCCACGACTACGTTTGCTCACATGTTTACTCCGACCAATTGGCCTCCTTAATTCCAGGTCTGACGAAAGGTACACGATATCCACTGGCTCATTATATTTCATATCACCGATATAAGCCTGCTTATCAGTCCTTTATTGCTCAAATCAGTCATCTCACAGAACCCAGGTCTTATTCAGAAGCTACTGTTCTCCCTGAGTGGCAAGCAGCAATGCGTTCCGAATTGTAGTCACTGCAGGAAAATGGTACTTGGTCTCTTACCTCTCTTCCGGCTGGTAAAACTCCAATTGGCTATCGTTGGGTTTACAAGATTAAACATAAGTCTGATGGATCTATTGAACGGTATAAGGCGCGACTTGTAGCCAAGGGTTTCACTCAATTGGAGGGAGTTGACTACCAGGATACTGATGGGTGTCGAAGCCAACAAAAATAAATTCCTACTCTAAATAAATTGTGTATAGTGATTGAGCAGGGTCGTGTCCACAGAGATCGGTAATTATTTAAATCCTTTTGAAACGTAAAACGTAAAATGAGGGAATTGTTTACAATAATAAAAATCAAATTAAAATAACAAGAATGCAAATTAAAGTTGTAATTCAAATTGGAGAAAGCTCTGGTTGAAGGAATTAACTCAGCTTGATTCGACTACTGATCATTGATTCAAATATAGATTATTATTATTACTTATGAATAGACCGGTTATAGCTACTGAGACCCTCTAATAGCCAATCTCTCCTTAACTAGTCGATAACCAAGGTACGACCGTTGGTTATTTCCCTAATCAATAGACAACCCTAGATACGATCATAGAATTTAATCAATTGACAACCTGAAAAACCAGAGAGACCCAAATCCTAATCAACACATATGATGATTCATTTAAATTAGATTGTTTATTCTCACAACACAACTCTCTGCTATGTTATTTGTCACAAACATTAAATTCTTCATACGATGAATCCTTTAATTGACAATAGATTAAGTTGATAATTAAATAGTGGCCAATTACCTAATTAACAAACATAATCATGAAAATAATACAGAGAATAAACAAATACCCAAAAAGCAATAAAACAATTAAAGCACAAGAAAGATCTCACAGTAGTGATGAATCAAAGCTTCATTATCCTTCAACCAGAAAAATAGGTTTAGTTCTTCATAGAGAGAAGAGAAAAATTAGATCTAGGGTTTCTTTCTCTCCAATCCCTAAATCCCCCTTTTTCACAATAGATTCCTCCTTTAAATACTCTCTCTCTCTTCTCTTTTAGAATTCTATTTAAAATAAAATCCTAATATCTGAAATATTAAATTCGTAATTACAAAAATAACCAAAAATACAAAACACGTTAAACTAAAACTGCAGGTCCGCAGTTGACAGCACGCGCCCACGCCTTATCAACAAAGTTCTTCTGACGCTCATAATTTCTCCAAGAGAACAATCATCCTTAAACATCATCTTATAGCTTAATTTTATCATCAATCAATAGAATTGCACCTACAAAAGTAAAACACAAGTAAATCACTATTATTAAGTGCAAAACATTGATATTAAGGGAAGTAAATAATGCAAAACTAGTGCATAAATTGCACTCTAACAAATTCCCCCACACCAAGATGATGCTTGTCCTCAAGCATATAACTCAAGATTAATCTCAAATCTCCACTCAATTCTCATCTCAACTCATCCAAAAACAATTTTAAGCAAGCATACCTCAAGAAATTAAGTCGATCAACATTCGAGAGACAAGGATTTTAAAGCATAGAATTTCATAAGATAGAATAAGAACATTCAACCACCAAGAAGATCCATTCAAAATTCAAGTGCAACAAGATTTAATAGCCCTCTCAATAACTTCACTCCATGCACTCAAAGTGTTTAGGGTGTCATTTATTCACTCAAATCAAATCAAAGAATGCTATTACCATAAGCTTGCTCATATATCACATCTCAATCCACAAAACATGAATAAAATGCAAAAATCTAAGGGTCTTAAAAGGGTTGTAATGGGGTTAAATAGGTTAAATGAAAAAGAAAGGTCTATGAAAGAAAAAGAGATCAAAATGAGAAGAATGAACTCATTGAATGAACTTATGATATCAAAATGCTTATTTCTACTCAAGTCACCACGAATGTAAACATTTTTTTTTCGATTTTTTTTTCGATTTTTCTTTTTCTTTTTCTTTTTTTTTCTTTTTTTTTTCTTTTTTCTCTTTTTTTCTTTTTCCCTTTTTTTTTTTTGATGAATCAAATAAAAGAAACGAACCTTGCACAATTTAATTCAAGCATAATGCTTGTTGATCTAATTGAGAAACTTTAATACAAGGTAGAAAAAGCAGCAAAATATATCCACACAATGAGTCCAAAAATCTCCTTAAATTGAGGCTCAAAAAGAAGAAAAATGGTTAAGTAGACGGAGAGAATTAGATGGGTAATGGTTAAGGCTCAAACAAAGATAGCAAATAAAGATCTTCGGGTAGAGAAAAAAAAAATTGCGAGAATAGAAAAATGGTAAATGGTTTGCCCTTATCATTTTAATGCATAAAATCCCGTAATGTGGCTTCAACATGCATAACAAAGCAAGTTCTAGAATAAACAAACTAGGATTGATATTCACATAACAAAAATAATTAGAGCAAAGTGGTTGCTCATAGGCTCAAATCCTCACAAAGTTGGTAAATTTGCCATCAAATCATGTACACTCTTCAAATGAATCAACCATCAATAGTGGTGTAGAATGAGAAGAAGGTATGAGTGAGATATAAAAGGAAAGGTAAAAATGATAAGAAGTGAGAAAGATGTATGTAGTAATATGAAAAGTGAAAGATAAAATGTGAGTGATGAAAGAGTATGATAGAATAAAAATAGATGTAAATAATTTGAGATAGATGGGAAAAGAGTAGTGAGAGAGAGAGGAAAAGAAAATTAATAATATATGAAGCATACTAACTCCAAAATCATTTAAGGATGAGTAGAGTGAAAACAATAATTCCAGACATCAATAATGCAAAAATCCCTCCCCCACACTAAGAACTGACATTGTCCCCAATGTAAGATAATCAAAGCTCACATAAAAATTAAAGCGTAAGGATAAAAGATTAAGGGCAAAAACTTCCCTGAATTGTGAGCTTTGATCCTCATAAGGTCTATGGGCTTGGCGGGAATGGTGGGATAAATCCCACACTCTTGAAGTATGCGGCCAAATTCTGCTCCATCTTGTCACGGATTTCGATTCACGGGCCTGGAATGCAGGTCGTAGGCTGGTTGCGTTGCGATTGCTGCTCGGCTGGAGCTTGCTTGATGGACGCGGGATGGCACTGATTGTGTTGCGCGCGCGCGCTGGGGCTGCTGGATCTGCGCGCTGCGTGGGCTGTGTTGTGCGCGAGAGCTGGGCTGACGCTGGTGCTGCGTTGCGTTGCGTTGCGCGCGCGGGTTTCGCTGGTGGGACTTCGTTGCGCGCTGCTGGGCTGCGAGACACGGGATGCTGGTGCTTGCGCTCACGGGATGGTGCGTTTTCCGGCGGGCTGGTTTGCTGCTGGTGTGCTGCAAGCGGCTGGAGAAGAAAACAAGTTCTGGAAAATTAGGGATTTTGTGAACAGTGAACAGTGATTTTCGATTTTTGGTTTTTTTTTTTTTATAAATAAATAAATAAAAAGAAAGAAATGAACGAAAAAAGAAAAAGAGAAAAAAAAAATAATAATTTTTTTTTTTTATCACTTTGAGACACTAAAAATTTCAGAAGTACTTTTCTAATAAGTACATGGGCACGCCTTATAAAAAATTTTCTTCTGACCAAAATAAGCAAACACATTAAATTTCAGAAGTACTTTTCTATTAAGTACGTGGGCACGCCTTAAAACTATGTTACTTTAAAAATTACAGAAGTACTTATTAGCTAAGACGTGGGCACGCCTTATCAAAAATTTTCTTCTGACCAAAATAAGCAAAATTTTTCTTTTTCTTTTTTTTTTTTTTTGAATCAAAATTAAAAGAAGATATAACAAAAACCAAAACAAACAAATCATTTGGGTTGCCTCCCAAAAAAACGCCTTTGTTTTATGTCTTTGGCTAGACACATTTATGCATCAATCTCCATAATTGGGACTCTCGAGAGCCACATCCTCCACAATATTCACCGAAAAACCTTCATAAAAAGGTTTTAAGCGATGACCATTAACCTTAAAAACTTTGTCAGAGGTCGGGCTCCGAATCTCAACTGCACCATAAGGAAAAACATTAGTAACAATAAAAGGTCCAACCCAACAAGAACGTAATTTACCCGGAAAAAGTTTAAGCTTAGAATGAAAAAGAAGAACTTTTTGACCAACAGAGAACTCCTTTCTCAAAATCATTCTATCATGAAATGTCTTCGTCTTTTCCTTGTAAAAAATTTCCTGCGCTATAGGGTTAATAACATCCACAGAAAATACCGAATGTTCCTCACTAGGATATTTCATGGCATCATTCATATTGAATTCTATAACCTCTCCATCAAACTCCATAGTGAGAGTCCCTTTATGTATATCCATTTTAGTCCTAGCAGTCTTAAGAAAAGGTCTTCCTAGCAAAATTGGGATAGAATTAGAGGAGTTATCATCTTCCATATCAAGTACATAAAAATCAGCAGGAAAAACCAACTCATTAACTTGTACTAAGACATCTTCTAATACCCCATCAGGATATGCATTAGACCTATCAGCTAGTTGAATTATCACACCAGTTTCTTTTAATGGACCAATATTCAAAGATGAATAAATGGAACGAGGCATGACATTAATAGAAGCTCCTAGATCTAACAAAGCCTTTTCAACTCTAACACTACCAATTTTACAAGGGATAGTAAACATACCTGGATCCTTGCACTTAGGAGGTAGTTTCTTTTGAAGAACTGCTGAAACATTCTCCCCCATGTGAACTTTTTCATCTCCTCTTAATTTTCTCTTGGAGGTGCACAGTTCCTTAAGGACTTTAGCATATCGAGGTATTTGTTTTATAGCATCTAATAAAGGAATATTTACCTCAACCTTGCAAAATGTCTCAAGGATGTCTTTCTCTTGTTCCTCCTTCTTGGATTTTGCAAATCGGCTTGGAAAATGAGGAGGTATCACAATAGGTAGGGGTTTCGCTTTGGTGGGTTGCGCATCTTGAGATTTAGGTATCAATTCATTCTTCTCAAGCTCTTCTTCTACATGCTTTGTCACTTTCTTACTAGGCTCTTGCAACTCCTTCCCACTTCTAAGGATGACAGCACTAACGTTTTGCTTTGGATTCACCTCAGATTGTGAAGGCAATCTCCCTAATACTTGAGACTCCAGACGGCTCACTGTAGTCGCCAGTTGACTCATTTGGTTCTCCAAGTTCTGAATGCTTGCTGTAGTTGCCTGCTGAAATTGTTGAGTGTTAGTCGCAAGTGATTTAACAATTTCTTCAAGAGATATACCTGACTTGGAGTTTGACTGTGGAGGTGTTGGTTGTCTTGGTGGATACTGTTGTGGGAACCCTGACGGCCTAACTCCATAGCTGAAGTTCGGATGATCCTTCCATCCCAAATTGTATGTTTGTGCATAAGGATCATACCTCCTCTGAGGCATGCCTGGAAATCCTCCAACTGCATTGGCTTGTTCAACGGGTTCTTCTTGAAGTGTAGGACACATATCAGTTGAATGACCCATATTGTAACAAATGCCACAAGTCTTCACCTGTTGCACGTTACCTACAACAAACTTTTCCACAAGAGAAGTAAGTTTATCTAAACGTTGTTCAACAGAAGAAATATTTACCTCATTCACCTTCCTTGAAGTGAGATCTTGCCTGCTGCCAAATTGTTGTGCATTGGCAGCCATATTTGAGATCAACTCCCTTGCTTGAGTAGGGGTCTTGTTCACCAACACACCTCCACTAGCAGCATCTATCATACTCCTATCCATCAATGATAATCCTTCGTAAAAATATTGAATAAGAAGTTGATCAGAAATCTGATGCTGAGGACAGCTGGCACACAATTGTTTGAATCGCTCCCAATACTCATACAAAGTCTCCCCAGGAAGTTGTCTGATCCCACAAATATCTTTTCTAATGTTGGCAGCTCTTGAAGCAGGAAAGTACTTCTCAAGGAATTGCTTCTTCAAACCATTCCACGTTGTAATTGATCCAGGAGGCAAGTAGTACAACCAATCTTTAGCTAGCCCATCTACAGAGAACGGAAAAGCACGCAGCTTAATCTGCTCTTCAGTCACGCCTTGTGGTTTCATACTTGAACACATAACATGAAACTCCTTGAGATGTTTATGAGGATCTTCACCTGCAAAACCATGAAACTTGGGTAATAAATGAATAAGACCAGACTTTAATTCAAAATTTACCTCCAAGTCTACATATTGAATGCAGAGTGGTTGTTGATTCAAGTCTGGTTCAGCTAACTCTCTAAGAGTTCTTTCTACAGGTGCAGGTCTATCCATCACTTGTTCTTCTGAATCGCTAGATGATTCAACTAAATCAGGCACCGTATCTGTTTCAGAAAGCAAAGACAACGAGGATCGTTGCTTAGCTCGCTTCGTCTGCTGTCTCAGCTGGCGAGCTGTCTTCTCAATTTCAGGATCAAACGAAAGTGTACCTGTACGAGAAGAACGAACCATACACCAAGTAAAACGTAAAAAGGATTAAATAAATGACACCAATCCCCGGCAACGGCGCCAAAATTTGATGGGTGTCGAAGCCAACAAAAATAAATTCCTACTCTAAATAAATTGTGTATAGTGATTGAGCAGGGTCGTGTCCACAGAGATCGGTAATTATTTAAATCCTTTTGAAACGTAAAACGTAAAATGAGGGAATTGTTGACAATAATAAAAATCAAATTAAAATAACAAGAATGCAAATTAAAGTTGTAATTCAAATTGGAGAAAGCTCTGGTTGAAGGAATTAACTCAGCTTGATTCGACTACTGATCATTGATTCAAATATAGATTATTATTATTACTTATGAATAGACCGGTTATAGCTACTGAGACCCTCTAATAGCCAATCTCTCCTTAACTAGTCGATAACCAAGGTACGACCGTTGGTTATTTCCCTAATCAATAGACAACCCTAGATACGATCATAGAATTTAATCAATTGACAGCCTGAAAAACCAGAGAGACCCAAATCCTAATCAACACATATGATGATTCATTTAAATTAGATTGTTTATTCTCACAACACAACTCTCTGCTATGTTATTTGTCACAAACATTAAATTCTTCATACGATGAATCCTTTAATTGACAATAGATTAAGTTGATAATTAAATAGTGGCCAATTACCTAATTAACAAACATAATCATGAAAATAATACAGAGAATAAACAAATACCCAAAAAGCAATAAAACAATTAAAGCACAAGAAAGATCTCACAGTAGTGATGAACCAAAGCTTCGTTATCCTTCAACCAGAAAAATAGGTTTAGTTCTTCATAGAGAGAAAAGAAAAATTAGATCTAGGGTTTCTTTCTCTCCAATCCCTAAATCCCCCTTTTTCACAATAGATTCCTCCTTTAAATACTCTCTCTCTCTTCTCTTTTAGAATTCTATTTAAAATAAAATCCTAATATCTGAAATATTAAATTCGTAATTACAAAAATAACCAAAAATACAAAACACGTTAAACTAAAACTGCAGGTCCGCAGTTGACAGCACGCGCCCACGCCTTATCAACAAAGTTCTTCTGACGCTCATAATTTCTCCAAGAGAACAATCATCCTTAAACATCATCTTATAGCTTAATTTTATCATCAATCAATAGAATTGCACCTACAAAAGTAAAACACAAGTAAATCACTATTATTAAGTGCAAAACATTGATATTAAGGGAAGTAAATAATGCAAAACTAGTGCATAAATTGCACTCTAACAGATACTTTCTCTCCAACAGCAAAAATAATTTCTGTTAGTTGCTTGTTGGCATTAGCTGCTGCCCGTGGTTGGTCTCTTCATCAACTCGATGTCAATAATGCCTTTCTTCATGGTGACCTCCAAGAAGAAATCTACATGTCTCTGCCGCCAGGTCTTCGGCGACAGGGGGAGGAACACTTGGTTTGTCGCCTCCACAAGTCATTATATGGGTTGAAACAGGCCTCTCATCAATGGTTTGCTAAATTCTCTGAGGCCATACGTTCAGTTGGATTTGTACAATCAAAAGCTGACTACTCTCTGTTCACCAGGAAGCAAGGCAAGTCCTTTACTGCCCTTTTGATATATGTTGACGACATTTTAATCACTGGCAATGATCTTGTGAGTATAGCTGATATCAAAAAATTCTTGCATAATCAATTTCACCTTAAAGATCTAGGAGACTTGAAGTATTTCCTTGGTATTGAGATTTCTGCATCTAGGAAGGGCATTTTTATTTCTCAGAGAAAGTATGCATTGGAAATTATTAAGGATGCAGGGTTATTAGGGGCAGCTCCCATTAATACTCCCATGGAACGTGGCTTAAAGTTGTCTGATAAAAGTGAGCCACTCAAAGACCCATGGCGATATAGGCGATTAGTTGGAAGATTAATATATCTCATAGTTTCGAGGCCCGATATCACATACGCTGTCCATATATTGAGTAGATTTATGCACCAACCTCGGAAGGATCATTAGGAGGCAGCCTTACGAGTTGTGCACTATTTAAAATATGCTCCTGGCCAAGGCCTCTTCTTCTCATCAATTAGTGATCTTCGGTTGCGAGCATACTGTGACTCGGATTGAGCAGGATGCCCCCTTACAAGAAGATCTACTACGGGGTATTGTGTGTTCTTGGGACCTTCGTTGATTTCATGGAGATCGAAGCGCCAGAAAACCGTCTCCCTTTCCTTAACCAAAGCAGAGTATCGTGTAATGACTGGAGCTTGTTGTAAATTGACATGGCTTTGTTACTTACTTAGAGATTTGGGGATTTTACATCAAGAGGCTGCATTGCTATATTGTGACAATAAGGCTGCATTACATATAGCAGCTAATCTAGTTTTTCATGAACGTACAAGGCACATAGAGATGGATTGTCATTATATAAGAGACAAGATACAAGAAGGTTGTGTAATAACGAGATTTGTAAGTTCCGCAAATCAGCTTGCTGATGTGTTGACCAAAGCTTTGGGAAAAGAAGTTTTCATGCCTATGGTTCGCAAGTTGGGAGTGCTGGACATTCACTCTCCAACTTGAGGGGGAGTATTGGAAAGTAGAATCCATTTATTCATTATATTGAGCTGTAAATATATCTTTCTATATGTATTCCTAAATTACAGTAGACTTTGATTGCATAGCTTAATTATAGGGATCCTACCATGTATAGCAAGTCAGTCATATATGTATATATACTCAATCAAATATCAATGAAAATATGCTTCTGCCCATTCTACTTTTCTCTCATACTTTACAATAGAGACCAATTGGCCCAATTTTTAGAAGTTTCTGAGTTGAGTAAGCTTATGTGAAATGTGTTGGTTTAGACTTGTGGAGGTAATTTTAGTAGGTAAAATTTGTGGTGAGTTTGTGTAGTTGAAATGTGTGGTGACTGATGAGTTTAGGTAGTTGAAATATATGGTTATGATTTGTTTGCTTCAGGTATAACCAAATACACCAACTCTCCTTTGGTTTACACAGCAAGAAGTGCGCATGAGTTTTTTAGTGGAGTCGGAGAGATCTAAAGTATTTCACTTGTCTTATATTTACTTGATATATGTGATTAATAATTTGGTTGACTCATCAATAATTATTATACATAATTATACATTTATTAATTATCTTTATTATCTCAAAAAATTTAACTCTAATGTTTTATAATAAATAAAAATATAATATTAAAATAAATGTCAAAATACATACATTTTAAAATAATTTCAATATTTAAAAAATATTGTAATGTTTTACAATCTATTAGATATATTTTATTATATTAAGGAAAATTTCCAATATATAGAATCATAATATTAAAATAAATGTATTAAAATTTAAATTATTTTGAATATTATGTAAAATAATAATTTTAACATTATTAGTTTGTGAGAGATTTTTTCTAATTGTAGAACGTATTTAATGCAAATATTTATTTAAAATCTTTACAACAATTAAATATATATCGTTAAAATAAATATAATAATTTACACATTTAGATTTATTAAAATATTATTAATCTACTGCACATATTATATTATTTATATAATATTTGTATTTATCAAAAAATTTAAAGTTAATTTTTTTGGGATAATAGAGATAAAAAGTATAATTGTCAAAAGGGAGTCTTGGTGTACTTTTTTTAGAACTTGGGGTATTGTTGACTATTTTCCCACACCTGGAGGGTATAGATGTCCTTTTCCCTTAATTATATGATAATTATTCAAAATGAATATATAAACGTATATATGTATGTATGAAAATCACTCTCTTTTAAAGTGAGGATGCCACTAACAAATAAAAAAATATATAGATTTTAATACCCTAACAAACAAAAAATACAATTTTTAATGTATCAAAATTTATGTTTTTTGTATTTTAGTAATATTCCTATTTTAACAAAAGTGAGAATGTTTTCACTGAAGAAGAACTATAAATATATAAAATGGAAATAGTACTATTCTAAAATTTCTCGTTGTATTGAGTGAAGAAATAAAAGTTATAGTAACGGATGAAATAAAGAAGTTGTTTGATTGTTAAAATTCTCCAACACCATGTGATAACCTTGGCTGTCTGTGTCATAGTTATAGAACTGGGAACAATCTTGTAACTAGAATGATAACTCGGCAAATAAAAAATTAATTTTAATAATAATAACATACAATAAAATCTTCATAAAATAATATTATTAGAACTATGAAAAAAAATACTATTTTAGCGATATTATTTACTTATCAATAAATAAATAATTTATTAATTTAACGTTAAATGAATATTTATTAATTTAAAAATATTTTATCTTTTAATTATTTGTGTCATTTTAGTATGTGTACTATTTTTCTGACTTAAGATCTATGTATAAATTTCAAAAGATATTATGTATATACAAAATATATTAACAAATGTTGTGAATAAATGAACAGAAGCACAAAAGTTAATTTAAGTATATTGTACATAGATATAAAATTGATGTATGTACTTCTCAAATTTAATATCCTGAAAGATAAAATGTTTCATATGCTTAAAATACATAGGATACAAATTCCATAAATACATCAATTATTAACTTTATTTAGCTTGTTTAAAGCAAAACATGTGTCTCGTTCTTGTAACTTTTGTGCTCATTCTTTAGCTAAATTGGCTTTAGAAAGAGCTCACTTTGATGTTCGGTGGGGAAACTTCCCCCCTGAAATCCTGCATGTACTTTGAGTGTGGATTAAATGAAAGTTTTACTTTCCTATTAAAAAAAAAAAATTATTTTTAGTCTCAAATCATTAAATAAATATTTTGAAAAATAGTTGAATTGAGAAAATTGAAGTTGTCAAGAAAAAAAATCATTAATATTATGAATTTTATGTTATTTATTATTAATTATTTTTGTAATTGACTGATTATTAATTTATTATTTCATTAGGCTTTAAAGGATTCGAGAAAAAAAATATTATCTTATGCATTTAAGGAGATTATTAATTTAGTACATAAGTTCAAATTAGAATGAAAAATCTTCATTATTTAGTCAAGATTACTAATTTATCGAACAATTATTTATCGAGTAAAGTAATTCATATGAGCATTATTTCCCAATCAAAAAACAATCGCATAGAGACAAATACCCTTATTATTATTCTTTTATACTTGAGGAAGCGAGGAAATTTTATTCAAATAAGAGAAAATTAGAGCAAAGCTATGGAAGGACTTAATTAAACCTTACCCCTATGAACGTCCATTTTTCTACTTCGCATGAAGCGAACCCAAACTAAACCAGCTCTTCACAGGCATACGATCACCAAACAATCTAGAATGCATACGGCACATGAAATTATCTATGCTGACACTTGGGCCTTCATGCTTCGATGGGGACACTGCGCAAGATGACGATCTCAACCGTGAGCCCCCACCGAGTTGATTGATAATTGATGACTAATTGATATTTGAAATCCTGTCTCAACGACCTACCTGCTCCGAAAAAAATTGTTTGAATTATTGCTAACACCAGCTGTGCTTTCTTTGTCTTTTGGTCCCTCAGATTGATTGAAAATTGGCAGCATTATATCTGTCCCTTTCGCGTAAACACTGATATCAAACACTTAATGCGTGCCAGCAGAAACGTTGAAAAGGGCACAAGCTAGCTACGATTCCAAGTCAAAGATTCGATCAATTGAAATTTGATTTGCCATGTGCACCACGGAAAGTTTTCTTCTGAAAAATAAAGGCAAATTTAAAGAATTATACGATGAAGACACTAATTATTTTTGGATGGTCTTTTGAAAGGCTCAAAAAATATTATTTTAGGGACGTTATTTATTTATTGACCATAAATTAAATCATATTGACATCATTTCCCAATCCAAAAAACAATTATACTGAGATAATCAGATAAATATCTTTTTTTTCCCCCCAATATTCATATGATACTCGACAAAGCTGAAATTAGAAAAACATTACAGTAAAACTATAGAACCTGAAAAAGTAAAAATCAAAATGCTTGAAATCAATAAAATCGTGAGCTAACTTTTACCAAAGAAATATTTGATATATATACAAGATTGTGTCTAGAGTTTAGGCCGAGATTCCAGCTATCAAAAAAGGAAAAATGAATTTCTAACGGTTAGTCAAATCTAGGCTATTATTCTTGCTTGTAAAGAGGATTTTAAGCATTCGTATCAGTATTTGATTATGCTGATTGATCACCGAAAAATCTGAAAATGCATACAGCACATGCAGTTACTTATATTGACAATTGGGCCTTCATGCTTGGATGAGAGACTGTGCAATGACGGTCTCAACTGTGAGCCACACGCCGAGTTGATCGATAATTGATAACGGATTGATATTTGATTACATTTGTTTGAATGATTGCTAATGTTAGCTGTGCTTTCTTTAGTCTTCTGGTTTCTATTGATATTGAAAATTGGCAGCGTATGTACAATATTGCTTCTTACAATAGCGAGCAGCCTGGAAAGGGAATTAGCTAGACTCCAAGTTAAATATTCGATGAATTGAAATTTGATTTAAGCGAAAGACCCATTGTGTATTTCTTTAATATTGCTTTCTTACATGCACTACGTACTGAGAGTTTTCTTCTAAAAATAAAGGCAAAAGTAAAGAATTATATGATGATCGCACAAATAATTTTGATATTTATTATTTTTTAAAAATTCAGTTTTGGTAAGATCGTCCGACTCTACAAAAGCTTTTTTAAAAAATCTTACTATTTAAATTCCTAAAATATTCAAGATACCCACTTTTTAATGAAAACAATTTATTACTAGATTACTCATTGTGTTATTTATTGTTAATTACAACATAGCAAAGTTAAATAAAATATTTTACTTTGCTATGTTGTAATTAACAATAAATAATTTTTAAAAATTAAAAATTAATTTTGATAATTATTATTATTTTAAAATTTAATTTTGGTAAGATCGTCCGACTTTACAAAAGATTTATTTAAAAAAAAAAGAGATTATTTGAACTCACTAAAATATTCAATATACCCACTTTTCAATGAAAAACGTTTATTACTAGATTACTCATTATGTTATTTATTGTTAATTACAACATAGCAAAGTTAAATAAAATATTTTACTTTGCTATGTTGTAATTAACAATAAATAATTTTAAAAAATTATAAATTAATTTTGATATTTATTATTTTTTAAAATTCAATTTTTGTAAAATCGTCTGACTCTACAAAAGATTAAAAAAAAGATTATTTGAACTCACTAAAATATTTAATATACCCACTTTTTAATGAAAAAAAATTATTACTGGATTACTCATTGTATTATTTATTGTTAATTACAACATAGAGAAGTTAAATAAAATATTTTACTTTGCTATGTTGTAATTAACAATAAATAATTTTGAAAAATTATAAATTAATTTTGATATTTATTATTTTAAAATTCAGTCTTGGTAAGATCGTCTACCGCTACAAAAGATTTTTTTTTAAATGAAATTTTTTGAACTCACTAAAATATTCAATATACCCACTTTTAATGAAAAAAATTATCAATGCTTTTTGGTGGGGGGGGGGGGCATGGAAATTGGGATTTATAATAGATATGTTATCATTTTTTAACCAAAATTTATCTAAAAAACCAAACAGAAACCGAATCACAATCAGCATATCTAAACTTGACTGATCAATACCTATATACTATGAATTTTGTTTTTCTTTTTTGTATTATAATTTGAATGGTGAAAATTAAAACTTTGAGAGAGAAAGTTTTACATAGATAGAGTTTTTGATAAAGAGAAATGTTGGAGAGAGAAAACATTATTCCATTTCTCTAACTTCTATAATTTAATGTAATTTTTTTGTTTGAATCCATATTTATTATTTTCACCAAATTTTTGCTACTATTTGATTCAAGCCAAATGATTGGGTTTCACTAGATTCAACTCAAATCTAATTCAAACAAATGAATTTATATTTGAGAGGAACTAGTAATAAGTTTAGGTTTAGATGCAGATAGAGATGCCCAATGGGCAGGGTGGCATGTGGCACGGCATGACGTGAGCATGTTTCGATAGGGCACGTGGTACGACACGAAATACATGTGGGCCGGGCCGAGCCTAGAATTTTTTGCACACGAGCTTTAAAAGCACGACACCATTAGAGATGAGCCAAAGCAAGATATGAGAAAAGGCACATAATAACCGCGCTTGATTAGTGGGCTAACATGTGGCCATCAGCCATCAATAGCACGTGGATCAAAATATATCAAAGTAAAATTTTTTAATGAAAAATAAATATAAAATGTTATGATTTTACAAATATCTTGAAATTAAAAATTTTAATATATATTTTTAGCACAGGCTTTTAAAAATTAATTTAAGTTCTAGTTTAAATAAATATTCTAATTTTTTATGTTTATAATTTATTAAATGAATAAATAAATATCACGATTTTAATAAATAAAATTATAAATATCATGATTTTATAAATGATAAATAAAAAATTTTACGACATTGATATTTCATTTATGAAATCATAACTTAGTTAATACTTAATGGAGATATGTTTCATTTGTGAATGAAATATTTTTCATATTTATATACAAAAAATGAAATACTAACTAGGCAACCCAAGAGGGGGGTGAATTGGGATTTTAAAAATTATCCTAGGCAAACCACACAACAATTTAATCTATTGCCTTAATCAAATTGAAAACAATAAATTCAATCGTGCACAATATTAAAAGAGTAAGGGAAGAGAAAACAAACACAATGATTTTTACGTGGTTCGGCAATCCCCGCCTACGTCCACGCCTCCAAGCTCACCGGGCTTGAGGATTTCACTAAGCTAGCCTCCCAAGACTTCAAACGCTTACAATTGACTTCCAAGGTGTCAATGGACCTTTACAACAAAAGATTATCCCCAATCTCTTAACCCAAGTGTATCCCAATACTTACAATCTTTTAACTTGATTTTACAAAAAAGATTACAAATGAATCTCTCTCACACAATGTGTTTGATCACAAGTGAAAGCTCAATGTGTGAATGAATGAGATGAATACAAAGATTTAAAGCTCAATGAAAGTTGTATTCTCAATATTTTGCTCAATGATGATCGTTGGAATTCTTCTTGTTTGAATTGGATTGAGCTTATTTATAGTTGGAGCTGAAAAACTAGCCGTTATAGACTGTTTGCTCGAAAACGGTTCGCCGTTAACCATTAACGGTTAACCGTTTAGGCCGGTCAAAGTTACCGTTGGGCCAATTTTTAATTAAACGGTTAGCTGTTTAGGCTTACCCTTTCGCCGTTAATTTCCAGAGACCTGCAAAACAAATTTGGTTTAACCGTTCTTACTAAACGGTTCAAGGTTAGCAGTCTGGAAATAATCAGTTAACCGTTTTCAGTAAACGGTTCACCGTTAGTTTCCAGAATCATCATTTTAACAATACTTTGTAGAACATGCTTTCTGGAAATTATTGGTTAGCCGTTTTTAAATAAACGGTTAGTCGTTTGCTCCAGTGATTGCTACAGTGAAATTATTTTCCAAATTTACAGTTTGACCCCAAAACTTTATAAAACTGTATTACGACCCAAAATGTTATGAAACGTTGCACATAGGTCCAATTTCAAAATTTTTAAGAAATGCTTTGTTAATCCCAAAACTTTCTGAAATTATGGTATAGCCCAAAATGCTATGACACTTTTCAAATAAGTCATTCTCCAAAATTTCAAGCAATACTTGTTTATTTCAAAGTTTTCAAAATTCTTTCAATTAAACCATAAACTTTGAAAAACAACCAATTTCATAAAATCATTTTTCCATTAAAGATAAAACCTTTATAATGTAAAAATAATAATTTATTTAAAAAGAATATTAAATAATTTGGGCTTAAAAGATTAATCATTCTTAATCTTGTTTGTTATCATCAAAATCAACATTATGAAAACATATATGTTAACAATCTCCCCCTTTTTGATGATGACAAACGTTTCATGTATTTAAAAAAAAGATTGCACAAATTGCTCCCCCTAAATGTAAATACATGCATTCTTACAATTATTTAATATTCTCTTACAATTTAGCTAAATTAACAAATTTAATTACATGCATTCTTCTCCCCCTCATCATCAAAAAGAAAACTTAGTGGAAAAGAAAATGAGTGGCAAATTTGTTACCCATGTAGCCGAGTAGAAATTTTGACACATTCTCCCCCTATCAACAAGCATTACCTCAAATACAAGTTTAGTAATATTACTCCCAAAATATTATAAATCATGATACATGCCAACTCCATACACAAATCATCACACAAAAATATCATGAACCATTATTCTATCAATTACCAAGTCAACAACTCATAACATGAAATTATCATATAAAACACCCATGTAATCATCATATCTCAAAAACATCAAATCATCACCATAATCAAAACAATTACTCAAAATACATATTATTCTCTTCCTTTTGATAACATCGAAATGATATATTATTTTGTTTCCCCCTTTGGACAACAAAAAAAAAAATTCAAAATGCATATTATCCAAAATCATATTATATGCTCCCCCTAAATATATGGCCAATTTAAAAATTTAACCGAAATGATTTTATCCAAAAACATATTATATTTGTCTCCCCCTTAAAAATGAACAAATTCTCAAATACACAACATGGTTAAAAACACTTCCATATAAGCTTAAACAATAATAACCAACTAACAACTCCTTCAATTCATCAAGCAACGCACATATAATCATCAATTACCAAAATCATCAAGAAATCAAATCATTCCAAGTTTATGCCGAATTTTTGAAAATTCTTCTTCGCAAAGAGGTTTTGATTTCTTTACCAAATTGGCATGCATATTATCAAATATTCAAACTCCATAATTATCAATCACATTTTATAAATAAAGACAACTAAACTCATCAAATATCTAATGTGACATTCAATATAAAAAAAATCTCATATACTTAAAATTCTCGAAGTATATGTATTTCTCCCTTTTTCGATATCATTTAAAATAAGTAAGACATATTCAACAATACATCGATAAAGTACAAAAAATGCATTCATTCACTAATCATAGATTGCATAAGATCAAAGCTTCATTAAATACAATGTAATCATCAATGCACATTCTTTATCATCAAAACTTAAGTAAAAACATAAGTACGTAATGGCAATATATAAATCATCAAAATCAACATAACTATTAAGAAAAGCCATAATTATGAGTTAAAGAACAAGTGATCAAATCCGTTATTACAAATGCTCACATATATTTTTAAGTGATGATATAGTAGTTACACCTTGTGATGGATCTTTCAAAATTAAGTTCTTAAGGTGAGAAGAAACATACATCTACTCTTTGGGAATGTATGAGAAAGTACCTTCATTTTACTCCGCATTTATTTCTTCGTGTTGCTCCTCTTGATTTTCAAGTGGTGTGTTCTTTTAGCTATCATTTGATAATCTTCTTGTAGCTTTTCATCTACATTATCATCAACAACAACTTTCTCCGTAGATGAAGAATTAGACTCATCAAATATAACATGTATAAATTCTTCCACAATCAAAGTTCTTTTGTTATACACTCCATAAGTTTTGCTTGTGTTTGAATAGCCAAGAAAAATACCAACATCAAATTTTGGATCAAATTTGCCAAGATTATCTTTTGTGTTCAAAATATAACATTTGCATCCAAAAACTTTGCAATAACTAATGTTGGGTTTTCTATATTTCCAAAGCTCATAGAGAGTATTATTGAGATGATGTCTAATCAATGTGGTCTTAACCATTTTTTGAATAGACCTATCCTTTCTCTCTACAACTCCATTTTGATGTGGAGTTATAGGTGATGAAAATTTATATTCAATGGCAAAATCATTACAAAAAAATCTCAAATGCATGATTTTCTAATTATCCACCATGATCATTTCCAAAGCTCATAGAGAGTATTATTGAGATGATGTCTAATCAATGTGGTCTTAACCATTTTTTGAATAGACCTATCCTTTCTCTCTACAACTCCATTTTGATGTGGAGTTATAGGTGATGAAAATTTATATTCAATGGCAAAATCATTACAAAAAAATCTCAAATGCATGATTTTCTAATTATCCACCATGATCACTTCTAATGCAAGAAATAACATATAACTCATCTATCATGCATATACATCACACAATCATGAAATATGTAAGTATTCGAAGATTGAGAATTAAAGCATATCACTTATTTATCATGCTTAGGCATTACATAATCATAAAAATAAATCCATCATGATGAGTTGACAAGCTATCATCATATATATATATATAGCCATACATCATGATAAAACATTCAATGTTAAATACAATGATAATTCCATCATGTAAACATACAAGCATACTTTCGCAAATTCATTTATCATGATTCACTCAATATAGTAAATAGCTAAGATAAACTTATCCATATCATGTTAAACTTTATCCACATCATGTTAAACTTATCCACATCATGTTAATGCACTTAATGTTATGATACGAAATGAAATGTTAAATATTTACTAAGATTAAAACATCATCACTTATAATCAATAAGGAAATAATAGTTAGCAAAACACTTAAATCATCTTGCCTTATTATTTTTGCTTAGATCATGATCAAGTGATTATCCTCATAAGCTTCATCAAGGAACTCTTCATCATTCCTTGATTGTGGTACCTACAAAGAAAACATTCACATTGTGCCCTTTGGTACCCAAATACTCTTGGGTCCTTGAGTGTTAGCAATGATTCCTTTTGGAACCCAAATACATTTTGCTCCATAATACACATTTCTTTTAATTGGACATTTATTCTTCATATGACTATTTTGATTGCAATAATGACATACAATTTGATCATTAATGGAGGTAGTTTTAACAAAATAACTCTTATAATATTTTTGTTTCAAATTTAGCTTATAACCGATACCTCCTTTATCAAACACACATTTTTGTGAATTAAGCAAGTTATCTAACATCTTTTGCCCATTTGTGAACTTTAACACAATTTGATTTAGTTCATTGCTCTTTTTCTTAAGTACTTCATTTTCTTTCATTAATTCACCAACATGTGATTTTTCATGCTCATATGAAGTTCTTTGCTTGCATTTAAATGATGCAATTCTATCATGCAACATTTTATTATCCAACTCTAGTCCTTTAATCTTTTCATTTAATGAATCATTGTATTTCTGTAAAGCATCATTTTCATTTTTCAAGTCATCTACATATGATTCTAGATGCTCATGTGAAGTGCTAAGTTTCTCATTTGATAATGCAACTCTATTATGCAAGGTTTTATTCTCTAATTCTAATCCTTTAATCTTCTCATTCAATGACTCATTGCATTTTTGCATGGCATCCTTTTCATTTGTAGATTCTAGCAATTTCTTTTTAAGGCATGCATTCTTTTTACCAATTTTCATCAACTCATCATGCATTTCTTTAAAAGCATCATACAATTCATCATAGGTTGGATCACTTACCTCATCAAGTTCATCATCCGATTCATCTCCAATTGCCATAAGTGCAAAATTCGACACTTCATGAAATTCCTCCTCGTTTGTAGTCTCCTCATACACAATTTCAAGTTTTCTCCAAATTTCACAAGCATTAGAACAATTTGAAACTTTATGAAATTCATTTTTATCTAAGGCACAAAATAAAGCATTCATAGCCTTGGAATTTAAAGTCATATTTTTCTTATCCAATTCACTTAAAACATTCTTCCTAGGACTGAATGAACCATCACAAACTATTTCCCATAGTTCATAATCTAAGGCTTGTAAAAACACTCTCATCCTAGTTTTCCAATAAGGATAGTCATTACCATCAAAGAATGGAGGTCTAGTGGTGGATTGGCCTTCCATGAAAATTGAGCTAATTTGGGTTGCTATAGATCTTTAACTCTAGACGGTTAAGTCTACAAAAGAGCACCTCGCTCTGATACCAAATGAAATACTAACTAGGCAACCCAAGAGGGGGGTGAATTGTGATTTTAAAAATTATCCTAGGCAAACCACACAACAATTTAATCTATTGCCTTAATCAAATTGAAAACAATAAATTCAATCGTGCACAATATTAAAAGAGTAAGGGAAGAGAAAACAAACACAATGATTTTTACGTGGTTCGGCAATCCCCGCCTACGTCCACGCCTCCAAGCTCACCGGGCTTGAGGATTTCACTAAGCTAGCCTCCCAAGGCTTCAAACGCTTACAATTGACTTCCAAGGTGTCAATGGACCTTTACAACAAGAGATTATCCCCAATCTCTTAACCCAAGTGTATCCCAACACTTACAATCTTTTAACTTGATTTTACAAAAAAGATTACAAATGAATCTCTCTCACACAATGTGTTTGATCACAAGTGAAAGCTCAATGTGTGAATGAATGAGATGAATACAAAGATTTAAAGCTCAATGAAAGTTGTATTCTCAATATTTTGCTCAATGATGATCGTTGGAATTCTTCTTGTTTGAATTGGATTGAGCTTATTTATAGTTGGAGCTGAAAAACTAGCCGTTATAGACTGTCTGCTCCAAAACGGTTCGCCGTTAACCATTAACGGTTAACCGTTTAGGCCGGTCAAAGTTACCGTTTGGCCAATTTTTAATTAAACGGTTAGCTGTTTAGGCTTACCCTTTCGCCGTTAATTTCCAGAGACCTGCAAAACAAATTTGGTTTAACCGTTCTTACTAAACGGTTCAAGGTTAGCAGTCTGAAAATAATCGGTTAACCATTTTCGGTAAACGGTTCACCGTTAGTTTCCAGAATCATCATTTTAACAATACTTTGTAGACCATGCTTTCTGAAAATTATCGGTTAGCCGTTTTTAAATAAACGGTTAGCCGTTTGCTGCAGTGATTGCTACAGTGAAATTATTTTCCAAATTTATAGTTTGTCCCTAAAATTTTATAAAACTGTATTACGGCCCAAAATGTTATGAAACGTTGCACATAGGTCCAATTTCAGAATTTTTAAGAAATGCTTTGTTAATCCCAAAACTTTCTGAAATTATGGTATAGCCCAAAATGCTATGACACTTTTCAAATAAGTCATTCTCCAAAATTTCAAGCAATACTTGTTTATTTCAAAGTTTTCAAAATTCTTTCAATTAAACCATAAACTTTGAAAAACAGCCAATTTCATAAAATCATTTTTCCATTAAAGATAAAACCTTTATAATGTAAAAATAATAATTTATTTAAAAAGAATATTAAATAATTTGGGCTTAAAAGATTAATCATTCTTAATCTTGTTTGTTATCATCAAAATCAACATTATGAAAACATATATGTTAACAAAAAAAATTATGAACTAAATATTTTTATAATAAGTTGTGAGTTATGATTTGTTATAATTGATATCTCGTATTTGTGACTTCTTGTAATTGTTATTTGAGGATTGTAATTTGTATTTTAATTAATCATTATTATGATCTATGGAATTAAATTTATGTATTGTTGTGTTATGATTGATTATTGTGAAATTAAATATATAGTTGTAAAATTTGTAATAAACTGATAATAAAATGTTAATTGCTCTCTTAATAAAAATTATTATTATTATATGAGGTTGATGGGTTAAAAAAACATGTCAAACATGTGAGTTTAAAAAAGCACGTTAGGTATGTGAGCTTTTTAGGCACGTTGAACATATAGGCTGAAAAGAAAAAAAAAATGATAGGCCCTTTTTGGGCATGGCCCCACTCGTGTCGTGCCCTTAAAAATACAATTGGGTACGGCACGACACGGCCCACCAAGTTGGTGGGTCATACCGTGCCGGCCCACGGGCCCTTGTGGGCTGTGCTGTGCTGTGCCTTTAGGTGCATGTGGTTCAGTTGAGGTATACTAGATGGTAAGTTAAAGTAATATACAAAGTGAGCTAAGGTGATCATATGGGAAATAATAAGGGAAGCAGAAGCTCAATGGAGTCCCATAGGAGTTAGTTTAGGGAGTTGATATGGGGGCTAATGTGTGCTTAGGAGTAGCTTAGATATACTCGAGGGGACAGCTTATGTGGTCAAATAGAATAATTGGCTTAAGTAGGGTAACTCAGATAATGCAATCTTGATTTCAAATTAAAAATATAGTAAAATAAACAAAAATATAAAGAACACTCGATGTTTACATGGTTCGTTTTTTGGCTTACGTCCACGGAAGCAAGTCGTTACAAATCCACTAAATAAATAAGAGATTGCATGAAATTTTATATTATCGAAGATGAATAACACAAGCTGGATAGCTATATAGAGATGTATAGTGTTGATGAAGATGAAGATAGTGAATAAAAATATAGAGGGTGATAATCTGATAGAGAAGATGATGAAGGTGAATAATAGAAAATAAACTCCAAAAAATGGAGAAATGAGTGACGATCCAAAAGATGGAGAGAGAGAGAGAGAGAGAGAGAGAGTATGGGTGCATAAGACAGTATACAATGGAGGCTAATGGTAAGGAGAATACATACAATTTATTATTAAATGTCATGCTTAGGTCAAAAGAAGAGAATATTTTTAGGGTGATGTGTCATATTTAAAGAAAAATTATAAGAATATTCTTTTTACATTAGGTTTATTCTTTCACATAAAGATCGTAAAGTGTCCAACCTGGACCATTGAATTCCAAGCCCATCGAATATAGTAAACTATTCCAAATGACATCCTTATACTACTTCATGTATTATTTCCATTTTATCCTTGTAATTTCCTTTACTTATTGGTCCAAAAATATCCATCTAAATTTACCCCTAAGCATTTATGTGCACATTTAAATCAATTTTTGTTTGACTGCTAAAACAATAATCACACAAATCAAGCAAGTTTGTTCAATGAATCATAAATAAAATCTCAATTTTATGTTCTTGATCAATGAGTTGTAAATTATGGTAATGATTTTGCTTAGAAATAATTATTAACATAGAAATTAGTTTCAAAAGTTTAGTTTTAGTATTTAGGTGGGTGTGTAGAGTATAAACTTAGTTTTTAAATTTTAATAGTGGATATAATAAGTAAATGGGTTTAAAGAGTATTTTAATAGATTTAAATAGTCCCATCCTTTTAAAAAACATAATCTGATTTTGAGAATCAATTTTATACATAATACAATTCCATATATATCCTTAAATATATTATATAAACACAAAATTATCCTTATTATTCAATTAGGAAATAAAATCAATAAAGTTAAGGACATCATTATTATTATAAAATTTTTTATGAGTGATGATATAGTCACAAACTTTTGCACAAATTTATCTTGTACAAACTGACGTGGCATTAATTTATTGGTTAAATAAAAATATAAAATAATAAAAACAAATCATGTGGGCCAAATGATATTTAATTCAACCAATCTTATCATGCCACATGAGTTTGTACAAACTAAATTTGTACAAGAGTTTGTGGCTCTATTATTACTCATTTTTTATTCATACATGCTCCTTTACAATAAATCTTCTTCACCTTATCAATTGTTTTAATATAAAACCATAAAAAATCAAATTATTAAACAAAAATAATATTTTTAGTAATTATTTTATGCTCAAAACCTATTACTAAGCAAAGATCAGCTCTATACTCACCCTTTCTTTTACACTTTTTTACTTGTAGGAGGTTGTAGTTAAACCGATCAATCCAGTACGACTGAAATTTTTTAGTTTTGACAATAACATAGTGTTACTATATTAATCCTACCTCAAATGTTCGTGTCAGCTACAAAGACCCACCGCCTGCCTGGTAATTGCGTCGGGCTTCTTTGTGCCAATTAAATGTACTCGAGAATCATACTAACTAAACTAATGGGCCGTATAAAAAAATAATAATAATAAACCAATGGGCATTTTCGGAAAAAAATTAAAACCAAATGGGCCTAAATAGCCCAAAAGTAATGTGAGCGGTGCCACGGGCAGCCTACAATTTGCGTAAACTCCATTTGTAAGTAAATCTCATAAATGATTTTATAAATTGAACTATTTATAAGAAATCACATAATTATTTTAGCGTAATGATAAAGTTACAAATTTTTATATAAATTTATTTTATATTAAATTGATGTAGCATAAATTATTAGTTGAATGAATATATAAAATAAAAAAATTAAATCATGTGAGCCAAGAGATAGTTAATACACCTATTAAATTATGTCCCATCAATTTGTATAAAACAATTTTATATAAGAATTTGTAACTCTATCTTTACTTTAATTTTAATATATACCTCGTCGCTCATCTTAAAATATACATTCATTTTTAATAGCTCTCTCCTTCCCTTCCCTTCTCAATCATAATTGGTTTGGGAAATTTAAAAAGAGAGAGACAGGCTTGACACCCATAATCGAAATCATTTAAGAGGGAGAAAAAAAAATTAACCTTAGATTGTCTTGTTCTTAATTTATTTGGTTTGACGACCCTCTACCTTGCATTCAGACATCACTATTTAGAGATTGTTGAGGTTTTTCTAATTACAGATTCATGTAATCTTTTATTTTTTATTTTTAATGGAACTATTTATTTTACTGTATTTTTCCAATAAAATTCTTAATTTTGATTAAAAAAGGGGAAAATTAATTGTTTTTCTTCTTTTGTTAAGATTGCAAGCTTTATTCAATAAAATATATAAAAGTTGTAGAAAGAATTTTTAGTTGTAGAAGAAGGAATGAGGCTAATTTTGAAACCATATTGGGGTTTAAATTATTATGTAATTGTAAAGGATTGAGGCCAATAGTTGTACTTATTCTACCATTGAGCCCAAATCCAAAGCCCACCACAAGTATTAGAAAGTAATAGACAAAATGGGAACAAAAGAGCAAATCTGGAAGAAGAAAACAAGACGAAAAGAAGAAAAAGCTTATTATGAATGGCACTATGGCAGATATTCTTTATTTTCCTTTTTATAAATTAAAAAAAAAATTGTTGGGTCATTTGTGTTGTGAAGAGGAAAACTTACGTTGCCGAGTTAGTACGTCCCTCCAACTCAAACTTGCCATGAAAAAGTCTGTTGGTTTTAGGGTGTATAGGAATGACAAAATTTTAATGAATTTTTAGGAAATGGGGTGAAAATAAGAGAAAAAAAAAATCTCAAATGCTTAATAGGATGGGATTTCGTCTTTTACTCTCTGCCTCACCCTTATCCCAATCCCCATATATATAAATATGCATATTTTTTTACTTATTATTTATTCAATTATTTTATATTTTTGTATGAGTGAAGATATTGTTCTAATATGTTGGAGATGTTTCTTTTTTCCTACTTTTAATAATACAAGTACCTTACAATATATTAGTGGTAGTTTTATTTGAGTTATTATAGCTTTTATTTCATAAAAATTGAATATAAAATTTACTACTAAATAAATAAATAGGAGCAAGATGAGGATGGATAAACTGGTTTTTACGCGGGAATTCAGAATTCTCTCTCTCCAAATTCTAAATCTGTTGGGACGTAAAAAACTAAATTCTAAATGGCGTAGCCCCCCACCTCACCCGGCCCATTGTCATCCTCAGGAGTTGCGCCGTTATTTTAAACTTATGGATTCAGTAAATTAAAAATAAAATTTTGTGAGTCCCACTACAGAACCAACCGGACCTACGTATGTAAACGGCAAATCCTGATTGGCCAAGTTTATTGTTGCAAGAAAGAATTCATTCGGACATAAAGCACTAAAACGTGTCTAGATTTGCAATTCCAGGTATCCCTTTTATTCTTGTCTAAAACAGACAAAAATATATACTTTTTGCAATTGCGTATAGAATGTGATGGCTTTCTAACGAAGCAGAATCAATTTCTTGTCTTCTGCTGGAATTAATTAATCGATTAATTAAAAAAATTATCTTTATAATTTTCTAGTTCTTCTAATCCATCCCCGACAAAAATATAGAATCCAATAAAAAAAGTAGAACCACTAAGAACAATAAAGAAGAAGGAATTATTTTCATATCAACGATGATTAATTTCTTCTTTATTCTTTTTCTTTTTCTCTCCTTCACTTTTTCGTTCGCCCTCTTTTGTATAAGTTGTTCTCCTCTTTTCTTCTTTATTCGTCTTCTTTTTCCCTTCTTCACTTTTCCATTTTGAATTTAAGCTCTACAATAGAACAAGTCCAAAACTTGTTTAAAACGTTAATTAATCATATAAATGGGTTGAATACAATTTTTTTCCCAACGTGAACTTTATTAGAAAAAATTAATTATTGAGTAATAGTGTCATTATTATAGGTTTGTTATATATAATTTAAAAAGGACTTGGATTGAGGGTTAAGCAAGCTTTGTGTTGAACTATTTATAATAGTATGATCGGTAATTATTAAATAATCTGTAAATACACAAATGGTAGAAGATTTTGAAAGGTCAACTCAGCTCTAAAATGATTTGAAAGTTTTAATTTTTTAAGCTTTTATATTTTGCTGAACAATGTAGCATGTGTCACCAACTAACAATTTTTCCGAAACCCACACAAAATCTGAATCTTTTATTTGTATTGATTCTTTGAGTCTTCGAGTAACTAGCAAATTTTTAATTAAGAAAAAGTTTAGTGCCAAAGTATTGCTTGTTTTTCTATATATAGCGGTTCCCGCTTTTAGTATTACACGCAACTCTCTTTTGACAACTCTAGCTCTGCTTCCTCAATATAGCAGAAATGGGAAACGACAAAGGAAAAGACAACGCCGTGATACAGATTAATTCAGATACCGAAGAAGCTCCTGAAACAGAGCTTGAGACAAGATTGTTGGACCCTAATAAAGCTCCCGCTGCTGCTCTGCCAAAGAGCTTGAAATCAAGTGCTTTAAGGGAAGACGAAGATGAGGAGGGAGAGGAGCAGCAGGAGGAGGAGGACGAAGACGAAGAGGAGGAAGATATAATAGGTAAAATGAAGACCATTTTAATTGTGTTTGAGTTGATCTTATTTGTGTCCATAATAGGGTTGTTGATTTCTAGCTTAACTGTGAACAAATTGAAAAATCACGTCATATGGGATCTAGAGTTGTGGAAATGGTGTGTGTTAGCATTGGTGATTCTCTGTGGTCGTGTAGCTAGTCAATGGTTTATCAATATTATCGTTTTCCTCATTGAAAAAAACTTCTTGCTCAAGCATTTGGTTCTGTATTTTGTTTACGGACTGAGGACGAGCATAAGCGTTTTTATTTGGTTGACTCTTGTTCTTTTGGTTTGGATCTTGTTGTTTGACTATGGGTATGGTGTTAAGAGATCATCAAGAGCAACAAGCAAAATTCTTCATCATATAATTACAAGGACTCTTGCTTGTTTTCTTGCTGGGGCAGCTCTTTGGTTGGTGAAGACTTTCTCCGTTAAGTTAATAGGTGTTTCTTTCCAATGCAAGCGGTTCTTTGATCGGATTCATGATTCCATCTTTCATCAGCATGTTGTTCAGGTTCTTTCAACTCCAAAAAAGAAGATGGATAAAAAATTTAGGAACATAAATACCGCGATGCAGTTTATTTTTACGATTAGAGACGTGAAAAAGGTTAAAAGAATGACCGAGGAGAAGATTTCTACTTGCAGCTTGAAAGCCTTAATACGTTTCATCAGTGGTTCAAAGTTGTCAATGTCAAATGAGCTTGATGATCAGGATGACATTAAAAGCGTATCAGAAGCTAAGCATCTTGCTGATAAGATTATCGCCAATATAGGTTCCGACCCTCAAAGCGAGTAAGCACATACTTAATCACTTTAATTAAAATTAAATTCCACTTGCAGTTTTTTTTAAAATTAATTTCAAAAAATAAGTAAATAAACTCTCTGTTTTTATTTGTTCTATTGTTAATGACGACTAGGTTTATTGAGAAGGATCGGCTCCTGGAATTCTTGCAAAATGAGCGACATGTGAAATATATGCTGAAATTGTTTGTAGGAGCGGCCAGAAGTGGAAAAATCAATAAGTCAGATTTTAAAAAATGGGTGGTAAGTTTATTATTTGAGTTTGGATTCAATTCTAATTCCCTGGGCTAGTTGTGTTCATTTTCTGTAATAATCTTCTACTACGGATGTATTTATAACGGTGTACATTTAAGATTTAACTATACATTATTTCTTAATGAATAACTATCAATCACAGTATTAAAAAAAAAAAAGGTTTAGTACAAAGCTCAGCTTAGGACAGAGAAGTTCTTTTAATTAGGTAGATGCATTAGAACAAAACAAACCGAATTGTCATTATCGCCTTTAATTTCTTCTGAACTTGTCATGTATCATCTCATCTTGTGATGGAGATCCTGTCTTTGCAGATAAAAGTTTACAAGGACCGCGAAACTCTGAAGCGTTCCTTAAATGATGCTAAAACTGCCATAGAAGAGTTAAACAGGATTCTTTCAGCAATTGTGATTGTCGTGATCATCATAGTGTGGTTGCTAGTGATGGGTCTTTTAACCTACAAAATAATTGCCCTCGTTACGTCCCAACTTGTACTTCTAGCTTTCATGTTTGGTAATACGGCCAGGACCTGTTTTGAAGCCATCATATTTGTATTTGTGACGCACCCATTTGATGTAGGCGATAGATGCATTATTGATGGAGTGCAGGTAAATTAATCAAATTAAGTTTCATCCTAAATTATGCCCACTTCTATAAAATCGCGCTCTTTTGCTTGATGGAGACATTTTAAATTGCAGATGGTTGTTGACGAGATGAACATTTTGACAACAATCTTTCTGAGATATGATAATGAGAGGATATATTATCCTAATTCAGTTCTAGCTACCAAACCCATCGGCAACTTCTTCAGGAGCCCGCCGGAGATGGGTGATTCTGTGGAGTTTGCAATCGATGTTTTCACGTCAATTGAGATCATTGCAGAACTAAAATCTAGAATAAAACAGTAAGTCAGATCTTCCAGATAACAACTACATATTAAAGAGTATGTTAAGACTAATCTTTAAACCAGTGATTTTAAGCAGTTTTATTTGACTGGTCACTCAGTTTGAATTTTGAAAAAAAAAAAGATTAAAAATTAATGTGGCTTTTCACCGCCTCGTATTTTTGGAGGGAGTGGGGAATCTTGATGAAATTTGTGTCTAATGGTAACGTCAAGTAGTTATAATCTTAATTAATAAAGCTTAAGTTTTTTGTAAACTTTATTTTATTGCAGTTACTTGGAGAGGAAGCATAAGCATTGGAGTAAAGATCACATATTGGTGGTGAAGGAGATTGAGAATGTGAACAAGATGGAAATGGCTCTTTATGTTACTCATACCATAAACTTTCAGGATTATGCAAAGAAAGTTAAACGGAGATCTAAGTTAGTCTTAGAGCTAAAGAAAATATTTGAAGATCTCGGTATCAGATATTATCTTCTACCTCAAGAAGTTCGTATTCGCTATACGGGCCCACTACCTTCGTGATAATCGTTGCCGTATCTTGCTTCTTTGTGTGAATGTACTCGTTTATATCATAGTTGTTCCTTCAAAAACTGGTAACAATCTGGTTCTATTAACTGGGAATGATGACTGGCTTAGCGTAAATGCATTGTAGTGCTTCATGTTATAGATTCTTAAATTCTCAATAGCCGAAGAAAATTCAAAAACAATAGTTGCATGTTCATATGTATTCTTAATTTTTCAAATTAGTCGCAAGCATTCGAAGTTTAGAGCATTTCACCAAATTTTTTCCTTCTTCATTGTTTTGAAGTATGTCCAAGTAGCTTTTGTTGCCTCACATGTTGAAATCATCCTCATTGACATGTGTCAATTCCATTAAATATAACATTGACAGCTCTTGAACTATAATTTGACAAGACAAATTCAGTAGCTGTACCTGTCCATCATCCTTCAGGCTTTTAAACATCGTTTCCACTGGCACCAGGTTTGGCAGGAGCACTCCAACTGAGTCTGCTCTATACATACATAGGAGTTCTTAGTTTCATTTGTTAAAATATGCACCAGCCCAATTGAAGAGATCTAAATCGTAGGACCTTCATTGTTAGTCGGAAAATTATCTCTGCATTATATTTATTTTGTTTTATCATATATATATATATATATATATATATATCTTTTCATCGCAAAATTTTGAAATATTTTTTGCACTACTTTATTTCTAAATTTGTATGAATCAACTATTTTGATACTAATTTACTTCTAAATGAATTAAAGACAATTTGTTCTACAAAATTTTGAAAATAAAAAAATTTAATTAGAAGAGTACCCCTAAATTCAATAAAACAAATGAATTTCAAAATTTAATATGATAATTTTTAAATGAAATTATAATTATAAAAAATTAACATCTTGTAATTATAATTTTTTAATAATAATTTTACTTAATTTTTATAATTAAATTAAGTAAAGGGAAGTTTACAAAAACATGAAGAAAAAAAGTTCCTATAATTATCCTAAATTTCCCTGTAATTGATATTAAGAAACGTCTCTATACAAATTAAATGAAATTATAATTATAAAAAATTAACATCTTGTAATCATAATTTTTTAATTATAATTTTACTTAATTTTTGTAACTTAATTAAGTATAGGGAAGTTTACAAAAACATGAAGAAAAAAAGTTCCTATAATTATCCTAAATTTCCCTGTAATTGATATTAAGAAACTTCTCTATACAAATTAAATGAGATTATAATTATAAAAAATTAACGTATTGAATTTGAGGTTTATTTATATTGTTAAATTCAGGGGTATTCTTATAATTATAATTTTTTATTTTTTAAAAGTTTGTAGAATAAAATGATATTTTAATTTATTTAGGGGTAAAATGGTTATTTTTAGTGTTAGAATAGTTTATTGATACTAACTTAAAAGTAAAGGTAGTGCAAAGAACATATTAGAATTCTAAGGTGGTTAGATGTACATATGACAAAACAAAGATAGTGTATAGATGATTTCTCTTGTTAGTTTAAAAATTTTATAATGAAATCGAGTTGGCAAGCAATAAGCAAGGAAGTGAGCTATGTGTGTGATGGGGAAATATGAGTGATTAATAAATATGCTTATGGTGTGTTTATTAATCAGTAATTTGAATGGAGTGATATTGGAATAGGATGGAACCGGAATTGGAAATAGAAATCAGAATAAATTGTTTACTTTACTGTGGGAATTGGAATGGATTGTTGCAAGTTACTAAATTGACCTTAGTTGATTTTTGTCATTAATATTAATAATAATATTAATAATAATTATAATTGTTGTTAATATAATAATAATAATAAGGAGGAAGAAGAGGAGGAGGAAGAGGAGGGTAATAATTCTGCCTCTCATTTAAGTAAGTAAGCATATCATTCATTCTTAAAACATGTCATTCATTTCCATTCCCATTCACATTCCTAATAAGTCAACACATCATTAGTGTGTTTAGCACATTTGTGGCTATTATTGCATTTGTGATGCTATTCAAACCCTTCTTTGTAAGCTTGCATTGTATCCAAAGCAAGCTTTGTTATAAGCAATGACAGAAGTTGTGTTGAGTCTAATATTAAGTGAATTTCTTCTTTGAGTAGTAAAATTAGAGTTGTGAACTTTACATTTTTACTCTATATTTGGTATCAGAGCGAGGTTATCGATGCTATACATAACAGTGTAGCATATTAAATCAAAGATCTCAACGAGAAGAACGCGATGCAATAAAAATTAGACTGATCGAAGACCAGATGCACTTGCAATTGCCGTCAGAATTTCTGCCTAGAATTTGAGTTGACCATTGACCAACGTTGACTATTGACTAATGTTGACCTTTGACTGAAAGTTTATCTAAATTTCAGCCATGGTTCTTTGACGTTCTGGTTTTATTTATAAGTCAAAATTTCCAAACTTTAACTCCTTGGTGGAGTTATCTTGAGTTGTGAGAAGTTTGCAATTCTATAAGATTGTTAGTCAAGCTTGTTCGGTATAGTTGAAATCTTGCCAATATGATAACTAGTTAGAGGAGTCAAGGGCTTAACAACCAAAACTATAACACGTGGCCAATGTTTATGGAGTCTTACCTACAAGGTCAAGACCTTTAGGAGATTATCAGTAGTAGTAACACTACACAACCAAAGGCAGAAGATACTAATGGTTTTTTGTGAAAGTGGAAAATTAAACAAGCAAGGTGATGTTTGCTTTAAAGACTACAATTGAAGAAGAAATGGTGGAGCACATTCAGGAGGCCAAAACACCGAAGGAAGCTTGGGATGCTCTTGCTGCCTGTTTGTCAAAGAAAAATAACACAAAACGACAACTTATTGAGAGTGAGTTGCTACTGATTGCATAACGTAACATGACGAGTGCTCAATACTTCCACAAAGTGAGGTCGATATGCCGTGAAATTTCAAAGTTAAATCCAACAGTTGCTCTTGGGAAAGGTAGGATAAAAAGAATTATTGTCCATGGTTTTAAACCCCAAAACCAAAGCTTTGTTGTTGTGGTACAATGATGGCCAACACAATCATCATTTGTTGAGTTTGAAAATTTACTTGCTAATTAAGAAGTAATGGCTAAGCAAGAGGGAGAAGTCTTGTTGACAAGTAAGGAGGAAGCACTCTACACCAATAAAAGCAAAGGTAACCCCAGTAACACAACAGAGGTGGGTCTAAAAAGAATGATGACAAGACAAAAAGTCATCAAGGAGAGGGAGGTTCTCGTCTAAGGGAAGCTTCAAAGAATCTGTGGTAGTAGTAAAAAGTTTGATGGCGAATATTTCAATTATAGAAAGAAGGGCCATATGGCCAAAAATTGTTGGTCTAAAAAGAAGAATCTTGTTAAAAGTAATGCTGTTACTTTTAGCTCTAAAGAGAAAAATGAAGAATGACTGGGATGCTGAAGCATTATTCACTATAGAGGAAGAAGAATTGGCTCTCATAGTGACAATTGTGGAAGAGATTGAATGCAAGAATGATTGGATTGTTAATTAAGGTTGCTCAAATCACATAGTTATAGACAAACAGAAGTTATAGAATTTATCTGAGTATAAGAGAAATCGACTGCTAGTGACAGCCAAAAACTTAAGGTTACCAATATCTCACATTGATAAAACCGTAATTGCGCCTTGATATAGTCCCAACCACGTACCACTCCAAGAAGTCTATCATGTTCCATGCATGAAGAAAAATCTACTTTAGTGTCACAATTGACGTCACCAGGCCACTATATCTTATTCAGCCCACAAGATCTTAATTGTGTTATAACCTTAATATTTTAGAAAAACCAATGATAGAGGGACGATGATTGGAGTCAATTTATATAATGTCAGCAGAATCTACATATGTATAAAAGAAAAGAATAAGCTAGATAATAGATTTGTGTAAGGATGGCAATAAAATCTAAATCTGAACCACATCTACAAGGATTAAGATGATTCAGATCTAGAAAAATCTGAATCTTCATATTAACAAATGTAGACCCAGATGTGAAAAATTAGAATCCATGGATCCAGATCTAGATCAGGATGCAAGTACACTTGGAATACTAGATATCCGGATTCGGTTAAATTTTATATTAAATTAAAAAATATATATATTAACTTAAATTTTTTTTAAAAAATCTAACCTAAGTCCTTGACCCTAATGTCAATTGCATTCACATACACTCAGGATACTTCACCAACAACTGCAACCTACAAATCCCTAAAGCCCAATGCCCTTAAATCCGCAAGGATTGTAATGCCATACTGGTGGCCTTGCCTAAGGGTCATGTTGAAGCCTTACCTGAGCCCACTGCTACCACTGCATGTTGTAGGCCTCGCTGTCGTCCAAGCTTCACCGTCATGTTGTAGGCCTCGCTGTCGTCCAAGCTTCACCGTCGTTGAAGCCTCCCTTGAGCATGCTACTGTCGTTGCATGCGTTGATTAAATTGATTAAATGCATTAAAGTAATTAATTTTCAATATAATGTAAATGCTTAATCTAATTTCTTTCACATATGCTAACTCGCTTTATAAATTACTTTAATTAGGTTTTGGGATTTTAATTTGGTAAATTATTGAAATTTTTAATTTTTTTTAAAATTTTTAAATTTAATTTTTATGGATATGGATATGGGATATCCACTTGCAATCCTGTCGGATATTACCCGCATTCGGATATAAAAATGTCAATATGGATTTGGATCTGGATGTACCTACATCCGAATTTAGATTTAGATTTTGTCATCCGTAAATTTGTGGCACATGCGGTTGGATCATGTTAGCTATTCCAAGTTGAGTATAATTGTAAATAAGTAAATGCTTAAAGGACTTCCTCAACTTGATGTGAGAATAAATACTATTTGTGACAAATGCGAGTATAGTGAAGCGCATCAATTACCGTACAAGGAATCAAAGTTTAGAGAAAAGAACTATTAGAGTTGATACATTTTGATGTGTTCAAGCCCATCAAGAAACTGTTAGTTGGTGGAATGTAGTATACGGTGATGTTCATTGATGATTTCTCTAGGTATATGTAGGTCTTCTTTATCAAAGAAAAATCTGACATGTTTTTAAAGTTTAAAAAATTCATAGTTAAAGGAGAAGTAGGAAAGAAGATCCACTACTTCCACATAGATAAGGGGGAATGATATAGCTCAAGTGATTTTTCTCAATATACGGGAATGTCAAATACGCCACTAACATACATGTGCCAATATGCCATAGCAGAATGGTGTATCAGAAAGAAATAACTAACATCTTGTAGAAGTCTATCGAAGCATGCTATATGCAAAGAATGTATTGGGAAGGTTTTAGGCTGAAGCTATAAGAACTGTAGCCCATGGCTTGGAGTTTGTTTCACTTTTGAGAAACTATGGGACATGAAACATACAATTAGTTATTTTTGAGTATTTGGTTGTGTTTTTTTATGTATTTGTTCCTAATAATTTATTTAGCGAGTTTGATAAGAAAGCAGTTAGATATATCTTTATGGGATACGACAGCCAAAGAAAATGTTGGAAATATTGTGATCGTACAAATAGAAGATGTTACCTTCACATGATGTAGTGTTTGATGAAGCATTTTGTTACTAATCTAAAAAAAAAATATTGCTAAAATCAAGAGAATTTAAAGCGAGATTAAAACCAAAGAAGGGGGGACATTTTAACTGTCGTATGCCACAGAGATACATCTAATTGCTTTATTATCAAACTTGCTATGTAAATGACGAGGAATAAATACATCTAATTGCTTTAACTGTCGTATGCCACAGAGATAAATGACGAGGAACAAATACTAAAAAAATAAGTAACTATAAGTTTTATGTCGCATAGTTTTTTAAAGGGTGAAACAAACTTTAAATTAGGTTAGGGAAGCTTATTGATCACTTGAGTTGCGGCTCTCATAATTTTGGCCCAAAACCTTCCAAGTACACTCTTTGCATATAGCATGCTTTGACAAACTTTTGTAAGATGTTGGTTCATTCTTTCTGTTAAACCGTTTTGTTGTGGCATATTATAACAAGCGTATTGGTGATCTATTTAACATTCCTATTAATATTGTGAAAACTCACTCAAATATTATTATCCTCTATTATCTATGCGAAAACAATAGATCTTTCTTCTAACTTCTCCTTCAACTGTCTTTCTAAATTCTTTAAACTTGGAAAATGTGTGAGATTTTTCTTTCATAAAGAAAAGCCACACATATCCGGGGAAATCATCAATGACCCTCACTATGTACCACATTCCATCAACTAATGGTTGCTTGATAGGCTTGAACACTAATGGTTCCTTTGCTCTAAACTTTAAATCCTTGTATGGTAGTTGATGTGCTTTACCATACTGACATCCCACACAAATAATATTTGTTCTCATGTCAAGTTTAGAAGGCTCCTTATGCATTGAGTTGATTACCATTATACTTAACTTGGAGTTGCTAATGTGACCTAACGACATGTGCCATAAATCTATTGTCCTGTCTATTTTTGTCTTGTTTACATATGCAGACTTGCTGATATTATTTAAACTGGCTCCAAACATCATCCCTCTATCATTGAATTTTTTGAAACGGTAATTATCAGAAACCTCCCCTGAAGTTTGGCGTATTCTCAGTTTGATAGATTGTATTTGTGTATTCTCAGCCACCTCCCCTAACGTTAGTATACCATTTAGTTGACCGTGTGTTACTTGACAAAATGACCAAAATACCTTTGTGTTGAAAAAAAAAACTTTGTTCACACAAATCAAAGAATTGTTGGCCAGTCATATCCGTTTTAGCGTCAAGAGCTGTGACTATAGTGTAAATACCAAATAAAACATTGGACGGCCCCCTTGCGTCAACAGAAGGAGCAGAGATTCTAGTTCACTTTGAGGCAAGATTTAGGCGTTCAATCATTTTTGCAACACCAGCAATCCCTACACTCATCTCATGTTGAACTTCTTTGCCTAGTTGCTTAACTGAAGTATTCATAGAGACCAGCTTCTCCTTTAAACTGCAGGTACCTTTTGAGATTAATTTCTTATATCTGTTAAGAAACAAACGCAAGTCCAATTGACAAGTTGAAATATATAAATACCAATTCCAAATGGAACCAAGTTGCAAAAAATCTACATGGCTGAAGCAGCAGACCATTTCAATTTTAGACTCTGAGAAGAAGAATACCTCCGAAGGGTTTGGCCTTCTTGGACTATCAGGTGGTGATTATTTGAAGAAAACTCTGAAAAAAAATTGATCTATTGAATAATATGAAAAACACACACACACACATATATATAATAGAAATCTATTAAATATATTTATAAATACAAAAACTTGTGCAATGGAAGCAAGAGCTTTCTAAAGCAAAAAAATATGCACGATAAATCCACTTGTGAAAAGAAAAAGACAACAATCACGCTTTTCGAAAATACATTTACATACAAAAAATGGAGAAAAAAGAATGCATGTCAGCTTATATGAGTGGGCAGAAATCATTTGTACTTCCACCCAAGCTGAGTAGCTGACTATTATTTCACTGCATCATTGAAAAAACTTTTATAGGAATAATTTAGCATTCCAAGCCAATTCTAGTTTTCTTTATCCTTTCAAATAACCTCTCCGGCTTTGCCACCCAAATGCTAGTTGAAAACAACTGAAATATGAAAAATAATTGGACTTTTGAGTTCCGAACAAATACCTGAATTTAAAAGGGCTATCTCTGTTAAGGTCAGGATAAGATGAGAAGGTCGAGTCAGTTGATCATATGACAGAAATTGGAAAATCACTGTAGATGACCCATGACAAAAATTTGGTATATTCGTATTTGTTGGCAGCGTTAAAGAAGCATTTGCAACAGAGCTAGAATCAACCACTTGGGAAACATCAAGTCCGGGATATCTCTGCATATCTCTTCTACGAAAATACTGACCAGTAGCTAGATGTTGCATAGCACGTGCTTTCTTACCATCGTAACCAAAGTACCATCTTGAAATATCTCATCTCACATATTAGAGATATAATAATAGACTTTATCTCACCAACCAAATATTTCAAAATACAATGTTGAGAACATAATTTGAAACCAAACTAAATAATCACCAGCCTATTATCAAAATCTTCAGGGAAAGTAACAAGAGCAGTAGGAGCTATGTGCCTTGACTTGGAGAGCCTTTCACTCTCGATGGTAGTTAGAACCTCTTGGCTACAAAATAGAAAGACAAACTGAAATAAAAAGGAGACTATGTTCCTTTATCATTTGACGCTGGACAAATAAAGACATCTGAATGCAGTGAAGTAGAGCTAGTAGTCAAAGAGAAGAAAAGAATTAAAACCACTAAACTCACTGCTCCAGTGTGAGAGAATGCAGCAAATCATGACATTTTTTCAACTAAGACATGTACATATCATGATAAAAAGAAAAAAAAAAACAAAATCAAGTATCCTCAAAATATTAATATTGCGGCACAAGGAATCTCCAACACTTAATTACATCTGTAATTTAATAAAAACTAGCATGAATCCAAACAATCAGTGGCAATAGCTTAAACAATTAAAAATTTTTCATACCCATCTTTAATCATTCACAAGGCAACATAATGTAGCTGAAACCATCTTCAATCAAAATCAGGTGAACATGCATTTACAACAATCATTAACCTATAACTAACCCAATCGATGGAAAACAATGGAAGCAACAGAGATACTCTCAAAAATTGTCAAGACCCATTACTCATTTTTACCAAATTGATTAATTCCATCTAATAAAACTGACATGCACAGTAATAAGCATTTTCATACCTCATTCGCGGCTCGAACAAATTGAGGTTGTCTGTGGGTCAACATGGAAACTCACTGGTCGACATTCTTCCACCTGGCGGTCGTGATTCGGTTGTCCCTGCTATCGGCGTCTTCGAGTTTGTCATCATGGTCTCCCGATCGTGGCACCCTTTTTCTATTAAAGTATAGTAGAGATAAAAGGGGTGTTGTTCTTGGTAGCTCCTGTTTGAACGAAGCAAGAAGATGCCATTTTCCTTTCTCATTTTTTTGTTATAATATTGTCTGTTGGTTAAAAGAATGTTTTTGTTTTTACCCATTGGAATATTAACAAAATTCAAATCAATTTCAGAATCCAATTTGATATTTTTAAGTTTGTTTGAATTTTTTATTATTAACAAGTTCTATTACTATCTTGCCCTCACTCACTAAACTTATACTAAACGGTGTATTAACTTAAAGGGAGGTGGCTGAAAATACGCGAATACAATCAATCAAATTGATAATACGTCAAACCTCAAGGGAGGTTTGTGATAATTACCCTTTTTTGAAATATTAAGGTCATGATACACCGTAATATTTGGCAGGCTGAAAATGAAATAATGGCCTGATGACGACACAATTGACATTAAAAATAGATTTTTCTTCATGCCTCGAATATGATAGACTTCTTGGAGTGGTACTTGGTTGGGACTATATTGAGGCATAATTATGGTTTTGCCAATAGGAGCTATTTGTAACTTCTAATTGTTGGCTGTCACTACTACTTGACTTGTTCTATACTCGGACATATTCTTTAATTTTTGTTTGTCTCTAGTCATGTGATTTGAGCAATTAGAATCAACAATCCAGTCATTTTTGTGGTCAATTTGTTCTGTGGTTGTCACTGTGAGAGCTAATTCTTCCTCCTTCGCAGCACATGATGCTTCAGTATTCCAGTCATATTTGCTTTTCTTTATAAAGCTAGAAGTAGCAACATTACTCTCAATGGGCTTTTTCTTCTTAAACTAACAATCTTTGGCCATATGGTCTTTCTTCTCACTACTGAAACATTTGACATTAAACTTTTTTTTTTATGATCATGATTCTTTGAAGCTCCCCCCTAGACGAACCTCTCTATCCTTGATGACTGCTTCGTCCTTACCTTTTAGCAAGACTTCTCCCTCTTGCTTAGTAACTCAACAAGTGATGGTTATGTTGGCCATCCTTGTACCACAACAATAAAGCTTCGATATTAGGGTCTCAAACTATGGACAATTATTCTTTTTATCCTAGATTCTCTAAGAGCAACTATCGAAACTAACTCTAAAATTTCACTGTGTATTAACTTCACCTTGTGAAAGTATTGAGCAATCGTCACGTTAAGTTGCGCAATCATTAGCAACTCGTTCTCAAGAAGTTGCAACTTTTTATTGTTTTCTTTGATAAACATGCAGCAAGAGCGTTCTCATGTGCTCATAATTTATATATTATTTAATATTTCTGTAACTTAATTATATTTTATTATATTAATTTTTATCTTTTTTTTACATTTTGTTATTTTAGGTATATTATTAGATTATAAAAAAATTAAATCGGAACATTTAGAAAGAAATCTACTTGAAAGAATCATAATGAGAAAGGAATAAAGAAATTTAATTGAAACAAATAAAGGAAGATGCAATTTAATTATCCATCATGCATGCATTCACGTGGAGCACTAGAAGGCAATAGAATTGGATTATATCGTAAAAATGGCACGTGAAAATTAGAAGAATGTGGCACAAGCTTTGGCTTAAAATTGAATTTGGTGGGCTTCAGGTGATGGGCTTATTGTTGGTTTACTTTATTGGTTTGTTTTAAATCCTATTGAGTTAAAGATTTGAGGCAGTTAGTTAAAGAAGGCCATCGATTGAGACAAGAGTCAAGAGAAAGACAAAATCAAAAAAAGAAGAGAGAATTAGAAAAAGAGCACCAGCCATAGTAATTAGAAAAAAAAAGTTGAGAGCAATAGGAGCAATTTGAAGGAATAAGACGCTTTAATTGAGTTTTTCTTTCCCTTTTCTAATTTTCTGGCTTGGATGTTCCCAATTAAATTTATGGATTCTCTTTATATTTCCATGAACTAATTTATTTTCCTAGGGCGATAATGCCTAACTATGATGATTTAATTTCATAAATATATGTTTTTTTAAGTTTATTATTCCATGATTGAATATTCATTATTGTACTTAATGCTTTTAAACATTTGACTAATATTTGAATGATTTGAGAATACATAATGAGATCGAAAGGAGATTTATATATTTTTACTCTATGTAATGAATGCCATGAATAACATGGGAGACGAAGATGTAGTAACCTGATTTGTGTAGTTAATTACCACAAACTTTAACGAGTTTTCAACGAAGATGTACTAACTTGATTCATGCAGTTAATTACCACAAACTTTAATGAGTTTTCAACGAAGATGTACTAACCTGATTCGTGCAGTTAATTACCATAAACTTTAATGAGTTTTCATATATTGTAATGCACGTCGAGATATGGTGTATTAGTACATATTATTGCTTGAGAAAAAGTATCAAAGGAATTAGTGTTATTTAATTGTTAACATGGATAATAATATTTAATAGCATAGATAAAGGATTAAATTAGATTAGTTATGGTGAAATCAGATATCCTAATGTCTTAATCTCTTGGTAATTTCTATTACTGCTTGCATATTTATTTAATTTTTAGTTGCCTTATTTTATTTTAATTTTTAATCTACATTCACTTATTCGATTGTTCAAATAAATTTGGGTTAGAAAAATTCAGTAGTTAATAAGATATATAATCTCTATAGGACAATACTATACTTTTCATTATATTATTTATACTGACTAGTACACTTGCTAATTTATGCAACATGTTCCAAGCTTCCTTCGTGTTTTGGCATCCTACATGCGCTCCAACATTTCTTCTTTAATTGTGGGCTTAAAGCAAACATTACCTTGCCTGCTTTAACCTTCCACTTTCACAAAACGCCATTATTATCTTCTGTCGTTAGTTCCATAGCTTCACTACCACCCACAATCTCCCAAAGGTTTTGTCCTTTTAGGTGAGACTCATTACACATTACCCATGTGCTATAATTTTGGTAAAACGTCTTGATCCTTCCAACTATGTGAACATCACCCATTATGTGGACAAGATTTTAACAATATCAAACAAGCTTGACTGTCAATCTTGTAGAATTACAAACTTCTCACGACTCAAGACAACTCCATCAAAGAGTCAGAATTTAGAAATTTTGATCGCATGAATAAGACCAGAACGTCGAAAAATCTTGGAAGGAATTTAAATCAATTTTCGATCAATAGTCAACTCGGGTCAATGATCAACATTGGTCAATGGTCATCTCAAATTATGGGCAGAAATTTTGGCGGCAATTGCAAGTGCATGCTTGTCTGATCAGTCTAACTTTTTCGGCATTGTGTACTTCTCGTCTAGATCTTTGATTTGATATGCTATACTGCTATGTATAGCACTGATAACCTCCTTCTAATACCAAATATTGAATAAAAATGTAGAATTCAAAACTAATTTTACTAATCAAAGAAGAAATTTACTCAATACATTTTTTAAATATTGGCTTTTTCTTATTTAAATCGTGTATCTGTTGGAAAAATATGCTCTTTAAAATCATATGTGTTTATTTAATTGTAATAAATATTTTTTCTGATTAATAAAATTAATGAGATATTTTATTCAAATATCTTAATTGCATTAATATTTTGATCAAAGTCCATTTAATCATATTATATGTATTTATGTAATCACCATGTGGATTCACAGAAGACATAAATATAAGTTATCTTATGATTAAATAAATTTAGTTCGCAGTTGATAAATAAAGTTGGGCACTTTATTTAGGTATAGACTGTAATGAATTCATTGAATGATTTGTCTTAATCATGTATGAATTTATTAATGTAGTACGACTACATTGAACATGATCACATATGAGATTTAATTAACATTGAAATGACTGTCAGACTTATTAAATCTCATAGGCATTGATTTTACTGTAATCTAAATCTTGAGTTAATTATGATTTCATGATTGTAATTGTTATTCCATTTGAGTTACCAATGGGCACAACACATTCTTGTGGTCAAGATTACCCAGTATCTTGGTGGGAGCAATTATGAGTATTGGAGTTATGGATTAACAATATAGAAATTGTACAACACATCTCTTGATGGGTTTTCGGCACTTGATCATAGAATTCTTTGGCCAGAGTATGTCAACATATTTAGTATGTTGAAAATGATCATTAGAGAAAACCAGTAAGTATCAAGGAACAAGATGTTATTAAATTAATTGGACAGTTGAGATATCAATTTAATTAACGATGTGGTACAAAGGATTGTGCAGTAAAGAAATCAATGTGGCTTGGGACGAATTATTATACGAGTATACAATTATGGAAGTCAGTTCCAATCTTTTAGTGGAGTAGATTTGTAATTAAATAATTGGGTTAGTTTAATTACAGGCCTAATTATTGTAGCCACTATTGTATGTTCCCAAATGATCCCCGAGTTAGCTCATTTAATTGACTGCACTACTACTGGATTAATAAGCAAGATAACTAGCTATGGGTCAAAAGCCTAAATATATCATTTAGTGGGAGGCTCCATTTAATTAGCTTGTGTGTAAGGGGCCTTATGTTATTTTACAAGGTGGGTCCTCTTTAGAAAAAGCAAGTAACGTGAGTTTTGATTTTGGATTATAAGACGATAGTCAATTTTACCTTTCTTTTTCTCTAAAGAAAAAGGGAGCAGCCACTTTATACTGATCAGAGAAAAAGATTTTTCTCTCTATTGTTGAGAGAAAATTTTTTCGAGTGCTAGTTGCTTTGGTAGTGATAAAGGTGCCCACACGTCAAGTGCAGATCAAATCTGAGTCATAACCTGGAAGATCATTGGATTGCCAGTTCGTGTTCTAACAAGCGTGGTGGTGACGGATCATGATATAACAGGAGTGGTGGTGACGGATCGTGATCTCGGAGCGTAAATCACTTCAGTGGAAAAAACCAAATTGGATTTTCAAGGTATGATTTCTGGATTACAAATTCTTATATATAATATGAGAACGATCTTAAAAGGTTTTATAAAAATTTAAAAACATGATTTTTCCCCAACAGTATCTTCGTCACTTGTAGTGATTCAATGACTGAGTGAAAAGTGTTTTAATGATCCAATTAGAATATTTCTTATTTTGTACATAAGCAAAGCATTCAAAGCCATACTTACCTTACTTTTTCTACCCATCCGCAAGATTCCAAGAATCATGTACCTATATTCCAGTAAAATAATTTCAGGAAATATCAAAATTGCAAATAAGGAACTATATTAGTGACCTACCAAATTTTATTGTAGAAATTTTCGGGATCAACGATTGGGTCTGGTTGGTTAATTGGTCACATTTTATTCATGAAATGGGTTGAACTAGTATTAGTTTAGATGTAGCAACAGAATTTTATTAGGTCTTCTTTTATTGCTTGTAAGAAAGTTTGGTTTGGATACAATACAAGCTTACATGGAAAGGTTTATATCGCATGACAAATACAATAATCGCCATGAAATCTAGACACACTAAGCATATTTATTAATCACAAATGTAGCCCATTTCTTTGTTTATTTCTTATCAACTCCATTCTAATTGGGCTGGTGTTGTATACTTCAATATGGTTATCTTGACTCAATTTAGAGGTACAATGCTTGGTTGTTAGCTCATGGTTTCTCTCAGCAATACGTACTAGATTATGATGAAACATTTAATCCGATGGTAAAATTTATAATTATATGAGTTGTACTTGCACTTGCAACCAATAAAGACAGAAACTTTTGGCAGATGGATATGAAGAATGTCTTCTTCATGGAGAGTGAGATCATAGATTTATTTGATTCAACCAATGGTGTTTTGAAACCAAGATCATTGTAAATATGTATGTAAGCTCTAGAAAGTACTATACATATTGAAACAAACACCTAGGGTGTAGTATGGTAAAATTGTTGAATTTCAAACTCAAAGTAATTATTTAGTAGCACCAACAGATTCTAGCTTGTTGGTTAAAGCTAATGGAAGATAATTATAATCAGTGATAATAAGGCAGAAATCCTTTGAACAAAATAGAGCTTATTAGTTCATATCTAGATGAAGGAATTTAGACAGTTTAAGCATTTTCTTGGTCTCGAGGTTGACTACACACAAGAAGGAATATTTCTCAACACCAATGGAAACAAATGGCAATATGTGTGCACATGAAAGAAAAAACTTAGAAGATGCAACAATGTATCAACAATTAGTAGGTTGTCTTATCCACTTAACCTTGACGAGACCTAACATTTCTTATGTCGTTAGTGTGATAAAAAGATATATGCAAATCCAAAGAAGCCATATTTGGAAGCAGTTAAGCGAATACAGAGATATGTGAAAGGTAAAATTGACTGTCGTCTTTTGTGCAAGAAAGGTGAAGATTGCAAGCGAGTTGGCTATTGTGATGCTGACTATGCATGAGATCATGATACTCGACAATCAACCATTGGATATATATTTAAGTAGGATTTTCGAACATTTTCTTGATGTAGTAAGAGACAACTGATTGTGTCTTTGTCAATGATAGAAACTGAGTACAGAATGGCTGCAATGGCAGCTCAAGAAATACATGGTTGATACTACTGATGAATGATCTATATCAACCAATTGATTATGCTACTCTATTGTTCTATGACAATCAATTAACAATACGTTTGGCTAAAAATCCAGTCTTTCATGCAAGAATTAAGCATATAGAGGCGTATTATCACTTCGTCAGCGAAAAAGTCTTGCAACATAGAGCTGAACTACGATACATCAAGAAAGATGAGCAAGTTTCAGATTTGTTTGTGAAAAATTTGATTGCTGGAAAGTTTAAAAGGTTTTGTCTTCAACCTAGTATAGTGAAAAGGATGGAAGTTGGTGTTGAGGAAGGGAGTGTTGGAGTATAAAATGCCACCCTAATTAAAAAAATCCAACCCATGAAAACTTCTATTGTTAGTTTCAAAGTTTTATAATGGAATATAGTTGGTAAGCAATAAACAAGGAAGCCGGCTACATGTGTGAGGAGGAAATATTTGTGATTAATAAATATGCTTAGTGTGCCTAGCACATTGTATGGTTATTGTTGTATTTGTGCTGCTATATAAACCCTTCCTTATAAGCTTGTATTGTATCCAGAGCAAGCTTTCTTATAAGCAATAAAAGTTGTGTTGAGTGTAGTATTAAGTGAATCTTGAGTGGTAAAATTAGAGCTATGAACTCTACATTTTACTCAACACTATCTAACAATGGTAGGTGTGAAGTAGACCATTGTTCTATATTTTTGCCTATAAAAAGATATAAAAATCCTAATAATCTCACCAAACAAAAGTTAACTACATCACTCTGATACCACTTATGAGATTGATCTAGTTTTATAAGTTTAGCCAAATTTAATTAAATATTTCTCAATTTCTTCTTGCACAGCTTTTTTGAATTGATCTGCTTACTGACTCTTAATAGTTTCTTTATAGATACTTGGTTCTTATTGATATAGATTATGCACAAACATATGCCATTATATCAGCATGGCCCAACCTTTTTATTGCTTTTGATACTCTTTTTTTTTGTCTATCCCTTGGTAGTCAATAGTTCTTAGTACTAGCTTGACCTTCAAACTCTTCACAACTTCCAATTCTACATTCTTTTTGTGCATCACTTGCATTTTCCTCAGCTTGATTGCTCGTGAGCTCTAGACCCCTTTGCGCATGAGACTTATCTAGTCGTTCATCCTTCCCATTCACTTAATCAATATTTTTTTTTTGTTTCCTTGTATCATCTTTGATTCATTAAATATCACATCTCTAGTGATTATACTCTTTGGTGGTTTCAAGTCGGGACACTAGCTATAGTTTCTAGACCTTAACTCTAATTGGGTACCTAATCAAAGCATATTTCAAGGCTCATATAGTTTAGTCTGCAGGCTTTTCTAACCACAATTCTATTTTACTTGTCAATTTAATAATTAAAAATTAGAAATATATATTTGGGATCAGTAAAAAAAAATAATAAGATATTTTTTTTGTATTTTTTGTTACTTTTTAGACATTTTTTTTAACAAAAATATATTTTATACTCCAAAGATAAAATATTAAACAAAGACTTATTTACTCCTTTTGCTTAAATCTTTTTGGCCATGAGGATTTTAGTTATTATATAAACAGCAGAAATAAGTGGTATATAATGATTTTAGTAGGGGAGAAACTAACAATCTCTCTTTTCATTAATCGATGGTAGAATCTTAGTTTAATGGGGCCATAACAAGGAAATTATAAATTTGAGTGAGCTATAACATAAAATTTATAAAATTAAAGAGACAAAGAAGGGAATTATAATACATAAATGTAAAATTTTGATAGGCTATAACAAAGTTATGTGAAAAATCAAGGGGCCAAATATGAAATTTACCTAAATAAGTAAATTTCCTATTCAATTTTTAAATGGACAAGGATATTTCCATCCCACTATTTTTGTAAATGCACCTCACTTCTAAAAAGTAATTAAAATAAGTTCACAATATTCTTAAAAAATATAAATTAATAAAAGTTTTGTATAGTTTATCAGTTAAATCAGTCTCTTAAATTTTTTTTCTTAAGTTCTTTGACCATGTTTTATCATAAATTTAAATATAAATTTTATTTTACTATTTTATTATTATGATATAAAAATACAAAATTACCCTCATAAAACATGAGTTATTATATCTAATAATCTAGGTATTTAATTTTGCGGCTTATAATCTATTATTTTTAAATGAAACCTAATTATTATTTCACTACCTTTACATGTAAATGACATAAATTTGACAATTTAATAATTTATATGAAAATTGTGCCATAAAGACACTATGTTAATTCAATTAAAAAATAATAATCGTATTAATAAAGTAGTATTAGAAACAATAAGTTTGGTACAAATTAGAAAAATATTGATAAATTAAATTCTTGATAATTTTAGTTTATAAGGGTAAAATAGTCAATTGAAACTTATGTTAAAGCAATCTTTGTAATCAAACATGCTGAAAAAAATCTAAGTTACAAAAAAAGTGAATTAAGATAGATTTAATTAATTAATTATCCAAAGTTCTTCTTGATTTGAAAATTAAAAATAATGTGCAACTTTTATAATTATCTTTTAAAAATGAGGTGAATTTACAAAAAATGAGGGGTGGAGATATCATCACTCTTTTTAAATACTCCTGCAACGTTTTTGACTTGGGGTGGCCAAGCTGCAAGCTTTCTTTTCCCCATAGAATTATGAAATCCTAATAAAATAAGAAACATAAAAATAAATTAAATAAGAAATTGTTCGACCTATTGGAAATCGGCCTAGCATGATTTATTCAAAATTATACTAGATAGGATTCCCTTAACTTCCTCAATTGGCCACATAATAAATGCATCCAGAAATTCTTTCGGTAACAAGCTCATAAATTGTCAGATAATCAACTACAAAAATAACGTTGGGAAGAATGGAAACAGAAGATAGGAATGAGAAAGATAAAATACCACATCTCTCCTCATATTAGTTCAAACTCAATTTTAGGCTAAAAGTTACGAGTAGAGGGTTACTTCAAGCGCTCCTCATTTGATCTCATGAGACCTTGTTGGATCATAAACTTGATCCAAGATGAATAAATCAAGCCCAACTCATGGAAGGTTCCATGAGTAGGTATGGTTGGTGAGGTTTGAATTATTTGTGTTAAGTGTGGTTGGTGAAGTAGGTGAGTGGTAAGTTTTAATGGATGGTGAAGATTTGTTTATTAGTTGAATAAATGAATGGTTGTGATTAGTTTGTTTTATATATAAATACCCACTCTCCCCTTTGGTTTAAACATCAAGTGAAGTAGCAAAATCTCTAAGGTGTAGAGAGTGAAAAATAAGAGTTGTAATTGGTGAGGAATGTTGTTGAAGAAATAAAATAGTGTGTTTTTTTATGAGTTTTATTTGTTAATTCTCCAACAAAGTGGTATCAGAGCTAGTGCTTGATGCTATATATAGTCATATAGCATATCAAATCGAAGATCGCGACGAGAGGAACGTGACGCCACAAAAATCATCCCGATCCGAGACGGGATGCGCCCACACTTGCCGCCGGAAGCTTTCTGTCCTGAAGCTGAGTCGACTCACCGAGTTGAACCAAGCCGAACCGAGCTGAATCGAATCAAGTCGAACCGAGCCAACTCGAGCTGAACCAATCCGAACCGAGCCAAGACTACCAAGCCGGTGTTGACCTTTGAGCAGCGTTGACCTTTGACCAGCGTTGACTATTGACCGTTGACCGAAAGTTGACTCGAGTCCTTCCCAAGGTTTTTCGACGTGCCGGATCCATCTGTGCTTTCAGAATCTCCAAATTCTCACTCAATTTGTGAGTTATGGCAAACAGGGGTGTGATGTCATTTCAAGTTCCACAATTAAAGGGAAGTAAGTTTGACAATTGGAGTATTAAAATGAAGGCTCTATTGGGCGCACATGACGTATGGGATGTCGTGGAGAAAGGCTTTATTGTGCCAGAAAATGAAGCCACTTTAACTGCGGCGCAGAAGGAGAATTTAAAAGACTTGAAGAAGAAAGAGAATAAAGCAAAGTATCTCATCTTTCAATCATTAGATGAAGATGCTTTTGAAAAGATTGCTGGTACAACCTCCTCAAAAGAAGCATGGGAGAAATTAGAGACCTCTTACAAAAGAGCGGAGCAAGTTAAGAAGGTTCGTCTCTAAACATTACGATGAGAATTTGAGTCCTTACACATGAAGGCGTCGGAGTCAATTTCTGACTACTTTACTCGAGTTGTGACCGTTTCCAATGAATTAAAAAGAAATGGCGAGGAGTTAAAAGAGGTAAGGATCATTGAAAGAATACTTCGATCAGTAGACTCGAAATTTGACCATATTGTTGTGACAATTGAAGAAACAAGAGATCTGGAGGATATGACGATCTAACAACTTCAAGGAAGGTTGCAAGCCTATGAAGAAAAACAAAAAAAGAAGCAAGGAATCGAAGAACAACTTCTCAAAATGGAAGTCAATCCAAAGAAAAGAGAAAAAAGCTCCGACAACGAGAGAAGGCACTATGTCTGAGGTAGAGGTCAAGGACGAGGTAGAGGTCGTGGTCATGAATGAGGTTGGAATTTCAACAACAACAACTCCAATTATGCCAAAGGAGAAAGCTCAACCAGAGGACGAGGCAGAGGCAATCCAAAATCGAGGTATGACAAATCCCAAGTACAGTGCTATAATTGTCAAATGTTTGGGCATTATGCTTCAGAATGCAGAGCTCCAAGCACCAGAATTGAAGAGAGAGTGAATTATGCTGAAGCGAAAAATGGTGAAGATGGCACACTTTTACTAGCACACAATGACACAAGTGGAGGTCAAGAAAATACATGGTATCTTGACACAGGTGCTGGCAATCATATGAGTGGAAATAGAAGCATGTTCGTGCAACTAAGTGAATCTGTGAATGGCAGTGTCGCTTTTGGAGATGATTCAAAAGTACCAGTGAAGGGTAGAGGTAACATTCTTTTTCGTGCAAAAAATGGTAGCCACCAAATAATTTCGAATGTTTACTATGTGCCCAATATGAAAAGCAACATTCTTAGTTTATGTCAACTTTTAGAAAAAGGCTATGATATTCACTTAAAAGATTATAGTCTTTTCCTAAGAGATGACAAAGGAAATCTAATTACAAAGGTGAGAATGTCAAAGAATATAATGTTTTCTTTAAATATTCAAAATGATGTTGTAAAATATCTCAAAGCATGTCACAAAGATCAATCCTGGACTTGGCATCTTCGATATGGGCATCTCAACTTTGGAGGACTGGAGCTACTAACTAAGAAGAACATGGTGAAAGACTTACCATACATCAATCACCCTGACCAACTTTGTGAAGGATGTTTACTTGGCAAGCAGTTTAGAAAGAGCTTTCCAAAGGAGTTAAACTCAAGAGCTTAGAAGCCACTCGAGCTCATTTATACTGATGTGTGCGGTCCATTCAAGCCAAACTCCCTTGGTAAAAGTAACTACTTCCTTTTCTTCATAGATAATTTTTCAAGAAAAACTTGGGTGTATTTTTTGAAGCAAAAATCATAAGTCTTTGAAGCTTTCAAGAATTTTAAAGCTGCAGTTGAAAAAGAAAGTGGATACCAAATTAAAGCCATGAGATCTGATCGAGGTGGAGAGTTCACTTCCAAAGAATTTTTAGAGTTTTGTGAAGCAAATGGAATTCGACGCCCTTTGACAGTTCCAAGATCCCCCCAACAAAATGGTGTTGCAAAAAGGAAGAACAGAACCATCCTCGACATGGCAAGAAGCATGCTTAAGAGTAAGAGGCTACCTAAAGAATTTTGGGCTGAAGCAGTTGCATGTGCAGTCTACTTATCCAATCGATCTCCAACAAGAAGCGTGTGGGGCAAGACGCCACAAGAAGCTTGGAGTGGAAAAAAACCTAGCATCACTCATCTAAGAGTTTTCGGAAGCATTGCCCATGTACATGTACCAGACGAAAGTAGAGCCAAGTTGGATGACAAAAGTAAGAAGTTCATCTTCATCGGCTACGATAACAACTCCAAAGGATACAAGCTTTACAATCTAAACAACGAGAAGATCGTGATCAGTCGAGATGTAATTTTTGATGAAGAAGGAGAATGAGATTTTGGCTCTGGTGTGGATGACTTCAACTTCTTTCCCATTGAAGAAGATGCTTATACACAGATAAAACAAGTAGACGAACAATAAGAGCCTGCCACTCCACCTATCTCACCAGCACCAACCACATACGGAGATTCACCGCTGTCTTTCTTAAATGAAAGAACCGAAGAACGTACAAGGAGTCTTCAAGATCTCTATGAGGTAACTGAGAGATATGATAATCTCACTCTCTTTTGCCTCTTTGCTGATTGTGAGCCAGTCAACTTCCAAGAAGCTGCACTAGATGAGAAGTGGAGAATTACAATGGATGAAGAAATCAAAGCCATTGTGAAGAATGATACTTGGGAGCTTACTACTCTTCCAAAAAGTCACAAGGCGATCGGTGTCAAATGGGTGTATAAAACAAAAAGAAATGCGAAGGGAGAAATTGAAAGGCACAAGGCGAGGCTAGTTGCAAAAGGCTATAGTCAAAAGGCTGGCATAGACTATGACGAGGTATTTGCTCCTGTAGCTCTACTTGAAACTATTAGACTTATTATTTCTTTGGCTGCTCAGAACAAATGGAAGATTTTTCAAATGGATGTGAAGTCTGCTTTCTTGAATGGATTATTTGAAGAAGAAGTTTACATCGAACAACCATTAGGCTATGTGGTGAAAGGACACGAGGACAAAATTTTGAGATTGAAGAAAGCTCTTTACGGGTTAAAGCAAGCACCAAGGGCATGGAATAGCAGAATTGACAAGTATTTTCAAGAGAAAGGCTTCACCAAATGCCCATATGAACATGCTCTCTACATCAAAGAAAAATATGGAGATATTTTGATTGTGTGCCTGTATGTGGATGATCTCATCTTCACTGAAAGTAATCCAAGCTTGTTTGAAGAGTTCAAGAGAGTGATGATCAAAGAGTTCGAGATGACTGACATCGGACTGATGGCATATTACCTCGGCATTGAAGTCAAGCAAAAGGAAGAAGGCATATTTATCTCCCAAGAAAGCTATGCAAAGGAGATTCTCAAGAAGTTCAAGATGAATGATTGTAAGCCTATAAGCACGCCAGTGGAATGCGGAGTCAAGTTATCCAAACATGATAAAGGCGAAGATATAGATCCAACATTCTTTAAAAGTTTAGTTGGAAGCCTACGTTATTTGACATGCACAAGACCAGATATCCTTTATGCTGTTGGACTTGTGAGCCGATACATGGAGAATCCAAAGACCACCCATTTTAAAGCTGCAAAAAGAATCCTTCGCTACATCAAAGGTACAACTAATTTCGGCTTGCTATACTCATTTTCTAAAAACTACAAGCTTGTTGGATACAGCGATAGCGATTGGGGTGGAAATGTAGATGATCGAAAGAGCACCACAGGATTTGTGTTCTTCATGGGAGATACTGCTTTCACATGGATGTCAAAGAAGCAACCAATTGTCACGCTATCCACCTGTGAAGCTGAATATGTAGCTGACACATCAAGTGTTTGTCATGCAATTTGGCTCAGAAATTTGCTGAAGGAGTTGAGTTTGGCACAAGAAGAGCCAACCGAGATTTGTGTTGATAACAAATCAGCAATTGCCCTATCCAAGAATCTAGTCTTTCATGATCGAAGTAAACACATAGACACTCGCTATCATTTCATAAGAGAGTGTATTGCAAGAAAAGAAGTGCAAATCAAGTATGTAAAATCACAAGATCAAGCAGCTAATATCTTCACTAAGCCACTCAAGCAAGAAGACTTTGTAAGATTTAGAAGTTTGCTTGGTGTCACAGGATCAAGTTTAAGGGGAGGTGTTGGATCATAAACTTGATCCAAGATGAATAAATCAAGCCCAACTCATGGAAGGTTCCATGAGTAGGTATGGTTGGTGAGGTTTGAATTATTTATGTTAGGTGTGTTAGGTGTGGTTGGTGAAGTAGGTGAGTGGTAGGTTTTAATGGATGGTGAGGATTTGTTTATTAGTTGAATAAATGAATGGTTGTGATTAGTTTGTTTTATGTATAAATACCCACTCTCCCCTTTGGTTTAAACATCAAGTGAAGTAGCAAAATCTCTAAGGTGTAGAGAGTGAAAAATAAGAGTTGTAATTAGTGAGGAGTGTTGTTGAAGAAATAAAATAGTGTGTTTTTTATGTGTTTTATTTGTTAATTCTCCAACAGACCTCTATTATTTATTTTCAGAAATAACCCGGTATCATCACTGGTTTTTGAAGAAAGCTTTTCGATCGTTCAGCTCAACCTTCTCTGATGGTTTGGATTTGAAAATTACTCATTTCTTGAAATTTAAAATGGTAAATCAAGAATGCAAACTAAATGAGGATGGAAATTTGAATGTTACTTCTTTAATACCCACTGCTATTTCCTTTTGATCAATATATAAAGGCTATGAAATAATGAAACTCAAAAATCTATTTAAAAAAAAGAAAGAAAATATGAATGTATAATAATTTCTCAGGTCTTATTAGAAACCACTTTTCAAAATATGAAGAAAATATAAAATATTTTTATACTAATTATTTTTAATATTAATATGCACCTTGTAATCTCATATTATGCTATGTTAATGCTGAAATTTGAGTAATTTTAGAAAGGCTCGTATTCTGAATTAATGTACTTGTTTTTTTCCTCTTTTCTTTTTTTATAATATTATAACTCTTTAAGGCCCCGACTTGGATTTGATTTTTTTGTTTCAGCTTTTTGTTTCTTTGTTGGTTTCTTTTTGCAAGGCTCAGCTTCTGGTGTCCTTGTTGGTTTTTCTAGTTGGAGCATCTAAAAAGATTTTGGGAACGAAGATGAACAGAGATAGAAAGGTGAGTACAATCATGAAAGTGATTAGAGACAGAAAGAAGGGTACAATCTTTTTGTCCCAAGCCATTATGTGCCGAAGGTGTTGGAAAGGTTCAATTTGAACGAAGTAGGGTGGACTAATTCGGGCATGGGTATAGCTCAAAATACTATTATAAACTTTTATGAACTACAGAGAAAAAATAAATTTAGCTCTTATTTATACATAATTAAAAAAGCTCAATTTATGCAAGTATGAAAAAAAATGATACAATTAAAATAGATGAGCAATAACGGTTGATTATATAGTAAATTTAGAATCAATTAATTTTTATATTAATTGATAATCAATATTTCTTAATCGATAATTAAAAAAAAGACAATCAATCAATTAATTTATTGTTTCTTTCCCTTCATTATTATTAATTCTTATGAAGTTCTTCCCAATCGAGTATATTTGGCTAATATCCAATATTACATGTATATATAGCCATAATCATTGCCATTAAAATATGTATATCCATGATAAGAAATCATAGGTATTATGACTTATATATTAAGAAGATGAATCATGATTCATTATTCATGATGACTTAGTTTTATGTCATTGAACATTTTGAATAAATAAGGCTTAGAGGCATTTGAAATTAATACAAGGGAATGTTTATCCTCTCCTTATTGTTCCAAAAAGCTTTCACACAGCACATTATTTGTTTTTTTCTATTATTATTGAGCTCAATACGTGCTCTCATCCCTCTGGAATTGGATCATTTTCTAATCTAATTTTTCATCTTTTAACGATCTCACAACATTGGCAATTTATATTCAATGGTCAAGATTTTTGTAGTTTTTTTTTTGGCCAAAAATGATTATTTTTTTCTTCTAAAGTCTATCATCTTCTTCTTTTCCCCTTTTTTTTTTGAACGAAAATCTGTTAAATAGATTTTTTTTTGGGGAACCTGAAATTAATCTAAAAACGAACTAAATAAATATGGAAAACAATGCCGTACAAGAACAGTTACTTCTGTGTAAATCTCCCACCAATTATATTTTCTATAGGCAACTCGGAACTGCTTATCCTTCAACAAATCTATTGCTAAGTGCTAACTAAGATTGGAAATCGTTTGGGTGTTAATTGACTGCAATTTTGCTGGTTTTTTTTTTTAATTTCTGGATTTGATTTCTAATACATCTATTTGGCTATTTCTTAATCTCATACTCTGTCAATTTCATTAGACGATTCTAATTGTGATCTTCTTTTTCTTCCATGCTTACAGGGACTGATGTCTTTTAAAATTAGGGAAGACAAAACACATTAATATGCTAATATATGAATTTATGGGAAAAAAATAATCAGGACTCTTTTATTTTTTTTCTTTTTCATCCTATGATTATAGGGATTCATGTAAATCTTTTAAAATTAGAGAAGACAAAAATATTAATAGGGTAAGATATCAACTTATGGAAAAAGATAAAAGTAAAGAAATCTTAACCATTCATCACAAAAATTGTCACATGTTATCAAATCTTTAAATGATTAGAAAAAATTAGATTAGGAGAGGTTCAAAATCTACACTGAATCTCTTTCTCTTTATTCCACACTTCACAAATTTCTCTCTTTTTGGCACAATAATAATAATGACATTAAGGGGGAAAAAACGTTTCGATGTTATAAATAATGGACGAAAATAGCCATCCTTCCTGCCAACAATTTAGAGATTGGGGATTATCCTGTCTCGACTACCCGGTTGCCGGGGTTTGATTTATTTGAATGATTGCTAAAGCTAGCTGTGCTTCCTCTGTCGTGTATGTAGTCACTCCAATTGATTGAAAATTGGCAGCATTCTATGGTCTATTTTCGTGTCAACATTGATCACAAACTATTACTAATAGCTGGTGAATAGCCAGCAGAAAATTGTTCCTATCATAGCTAGATATTCCACGTTAAAAAGATTAATTTATTACTGCTTACAAGATCTTTGGGTTAACGAGGCGAGCCGTTTCATTTTTCGATCGGTTATACAGTCAGTCTTGGAACAACAAATCAGATCACGCTAATATCTATCGAACTGTTCTCCAATCCGACAAACAATTATACAAACACATTTTTTTTTTAAGATACGAACCTTGTCGAAGCGAGGTAATTTTATTGAATAAAAGGAAACTACGGCAAATTGGGCTAGTGAAAATGTGATGAGTCTTCTTACCCCTTTGATCCTCAATTTTTCTAGAGAAATCGGGCATGCGCATATGATCACCAATCAATCTAATTGATTGCATACAACATGAATTTATATATATTTATAAATATAGATCACCAATCACCCCCGGCCCCCCACCACCCGGGCCCAAAAAAAGGGAAGGCAAAAATAAAGTACATGATGATCACACTAATTATTTCAGGAGGGTTTTTAGAAGATATCAATTGTATTAACGGACAGACAATTAATTTGGACAATCAGTTAATATGAAAACTACTATTTAGCGATGTTTGGCAATGCTGTGAGAAGGCTCAAAATTAATTTTGAAAAGGTAAGAACAAATTTTGATATTTGATTTTTTTTTTCTTAAATTTATTGCTTGACAATATATATCATCCAATCCTTATACAAATTTTGTAATAAAACCAATGAATTTAAGTACATCATTATTATTATGAATTTTAAATTCACATATATGCTCCTTAATTACCATATGTCTTCCATATCCTATCAATTATTTTCAATATAAAAACATAAAGGAAACAAAATTAATAAAGTACAAATATTAATTTTAGCAATTGTTATTTTTAGTAATGTACTCAAACACTCCGTTTTTGTACAATTATTTTTTTCCCCTGTAGACGGTTGTAGCCAAACCAATGAACCTTTTGACGTCTATAGTATTTGAGTTTTGGTCATTTCATATTCAGCCGGTTTGTAATACATATTGTACAACTTTTTTTTTTAACAACCAATGTCGATACTTATCCAGTTGTACATAATTTTTATGTACAATTTTTTTTTTCAAAAAAAAAAAAAAGAAGAAGACAAGGATGAGAAGAACCCACATTTATTTATTTTATATCTCTACCTTTCCCAGGAGTCAAGCCGTCAAGGTGGTTGGCCAAACAAATCGATTGCCTCAATTGAGGGTGATTGTGAAATTGTAATTAATGATGCATAGATATTATTGTGTATTAGCATAAGTCAGATATTATATTTTATTTATACTATTTGATGTGTTGGATGAATTAATTTGACCGTGCTGTTTCGGGCGTTGTCCGTTATTTCGTTTTGAGGAAATGGATCACTGTAGAACAGTTGAGGTTGAAATCATTTTGGATTTGTTGATTATATAGATTTGCAGGTTGGAGATATGAAAATATTTGGAAACGTGGCAAATAGTCATTCTAGATAAAATAGAAAGTCTTACCTAAGGAGATCGGGACTAGTCCTTTCAACGAATTAGTAAATTTAACCAATGAAAAAAAAAGACTTTGCCTCACAGTGAACGAATTTGAGAACTATCTATATATATAGTTCCATGCATCCACAAAAAGTGAAAAAAAAATAGTTATTAGAAAGCCCAAATGATAAACCAGCCTAGTTAATATCCTAACACCCATCACGATTAAATTGGCAAGGATATTTACAGCCAAAATAAAATTTAATAATAAAACTATAACAATTAAATTCCAAAAAAAAATGAATAATTTTTTAAAATTTCATAAATAAATAAACATAAAAGACCAATCAAATAGATCCAAATTTAACAAGAGCACACCTATGGTTTTCAACTTTTACATGTATAGGGTTCAAATTTGACAAGAACACATCTAGGATTTTCAAGATTTAGGTGTACAGGGTTCGAATTTGACAAGAACACATCTAGGGTTTCTAAGTTTTACAAATCTAGGGTTCGAAATTGACAAGAACATTAAAATTGAAATGAAACACAACACTAGAAACATTATTTACCTGTATTGATCAAATGGTTGCGACAGTGGGCAAGTGAGGGTTCTCAGTTAGGGTAAAATTCAATAGTAGCAGCACACGCGTTTGGTGGGTATTCCATATAGTTCTTAGTGAGGGCCAAAATCGATAGTGAAATACAAGAGAACGTCGGCAGTGGTTCAGTGCCCATGCAAGGATTTCAGGCGAGAAGGGCTTTGTGAGTGTGAGATTGACGAGAGTGACTGAGCGAGAGACAAGAATGAGAGTGCCAACACTTTGGGAAAAAAAATACGATGGTTGAAAACTGAAGAGGGTTTTGTTTTTATTTAGTTTCAATCTAAACGGTGTCGTTTCTTATTTTCTCTTTTAATCCAAACAATACCATTTATTCTTTATTTATTTTAAAATTTTCAGTCAATCTTGTAAATTAAAATCAAAATAAAAAAGTTGCTTGACGACCAAAATTGTATCACAAACTTGTCATTACTTTTTGATAGCTAAATAATTTATCACCAGTCTATCACAGACGTTTGATAGATAAAATTTCTATCACAAATATGTCGTAAATGCATGATAGAAAAAAAATCTATCATCAGTCTATCGTTGTAGCTCTCCAGATCAAAAACTGTCACACAGAGGACTGTCATAGTAGATCCTTTTTCTTGTAGTGTGGGGCCATAACAAGGAAATTATAAATTTGAGTGAGCTATAACATAAAATTTATAAAATTAAAGAGACAAAGAAGGGAATTATAATACATAAATGTAAAATTTTGATAGGCTATAACAAAGTTATGTGAAAAATCAAGGTGCCAAATATGAAATTTACCTAAATAAGTAAATTTCCTATTCAATTTTTAAATGGACAGGGATATTTCCATCCCACTATTTTTGTAAATCCACCTCACTTCTAAAAAGTAATTAAAATAATTTCAAAATATTCTTAAAAAATATAAATTAATAAAAGTTTTGTATAGTTTATCAATTAAATCATTCTCTTAATTTTTTTCTTAAGTTCTTTGGCCATGTTTTATCATAAATTTTATTTTACTATTTTATTATTATGATATAAAAGATAAAATTACCCTCATAAAACATGAGTTATTGTATCTAATAATCTAGGTATTTAATTTTGCGGCTTATAATCTATTATTTTTAAATGAAACCTAATTATTATTTCACTACCTTTACATGTAAATGACATAAATTTGACAATTTAATAATTTATATGAAAATTGTGCCATAAAGACACTATGTTAATTCAATTAAAAAATAATAATCGTATTAATAAAGTAGTATTAGAAACAATAAGTTTGGTACAAATTAGAAAAATATTGATAAATTAAATTCTTGATAATTTTAGTTTATAAGGGTAAAATAGTCAATTGAAACTTATGTTAAAGCAATCTTTGTAATCAAACATGCTGAAAAAAATCTAAGTTACAAAAAAAGTGAATTAACATAGATTTAATTAATTAATTATCCAAAGTTCTTCTTGATTTGAAAATTTTAAAAATAATGTGCTACTTTTATAATTATCTTTTAAAAATGAGGTGAATTTACAAAAAAAAATATGGGGTGGAGATATCATCACACTTTTTAAATACTCCAGCAACGTTTTTGACTTGGAGTGGCCAAGCTGCAAGCTTTCTTTTCCCCATAGAATTATGAAATCCTAATAAAATAAGAAACATAAAATTAAACTAAATAAGAAATTTTTCGACCTATTTGAAATCGGCCTAGCATGATTTATTCGAAATTATACTAGATAGGATTCCCTTAACTTCCTCAATTGGCCACATAATAAATGCATCCAGAAATTCTTTCGGTAACAAGCTCATGAATTGTCAGAGAATCAACTACAAAAATAACGTTGGGAAGAATGGAAACAGAAGATAGGAACGAGAAAGATAAAATACCACATCTCTCCTCATATTAGTTCGAATTCAATTTTAGGCTAAAAGTTACGAGTAGAGGGTTACTTCAAGCCCTCCGCATTTTATCTCAAGAGACCTCTATTGTTTATTTTCAGAAATAACCCGGTATCATCACTGCTTTTGAAGAAAGCTTTTCAATCGTTCAGCTCAACCGTCTCTGATGGTTTGGATTTGAAAATTACTCATCGCTTGAAATTTGAAATGGTAAATCAAGAATGCAAACTAAATGAGGATGGAAATTTGAATGTTACTTCTTTAATACCCACTGCTGTTTCCTTTTCATCCAAATATAAAGGCTATGAAATAATGAAACTGAAAAATCTATTTAAAAAAAAAAAGAAAGAAAATATGAATGTATAATAATTTCTCGGGTCTTATTAGAAACCACTTTTCAAAATATGAAGAAAATATAAAATATTTTATATTAATTATTTTTAATATTAATATGCACCTTGTAATCTCATAATATGCTGTGTTAATGCTGAAATTTGAGTAATTTTAGAAAGGCTCGTATTCTGAATTAATGTACTGTTTTTTTTTCCTCTTTTCTTTTTTTATAATATTATAACTCTTTAAGGCCCCGACTTAGATTTGATTTTTTTGTTTCAGCTTTTTGTTTCTTTGTTGGTTTCTTTTTGCAAGGCTCGGCTTCTGGTGTCCTTGTTGGTTTTTCTAGTTGGAGCATCTAAAAAGATTTTGGGAACGAAGATGGACAGAGATAGAAAGGTGAGTACAATCATGAAAGTGATTAGAGACAGAAAGAAGGGTACAATCTTTTTGTCCCAAGCCATTATGTGCCCAAGGTGTTGGAAAGGTTCAATTTGAATGAAGTAGGGTGGACTAATTCGGGCTTGGGTATAGCTCAAAATACTATTATAAATTTTTATGAACTACAGAGAAAAAATAAATTTAGCTCTTATTTATACATGATTAAAAAAGTTCAATTTATACAAGTATGAAAAAAAAATGATACAATTAAAATAGATAAGCAATATCGGTTGATTAGTAAAATTGGAGTCAATTAATCTTTATATTAATTAACAATCAATATTTCTTAGTCAATAATTAAAAAACAGACAATCAATCAATTAATTTATTGTTTCTTTCTCATCATTATTATTAATTTTTATGAAGTTCTTCCCAATCAAGTATATTTGACTAATATCCAATATTACATGTATATATAGCCATAATCATTGCCATTAAAATATGTATATGCATGATAAGAAATCATAGGTATTATGACTTATATATTAAGAAGATGAATCATGATTCATTATTCATGATGACTTAGTTTTATGTCATTGAACATTTTGAATAAATAAGGCCTTAGAGGCATTTGAAATTAATACAAGTGAATTTTTTTTTCTATTATTATTAAGCTCAATATGTGCTCTCATCCCTCTGGAATTGGATCATTTTCTAATCTAATTTTTCATCTTTTAACGATCTCACAACATTGGCAATTTATATTCAATGGTCAAGATTTTTGTAGTTTTTTTTCTTGGCCATAAATGATTATTTCTTTTTTCTAAAGTCTATCATCTTCTTCTTTTTTCCCTTTTTTTTTTTGAACAAAGATCTGTCAAATAGAAATTTTTTTTCGGGAACCTGAAATTAATCTAAAAACGAACTAAATAAATATGGAAAACAATGCCATACAAGAACAGTTACTTCTGTGTAAATCTCCCACCAATTATATTTTTTATAGGCAACTTGCAACTGCTTATCCTTACAACAAATCTATTGGTAAGTGCTAACTAAGATTGGAAATCGTTTGGGTGTTAATTGACTGCAATTTTGCTGTTTTTTTTTTAATTTCTGGATTTGATTTCTAATACATCTATTTGGGTATTTATTAATCTCATACTCTGTCAATTTCATTAGACGATTCTAATTGTGACTCTTCTTTTTCTTCCATGTTTATAGGGATTCATGTCTTTTAAAATTAGGGAAGATAAAACACAGTAATATGCTAATATATCAATTTATGGGAAAAGAATCATTAGGACTCTTTTTTTTTTCTTTTTCCTCCTATGATTGTAGGGATTCATGTAAATCTTTTAAAATTAGAGAAGACAAAAATATTAATAGGGTAATATATCAACTTATGAAAAAAGATAAAAGTAAAGAAATCTTAACCATTCATCACAAAAATTGTCACATGTTATCAAATCTTAAAATGATTAGAAAAAATTAGATTAGGAGAGGTTCAAAATCTACACTGAATCTCTTTCTCTTTATTCCACACTTCAAAATTATTTTTTTTCTTTTTGGCACAATAATAATAATGACAGTAAGAGGGGAAAAAACGTTTCGATGTTATAAATAATGGACGAAAATAGCCATCCTTCCTGCCAACAATGTAGAGATTGGGGATTATCCTGTCTCGACTACCCGGTTTCCAGGGTTTGATTTATTTGAATGATTGCTAAAGCTAGCTGTGCTTCCTCTGTCGTGTATGTAGTCACTCCAATTGATTGAAAATTGGCAGCATTCTATGGTCTATTTTCGTGTCAACATTGATCACAAACTATTACTAATAGCTGGTGAATAGCCAGCAGAAAATTGTTCCTATCATAGCTAGATATTCCACGTTAAAAAGATTAATTTATTACTGCTTGTGAGCTATGTAATTTCTGATATATGTCCTTTACAAGATCTTTGGGTGAACGAGGCGAGCCGTTTCATTTTTCGATCGGTTATACAGTCAGTGTTGGAACAACAAATCAGATCACGCTAATATCTATTGAATTGTTCTCCAATCCGAAAACCAATTATACAAACACATTTTTTAAAAAAAAAACGAAACTTGTCGAAGCGAGGTAATTTTATTGAAATAAAAGGAAACTACGGCAAATTGGGCTAGTGAAAATGTGATGAGTCTTCTTACCCCTTTGATCCTCAATTTTTCTAGAGAAATCGGGCATGCGCATATGATAATTAGTTAATATGAAAACTACTATTTAGCGATGTTTGGAAATGCTGTGAGAAGGCTCAAAATTAATTTTGAAAAGGTAAGAAAAAATTTTGATATTTGATTTTTTTTTCTTAAATTTATTGCTTGACAATATATATCATCCAATCCTAATACAAATTTTGTAATAAAACCAATGAATTTAAGTACATCATTATTATTATGAATTTTAAATTCACATATATGCTCCTTAATTACCATATGTCTTCCATATCCTATCAATTGTTTTCAATATAAAAACATGAAGGAAACAAAATTAATAAAGTACAAATATTAATTTTAGCAATTATTATTTTTAGTAATGTACTCAAACACTCCGTTTTTGTACAATTATTTTTTTTCCCCTGTAGAAGGTTGTAGCCAAACCAATGAACCTTTTGACGTCTATAGTATTTGAGTTTTGGTCATTTCATATTCTCCGTTTTTGTACAATTATTACGTACAACTTTTTTTTTTTTTAACAACCACTGTCGATACTTATCCAGTTGTACGTAATTTTTATGTACAATTTTTTTTTCAAAAAAACAAAGAAGACAAGGATGAGAAGAACCCACATTTATTTATTTTTATCTCCACCTTTCCCAGGAGTCAAGCCGTCAAGGTGGATGGCCAAACAAATCGATTGCCTCAATTGAGGGTGATTGTGAAATTCTAATTAATGATACATAGATATTATTGTGTATTAGCATAAGTCATATATTATATTTTATTGATACTATTTGATGTGTTGGATGAATTAATTTGACCGTGCTATTTCGGGCGTTGTCCGTTATTTCGTTTTGAGGAAATGGATCACTGTAGAACAGTTGAGGTTGAAATCATTTTGGATTTGTTGATTATATAGATTTGCAGGTTGGAGATACGAAAATATTTGGAAACGAGGCAAATAGTCATTCTAGATAAAATAGAAAGTCTTACCTAAGGAGATCGGGACTAGTCCTTTCATTTTTCGCTCGGTTATAGGCAATGGCTCAAAAACACAAACAATGATAAAAAGACAAATAGCGGATAAATTTTATTCAAATAAAGGGAAATTATTACAACAAAGAACGGATTGAGTTCTGTTGCTTTAGAGCCATAAGAAAGGGCATGAACCCAAACCTCAACTAAACCAACAGTTAACATACTTATGATCTCAAAGCAATCTACAAAGCATGCAACATGAATTTATTTATATTGACGCTGTGGCCCTCAAGCTTCTATAGGGAGACTGTGCAACACTACGGTCTCAACGGTGAGCCCCGGGCCGAACCCGAATAGCACACCCCAGTCAAGCCCTTCACCTGTGGTGGCTTTCCCTTCTTCAAGACACTTGTTTCTCATCTCATCAAGAATGAACAAAACACATGCACTTGACATGTTACCATATTCAGACATAACATGTCGGCTAGCTCTCAACTTGTCCTTTCTCAGGCCGAGTTTTGCCTCGACCTGGTCGAGAATTGCCGGACCACCGGGGTGAGCAATCCAGAATATCGAGTTCCAGTCGCTGATACCAATTGGAGTAAATGCATCAACTAAGCTTTTCTCTATGTTTGCTGAAAAAAATTCGGGAACATCTTTCTTCAAATGAACCGTTAGACCCGCCTCACGTATGTGTCCTTCAATTGCACCATCAGAATCAGGCAGAAGCGTCTGTGAAGCCGACACAATATGATACAATGGACGCTCAATGGATGTATCAGGATCAGCACCGACAATCAGTGCAGCAGCACCATCAGCGAAAAGAGCCTGACCCACTAGAGAATCAATATGGGTATAAGACGGCCCACGGAAAGTGGGGATTGTGTTCTCAGAACAAACAACAAGAACACGAGAGCCCTTGTTGTTTTCAGCCAAATCTTTAGCAAGACGAAGGATGGTGGCGCCAGCATAACACCCTTGTTGATATATCATCATACGCTTAACATCCGGGTTGAGGCCGATGAGTCTTGTGAGCTGATAGTCAGCGCCAGGCATGTCGACGCCTGCAGATGTGCAGAAAATGAGATGGGTGATATTGGATTTGGGCTGTCCCCATTCTTTGATAGCTTTGGTTGCCGCCTCTTTGCCAAGCTTTGGTACTTCAACAAGAGAAATGTCCTGGCGCGCATCGAGTGATGTCCCCATGTGTAAGCACATATTAGGGTTTGCTTTTAAAATCTCTTCTGTTAAGCACATGTGACGCTTTCTTATCATCGACTTCTCACCTGTAAATTAAGATCAAATCACCAAAATCATTGATGCGTAATCTGCATTAACAACATGCACACCCAGAAAAGCTAAACAATTAAAATAAAATAAAAGAATGAGAATAAAAATGATCTCGCATTCATACACAAGAGCTTGAACTTCTCTTTGAGCTCAGTCATGTGCTCGCTGTTGGTGATCCCGAAGTAATAGTCAGGATAATCAGCTTGGATGACACAATTGGGCGGCGTTGCCGTGCTGATGGCGAGGATGGTCGCCAGGCCCTCGGCTCGCTGAGCCTTTCTAATCTCCTCCATTGTTACCATCTCTGATCGTCAGATTGCTTCCAAAACAGTACTTAAACTTAGTTAATTAATAAGTTTGCGCTTTCGCGATTGTGATCTGCAGGGACCTAACTGCATGAGTTTATATAGGCAATTGTGCTTATAGTGCTGTATAGAAAAAAATAATAATAAAATGTTGATTTTTTTTATTTGAATAACAAGATAATTTTGACCGCAAGTACCAGTGTTAATGTCATAATCTAAGCTTGAACTGCTATCATATAATCATTATACGGATTTTTTTTTTTTTTTTAAAAAAGCAGTCATGACAACGTGCAACGATTATAAAACTGCATTGTAATCAGTACGCTAGTGAACGGATGATTATCTACGTTATATTTATGGATTAGGATCTTTTTCTCATTTTTTTTATATTTGCCTCTCCTTACCTTTATAATCTATTGAAAAAAAGTTAACTTGATTGTAAATAAAGTGAAAAATAAATACAAAATTTAATCTTAACCACTCATTAAATAAGGAGAAGTAAGGAGGAGAAAAAAAAAGGGACAAGAGAGGATCCTTATCCTTATCAAAAGGACAGATATTTCTTCTTCTCTACAAGACCAAGCATTTTCTTGCCATTTGGGTTTAGTGGGTCGCTATCAATTAAGGTAGGAATCTATCAAACTTTTGAATGTTGTGTGTGGTTAAATGTATATTTACTTTGATTTCAATTAATTTTTTTCTATGTGAACAGCTATCAGAATCTATCAAACCAAAAATTGGGTTTCACAGAATTTTGAGCGATTGCTTGATTGATGAATTAAATGACAAATTCTGACAATGAATTTATGAACTTGATTCTAAAAACCGTAATAATAACGAACTTTAGGTTTTGAGAATTTTGAGACAGTCATTGGATTGAAGATTTTTGAAAAGTAAAATATTGAAATGTGTTGCTGTAGATTTGGATATTGGTAGTGAGGATCGGTGCTTTTGTGTTTTGCATTCGTTCATTAATGGAACAAATCAGCAAATTTTGTGGAAGTCCTTATGATTAGAAGTAAAAGAAGATATTTATATGAAAATTATTTTTGAAAAAAAACAGCAATTCAGAATGGTTTATTTGTTGATTAGCGGGAGTAGAAAATTTTTTAATTTTATGTTGAAATATCTAGCTTATCAATCATCATCTTATACTAGTCAATTTTAAATTGTTTTCTGTTTGAAATATAGGTAAGGATAAAAGTGAAATTTTATCTTCTATTATATTGTTGTGAATTAGAAACAGCCGCATGGGCATTTTGGCTACTTTATTTATTCTTTATTTATGTTTTGACAGTAGATTATAATGGTAAGAAAGGCTTTTATGGACCTTCATGTGTGGAGGGGCATAATCTATATACATTGTACCTATTTTTTCTAACCTTTGGCAAACCGAAACCGATGGAGAATCTAGGCAAACGATATCTTTTGAAACTTCCAATGTTATTATAATATTTATTTGATTTATATTATAACAAATAATGGATTAGGTTAAGTGCCGGTTTAGTCGAGTTAAGTGTCCATTTAGTCCATATATTTAAAAAATTTCTCAAGGTACTCCTACTATTAAATATGTTATAGTCATTACAACAATATTCCTAGTGATGTTAGTAAAAGAATAAAATGATAAGTTATCAAATTAACCTTGAAAGTAATATAAAAATTTTAACCAACCTTTTGTTCTATTATTATACTTTTAAGATTAATTTAGTAAATAATTTTTTATACAATAATTATTAGTAAGATTGTTATAAAGATATTACACATTACTTTAAGTTGTCTAATATTGATTTACTTATAAAAAATTATAGTAAGATTGTTGCGTAAGTATAAGAAAATACTAGTTCTTTCACACTGATATTTGTTAGTTAATTTTTAATTATAGTGAAAAGGAAGTCTTGATGTCCTTCATTGAAAAACTTGGGGTTTACATAACTATTTTCCTAAATCTTAGAGTGTAGGTATCCTTTATCCTCTGGAATATTGTTGTGAATTAGAAACAATTGGATGGGCATTTTGGCTATTTTATTTATTCTTTGTTTATGTTATGAAAGTAAATTATAAGGGTGAAAAAGACTTCTAGAGATCTTTATATGTGGAGAAGTATTATATAAACATTGTACCTATTTTTTCTAACCTTTGACTAACCGAAACCGATGGAAAATCTAGTCAAATGATATCTATTGAAATTTCTTGTAGTTTTTTATAACACTTTATAATATTTGTCTCATTTATTGATACTAACTTAAAAGCAAAGGTAGTGTAAAGAACATGTTAGAATTCTAAGGTGGTTAGATGTACATATGAATAAAAGTAGTATATATATGATTTCTCTTGTTAGTTTAAAAATTTTATAATGAAATCGAGTTGGCAAGCAATAACACTACAACAAAAACAGTATGTGATAGCATCTGAAAAATGCTACCAAAAATGAATGGTAGCATTTTGAACAATGCTAAGTTAGGCGGTGTAACTAAAAGTATTACACATTAGTAGCATTTTTTACATGCCACAAATTATGATACATAGCATTGAATTAGTGCAATGCAATTAGCTTTCGTCGCTTTAGGTGAATGCTATCATTGTTCAAAGAGAACATTTAGAAAACGCTACCAAATCATGTACAGTTCCCTTGCAAATCTCTAACATAACTTTTATAAAATGCTATAAAAACATTAACATCATGCTATCATAGCATTTCAATGTTCTTCATTCAATTCATGAATTCAATAAATCATTTTAGTCATTCTATTGATTAAAAAGAAATTATTCTTCATTCAATTCATTAATTCAATACATCATTTTAGTCTTTGATGAAAAAGAAATTATACATTATTCGTTGATAAAATAAAAATACTTAAACATCCATAATCATACATTAAACTTTCAACTACAACATTTACAAAAAATAAATATGCAACTATCAGACTTCTATACTTTCTAGTGACCTTTAAACAAAATATTAGATATTATCTTCAATTTGTCCTCACTCTTCAATACATTTTTGCAGAATATCCTTGATCACCTGCATTATGAATTTAAAAATAAATAAGAATTTTATTCTGTTAATAAAAAAGAAACAGAATAATGCCTCCTTAACAAACTTTTCCCATATAAGTAAATTAGAAAAATTAAAGTGTACTTAACTTCAAATCACGCTTACATTCATCCAAACCATCAACTTTGACATACAATCCATAAATGCTAGGTCATTAAGGATATAATAAGTATATGGCAAAAGGATAAAAATAGCAATACCTAGTACAAAATGAAAATCAAATGTTGTAATAAATCAACTCAAACACCAATAAAGAAATTCTATAACTTTATTTTGTAATTCGCTTGGAAGCCATTTTATTTTTCTTCACATTCCATCAACCTAATTAATCTTCTGCAGGAGTTTGTACCTATGTTAGACATAAATTTAAGAATATGAGTGAACTACACAAATGTAAGGAGCAATTATGATAACTTATTCATGTCTTTGTATCAATTAAATATCGCCTTATGCAACAATTTTTTCTTCTTTTTTTTAGTACTAGTGCATTCAATTTAACCTACAAGAATTATGTATTAATGCTAATCATATAAACAAAACATGAGGCTATCATGAATTTTGAGAGACTTTTGAGAACTTTCAGCATCTAGTCCTTTTGTACGGGCACAATCTAAATAACCAAGCAATATGGGCTTATTGATAATCTTGTTTGTGTCTAATGACCACTTTAATAAGTTAAATTCAAGTTTTCTAGCTTAATAAATAAAACCCAAACACTACCAAGAACAAACAAATTTAGATTAATTTAAATCTTCATTTAAACAAAACAAAAAGAAAACCATGTGCATGAGACTAAATTCGGCAAGATAAATCTTCACTTATGGATCTCACTTAAGCATCAATTGGTTGGAAAAATGCAACAACAACCATTACCCTAACCAGACAAGAGGGATTGATATTAGTATATAAGAAATAAAATCAACTCAATAAAATAAATGACAAAACAACAGAATCAACAGTACAACCAACAAAAACAACAAAACTGAAATTAGTAAAGGAAAGTCCACAAATAATGAGACATCATAAAGATCTACCTCAATTGAAGCCTTCCCTCTTTTAAAATGCCAATGCAACCCATAAATGTTGTAACTCAGGAGAAAATTCTGGCTATTAAAGATCTGCAAGTTCTAATTAAATCAGTACATATTCTCAAACTTAGAAACTACACAGAAGTTGTAGTGCCAAGTTTTTAGAAATTGCACATCAATCAACTCATTTCTTTCTTTCACAACATCACAATATTGATGCAAAACTTTAGCTATATGCACTGTCTAGCTGGAAACCGACAGAATGATTCTCTAATCACCCTCCCTAAAGAAATATTTACTAACTAAAAATAAATAATTAAGATGAAAAAAACCTATTATGTGATCGATATACAAAATTTCGGATTGTTAAGGCATAAATGAGAATTTTCATAGTTTTTGATATATTACTTCTAAATGTAAGAAAAATAAATGAACCAAACATATCAGAAATTGCTCCATATAAAATGGAATCAACATAAGAAATCCTATAGTAACAATTGAAAACCCTAAATTCGGTAAATTAAATTAAAAAATTAAAGCTTACATGTAAATATTCATGTGAAAGATTTGAGGGAAGACCCAACAACAACAAGCCTTGAGACAATAAAGGATTAAGGATCAGAACTTTTTGATTTTGAGAGATCTAGCTACTTAAGTTATAAAATCAGGCAAGGGGATCATCATTTACCATCGACTGGCGCCGTTCTTGGCCGCCGAAGCCAATGGCAAAAACGGCACCTGAACCCAAGAGGAGAAAGATCAATCAGCCGCCCCCCCGCCGGATTGTCTCTTCATCTACCGCAAATAAAGCCAGAGATGTACCATCAACAAGTCATACAATAGTTCCAGTGGCTCAAACTAGTGAAATTAATGTGAGGATTCAACAAGCAAAAAATTTTGCAGTAGCAGCAAGAGGGCTGCACCGGAAACTTCAAAATTTTTGATTCACCATTTGGGAATTTTCTTGTGCCTGTAATTCCAACTAGAAAAGAACTAGCTGGATAGTTTCATAGTTCTTATCTTTAGTACTTTGTAAGCTGTTAGGAGACTGAATGCCATAGGTTCACAAGCTTGTAAAAAAAAAAAAAGGTTATAAAATCAAGCAAACAAAAGAAATTGACAAAAGTAGGGGATTTTAGGCGGAATCTAGAGAAAGACAAAAAAAGAAGGGATGTAGGCTTTAGATGTCCTTTTATAATATTAAATTTTGGAAAAAGAGAGTGCCCGCGTGTTTCTAATCTTGGCGGTAGATTTATTTACTTGTTTTTTTCTTTTCGCAGCATTTTTTAAATGTTACAAAGGTGTGTTTTTTCGTAGCATTTTAAAAGAGCTACGTTTGTTAATGTAATATATGACATTTAAAAAAAATGCTATTAATGAAATATAAAATGCTATAAAAAGTAAAATGTTATCACTTAGATATTTAATTATAGCGTTTTTTAGATTGTGTAATAAAAAATTAACGTTTTATAGCATTTTGTAATAAAATGCTATTACATAATGCTACTAAAAGTGATTTTTCTTGTAGTGTAAGCAAGGAAGTGAGCTACGTGTGTAATGGGGAAATATGAGTGGTTAATAAATATGCTTATGGTATGTTTACTAATCAGTAATTTGAATGAAGCGATATTGGAATGGGATGGAACCGGAATGGGAAATGGAAATTAGAATAAATTGTTTACTTTACTATGGGAATTAGAATCGGAATGAACTCTATTGCCATTGATGTATTTACTTTGTGTTAAAATTAGAATAGATTGTTGCAAGTTACTAAATTGATCTTAGTTGATTATTGTCATTAATATTAGTAATAATATAAATAATAATTATAATTGTTGTTAATAATAATAATAATAATAACAGTAATAATAATAAGAAGGAGAAGGAGGAGGAGGAGGAGGAGGAGGAGGAGGAGGGTAATCATTCCACCTATTTGATTCTCAATTTTAAGTGGGGCCCACCAATTTGATTCTCATTCCGCCTCTCATTTAAATAAGTAAGCACATCATTCATTCCCAAAACACGTCATTCATTTCCATTCACATTCTCATTCCCATTCCCAATAAGTAAACATATTATTAGTGTGTTTAGCACATTTGTGGCTATTATTGCATTTGTGATGCTATATAAACCCTTCTTTGTAAGCTTGTATTATATCCAAAACAAGCTTTCTTATAACCAGTAACATAAGTGGTGTTGAGTCTAGTATTAAGTGAATTTCTTCTTTGAGTGGTAAAATTAGAGTTGTAAACTCTACATTTTTACTCTATATTTGGTATCAGAGTGAGGTTATCAATGCTATACATGATAGTGTAGCATATTAAATCAAAGATCTCAACGAGAAGAATGCAACGCTATAAAAATTAGACTGATCAAAGACCAAATGCGGTTGCAATTGTCGTCTGAATTTCTGCCCAGAATTTGAGTTGACCATGGACCGACGTTGATTGTTGACTGATGTTGACCTTTGACTGAAGGTTGATATGAATTCCAGCCAAGATTCTTTAATGTTTTGGTTTTATTTGTGCGGTCAAAATTTCCAAACTTTAACTCCTTGGTGGAGTTATCTAGAGTTGTGAGAAGTTTGTAATTCTATAAAATTGTTAGTCAAGCTTATTCGGTATAGTTGAAATCTTGCCAATATGATAAGTAGTTAGAGGAGTCAAGTGCTTAACAACCAAAACTATAATACGTGGCCAATGTTCATGGAGTTTTGCCTACAAGGTCAAGACCTTTGGGAGATTGTCGGTAGTAGTAGCGCTACACAACTAACGATAGAAGACCAATGGTGTTTTGTGAAAGTGGAAAATTAAACAAGCAAGGTGATGTTTGCTTTAAAGACTACAATTGAAAAAGAAATGTTGGAGCACATTCAGCATGCCAAAACACCGAAGGAAGCTTGGGATGCTCTTGCTGCTTGTTTTTCAAAGAAAAATAATACAAAAATGCAACTTATTAAGAGTGAGTTCTACTAATTGCATAATGTAGCATGACAAGTGCTCAATACTTTCAGAAGGTGAGGTCGATATGCTGTGAAATTTCAGAGTTAAATTCAACAGTTGCTCTTAAGGAAGCTAGGATAAAAAGAATAATTGTCCATGGCTAACACAATCATCACTTGTTGAGTTTGAACATTTACTTGCCAATTAAGAAGTAATGGCTAAGCAAGAGGGAGAAGTCTTGCTGACAAGTAAGGAGGAAGCACTCTATACGAATAAAAGCAAAGGTAACCCCATTAACACAGTAGAGGTGGGTCTAAAAAGAATGATGACAAAACAGAAAGTCATCAAGGAGAGGGAGGTTCTCATCTAGGGGAAGCTTTAAAGAATCGTGGTAGTAATAAAAAGTTTGATGGCGAATGTTTCAATTATAGGAAGAAGGGCCATGTGGCAAAAAATTATTGGTCTAAAAAAAGAATCTCATTAAAAGTAATGCTGTTACTTTTAGCTCTAAAGAGAAAAATGAAGAATGACTGGGATACTGAAGCATCATTCACTATAGAGGAAGAAGAATTGGCTCTCATAGTGACAACCGTGGAAGAGATTAAATACAAGAATGATTGGATTGTTAATTAAGGTTACTCAAATCAGATAGTCATAGGTAAACAGAAGTTACAGAATTTATCTGAGTATAAGAGAAATAGCTCACATTGATAAAACTGTAATTGCGCCTTGATATAGTCCCAACCATGTACCACTCTAAGAAGTCTATCATGTTCCATGCATAAAGAAAAATCAACTTTTAGTGTATCAATTGACGTCACCAGGCCATTATATCTTATTCGGCCCACAATATTTTAATTGTATTATAACCTTAATATTTTAGAAAAACCAATAATAGAGGGACGATGATTAGAGTCAGTTTATATAATGTCAGCAGAATCTACATATGTATAAAAAAAAGAATGAACTAGATAATAGATTTGTGTAAGGATGACAATAAAATCTAAATCTAAACCACATCTGCAAGGATGAAGATGATTCAGATCTAGAAAAATCTGAATCTTCATATTAAAAAATATAAACTCAGATGTGAAAAATTAGAATCCATGGATCCAGATCTAGATCGGGATGCAAGTACACTTGGAATAATAGATTTCCGGATTCAGTTAAATTTTTTATTAAATTAAAAAAATATATATATTAACTTAAATTAAAAACAAATCTAACCTAAGTCCCTAACCCTAATGTCAATTACATTCACACACACTCAGAATACTTCACAAAAAACTGCAAACCACAAATCCCTAAAGCCCAATGCCCTTAAATCCGCAAGGATTGTAATGCCATTAGCCCATCATTGTCTGCCTCGTGGCCTTGCCTAAGGGTCAAGTCGAAGCCTTACCTTAGCCCACTGCTGGCAGTACACGATGTAGGCCCCTCTGCCATCTAAGCTTCACCGTCATTGAAGCCTCCCATGAGCATGCTACTGTCGCTGCATACGTTGCCGTCGTCCAAGCCTCTCCTGGTTGGATCTTTCTTGCCGATAATTTTCTCTTTGGTTTTTGTTTCTTTAGTACTATTAATTACATGGCATTTTTTATTTATTAATGATTTGGTATTTTGGTTGATTGTTTGATTATATTTAGTGAATTTAGTGAGTTCAATCTAATGTAACTTGTTTATACTTTGAAAGTTTACTGGCTCAATTTAATTTTCTTTGTTGATTCAATTCAATTTAATTTTGATTAATTTTCTCAATTAATTACTTTGATTAAATTGATTAAATGCATTAGAGTAATTAATTTTCAATATAATATAAATGCTTAATCTCATTTTTTTCACATATGTTAACTCACTTTATAAATTACTTTAATTAGGTTTTGGGATTTTAATTTGGTAAATTGTTGAATTTTTAAATTATATTTTAAATTGTTAAATTTAATTTTTGTGGATATGGATATGGGATATCCGCTTGCAATCTAGTCGGATATTACCCGCATTCAGATATAAAAATGTCAATATGGATTCGGATCTAGATGTACCTACATTCGAATCCCTAAATTTGTGGCACATGCGGTTGGATCATGTTAGCTGTTCCATGCTGAGTATAATTGTAAATAAGTAAATGCTTAAAGGATTTCCTCAACTTGATGTGAGAATAAATACTATTTGTGACAGATGCGAGTATAGTGAAGCGCATCAATTACCGTACAAGGAACCAAAAGAACTATTAGAGTTGATACATTTTGATGTGTTCGAGCTTATCAAGAAACCGTTAGTTGGTGGAATGCAGTACATGGTGATGTTCATTGATGATTTCTCTAGGTATATGTAGGTCTTCTTTATGAAAGAAAAATCTAACATGTGCTCAAAGTTTAAAAAATTCATTGTTGAAGGAGAAGCAGGAAAGAAGATCCGCTACTTCCACATAGATAAGGGGGAAGGATATAACTCAAGTGAGTTTTCTCAATATACAGGAATGTCAAATACGCCACTAGTATACATGTGCCAATATGCCATAGCAGAATGATATAGCAGAAAAAAAGAACTGACATCTTGCAGAAGTCTATCGAAGCATGTTATATGCAAAGAATGTACTCAGATGGTTTTGAGCCGAAGCTATAAGAACTATAGCCCATGTGATCAATAATCTTCCCTAGCATAGCTTGGAGTTTGTTTCATTTTTGAGAAACTATGGGACATGAAACATGCAATTAGTTATTTTTGAGTATTTGACTGTGTTTGCTATGTATTTGTTCATGATAATTTATTTAGCAAGTTTGATAAGAAAGCAATTAGATGTATCTTTATGGGATACGACAGTCAAAGAAAAGGTTGGAAATGTTGTGATCGTACAAGTAAAATATGTTACCTTCACATGATGTAGTGTTTGATGAAGCATTTTATTACTGGTCCTAAAAAAAATAGGTGTTGCTAGAATCAAGTGAATTTAAAGTGAAATTAAAACCAAAGAAGGGGGAACATTTTAACTGTCGTATGCCATAAAGATACATCTAACTGCTTTCTTATCAAATTTGCTATGTAAATGACGAGGAACAAATACATAGCAAACACAACCAAATACTAAAAAATAAGTAACTATAAGTTTCATGTCGCATAGTTTTTTAAAGGGTGAAACAAACTGTAAACTAGGTTAGGGAAGTTTATTGATCACATGAGATGCGGTTCTCATAGTTTTGGCCCAAAACCTTCCAGGTACACTCTTTGCATATAGCATGCTTCGACAAACTTTTGTAAGATGCTGGTTAATTCTTTTTGTTAAACCGTTTTGTTGTGGCATATTGTCACAGGTCTATTGGTGGTATATTTAAAATTCCCATTAATATTGTGAAAACTCACCGGAATAGCATTATCCTCTATTATCTATGCGAAAACAGTGGATCTTTCTTTTAACTTCTCCTTCAACTAGCTTTCTAGATTCTTTAAACTTGGAAAATGTGTTAGATTTTTCTTTCATAAAGAAAAGCCACACATATCCGGGGAAATCATTAATGAACCTCACTATGTACCATATTCCACCAACTAATAGTTGCTTGATAGGCCCGAACACTAATGGTTCATTTGCTCTAAACTTTAAATCTTTGTATGGTAGTTGATGTGCTTTACTATATTGACATCCTACACAAATAATATTTGTTCTCATGTCAAGTTTAGAAAGCTCCTTATGCATTTAGTCGTTTACCATTATACTTAACTTGGAGTTGCTAATGTGACCTAACGACATGTGCCATAAATCTATTGTCCTGTCTATTTTTGTCTTGTTTACATATGCAAACTTGCTGATATTATATATACTAGCTCCAAACCTCAACCTACTATCATTGGCTTTTCTGAAATATTAAGGTCATGATACACATTAATATCTTGCAAGCTGAAAAAGACATAGTGGCCTGATGACGACATAATTGACATTGAAAGTAGATTTTTCTTCATACCTAGGACATGATAGACGTCTTGGATTGGTACTTAGTTGGGACTATATTGGGGCATAATTATGGTTTTACCAATATGAGCTATTTGCAACTTCTAATTGTTGGTTGTCACTACTACTTGACTTCTTTTATACTCGGACAATTTCTTTAACTTTTGTTTGTTATTGGTCATGTGATTTGAGCAATCATAATCAACAATCCGGTCATTTTTGTGGTCAATTTGTTATGTGGTTGTCACTGTGAGAGCTAATTCTTCTTCCTCCACAACAAATGATGCTTTAGTATTCCAGTCATCTTTGCTTTTCTTTATAAAGCTATAAGTAACAACATTACTCTCAATGAGCTTCTTCTTCTTAGACCAACAATCTTTGGCCATATGGTCATTCTTTTCACTACTGAAACATTTGACATTAAACTTTTTATTTTTATTTTTTATGATCATGATTCTTTGAAACGCCCCCCTAGACGAACCTCTCTCGCCTTGATGAGTGCTTCTTCCTTACCTTTTAGTAAGACTTCTCCCTCTTGCTTAGTAACTTAACAAGTGATGATTATGTTGGCCATCCTTGTACCGAAACAATAAAGCTTTGATATTAGGGTCTCAAACTATGGACAATTATTCTTTTTATCCTGGATTCTCTAAAAGCAGCTATCAAAACTAACTCTGAAATTTCACTGTGTATTAACTTCACCTTGTGAAAGTATTGAGCAATCGTCACGTTAAGTTGCACAATCATTAACAACTCGTTCTCAAGAAGTTGCAACTTTGTATTGTTTTCTTTGATAAACATGCAACAAGAGTGTCCTCATGTGCTCATAATTTATATATTATTTAATATCTCCGTAACTTAATTTTATGTTAAATAATATTTTATTATGTTAATTTTTATCTTATTTTTTATATTTTGTTATTTTAAGTATATTCTTAGATTAAAGAGAAATTAAATCGGAACATTTAAAAAGAAATCTACTCGAAAGAATTAGAATGAGAAAGGAATAAAGAAATTTAATTGAAGAAATCAAGGAAGATGCAATTTAATTATCCATCATGCATGCATTCACGTGGAACACTAGAAGGCAATAGAATTGGATTATATCGTAAAAATGGCACGTGAAAATTTGAAGAATTTGGCATAAGCTTCGGCCTAAAATTGAATTTGGTGGGCTTCAAGTGATGGGCTTATTGTCGGTTTACTTTATTGGCTTGTTTTAAATCCTATTGAGTTAAGGATTTGAGGCGGTCAACATTATTAATAAAGAAGGCCACCGATTGAGACAAAAAAAAAGATGGCACGAGCAAAAGTCAAGAGAAAGACAAAATCGAAAAAGGAAGAGAGAATTAGAAAAAGAGTAGCAACCATAGTAATTAGAAAAAAGTTTGAAAGCAATAGGAGCAATTTGAAGGAAGAAAACGCTTTGATTGAGTTTTTCTTTCCCTTTTCTAATTGTCTCGCTTTGATGTTCCTAATTAAATTTATGAATTGTCTTGCTTGAATGCTCCCAATTAAATTTATGGATTCTCTTTATATTTCCATGAACTAATTTATTTTGCTAGGGTCACAATGCCTAACTATGATGATTTAATTCCATAAATTTGTGTTATTTTTAGTTTATTATTCAATGATTGAGTATTCATTATTGTACTTAATACTTTTAAACATTTGACTAATATTTGAATGATTTGAGAATACATAATGAGATCGAAAGGAGATTTATATATTTTTACTCTATGTAATGAATGTCATGAATAACATGGGAGACGAAGATGTTGTAACTTGATTCGTGTAGTCAATTACTACAAACTTTAATGAGTTTTCAATGCAGATGTACTAACCTGATTCGTGCAGTTAATTACCACAAACTTTAATGAGTTTTCATATGTTGTAATGCACGTCGAGATATGGTATATTAGTACATGGTATTGCTTGAGAAAAAGTATCAAAGGAATTAGGGTTATTTAATTGTCAACATGGATAATAACCTTTAATAGCATAGATGGGGGATTAAATTGGATTAGTTATGGTGAAATCAGATGTCCTAATGTCTTAATCTCTTGGTAATTTCTATTACTGCTTGCATATTTATTTAATTTTTAGTTGCCTTATTTTATTTTAATTTTTAATCTAAATTCACTTATTCGATTATTCAAATAAATTTGGGTTAAAAAAAATTCAGTAGTTAATAGGATATACAATCTCTATAGGACGATACTCTACTTTTCATTATATTTTTTATGCTGACTAGTACACTTGCTAATTTATGCAACATGTTACAAGCTTCCTTCGTGTTTTGGCATCCCAAATGTGCTCCAACATTTCTTCTTTAATTGTGGTCTTTAAAGCAAACATTACCTTGCCTGCTTTATCCTTTCACTTTCACAAAACGCCATTATTATCTTCTGTCGTTAGTTCCATAGCTTTACTACCACCCACAATCTCCCAAAGGTTTTGACCTTTTAGGTGAGACTCATTACACATTACCCATGTGCTATAGTTTTGGTAAAGCGTCTTAATTCCTCCAACTATGTGAACATCACCCATTATGTGGACAAGATTTTAACAATATCAAACAAGCTTGACTATCAATCTTGTAGAATTACAAACTTCTCACAACTCAAGACAACTCCATCAAAAGTCAGAATTTAGAAATTTTGATCGCACGAATAAAACCAGAACGTCGAAAAATCTTGGAAGGAATTTAGGTCAATAGTCAACTTGGGTTAATGATCAACATTGACCAATGGTCATCTCAAATTATGGGCAGAAATTTTGGCGGCAATTGCAAGTGCATGTGGTCTGATCAGTCTGATTTTTTCGGCATCGTGTACTTCTCGTCTGGATCTTTGATTTGATATGCTACACTGCTATTTATAACACCGATAAACTCCCTTTGATACCAAATGTTGAATAAAAATGTAGAATTCACAACTAATTTTTCTGCTCAAAGAAAAAATTTACTCAATACATTTTTTAAATATTGGCTTTTTTCTTATTTAAATCATGTATCTCCGTCACTTGTAGTGATTCAATGACTGAGTGAAAAGCGATTCCATGATCTAGTTAGAATATTACTAATTTTATACAAAAGCAAAGCATTCAAAGCCTTACTTACTTTACGTTTTCTACTCATCCAGAGGATCCCTCCCAGATTTCAGCAAAATGATTTCAAGAAATAGCAAAATCGCTGATAGGGAACTATATTAGTGACCTACCAAAATTTATTGTAGAAATTTTTGGATCAATGATTGGACCTGGTTGGTTAATTGGTCACATTTTATTCATGAAATATGTTGGACTGATATTAGTTTGGATGCAGCAAAAAAATTCTATTAGGTCTTCTTTTATTGCTTATAAGAAAGCTTACTCTAGATACAATACAAGCTTACATGGAAGGGTTTATATCGCATCACAAATGCAATAATCGCCATGCAATCTAGACACACTAAGCATATTTATTAATCACAAATATTTCCACTTCTTTGTTTATTGCTTATCAACTCTATTCCATTTTAAAACTTTTAAACTAACAGTAGAACGTTCCATGGGCAGGATCTCTTCAATTGGGCTGGTGTTGTATACTTCAATATGGTTATCTTGACTCAATTTAGAGGCACAATGCTCAGTTGTTAGCTCATGGTTTCTTTCAGAAGTAAGTACTAGACTATTATGAAACATTTAATCCGGTGGTAAAATTTATAACTATATGAGTTGTACTTGCACTTACAACCAATAAAGACTGAAACTTATGGCAGATAGATGTGAAGAATGTCTTTCTTCATGGAGAGTGAGATCAGAGATCTATCTGATTCAACTAATGGTACTTTGAAACCATGATCATCGTAAATATGTATGTAAGCTCTAGAAAGTACTATACAGATTAAAACAAGCACCTAGAGTGTGGTATGGTAAAATTGTTAAATTTCTAACTAAAAGTAGTTATTTAGTAACACCAGCAGATTCCAGCTTGTTGGTTAAAGCTAATGGAAGATAATTATAATCAGTGATAATGAGGCAGAAATCCTTTGAACAAAATAGAGCTTATTAGTTCATATCGAGATGAAAGGATTTATACAATCTAAGCATTTTCTTGGTCTCGAGGTTGATTACACACAAGAAGGAATATTTCTTAACACCAATGGAAACAAATGGCAATATGTGTGCACATGAAAGAAAAAACTTAGAAGATGCAACAATGTATCAACAATTAGTAGGTTATCTTATCCACTTAACCTTGACTCGACCTAACATTTCTTATGTCATTAATGTGATAAATAGATATATACAAATCCAAAGAAGCCATATTTAGAAGAAGTTAAGCGAATACAGAGATATGTAAAAGGTAAAATTAACTATGGTCTTTTGTGCAAGAAAGGTGAAGATTGCAAGCGAGTTGGCTATTGTGATGCTAACTATGCATGAGATCATGATACTTGTTAATCAACCATTGGATATATATTTAAACTGGATTTTAGAATGGTTTCTTGATGTAGTAAGAGACAGTTGATTGTGTCCTTGTCAATGACAGAAACTGAGTACAGAATAGCTACAATGGCAGCTCAAGAACTACATGGTTGATATTGCTGATTAATGATCTATATTAACCAATTGATTATGCTACTCTATTGTTCTATGACAATCAATCAGCAATACGTTTGGCTAAGAATCCAGTCTTTCATGAAAGAATTAAGCATATGGAGGCGTATTATCACTTCGTCAGGGAAAAAGTCTTGAAACATAAAGTTGAACTACAATACATCAAGAAAAATGAGCAAGTTTCAGATTTGTTCGTGAAAATTTTGATTGCTGGAAAGTTTAAAAGCTTTTTTCTTTAGCCTAGTATAGCGAAAAGGATGGAAGCTGGTGTTGAGGGGGAGTGTTAAAGTATAAAATGCCATCCTAATTGAAAAAATCCAACCCATGAAATCTTCTATTGTTAGTTTAAAAGTTTTATAATGGAATGGAGTTTGTAAGCAATAAAAAAAGAAGTGGGATACATGTGTGATGATGAAATATTTGTGATTAATAAATATGCTTAGTGTGCCTAGCACATTGTATAGTTATTGTTGTATTTGTGATGTTATATAAACCCTTCCTTATAAGCTTGTATTGTATCTAGAGCAAGCTTTCTTATAAGCAATAAAAGTTGTGTTGAGTGTTGTATTAAGTGAACCTTTGAGTGGTAAAATTAGAGTTATGAACTCTACATTTTACTCAACACCATTTAACAATGGTAGGTGTGAACTAGACCATTCTTCTATATTCATGCCTATAAAAAGATATAAAAATCCTAATAACTCACCAAACAAAAGTTAACTACATCACTCTGATACCACTTATGAGATTGATCTAGTTTTATAAGTTTAGCCAAATTTAATTAAATATTTCTCAATTTCTTCTTGCACAACTTTTTTGAATTGATCTGCTTACTGACTCTCAATAGTTTCTTTATAGATACTTGGTTCTTCTTGATATAGATTATGCACTGCTGCAAAAACATATGCCATTATATCAGCATAGTCCAACCTTTTTATTGCTTTTGATACTCTTTTTTTGTCTATACCTTGGTAGTCAATAGTTCTTAATACTAGCTTGACCTTCAAACTCTTCATAACTTCCAATTCTACATTCTTTTTGTGCATCACTTGCATTTTCCTCGGCTTGATTGCTCGTGAGCTCTAGACCCCTCTGCGCATGAGACTTATCTAGTCCTTCATCCTTCCCATTCACTTAATCAATATATTTTTTCTTTTCTTGTATTATCTGTGATTCATTAAACATTACATCTCTAGTGATTATACTCTTTGGTGGTTTCAAGTCGGGACACTAGCTATAGTTTCTATACCTTAACTCTAATTGGATACCTAATCAAAGCATATTTCAAGGCTCAGATAGTTCAGTCTACAGGCTTTTCTAACGACAATTCTATTTTACTTGTCAATTCAATAATTAAAAATTAAAAAAATATATTTGGGATCAGTAAAAAAAATTAATAACAAGATATTTTCTTGTATTTTTTGTTACTTTTTAGAAATTTTTCTTTAACAAAAATATATTTTGTACTCCAAAGATAAAATATTAAACAAAGACTTATCTACTCCTTTTGCTTAAATATTTTTTGCCATGGGGATTTTAGTTATTATATAAATAACAGAAATAAGTGGTATATATTGATTTCAATAGAGGAGAAACTAACAATCTCTCTTTTTATTAATCGATGGTAGAATCTTAGTTTAATGGCACTACAAGAAAAAGAACCTATCATGACAGGGAAAAACTGTCATCGTAGGGGGTGGATGACGGTTATCCTTACCGTTATTGTAGTCAGCGTCAAGAAAAGATGACAGATAAAACCATGTCACGAGTTGTGATAAATTTTACCTGTCATAATTATGTCATACAACTTAAAAGAGGGAAATTAATTTTTTATTTTATATTTTCATTATTTTAGAAAATTTTGGATTGTATTTTTTTTTGTGTGGATATCAATTGTGTGTTTTTGAAAAAAAATGATTATTTATTTTATTTATTAATTTAAAATAAAATTGTGCAATTTTAGCTTCCTCAATTTAAAATTTAAATTATAAAAATTATATGAAAGAAAATAAATTACTAAATGCAATTAAATCCAAAACCAACGAACTAAATTAGTGAACTTTATTATCCATAGAAATATCCAAAGTACTTCTAAATTTCGAAAACATGCAATTCAAACTTTACATTACATTAGTTGATCAATATTCCAAAGTCAAGCCAATAGGCAACAAAGTCCAAACCAAAACCAAGCAAAGTACTCAACATTCAGCAACATCAAATCTATGCAAAATTTAGTCTTGCAGCAGCAAAATTACAAAATGTAGTCTTCCAGCAGTAAAATCCAGCAGACCCAAAGCCAAGACATGAAAATTCATCAACATCCAGCATCAAATCTATGCAAAATTCAGTCTTGCAGCAGCAAAATTACAAAATGTAGTTTTCCAGCGGCAAAATCCAACAGCCCCAAAGCCAAGACATGAAAATTCATCAATTTGGCTATTCAATCCACGAACTAATTAATTAATTAATCAATCAAGTAAAATAACTTATGTAATTACACTAAAATGGAAGTGGCACACCAGATTAGCAGCAATGACAGGTGAGGCAGCAGTTAAAGCCCAAATAGCAAGAAAGCCACAAGCCACACCTTTAAGTTCTTTTAATCTTTTGTAGCCGCTACGAATAATAATAATAATAATAATAATAATAATAATAATAATAATAATAATAATAATAATAATAATAAAACCATCATATTAATTAATATAAGTATATAACTAAACATAGGGTTCAAGAGTTCCACGTCTTAAAAATTCTAATCATAGAGACATTTCCATCGTCCCGTAAATAATCAATCACATCCTTCAGATTTTCTTTCTGAAAAACAAGCCATCAACTTCAAATTGATCTCAATTACAAGAATACAGTTCAACAAGATAGATAATTAACCTCAAAAATGATTTTTTTTCTCTTTAAAAATGAAAATTTTAAAAAAAAATTACGGGCTATGTAATTTCTTCCCACTAGTTAATCAGCCACTTACTTCATTCAATCCTAAAGTAACATGCTTTCCTACAATGAGCCAAGATCCTGAAAAATCAAGAGTGAAATAGTAATATTGAAGGCAATAATATTATCGGAGCTTCACTGGCATCAGCCCTACAACTACTGCCAAAGATCAAGATATACTGCTAATTAGTTTTCTGTAACTGGTGCTCAAGTGAATCATTTGTAGATAAAAAACAACGAGGAGTGTTGAGTTCTTGAAATTATAATAAAGTTTACAATTCTTCTTCAAAGCACAAAGTTCCAAATTGTTACTCGGTAGAAATATGTGTAATGCCTTTGACATAATTTTACTCCATCCATTTTTTAAAATCACAAAAGGAAATTTCATTATTCATTTATTACTCAATTGTGATTTTAAATGTGAGAACCCGCAAAAAATCCACTGAATACCATTGTGGGTTTGGTAATTATAAAAACCACAACAGGTGGGTTTTCTTAAAAAATTAAAACCCGCAATGGGTGTAGGTTTAGTAATTTAAATTATCATGACCCAACCCATACCTGACAAGATATTGTCCGCTTTGGGCGCCACACAATTTTGTTTTTGGGTGCCCATACACCCCAAAACGCGTCTTGTCAATTAAGATGTTGATCCTTATAAACTCAGCATTTCTTCCGTGCTTTGCCAATGTGGGATTCATCTAGAGTGTTACATACACTCTCCTTAAGGACTCAGCGTCCTCCCTGAGATTTACCCCACCATCCCTTAAAAGGACACGCGGAGCCACTCTGATACCATCTGTTATGACCAAACCCAGATATGACGATATATTGTTCGCTTTGGGCCTTAACAAAGCCTGTACGGTTTTCTTTATGGCCCGCCCATACACCCCAAAACATGTCATATAAAATATAAAATATAGATTTAAATTCTCACGATTCTTGAATTCCTGTAAGTTAACACAACTCAGTCCTTCAAAAAGCAAAGCAACAATATGTCAACTTAAATTGAACAATATGTGATAGATGAACTGTACACCTAGACTAAGCATGAGCAAGATTAAATACAACACCTCATCAAGCTTTGCCATGAATTGTATTAGCTTTGCTTTACGAATGAACAAAATAAGCTTCATATTCCTTGGCTCCTCATAGATTGAAATGGACTGCAACAATTAAAGTGCCAAGATTCATTCACGCTTTTTATCAAATACTTGGAGATCCCCAATTCGAAGATAGTGAACATATGGCTACATGCAAGTGATTTGTCACAGTCAAGAGCAAAGCCTATGTCTGATTTTGTAGTTCTAAGCTTCGGTAATTTCAACGAATTAGTAAATTTAACCAATGAAAAAAAACGACTTTGCCTCACAGTGAATGAATTTGAGAACTATCTATATATATAGTTCCATGCATCCACAAAAAGTGAAAAAAAATAGTTATTAGAAAAGCCCAAATGATAAACCAGCCTAGTTAATATCCTAACACCCATCACAATTAAATTGGCAAGGATATTTACAGCCAAAATGAAATTTAATAATAAAACTATAACAATTAAATTAAAAAAAATGAATAATTTTTTAAAATTTCATAAATAAATAAACATAAAAGACCAATCAAATAGATCCAAATTTAACAAGAGCACACCTAGGGTTTTCAACTTTTACATGTATAGGGTTCAAATTTGACAAGAACGCATCTAGGATTTTCAAGATTTAGGTATACAGGGTTCAAATTTGACAAGAACACATCTAGGGTTTCTAAGTTTTACAAATCTAGGGTTCGAAATTGACAAGTGAAATACAAGTATGCAACCCAAGAGGGGGGTGAATTGGGATTCTAAAAATTATTTGATTCTAAGACAAATTATCATGCAAATCTAGAATGAATTTAAAGGAATAGCAATTAAATCAATTACAATATAAAAAGATAAGGGAAGAGAGATTCAAACACGAAGATTTTTATGTGGTTCGGCTAACCTCGCCTATGTCCACGCCTCCAAGCTTTCCGAGCTTGAGGATTTCACTAAGCAAGCCTCCAAGGCTTCAAAAGCTTACACTTGACTTCCAAGGTGTCAATGAACCTTTACAACAAGAGATTATTCCAATCTCTTTAACCCAAGTGTATCCCAACACTTACAATCACTCAAAACAAAATATTTCAAATTTGTTTTGCCTCTCACAATATTTAAAATTACATAATGGTGCCCAATATGTGAATAGATGAAGCAAGAATGTGTTTAAAGCTCTATGAAGATTGTATACTCAAGTATATGCTCAATAGTCGTGTTGTGATCAATCTTCTTTGAATTTGAATGAGCCTATTTATATTTGGAGCTTAAAAACTAGCCGTTACAAACTGTCGGCTCGAAAACGGTTCGCCTTTAACCATTAACGGTTAACCGTTTAGGCTGGTCAAAAGTTACCGTTGGGCCAAATTTTAAATAAACGGTTTGCCGTTTAGGATTACCCTTTCGCCGTTAAATTCCAGAGACCTGCAAGATGAACATCAGTTATCCGTTTACATTAAACGGTTAAGGATTTACATGAAGTGACCTCTCTGGATATTATCGGTTGACCGTTTGTAATAAACGGTTCGCCGTTTGTTTTCAGTAACCTGCAAAGCAATTTAGCCTTATCCGGTTTTGTTAAATGGTGCCAGAAGAGTACAACCTTCAATTCTGAATTTTATCGGTTAATCGTTTAAATAAACGGTTCACCGTTAAATTCCAGTAGCCTTCCCAGCTTTTTGTGTTTTCCATTTTTCTTAATCGGTTAGAGCTTAGGCAAAATGTTGCTCTCTAGTTTTAATCGGTTAACCGTTTGAAAGAAAATGATTCACCGTTTATTTCCAGAATCACATTTTAAACTAGATTTTGCAGAGAGTCATTTTTATTTTGAAAGTCCATTTTTTAAGAGAATGGTTGGAATGATTATAAGGCATTCATTTATTAAAGAATAGCTCCAACATTTTAATAAAAAATCATTTAAAGTTTATTATCATCAAAATCAAAATTATTAATATATTCATGTTAACAATCCCCCCCTTTTTTATGATGACAAACTTTATTCAATATTTTACTCCCCTTAAATGTATGGCCAAATTAAGAAATGTCCAATAAACAGATTTTTACTCAAGAAAACATTTTTAAATTCATTTTAAATCTCCCCATAATTATTAAATTCATTTTAAATCTCCTCATAATTATCTCCCCCTTCATCATCAAAAAGAAAAGAGAGAAAGGAAAACCGCAAATCCGTTAAAGAAGTTACCCGGTTTAGACGAGCGAAAATTTTGGCAGAGTTTCCCCTTAAAATGGAGCAAAACCACTAATACAAAAGGAGATTAAACACTTCCAAAATATATTAACAATAACTCCATCATCCAACAACGCCCTGAACAAACAAACCAACACTTCATTAACCAATGAACCAAAAATCTCAGCAAACAATATCAAATCATCCAACATCAAGAACATCACAAAAACATGTCATCAAAATCCATAAAGAGCATATAGAGGTAGCAGTGTATATAAAAATATAAATGGCAACACACAAACAACCAAAATATGAAATGTATGTGCAAAAATAGAACTCATAAACTATGGAGGTGGAGAAGATGTGCTCCCCGGATCATAATCGAAATAACGGAGAAGAGTGCGCTGTCCAGCGATAAGCTCAAGCTGCTGATCAATGCTCTGCTGCTGGAAGGTCTGAAAGTCAGAACGTAGCTGCTGGTGGTCACGGGAAAAAATGTCCAACCGATCAAGAATCAGCTGCTGGCGCTTTGAAATCCGATGAACATCAGCAATCAACTGCTGCACAACGTCTGAAGTAAGGGGTTGAACTGGAGCTGGAGGTGGCACAGAGGCAGATGGTTGCTCAGGAACAGCAGAAGGCTCAGGAGCAGGAGGCTGCTCGGGAGTGAGAGGCGGCTCGGAAGAGGAGGGAATGTCAGCATCCATCGCACGCTCCTCAGAGTCAGAGTCAGAGTCAGCTGGAGGACGAGGGACAAAACGGCGACGCGAAGGATGAGGATGAGCTCCTAATCTAAAACCGGGAAGCTTATCGGGAGGATAGACATCGTTGAGCATCCGATCGTCCTCTGGAGCAATCAAGGTATCCCGATTTTTGGAGTTGCTTGTCTTTATCCACTCTCTATTCTTCCTAGAAAAATCGATACTAGTCATGGCCTCGGGACCAATCCGTTTAGTCTCCATATGGCCGGTATCAAGAAGAGGCACCTCAAAGCGTCGCAGTATCTTAGTAATGATATTGCCATATGGAAGTAAGCGGTGGTTAACCGCGGGAGTACCCAACATGTGCCGCACAATAACATAGCCGACGTTAATGGGACGGCCTGAAATGAGGCTATCTAAGAGGCCAACATCCAACCTCATAACCTCATCCAAGTGACCCTTCCTAGGAGTCACTATGTGTTGTAAGATAGAGTGAAGAATGCAAACTTGGAGAGGTAAAAGTTGAGACCGAAACGGTAGCAAACAGATCTCATCAGACAAGTCTTGACGACAACAAATATTACGGACTCCATTCGTATGGCAAAAGCTGTCAAAGTGAAGGGCTTACCTAGAGGTGTAAATATCATGACCCTCACTAGAGATACCAAGAAAGTCAGCTAGATCCGCATCATCAAATTCAATAGGCACATCGTCGACTTGAGTAACTATCCTATTTAGGCGAGTTGCGGAGATTTCCATGTTCGAATAAAAGACTCGCACTAAGTTGGGATAAACTCGGTCATCAAAGTCAATGGCAGACTCCCAAGGCTGAAGCATATCCCTAACGCTTCTACCACATACAACTAAAGTACTGAAATCATCTATTTTAACATAAGAAGAGTCAAGTACCTTTCGACCATTGAAGCGATCCTCGAACCGCTTCGCTAAGGAAAACATGGGGAAATGAATTCTTGCGAATTCAGAGACTTCCCGTGGTGGTATAGGGTTCCTTGGAGGCATAGATTTTCGCCTGAGATTTCTCCGAGGGGGTGCAGCCATGGTGAAGCACAACGGAGTTTGAAAATTGCGGGAGAGATGTGATGAGAAGAAAATGAACCGATTATTTACTTAGGAATGAGTAGAGGATGTGATTGTGATGCTCAATTTGGTTGAAGAAGGGGAAGAATCGGATTAGAAATGAAGAAACCCGAACGGCGGCAGTTAGGGTTTAGATTTGGGATTTTTTAATTTTGGGCTTGATTTGAAGATTTGAATTGGTGAAAGTGTTCTAAAGGAGATAAGAAATGATGTTGTAGGTTTGATTTGGCAAGAAAAGCAAGGAAAATGAAGATTTGGGGACAGAGGAGACGTCAGTTGCGCAACAATGGCTGAAACGGTGAAAGGGCAACTGAAGAGGAAGAAGAAAAACCTTTGAACAGTTTTATATTCACGAAAACGATTAACCGTTTATTTAAACTGTTAAGGGGTAACTTCCAGAGGCTAAAGAATGAGAAACGGTGAAAACTTAAGCCCTTAACGGCTGAGGAGTAACTGTTAAAGGACTCTCTGTTTTGAAACGGTTTACCGTTTGCATCAAACGGTGAAAGAGTAAAAATACAGACATATAATCTTATTTCTGGAATAAAACGGTTCACCGTTTATTTTATCTATAATTTCGCACATTTAATTTTTGGCCAGCAAATAATACATTCCAAGATCATTTAATTGATCTAAAAATGTTTTATGAGCTATTTTAATGCATGATTCATGAACATGTATTCAAGCAATTAATTCATATAATTAATCAAGAATTAACAAAGCAAATACATCATTTGAATATCAAGTTTAAGCATTTCTTAAATATTAAATCACCAATAAGTCAATCAATTCAGTACACTCAATAGCATGAATAAAGACGTTAATGCGAAAATTTCATCATCCTAAGTTCATGCCGAATTTTCAAAAATTGTTCTTCGCCAAGGGGTTTGGTAAAAATATCGGCAAGTTGTTTTTCTGTAGAGATAAACTCTAATGCAATATCTCTCTTTTGAACATGATCTCTCAAAAAATGATATCTTATTTCTATATGCTTGGTTCTAGAGTGTTGAATGGGATTATTTGAAAGATTTATAGCACTAGTATTATCACACTTAATAGGAATTTGTTCTAGGTTAATACCATAATCTCTAAGTGTTTGTTTCATCCAAAGAGCTTGCGCACAACAACTTCTTGCAGCTATATATTCAGCCTCGGTAATTGAAAGTGCAATAGAATTTTATTTCTTGCTAAACCATGAAACAAGTGAGTGACCTAGAATATAGCAAGTTCCACTAGTGTTTTTCCTATCAATTTTATAACCGGCAAAGTCCGCATCCGAATAGCATGTTAAATCTATATGAGTTCCCCTAGGATACCAAAGTCCAATATCTATGGTTCCACTCAAATAACGAAAAATTCTTGTAACAGCAATCAAATGGGATTCCTTGGGACATGATTGAAATCTTGCGCACAACAGGGGTGGGCAAAATTGGATTTGGGTTGGGTTCGGATTAACCCGATCGGGTTTCGGGTTAGGTAAATATTAATCCGAATACAACCCGATCCGATCCGATCTGATATATATTTGGGTCGGTTCGGATCGGGTCAAAAAATCGGGTTGAACTCGGGTATAATCGGGTTAGGGTTAATGAATCGGATTGAGTTCGGGTTATTTAAGTTCTAATCAGGTTGGGTGAAAGCTTCAAAATTAACGCTAATTATATACCATGAAATGAAAGCTTCAAAATTAACGCTAATTATATACCATGAAATGAAAGCTTCAAAATCAAAAGTCACAAAGGGCAAAAACTTGGGTCGGGTACTCGGGTTGGAGGCTTGGCCTTGGAGCAGCAGATCACGAACGAGTTTTCAGCAGCAGATCGGTGGTAGTTGGCGGCAGCAGATGGACGGACGTGCAACAGCAGATTGCGGACGGCTGGACGCGCAGCGGTGGGGACTGGTCGAAGTTCGGAGAGACAACAATAGATCACAACACTGGAGGTGGAGCGTGTGTGGCCTCCGTTAGCGGTGGTCGTTGGGAGTCAATAGATCGCGGCACTGCTCTGTGTGTGTGTGTGTGTGTCTTGTGAGTTTTGTACTTTTGTTTGTGTGTTCTGTGTTTGTGATTTCTTCAATGAATCATATGTTGTGAATCTGTTCAACTATTACAACTTGTGAATCTGTTCTACTGTGACTATGTGAGTGTGATTTGTGTGTGTTGTGCGTGCGTTTAGGTTTAGGTTTAGTTAGTTTGTTTTTTTAAGCAACCCGATCAAGTTTACAATTTTTCACCCGATCGAGTTATATTCGCAACCCGATCCGATCCGAACCCGAAATTGTTCGGGTCGAGTCAGGTCGGATCGGATCGTGTATTTTGCCCACCCTAGCGCACAAGCATACACTAAACATGATATCGAGTCTACTTGCAGTTAAATAAAGTAAAGATCCGATCATACCTTGATACATTTTGATATCCACTTCTTTGCCTTTTTCATCTTTGTCGAGCTTGGTTATTGTACTCATTGGTGTATTTTTGGTCTTTGAGTCATCAATGCCGAATCTTTTGAGTAGATCTTTTACATACTTGGCTTGATTTATGAAAATTTCTTCCTCATTTTGTTTTATTTGTAGTCCAAGGAAGTACTTCAACTCTCCTATCATACTCATTTCAAATTCATTACTCATGCAAGATGAAAATTCTTGACACAACAATTCATTAGTAGAACAAAAAATAATATCATCAATATAAATTTGAACAACAAGTATGTCTTTGTCCTTATGTTTAACAAAGAGAGTAGTATCCGCTTTACCCATGGAAAAATCATTTTCTAACAAAAAATTTTTAAGCCTATCATATCATGCTCTAGGTGCTTGTTTTAATCCATACAAGGCTTTAAACAACTTATAAACATGATTTGAAAGTTTTTCATTTTCAAAACCAGGGGTTGTTTTACACATACTTCTTCCATAATATACCCATTTAAAAAAGCGATTTTCACATCCATTTAAAATAAGATGAAATTTTTATGACATGCAAATGTCAACAACATTCTAATTGATTCTAGTCTAGCAACGGGTGTAAATGTTTCATCAAAATCAATTCCTTCTTCTTGGTTGTAACATTGAGCCATTAATCTAGCTTTATTTCTTACAACCACACCGGATTCATCCATCTTATTTCAAAATATCCATTTAGTACCTATAATGGATTGATGTTCCGGTTTAGGAACTAATTCCCACACATTGTTTCTTTCAAATTGATTTAACTCCTCTTGCATTGCCATAATCCAAGATTCATCATTTTCCACATCCGCAAAGGATTTGGGTTCAATTTGAAAAATGAATGCATTATGCTTACAAGTATTCCTAAGTGATGATCTAGTTGTAACGCCTCGTGATGGATCTCCTAAGATTACATCTTTAGGGTGAGAAGAAACATACCTCCACTCCTTGGGGAGTGTTTGAGAAGTACCTTCATATTGCTCCATATTTGTTTGCTCTTCTTGTTCATCCTCTTGATTTCTTTGTAGTGCATTTTCTTGATTATCGTTTGATGGTTCTTCTTGTAACTCTCCATTTGCATCATCATAATTTATTCCTTTCTCCGCAGAGGAGGGGTTAGACTCATCAAATATAACATGCATAGATTCTTCTACAACTAGTGTATTTTTGTTATAGACTCTATAAACTTTACTTGAGTTTGAATAACCAAGAAAAATACCAACATTAGATTTTGGATCAAATTTGCCAATATTGTCTTTTGTGTTCAAAATAAAACATTTGCATCCAAACACTTTGAAATAACCAATATTGGGTTTTCTATGCTTCCAAAGCTCATATGGAGTTTTGTTAAGGTTAGGTCTAATGAACACACGATTTAAAACATAACAAGCGGTGTTGACGGCCTCAGCCCAAAAATACTTAGGTAATGAATTTTCATTCAACATAGTCCTAACCATTTCTTGAATGGATCTATTCTTTCTCTTAACAACTCCATTTTGTTGTGGAGTTCTAGGTGATGAAAATTGATGCTCAATGCCAAAGTTATTACAAAAAATCTCAAATGCATGATTTTCAAACTCTCCTCCATGATCACTCCTAATGCATGTAATACCATACCCTTTTTCATTTTGTATTTTCTTACAAAACACTTTAAAGGCATCAAGAGCATCATCCTTATAGGCTAAGAATAATACCCAAGTATATCTAGAATAATTATCTACTATCATAAATGCATAATATTTTCCATTTAAACTGGCATATCTAGAGGGCCCAAATAAATCTATATGAAGAAGTTGAAGTGGTTTTGAAGTAGAAATATGATTTTTATTTTTGAAAGATGTTTTGATTTGTTTTCCAAATTGACAAGCTTCGCAAATCTTATATTTTTTAAAACCAATTTTTGGAAGACCTTTAACTAAATCATTTTTCAAAATTTTTGAAATCAAATCCATACTTGCATGTCCTAACCTTCTATGCCATAGCCAATTATCATCATGCAATGCCGAAAAACATTTATCAAGAGTAGATGCACATTTTATGTCAATGATATAAACATTACCACATCTATTCCCAACAAATAAGATCTTGCCATCACATGAATTCTCAATAACACAACTAAATTTATCAAAGATAATTTTATAACCTTTGTCACATAATTGACTAATACTAATTAAGTTGTGTTTCAAGTTCTCAACCAAACATACATTCTCAATTAGAGTTGATGAAACTTTACCAACATTTCCAATTCCAAGAATTTTTCCTTTTGAGTTGTCTTCAAAAGATACGTCTCCACCATTTTCAATTTTGGTGAAGCTTGAGAATCATGCATAGTTTCCGGTCATGTGCCTTGAACAACCACTGTCCAAGTACCATTTATTTTTCTTCTTCTTTAAGCCCTACAAAGAAAATCTCAAGTTTTAGGTACCCAAAGCTTTTTGGGTCCTTGAGAGTTAGCAATAGTTCCTTTTGGAACCCAAATACATTTGACACCATAATATGCATTCATTTTCACGGGACATCTATATTTCATGTGACCGTTTTGATTACAATAATGGCAAACAATCTTATGATCACTTGTGGAGGTAGCTTTAACAAAATAATTCTTATAATATTTTTGCTTCAAGTTAGGTTTATACCCAAGTCCTCCTTTATCAAAAACACATTTTTGTTAGTTAAGCATATTATCCAACATCTTTTGCCCATTTGTAAATTTCAAAACAATCTCATTCAAATCATTGCTCTTTTTCATAAGCATTTCGTTTTCATTTCTCAAATCATCTATGTGTGATTCTAAATGCTCATTTGAGATGCTAGGTTTCTCATTTGATAGTGCAATTTCATCATGCAATGTTTTGTTCTCTACTTCTAGGCATGCAATTTTTGCATTTAGAGATTCATTTTCATTTTTAAGCTTTGCCATTTCCTTTTTAAGACATACATTCTTTTTACCAATCTTCATCAACTCATTATGTAATTCTTTAAAAGCATCATACAATTCATCATAGGTGGGATCACTTACATCATTGAGATCATCATTCCTTCTTATTGTCATAAGCGCTAGGTTTGATACTTCTTGTGACCTTTCGTCATCACTCGAATCTTCCTCGCTATCATCCCAAGTTGCAACCATGGCTTTCTTCTTAAGTTTGTTGATAAGTGGGCACTCCGATCTTATATGGCCAGATTTCTTGCATTCATAGCATGTGATTACCTCTTTCTTCTCCCTTTGGTTCTTGAAGTTTCTGAAATTTCTTCGCTCTCCGGTTTTCTTGAAGAATTTTCTGAACCTCCTTGCTAGCATGGCTAGCTCTTCATCATCCGGTTCACTCTCCCCATTACTTTCATATTTTGAAGATTTGAGAGCAATGCTTTTCTTATTCTCCTCATGCTCTTTTTCTGCTGCCAAATCTTCTTCATATGAAATGAGACAACCAATTAAATCATCAAGAGGTAAAGTATTTAAATCTTTGGCCTCTTCAATAGCGGTTCTTTTAGATCTCCATTCTTTTGGAAGTGACCTAATGATTTTCTTAACTTTTTCGCTATTTGAGAAGGTCTTTCCTAGGGCTCCTAGGGTGTTTACTATGTCCGTAAATCTCGTATACATAGAGTACACACTCTCATTTTGTTCCATTTGGAACAACTCATATTGTCGAGTGTACCTACTAATTTTTTACTCTTTCACTTGATTTGTGCCTTCATAAACTACTTCAAGTTTGTGCCAAATTTCATTAGCACTTTCACAACTAGATACTCGATGAAATTCTTTTTTATCAAGTGCACAAAATAAAGCATTCATAGCTTTGGAATTTAGAGAAGCTTTTCTCTTTTCCAACTCATTCCATTCCCTTGAAGGTTTTGGAATATCTTCCCCGAATTCATTTTTAGTTAGGGGCAAAAACGAATCATCACATACAACTTCCCAAATTTCATAATCTAAAGCTTGCAAATAGATTCTCATTCTAGTTTTCCAATAAATATGGTCATTACCGTCAAAGAACGGTGGTCTAGTTGTGGATTGCCCTTCTCTAAAGGTTGAGTCATTTAGGGTTACCATGGATCTTTTACTCTAGACGATTAAGTCATAATAAGAGAACAAGGCTCTGATACCAATTGAAATACAAGTATGCAACCCAAGAGGGGGGTGAATTGGGATTCTAAAAATTATTTGATTCTAAGACAAATTATCATGCAAATCTAGAATGAATTTAAAGGAATAGTAATTAAATCAATTACAATATAAAAAGATAAGGGAAGAGAGATTCAAACATGAAGATTTTTATGTGGTTCGGCCAACCTCTCCTACGTCCACGCCTCCAAGCTTTCCGGGCTTGAGGATTTCACTAAGCAAGCCTCCAAGGCTTCAAAAGCTTACACTTGACTTCCAAGGTGTCAATGAACCTTTACAACAAGAGATTATCCCAATCTCTTTAACCCAAGTGTATCCCAACACTTACAATCACTCAAAACAAAATATTTCAAATTTGTTTTACCTCTCACAACATTTAAGATTACACAATGATGCCCAATATGTGAATAAATGAAGGAAGAATGTGTTCAAAGCTCTATGAAGATTGTATACTCAAGTATATGCTCAACAGTCTTGTTGTGATCAATCTTCTTTGAATTTGAATGAGCTTATTTATATTTGGAGCTTAAAAACTAGCCGTTACAAACTGTTGGTCCGAAAACGGTTCGCCGTTAACCATTAACGGTTAACCGTTTAGACTGGTCAAAAGTTACCGTTGGGCCAAATTTCAAATAAACGGTTTGCCGTTTAGGATTACCCTTTCGCCGTTAAATTCCAGAGACCTGCAAGATGAACATCAGTTATCCGTTTACATTAAACGGTTAAGGATTTGCATGAAGTGACCTCTCTAGATATTATCGGTTGACCGTTTGTAATAAACGGTTCGCCGTTTGTTTCGAGTAACCTGCAAAGCAATTTATCCTTATCCGGTTTTGTTAAACGATGCCAGAAGAGTACAAGATTCAATTCTGGATTTTATCGGTTAACCGTTTAAATAAACGATTCACCGTTAAATTCCAATAGCCTTCCCAGCTTTTTGTATTTTCCATTTTTCTTAATCGGTTAGAGCTTAGGCAAAATGTTGCTCTCTGGTTTTAATCGGTTAACCATTTGAAAGAAAACAGTTCACCGTTTATTTCCAGAATCACATTTTAAACCAGATTTTGCAGAGAGTCATTTTTTAATTTGAAAGTCCATCTTTTAAGAGAATGATTGGAATGATTATAAGGCTTTCATTTATTAAGGAATAGCTCCAACATTTTAATCAAAAACCATTTAAAGTTTGTTATCATCAAAATCAATATTATTAACATATTCATGTTAACAACAAGAACATTAAAATTGAAATGGAACACAACACTAGAAACATTATTTACCTGTATTGATCAAATGGTTACGACAGTGGGCTAGTGAGGGTTCTCAGTTAGGGTAAAATTCAATAGTAGTAGCACACGTGTTTGGTGGGTATTCCATATAGTTCTTGGTGAGGGCCAAAATCGATAGTGAAATACAAGAGAACGTCGGCAGTGGTTTAGTGCCCATGCAAGGATTTCAGGCGAGAAGGGCTTTGTGAGTGTGAGATTGACGAGAGTGACTGAGCGAGAGACAAGAATGAGAGTGCCAACACTTTGGGAAAAAAAATACGATGGTTGAAAACTGAAGAGGGTTTTGTTTTTATTTAGTTTCAATCTAAACGGTGTCGTTTCTTATTTTCTCTTTTAATCCAAACAATACCGTTTATTCTTTATTTAATTTTTATTTATTTTAAAATTTTCAGTCAATCTTGTAAAATAAAATCAAAATAAAAAAGTTGCTTGACGACCAAAATTGTATCACAAACTTGTCATTACTTTTTGATAGCCAAATAATTTATCACCAATCTATCATAGATGTTTGATAGATAAAATTTCTATCACAAGTATGTCGTAAATACATGATAGAAAAAAAATCTATCATCAGTCTATCGTTGTAGCTCTCCATATCAAAAACTGTCACACAGAGGACTGTCATAGTAGATCATTTTTCTTATAGTGTGGGGCCATAACAAGGAAATTATAAATTTGAGTGAGCTATAACATAAAATTTATAAAATTAAAGAGACAAAGAAGGGAATTATAATACATAAATGTAAAAGTTTGATAGGCTATAACAAAGTTATGTGAACAATCAAGGTGCCAAATATGAAATTGACCTAATTTACCTAAATAAGTAAATTTCCTATTCAATTTTTAAATGGATAGGGATATTTCCATCCCACTATTTTTGTAAATCCACCTCACTTCTAAAAAGTAATTAAAATAATTTCAAAATATTCTTAAAAAATATAAATTAATAAAAGTTTTGTATAGTTTATCAATTAAATCATTCTCTTAATTTTTTTCTTAAGTTCTTTGACCATGTTTTATCATAAATTTTATTTTACTATTTTATTATTATGATATAAAAGATAAAATTACCCTCATAAAACATGAGTTATTGTATCTAATAATCTAGGTATTTAATTTTGCAGCTTATAATCTAATATTTTTAAATGAAACCTAATTATTATTTCACTACCCTTATGTGTAAATGACATAAATTTGACAATTTAATAATTTATATGAGAATTGTGCTATAAAGACACTATGTTAATTCAATTAAAAAATAATAATCGTACTAATAAAGTAGTATTAGAAACAATGAGTTTGGTACAAATTAGAAAAATATTGAAGTTAAAGTAAATTCTTTTAGTTTATAAGGGTAAAATAGTCAATTTAAACTTATGTTAAAACAATCTTTGTAATCAAACATGCTGAAAAAAAATATAAGTTACAAAAAAAGTGAATTAACATAGATTTAATTAATTAATTTTCCAAAGTTCTTCTTGATTTGAAAATTTTAAAAATAATATGCAACTTTTATAATTATCTTTTAAAAATGAGGTGAATTTACAAAAAAAAAAAATGTGGGGTGGAGATATCATCACTCTTTTTAAATACTCCAGCAACGTTTTTGACTTGGGGTGGCCAAGCTGCAAGCTTTCTTTTCCCCATAGAATTATGAAATCCTAATAAAATAAGAAACATAAAATTAAACTAAATAAGAAATTGTTCGACCTATTTGAAATCGGCCTAGCATGATTTATTCGAAATTATACTAGATAGGATTCCCTTAACTTCTTCAATTGGCCACATAATAAATGCATCCAGAAATTCTTTCGGTAACAAGCTCATGAATTGTCAGATAATCAACTACAAAAATAACGTTGGGAAGAATGGAAACAGAAGATAGGAACGAGAAAGATAAAATACCACATCTCTCCTCATATTAGTTCGAATTCAATTTTAGGCTAAAAGTTACGAGTAGAGGGTTACTTCAAGCCCTCCTCATTTTATCTCAAGAGACCTCTATTGTTTATTTTCAGAAATAACCCGGTATCATCACTGGCTTTTGAAGAAAGCTTTTCGATCGTTCAGCTCAACCGTCTCTGATGGTTTGGATTTGAAAATTACTCATCTCTTGAAATTTGAAATGGTAAATCAAGAATGCAAACTAAATGAGGATGGAAATTTGAATGTTACTTCTTTAATACCCACTGCTGTTTCCTTTTCATCCAAATATAAAGGCTATGAAATAACGAAACTAAAAAATCTATTTAAAAAAAAAAAGAAAGAAAATATGAATGTATAATAATTTCTCGGGTCTTATTAGAAACCACTTTTCAAAATATGAAGAAAATATAAAATATTTTTATATTAATTATTTTTAATATTAATATGCACCTTGTAATCTCATAATATGCTGTGTTAATGCTGAAATTTGAGTAATTTTAGAAAGGCTCGTATTCTGAATTAATGTACTGTTTTTTTTTCCTCTTTTCTTTTTTTTATAATATTATAACTCTTTAAGGCCCCGACTTAGATTTGATTTTTTTGTTTCAGCTTTTTGTTTCTTTGTTGGTTTCTTTTTGCAAGGCTCGGCTTCTGGTGTCCTTGTTGGTTTTTCTAGTTGGAACATCTAAAAAGATTTTGGGAACGAAGATGGACAGAGATAGAAAGGTGAGTACAATCATGAAAGTGATTAGAGACAGAAAGAAGGGTACAATCTTTTTGTCCCAAGCCATTATGTGCCCAAGGTGTTGGAAAGGTTCAATTTGAACGAAGTAGGGTGGACTAATTCGGGCTTGGGTATAGCTCAAAATACTATTATAAACTTTTATGAACTACAGAGAAAAAATAAATTTCGCTCTTATTTATACATGATTAAAAAAGTTCAATTTATACAAGTATGAAAAAAAAATGATACAATTAAAATAGATAAGCAATATCGGTTGATTAGTAAAATTGGAGTCAATTAATCTTTATATTAATTAACAATCAATATTTCTTAATCAATAATTAAAAAACAGACAATCAATCAATTAATTTATTGTTTCTTTCTCATCATTATTATTAATTTTTATGAAGTTCTTCCCAATCAAGTATATTTGACTAATATCCAATATTACATGTATATATAGCCATAATCATTGCCATTAAAATATGTATATGCATGATAAGAAATCATAGGTATTATGACTTATATATTAAGAAGATGAATCATGATTCATTATTCATGATGACTTAGTTTTATGTCATTGAACATTTTGAATAAATAAGGCCTTAGAGGCATTTGAAATTAATACAAGTGAATTTTTTTTCTATTATTATTAAGCTCAATATGTGCTCTCATCCCTCTGGAATTGGATCATTTTCTAATCTAATTTTTCATCTTTTAACGATCTCACAACATTGGCAATTTATATTCAAAGGTCAAGATTTTTGTAGTTTTTTTTTTTTGGCCATAAATGATTATTTCTTTTTTCTAAAGTCTATCATCTTCTTCTTTTTTCCCTTTTTTTTTTTTTGAACAAAGATCTGTCAAATAGAAATTTTTTTTCGGGAACCTGAAATTAATCTAAAAACGAACTAAATAAATATGGAAAACAATGCCATACAAGAACAGTTACTTCTGTGTAAATCTCCCACCAATTATATTTTTTATAGGCAACTTGCAAGTTGCAACTGCTTATCCTTACAACAAATCTATTGGTAAGTGCTAACTAAGATTGGAAATCGTTTGGGTGTTAATTGACTGCAATTTTGCTGTTTTTTTTTTTAATTTCTGGATTTGATTTCTAATACATCTATTTGGGTATTTATTAATCTCATACTCTGTCAATTTCATTAGACGATTCTAATTGTGACTCTTCTTTTTCTTCCATGTTTATAGGGATTCATGTCTTTTAAAATTAAGGAAGATAAAACACAATAATATGCTAATATATCAATTTATGGGAAAAGAATCATTAGGACTCTTTTTTTTTCTTTTTCCTCCTATGATTATAGGGATTCATGTAAATCTTTTAAAATTAGAGAAGACAAAAATATTAATAGGGTAATATATCAACTTATGAAAAAAGATAAAAGTAAAGAAATCTTAACCATTCATCACAAAAATTGTCACATGTTATCAATTCTTTAAATGATTAGAAAAAATTAGATTAGGAGAGGTTCAAAATCTACACTGAATCTCTTTCTCTTTATTCCACACTTCAAAAAAAAAAAATTTTCTTTTTGGCACAATAATAATAATGACAGTAAGAGGGGAAAAAACGTTTCGATGTTATAAATAATGGACGAAAATAGCCATCCTTCCTGCCAACAATGTAGAGATTGGGGATTATCCTGTCTCGACTACCCGGTTTCCAGGGTTTGATTTATTTGAATGATTGCTAAAGCTAGCTGTGCTTCCTCTGTCGTGTATGTAGTCACTCCAATTTGTTGCATAAATTAGCAAGTGTACTAGTCGGCACAAGTAATATAATGAAGAGTAAAGTATCGTCCCACAGAGATTGTATATCATATTAGTTACCGAAATTATTCTAACCCTACTTTATTTGAACAATTGATTAGGCGAATTTAGATTAAAGTTAAATAAAATAAAATAATTAAAAATTAAATGAAGACGCATGCAGTAATAGAAATCACCAAGAGATTAAAACACTAGGACATCCGATTTCACCATAACCAATCCAATTTAATCCTCCATCTATGCTATTAAAGTTTATTACCCATGTTGACAGTGAATTTTCCTAATTTATTCAATATCCTCTCTCGAGTAATATCAAAAATATCTCTACATATCAACCCACTATATCTCTATGTGAATTTAAATATGCAAAGATTCATTAAGCTCTATGAAAATTCTTAGATAAAATTGCACGAATCACGTTGGCACTTGTTAGAGTGCAATTTATGCACTAGTTTTGCATTGTTTACTTCCCTTAATATCGATGTTTTGCACTTAATAATAATGTTTTACTTGTGTTTTACTTTTGTAGGTGCAATTCTATTGATTGATGATAAAATTGAGCTAAAAGATGATGTTTAAGGAGGATTGTTCTCTTGGAGAAATTTCTGAGCGTCAGAAGAACTTTGTTGATAAGGCATGGGCGCGTGCTGTCAACTGCGGACCTGCAGTTTTTTTTAGTTTAACGTGTTTTGTATTTTTGGTTATTTTTGTAATTACGAATTTAATATTTCAGATATTAGTATTTTATTTTAAATAGAATTCGAAAAGAGAAGAGAGAGAGAGTATTTAAGGGAGGAATCTATTGTGAAAAAGGGGGGATTTTTGGATTGGAGGAAAAGAAACCCTAGATCTAATTTTTCTCTTCTCTCTATGAGGAACTAAACCCATTTTTCTGGTTGAAGGATAATGAAGCTTTGATTCATCACTACTGTGAGATCTTTCTTATGCTTTAATTGTTTTATTACTTTTTGGGTATTTGTTTATTCTCTGAATTAGTTTCATGATTATGTTTGTTAATTAGGTAATTGGACACTATTTAATTATCAACTTAATCTATTGTCAATTAAAGGATTCATCGTATGAAGAATTTAATGTTTGTGACAAATAACATAGCAGAGAGTTGTGTTGTGAGAATAAACAATCTAATTTAAATGAATCATCATATGTGTTGATTAGGATTTGGGTCTCTCTGGTTTTTCAGGCTGTCAATTGATTAAATCCTATGATCGTATCTAGGGTTGTCCATTGATTAGGGAAATAACCAACGGTCGTACCTTGGTTATCGACTAGTTAAGGAGAGATTGGCTATTAGAGGGTCTCAATAGCTATAACCGGTCTATTCATAAGTAATAATAATCTATATTTGAATCAATGATCAGTAGTCGAATCAAGCTGAGTTAATTCCTTCAACCAGAGCTTTCTCCAATTTGAATTACAACTTTAATTTGCATTCTTATTATTTTAATTTGATTTTTATTATTGTCAACAAAACCCCATTTTATGTTTTGCATTTTAAAAGGATTTAAATAATTACCGATCTCTGTGGACACGACCCTGCTCAATCACTATACACAATTTATTTAGAGTAGGAATTTATTTTTGTTGGCTTCGACACCCATCAGCACATCTCTGTCTTTCGTTCAATTCATGGCATCCATTACACAGAGCAAAAATACATAAATCTCTCCTCGGTCTCATTATGTATTCTCAAATCATTCAAATATTGGCCACAAATTTAAAAGCATTAAGCATAATAATGAACACTCAACTATGGAATAATAAATTAAAAATAACATAAATTTATGGAATTAAATCTTCATAGTTAGGCTACATCGTAGCCCTAGTAAAATAAATTAGTTCATGGAAATATAAAGAGAATCCATTAATTTAATTTAAAACATTCAAGCAAGATAATAGAGAAGAGAAAAGAAAAACTCAAGAATTAATGTGTCTTTCTTCTGCTCTAAATTATTCCTGCTGCTCTTCTCTTTATTTTCTCTTCGCTGCTATTGTTCTTCTTTTGCGGCTGCCTTTCTTCCCTTTTATAATGTTGTGGTTTCTTCCAAATCCTTAAAGGAAAAGGATTGCAAATACAGCCCACGAATCCTTAAATGAAAAGAATTAAGAACAAAGCCCAACCGCCTATTTCTTTCCTAAGCCAATCAGAATTAAAAGCAAAAGCCCCTCCACGTGTTGCATGCCATATTCTCTTTGTAAATGAATTCTTCAATGCTTCCTCCACGTGTTGCATGCATGCTTAATGATTAATTAAATTAAATCCTTTGTGATTTGTTCCAATTAATTCTCTTTATTTCTTTTTCTTTTTAATTCCTTCAAGGTGATTTTCTCTTGAATGTTCCGATTTTATTCCTCTTTAATCCCATATTGTACTTAAAATAACAAAATATAAAAAATAAGATAAAATTAATATAATAAGATAAAATTTAACTTAAAATTAAGTTAAAGAAGTATTAAAATAATAGATAAATTATGAACACATCACAATTAATTGAAAATTGGCAGCATTCTATGGTCTATTTTCGTGTCAACATTGATCACAAACTATTACTAATAGCTGGTGAATAGCCAGCAGAAAATTGTTCCTATCATAGCTAGATATTCCACGTTAAAAAGATTAATTTATTACTGCTTGTGAGCCATGTAATTTCTGATATATGCCCTTTACAAGATCTTTGGGTGAACGAGGCGAGCCATTTCATTTTTCGATCGGTTATACAGTCAGTATTGGAACAACAAATCAGATCACGCTAATATCTATCGAATTGTTCTCCAATCCGACAAACAATTATACAAACACATTTTTTTTTTAAAAACGAAACTTGTCGAAGCGAGGTAATTTTATTGAAATAAAAGGAAACTACGGCAAATTGGGCTAGTGAAAATGTGATGAGTCTTCTTACCCCTTTGATCCTGAAATTTTCTAGAGAAATCGGGCATGCGCATATGATCACTAATCAATCTAATTGAACGCATACAACATGAATTTATATATATTTATAAATATAGATCACCAATTACCCCCGGCCCCCCACCACCCGGGCCCAAAAAAAGGGAAGGTAAAAATAAAGAAGTACATGATGGTCACACTAATTATTTCTGGAGGGTTTTTAGAAGAAATCAATTGCATTAACGGACAGACAATTAATTTGGATAATTAGTTAATATGAAACTACTATTTAGCGATGTTTGGAAATGCTGTGAGAAGGCTCAAAACTAATTTTGAAAAGGCAAGAACAAATTTTGATATTTGATTTTTTTTTCTTAAATTTATTGCTTGACAATATATATCATCCAATCCTAATACAAATTTTGTAATAAAACCAATGAATTTAAGTACATCATTATTATTATGAATTTTAAATTCACATATATGCTCCTTAATTACCATATGTCTTCCATATCCTATCAATTGTTTTCAATATAAAAACATGAAGGAAACAAAATTAATAAAGTACAAATATTAATTTTAGCAATTATTATTTTTAGTAATGTACTCAAACACTCCGTTTTTGTACAATTATTTTTTTTCCCCTGTAGAAGGTTGTAGCCAAACCAATGAACCGTTTGACGTCTATAGTATTTGAGTTTTGGTCATGTCATATTCTCCGTTTTTGTACAATTATTACGTACAACTTTTTTTTTTTTAACAACCACTGTCGATACTTATCCAGTTGTACGTAATTTTTATGTACAATTTTTTTTTTCAAAAAAAAAAAGAAGACAAGGATGAGAAGAACCCACATTTATTTATTTTTATCTCCACCTTTCCCAGGAGTCAAGCCGTCAAGGTGGATGGCCAAACAAATCGATTGCCTCAATTGAGGGTGATTGTGAAATTCTAATTAATGATACATAGATATTATTGTGTATTAGCATAAGTCATATATTATATTTTATTGATACTATTTGATGTGTTGGATGAATTAATTTGACCGTGCTATTTCGGGCGTTGTCCGTTATTTCGTTTTGAGGAAATGGATCACTGTAGAACAGTTGAGGTTGAAATCATTTTGGATTTGTTGATTATATAGATTTGCAGGTTGGAGATATGAAAATATTTGGAAACGAGGCAAATAGTCATTCTAGATAAAATAGAAAGTCTTACCTAAGGAGATCGGGACTAGTCCTTTCATTTTTCGCTCGGTTATAGGCAATGGCTCAAAAACACAAACAATGATAAAAAGACAAATAGCGGATAAATTTTATTCAAATAAAGGGAAATTATTACAACAAAGAACGGATTGAGTTCTGTTGCTTTAGAGCCATAAGAAAGGGCATGAACCCAAACCTCAACTAAACCAACAGTTAACATACTTATGATCTCAAAGCAATCTACAAAGCATGCAACATGAATTTATTTATATTGACGCTGTGGCCCTCATGCTTCTATAGGGAGACTGTGCAACACTACGGTCTCAACGGTGAGCCCCGGGCCGAACCCGAATAGCACACCCCAGTCAAGCCCTTCACCTGTGGTGGCTTTCCCTTCTTCAAGACACTTGTTTCTCATCTCATCAAGAATGAACAAAACACATGCACTTGACATGTTACCATATTCAGACATAACATGTCGGCTAGCTCTCAACTTGTCCTTTCTCAGGCCGAGTTTTGCCTCGACCTGGTCGAGAATTGCCGGACCACCGGGGTGAGCAATCCAGAATATCGAGTTCCAGTCGCTGATACCAATTGGAGTAAATGCATCAACTAAGCTTTTCTCTATGTTTGCTGAAAAAAATTCGGGAACATCTTTCTTCAAATGAACCGTTAGACCCGCCTCACGTATGTGTCCTTCAATTGCACCATCAGAATCAGGCAGAAGCGTCTGTGAAGCCGACACAATATGATACAATGGACGCTCAATGGATGTATCAGGATCAGCACCGACAATCAGTGCAGCAGCACCATCAGCGAAAAGAGCCTGACCCACTAGAGAATCAATATGGGTATAAGACGGCCCACGGAAAGTGGGGATTGTGTTCTCAGAACAAACAACAAGAACACGAGAGCCCTTGTTGTTTTCAGCCAAATCTTTAGCAAGACGAAGGATGGTGGCGCCAGCATAACACCCTTGTTGATATATCATCATACGCTTAACATCCGGGTTGAGGCCGATGAGTCTTGTGAGCTGATAGTCAGCGCCAGGCATGTCGACGCCTGCAGATGTGCAGAAAATGAGATGGGTGATATTGGATTTGGGCTGTCCCCATTCTTTGATAGCTTTGGTTGCCGCCTCTTTGCCAAGCTTTGGTACTTCAACAAGAGAAATGTCCTGGCGCGCATCGAGTGATGTCCCCATGTGTAAGCACATATTAGGGTTTGCTTTTAAAATCTCTTCTGTTAAGCACATGTGACGCTTTCTTATCATCGACTTCTCACCTGTAAATTAAGATCAAATCACCAAAATCATTGATGCGTAATCTGCATTAACAACATGCACACCCAGAAAAGCTAAACAATTAAAATAAAATAAAAGAATGAGAATAAAAATGATCTCGCATTCATACACAAGAGCTTGAACTTCTCTTTGAGCTCAGTCATGTGCTCGCTGTTGGTGATCCCGAAGTAATAGTCAGGATAATCAGCTTGGATGACACAATTGGGCGGCGTTGCCGTGCTGATGGCGAGGATGGTCGCCAGGCCCTCGGCTCGCTGAGCCTTTCTAATCTCCTCCATTGTTACCATCTCTGATCGTCAGATTGCTTCCAAAACAGTACTTAAACTTAGTTAATTAATAAGTTTGCGCTTTCGCGATTGTGATCTGCAGGGACCTAACTGCATGAGTTTATATAGGCAATTGTGCTTATAGTGCTGTATAGAAAAAAATAATAATAAAATGTTGATTTTTTTTATTTGAATAACAAGATAATTTTGACCGCAAGTACCAGTGTTAATGTCATAATCTAAGCTTGAACTGCTATCATATAATCATTACACGGATTTTTTTTTTTTAAAAAAAAAAGCAGTCATGACAACGTGCAACGATTATAAAACTGCATTGTAATCAGTACGCTAGTGAACGGATGATTATCTACGTTATATTTATGGATTAGGATCTTTTTCTCATTTTTTTTATATTTGCCTCTCCTTACCTTTATAATCTATTGAAAAAAAGTTAACTTGATTGTAAATAAAGTGAAAAATAAATACAAAATTTAATCTTAACTACTCATTAAATAAGGAGAAGTAAGGAGAAAAAAAAGGGACAAGAGAGGATCCTTATCCTTATCAAAAGGAAAAAAAAAAAGGACAGATATTTCTTCTTCTCTACAAGACCAAGCATTTTCTTGCCATTTGGGTTTAGAGGGTCGCTATCAATTAAGGTAGGAATCTATCAAACTTTTGAATGTTGTGTGTGGTTAAATGTATATTTACTTTGATTTCAATTAATTTTTTTTCTATGTGAACAGCTATCAGAATCTGTCAAACCAAAAATTGGGTTTCACAGAATTTTGAGCGATTGCTTGATTGGTGAATTAAATGACAAATTCTGACAATGAATTTATGAACTTGATTCTAAAAGCCGTAATAATAACGAACTTAAGGTTTTGAGAATTTTGAGACAGTCATTGGATTGAAAATTTTTGAAAAGTAAAATATTGAAATGTGTTGCTGTAGATTTGGATATTGGTAGTGAGGATCGGTGCTTTTGTGTTTTGCATTCGTTCATCAATGGAACAAATCAGCAAATTTTGTGGAAGTCCTTATGATTAGAAGTAAAAGAAGATATTTATATGAAAATTATTTTTGAAAAAAAACAGCAATTCAGAATGGTTTATTTGTTGATTAGCGGGAGTAGAAAATTTTTTAACTTTATGTTGAAATATCTAGCTTACCAATCATCATCTTATACTAGTCAATTTTAAATTGTTTTCTGTTTGAAATATAGGTAAGGATAAAAGTGAAATTTTATCTTCTATTATATTGTTGTGAATTAGAAACAGCTGCATGGGCATTTTGGCTACTTTATTTCTTCTTTATTTATGTTTTGACAGTAGATTATAATGGTAAGAAAGGCTTTTATGGACCTTCATGTGTGGAGGGGCATAATATATATACATTGTACCTATTTTTTCTAACCTTTGGCAAACCGAAACCGATGGAGAATCTAGGCAAACGATATCTTTTGAAACTTCCAATAACACTTTATAATATTTATTTGATTTATATTATAACAAATAATGGATTAGGTTAAGTGCCCGTTTAGTCGAGTTAAGTGTTCATTTAGTCCATATATTTAAAAAATTTCTCAAGGTACTCCTACTATTAAATATGTTATAGCCCTTACAACAATATTCCCAGTGATGTTAGTAAAAGAATAAAATGATAAGTTATCAAATTAACCTTGAAAGTAATATAAAAATTTTAACCAAACTTTTGTTCTATTATTATACTTTTAAGATTAATTTAGTAAATATTTTTTTATAGAATAATTATTAGTAAGATTGTTATAAAGATATTACACATTACTTTATGTTGGCTAATATTGATTTACTTATAAAAAATTATAGTAAGATTGTTGCGTAAGTATAAGAAAATACTAGTTCTTTCACACTGATATTTGTTAGTTAATTTGCAATTATAGTGAAAAGGAAGTCTTGATGTCCTTCATTGAAAAACTTGGGGTTTACATAACTATTTTCCTAAATCTTAGAGTGTAGGTATCCTTTATCCTCTGGAATATTGTTGTGAATTAGAAACAATTGGATGGGCATTTTGGCTATTTTATTTATTCTTTGTTTATGTTATGAAAGTAAATTATAAGGGTGAAAAAGACTTCTAGAGATCTTTATATGTGGAGAAGTATTATATAAACATTGTACCTATTTTTTCTAACCTTTGACTAACTGAAACCGATGGAAAATCTAGTCAAATGATATCTATTGAAATTTCTTGTAGTTTTTTATAACACTTTAGAATATTTGTCTCATTTATATTATATCAAATCAAGGGTAGATATTCATTTAGTTCTTATATTTTGAATTAAGTATCCATTTAATCATATATTAAGAAAAAATCTCAAGATAGCCCTGTTGTTAAATATGTTATATTCTTACTCTTATTTTTTTTTTTACAATAATACCATTGCAACAATATCCTTGGTGATATTCACAAAAAAAAATGATAATTTATCAAGTTAACCTTAAAAGTAACATAAAAATTTACACAAACTTTGTATTATTATTTTACTTTTACAATTAATTTGTAAACTAGATTTTTATAAAATAATATTAGTATTGTAGTAAGGATACTAAAAACATTACTTTAAGTTGGCTAATATTAATTAATTAATTTATAAATAATTATTAGTAAGATTGTTGTACAACTATTAAAAATACAAATTTTTTCACATTGATATTTATTGGTTAATTTGTAATTGTAGTTTAATTTGCTAATTAATTTTTTATAGATAAATTGGTTATTATCAAGAATATTGTTAGAAGGGTAGTATTCTAAAAGGAAAGAAAAAGTAAGATTAAAAATGTAACATATTTAATTGTAGTAGTGTGTTTGAAGAAGTTTTTAAAATATATAGACTAAACAAGTACTTTAAGTCAAAATATAAAGATTAAACCACAAATAAGTAGCTAACAAGATGATAATTACTCTATGAAAATTCTTTAAATAAAAGAAATCAAACATTTAATTTTCTTTTTTCTTTTCGTCATTAGTATTTTAGACGTAAATGACATTGAATTCATAACTGTCGTATGAGTATGCTAGATATTTGCTGCTAGAATGAAATGGATGATAAGATTTAAGTTTCAAAATTTCTAATTTCATTCTAAATATTCTTAGGTAATGTTTGGTTTGAAGAGATGTGAGAAAATGAGAGGAGAGGAAAGTGGAGGAAAAGAGAGAAAAGAACAGGAGAGGAGAGTGAAATTTCTAATATTTGGTTTATTATAGAATTATACGAGAAAGGAAATCTCTAATTTTTTTTTTTATTTAGACAGTTTTAGCCTTAAGTGTTAGACTTTAGATATTTATCATAAATATAAATAAAAAACAGTAATTTTGTTTAATATATTTACCTAAATAACTAAAAAACAATTATTTAGAATAACATATTTATATTTATAATTAAATTTATTTAAAAATTTTATTAATATAATTTTACTTTTATTGTTAATTTAAGTAATTATAATTAACATAATTTGTTTCTAAATAAATTATAATATAATATAAATAATTTCTTAATCAATATATTATAATTTTAAATTTTTATTTAAAGAACAAAAAAAAGCAATTGTAGCCGGCCCCCATACTTGCAGCCGGCCGCTGCGCAGTGTCTCATGTAAGCTCATGAATGATATGAAAATGATAAAAAAAAAAAAAAAAAAAAAAAAAAACTCATGCTCTTTATAATGGGTGAACTCATCTAGCCAAAAACTTTGATATTTTTTCGGATTTGTGAGAGTTAAATGTTTCTAAAAGTTTTTAATTGCATTTGAACAACATACATCGATTTTTTGACCTTAATGACAATATAATGATCTTGTTGATCAGCCGGCGATCCAACGTCACCAACTGTGAGACTGCATATAGCAGTGACAGTAGCAGCGGCAATCCGACGACTGTTAATCTATATTTATATATTTTCATATTAAATAGATAACTAAAGTTATTTATTTTGTTAAGTTTTTTAAATTATTGATTAAATTTAATTAATATTAAATTATTTATAAATATTAAATTGATAAAAAATTATAAATAACAATTATTTGATGACATTAAACATTAAAAAATTAAAGGGGTCATTTTGAAAGTTTGGTTTCGAACAAAAGAGGAATTTGAATTCTTTACTCTTTGGTGTAGAATCGAAATTCTATATTATAGTGGATATTAAATTCTAATTGAAATTAAGTTCTTATATATTTTATCCAACCAAACAACAAAAGTGAAAAAAAAAAAAAAAATCAGGTTACGGGTCTATCCCCTTTTTCCAACGAAACACCACTTTAGAGCTTTTTAGAAACTATATTGAAATTTCAGGAAATACTGTGCAGGTCGCAGGTCGCAGGTCGCGATACATGTGTATTTCCTTTCCTAACCCGAAATGAATTTGGAGAAATTGAAGGGGATACCTTAAATCAATTTTATGTGCTTCCCCAAACCCGATCCCCAACCCAAGATGCGGGGTGTAGTGAAGTGAAAGTCGATTCAAGAGACGTGATCATAAGTTGAAATGCAGAATTTAACGTGGCAGTATACTTAGTATTGTTCTAACAATAACACCTAAATGATACTCTAATCTAAATAATACGGCAACGTGGACAATTAGATAAATATTTCAATATATCACATTCATATGATACCTAAACAACGGATTTTTAGTCAATACATGTGTGTGGAATTCTCACTCATGTGGGCCAAGTTTACGGTAACAAGTTTTTGTCAAACGATGATCACATTCAAATTCTATGAATTATGATATGTTTTAATAAGGAGACAAATACTGTCTTTCCTTGTTGCTGTTGCTATCAGACAACAAGGCATAACTGCTGCATTACTTGGAAGCTAACACCTCCCCAGTGTGGGCCAAAGCTGTCGGTACGTAAGAAAGAAAAATCAAACGGTTCATCCCGTAGAAAATTCTTTTATCGAATCACGAGTCACGACCATTGGGAAACTTTGAAAATAGTATCTATTTTAATTTGGAAATAAATAATCATTCAACGCATCAATAATATATGGTTGGTTGATGCAGTTGATTGAAACATAACGTGCGGACTGCGGACGACATGGTCTGTTGATAAGTCAGGAAAAATGAGATATTATTAGATAGTGGTACTAAAAGCACTTTTTTTCTTTTTTTCGTAGTGAATATGAACGAATAATTGATCCATTTGGAAACTGACACGTAGTCCACGCTCCCATGGCCACAAAGCTGATGCAAATTGCAATAACATTTCTCGGTCAAATGAAGTGGGATTCCAAGCCCCTGATCACTGTCGAGAGTGGGACCGAAAATGTAATTGCAGAATTGAAAAGACGAGAAGGCTTCCATCCATTATAAATTATTAGATAATATAGAAATTTGACTATTGTAACTACTAAGTCCTCCAGTGGGTGAGTAATTAATTAATGAAGCAGTATATAACATAAATTGGACCGATGAAACATTTAAATTGAGGATTTAAAAATCAAGTGGTGAATGATTCCTTGCCTTGTTAACCCTGATGCATTTGTAGGGATGATAATAGAGCAGATATAGATTGGATTTATATTGCTCCAGGTTCAGATTCGTAATAAAAATTAAGATCCGTATTTGTTTCAGATCCGTCATGGATCTATATTTTTCGCTTCATATCTAGATCCAAAATAAAAAATAAAGATCTATATCTGCTCCAAATAAAAAAAAAATTAAAATCTAAATCTGCTCTAGATCCATCACGAATTCTAAATCTCAATAATAAGAGATCAATATTTTTTTAGTAAGAAAATTTAAGACTAAAATGCATTGGTAACAATTAAATTATATAATTTGTATAAAAAATCTAATAAGTATCGTAGCTTCTACTTTTACACCAAAATAAATAAATAAGAAAGATAATAAAATATCAATCAAAAGTAATTGCAGGAATAAGATCATTATAATATTCTAATGTCTCCTTTACCGTCTTGATATCCACTGCACACCATCATCATTTCTATATCATTAAATAATAGCATATAAGTTAAAAATGATTTATTATATTTAGTGCTTTATTATTTTTATTATGATCATATTTAACTAAATATATGATTAACATAATTATTTTATAGTTGATAGCCACCATTGATTAGGGATTATACAAAATAAATAAGATTATGAGAAAATGATAGAAAAATAAGCTCAAATCTATGGATTTTCCTAACAATTAAAGAACTGATCCAAGCATTCAAATGAAGTGGAGAAGCGAGAGTAGACTAAAGAGAAAAAAAAGAGACTAAATTGTAGAGTGAAAAACTTAAAAAAATTAGGGCAGATTATCCTAATTTTATTTTACACTTGATAAATTTTTGTCTTATTATCAATTAAGTACCTTTAAGTTTTAAGATTCTTAAATACATGCTAATGAATAAATTTTATCATTATTTATAAATTTTATCATCATTTATAATTACATAATTGTTAAGAATATTTTAAAATAAAATTACATTAAATGGTGAGTGAATATGGATTTGGATCTAGATATTAAGATAAATTTGAATTTGCTCCAAATCCGTCTTAGATCCACACATTGATATCCTAATCTATTTTAATCCGACCCAAATCCGATCCAATTGGATTTATATCACATGGATATTGGGTCTGATCCGATCCATTGCCATCCTTACGCATTTGTTTTCAATTGGTTGATATAGTGTGTTGTTTACAGTTTAAAAAACTCCATAACATAACTATGATTGCGACGAGTGGGGCTATTTACACATTATAAAAGTTGTAAAGTTGTAAAGCTACCAAAAGCTACATTTATAATTAATATATCTATATGTGTGTATATACTGAGCACTACATCAATATCATCCATCGCCGTTTTGTTAATCTCAACATATCCTACTCTAGGAGTTAAAATGAGTTCATTTCATGACAACTCATGAAACCATCAAACGATGAGGAAGATTTTATGTTGGTAATGGAGGTTTCTCTCAATCAATCAATGCGCAATCACAAGGCTTTAGTTATAAAGAAAATTCTTGAAATCTACAAAGGATTTGAAGAGCTAAACCAATTAGTAGATGTTGCCGGTGGTTTGGCTGCTAATCTTATCTTAATACTTTCTAAATACCCACAAATTCAGGGTATTAACTTTGACTTTCATCGTGCTGTTAAAGATGCACCTTCAGGAAAACGATAGCAACACTCTTGTGATTTAGTGAAATAATAATGAAATTTTTCTTTTTTTTGAAATGGTCATATGGACCCATTTTCTGATATTTATGCCAAAATGTAATATAGTTAGGTTAATGATTTTATTTCCTAATTAATAAGGATAATTTTGAATTTTTGTAACATATATGGGGATATATACAAAATTGTATTAAGTATAAAATTAACTTTCAAAATGAGATTTTGAAAAGCAACTCCTTCCTTACTTTTTAAAATCTTTTGTAAGATGGGCGAGTTGTCCAAAAGTGATTTATAAAAACACTTACCAAATACCAAAATTAGTTCTTGACTTTTTAAATTTACTTTTGATCCTCCGAAAAGTAATCCAAAACGGACCCTTAGTATTGTTCTAAAAATAACAAATTAAAATTAACGGGTGAATAAATCACGTTATGACAAGACTAGATGATGATCATACACACATGATACTCTAATCTAAATAACATGAGAATGTGAGATTTAGACCTAAACAATGAATTTTTAGTGAAAACATGTGTGGAATTCTCAATCATATGACTACTAAATGAGGGACTTTTAGTCAAAACATGTGTTGCAAATAGTCAACCCATCCTATGATCCTAAATAGCAATGTATGGCAAGCAAGAAAACACAAGAAAGTTGAGACAAAGTTTTGAGTAGAAGATTATAAGAGGTTCTCTTATTAAGAAACTAAAACAAATCAAGTTACATATTTATAACAAGCTAAATCATTCACACTAATTAATTATGCATATGTCTAATTTACTTCAAAAACGCTAAGCCATGTAACTAATTTTTGCCAAGCCATGTAACTACTTTTGTCAAGTCAGCTCAGTGAGTTGTTCTACTGCAGCTAATCACAAAATACGAGTGTGCTCTACTTTGCTTGAAACACTAGAGTCATTAACAACCCCTTTTAAGTTGAAATGTCCGAGATGAACATTTGACTTGCTATGCAATTAATAAAATTACTTAAAGATGAGAGCTTTAGTCAAAACATCTGTTGTTTGATCCTCATTAAGTACAAAACATACCTTTATTCTCTTGGGTACAACATTATCTTTGATAAAATGTATGTCCAGCTCAACGTGATTAGTTTTAACATTATAAACTAGATCATATGCTAAGGCAATTGCTCTTTGATTGTCATAACACATTATTGGTAGGGTGCTTAGTTGAATATGTAGCTCACTAAGTAAAGATTGTATCCAAATTACTTCTAAATTGGTATAAGTTAGAGCTTAATACTCATCCTTTGTGTTTGATCTAGAAACCAGAGATTGCTTCTTGAATGACCATAAAACCAAGTTGGGACCTAGATAAACTGCAAAGTCAATGCTAGTATGACATTGAATGATGCATAGTTGAATTATTCAACCACTGAAAAAGAAATGCTAGCAGTAATGTTTGCATTAGAGAAATTTCGATCTTATCTCATTGGTTGTAAAAAAATTATGTTCACAAATCATGCTGCTCTTAAATATCTTCTCACTAAGAAAGATACAAAAGTTAAACTAATTCGTTGGGTGTTACTTTTGCAAGAATTTGACTTTGAATTCAAAAATAAGAAGGGCATAGAAAATGTTGTGTCAGATCATTTTTCTCGTTTCAATTGTGACATAATTACAGAACCATTACCATTGAATGAATCATTTCCAGATGAACAATTGATGAGTGTGGAAGTGTTACCATGGTATGCTGATATTGTTAACTATCTTGTTATGGGTCAATTTACAGAGCATTGGACCAAGCAGGGCAAAGCTAATTTTTTTGTGGAAATAAAGAATTTCTTTTGGGATGACCCTTATTGTTCACACTGTTTTTCCACATGGAGCAATTGAAATTAAGGATCCAAAAAATAGTGTCACATGGAGAGGACTTTAAAGCTATATCTAGAGTACCAAGCACATGGAGAGGATACCGAAATAAATTTAAGTGACCCACCAAATTTGAATTGAGATTTTTTCTTTCTTTCTTTTCGGTGATTTAATTTGTTTTTCTTTTCTTTCATTTTACTATTCTTTTTGCTGATTGAAATTATTTTTGCATAAGTGTGTTTGTTTAACCATTAAATTTCTTTTATCACTTTTAATCATGTGTGCCTCAACTAGACATATCCTCTTGAACCTTTTTAGACGACTTGAACGTGTAAAATCTCATCTCAGAGACCAGATACAATTTTGTAAAACGCGTCATATTTGGGATCTACAACCACCAGAGTTAGTATCCCATGTTGAGACTTTAGAAAGATAACTCAGAGAAATTGAGGGAGGTATCTACGACATCCAATTAGAGCTTGAGGTCAATTCAACAAGAGGATGATTGTGAAATTATTTTCTTTGTGTGCTTTAGTTTGTTACCCTGGTTAAGTGGGAGATAATGGTACTTCGTGACAATCAAAGTCGGTTACTTCAGTTTCCCATAATAATTGATATTCTAAGGCGAAGGTATGGACAAAAATACCATTTTAGCAAAGATTCACAATCAATTTCCTTCACTTCCTCAGAATGCCCTCCTTAAAATCTGTAAAGCTTGGTTCGAATGCATGCGATTACTTATGAGGAATACCATCCCTGCTGACTCATGTTGGTTAATTGAGGCAAAGTATGATTGGCAAGTGAGTTGCCTCCTAAATTTATTGCATACATGTCTGGTTGTGGTAAAGAAAATTATGCAAGAAAACGAAGAGCTAGAAAACTTTCTATTGCTTGTCATAAGTGTGCCAGAATGATATGCGATAAAAATCCATGTTCTTTAGGAATGGTGTCTGATAACAGGGAAGGCAAGATTTAATTCATTAGGAATAGCTTGAATAAAGAGTCATTAGATGATATCATTTTGTCTCTTGAAACGCATCCCAGCGGATACGTACAAAGAGCAATTCTCTAGTTATGATCATTATTCCAGAAAGAGCATGCATGATTTAGTTTCAGGAATTTGACTATAAACAACCTTATTTGCTAGTTTATAAGAAAACTGGATGAGAATCCTATCCTCGACCCATAGAGGGCGTTCAAGTCATTTTTTGACGTACAACTAGAGGAAGATGTGAGCCACAGTCACAACTATCTGTAAATATCATTTTATTTCACTGTTGTTTTATCAATTGCATTCTTGTCTTTAATAATTGTATTTTATCATTGTTTGCTTTTTCCTCTTTATTATTTTCTTTTTTACTCTCCAGCCATGTGCTTTACGCGTTAATTGACACAGACATGCTACCTCATACACAGCTGTGAACCATTGTCACCAAAATCCTTAAATATAATTTTTATTAAGCACTCAAATTATTTTTGAGAAGTATCTCAATGGCAGCTACTCCCAATAAACAATTCAAAAATATTTGTGTACTCTATGGGTTTAACTATGATAAATATAAAGCGTTCGTTGAGACAGCCATAGATCTTAGTCGAAGTATAGCAGCAAGAAAATTACACTTGGTATGTGGGGGAGGTGACTGAGGGTTATCAAAATTGATCTCAAAAGCTGCTTATATCAAAGAGAGCCAAGTGTTAGGCATCATCTCAAGAACCCTAAAACCGTTGGGTTGTTTGTCTGACTCACCAACTGGAGAAGAGTTAGTCGTCTCAGGTATGCAAGGGAGAACAACTGAAATGCTAAATCATGTTGATGCTTTTATTTTCCTACTAGGAGATCTTGCAACTTTAAAGGCACTAATCACATTAGCATTTTAGGCACATCTGAACATTCATCAGAAACCTATCGGTTTGTTAAATATGAATAACTTTTATGATGACTTTATCCCATTTCTTAACCATGCAATAAAAAACTATTTTATTCCTTCCACAACGAAAAAAGTTTTTATTTGTGTTCATACTGCTAATAAGCTATTTGATTTGTTATAAACTTATAGACCAAAGCCAAATCGCAGGACATTTGTGTTGGAGTGTCCAACTAATGATGGTAACAGTAGCTGTAGTAAGAAGTGCAAATTAGACTTAACTCTCAGATTGTAAAAATTTTTTTTCTGTGTTGCAACACCCAGGTAATGCGTTCTAAACTCTACTTGTTTTCTTTAAAACATTGAGGACAATGTTTCGTTCTGGTTGGGGGAAGAGAATAGTTGACAATTGTGGACTGTCTCAATCCTGGTGAAGTTTTTACTGATTTTTATTATAGAGACTAACCGTGGCTAACTTTTTGAGTAGAAGATGTCTGAATATGGAGTGTAGTTATTTTAGAAACGCATCATCTTAGTTTGGAAGTTAAAAAATTTTAATTAAAAAAATAAGAAAACAATTTACTTTCCAGACATTTTCTTTTTCTTTGTTATCTTATTATTAAGCTTCGACAGTTATTTTAAGTGTGATCTTTCTAACTTCTTCTTTTACCAATTAGTTTTTCTACATCATTTTCACCTTTTTACATGCATAATTTTCATATTTTAAATAGGTTTGGGGGTAAAATGTCATTTTAAAAAAAATTGTGATCTTTTACCATTGGATGACATAATGACTTTCAAATCTTAGTATTTGTATTATCTTTAGTCTTAAGTTATGTTACACTATGTTTGTCACTCTACATGTTGATGTCGGAGACAAATATGAGTTGCTTCAAGGAATGCACATGTCATAATAAATTCCAAGTGAGTTTTGGAGCCTGTTAGTTTTCTTGGAGAGTAACATTTTTTGCCCATTCTTTATACAACTTAGCAGTTTATTATTTTATACATGATCTCTAGATTTTTTTTGAGTGAACCCTCTTAAAAAAAATGTGTGTTGCTACATCTAAAGGTCCATCTAATTCATAGATATAGAAGATTATTTAGAGTCCTAAAAGATAATGGAAATGTCATCTTTGATCCGTTTGAACCTTTCTACCCATCCCTTTTGTGAAATATCCATAGTTAACCCTTTTGAGATTTTTATTAAAAAAAAATTTCTTTATCAACCTATCATCTTGACCCACTCGGATTTGAAATATTACCCGATGTCTTACCAATTCCATCACCTATTCATGTTTGAGAAAAATGTAAATACTTATTTTGTTCAATAAAGTTGTGCCATACACACAAACAAAAAATTCAATAAAAAGAAAAAAAAAAGAAAAAAGAGAAAAATAACAATAATAATAAATAAGTGAAATGTACCTTATAATCTCCAAAAGATTTCTACTTTTTCTCAAACATATATTTTATTTTTCCTATTTCACCTCTTTTGTTATCCATGTCCCTAGCCTACGTTACGTCCTAATAAAATTCCTTCATTTTAGGGAACTATAGTCTGCAGTAGCAGCTAGTTATATGAGCTAAAAAGATGTAGTGATACATAAAAAAAAATTGAATATATCGCTTTGACTAGGATTTATTTGACTTAAGATCGTGTTATTCTTAAGTTGTGGGTATATTTCTTTTATCTTGGTGAGTGTGTGATATTACTACTACCGGTGAGATTTCGGGGTTTGATATGTCATTATTGAAAGTGGCTTGATTACAGTAGCTATGACAAAATCTACTGGATTAATTCATGTGGATGGTTGATGTGTGGGTGATATTGTTTTAGGCTGGAGATAATGTTTATACTTTTATTTGATTGGTATCATTAGTCTGATTGAATAAACATGACTGTTTTAAAAAAAATATATTTTGGGTTTGAATTTTTCTTCGCTCAATTTGTTAAGGACTAGCAATAAGCTGGTTGGAGGTGTGTTGGGTGCTAGAAATTGTATATTTATAAAGGAAAAAATCGTTCGTTTACACTCCAAGTCTCACTAACATCCCTAATTTTATGTATTTAAGTCATTTTTTATTTAATTATGTATGTTTTATTATAATTAAATATTTTATGTATTTTAGGGGGCATCATGGTCATTTCACAATGAACCAGAGATCAGAATGCAAGACGAATAACAATTCTGAACTCGGGATAGTTGAAAACCTTATGAGAAGCCTAAAAGGATAAACGACATTGTTTACATGTACGGTACTGATCATAGTATTGTTCACGATACTATTTACATATACTGTACGATGACGTGGCATTGAACGATGATGTGGCATTGATCGATGGCGTGGCACTGACCGATGATGTGGCAGTATTCAATTGGACAAATAATGTGACATTGACTGCTTATATGACGTTGACTGATGATTTGGTGTTGACCGATGATGTATCACGATCCTATTGGACTAAAATGATTATGTGGAGTTGACCAGTGACGCGGCAGTATGTTAGTGGACCGAAAAACGTGCATACGATATATGCATATACACGGAATGATAGCCTTGATGATATGTTTTATCCAATTAGAACTTCCCACGTGGCGCAATCTTGAGCGTCCAAATTATTTTAATCCGATGGTCATGATTTATTTGTTGTATCTATAAATAGGGGGCTCCCCCTTAATTTGACACCCCTGAGTTCATTTTTAAGCTCTATTTTCTGTAATTCATTCTCTATCCTATATTTTCTATATATTTTAATAAATTTACATTTTACCCCTAGTTCAATTATGAATAGCTAATTTGGTAAATTTAATTTCTCTTCCCCTCCGATTTATATGGATATTTTGACTTTTTGTCGACAGATAGTACTAATCTTGTTTAGATATTCCACTAGTATAACTGTCTCCCTAGTGCAAGGTTATTCCTATTTGGCACGATAAGCATTTAGCACCATATTTATTTGAGTGGGGTTCATGAGTAATGGAAACCCCCCTCATAATTTAATTAGCACTAATAAGGAATATTAAGCTCATGGTGCATGTTGAGTGTAGATTCAGAGACCCAAATGCTTCATTTTTATAGTTTTAACTTAAATTTATTCGCGTCATTCTAATTTAAATTTTAAGGTATTCTAAATCATTTTCACTACAAATCCAAACACCCACTTATAAATTTAACTTTACACGCAATTAAAATGCACCTCCTCGTGGGATCGACACTCGTCACCATTGATCTATTCTACTATAGTTTCATGTACTTGCGAGTTTAATAAAATTTGCACAATAAAAGGCCTTTGCTGAGTTGAAAAAAGCTCTTGTTACAACACTCGTTGTTATAGCACTTGATTGGAGTATGCCTTTTGAATTAATGTGTGATGCAAGTGACCACTCAGTTAGAGCAGTGCTAGGACAAAGGAAAAGTAAGATTCTTCACTCCATTTATTATGCCAGCAAGACCTTATCTGATGCACAACTAAATTACAGAACCACTGAAAAAGAGTTGTTGGCTATTGTCTTTATATTTGATAAATTTAGAGTTTATTTGTTTGGCACTAAAGTGACTGTTTATACAGATCACTCGGCTATAAAGTATTTAATTTCAAATAAGGATGCCAAACCAAGGTTGATTAGGTGGATTCTGTTGTTACAAGAGTTTGATTGGAGATTAATGATAGAAAATGCACTGATAAGCAAGTAGCAGACCATTTCTCAAGGCTAGAAGCATATGAAAGCACGGTGACCAAGCAGGATATCACATAAACATTTCCTGATGAGCAATTATTAATGCTACAGCACTCTTAGATGCTGCAGCAATCTGGATTTCCATATTATGCAGATTGTGCTAATTATTTGGTGAGTGGATTATTACCACATGATTTAAGCTACTAGCAGGAAAAAAAAAGATTTCTTCATGATGTAAAAATTTATCAATGGGATGAGCCTTACTTGTACAAGATATGATCAGAAAATGTGTACCAAATGAAGAAATTCCAAACATCCTACAGTCCTATCATGTTGCAGCATATGGAGGACACTTTGGAAGGCACAAAACAACAGCAAAAGTTCTTCAATCAGGTTACTAATGGCCCTCTATTTTTAAGAATGCTTACGAGTTTGTTAAATGTTATGACATGGACCCCTTTCTTCAATCAGGTTATTATTGACCCTCTATTTTTAAGAATGCTTACGAGTTTGTTAAATGTTATGATAGGTGTCAAAGGGCATGAAACATCTTTCAAAAGCATGAGATTCCACTCACTAATATTTTGGAAGTGGAACTCTTTGACGTATGGGGGATAGATTTTATAAGATCTTTCCCACCTCAGCAACCTATACATCTTAGTGGTTGTGGACTATGTCTCTAAATAGGTGGAAGTTGTTGCATTACCAACTAATAATACTAAAGTAGTAGTGAAATTTCTTCAGAAGAACGATTTGGCACTCTAAGAGCTATTATTAATGATGAAGAAACACATTTTCAACGGAACATTTGCTGCAGCATTGGCTAAATATGGAATCAAGCATAAGGTTACCGCAGCATATAATCCACAAACAAGTGACAGGCAGAGGTCTCCAACAAGGAGATAAAGAAGAGTTTAGAAAAAATTATTAGTCCCAACAAAAAAGATTGGTCACTTAGATTAAATGACTCATTATGAGTTTATAGAACAACCTATAAAACTCCACTGGATATATCTCCATATAGAATTATTTATGGAAAAGCCTGACATTTGCCATTAGAGCTGGAGCATAAAGTAGATTGGGTAGTCAACCAATTAAATATGGATATGACTGCTGCAGCAGAGCAAAGAAAATTACAACTTTGTAAGTTAAAGGAGTTACAACTATTCTCCTATGAAAATGCAAGAATTTATAAAAAGAAGACCAAGCAATGACATGACCAAAGAATCGAGCAAAGGAAACTCATTCAAGGCAATCAAGTGTTACTCTATAACTGAATATTAAAGTTCTTTCCTGGAAAATTAAAATCTAGATGGTTAGGACCTTTCAAACTTATCAAAGTATATTCTCATGGGGCTATTAAACTTCAAGATAAAAGAACATGTCAAGAATTTAAGGTGAATGGGCATAGAGTGAAGCATTACATGGGAACTGTTGTGAGTCACCCAAGGGAGGACCTGTTCCAAAGGGATCCAATATGAGCAATCAAGGATGGACATGCTAAAAGAAAAAAAAAAAAAAGCTTTAGTTGGGAGGCAACCCAATAAGAGAATTTGTTTTAATTTTTCTTGAAACATTAAGTCTAAATGTGCATACTTTTGTTTACTTTTTGTCATTCTAATTCGAGCATTCAATTTCTTTTCTGCCTTTTCTTACAGTAAGTTTTTGTTCAAAAAAAAAACTGGGCAAAGAAATTGACAGGAGTAGTTGCAGCATCATAGCCAAAATGGCAGTTGGAAGTTGGTTATCAACTTATAGGGAAATTTATAGTTGTTGCTGCAACAACAAATTAATTACTGTAGCAACAATTTTTACCGTTGCACTAACAATACTTGGACTTTTACCATTAAATGGTTGACAACTTGTGTCAGTAGATCAAAAATAAAGATAAAGAGAGATTATGCAATCCTTAAATTACCGTGATATATCCTTTTTCTTTTTCAATTAAATCAATTTTTAAATTTTAACAATTCTTTCCAAGTTATCCTCTTAATTACTTTCATTTTTCTATTTTTTACTCTCGCTATAAATTAAGGTCTTATTTTTCAATTTCATTACAACTCTTTCTATCTCCATCGATAAATCTCAACAATATTTACAACTCTTTTTACCTTTTATTTTTGTTTTCAATACAATATAATTTTGTTCAAACTGCGACAGCAATGCTGAAATTTAAGACACGAGTTGCTAGATTGAACGACCCTTCACACTTCCACAACTATAGAGCCGAAGACAAATTTGAGGAATTTATAGAGCCACGAAAACTTTTGGAGGAAAAAGGCTTTATATTCCCAAAGCAGGCAATGGGAGTAATAAACAACATCTATAAGACTGTAGCATGAAAATGATGGGTAAAATTTTGCTCACGGCCCCGAGATCCAATCATCTCGGTTGTAAAAGAATTCTACTCCAACTCACTACAGCAAGATCAACACAATATCTTTATAAGGCAAGTACAAGTTCCTTTAAACTCTAGAGTTATTAATGCTTTTTATGATTTACCTACTGCCGTAGCGTGTGAATATACACAATTTGTTGAGAACACGACGATGAAGAAATAAAGGGAGTTTTTAAAATCTTGACTATCCCAGGTAGTGAATAGTTGAACAAAGAGGAGCGAGTGGTTAGTAGAATAGATTTGAAACCTATTGCCAAGGTTTGTGTAATGTTTTTTAAGTCTAGATTAATTCCAACTACCCACACTACCACGGTTTCTCGAGACAGACTCATTCTCATTTATGTTATAGTTAAGGGCTTAACTATAAATAGGCAAGATCATCGAGAAGGAAATAAGATATTGTGTAATGAAGACACAAAAATCTGCTGCATTGCTATTCCTTTCTCTTATCACGGGGATATGTGAAGCCTCAAAAGTGTAATTTAAGGACAGTGATGAACGAATAAAGAATGAAGGGGTCATTGCGGTGAAGACAGTTTAGAGGATTGCTGTAGAATCTACAGCTGCAACAACCCTAAAACAACTTGCTACAACAAAGACAGAACAAGCTACATGGATTGAGAATAAACTTTAAGAACTTAGTGAAGTCGTGAAAGCATATGTCCAAGCACAGATGGAAGAAAATCAGAGATTTTGGACATACTTGTAGCATTTTCGAGCACAAAAGCACCAATTTACCTTATACATAAAAAAATAAAGATACACACTTTTTAAAATTATTACTGCAATAGTTTAATTTTAGAGAAGCTGAGGAAGTTGTTCCAATAGTAGGGAGTGAAGATCCAGAGGTTAAAAGAGAATTCAAGTAAGAACAGCAGGAAAGAGCAACAGGAAGTAGAGGAAGAAAAAAAGAAAAAGAAAGTATATGATGAGGAAAAGGAGGCAGAGCCTCTGAAAGTGACTCTCACATGCAAAGGAAAAGAGAAGATGTTGGTTAAAAAGGAGTTAGAATCAGAGTGGGAAGAAGATGTGGATGCAGCCATAGAGGAAGCTATTAGCAGAGTTACTCGAACAGAAGAAGCAGATAGCAGTCTGAGTGATCTTATTATCAGTATCACTGTTGAGGAATAACCAGCAGTATCACCTGCACAAACTGCCACACAACCAACCATAATAAAATCCCCAATCACAACCCTTAACGTTTCCAGCAAACGCAAGGGGTACAACCTTCTAAAGGTACTACAGCACCATAAGTGCTAGAACACAAAAGAACAAAGCAAACTCAACCCAAAGCTACTGAAGCTGCTAGAACCCCTCAAATCAGTCCAACTCAAAGCCAAAAAAAGAAACAACCAGCTGCTACATCAGTAGGTTCATCTAAAAAACGTTTGCGAAGTATAACTAAGAAGAAGTGACCCTTTTCAACAAGAGCTACAATAGAACATTCAACAACAGGAGAGTATCATCTGCTAGCCTAATTTAATTTTCTAATTTCTGAAACTTTTCTTTTCTTTTCTTTATTTCAAATTATTCATTTCTTTATAGTTAGTATATGCATGTCTTTAATCATTTTGTGTGCATGTGAGGACACAACACCTCTCAAGTTTGGGGGGTTGTGCTATGGTGTAGCATATTAATGAATGGATGTGTTTCTTTTTTGTGTGTAGCTCTGTTTATCTAGTAGTTGTCAGTGGATTATAGAACCCAATGAGGATGAATTAAGTTTTGATTTTTGGGAATTAATAACTGCCAAGTAGAGATAGTTTATAGATAAAAGTTAAAACTCTGCCTTTACACTTAGGATTTGGTTGTGTTTTGTGAGTGTGTTGTAGCAAAGCCAATAAGACCAAAAATGTTAGAAAATATCTTAAGTTTGGGGGGGGGGATTTTTTTTAGATTTATCACAAACTATGCTTGATATGAAATAAATCTTACTCCAATGGCTTAATTGCTGAGTAATTAGGGCTGAATATATACCCCATATGCAGATTTGAGTTAAAAGGCAGCAAGAGTTATGAATACTGTTGTAGCAAGTGATAAAAAAAAAGAGAAAAATCTCATTTGTCAATGATATTGAGTAGTCGGATCTATTTATAAGCCTCATGTCCAACCTTGAGTTAAAGGTATCTATAGATAAGACTATGATATAGGATTTTACATGTTATTGTTGTAGCAACTCTGATCTGTGCATTGGTTAAGTAATTATGTGTCATTATTATAAGTGAAAGACATTCACATGAAACATCAATGATATATTGAAAAGTGTAAAAAAAAACAAATTACTGTAGCATAGTTTGAACCTATTTTTTACTTATGTTCCCCCATAGATGAATATACTTATGCTTTATTCTTGAGTTATATGTGATGTCTATGTGATGCTACAGCACCTCTGGAACTTGATCAAGAAGTCACACATACACTGTAGATAGAATAAGACCTAAGTTTAGAACTGGAGCTGCTATGGTAATTTTGCATGGTTAAAAGTGTGATCTAAGGGTTGATGACTCCTAGCAAGCTTGATGATAGAGTTAAATTGTTTTTTCCATGATTGTGTGATTGAAGTGTTAGTGTTGTTGTCATTACTTGAGAACAAGTAATGGTTTAAGTTTGGGTTTGTGAGAACTCTATGAAATGAAAGCTATCATTACACTTTTAGACTTAAATCAATATTACTTAGAGAGTAACTAATGTATTTTTATTATATTTTAGTTACACTTGGCATAAGCATCAATTTTAGTTTATTTTCAATAAATTGAGTTATTTTAGATCATTTTCTGCTTATATTCTATGTATGATTGTAGGTGACCGAAAAGCTCAGGTTTTAGCGATGGAATGTTACTACAACAGACCTGCAGAGATGATATAATAACCTGGATACATCGGAGTTAAAACAAGGATGTTACAATGAAGATGCTGTAATTGTTGCTGCAGCAATCTTAGAGTAATGACAAAATGGATTTTGCGTGCAATAACTAAAAAATTGCGATCAGAAGTTTCTAAAAAATAGAGGATACGCGCCACACACTTTCGTTTTGCCCTAATTCTAAATTATAAAAAGAGTACGCATGAAAAGAAAAAGATAGAGCTGTCACCCAAAGAGAATAATAAAGAAAAACAACAAGGAAAAAAAATTAAGACAAAGATTTGAGAGAAATACCCCCAACATGTTTTTGGTGCCGTTATCGGGGAATGATTGTTCATTGTGATTTGTGAAATTAATCTTGATCAATGCTAATTTTTAATTTTATTTTATTTTGTTTATTTTGTTGAAATAAGTGCTCTAACAGCCTTTGCATGCGAAAATATAAACATGTTGAATTCCAGTTTGATCTAGAAATTGAAAGAACTATAAGGAGATTGAGAAAAGAGCAAAGAAATTCAAAAGTTGTTGTAGCAATGGATGATTTGGAAGACATCGGAATTTGAATCCTCGAGGAGAAATACAACTAATAAATGCACAAAGAGGTCAAGAAGGTTAGAATGGGCAGATTATTTATGGGCAAATAAGGAATAACAATATTATTGTTGGTCAATTTTTATAATCAAATGCTATTGATGCCAATGTGCAAGTGTACACAACAAGTAATAAAGTGATGAATATTCAAGATCGTCTCCATAGGGATTGATGTCACTAGAAATACTACAGCAATCACAATAGTGCAATCTAACTTAAGTCCGAAGTTAACAAATGTAAAGTAGGTTCTATTGAAATTGATAATTTTGAGAGAATAATATAAAACAATGCAGTAATGAAATAAATTAAATTAAATGTGTCTAAGATTCAATTGAGATTATGGTAGTTGAATTATCAAACTCTCTTTATGGGTTGACTGTTTTTCATCAAGTTAACACTAGTTGTTACAGCAATTCCTACAACACTGGCCAGAATTAATCAACATCCTCAGCTATCGCGTGTTGGAACTCTCACACCCTTTATATTAGCAATGACCAGTTGCTACTCTACCTACGGCATGGCCTTATGACCCTTTAGTCTCTCCACCGTACAAGGTGAGTACATATGTCTAGTTTGTCACAAATCTTAACTTCAAGTATAGCCCTTATGGGATTCAAGATAACTTAATTCAGGAAACTTAAATTAAGATCAAGTTTTACTCTAATAATATCCGCTAAGACATGCCATTTTGCGGCTCTATCTTAACTTGAACTATTAAATAGGTGGTCAACCGAAATAACAGTGATAATCCTTTCATGAATTATAAACTTCTGAAAACCTACAATTATGCACATGTTTTGAGCACAAATTACTTTAATTCAAGTAAAACTTATTAAGACTCACTAAAATGAATGTTTATACAAAATATAATAAAAACACCTCATTTACTCTCTAAGTAATCTTGATTTAAGTCTAGAATTGCTGTAATAACTCTCATTTCATAGAGTTATCAATTATCCATATGGCAGATGATAGAGACAGAGTCATTAGAGATTATACAGTGTTCACGCCTCAAGCCATAAACCCCGAAATAGTTAGACCCGAACTGCAAGCTGATAATTTTGAGCTCAAACCAATGATGTTTCAGATGCTTCAAAGAGTAGGGCAATTCAATGGACTGCAATTAGAAAATCCTCATTGTTGTATGATTTCTAATGCTATTAGTGCAAATGTGCAAGTGTACACAACAAGTAATATAATGATAAGTATTCAAGATCGTCTCCACATAGATTGATGTTTTAGGAATTGCTACAGCAATCTTGTCAATGCAATTTGAAATTAATTACAAAAGAAAAATTGATAAAATTGATTACGTAAAATTAACGAGGCAATAAATAAAATGAAATTAAGAAGAATTTAAACTTAAACACAAGAGACTAATTAATGAGAATGAAGTAATTGAGTGATTAAACTCATTTAATGGTTTTGACTATATTCTTAATTTTTGGTGTGGTTGCTACAATATCTGCTACAATACTTGACATAATCTTTGTTCATCCTCAGTTGTCGCTAGTTAGATATCTTATATCTTGATGCAACTTAACAGTGACCAATTGTTCTGATACTACAAGATATAATATTACACGCCTAGATTCTAATTACCCTACAAGGTGAATCTCTATGTCTAGTTCATCATAAGTTTTAGATTAAGCATGACCCTATCGAATCAAGTTAAAATCAACTCAGGAAACTCAATCTAAAACCAAGTATTGCTTTAATATGTTCCACTAAGTTAGGCCTTTTTTAAGCTCTTTCTTAGCTAGTATCACTAAATGGGTGGTCAACCGAAATAGTAAATTGAAATAAGTATGATCAAAACAACATGCTATAGCAAACATGCAGCAACACATAATATTAGTCAATTAACTATCAAGATTGTTTATCACCTAATCACACGTAATTTTAGTTCATAATTTATTAGAAAACAAAAACCAAAATAAGTTTAGCCATCAAACAGATCTTTATAACAATATAGAAACAAGAGAACAAGAACAAGAGCTGAAATCCGCGCAATGTTCTTCTTGAATCTATTGTTGCCTTCCTCACTTTTCTCTCTTGATCTCAGTTTGTTTTTTCTTGTGTTGTTTCTCTCTTTTCTTTTCTAATGACGGCCTCTTTTTTCATTGTAATGTGCTCCTTTTATAAGTCGAAATTATGGTTACTAGAAAGATATAGCTGTGAATCTCTTATTTTTTAAAACTTTAGATTGCAATTTTCTATCTAACGTACGAAATCTCGTTTATCGTTGCTCCAGTTGTTGCTGCAACAACAATGCTACAACATATTGCTCTAGCATCTTCATTATTCCAAACTTGCTTTAATTCCATTGCATCCATGTTCTTTTGCAACTTTGCACGCCTCTTGCTATAATGTTCCTTCCATGAAATTTGAGCTTCTTGGTAACCTACAATTATGCATGTAATTAGAGCACACAATAATCTAAAAACACATGAATTTTATTAAATTTAAATTTAAATGACAATTCATGCGAAATGTAATTAAAATGCAACGAAAACATATCATTTACTCTCTAAGTAATATTGATTTAAAAATAAAAATGCCATAATAACTCTTATTTCATAGAGTTATCATCATCTACATCTTAAGTTGTTTTTGGAAGTAAATGATTCTTTCAAGATTGGTGAAACATCACAGGAAGCATTGAGGTTCAGACTTTTCCTGTTTTCTTTAAGGGATCGAGCAAGAGCATGGTTGAACTCTTTACCACTTAACTTCATTACTACATGAAATGATTTGACTGACAAATGTTTGATGAAATACTTTCCACCCACCAAGAATGCAAAATTGAGGAATGAGATCACATCTTTCATCAACTTGAAGATGAAAACTTGTATGATGCATGGAAAATATTCAAGGAGCTACTGAGGAGATTTCCTCATCATAGAATTCCTTGTTGTACGCAGGCTAGGGATGGCAAATTTTTTCAGACCCGGCCCAGACCCGGACAAACCTGGATCATCCGGTACGGGTTCAACCCGCACCGGATGCATTAACAATGCGGATCCGGGTTGTAATTTTTCAAACTCAGATATATTCCGGGTCGGGTCTGGGTTTAGGTGAACCCGGATCTCCGGAACCCGAACCCGGACTACTATTTATTTATTTATTAATTTTTATTACAAACTAAAAATATATAAGCATTAAACAATAAGTTGGGCAGGAAAAAAAAATTAAAAGCAAACAAGACACACCCGCAAAACCCTAAAGCAAAACAAAATAATTGCACCAGCCGCCACCTTATTGAGGGGAGGGGGGAACATAAGCAAAACAAAACAATCCCTCAATCTTCATCTCGATCTCAATCTTCATCAGTTCATCTCTCAATCTTTATCTCAATCTTCATCTCTATCTCTCAATCTTCATCTTCATCTTCATCTCAATCTTCATCTCACTTATCCCCAGCGGCCACCTCAATCCTCATCTCCCTCATCCTTAGCGACTGCCACCTCAATCTTCGTCTTCTTCATCCCCAACGGCCAAGTTCAACAATACATCATCAATTAAATCATCTCAATTCATCATCCATTATTATCAAGAACAACGAACAAATACCCAGCTCCACCATCGTCAAATCGGTCTCATCTCTCTCCAAAGAGCAAGCTTTGCTGCTAGTTGCTAACCCCTTCTCGCCGGCAATAATATTTTTCACTGGCCCATCATCGCCTTAGCTGCGACTTGAAATTTTCTTTTGTTTCTCTGTATTTCTCTTTTAATTTTTTGCTTTTGCTTAATTTTGGTAATTATTAATTTTTTTCTTGTTGTTAATAGCCAAACACAGCATCTTAGCACATAATATCCATATAATTGTAAATTTTATTATTGAAGTAAGCAACTTTGGTTATGATCCCATGAATCCGTCCTATTGTTTTTTGCTTCTGTAATTCCAAAGAACCAAAAAGTGGCAAGTATTAAATCTATGTTCATCCAATAAAACCCGCAATCCGGAAACCTGAATTTTTTCGGGTTGAACCCGGGCCGGACCCAGAGTGGAATAATCCGGGTTTATATCCGGATCTGGGAACGTAAATTGTCATTCGGGTCCAGAACCAGAAACGTTAAACACAGACCCGGACCCGGATTTTGCCATCCCTAACGCAGGCCATGTAGTCTTTTCTAATGGAATTGAAGTTGATAAAGCTAAAGTTGAAGTCATCTTAAAATTACCCTCACCAAAGAAAGACAATTAGGGAAGTCCATTTCTTTTTAAGATATGGCGGGTTTTATAGAAGGTTTATAGAAGATTTTAGTGTCACATCTAAACCACTTTGTAACCTCTTAATAAAAGACACACCATTTGAGTAGACCGACGATTGTCAGAATCCCTTTGAAAATATAATTAGTCTTTTAACATTAGCCCTTATAAAGCAACCCCCTGATTGGTCTTTGTCTTTTGAGCTAATGTGTGATGCTAGTGATTATGCAATTAGAGCTATTATGGGGAAAATAAAAGAAGGTAAGCCTGTTGTCATTTATTACACAAGTAGAAATTTGAATAATGCCCAAATGGATTGCACCACCTTTGAAAAAAGTACTTGCGATAATATTCGCGTTCGATAAATTTCTTTTGTATTTAATTGGTTCATTCACTATTGTTTATTCTGATCACGTTACAGTTAAATATTTAATGTCTAAAGAGAATGCCAATCCAAGATCAATAGGATGGGTTTTGCTACTTCAAGAATTCAACTTGACAACCAAGGAAAAAAAGGGTGCCAAAAATATTATTGTGGACCATCTTTCAAGACTTACAAATGAGTGATCAATTGATACAATATCCATCAATGATTATTTCCCTATTGAATTTTTGTTTTTCATACATAATATGCCTTAATATATTATGATTCTTTACAAACGAGTGATCAATTGATATAATATCCATCAATGATTCTTTCCCTGATGAATTTTTGTTTACAAACGAGTGATGAATTGACACAATATCCATCAATGATTCTTTCCCTGATGAATTTTAATTTTTCATACATAATATGCCTTGGTATACTAACGTTGTTAATTATCTTCCAACAAGTGAAATGCAATCTAATTAGAACTCCCAAGACAAGAAGAAATTCTTAACAAAGTGAAAAGTTTTTACTGAGATGATATATACCTGTTTATGTATTGTTCAGATCAATTTTTTTAGAGATGCATACCAAACAACGAGGTAAGTACTACTAATTAATTTTGTCATCAAGCAAGTAGTGGCCACTTTTCTTCAAAGAAGATAGCTGTAAAAATACTACAGTTTGGATTTTGTTGACCTATATTATTTAAAGATTTACATGCATTTTCGAAAAAATGTAAGAATTGTCAAATGTTATGGTCCAACTCGAGACAAAACATGATGCCTTTAAACCCTATATTTGTCATTAAAATAGTTGATAGTTGGGGAATTAATTTTATAGGCACCTTTCCACCATCATTTTGGATTTGTATATATTTTAGTTGTTGTTGATTATGCTTCAAAATGGATTGAAGTGATTTCTTATTGGCGCAACTAGCATAAAATTGTAATCAATTTTTTAAAAGAATATCTTTTGAGCAAATTTGGAATCTTTCGAGCCATTATCAGTGATGGAGGCAAGTATTTTTGTAACAAGTCATTTGAGTCTTTAATGAAGAAATATGGAATTACATGTAAAATTGCTATCTCATATCATCCTCAAACAAGTGATCAAGTTGAATTAGCAAGTACAGAGATAAAAAAAAAATTGAAAAAAACGATTAACCCAAGTAGCAAATGCTTGGTCTCTTTAATTGGCTGATGCACTTTAGGCATACCGCACTGCATTTAAGATGCCTTTACGAATGTCACTCTATCAGTTGGTTTACGGTAAACCTTATCACTTATCGGTTGAACTTAATCATAAATCATTTTGGACTATTAAAGCATTTAACACAAATTTTAATGATGTTGGTATGTGCATAAATTACAAATTAATGAATTTAAGGAATTAAGGAAGGATGCATATGAAAATTCAAGAATTATCAAGGCAAGAGCCAAAGCTTTTTATGATAAAAGAATTTTTTAGAAAATATTTGAGATTGGTCAGAACATGTTGTTTTATAATTCTCGTCTTCATTTGTTTCTAAGGAAGTTAAAGTCAAAGTGGAGTGGCTCATTTCTTGTAAAATAAATATATATCCATATGGGGCCGCATATATTGAGAATCCAAGAAAATGTGTTACATTTAAAGTTAGTGGTCAAAAATTAAAACCATATCTGGAATATCAACCATGTGAAGAAGACACCGAAATAAATTTAAATGACCCACCAATCTTAATTAATTCTTTTTCATTTTTAATGGGTGATTTAACATATTTTTTACAGTTACTTTATCATTTAAATTATTTGATTTTTTTTAAGTATCTTAAATCATTCAAATTATGATGTTCTTTGCTTAAATGTGTTTATTTGATAATTGTGTTCCATTTCATCATTTTTAGTATATGTCATGAGTACCATAATAAGAAATATCCTTTTCAAATATCTTGGAGAACTTTTACGTGTGAAATTTCATCTAAAAGGCCTAATACGATTTTGTAAGTCCATCTTATTTGGGATTTAGGACCACCAATGTTAGTATCCTATGTTGAGAATCTAGAAAGATAACTCAAGTCAATAGATGGGTAGTATATATGATTTTCAAATAGAACTTAAGGTTAACACGATTAAAAGAACGAAGGTGAGTTAAGTATTTGATTATATCCATTGTTTGTACATTGTGTGATTTCATTTTGTTATTTTGTTCGTCTTTACGTTTGACTTGATATCGCAGAATTGACTCTTTTTTTGGTATATTTTGATTCATTTTCTTCTACAAATGGCAGAAGTATTCCATGATTTCCTAAGCTAGTATCTTCAGTTTCCTATAATAACTGAAACCCCAAAATTAAGTATGGAAGAAATACAACGTAAATTGCATTTGTGTTTTCTTTCTCTCCCTCAAAATGCCCCTAAAAAGATTTACAAAGCTCGTGGTGAATGATTGCTTTTGTTGATGATCAATGAAATTCTTTCAAACATTTGTTGGTTAATTGAATTAAAGATCTGATTGGCAAGTGAGTTTTTTAATCTATTTGTTTGTTGCATGCCTAGTTTTGGTAACAACACGTTTGCTAAAAGAAAGAGAGCTAATTGACTCGGCTCTAAATATCCTTACTGTGTATGACTTGATTACAATCGACCATATTGTAAAACTTTAGAAATGATTTTTGAAAATCATGAAGATAAAATTAAATTTATTAGAGATAGCCTAAGAAAAGAATGGTTAAATGATATCCTATGATCCTTTGATATGCGTCCAAGTGGATATGTGCAATGTAAAACTGTAAGAAGATGTGAGCCACAATCACAACTACCAGTAAATATTCATTTATTTTAATATTCTTTTATCTTTTTCATTATTGCTTTTAATGGTTGATTTTATATCTAATCACCATTTTCCTTTTTTTTTACCATTTGTTTTTTTTGTCTTCTTTTAAATTATAAAGCAAAGCTTCACGTATCATTTGACAAACCTACCACCCCACATGCACATGTGTATGATTGTGCCTATCACTAAGATCTTCAAATAAGAGCTTTTTTTTCAAACACTCATAAATTGTTTTTGAAGATAATTACAATAGCAACAACTTCGAGTAGACAATTCAAGAACGTTTGTGTGCTTTCTGAGTTTCACTATAGGAAATACAAGGAGTTCATTCATACAGCTATAGATCTTGATTGTGTTATAGCAAAGAGAAAACTACGCCCTGTATATGGAGAAAGTGACCGATGATTATCAAAACTTGTCTCAAAAGCTGTTTTTATTAGAGGAAGCCAAGTGGTAGGCATCATCCCAAAAGCCTTAAAACCTCTGGGATACTTGTTTGGGCCACCAATTCGAGAAGAGTTAGTTGTTTCAAGCATGCAATAGAGAATTTCCAAAATTTTAAATTATGTGGACACTTTCATTATCTTATTATGTGATCTTGCAACTCTAGAGGCGCTAATTACATTTACATCTTGGGCTCATCTGAACATTCATAAAAAATCCATCAATTTGTTAAATGTGAATAACTTTTATATTAACCATGCAATTAAGAATTATTTTATTCTAGTCTCAATGAAAAACCTCTTCATATGTACTCCTATCACTAACTAGATTGGTTAGTTAATGATGAGTGAGATGTGTGATTAACACTAGAAAGTATATATTTAATAAAAGTTAAAATTATCATTTTTTCACTTACAGTGTTGATTAATGCACTCATCACTTATAAATTATCTTAATAATCCCCTAATATAATTTTATGTTAAATTAAATTGTAGTATATTAATCTTATCTTAATTTTATATTGTAGATGTATTTTAAGAATAAAGAGGAAATCGGAGGTGAAAGCGGAAGACATATAAGATGGATTACATTGAAATAAAAAAGAAAATAAAAAAAAGTAGAGCCACTTTGTCAAGTCAAGTGGCTGCCACTTGACTATCAATAATAGTTATAAAAATAATAATAATAATAAAATAATAAGAAAAGAAGAGACAGTGACTGCTAGCTGTCTATAAAAAGAGCAGTGAAGGAGTGCAAAATGAGAGAATATAAAGGATAGCAAAGAGAGAGGCAACCAAAGGGAAAAAAAAAAAGAGCTAAATAAGAGAGAAAGTGAAGAAGTATAGAAGAGGGATGAGAAACGGAAGGCTTAGTTTTCAAAATTTCTTCTCTTTTCTTTTGTATTTAATTTTCTTATAATTTATTTCAGAAATTTGATATTTAATTCATAAATAAATTTAGTTTTATTTTATATCTTAGCTATTTTAATCTTAATTATGTGTAATTTAATTTTAACAATTATTTTTATTTCAATTACGCTTAGCTAAATAATAATAGTTAGGGTATGTGAAACTCTTAATAGAAAAATATGACTTAATCAAATTAAATTTTTAATTATACAAATTAAATTATTTTCTATTTAATTTTATCCATATTTTATATTTTAAAATTTTGATTTATTGTAGATAAACAAGGGAGTTTGGCACAATAAACTCTTAATATCTTAGTATCAAGTACGGTAAAATTGTATTTTGGCTTATTGTAGACAAACTGAATTTTGGCACACAAAGTATCCATAATAAAATTAATGAAAAAATATGTTAAGTTATACAATTAACATTTGGACAATAAAAAATAAAAAGAAAATAATTTATTAAATTATATCTACGACTAAAAGTGATTACATAGCCCTAGCTAACTTATTTTCATAGTTTTACTTAAATTAAATAGCATGAATTCAAATTATTGTTTGGTTTTTAGATACATTAAAAGAAATTAACAAATTAAAACTTTTTCCCGTAGATCGACCCTGGACTTACCGAGTTGTATTAAAAGCAAACATTTTTATACTTGGGAATAATTAATGTTTTTAAGTCGTGTCAAGTGGCCCATCTAATAGAATTAATAATTATCATTTCATAATTTTGTTTTAGTTAATTTAAACTTCTTATCCTTATTTATACTTATTATCATTATTATATTTATTTAAATTCCAAAATTTAATATATGAGCAGTTTAAAGAGAAGTTAGATTAACTTCCAATACTTCTAATATATCTCTACATGTTATGGTGGTTAACAAAATTTAAGGATTATGGCCCATCTTTTTCCCTTGCATTTATATGTTTCTTGATGGGAGAAGAAGTGAACGAATTTTAGAAAAAAAAATTAAAATTAAGGGTCCTTGGTCTAACAACTTAAACATGCATATTCCATCTATTCACACAAACAGTGGTGTTAGATAGACTGGAAAAATTCTAGTGAAATTATAAAATACAATTTAGTATTCAAGAGAATCTAATGGCTCTGGTTGGAGGTAAATTCCTATGCGTTCGCTTGATATTTTTCAAATCAAATAATATTATATTTGGCATTAGAGCATATTCCTTTAAATCTGGCTTTCAATTCTTTGAATGGACTAGAAATAGTGTTCTTAATATTAGTGGCATGCATAATATTAGACAACGATAATACATTTTTAAATTCCTTTATATTTGTTATAGATGTATATTTTAGGGCTGCTTGCATGTGCATGATTGCATACATGTGTGGCTCACGTAAGTGATTATTATGCCACTAGATAATTAAATCGGTATGCTACAGTGGTGTGTTAACTTTCCTTATATATATTTTACATGAATTAGAATACTTTATTTTTGTTCTATGACAAATTTGATTTTATATGGAATCTGGAGTACTATTTTTGTTTGTTTACCTTTGTATTATTTATGCATTATTGGCAATTGATTTTAGATGTCAATCTTGAAGTTTGTTACATTTAAGAAACTCAGGGATAGCCACACCTTCAAATTATAAAAATGGAATAATTAGGACACATTGTATTTAATGACATCAAAGATTGTACTTAAACATTAGAATATCATAGTTTGTCCCCGTAGGGAGATTATAATATTTGTATTTAAGTAGAATGGGATAGCAATTATTTATTATTTTACTTAAAATATATGTATAAAAGAAAATCCAATTGCCAACAGGCCTAATGGATTTTAGTAAAAGAAAAAATAAAATGTCAGCTCTATTATATAGAATTAATGTTTCAATTTTGCCCACAAGATAGTTATAATGATGCATTGATTTATTTTTGAAATTATTTACATGTGTAGATTTTCTATATTTTTTTCTCTTTAATTACAAATTGTTACTTATTTGTTTTGTAGTTGTTCAATCTTTATATGTTCCAAGCTATGATGCATCTTGCATCCTTCTTCTAAGTGGTGACAATTTTAAGGACTGGAAAGAGAAATTTCCCCTTGCATTAGGGTGCACAGACCTTGACTGAGCACTAGAATCAAAACAAAGCATCACATGAACGGTGGGAGCGGTCCAATTGCTTAAGCATGATGTTTATCAAGGCTCATGCTGGGAAAAGCATTCATGGGTCTATTTCTAATCGTGCTAATATGAAAAATTATCGCAATGCCACTGAGCAACAATTTGAGACATCTGCCAAGGCATTAGCAAGCACTTTAATGAGCAAATTGTCATCTATAAATTTCAAAGGCACTAAAGCCATCCATGAGCACATTATGGAAATGACAGATATAGTTGCTCAACTCAAGTCTTTAGAAATTGACATTTCTGAGTTTTTATTAGTTCACTTTATCCTTAATTCACTCCCATCTGAATATGGACCTTTCAAAACCTCCTATAACACATATAAAAAAAAAAAAAGTAGTCTATCAATGAACTTTTGACTTTGTCTGTGCAAAAGGAGGAAAGGCTGAATCAGGAAAGGATGGAAAGTATCATATATTGACTCATGGAAAGAAAAATGACAAAGGGCAAAAGAAAAGGAAAAACATCTCTAATCAAGTCAACAAGGATGTTGTTAAGTGCTTTTTTTCTAAAAGGAAAAGGCGCATGAAGAAGGCTTGCCCCAAATGCAAGACTTGGCTTGAAAAGAAGGGTAATTATATATCTCTAGCGTGTTACAAATCTAATATGGTTTAAATTTCTCAAAATACTTAGTGAATTGACTCTAGTTCTACTATCAATGTTGTTAATACCATGCGGGTTTCTTAAACCAAAGGAAACCGATGAACAATTAATGTATAATCTATTCAAGAAATAAGATGCCTCCATGTGTTAAAGCTATGGGGACGTACAGACTTGGTCTTACTTATGGCTTTGTCTTAGACCTTGGGAAAACCTTTTATATTCTATTATTTTTCTAGAATCCTTATCTCTGTTTCAAGACTTTTACTTCTTGGTTTTACTTTTAATTTCATTTGGATATCTTTTCATTTGTTTAAAGACTCTATTGTTATTAGTGATGGAATATTAGATGATAGTTTGTTTAAACTTTATTTAAATCCTATTTTTGATTATAACCTTATGACTTTGCACAGGAATATTAGTACAAAGAGAGGTTTTAAATGAAAATTCATCTATGTTATGGCATAGGGGATTAGGTCATATCCCCATCGAGCGAATCAAAAGATTAATAAAAGACGGCATCCTTGAGACTCTTGACTTTATTAATCTTCGTACTTTTGTGGACTGCTTTAAGGCAAAGCATACCAACAAGACTAAGAAAGGTGGTAGAAGGAGTTCTGAAATATTAGAAATTACGCACACTTATATTTGTGGCCCATGACCAGAAGTGTGCTTAAATGGTATGAAATACTTTATCTCATTTATTGACGATTATTCACGTTATATGTATCTCTACTTTTTTTATGATAAAGGTGAAGCATTAGATGCTTTCAAAATTTGAAAGTAGAAGTAGAGAAACAATTAGGAAAATAAATTAAAATTAACAGATTAAATAAAGGTGGAGAATATTATGGTTGGTACATGGGATAAGGATAAAAACTAGGTCCATTTGTTAGGTTTCTAAAGTAAGAAGGCATTGTTGCTCAATACATAATGTCATGCTTGCCGTATCAAAATGTTGTAGCAAAAAAATCAAACCAAACATTAATGGACATGGTCTTGAGTATGATATGCAACTTCAGTCTCCCATTATTCTTGTGGAGTGAAGCTCTAAAAATTATTTTATATGTGTTAAATAGAGTTCCACCAAAAGTTGTTCCTAAAACACCTTTTGAATTATGAAAAGGTTGGAAACCTAGTTTAAGACATGTGCATGAATGGTGTTGTCCCGCTGAAGTTAGAGTATACAAACCACAAGAGAAAAAGTTAGACCTAGGACAGTTAATAGTTTTTTCATTGTCTATACGAAAAGGTCTAAGGGATATAGATTCTATTAACCATCCAATAATTGTAAAATTGTAGAAGCATAAAATGCACATTTTCTAGAGAGTGATACAAATAATAGGACTAGTCAATCTTGAAACTTAGTTTTGAGCGAGATCCAAGTATAGAATCTACTCTTGAATCTTCACGAAAATTAGTTGTAATTCAAGATAATCATCAAGATTTACTAGATTATCAATAACTAATTCTTGAAGAGTCGCATCACGTAGAAAGCAATCCTGAAGATACAGTTATTGAAAATCCTCTTCAAAAGGATGTTGATGTAACATTAAGGAGATCTACAAGGATGAGAAAACTTGCAATTACTTCTGATTATATTGTATACTTATAAGAATCTAACATTGACATTAGTGCTGAAGGTGCCCTACTACATTTTTACAGGCCATGAGTTGTAGTAAATCCATGTTATGGCATAATGTCATAAAGGATAAGATGGATTCAATGGCTAATAACTAAGCTTAGAATATTGTAGAATTGCCTAAAAAAGCAAAAGCCATTGGCTATAAATGGGTTTTTAAAACCAAAAGAAATTCCTCATGCAATATCAAAAGATATAAAGCTTGACCAATGGATTCACTTAACAAGAAGGATTGATTATCATTAAACTTTCTCTCTAGTCTCTAATAAAGATTCCTTTTGGATAATCATGGCATTTTGTGGCTTATTTTGATACAGAATTACATCAAATGGACTTCAAAACCACTTTCCTCAATGGAGATCTAAAGGAAGAGGTTTACACGAAACAATTAGAAGGGCTCATCTTAAGTGAAAATAGTCACTTAGTTTGTAAGCATAAGATTAAAACATGCTTCTCGTTAGTGGTATTTAAAGTTCCATGACATAATTTCTTCATTTGGTTTCACGGAAAATATTATGGATCAATATATATACCGTGAGGTCAGTGGAAGAAAAAGCATTTTCTTAGTCCTATATGTAGATGATATTTTGCTTTCTTTAAGTGACTTGGGCTTGTTTCATGGGGTTAAATATTTTCTCTCACAACAATTTGATATGAAAGATATGACTGAGACTTCTTATATCATTGGTTTAAAAATTCAAAGAGATAGATCCCGAGGGATACTAGGATTATCTCAAGAAACCTATCAATAAAGTTCTTGAGAGATTTCGTATGAAAGATTATTCATCTAGTACGGCCTATTATCAAAGGTGACAAATTCAGTTTAAAGCAGTGCCGAGAGAATAAAATTCTAAGGGAACAGATGACCAATATTCCTTATGCAGAGTTTAATGTATGCTTTGGGTTGCATAAGCCCTAACATTGCATTTGCAATAAGAATGTTGGGAAGATATCAATCTAATTCAAGTTTGGAACACAGAAGAACTACAAAGAAAGTATCATTGTATCTTCAAGGAACCAAGGACCACATGCTTACTTATAGAAGGTTTGATCAATTAGAGGTAATTTGATATACAAACTCTGATTTTGCTAGCTGTTTTGGCACTAAAAGGTCAAATTTATGATATATCTTTTTATTAGCTGGAGAAGTTATTTCTTGGAGAAGTGCCAAATAGTCATTAATTGCTACCTCAACTATAAAGTAAAGTTTGTATCTTGTTGTGAACCAACGACATAGGCTAATTGCCCAAGGAATTTTATTACTAGATTGGGAATTGTTGATTCTATTTCCAGACCACTACGGATCTATTGCAATAATTCAGCTGCAGTTTCTATAGCAAAGAGTAACTAAAGTGGAAATTGAAGAAAGCATATCATCATTAAGTACTTAGCTCTTAGAGAGCATATTAGATCACAAAATGTGGTTATTGAACATATCAGTACCAAATTGATGATTACAGATCCTTTGACGAAGGGATTACCACTGAAGTTATATAAGGAACATATAGAGCACACAGGATGCAATTTTTTTTATATAATTTTATGTAAGTGAGATACCATGTTTTATGTACTAGTTTTTCAATTGACTCTAAATTTTTAAATTATCAAATTGTCATCTCATATGATTTTTATACATAAGGTTTAAAGAACGACGATATGTATAGATATTTGAATAAAATAAAAAAAGGACCATATATGAGTATTTGGAAGCATATTCATATAGTATATCCCACATTAAGTACTCACTTTAGGACAAGACTATATTGTAATGCGTGGAAGGCAATACTTGTTTTTAAAGAACTTGCCACCATGATTCATGGTTTTTCAATTTTTAGTTTGAGTATAAAGTTAAAACATTTAGAGAAAATTAAAGATTATGAGTTTGTAGTGAGGTGGACAAAATGGGAGAATGTAAGACACATTTTTGTGTCCTTAAGTGGTAATAATTACCATTAGGTAATTATGTTTTAGTTAATTTAAACTTTTTGTCCTTATTTATATTTATCATCGTTATTACATTTATTTAAATTTAAAAATTTAATATATGAGCAGTTTAAAGAGAAGTTATATTAACTTCCACTATTCCTAATATCTCTCTACATGTTACAGTGGTTAACAAAATTTAAACGATTATGGCCCATCTCTTTCCCTTGCATATATATTCTTCTTGATGGGAGAAGAAGTGAACATATTTCAGAAAATAATAAAAATGAAAGCTCCCTAGTTTAACAACTTAATCCTATATATTTCATCTACTCACAGGAATAGTTGTGTTAGATAGATTGAAAAAAATTCAAGTAAAATTATAAAATAAAACTTAGTATCTAAGAGAATATGATAACTATGGTTGGAGGTAAGTTCCTATGCTTCTGCTTGATTTTTATGAAATCAAATAATCTTATAATGATAACAAGTTATTTTCAAATGACGATCACATTCAATTATTATGAAATATGGCATATTTTAATAAGGTAACAAATACTTTGTTTTCCCTGTAGCTATCAGAACATGGTTGATGGATTATTTGGAACCTAACACGTCCTCAACAAGGGCCAAAGCTATCGGTAAGTAAGAAAGAAAAATTAAACGAATCACGACCGTAATCAATTACTTTGAAAATAGGTTATATTTTCAAATGGAAATAAATACTCATTCAACGCGAAAACAATCGATGGTAAGTTGATGAATCTGTTTGAAATCTACTGCCCGGCGGATATGGGCTACAGCTGTTGATAAGTATAGAAAAACGATATATTTTAAATACTGATGCTGAAAGCTCCTCTTTCTTTTTTCCAAGCAGATATGAAAGAATCGTGAAGCAATTTGGAAACTGACACGCAGCCAATGCCCCCCTGTGGGCCAAAGCTGGTGCAAATTGCAATAATATTTCAGAGTCAAAAAAAGTAGGCTTCCCATCTTTGTGATCACTGTCGAGAGTGGGAGAGAAAATGTCATTGCAGAATTGAAAAGTCGGATGAAACATTTAAATTGAAGACTTAGAAGACAAGTGGTGAATTTTTTTCCTTGCCTTGTTAACACTGATGCGTTTGTTTTCAATTGGTTGATGACATAACTATGATTGTGATGAGTGGGGCTATTTACATATATAAAAGTAGGCTTCCCATCTTTGTGATCACTGTCGAGAGTGGGAGAGAAAATGTCATTGCAGAATTGAAAAGTCGGATGAAACATTTAAATTGAAGACTTAGAAGACAAGTGGTGAATTTTTTTCCTTGCCTTGTTAACACTGATGCGTTTGTTTTCAATTGGTTGATGACATAACTATGATTGTGATGAGTGGGGCTATTTACATATATAAAAGCGGCAAAGCTACAAAACCTACATTTATAACTAATATATCTATACGTGTATATATATAGTTATATACTGAGCGCTCATCAACATCATCCATTGCCATTTTGTTAATTTCAGCATATCCTACTCCGAGAATTAAGATGAATTCATTCCATGACCAACTCATGAAACCACCAAACGATGAGGAAGATTTCATGCTGATCATGGAGCTTGCCCACAGCTCATTACTTCCGATGACCATGAAAGCTATCATCGAGCTTGGTGTGTTAGAGATTTTAGCTAAAGCTAGTCCATCTCAGCTTTCTTCTTCTGAGATTGCATCTCAGCTGCCCACAAATAACCAAGAAGCCTCAACAGTACTTGATCGAATGTTACGACTCCTTGCTAGTTACTCTTTCCTAACATATAATCTTGTCACAAATAAAGATGGAAATGTTTTCAGAGTATATGGTTTAGCGTCCGTTTGCAGATATTTGCTTCCAAATGAAGACGGAGTTTCTCTTGCTCCCATTTTCCTCTTAGCTCAGGACAAAGTTTCTGTAGATCCTGGGTTTGTTTTCTAATTTCTCTGCGACATCTTTCATGAGTCATGAAAATTCCTTTATAACATTGTGAAGCACTCTTTACATTGTTGTAAAAGGGTATCTTTCCGCACGAAATTTGTGCTGACGTTCACATACGAGTATTTTCAATCTTTCATATACATTATTTCCATTCATTTTCTTTTTTTTTTTAAATTTCAGTATCTGTGAAAGAAATTTTATATCCCCGAATTGAATAGGTACCACTTGAAAGATTGTTTATTGGAAGGGACCCTGCCTTTTATGAAGGCACATAATGCAAAAAATCCATTTGAGTATGCTATGAAAGATGCTAGAAGACGGAACCTCTTCAATCAATCAATGCGCAATCATACGGCTTTAGTTATGAAGAAAATTCTTGAAATCTACAAAGGATTTGAAGAGATAAACCAATTGGTAGATGTTGCCGGTGGTTTAGGTGCTAATCTCAGCTTACTAGTTTCTAAATACCCACAAATTCGGGGTATTAACTTTGACTTGCCTCATGTCATTAAAGATGCACCTTCTTATCAAGGTATTCATTAATTTAAAAGAAAAAATTAGTGGCGCTTCGGTAGTTTGGTGAAATAATCATAAAAAAAAATTTAATTTTATTAAAGATATTCATATAGATCCACTTTTTTATATTTATGCCAAAATGAAAGATAGTTAGGTTATTACAGTAAAAAAATAGTTAGGTTATTATAAAAAAAAAAAAAAGAATTATCTTTAAAAAAATTTATGTCTATAATTTCAAAAATATGAGATTTCTATGATTATTTCACCAAACCTTCGAGTGTCACTGTCGTTTCCCCTCAATTTAAATATAAAATAACATGATATATATTTTTCTTTACATATTGTAATTTTTTTAAAAATCGTGCTATTTTGAGTTATATATTTCGCTTAATTATCAGTTAAAATATTATATATAATTTGCTTTTTGCTTTTTCCTTTTTCTTAATTTCGCTTGTAGGTGTGGAGCATGTTGGAGGAGATATGTTTGTTGAAGTGCCTAAAGGAGAAGCTATTTTCCTGAAGGTTAGTTCTCCAATTAATTTTTCCACTTGCCAACATATATGTTAACTCTGCATAAATTCTGGAAACTAATATAGGAAATTAATTTTCATATAAATCTTCAGTGGATACTTCATGACTGGAGTGATGACCAATGTGTGAAGATACTGAAGAATTGCTACGATGCTCTTCCAGAATTCGGGAAGGTCATTGTGGTAGACTCTTTAATACCAGAGTCCCTTGAGACTGATATTTTAAGCAGGTTTGTTTATCTGCTTGACATACAAATGTACACTGTTATTCCTGGGGCAAAGGAGAGGACAGTAGAGGAGTTGAAGGCTCTGGCGACAAAAGCTGGATTTACAGTTGTTAAACTTGTCTGTCGTGGTTACAGCTGTTGGCTTGTTGAACTCTACAAATGATCCGAGCTTTGACAAGCGTACAGGTCATTTCAAGGTTCTAATTTAATTAAATAAAATAAAATGCCGACGCCAGTCCTAATTATTTTGCCAGCATCGGCTTCTATTTCTTGTCATGTTTCAGTGACTCTTCTTAATGCTTGCGTGCAAAAGTAACTTAATAAAATCTTAGGTTGGATAATCCTGGCTTGTTTGGCTTACCTTCAACTCCTTATTTTGATATTGCGTTTTGCGCGTGCTGAAACAAATTATTGATCAATTTCTCCTAATGAAGCACCATAAATTAGGGGTGGGCATCGGATCGGATTCGGGTCAATTCAATCCAATCCGAACTGATCTGAATATGTTCGGATCGGATTGGGATTGACCTCTCAATCCGATCGGATAGAAACTTTGCAATCCGATCGGATTTGATTCGGTTCGGATCGGATTCGGATCGATCCGATCGGATTGCACTTGAAATTAAAAAGAATATATAACTTAAACATAAATAAGAAATAAAAATTGAAAAACAGCCCTAAATCCCTTAAATTCCCAAATCAAAAGATAAAAGAATCGATGCATCACCCACGAACACAACCGACAGCCGCATCACCCACGAACACAACCAATCACTTTGAGAAAAAAAAATCTGCAGCTGTCGTCGATGCCCCAGCTGCATGCCGACGGCATCCCAGCCGACAACCGTTGAGCCCGTGAATTGCACCGTTGCCACGCTACCAGCCGAAGCCTCATGCAAGAGTCTTAAACCCAGCCGTTGCATTTATTTGCTTATTGCAAGGGTTTCTAATGGAGTCGGATCCATCAAAACTTGTAAGGTGCAAAGGTTATAACTTATGAGGATAGGTTCCTTGACTTTGAAAAGCTTGTAGAGTTTTGGGTCTTTTGAATTGCTTCTGATTTTGTTTTTCCCTGTAGATAATTCTCCTTGTTTTTTGGTGATTGTAAGGTTGACTGCATGATTTAGGTTTCCTAATTTTGGGAGGCAATTGTTACCAAAGACATCAACAAAATAATTGATGTTAAAATGAAAACACTTTCAATTTGCTGTCTTTTTTTTCTCCATTTGCTGGCTTGCTGCGTTTTTCTTTTATTTGTGTGATTTCAAATTTGTGTTGCAACTTGTAGGTGCTCCAAATTCTTCTGATCTGTTCAAACATATCCAAATCCGATTTCAATATGATGTTACCGATCCGAAACGAATCCGAATAAAAATCCAATCCGAATCTGATCCGAAATTTTTATTCGGATCGGATTTTTATTCGGATTACATTCGAATGACTTTTTCATTAATCCGAACAATCCGAAATCCAATCGGATTGATCCGAATCTGATTTTGCCCATCCTACCATAAATTATCGAAGACATAAGTCCACGTGTATGCTGAGACAAATGACATTATGGTTATTGATAGGAATCACATAAAGATAACCGTTCAAAATTAAATTCATTGTGTCATTGTGACATGTAAATATGACAGGAATCAATAGCATTATACAATACATATACAAAAATGATTAAGATTATTATGAGATGTACATATAAAAATGATCAAGAGCATTATCTCATATAAATATGAAAATTATCAGGATCATTATATCAATTTATTATGAAAAAATAAAAAATATTATATTTGATTATTTATCTTTGTTAAGTTTTGTTCTCTTGTTTAAACATAGGCCTTTAAATTGCATTCACAGTACTAGAGTTCAATTCATATACCGAGTGTTTTCACATTTCGTATAAAAGCCCATGAGCCCAATTGGAATGATCTAAATTTAAGACCCAAAACCCTTATGTTTTTGTTTTCATCTTTAAGCCCAACATAGTTCATGTTTTATTTTTAATCTTCTTTGCTTATATAATTTACATTACTTAATTTAGTTAACAATAGAGATGTGAAGGATTTAAGGGAACAGACCAAATTAAAAAGAAAGAAACAAAAAGAGATAGAGCGAAAAGAACGAAAGCAAAAGTAAGAGAGTAGAAGAACATGGAGAAGAGAGAGTGAGAGAGTTGAAGGGGAGAGAGAGAGAGAGAGAGTTAAAATGTTAAGCAGTTTGTTTCACGATTTAAAATAAGTCTTGGGTTATAAATGAATATGCTTGAGGCAGCCCTTGCACTATGAGGAAAAACAACTACCATGACTGTCCCTGTGTGATGATTTTTAGTCTAGAGGCCTACAATGATAAACACATGATAGATTTTTTTTATTTTTTTTTTGTCATGCATTTATGATATAGTTGTGATAGAAAATTATCTATCAAAAACCTACGATAAACTTATAGTAAATTATTTAACTATAAAAACTGTATAACTGATTCTTTTATTTTTACTTCAATTGCGCGGGTTCGACTTTGTTTTGAAAAATATTTTATTACAAAAAATAAAGGGAAATGTTGTCATTTCTTAGATTATTCAAACGACAGCGTTTAGGGAAAAATAAATTAAACAAATGAAAGACACAAACCCTATTAATTTCATATCGATATTTTTAGTTTGTACAAGTGTTAAAGCGAAATCCAAACACACTCTTCTCTCATTCTCACAGCAAACCCATCGCTTGAAATCCTTGCACCACCTTTAAACACCGTCGATTTTGATAACCCAAACCCTTTAGTATGGAGAACCCACCGAACACGTGTTGCCACCCTCAAATTCAAAACCTAAACTGGGAACCCACCATCAATTGAGCACGTTAGAACCTGATTGTCCGACTGATACAGGTAATTATTGTTCGAACCCTAGAAGAGAAGTTAGAAACCCTAGAGGTGTACTTCTGAAACTCGTACACTGTCATGGAATTTTTTTTTTTTAATTTCATTGGTTAAATTTACTTTTTGATTGACATTACCGAATCTTAGAACTACAAAATGACATAGGCTTTATTCTCGAGTGGGGCAAATCACATGCATGTAGCCGTATGTTCACCATCTTCGAATTGGGGATATAGTTATTATTTTTGTATTCCCTCCAAGTGTTTGATAAAAAGCCTGAATCAATCTTGGCGCTTTAATTATTGCAGGCCATTTCTACCTATGAGGAGCCAAGGAATATGAAGCTTATTATATTCATTCGGAAAGCAAAGCTTAATGAGGTGTTGTATTTAATCTTGCTTATGCTTAGTCTAGGTGTACAATTCATCTGTCACATATTGTTCAATTTATGTTGACATAATGTTGCTTTGCTTTTTGAAGGACTGGGTTGTGTAAACTTACAGGAGATTCAAGGATTGTGAGAATCTAAATCTATATTTTATATTTTATATGAATTTGGCTTATTGAAATTATATTCCAATTGAATAATCAATGAATAATGAAATTTACTTTTGTGATTTTAAAAGATAGATGGAGTAAAATTATGTCAAAGGCTTACACATATTTCTTCCAAGATACAATTTGGAACTTTGTGCTTTGAAGATGAATTGTAAACTTTATTGTAATTTCAAGAATTCAACAGGCTTCATTGCTTTTTTATCTACAAATGATGCACTTGAGCACTAGTTACAGAATAGTAATTAGCAGTATATCTTGATCTTTGGCAGTATCTACAAGGCTGATGCTAGTGAAGCTCCAATAATATTACCGCCTTAAAATATTACCATTTTCACTTTTGATTTTTTCAGGATCTGGGCTCTGTGCAGGAGAGTATGTTACTCTAGGATGGAATAAAGTAAGTGGTTGGTTAACTAGTGGGAAAAAATTACACATCTGGGAATTTTTTTTAAAATTTTAATTTTTAAAGGGAAAAAATCATTTATGAGATCAATTATCTATCTTGTTGACCTTTATTCTTGTAATTAAGGTCCATCTGAAGTTGATTGCTTGTTTTTCAGAAAGATGATCTGAAGGCTGTGATTGATTACTTGTGGGTTGATGGAAATGTCTCTATGATTGGTTTATGGTGCCGTTCAATTGGTACTGTCACTAGGTATGGGTTGATGGAAATGTCTCTATGATTGGTTTATGGTGCTATTCAATTGGTGCTGTCACTATGTATATTTATTTGTTGTGAGCTTTATCTTCCTTTCTCCATTAGTTGTGATGAATAATGAAGTTTAGTAAACTTCTAATTGATGGTCTAACCACTATTGAACCTAGAAGATTTAAGGCTAGCTATTAGCTAAAGGATATGCTCAAAAGGAAATGGTTAATTTTAAGAAAGGTTTCCCACTTGTAGTCAGACATGCTTCAGTAAGGGTGTTGTTAGCTTTGACAACAGTTCATGACATGGAGCTTGATCAACTTGATATTAAAACTCCTTTCTTGCATGGAAGGCTATAAAAAGAGATTTTGATGATTCAACCAGGGGGGTATGTGGATCTAAAGAGTACTAATTATGCATGTTTGTTGAACAAATCATTGTATGGGTCAAAACAATTCCCTAGGCAGTAGTATCTCAGGTATGATGAGTTCATGATTTCTCATAGATTCGTTAGATGCTGTTTTAATTGTTATGTTTACTACAAGTCATCGAAAACTAATCTTTATATATACTTGCTGCTGTACGTGGATGATATATTGATAGCTTGTAAACAGAGAAGTGAAATTGAAGCCTTAAAGCTGCTGCTCAATTCAGAGTTTGATATGAAAAACTTAGGACATGCAAAGAAGATCTTAGGTACGAAGATAATGAGAAACAGAAGAGAGGGAACAATTTTTCTCTCACAAGAGAAATATTTACAATAAGTGCTTAGCACCTTTGGGATGCAACACTGTAAATCTGTCATAAAACCATTGCCATCTCACTTCATACTATCAAATCAGCAATACCCTAAAACAGATAAAGAAAGGGGCTGAAATGGTAAATATTCCTTATGCCAATGCTGTAGGGTGCATGATGTATGCTATGGTCCTAACAAGACTTGATATTTCAGGTGCTCTAAGCATTGCAAGCAGATATATGTTCAGCATCTAGTAAGGAGCATTGGAAAGCAATCAAATAGATATTGATGTACTTAAATAGTACTATAAAAAATGGACTACTGTATGGCAGATCAAATGGAATAAATGGTGGATTATGGGGTCATATGGACTCAGATTTTGTTGGTAATTATGATAGGAGAAGGTCCTTAACAGGGTATAGATTCATGTTGAATGCCTGCATTATAAACTGGAAAACAGGTCTCCAACATGTTATTTTTATGTCAACAATAGAGGCTGAATACACTAAAGCTACAGATGCAGTCAAGGAAACTTTATGGCTCAAAGGAATGTTGGCTAAGTTGGGATGCTTCAAAAGAATATTGATATCCACTGTGACAGATCAAGTGAAATTACTTGAGTAAAAATCCAGTTCATCATGAGAGAACCAAGCGTGGTGATGTCAAATTACACACTTTATAAGGAATGAAGTGTCCAAAGCAGTGATAAAAATGGAGAAGGTTCATACTGACGGCAACCCTGCAGACATGCTTACGAAGGTAAATCATATCTAAGTTCAAGGTTTGCATGAACAAGGCTGGTTTGTGCAATATTTGAAGTTGCAGAGGGAAGAGCAGAAAATCTAAACAGGTTTTGATTTTTTTAAGGTAGAGATTTGTTAAGTACAAGTGAAACAAATCAAGTGTTGACAAAACGACAAGAATGGAATGTGTTTTGGTGGTTAATGACTTAAACAAAACAACCAGCTAATCTGTGTTTCATTGAGATTTAATTTTGCTTAATTAAAAGACAATAAGCTTTGCCATTTTGGGCTTAATGAAACTCGACCAGTGACATATAAAGGTTGTTAAGAGGTCGTCATTACACATGCTTCTCATGTGCAATACTATCAAGCTTCTGGGTTTGTTATAAGCTGTTAACACAACTGATTATGGTGCAACAAATAGAGAGACCTAGAGAATTCAAGAGAGGGAGATAGCTTGAGAGAAGAGAGTTCTCTTATTCCTTGAATCTTGCTTTGAAAATCTCTTTGTAAAGAAACTTGAATCAATTAATAAAGCTAATCAGTTTGTTCCTCTCGTGGATGTTAGTAAATGAAAATTACCTTAACCACGTAATTGATTGTGTCTTGTGATTCCTTGCTGATTTGTATGTTGTTTTGGTAAATTCTGGTTTGATCATTTATGTGTTCATGTTCAGATTCTTAATTAGCTTCTCAGATAATATTTTAAGCATCTTGTTATTTAAATAATTATTTGCAAGATCATTGCAAAGGTATTAAATATTACTTTAAAATTGTAGTAACAATAATATTATAAAAGTAAAGAAAAATAAGGGTATAAATGTCAATTATTTAACAACGGGGATGTTTTTAAGATATTCTTTAAATTATAAAGTGTAAATAGACACTTAAATCAAATAAGAGGTATTAAATAAGCGTTTGATGGGAATGAACACCATTATATATTAAAAGAATTAAGATCATTATTTTGATGTATATAATAATTACGTGATGTATATAATAAGTCCATTATATGATCGACACACATGAAAATGATCAATAACAGTACGGGATGCATATATTACAGAGCTCAAAACCATCACGACTTATGCAAGTAACAAGAATCGAGAATATTATGGGATGTAAATGTGCACTAAAATAACCTATTATTAGGTAGGTTGGATTGATCATGATAGAGAAATCCATAAATTAAATAATAAAAAATTATGAGTCTTATCATGAAATTCATCAACATTAAGCTAAATGATAGGTTTTTAATGTTGAGGAAGTATACTTGTTCTATATAAATGTTTCTTGATATATTGTATATCTCACATTTATGAATGGATATATTTTTAAAATAATGAAAAATAGTGACTAGAAAAAAAATTGGAAAAGAAGAAAGAAAGTGCCTTAAACAAATATTTTTCATTGATAACTTTAGAGCAATCAAACATATTCTTCACATCAAGTAATTAATATTATAAATGGTCTCAACATCATGATATCTAGTTAGTCAATCTATTATGTGTGAAAATTACAATATGCAGATTAATTGTGCCTCTTAAAACGACCTATTAGTCAGTAGGTTTAAAGGATCTTATTAGTGGGACTCATAAATTAAATAATAAAAAATTTATGAGTTTTATTATGAAATCAATTGAATATTATGTCAAATGACAATTGATGCTGAGGTAATTTATTTCTCCCACACAAATTTTTTTCAATATAATGTAGATCTCATGTTTATGAATGAGAACATTTTTAGAACTCAAAAGAATTAATAAGCAAGTTAAAAAAATTGGAAAAAAAATAATGAAGTGGCTTAAAAAAATTTTTATTGATAAATTCAAAGCAATCAAATTATTCAAATCTCATCTTCGCACCACATAATTAATATTTTAAGAGTGATAACATTGTCAAAAACTCTTATATAAATTTATCTTATACAAGTTGATGTGGCATTAATTCATTGATTGAATGAAAATATAAAATCATATAAATAAATTATGTAGACCAAGTGAAATTTAATTCAACTAATTTTATCATATCATGTCAATTTATACAAAATAAATTTATACAAAAACTTATTCCTATATCATTACTCATATTTTAAATGGTCCCAATACCACATACTATCTAAGTCGTCAATCTGTTAATAATGAAAAGGACGATACGCCAATTAATGTGCCTCTTAAAACTGATTGTTATTTATTGTCACCCAGCATCATAATATCATGTTACGTCAGAAATTGTCCCTAATTATTTCCATTCACCGGCTTCAATTGACTTATAACAATAACAACCAATAGCGTGCCCTTAGGACTGGGATGGACCAAAAAGTCACATTAGGGCATAGACATGAATCAAAATTTTTAAAGTTTACTGTGAAAGGGTACAGTTACAGGCTTATGGAATTTCGGGCTTTATAATTTATAAATTAAAAATTAATTTATTATTTATATAGTTATAATTTTTAATTATTATTTATAGTTTATTATATTGTGTTGTAAGTATTTTATGTATTATGTATAAATAATTATTTTTAATTTAAGTTTTTTTTTTACTTTTGGCTATATTAAAAATTTATTTAAAAATTAATGGAAGCCCAAGAACTTGGATGGGCTAGTACAGGGGTTCGGTCTATTATCAACAACATAAATTTTGGCCTGGGCTTAAAAAATCTTGTTCTAGACCAGCAATTTGCCATCTTACTGGGACTTTCTCACTTTATTTTCCCACGGTAATTTATCTTGTGCAGTGTGCACGCTTGTATCCATTCATACTTTTCTTTCTCTTGAAAATCTTATGTGTTCGGGGGATTTTCCTACGGGATTAATGATGTGTTTACATTTTAAATTGGAGTGGGAATTTTGAAGAGTATAAATCCTGAAATTAGGAGTTGGAGTGAGAGTTGGAGTAAGTTGTTTACTTACACTATAATCAGAACATGAAATTGGGAATAAATGATTTTAAATTATAATTTTATCCTTATTTAAATGTTATATTTTTTAATTATAAAATTAATAAAAATAGATTTAAAAAATAAAATATTTATTTTATTATATTTGTAAATTAATAATGAATATTAATATTCTTAATTATGTAAATAATTTTTTTATTAATTTTAATTTTAATTAAGTAAATAAAAAATTATTATTAAGAGCAACACAAATGAAACATTATTATTAATAATATAATACAAAATTAATATTTTCTTAGAATAAAATATTGAGTATTATTACAGTAATGACATAGCAACTCATAAGAACAGTCAAGAACCCATTAAATTATTTGTCACTCAACTATAAGCAAATCTAGTTCATATTCTGAAAGAGATAAACAAACATCAACATATTGTTCACGGGATACATTAGATCAATTAAAGAAAGAAGAAATGTATAAGTTGAGAACGGCAAAAAGTAAATCCAAATAACTTTGCGGGTTTTTTCAATGCTGCTAAAGCTGTCCTCTTGAATTCTGATCTTCTTCTTCTTTTTCTCTCTAATGTGTTTAATGATAAGTCCTTACCGCAGTTTTATGTGGTTCGCGCCTCCTTTTATAACTAAAAACTAGGGTAAACAAAAGTCTCGGGTGTGCATGAGTTAAATTAGAAAACTGCATATCGCAATTCTGCAACTGACCCATGCTAAGTTTTCTCCCTCAGTGCTCCAGGATTGCTATAGCAATGGTTGCTCTAACAACGGTTAGAACACTGCACTGTTCTCGGTTGTGTTTAACTTCTTTTGTGGCTATATTCTTTCCTCCTCTTGCTGGTCTAATATCACAGCATCCCTTCATGAATTATAAACTTCTGAAAACCTACAATTATGCACATGTTTTGAGTACAAATTACTTTAATTCAAAGGCACCAAAGCCATCCATGGGCACATTATGGAAATGACAGATATAGTTGCTCAACTCAAGTCTTTAGAAATTGACATTTCTGAGTTTTTTTTAGTTCACTTTATCATTAATTCACACCTATATGAATATGGACCTTTCAGAATCTCCTATAACACATATAAAATAAAATAAAAAGTAGTCTATCAATGAACTTTTGCCTTTGTCTGTGCAAAAGGAGGAAAGGCTGAATCAGGAAAAGATGGAAAGTATCATATATTGACTCATGGAAAGAAAAATGACAAAGGGGAAAAGAAAAGGAAAAACGTCTCTAATCAAATCAACAAGGATGTTGTTAAGTGCTTTTTTTCTAAAAGGAAAAGGCGCATGAAGAAGGCTTGCCCCAAATGCAAGACTTGGCTTAAAAAGAAAGGTAATTATATATCTCTAGCGTGTTACAAATCTAATATGGTTCAAATTTCTCAAAATACTTGGTGAATTGACTCTGGTTCTACTATCATTGTTGCTAATACCATGCAGGTTTCTTAAACCAAAGGAAACCGATGAACAATTAATGTATAATCTATTCAAGAAATAAAATGCCTCCATATGTTAAAGTTAAGGGGACCTACAGACTTGGTCTTAATTATGGCTTTGTCTTAGACCTTGGGAAAACCTTTTATATTTTATTATTTTCTAGAATCCTTATCTGTTTCAAGACTTTTACCTCTTGGTTTTACTTTTAATTTCATTTAGATATCTTTTCATTTGTTTAAAGACTCTATTGTTATTAGTGATGGAATATTAGATGATAGTTTGTTTAAACTTTATTTAAATCCTATTTTTGATTATAACCTTATGACTTTGCATGGGAATATTAGTACAAAGAGAGGTTTTAAATGAAAAATCCTCTATGTTATGGCATAGGGGATTAGGTCATACTCTCATCGAGCGAATTAAAAGATTAATAAAGGACGGCATCCTTAAGACTCTTGACTTTATTAATCTTTGTACTTTTGTGGACTGCTTTAAGGGAAAGCATACCAATAAGACCAAGAAAGGTGGCACAAGGAGTTCTAAAATTACGCACACTTATATTTGTGGCCCATGTCTAGAAGTGTGCTTAAATGGTATGAAATACTTTATCTCCTTTATTGACGATTATTCATGTTATACGTGTCTCTACTTTTTTTATGATAAAGGTGAAGCATTAGATGCTTCTAAAATTTGAAAGTAGAAATAGAGAAACAATTAGGAAAATAAATTAAAATCAATAGATTAAATAGAGGTGGAGAATATTATGGTTGGTACATGGGATAAGGATAAAAACCAGGCCCATTTGTTAGGTTTCTAAATTAAGAAGGCATTGTTGCTCAATACATAATGTCATGCATGCCGTATCAAAATGGTGTAGCAGAAAAATAAAACCAAACATTAATGTACATGGTCTTGAGTATGATATGCAACTTCAGTCTCCCATTATTCTTGTGGAGTGAAGCTCTAAAAACTATTGTATATGTGTTAAATAGAGTTCCACCAAAAGTTGCTCCTAAAACACCTTCTGAATTATGAAAAGGTTGGAAACCTAGTTTAAGACATGTGCATGAATGGTGTTGTCCCGCTGAAGTTAGAGTATACAAACCACAAGAGAAAAAGTTAGACCTAGGACAGTTAATAGTTTTTTCATTGGCTATACGAAAGGTCTAAGGGGTATAGATTCTATTAACCATCCCATAATTCTAAAATTGTAAAAGCATGAAATGCACATTTTCTAGAGAGTGATACAAATAATAGGACTAGTCAATCTCAAAACTTAGTTTTGAGCGAGATCCAAGTACAGAATCTACTCTTGAATCTTCACGAAAATTAGTTGTAATTCAAGATAATCACCAATATTTACAAGATTATCAATAACTAATTCTTGAAGTGTCACATCACGTAGAAAGCAATCCTGAGGATACAGTTATCGAAAATCCTCTTCAAAATGATGTTGATGTAACATTAAGGAGATCTACAAGGATGAGAAAACTTGCAATTACTTCTGATTATATTGTATACTTATAAGAATCTAACATTGACATTAGTGCTGAAGGTGCCCTACTATATTTTTACAGGCCATGAGTTGTAGTAAATCCATGTTATGGCATAATGTCATAAATGATAAGATGGATTCAATGGCTAATAACTAAGCTTAGCATATTGTAGAATTGCCTAAAAAAGCAAAAGCCATTGGCTATAAATGGGTTTTTAAAACCAAAAGAAATTCCTCATGCAATATCAAAAGATATAAAACTTGACTTGTAGCCAATGGATTCACTCAACAAGAAAGATTGATTATCATGAAACTTTCTCTCTAGTCTCTAATAAAGATTCCTTTTGGATAATCATGGCATTTGGTGGCTTATTTTGATACGGAATTACATCAAATGGACTTCAAAACCACTTTCCTCAATGGAGATCTAAAGGAAGAGGTTTACACAAAACAATTAGAAGGGCTCATCTTAAGTGAAAATAGTCACTTAGTTTGTAAGCATAAGATTAAAACAAGCTTCTCGTTAGTGGTATTTAAAGTTCCATGACATAATTTCTTCATTTGGTTTCATGGAGAATATTATGGATCAATATATATATCGTGAGGTCAGTGGAAGAAAAAGCATTTTCTTAGTCCTATATGTAGATGATATTTTGCTTTCTTTAAGTGACTTGGGCTTGTTTCATGGGGTTAAATATTTTCTCTCACAACAATTTGATATGAAAGATATAACTGAGACTTCTTATATCATTGGTTTAAAAATTCAAAGAGATAGATCCCGAGGGATATTAGGATTATCTCAAGAAACCTATCAATAAAGTTCTTGAGAGATTTCGTATGAAAGATTATTCATCTAGTATGGCCTATTATCAAAGGTGACAAATTTAGTTTAAAGCAGTGCCGAGAGAATAAAATTCTAAGGGAACAGATGACCAATATTCCTTATGCAGAGTTTAATGTATGCTTTGGGTTGCATAAGCCCTAACATTGCATTTACAATAAGAATGTTGGGAAGATATCAATCTAATTCAAGTTTGGAACACAGAAGAACTACAAATTTTTAGCAAGTTTCTATAGCAAAGAGTAACTAAAGTGGAAATTGAAGAAAGCATATCAGCACTAAGTACTTAGCTCTTAGAGAGCATATTAGATCACAAAATGTGGTTATTGAACATATCACTACCAAATAGATGATTACAGATCCATTGACGAAGGGATTACCAGTAAAGTTGTATAAGGAACATATAGAGAACACGGGATGCAATTTTTTTATATAATTTTATGTAAGTGAGATACCATGTTTTATGTACTAGTTTTTCAATTGACTCTAAATTTTTAATTTATCAAATTGTCATCTCATATGATTTTTATACATAAGGTTTAAACAACGACTATATGTATAGATATTTAAATAAAATAAAAAAAGGACCATGAATGAGTATTTGGAAGCTTATTCATAAAGTATATCCCACATTAAGTACTCACTTTAGGACAAGACTATATTGTAATGCGTGGAAGGCAATACTTGTTTTTAAAGAACTTGCCACAATGATTCATGGTTTTTCAATTTTTAGTTTGAGTATAAAGTTAAAACATTTAGAGAAAATTAAAGATTATGAGTTTGTAGTGAGGTGGACAAAGTGTGAGAATGTAAGACACGTTTTTGTGTCCTTAAGTGGTAATAATTACCATTAGGTAATTATGTTTTAGTTAATTTAAACTTTTTGTCCTTATTTTATTTATCATCGTTATTACATTTATTTAAATTTAAAAATTTAATATATGAGCAGTTTAAAGAGAAGTTATATTAACTTCCACTATTCCTAATATCTCTCTACATGTTACAGTGGTTAACAAAATTTAAACGATTATGGCCCATCTCTTTCCCTTGCATATATATTCTTCTTGATGGGAGAAGAAGTGAACATATTTCAGAAAATAATAAAATTGAAAGCTCCCTATTTTAACAACTTAGTCCTATATATTTCATCTACTCACCGGAATAGTGGTGTTAGATAGATTGAAAAAATTCAAGTAAAATTATAAAATAAAACTTAGTATCTAAGAGAATCTGATAACTATGGTTGGAGGTAAGTTCCTATGCTTCTGCTTGATTTTTATGAAATCAAATAATCTTATAATGGTAACAAGTTATTTTCAAATGACGATCACATTCAATTATTATGAAATATGGTATATTTTAACAATGTAACAAATACTTTGTTTTCCCTGTAGCTATCAGAACATGGTTGATGGATTATTTGGAACCTATCGCGTCCTCAACAAGGGCCAAAGCTATCGGTAAGTAAGAAAGAAAAATTAAACGAATCACGACCATAATCAATTACTTTGAAAATAGGTTATATTTTCAAATGGAAATAAATACTCATTCAACGCGAAAACAATCGATGGTTAGTTGATGAATTTGTTTGAAATCTACTGCCCGCGGATATGTGCTACAGCTGTTGATAAGTATAGAAAAACGATATATTTTAAATACTGATGTTGAAAGCTCTTCTTTCTTTTTTCGAAGCAGATATGAAAGAATGGTGAGGCAATTTGGAAACTGACATGCAGCCAAAGCTGGTGCAAATTGCAATAATATTTCAGAGTCAAAAAAAGTAGGTACCCAGGTTTCCCATCTTTGTGATCACTGTCGAGAGTGGGACAGAAAATGTCATTGCAGAATTGAAAAGTCGGATAAAACATTTAAATTGAAGACTTAGAAGACAAGTGGTGAATGATTCCCTTGTTAAAACTGATGCGTTTGTTTTCAATTGGTTGATGACATAACTATGATTGTGATGAGTGGGGCTATTTACATATATAAAAGCGGCAAAGCTACCAAAACCTACATTTATAACTAATATATCTATACGTGTATCTATATAGTTATATACTGAGCGCTCATCAACATCATCCATTGCCATTTTGTTAATTTCAGCATATCCTACTCCGAGAATTAAGATGAGTTCATTCCATGACCAACTCATGAAACCACCAAACGATGAGGAAGATTTCATGCTGATCATGGAGCTTGCCCACAGCTCATTACTTCCGATGACCATGAAAGCTATCATCGAGCTTGGTGTGTTAGAGATTTTAGCTAAAGCTAGTCCATCTCAGCTTTCTTCTTCTGAGATTGCATCTCAGCTGCCCACAAATAACCAAGAAGCCTCAACAGTGCTTGATCGAATGTTACGACTCCTTGCTAGTTACTCTTTCCTAACATATAATCTTGTCACAAATAAAGATGGAAATGTTTGCGGAGTATATGGTTTAGCGTCCGTTTGCAGATATTTGCTTCCAAATGAAGACGGAGTTTCTCTTGCTCCCATTTTCCTCTTAGCTCGGGAGAAAGTTTCTGTAGATCCTTGGTTTGTTTTCTAATTTCTCTGCGACATCTTTCATGAGTCATGAAAATTCCTTCATAACATTGTGAAGCACTCTTTACATTGTTGTAAAAGGGTATCTTTCCGTACGAAATTTGTGCTGACGTTCACATATGAGTATTTTCAATCTTTCATATACATTATTTCCATTCATTTTCTTTTTTCTTTTTTTTTAATTTCAGTATCTGTGAAAGAAATTTTATATCCCCGAATTGAATAGGTACCACTTGAAAGATTGTTTATTGGAAGGGACCCTACCTTTTATGAAGGCACATAATACAAAAAATCCATTTGAGTATGCTATGAAAGATGCTAGAAGACGGAACCTCTTCAATCAATCAATGAGCAATCATACGGCTTTAGTTATGAAGAAAATTCTTGAAATCTACAAAGGATTTGAAGAGATAAACCAATTGGTAGATGTTGCCGGTGGTTTAGGTGCTAATCTCAGCTTACTAGTTTCTAAATACCCACAAATTCGGGGTATTAACTTTGACTCGCCTCATGTCATTAAAGATGCACCTTCTTATCCAGGTATTCATTAATTTAAAAGAAAAAATTAGCGGCGCTTCGGTAGTTTGGTGAAATAATAATAAAAACTTTTTTATTTTTATTAGAGATGGTCATATAGATCCACTTTTTTATATTTATGCCGAAATGCAAGATAGTTAGGTTATTAAAGTAAAAAAATAGTTAGGTTATTATAGAAAAAAAAAGAAAGAATTATCCTAAAAAAATTTATGCCTATAATTTCAAAAATATGAGATTTCTATGATCATTTCACCAAACTTTCGAGTGTCACAGTCGTTTCCCCTCAATTTAAATATAAAATAACATGATATATATTTTTCTTTACATATTGTAATTTTTTTTTAAATCGTGCTATTTTGAGTTATATATTTCGCTTAATTATCAGTTACAACATTATATATAATTTGCTTTTTCCTTTTTCTTAATTTCGCTTCTAGGTGTGGAGCATGTTGGAGGAGATATGTTTGTTGAAGTGCCTAAAGGAGAAGCTATTTTTCTGAAGGTTAGTTCTCCAATTAATTTTTCCACTTGCCAACATATATGTTAACTCTGCATAAATTCTGGAAACTAATATAGGAAATTAATTTTCATATAAATCTTCAGTTGATACTTCATGACTGGAGTGATGACCAATGTGTGAAGATACTGAAGAATTGCTACGATGCTCTTCCAGAATTCGGGAAGGTCATTGTGGTAGACTCTTTAATACCAGAGTCCCTTGAGACTGATATTTTAAGCAGGCTTGTTTATCTGCTTGACATACAAATGTACACTATATTTCCTGGGGCAAAGGAGAGGACAGTAGAGGAGTTGAAGGCTCTGGCGACAAAAGCTGGATTTACAGCTGTTAAACTTGTCTGTCGTGGTTACAGCTGTTGGCTTGTTGAACTCTACAAATGATCCGAGCTTTGACAAGCGTACAGGTCATTTAAAGGTTCTAATTTAATTAAATAAAATAAAATGCCGACGCCAGTCCTAATTATTTTGCCAGCATCGGCTTCTATTTCTTGTCATGTTTCAGTGACTCTTCTTAATGCTTGCGTGCAAAAGTAACTTAATAAAATCTTAGGTTGGATAATCCTGGCTTGTTTGGCTTACCTTCAACTCCTTATTTTGATATTGCGTTTTGCGCGTTCTAAAACAAATTATTGATCAATTTCTCCTAATGAAGCACCATAAATTAAGGGTGGGCATCGGATCGGATTCGGGTCAATTCAATCCAATCCGAACTGATCTGAATATGTTCGGATCGGATTGGGATTGACCTCTCAATCCGATCGGATAGAAACTTTGCAATCCGATCGGATTTGATTCGGTTCGGATCGGATCCGGATCGATCCGATCGGATTGCACTTAAAATTAAAAAGAATATATAACTTAAACATAAATAAGAAATAAAAATTGAAAAACAGCCCTAAATCCCTTAAATTCCCAAATCAAAAGAGAAAAGAATCGATGCATCACCCACAAACACAACCGACAGCCGCATAACCCACGAACACAACCAATCACTTTGAGAAAAAAAAATCTGCAGCTGTCGTCGATGCCCCAGCTGCATGCCGACGGCATCCCAGCCGACAACCGTTGAGCCCGTGAATTGCACCGTTGCCACGCTACCAGCCGAAGCCTCATGCAAGAGTCTTAAACTCAGCCGCTGCATTTATTTGCTTATTGCAAGGGTTTCTAATGGAGTCGGATCCATCAAAACTTGTAAGGTGCAGAGGTTATAACTTATGTGGATAGGTTTCTTGACTTTGAAAAGCTTGTAGAGTTTTGGGTCTTTTGAATTGCTTCTGATTTTGTTTTTCCCTGTAGATAATTCTCCTTGTTTTTTGGTGATTGTAAGGTTGACTGCTTGATTTAGGTTTCCTAATTTTGGGAGGCAATTGTTACCAAAGACATCAACAAAATAATTGATGTTAAAATGAAAACACTTTCAATTTGCTGTCTTTTTTTTCTCCATTTGCTGGCTTGCTGCGTTTTTCTTTTATTTGTGTGATTTCAAATTTGTGTTGCAACTTGTAGGTGCTCCAAATTCTTCTGATCTGTTCAAACATATCCAAATCCGATTTCAATATGATGTTACCGATCCGAAACGAATCCGAATAAAAATCCAATCCGAATTCGATCCGAAATTTTTATTCGGATCGGATTTTTATTCGGATTACATTCGAATGACTTTTTCATTAATCCGAATAATCCGAAATCCGATCGGATTGATCCGAATCCGATTTTGCCCATCCTACCATAAATTATCGAAGACGTAAGTCCACGTGTATGCTGAGACAAATGACATTATGGTTATTGATAGGAATCACATAAAGATAACCGTTCAAAATTAAATTCATTGTGTCATTCTGACATGTAAATATGACAGGAATCAATAGCATTATACAATACATATACAAAAATGATTAAGATTATTATGAGATGTACATATAAAAATGATCAAGAGCATTATCTCATATAAATATGAAAATTATCAGGACCATTATATCAATTTATTATGAAAAAATAAAAAATATTATATTTGATTATTTATCTTTGTTAAGTTTTGTTCTCTTGTTTAAACATAGGCCTTTAAATTGCATTCACAGTACTAGAGTTCAATTCATATACCGAGTGTTTTCACATTTGGTATAAAAGCCCATGAGCCCAATTGGAATGATCTAAATTTAAGACCCAAAACCCTCATGTTTTTGTTTTCATCTTTAAGCCCAACATAGTTCATGTTTTATTTTTAATCTTCTTTGCTTATATAATTTACATTACTTAATTTAGTTAACAATAGAGATGTGAAGGATTTAAGGGAACAGACCAAATTAAAAAGAAAGAAAGAAAAAGAGATAGAGGGAAAAGAACGAAAGCAAAAGGAAGAGAGTAGAAGAACGTGGAGAAGAGAGAGTGAGAGAGTTGAAGGGGAGAGAGAGAGAGGGTCAAAGTGTTAAGCAATTTGTCTCACGATTTAAAATAAGTTTTGGGGTATAAATGAATATGCTTGAGGCAACCCTTGCACTATGAGGACAAACACCTACCATGACTGTCCCCTGTGTGATGATTTTTAGTCTAGAGTCCTACAATAATAAACACATGATAGATTTGTTTTTTTTTTTTTATCATGCATTTATGATATAGTTGTGATAGAAAATTATCTATCAAAAACCTACGATAAACTTATAGTAAATTATTTAACTATAAAAACTGTATAACTGATTCTTTTATTTTTACTTCAATTGCGCGGGTTCGACTTTGTTTTGAAAAATATTTTATTACAAAAAATAAAGGGGAATGTTGTCATTTCCTAGATTATTCAAACGACAGCGTTTAGGGAAAAATAAATTAAACAAATGAAAGACCAAACGCTATTCATTTCATATCGATATTTTTAGTTTTTACAAGTGTTAAAGCGAAATCCAAACACACTCTTCTCTCACTCTCACAGCAAACCCATCGCTTGAAATCCTTGCACCACCTTTAAACACCGTCGATTTTGATAACCCAAACCCTTTAGTATGGAGAACCCACCGAACACGTGTTGCCACCCTCAAATTCAAAACCTAAACTGGGAACCCACCATCAATTGAGCACGTTAGAACCTGATTGTCCGACTGATACAGGTAATTATTGTTCGAACCCTAGAAGAGAAGTTAGAAACCCTAGAGGTGTACTTCTGAAACTCGTACACTGTCATGGAATTTTTTTTTTTTAATTTCATTGGTTAAATTTACTTTTTGATTGACATTACCGAATCTTAGAACTACAAAATGACATAGGCTTTATTCTCGAGTGGGGCAAATCACATGCATGTAGCCGTATGTTCACCATCTTCGAATTGGGGATATAGTTATTATTTTTGTATTCCCTCCAAGTGTTTGATAAAAAGCCTGAATCAATCTTGGCGCTTTAATTATTGCAGGCCATTTCTACCTATGAGGAGCCAAGGAATATGAAGCTTATTATATTCATTCGGAAAGCAAAGCTTAATGAGGTGTTGTATTTAATCTTGCTTATGCTTAGTCTAGGTGTACAATTCATCTGTCACATATTGTTCAATTTATGTTGACATAATGTTGCTTTGCTTTTTGAAGGACTGGGTTGTGTAAACTTACAGGAGATTCAAGGATTGTGAGAATCTAAATCTATATTTTATATTTTATATGAATTTGGCTTATTGAAATTATATTCCAATTGAATAATCAATGAATAATGAAATTTACTTTTGTGATTTTAAAAGATAGATGGAGTAAAATTATGTCAAAGGCTTACACATATTTCTTCCAAGATACAATTTGGAACTTTGTGCTTTGAAGATGAATTGTAAACTTTATTGTAATTTCAAGAATTCAACAGGCTTCATTGCTTTTTTATCTACAAATGATGCACTTGAGCACTAGTTACAGAATAGTAATTAGCAGTATATCTTGATCTTTGGCAGTATCTACAAGGCTGATGCTAGTGAAGCTCCAATAATATTACCGCCTTAAAATATTACCATTTTCACTTTTGATTTTTTCAGGATCTGGGCTCTGTGCAGGAGAGTATGTTACTCTAGGATGGAATAAAGTAAGTGGTTGGTTAACTAGTGGGAAAAAATTACACATCTGGGAATTTTTTTTTAAATTTTAATTTTTAAAGGGAAAAAATCATTTATGAGATCAATTATCTATCTTGTTGACCTTTATTCTTGTAATTAAGGTCCATCTGAAGTTGATTGCTTGTTTTTCAGAAAGATGATCTGAAGGCTGTGATTGATTACTTGTGGGTTGATGGAAATGTCTCTATGATTGGTTTATGGTGCCGTTCAATTGGTACTGTCACTAGGTATGGGTTGATGGAAATGTCTCTATGATTGGTTTATGGTGCTGTTCAATTGGTGCTGTCACTATGTATATTTATTTGTTGTGAGCTTTATCTTCCTTTCTCCATTAGTTGTGATGAATAATGAAGTTTAGTAAACTTCTAATTGATGGTCTAACCACTATTGAACCTAGAAGATTTAAGGCTAGCTATTAGCTAAAGGATATGCTCAAAAGGAAATGGTTAATTTTAAGAAAGGTTTCCCACTTGTAGTCAGACATGCTTCAGTAAGGGTGTTGTTAGCTTTGACAACAGTTCATGACATGGAGCTTGATCAACTTGATATTAAAACTCCTTTCTTGCATGGAAGGCTATAAAAAGAGATTTTGATGATTCAACCAGGGGGGTATGTGGATCTAAAGAGTACTAATTATGCATGTTTGTTGAACAAATCATTGTATGGGTCAAAACAATTCCCTAGGCAGTAGTATCTCAGGTATGATGAGTTCATGATTTCTCATAGATTTGTTAGATGCTGTTTTAATTGTTATGTTTACTACAAGTCATCGAAAACTAATCTTTATATATACTTGCTGCTGTACGTGGATGATATATTGATAGCTTGTAAACAGAGAAGTGAAATTGAAGCCTTAAAGCTGCTGCTCAATTCAGAGTTTGATATGAAAAACTTAGGACATGCAAAGAAGATCTTAGGTACGAAGATAATGAGAAACAGAAGAGAGGGAACAATTTTTCTCTCACAAGAGAAATATTTACAATAAGTGCTTAGCACCTTTGGGATGCAACACTGTAAATCTTTCATAAAACCATTGCCATCTCACTTCATACTATCAAATCAGCAATACCCTAAAACAGATAAAGAAAGGGGCTGAAATGGTAAATATTCCTTATGCCAATGTTGTAGGGTGCATGATGTATGCTATGGTCCTAACAAGACTTGATATTTCAGGTGCTCTAAGCATTGCAAGCAGATATATGTTCAGCATCTAGTAAGGAGCATTGGAAAGCAATCAAATAGATATTGATGTACTTAAATAGTACTATAAAAAATGGACTACTGTATGGCAGATCAAATGGAATAAATGGTGGATTATGGGGTCATATGGACTCAGATTTTGTTGGTAATTATGATAGGAGAAGGTCCTTAACAGGGTATAGATTCATGTTGAATGCCTGCATTATAAACTGGAAAACAGGTCTCCAACATGTTATTTTTATGTCAACAATAGAGGCTGAATACACTAAAGCTACAGATGCAGTCAAGGAAACTTTATGGCTCAAAGGAATGTTGGCTAAGTTGGGATGCTTCAAAAGAATATTGATATCCACTGTGACAGATCAAGTGAAATTACTTGAGTAAAAATCCAGTTCATCATGAGAGAACCAAGCGTGGTGATGTCAAATTACACACTTTATAAGGAATGAAGTGTCCAAAGCAGTGATAAAAATGGAGAAGGTTCATACTGACGGCAACCCTGCAGACATGCTTACGAAGGTAAATCATATCTAAGTTCAAGGTTTGCATGAACAATGCTGGTTTGTGCAATATTTGAAGTTGCAGAGGGAAGAGCAGAAAATCTAAACAGGTTTTGATTTTTTTAAGGTAGAGATTTGTTAAGTACAAGTGAAACAAATCAAGTGTTGACAAAACGACAAGAATGGAATGTGTTTTGGTGGTTAATGACTTAAACAAAACAACCAGCTAATCTGTGTTTCATTGAGATTTAATTTTGCTTAATTAAAAGACAATAAGCTTTGCCATTTTGGGCTTAATGAAACTCGACCAGTGACATATAAAGGTTGTTAAGAGGTCGTCATTACACATGCTTCTCATGTGCAATACTATCAAGCTTCTGGGTTTGTTATAAGCTGTTAACACAACTGATTATGGTGCAACAAATAGAGAGACCTAGAGAATTCAAGAGAGGGAGATAGCTTGAGAGAAGAGAGTTCTCTTATTCCTTGAATCTTGCTTTGAAAATCTCTTTGTAAAGAAACTTGAATCAATTAATAAAGCTAATCAGTTTGTTCCTCTCGTGGATGTTAGTAAATGAAAATTACCTTAACCACGTAATTGATTGTGTCTTGTGATTCCTTGCTGATTTGTATGTTGTTTTGGTAAATTCTGGTTTGATCATTTATGTGTTCATGTTCAGATTCTTAATTAGCTTCTCAGATAATATTTTAAGCATCTTGTTATTTAAATAATTATTTGCAAGATCATTGCAAAGGTATTAAATATTACTTTAAAATTGTAGTAACAATAATATTATAAAAGTAAAGAAAAATAAGGGTATAAATGTCAATTATTTAACAACGGGGATGTTTTTAAGATATTCTTTAAATTATAAAGTGTAAATAGACACTTAAATCAAATAAGAGGTATTAAATAAGCGTTTGATGGGAATGAACACCATTATATATTAAAAGAATTAAGATCACTATTTTGATGTATATAATAAGTCCATTATATGATCGACACACATGAAAATGATCAATAACAGTACGGGATGCATATATTACAGAGCTCAAAACCATCACGACTTATGCAAGTAACAAGAATCGAGAATATTATGGGATGTAAATGTGCACTAAAATAACCTATTATTAGGTAGGTTGGATTGATCATGATAGAGAAATCCATAAATTAAATAATAAAAAATTATGAGTCTTATCATGAAATTCATCAACATTAAGCTAAATGATAGGTTTTTAATGTTGAGGAAGTATACTTGTTCTATATAAATGTTTCTTGATATATTGTATATCTCACATTTATGAATGGATATATTTTTAAAATAATGAAAAATAGTGACTAGAAAAAAAATTGGAAAAGAAGAAAGAAAGTGCCTTAAACAAATATTTTTCACCGAATAAATAAGCTAGTTAAAAAAATTGAAAAAAAAAAAAGAAGTGGCTTAAAAATTTTTTTATTGATAAATTCAGAGCAATCAAATGATTCAAATCTCATCTTCACATCACGTAATTAATATTTTAAGAGTGATGATATAGTCACAAATTCTTGTATAAATTTATCTTGTACAATTGATGTGGCATTAATTGATTGATTGAATAAAAATATAAAATAATATAAATAAATCATATAGGCCAAATGAAATTTAATTCAACTAATTTTATCACGCCATATCAATTTATACAAAAATTTATTCATATATCATTACTCATATTTTAAATGGTCCCAATACCACATACTATCTAGGTCGTCAATCTGTTAATAATGAAAAGGACGATACGCCAATTAATGTGCCTCTTAAAACTGATTATTATTTATTGTCACCCAGCATCATAATATCATGTTACGTCTGAAATTGTCCCTAATTATTTCCATTCACCGGCTTCAGTTGACTTATAACAATAACAACCCATAGCAAGCCCTTAGGACTGGGGTGGACCAAAAAGTCACATGAGGGGGCATAGACATGAATAAAAAATTTTAAAGTTTACTGTGAAAGGGTACAGTTACAGGCTTATGGAATTTCAGGCTTTATAATTTATAGATTAAAAATTAATTTATTATTTATATAATTACAATTTTTAATTATTATTTATATTTTATTATATTGTGTTGTAAGTATTTTATGTATTGAATTTTTAGTCTATTATGTATTAAATAATTATTTTTAATTTAAGTTTTTTTTTTTACTTTTGGCTATATTAAAATTTTATTTAAAAATTAATGGAAGCCCAAGAACTTGGATGGGCCAGTACAGGGGTTCGGTCTATTACCAGCAACATAAATTTTGGCCTGGGCTTAAAAAATCTTGTTCTAGACCAGCAATTTGCCATCCTACTGGGACTTTCTCACTTTATTTTCCCACGGAATTTATCTTGTGCAGTGTGCACTCTTGTATCCATTCATACTTTTCTTTCTCTTGAAAATCTTATGTGTTGGGGGGATTTTCCTACGGGATTAATGCTGCGTTTACATTTTGAATTATAGTGGAAATTTTAAGGAGTGAGAATCCTGAGATTAGGAGTATTGAGTGAGAGTTGGAGTATATTATTTACTTACACTGTAATGAGAGTATGAAATTGAGAGTAAATGATTTTAACTTATAGTTTTATCCTTATTTAAAGAATTATAGTTTTTAATTACAAAATTAATAAAAAATAGATTTGAAAAATAAAATATTTATTTTATTATATTTGTAAATTAATAATAATTATTAATATTCTTAATTGTGTAAATAATTTTTTATTAATTTTAATTTTAATTAAGTAAATACAAAATTATTATTAAGAGCAACACAAATGAAACATTATTATTAATAATATAATACAAAATTAATATTTTCTTAGAATAAAATATTGATTATTATTAATTACTAATATTAAATAAATATAATACTATTATTTTTAAATAAATATAATAATATTATATTTTCAAATAAAAAGAGTATATAGTAATATTATTAATTCTCTATGAGTATAATAATATTATTTTAAAGTAATTTTAACTTAGAATCAATATAAATTATTATTTTTAATAAGTATAATTTATAAAATAATAAAAGAATATTATTTAAATAAATATGATATTATTTTATTAAATATTATTTATTTTATTTGATTAAATGTAAGAATAAAAATGGAAGAGAGGGGAGTGGATTCCTACTCCCACCTCCCCCCATGGGAGTGGGAATCCCACTCCCCACTCCAAAAAAAGGTAGGTCCCACAGAGTAAGATTCCCACTCGCCACTTAAAATTAGTAAGTAAACACTGGAGTGGGAGAAATCCAGACTCCTCACTCCTACTCCAACAAGTAAACACTATCTAAATTTTGAAAAAACAATCAAAATTTTCCTTTTGTTTAATATTAGTGCTCGAGATCATTTATTTTTCAACTCTCAAATTTTTCAGTTACAAGTTTTCTATAAAAAAAAAACATTGATTTATTTCTCATTATAATGTTAGAGAAGTTCTAGTAAAATAAAAACATGAAAAAAAAATTAATTTTACCAAATAAGCAGAGGTTTTGGTTTTTTTTTTTTTTTGTCATTTGACGGGAAAGGCAATTAAATTTAGGGGTGAGGAGCTAAAAAATACATGAGGACTTCATTTACTTAAAGAATAATACATAGATGTACTTGCAAAACAAATTCAAGCTACACTAATGATGGGGCGAGCATAGTGGAAGCATAAT